>NC_136069.1:447573346-448773346 GCF_964261635.1 Lissotriton helveticus
CTATCTCCCCTGTCCCAAAGTTGACAGTTAAGGGGGCCTCCTTTTCTTTACGTATTACAAACTAGGACAAGCGCATGGATCACCTTTGTTTTTCCCTTAGTCAGCATGCTAGAAGAAGGTGAAGCTTGACTTCGAACATGGAGCACAAGGTTCACCTCATCCTTGGGTGTTAGTAAGGGATAGCCTGTACCATTGGGCGTGGAACAGGGTATGCCTCATCCCCAGGTGTTAGTAAGGGATCGCTTGTACAACTGGGCGTGGATCAGAGATTACATCTCATCCCTGGTTGACAGTAAGGGATAGCTTGGAGCGCTGGCCGTGGAGGCAAGTTGGAACACATTGGCTCTGGGTGTGAAATAAAGCTAACATCTCAAATATATCTTTTAAGCACAAAGGTTTTCTTAGTGCCATTGATTCCACGCAGGTAGCATTTAAAACAAGTGAGAGGGGTTCCCTTTTTTCTCTCCATTTGTATTGTTGGGCCGTCGGTAGTGATACGCAGAACCCCTGAGTGTGATATAGGGTGTAATTTGGAAAGTATCAAAAATTCAGACCTTTGTGAATTAGGTCTAGATTGTGTCAGGCCACAGGGGGCCGATAGTTATCAGGTTATTCCTTGCTAATTATTGCCCGCCGATAGTGACAGACAACCAGGCTCACCTTGCTCCACCTTCCTAAGGAGAGCATCTCCTCTCCATGGGATACAGGCACTGGGAAAGGGCCCAATTTTTTAGACAGAATAACTATTTTTGTTGTCAACCCTTTTAGTCTCTATTAATTTTTTGACATTTTTTGCATTTATTGATGTTGCAGTGCTGTTGAAATTTTGCATATCATGATGCATAATAGCCCTTTTTTCAAATCAAAGGTTCATGATTGCTAGTTTACTGATACAAATCAACTCGTACTGCTCTGAACTAACAGTTGCATTTTTGTTATAGGTTGTTATCATTTCAATGTATTTTTGTCTCTATTTAATGTTAATCGATTCTTTTGATGCATCAATATTTTTCAAGCTCATGACCAAGTAAATTGGTTTTCAGTACCATTCCATGTACGCAGATCCCCACATTTAGAGTAGGATTGTGATTGTTTAAAAGACATTAGAGACAATAAAAATTTTGCGATGATCACATACTGCCCTTGCAGCAAGTGAGGAACCCACAGTATCACACGACAAACCGTACATGGAGATGGCAAGTTTATATCTATTGAAACTACAGGAGGTTGCCCCAGCTGAAGAAAAAAAACGGTGGCTGGCCAAGGGCTGCACACAAATGCCACACAACCTCATATAATGACACACCCCCTCCAGGAAACCCGTTATGCCCTGCAGTTTATTTGATATAGCCTTACTCCAGCTGCACCTGCCCAGGCACATGGCAACATGGCAGTGAAGCTTCAAGGTGACAGGTTTATCCCCAACATGGTCGAGATAATAGCTGGGTACCTCAACAATTGCACTGTTTGCCAACAACTATATTCTCCGAAACCCACACTGAACATCGACCATTCCTTGACCGGGCCATTCAAAGCCTTACATATCAATTTTGTCAACATGATAGACTGACACGCCAATGATCGGTACCTAATAGTGGTTATCTGCTCTTACTCCAGGTGTATTAAACTGCGACACCAAGGAAGTGCCCACGTTCTGAGTCAGGGAGGTAATGCCGAGATGGAGGGCGCCTGATATCTTCCGATTTGAAAATGGCAGGCACTTTGTCAACTCCATGTGTGATCATATATACACCCTCCTGGGTATCACCCACACATTTGTTTTAGTCTAACATTCACAAAGCAATGGCATAGTTAAGAGACTGGTCTTCTCAAGAACAAAATTAGTAAACTTTGTGCCAGTCTCAATATAAATAAAAGGCTCCACTGCCTCCCCCTAGCCCTCTTTGCGTTAAGAAACACACCTCACCAGATTGTGACAGGCAGACTAATGGGGATCCATATCCCAACAACCTGGTCCAAATTAAGGATCAAAGCTATCTCCCAGGCATTGGGGGATGAGCTGCGAACATAACTCTCTGTGCTGACAAGAACTGGCAATTCTTGACCAAACAAGTCCATCACCGGAACGCTCGAGAGCGGAACACCAAACTACCATACCAAACATCACAGCCAGGGCAGGAAGTCTACACCCACCACTTTGTACAGAAGTGGAAGAAGGCTAAGTTTGAAGGACCCTACCGGGGAATATTCTCGACACCAACTGCCGTCAAGGTAGAAGGGAGAGAAGCCTGGGTCCACCTATCTCAGGTAAAAACAAAGCTTTTATCTAGGACGCACCTCCCATATAACCTAAAATTAAACAACCACCTCTGCTCATAATTGCATGCTGCGCATACAGGTCAAAAGGACACAATAACACCAGTTAAAACATCAGCTGCCCTCATGGTGGAGTACTGTCCCCGCTGTGGCAAGGAGAGGGGGGAAAACTCATAATATGAATAGCCTTAAAAAAGTTTAAAAGCTCCATTTCCCCCCAATTCTTGCACCTACTAAAATTAGGTTAAAACCCCACTATTCCACTAAAATTCGATCCCCTCCATCCAGTTCGAGGAAAATTCCCTCCTAGTAAACCCATAGAGCGTGCCATTTACAAATAAAAATAGGAATGTTCCGAAATTACCTGAAAATGTGTTTTTTCCAAGCTAACATACAATCTACAGCTCTTATCCTGCAGGTCTGTGATCGAAACTACAAGTTCACAAACACAGCAGCATTCTGCTATTTCTTTGATCAAAGCTTTGAAAGACTTTTTTAGAAGGCCAATCACTCAAGTAACAACAAAAAGGGGTGGTGGCTGGGAGAATCGGCGCACACAACACAATATAGGTCCATAGTAAATTCTGTCCAAGGTGAGTAAATTATTGTCCATATATCTTGTTTCTTGGTGCTCTAGGAGGAGGGCGAGCCACCCAGCCTTCCTCTGTTGGAAAAGAAACTTCTCTTCAATGTTACAAAAATCTCTGAGCACTCAATGAATCAATGATATGTAAATGTTGCAGTATCCACTGTCCTTTATTCGAGTATCTGAATATTTGACATTGCCGTTTATCTGTATAATTCTTTGCCATCACGTGTCCGTTCGAAAGCCAAGGATCCGAGACATGCCGGGAACGGGTACTTCTCCGAGATACACTGATGGAAAGATGACAAACACGAAGTCCTAGGACTATCCTTTTAGAATATTTAATTACTGATTTGTTGTTCAGACCCCGTACCAAGTAACTTTCTTGTGTACCATTCAGAGAATACTTTTGAGGCCCTGATGAAGTTTGTTGTTAAATTTAAATTAACAGACGAAACACTTGTTGGCAAAGAATTTAACAGGTAAACTGCAATGTCAAGCGTTCAGATCCTCGAATAAAGGACAGTGGATACTGCAACAATTACAAATCATTGATTCATTGAGTCCTCAGAGATTCTTGTAACAATTACTCAAGTAACACAAACTCCAAACTGACTTCTGTAGTCTCATCTCAAAAGACATTTATCTGCCCGCACCAGTACTAGACACAACTGGGTCTAATCCGTTTAAAGGGGCTTGGATGTCTTGAGGGGGTGGGTTCTCCACAAGGACTTTGCCACAAGGCAAAAGGTGTGCGTAGGGCTTGGGTGGCCTGATGCGAGCGCTGTGTGTAGCAGGGTCTAGTCTACTTTATGGGCTTGGATGTCTCACATGAATGGGATGTACTGTAAAGACTTCTGTATGAGGTGAAGGGTGTGCATGGTACGTGGTTTGCCACCTATTAGGGCTTGGGTGCCTGGAGACAAAAGCTGTGCATAGAAGGGACTAATCTTCTCAAAGAGGCTTGGATGTCTCAAGGAGTTGGTGCTCCACAAAGACTTCTTCAAAAGACAAAGGGTGCGCGTAGTAGGCGCTTTGCCACCTAACAAGGTTTGAGTGTCTGGAGGCGAACACTGTGCGTAGCAGATTCTAGTCAGCTTAATGGGCCTTGGATGACTTAAGGGAGTGTGCTCTCTTTGAAGACTTCTATACAAGGAAAAGGGTGTTCATAGTAGGTGCTTTGCCACTTAATAGGGTGTGTGTTTCTGGAGGCAAACGCAGTGAATAGCAAGGTCTAATCCTCTCAAAGGGGCTTTGATGTCTGAAGTGATTGGGCTCCCCATGAAGACTTCTCCACACAGTGAAGGGTGTGCATAGTAGGCACTTTGCTACCTAATAGGACTTCAGTGTCTGGAGGCAAATGCTGTGCATAGCAGGATCCATTTCAATCTACTTGGAGCCAAGGGGGAAGTAAGGAAAGGGCTGCCCCACACTCAAACCATTATAAACAACCCAGGGCCCCATCTTGACGACACTATTTTCCTTTGCAACGTGACACATCAGGGTATACAATATCCTTACATTCCCTTCTTGATATGCATTTAATTTTTATACATATAGGTCACAGTGTAACATTTAAAAACAAATGACCAACACGTTTACTACCAACCACACTCCCCACCTTTCATACATTAGAAAAATGTGGGGAAGGAGAGAGAGCACCTCACGGAAGAACCGCCACAAGGGGTTACTGGCCAACAATGACCAGTTTTACCCACTTATCATCATTGGTAACTCTCTCTCGATCGTGAATAAGAAAGAAAAGGAAAAAGAAAAGAGAAGTGAAACCGACAACTGGTTTCCTTTCTAAAAGAGACTTAATTAGTAACTCCCACTCGTGCACGAATCCACAAAACACCCCTCGTGAGAAAAAAAATAAGTGTAATTCTCAACATTAAAATTGAGACGTTTGCTAGCCACTCCAACTTTATTCTGGGCTGCAAACCTCCCAAACTAAAATTGGTCCTTATTATGCCAAACCTAATGGTGAATTGCCAACATGTTTCGTTGCTAACTTGTATCGCAACTTCATCAGGGCTTACAGGGGTTATCCTTTCACTTATTCACTGTGTTTTCCAATTTAACACCTGTAGTGGTAGACAATGACACGTGAACACAAAATTAGCTGGCTGTACAAAACGGGCATAATGATGGCAAAGAGCTCTAGTGGCACTTGGATCAGTTAAAACATGATTACCTGGAGGTTGTGAAGTTACAACATACCCACACACCTCCTTTCAGGAACCTCCATGTCAGCTGATCACGTGTTCCTGCGAAACCCACTGTACTTCTGGGATTCTGTAAGTGTATATATAGGAAACATATATAAACCGTATATATTAAAAAACAAGTACATGTAATTTTCACATCCATGGAATCAAGCGTTTTTCTATATCCATCCCCTGGGGTTTACTACTGTGGTTTCTTAATTAATTACCCCAGTTCTCTTCAACGATTATCACCACGGCAATCATAGTCATGGCGCCACACAGGGAGCCAGACTGACCCACGTTCCAATGTCCTCGCTAGTGCCTAAGACCGCCCATGCATGACCTCACCTTAAACGAAAAGCCTTGTATTCAAAGACCGTTTACCGTCCAGTATTCTAATTCTTAGCGCTGCCGCGTCCCAACGGCGTTTAGGAGCTCCGACTCCAAATGTCACATTCTGATTAGGTTTAAACACCTCCCTTCATGCCGCCCTCCAATCGCGTCCCACAGTCCACGGGACTCCGGGGTGGGCGGGGTGTTCTCGGTGTCATCGCGGCGGCCATCTTAACGTGTAGTCTCACCTAGTTGTGTTCAATGCCACTCAGCTATAGTGGTTAGTATATTTACTCATAAGCAACTCCCATCACTCTGGAGGGTCACTTATTACTGAATAATATGGAGTGCAATTGGGGCCGCCTGATACAGCCACGTTCTGCGCTGAACACAACTAAGTAGATCTTATGTAATCAATGCGCTCATGGTTGCGTGCAATCTAGCTTAATTACATAAAATGTTCTTTTTCTCTTATGATGTGTTGGGTCCACTTACTGACAGCATGGCCCGCACTTACAGAGAAGCAAACCGGACATCTGTTGTCACATGGTCAGTGTGCACAAGAAGACACGCCCCGCTAATACTGTCCAAGGTCTCATCATCTTATTTTGTATATCATCCATACCTGGAAAAAGGCTTGCCTCCCATTACAGTAAAATTCCAAAATCGCAGTTGCCACCTTACAGTATCCTAAGGAGTGGTGATTTAAATAAGGTTCTTAGCTTATAGAACGTTCCATTTTCATGAACTATATTATCATCTTCCACCTCCAGTGATGATAAGGACATGTCACACAGCATAAACTATTAATATACTGAGAGGAGTGGTACACACCATCCGGCAAGAAGGGAAGGACCAAATAACCTCTCTGCTTGTTATGCAATTAAATACGGCCACAATGTTGAATGTGCATACTCATGGACACTCACTGCAAATAAATGAGTACGGTCAATATCTGCTGATCTTGTTCCATTCGATAAGTTCATTTAGACCCTCCTTATCTGCTTTCTCTGAGTAAATCCATCTGGCCTCCTTACTAGCCAGTATGTTCTCAATGTTGTGCGGTTCACCCAGTACCCTCTCCAACACCACCCATCTGAGGTCCCTTGGTTCATGTTTTTTGTCAGTGAAGTGCTGTACAAGGCGTGTGGAAGGTTTTTTAGCTTTAATTGTACTCAGGTGTTCCTGGATGCGCACCTTCACCTTACGAGATGTTAACCCGATATAGTGCAGACCGCAGCTGCAAGTCAATCTATAAATCACATGTGATGTGTTGCAGTTGCTAAATCTTTTGAGGTACCAAATCCTGCCATCATTAAGGGTTACCTCCTTTGTAACCTGGGTCAAAGTGCAAACCGAACAACTGGCACAGGGATAATGTCCACCTGGGAGTGAACTCGCCACTGAGGTAGTGGGATTCCGAGTGTGGACCAATTTGTCCTTTAGATTGGGGGCTCTTTTAAAAGCAAACCGTGGGGGTGGCATTTCATCTGAGAGAGTTCTCAGTATTGACCAATGTTTCCTAACGATTTGTCTCGTCTGAGTAGATAAGGGATCGAAGGACGTAACCACTGGTATGCAACCTTGCTTCACTTTCCTATTCCTTTCCAGTAATGCCTCTCGGGAGGTGTTCAAGGCTCTCTTACGGGCTCTCTTTACTGTCTTGATGGGATACTCCCTCAATATCAGTTTGTTCACCAAATCCTCAGATTGTGCCATAAAGGTTTCAGTATCGAAACAATTGCGCCGATAGCGTAAAAACTGGCCCACGGGGAGATTATCCCTTAAGGCTCGAGGGTGAAACGACCGATAATGGAGGAGGGAGTTCCTGTCTGTTACTTTATGATGTACATTCGTGGCCAATCTCCGTTTTTCTGCTGTAATGTCCTCATCCAGATACACGGCCGAGACGTTACTAATTGACCATGTAAATCGGAGACAGTCATCCACCTGATTGAGCCATGTCAAAAAACTTAACAGGCGGTCCTCTGTACCTGTCCAGATACAGAGGACAGCATCAATATATCTCCTCCACAAGGAGATGTTCTCCTTATAAGGATTAGCAGAGTGGTGGACCACATTCACCTTGAACTGGCCCACAAAAATGCAGGCCAGACTCGGGGCAAAAGTGGCCCCCATAGATGTCCCAGACACCTGTAAATACAGCTGGTTCTTATACTCAAAAAAGTTTTTTGTCAGCGCTAGCTCTATACATTGCATGACAAAAGCGGGAGGGGTATCATAAAACTATTCCAGCTCCCCCAGTGCCCGCACTGCTGCCACCAGCGTGGCGTCCTGGGGGATATTGGTGTAGAGTGACTCGATATCAATGGTCACCAAGTACTGGGACTCAGAGTCAAACTCAATCTCTTTCAGGATATTCAAGAGATCGGTCGTGTCTTGTACATACAATTCTTGGGTAATGACCGCCTCCCTCAGAAAGAAATCTGCGAATTGGGAGAGGGGTTCTAACACCGATTGGATGCCTGAAACTATTGGGCGTCCTGGTGGCGGTCGCTGAGGCTTATGGATTTTGGGCAAGATGTAAAATGCCGGTATCAGTGATTAAAAAAATTAAATGCATATCAAGAAGGGAATGTAAGGATATTGTATACCCTGATGTGTCACGTTGCAAAGGAAAATAGTGTTGTCAAGGTGGGGCCCTACGTTGTTTATCATAGCAGGATCCAGCCTACTTAATGGGGCTCAGGATTCTCAGGGAAGTGGGCTCTCCACAAGGCAAAGGGTGTGCATAGTAGGCTCTGCCACCTAATATGGCTTCAGTGTCTATAGGGAAACACTGTGAATGTGAAGGTCTAGTCCACTTAATGGGTCTTGAATGTCTCAAGGGAGTGGGCGCTCTGTGAATGCTGTGTTCTTGTTGTATGTCGCCAGTTCCACAGTACGCCCACAAGAAAACACAGGAGCCATGTAGTGCCTGTTGTCATACTGCGGTAATGCATCGTGGCCTAAAAAAAAGTCTTGGTAATTTGACCCTGAGAGTCCCCTATGGAATGTTCCACACAACAGCCATTGGATTAGGGCACCTATACCCTAATATCTGCCCTAATGTATGCCTTATATCTTATTTTATGTCTCAGGGCACAGGGACTGAGTCCCAGAGTCCTTATATGGTCTTCGCAATATATATATTGATGGTACGACCAGCTAATCAGATCGAGACGTTAGAGCTTGCACTACCATGGTACTGAGAGTCCTGTGGCACTAGATATCTAAAATCTCAAGCCCTTATTTTACCAGAACTACTGATCAGATTTGCACCATATCACGAAAGCACGCTTTCTGGGTAAAGGTATAGATTTCTGTCAAATTTGGTGTAATTCCGTTCAGACATTTTGGCTGTAGCACTGTTCAAAAATCCCTAGAGAAAGTTTCATGCGGAATTTGCATTTTGGGACCCTCCCTTTTACTTGATCTCCATTTGACCGATCATTCCAAAACTTTTCAGGAAAGAGCTGATGAGGATGAACATTTGTGTGGAAAATTTTGTGAAGAAAAGGAGGCAGAGTTCCTATGAAAAGTCTAACTTAACGATAACCACACAGTGGTAACTACCACTGTATAATATTTATGTATGCTTCTAAGATATACATAGTCTAGTATAAACATTGTTTTGGTATCACTAACGAATCAGCAGCAAAATTGCATTGTTGTGTAGGCAATGTAGAGTTACTCACTGACGATGTGGGGAGAATGTGAAATCCCTGAAGCAGATGACTCGTTCTAATGTTAAGTGCCACAACCTGTAACCTTCTGAGCTCTTTTTTAATGTATTTTCCAAGCTGTCATGACTATTCATCACAAGGCTTTATTTGTCTTTTTATAGTGTTATTTTTTTCACATCAGTCTAGGTTTTTAATGTGCTGTTTACACTACTTTGCTGCTCTGCTGCTTCTTTTTCTGAGTACATTCTATCATACTGGTTCTGGTGCAATTATCACATTGTAATTTTTTTTTTACAATTTATAAGAGTCAGAGACTAATATTTTCTAAATGTTGTTGTGATTTTATCATCGTCAACATGCATGACTAGTCTTCCAAACTTTTTCTGTGTTCCATTTGTATATGTAAATATCATAACAGCAGAACACTCCATGCTTAAATCACAAACCACATTTTGTAGTATATAAAGTAGTACTATTGTAGTTCAACTTACTTACTATAAAATAGAAAACACAAACCTACGAGTTTAAATCACCACATCTCCTAACTTTTCTATGAGTAGATACTCAGTAGTAGATGTTGAAGGAACCAGGGGAGTTGCTGGAATAGGAGAATACTTACTACTAAAATTGGATGGCTTTAGAGAGGAGTACGGAAGGGTTTAGAGAGGAAACTGGATGGCTTTAAGGAGGAGTAAGGAAGGGTTTAGGGAGGAGTAAGGAAGGATTTAGGGAGGGCTCAGGAGGGATTGAGGGAGATACACCCACAAAAGAGTAAGCCCATTGCCATTCACAATCTACACTTCAAAAGTTACTACAACCAAAAAGGACCCATAACAATAGTAAATGTTCTCCAGCTCAGTGCTGGATTAAGTCCTGCACCACGCATGGTGAACCATTGGTATTGGTGCAGCACCGTCCCATATCAATAAATGGAGGTAGGAACTCAAAACAAACCCAAAAGGAAATAATGTTAAATTAAAGTAAAAAATATAGACTACTTGAAAATGTAAATAATTAAAAAATAATACAAAATATTTATTATATTATTTTAAAAGATGTTGATAAAACATTTTGGTGTATGCACGCAGAGAGTGTGGTTTATGAGATTCGAGAATGCCTCAAGAAATGGGACAAAATCTGGTCCACCTGCCAGATCTACAGAGGCCTCTGAATGGTACATTGGAGGAGGGGGCTGGTCGTGATCAGTGCCCTGCGCAGGGGTTATTAACAGGAGCGAAGCTTCAGGGAGGTGTTTGGGGTGTTAAATCTTCCTAATTAACATATTTCTCATAAATAGTTTGGTTGAGGTGCATTCAGTTAGGTATGGTGAGGTGTCTATCATATTTCACTGGGAATTTTGACATGCGTCCTGACAAAAACGCACACACACACTCTTCGCTTTTAGTTGTGTGCGCCAGGACACTCCTCAGAGTGTCTGCGCACGGTAGAAGTGCATATAACATAACATAACATAGTTATTTTACAAAATATTGTGTTTTCTGTCACTTAGTACTTCTACCAATCCTCATTCATCTCCCTTTCAACTGCCCCTTAGGCCCCTCTCATGCACCTTGCTTGTCCAGTAATGTATCTTAACATTATATGTCAGCGTGATTGCTAGAAAATCTGAAGCTCACTCCGCCAGTACACCCCTCAGTCTTACTGACCAAGCTACACTCCTGCTTATTATCCTTGCTATTGGTGACATACTGCAGATATTGTTGTGTCTTTTCTAGTTATAAACTCGACAAAAAGAAGTATAAAAACATTGTAGCATTCATTTTTTATTATAATATAATTAAATTACTTTAAATTAATTCTATATATCCTTCTTAATACTTTGTAGTACACAGATAAAGACTATAATTTATTTACTTTAAATGGGATTTTTAAATTGAACCTTCAGCAAAATAATTTTAATTTAATATATTCTAAATAATTATATTAGACATTAAAATAATAATTTTAATTTCATTTATTATATTAAAAACAATTATATTATCAATAAAATCTAAGTTTATAGTGCTGTAGCTTTTTTATTTTGTTCTACATTTATAACAACTATATAAAAGTATGTTACATTAATATTTAACATAAAAAAGTGTTACCATTTTCGTAAAAGTTTAATAAACTTTTTTACTTACCCATTATATATTACTATAGGGTTATCGCTGCTATCAGGCACACCTAACCAAAGTGGGTTTATTGATTTGGTATGTGTATTCACCCCCAAAATAAATAACCCAGTTTCTGACATTGGTGCTCAGTGGTTGGGATAAGACTTTGCCCAATAATTACCATTCAGCTTTGAAGTTTAAGAATTAGAAATCCCATTCTAGGATTACAGGCAAAAATTACCTTTTTGATTTTTCATTTGCAAGAAATATTTTTGATTTAGCTTTCATCTTGATTTTTTTCATTTTTTGATCAGATTACAGATTTATTGAATCTGTAATTGAAGCCTACACCCCGTCTAGGGAATTGAGATCTTCCACCCTACAATTTTTGGTAGTCCCCCGGTTTAAACGAAAAAAATGGGGCGGGTCCAAGTTCTCCACCTTGGCTCCTGCCTTCTGGAACTCCCTCCCGATCCATTTGCGATCCTGCTCCCAGTACTCCCTCTTTCGCAAAGCCCTTAAAACGTTTCTTTTTATTCAGGCCTTCCCCTCTTAATCTTTTCTTTTTCCTGTCTCCCTAGTCTTCTCTTCCTCGGGTTTGGTAGTAATGCATAGCGCCATGAAACCGCTGGGTGTACGTGCGCTCTAGAAATGTTTTTAAATTCAAATTCAAATGTTTGCACCTTAATGTTTTTGGGAGTGGATCTGTCTGCCCTGGATAGCCTTACTGTAGTACAGATGAAGGCTGGGTGCAGAGCAAGGAAGTTGAAAGCAGGCGTGACTGCCAGGAAGGGGAGTGCGAGAAAGCCCTGCAGGGAGAGGAGCAGGCCTGCCAAGCATATATCACCTCAAAGGAGAAGGAGTACGAAGGTGAGGAGGCAACAGTACAAGAATAGGATTTACAGAAGTAGCAGCATTCCCTGTATTTCCAGGTCTGGAATAAATGTGTTCCTTAACAGTCTGTCCACAAATGGTGTATTGCAAGCTAAAGCCAGAGGACAGGAAGGCTTAGAAGGCCTTCAAAGTAAATTGGCCACCTGTACCTAGGAGAAGAAAAATGGTATATTGGCCTCAGAACAGTAACAAGCCACCACATCCCTTGCATTGGAGGAGAAAAGGTTGGCATTGGAGGAGCAGAAGGCCATGCAGGACCTTGAGAGGCACCAGAGCAAGACAGACTTGAGTTCTAGGATTTAAATAGCATCCAGTGATGATGGTAGCAGTGAGGAGCCTTCACAAAATGGATATTTCTAAAGATCCTATCCTTAGCTATATATGGCTTGGTGGTACCGGTAAGGAGGTTGCTGCTTATGAGGTTCTATGCACATTTGCAAACAACCTATGGAGAGTTGGGTGGCTAGCCTGTGAAAGTACATGTCTTATTGACTATGATGCGATGTATGTTTTTTCATGCAGGAACACATTTTGAGTCACTTTATTACAGAGTTCCACGAGCACCTGATTGATTTAATGCTCACCAATTCCAGGAAGCTTGGGAAAGAGGGTGACCTCTGGCTAATTAGCAGAGGGTTCTGGAGAGGCAGTAGAATGGTGGTTTCGGTCCTCAACAACAACAAAAATGGGAAGCAAAGATAATAACAAAATGGAGTTCTCTAAAAGTCCCCAGAACACCAACAAAGGTGTGATTCACAGACCATTTTTTAGCAGAATGGGACTATGGGGAAGAGGTCCCTGAGCCCAACCATTAGAGGCTGATGCTATGATTGTCATAAACAGGGAACAACAAGCTCTGCTTATTCTAAGAAGCTCCATATACAGTTCGGCAGTCCACAGGGGTTAATAGTATAGAGTTGGATGAAGATGATGCTCCAATGAGGACAAAAATTACCCTAGGGTTCATGGGTGAAGGGGAGGTGGAATTAATGGCTTACATGCCTTCTAAAACTAAGAAGCATAGACAGGGGCCAACCATCAATGGCGAGAGGTTGGAAGCTCTGAGAATATCGAGAGTCAGCATGACTGCTGTCATCGCTGTGTAAGCTGATGTCCTAAGAGCAGATCATTCCCAGCACAGCATGTGCCACTGTGTGTTGGATGCTAACAGCCATGTCCTTTAGTGACAGTTACCCCGAAGAAGGGTGAGGTCACAGGTCCTCTGAAAGTAGCTGTTAACCCTGCTTTACCAGTTAACTTTCTTCTGGGGGCTTACCTTGAACAAACTATCTGAAACGAGGTACAGGTTAATGCTCATTATAAGATGATGGGATTGCCCATCAGTGGAGTCAGGATGACCTGCAGTCTGAATCTTGGACCTGGTTTCTACCGGGAAGAAAAGGGAAAATGATGTGGGAAACCAGTCTCTGAGGTTCCTATGGTCTGGGAGAAGTCCATCCCAAAGAAATGGATGGCTCTACACGTGAGGAAGTGTCTACCCTATGTTTTCTGCCTGAGCTGGCCAGTGGATCATCACAGGCATCCATCTGTAATACACATAGGGTATGCCTCAGTCCTGTGGCAACTAGAAGAGGGCCAGAACAATCGAGATACTTCTTGAGATCACCTGATCAATTGGGAGGATTTCATCCTTTACAGTATACCTAAGGATCCTGGGCATCTGTCATCCAGAGTGCTGGTAGTCCCCAAGTGCTATTGGACTTTCCAACGGGAAGTAGTTCAATACATGATTTCGGTATTATGCTTGTGTCAGACCAAGGCCTATGACCGGCCGGCCAACCCTTTTACTTGACCCAGATAAGAAAGAACATGCATGACTTGTCAGGCCGGTGGCAACTCAGGAGAAAAGGGAAAGGTTCCACTCAAGAAGTTCCCTGTGGTATGAACACCCTTTCTTTAAAGGGGTAGCAGTGGGCAATAGCACGCCCCTGGACCCTAAGACTGCCTTGAGAACAGGTTTATTCTGGTGGTGGTTGACCATGCCACCCAGCATCCAAAGGCTATCTCTCTGAAGACAGTAACTGTGCCCGTAGTAACTAGGCTCCTGCTGGATAACATCTCTCAAGTAGCGTTCCCCAAAAGTGTTGCTTCAGATAGAGGACCACACTTCATGTCTGCAGACACGAAGTTCATGTGTGAATAGTGTGAGGTAACTTACATGTTCTCAAACCTTATCACCCCAAATCAATGGCCTTGTAGGGAGATTTAACAAGTGGAACATATTACTGCCATGCCTACTGTTCACAGAAGGGAGTGGGCTTCAACCCCTTTGAGCTTTTGTTTAGACACCCTGTCTATGTAGGTGTCAGTCTTGGGAGAAACAGATGGGAGTAACTGGTCAGTAAACCTGCACACGATGTGCTGGCCTTGAGATTCAAGATGACCCAGTACATGAAGAAATCCAATCAGACTCTGGAAGCCAGTAAGGAAATGATCAATAAATGGCATTATCAAAAGGTGAGTCTGGTAGATTATCTGCATGGTCAAAACCTTTCGTTCATAGAAACAGTCAAACCCTTGGCACTACAAGACTGATGCCGGGACCTATGTGACAAAAGAGAAATAATGTAAGGAGACATATTTTTTTGATGTAGAAACACCAACGAACCCTTTGAGGGTCCTGCGTGGAAAGATAAAGAAACCCCACTTTGACATGTCAGTAAAGACCATACTCATGGTGACCAATACTAGAGAAGATGAGGAGAGTGAGTACCTCGAAGATCTCCCATTTCACAATGAGAAGGAAGGCTCTGTGAAGACTTTCCCAGTCTAACTGAGGAGCAGCAGAAAGCGGTCACCAGCTGCTGGGGCAGTTTAGCTCACTGTTCTATCTGTCACCTCAGCACAATACTTGGTATACCCATGACAGTGAAAGAGGTGACAGCATGCTTGTCAAGAATATAATCTACAGACTGTCAGATAAGGTAAGGAATAGTATCTAAGGAGACGTATCCAAGATGCTGGACCTTGGGTGATTGAGCCCTCTAGCAGTCTGTGGTCTAGTTCAGTAGTTCTAGTGGTCACAAATGGCAGTCCAGAGCGGAGGTCCTGCATAGATTGCAGAGAGCTCAAGGAAGTCATCAATGTACATCCAATACCTGGAACTTATGACCTCATTGACAGATTAGTGACGTCTAAGTTCCTAAATACCCTTGACTTAGCTTCAAGGCTATAGAAGATCAGAAAAGGTGCAAAGGAAAGATCAGCATGCTCCACTACTGAATGGCACTTTCAGTTCAGGGTGATGCTCTTTGGGTTAAAGAATACCTCTGCCAGCTTCTAAGATCAGATAATGATAGGGCTGATGCACAGCAGTTTTGGTAATTCGAACTCAAATTATTCAATTTTTCAGGTGCTCCATAAGTGGCGTCAAGCGTCCCACGACGTCATTCATGTAATATAGTTATTGTGGGGCCAGTGGACCACTAGTCCCATCCTTATGTGCACACTAGTATTCCTCCCAACAAATAGAGGATTCACATAGTTTGTTTTAAATGTTCAAGGTATTTCGTGATGTTTTATTCACAAACGATATTTTATGGAGGTAACAACATCCAATGTTTATAGCTTGATTGTTTTAGACCTTTTTTTTCCTAATATATATATAATATGTTGATATTATGAAAAAAAGGTCTAAAACAATCAAGCTATAAACATTGGATGTTGTTACCTCCATAAAATATCGTATGTCAATAAAACATCACGAAGTACCTTGAACATTTAAAACAAACTGTGTGAATCTTCTATTTGTTGGGAGGAATACTAGTGTGCACATAAGGATGGGACTAGTGGTCCACTGGCCCCACAATAACTAGCTTCTAAGATCAGCCATTCAGGCCCTGTCTGAGTTCTTCAGCTCCAGCTGGAAAGACAACCATACCCACCTGAAGAAAGTGCTTCAGGCTCTACCAAAGACAGGCCTGACTCTCAAGGCTAGGTAGTGACAGATGGGGCAGGGCTCTGTGATATACTTTGAGCATTACCTTTGCAGGGTTGGGAACCTTTCTGGGGTGTACTGGCTAGTTCTGCATGTTTGTTAAAGGGTATAGGAGCATCACTGCACCACTCACTGGACTGACCTCAAAGAAGCAACCAAATAAGGTGATCTGGCCAGAGGAGTGTCAGAAAGCCTTTGACATCCTAAAGGAGGGTCTGTGTAATGGACCTGTCCTCAACACAGAGTTTGTTGTGCAAACAGATGCTTCAGAGCATGGCCTAGGAGTAGTCCTTTCCTGCTAAATAATGGACAAGACCAATCCATAGCATTCATCAGCAGACAGCTTCTACCCAGAGAACAACGGTGATGTGCCATTGAGAGGGAGATCTTTGCAATGGTTTGGTTTCTGAAGAAACTGAGACCATACCTGTTTGGGACTTTTAAGTTCAGACCAGGGCCGGACTGGCTACCGGGCAGTTGTGTGTCCTGCCGAGCAGGGGGATGATTTCGTTGATGGGGAACTGTGTGTGCAAAACGAAATTCGTTTTGCTTTTTTTATTTCAAAGCGCACGCACGTCCCCATTAATGAAATAAACCCTCATCACAGAGAAATTAGCCCCCAGCTCGGCAGCACACACAACTGCCCGGTAGCCAGTCCGGCCCTGGTTCAGACAGACAGTAGCCCCCTTATGAGGATGCTGCAGATGATGGGAGAGAAGCTAAATGCATTGAGATAGTCTATCTCACTACAGGGTATGGACTTTAAAATACAACACAGGCTAGCATGCCAGTGCTGATGATCTACCTAGATTTTTTTGGCTCAGCAATGAGAACGCCCACAAGAGTGGGCATTTCTCCCAGGTTTCAGCTGAAAGGGGGCCCTTGCAACAAATGTCCACATTTGTGTAGTTGTTCCCCATTTTTGTGAGCCTATTTTTGATGGCTGTAGAACTTTGTACACCTTACCACTGCTATACAGTAGTAAAGTGTCTGTGCCACCCCTATAAAATATGTGATGTACGTTCGAACTCCCCATTTGGCCTATTTAACTTTTTAATACACACATTGTAAATGGTGCCTAAAGTGCACCTAGTGCATAGAAGTTTATATATCATATGTGGGCTCTACTGTGTATCTACACCACCCACATATATGTGTCTGTCAGAATCACAACTGTACTTTGACTCGGACATATGGCAGGGAAAATGCCTTTGCCATCTAGAAAAAGCATTTTTTGATGTATTCCTACATCTCTCCTAAAGAGTGTCTTGTAAGCCCAGATGGCAGGGTCCCTTTGTAGAAAACCAGTAATATTGCTCTTAAAGTAAAGTAAAACCCAAAAACGATTTCACTGTGTAGCTCCTGCTGAACTTTTCCCTAAGTAATCTCAGATGAGACTGAAATCATAGGGGCCCGTTTGTATGAATTACTGATCACAAGAAGCTGGTCATGTGCAACCAGTAGTTTTGCGACCAATAAACAATTTTATGTACCAATAGGTCTGTTCGTAAAAATCCAGTTTGGAGTGGGTTGCAGTCTCACTTAACTCATGAATACTAATGAATGAAAATGGCAACTCATTCTGATTGGAGGTCATCAGAGTAATGGTGGCTGCTAGAGTCAGCAGACCACCATGTTTGTGATCGCGTTTCAATAGGGTAAAAAATGTTGTTTTATTACAGCTCATTTTCCTTGAAAGAAACCAAACAACTTTCAAAACAAGTTAACTTTTTTTAAAGCGAATTTAAAAGTTGGAAATGGTCCTGTGGACTACAGCCTACTCTTATGCAAGCTTTTTTAAACATTTGCAAAGGGAAGAGGGTCATTCCATTTTAAAAATGGGTTACCTCTCCAACTCGGGAGTCAGTACCTTTTTTATATTTTATGACCACATTTTGGTCTCAAAACATTCATACATTGCACGTCGATTTGGTATTTTGGAGCGATGACTACAACATGCCCTTCCAAATGCTGAATCAGTATGGGGTTACGATCTCATTTTAGGAGCCAGAAAAGTTTACAGATTCCTAGAATGGGAATGGTACATTTTAAAAAAAGCATTTTGCTGGTGCAAACTCTGAATTAGAGCATTTGCAACTGTAAACATGCTTTGTGCATCTGGCCCTTAATTCCTTATCTTCGTATAGGCAAAATGCTTCAAAGTTATTTTGTGCTTGAGTTTTAAAATCTGGTTTCATAGTAAAATCTGATTTTTATAACTAACACAGAAAAGTGACTTTATAAAAAAAGGTACATTAGGCTGCTCGACCTAGAACTGACTTAAAACCAGTTCTGTCACTCATCACACCTCCAAAGCTAGAATACACATCCTCGGCTGGGAGACTGAATGACTCTGGCTCAGAAGACAATGGCCTGCCTCTGAGCTAGGGATGGGCGAACTTGCGGAGTTTCATTCTATGGAATTCCATGGAGTTGCATAGAAACTCTGCAAGATGCCAGGGAATTCTGCAAGCAGGAGGAAATCAGTAGGTCGTACTGCTTGAGCTTATTTTTAGCGCCTGGAGCTTGTTGCATACTGCAAAATCAGCATGGAAGGCACAATACGGCGTGCCAGTGTGTGCTGCTTCTTTGCTGCCACTCCAGTAGATTTTCTATTCGAGTGGCTGCTTTCTCACCCTGAACAGTCATGACTGCCTGCAAGAAAATCTAGCAGGGTGCCGTTCTAGATTCCATAAATTTGCATAGGGGATGGCAATTCTCGCTTGCGCTTACTAACTTAACATTGGTAAGACATGTGCATGACAAAAATCTGCCACACAGCAGTTGGCAGAATTTTGCCGGAGCTCCGCAATCCAAGCGTAAAGCGGAGTGGGCAAAACTCCTCCAACTCCACCAGCGTAGCCGGCTTTATCGCTCATCCTACTCTGAGCTCAAGAAGGGTCTATAGGTGCTAAATGGGGACCACTTAGCAGGGATTGTCGGTCTAGGAGTCCACAGGAAACTTTGGCAGAACAATTGTTAGGTTGAGCTCTACTTGTTTTGACATGGAGATGTCAAGCAGGACTTCTTCTCTACATTCCCACATCACTTCCAGACAGCAAGGCTTAAGTGAAGGTAGGAAATAGAACCAGTTTTGACCCTTTCTGGTGGGAAGTTAGTGACATAGGAGCTCGAGACAGGTCTGCATGGTGGCAGTTGGCATTTACTATCTTGAAACAGGGCGTCCTGGGTATTTTTACAGTAAGGCAAAGAGGAAGTGCTGCAAAAGGAGATTGGGGACAGAAAGAAAAAAAATTTAATTGGATGGCAGAATTTCTCCAATCACCTGTTTGTGCATAGGATGGATCTGGTACCTCCATCACCAAATCCTCAGAATATTCCTTGACCAGGGAACTGTCTATATAAAGAAGAAGTCCATGCTGGCAGAAGACAACTGATAAAAGAAGAAGACTTACACAAGGGCGCAAGGACTAAAGAACATTAGTTAAGACAACTCAACTCATAGGTGATTTAGTATCACCATCTGGTGATCTTTATAACCGTACGGAAAGAGGGGTGGAGATTGTCGGGCCACTTTGAGGATATTGAGCTGGAACATAGCAGGAATTGCTAGGAAGATGGCTCTTCCTGACTGGCATACTCAGATGGAGTCATATGCAATATGCATCTTCCAGGAAACATGGAGCCTTGAACCCATCCATAAGGTTGGGTATACAACGTTCTTTTTGCCTGCAGCCATGTCTCCCTCAGGGAGGGGTCGCCCGTCGGGAGGCCTCCTTATATGGGTGAGCACTTTCTTGGGTTCAATCAATCAATCAATCATAACACTTGTATAGCGCGCTACTCACCCGGGCGGGTCTCAAGGCACTTGGGGGAAGGGGTCCGCTACTGCTCGAACAGCCAGGTCTTGAGTTGTCTCCTGAAGGCGAGATGGTCCTGGGTCAGTCGAAGGTGGATGGGGAGGGAGTTCCATGTCTTGGCCGCCAGGTAGGAGAAGGATCTGCCTCCGGCGGTGGCTCTTCGGATGCGTGGTACAGCGGCGAGGGCGAGGCTAGTGGATCGTAGCTGGCGGGTGGGCGTGTAGAAGGTCAGTCGGTCGTTGAGGTACTTGGGGCCCAGGTCGTGGAGAGACTTGTGTGCGTGGGTGAGGAGCCTGAATGTGATCCTCTTGTTGACGGGGCGCCAGTGCAGGTCCCTCAGGTGGCCGGAGATGTGGCTGTGTCGGGGGATGTCCAGGATGAGTCGGGCGGAGGCGTTCTGGATGCGTTGGAGTCTCCTCTGTAGCTTGGCTGTGGTTCCGGCGTAGAGGGTGTTTCCGTAGTCAAGTTGGCTGGTGACGAGTGCCTGGGTGACCGTCTTCCTGGTTTCGGTCGGGATCCATCGGAAGATCTTGCGGAGCATGCGTAGGGTGTTGAAGCACGATGAGGAGACGGTGTTGACTTGTCTGGTCATCGAGAGGGAAGAGTCCAGGATGAAGCCCAGGTTGCGTGCGTGGTCTGTTGGCTTGGGAGCGGTGCTCAAGGCGGGAGGCCACCAGGAGTCGTCCCAGGCGGAGGGCGATGGTCCAAGGATGAGGACTTCCGTCTTGTCTGAGTTCAGTTTCATGCGGCTGTTCTTCATCCACTCGGCGACGTCTTTCATCCCTTCGTGTAAGCTGGTTCTGGCGGTGTCGGGGTCCCTGGTGAGGGAGAGGATCAGCTGGGTGTTGTCGGCGTAGGAGATGATGTTGAGGTTGTGTTGGCGTGCGATGGCTGCAAGAGGTCTCATGTAGACGTTGAAGAGGGTGGGGCTGAGTGATGATCCTTGTGGTACGCCGCAGATGACTTCGGTGGCCTCGGATCGAAACGGGGGGAGGCGAACTCTCTGTGTTCTTCCGGCGAGGAACGAGTTGATTCACTCCAGTGCCTTCTCTTGGATGCCGATGTTGCTGAGGCGTTGAACTAGGGTGCGGTGGAAGACCGTGTCGAACGCTGCAGAGAGGTCCAGGAGGATGAGTGCCGCTGTTTCCCCGTTGTCGAGCAGGGCTCGGATGTCATCGGTGGCTGCGATCAGGGCTGTCTCGGTGCTGTGGTTGGCTCTGAAACCGGACTGCGAGGGGTCGAGGGATCCGTTCGTCTCAAGGAAGGCGGCCAGCTGTCTGTTGACGATCTTCTCGATGATTTTGCAGGAAAAGGGAGGAGCGAGATGGGGCGGAAGTTCTTTCAGGTCGGTGGGGTCCGCTGTAGGTTTCTTCAGTAGGGCGCTGAGCTCGGCATGCTTCCAGCTCTCCGGGAAGGTGGCGGTGTTGAAGGAGGTGTTGATGATGTTCCGGAGTTGGGGTGCAATGGTGGAGTCGGCCTTGTTGAAGACGTGGTGGGGGCAGGGGTCGGTCGGAGATCCGGAGTGGATGGTGTTCATCGTGCGGGCTGTGTCTTCGGTGGTCACCGTGGTCCAGGTGCGGAGGGTGGCGGTGGGAGGTGTTGGTTCGACGGTTGGGTGCGTGGATGGTGCGCCGAAGCTGTTGTGGATGTCGGCGATCTTGCGGTGGAAGAACGAGGCGAGGGAGTCGCAGAGATCTTGTGAAGGAGTGATGTCGTTGTTGCCGGTGCTGGGGTTGGAGAACTCCTTGACGATGCTGAAGAGTTCCTTGCTGTCGTGGGCGTTGTTGTACAGTCGTTCCTTCAGTGATTTCTTCTTGGTGGTGCGGATAAGCTGGTGGTGCTTGCGGGTGGCTTGTTTGAGGGCGGTCATGTTGTCTGTGGTCTGGTCGAGGAGCCAGGCTTTCTCGAGGGTGCGGCAGTTCTTCTTGGAGTCCTTGAGTTCGCCGGTGAACCAGGAGGCCTTCTTGCTTCTGGGTCTGCTGGGAGGGTTCTTCAGTGGTGCGAGGTCGTTGGCGCAGGCGGTCAGCCACTGTGTGAAGTTGCGGGCTGCTTCGTTGGGGTTCCTTGTGCTGGCGGGTGGGCTCTGGCTGAGGGAGGTGGTGAGCTGGTCGGCGGTGATCTTGCTCCAGCTCCTGTGGGGAACCTGTTGCGGGTGGTGGTGGGTCGTGGTCCTTCTGAAGCTGAAGTGGACGCAGCTGTGGTCTGTCCAGTGGAGTGGCTGAAGGAGACGTCCTTGCTGGAGGAGAAGACGGGGTCGAGCGTGTGTCCGGCGTAGTGGGTGGGGGTGGGGGTGTTCACCAGTTGCTTGAGTCCGAGGTTGGCGAGGTTGTCCAGCAGGGCGGCGGTGTTGCGGTCCTTGTTGTTCTCCAGGTGGAAGTTGAGGTCCCCTAGGAGGATGTAGTCGGCGGAGGGGAGGGCGTGCGGGCTGATGAAGTCCATGATGTCTTCGCTGAATTTTGTGCGTGGTCCCGGAAGTCTGTAGACGAGGGTGCCTCTGAGGGTCGTCTTTGGGTCGGTGTGTATCTGGAAGTGCAGGTGCTCCGCGGTGACAAGGGTGTCGTTGGAGTCGGTCGTGATGTGGATGGTGTTCTTGTGGACGATGGCGATGCCTCCTCCGGTCTGGTTGATGCGGTCCCTCCTGATGATCTTGTACCTGTCCGGGATGGCGATGGCGATGTCGGGGGCTGAGGAGGCGTTCATCCAGGTTTCCGTGAGGAAGGCCATGTCTGGTGATGTTGTGTCGAGGAGGTTCCAGAGTTCCACGGCGTGTCTGTGGACGGAGCGGGTGTTGAGCAGGATGCACTTGAGGTGGTTGCTGCTGGTGTTTGGCTTGGCGGGTGCGGAGCAGGGTCGGAAGCAGGTGAACTTGCAGGTTTTGCAGGTGAAGGGTCCGTGGATGCGTTTTGGGGTGGCCCGGCAGCAGGCGGGGTTCCGGCCGGCGTTGAGTGCGTTGAGGGCAGCGGCGTCGTAGGTCTGTCGGGTCGTCTTGCATCGGCGAGGGCCAGGCGTCCTGGCGCTGGGCGCGGTCCAGGCGCAGACGGGCGCAGACGGGCTTGCCTCTGGTGCGCCTTCGGCGCACAATCGGCGCGCCGGCTGCGCGTCAACGCTGCGCGTACGCATGCACTCTGCCATAAATGGAGAGTGGGGAGGGGAGGGGCGAGGGAGGAGCAGCTGGGAGGCGGGAGCGGGGTGGCAGGAGGGGGGGCAGCAGTGCGGAGATGCTGGAGGGAGCGTGGGTGGGGCCGCGGGGGAGCAGCGGCAGGGAGCGAGGTGGGGCAGGGGACGAGCGGAGACACGGGGCACAATTGGCGACAAAAAGGGTTACAGTACTAAACAGCCAACTCAATTACAGAACAAACTTCACAATAAAAGCACCACTTCACAATAAATGCAAAAACTTACAGGGCACAAGGACGGCGGAATGAGTAAGCAAAAGCGGCAACAAGAGGGCGGCGATACAAGTACTTAGCACAAGCAGGCACAGAGGGCAGGCCGGGTCCGGAGGCAGGGGCCGAGCTCAGGGCAGCAGGAGGAAGCCGGGCACACTCGGGGCGGGCCACGCGGCGGGAGGAGGGAGCGACCGGGTCTGACCAGGTCAGATCAGGTCACAACTCCTCGCCCGTGAGCCGCGCCTTATCAACCCTAGTGGGAGGGAGGAGCAGCTGGGAGGCGGGAGCGGGGTGGCGGGAGGGGGGGCAGCGGTGCAGAGATGCTGGAGGGAGCGTGGGTGGGGCCGCGGGGGAGCAGCGGCAGGGAGCGGGGTGGGGAGGGGACGAGCGGAGACAAGGGGCACAATTGTCTCCAAAAAGGGTTACAGTACGAAACAGCCAACTCAGGTACAGAACAAACTTCACAATAAAAGCACAACTTCACAATAAATGCAAAAACTTACAGGGCACAAGGACGGCGGAATGAGTAAGCAAAAGCGGCGACAAGAGGGCAGCGATACAAGTACTTAACACGAGCAGGCACAGAGGGCAGGCCGGGTCCGGAGGCAGGGGCCGAACTCAGGGCGGCAGGAGGAGGCCGGGCACACTCGGGGCGGGCCACGCGGCGGGAGGAGGGAGCGACCGGGTCTGACCAGGTCAGATCAGGTCACAACTCCTCGCCCGTGATTGTTGTACCATCACTCAAAAATATTGTACCTCACCTGCTATCTTTATGATATCGCTGCGAAGATTAGGCTGTGGGAGGTCCCTTGACTTATTTAATGTATATGCCAGGGGTACTAAAGGTAGCTCCTTATCCTCTACAGTGGCAGTGCTGGAAAAAAGCTCTTGGTGACATCTGTGAGGGCATTTCAGTACTGGTCGTGGGTGATTTTAACTGCACATTTGTGCCTCTTGCGGGTGATGACATTTTAGATACCTCAGATGATGACTGTAGGAGGGGTATACCTACACTAGCGATCCCACCAATTAAAAGATGGTCTCAGAGGGCGATTCAGATGAACGCTATTGCTCTGGAGTATGGCTTACGTGCTGTAAATGGCAGAACCGCCTCAGATTCTCTGGGGGCACATACATATAACAGGGTGAACCATAAGTCCAGTCAGTCAGTCAATCACTTTTATTCGATTAGTAAAAATCAGAAAAAGACACGGGGTACAAAAAATCACATACAAAACAATACGGCATTACATACAATTACAACTAGTTATAATCATCAACAATATAAATAACATTTCATGTTTAAAATGAACATATTTCATGAGTTCGATTAAAAATGTAAAAGATTCCGTTTGACAAATTATCTACATGGTTTTAGGAAGGCAACGACATTACAAACATGATTCAATTGTTGTATGTCTGTGACGTAAATTAGAGCGCTTCTTATTTATGCGAACACCTGCCACTAAAAAGCTTGCTACATGGAATGTTACACGTGCACTCGATAAAAGTTGTAAAAACAGGAGTGCTGGTCTGACCTGTAAAAAGCCCGCCTCCCGCAAAATAGGTAACAAATATTTTTTTCCTTATTTGTGCATAGTGTTCACAGAACATGGTGATATGTAATGTATCCTGTGTGGAAAAGTGATCGCAATCACATGGATTAGCGCTAGCAGGGATCTCCCAGTTGGTGTAAGAACCGAGCAAAACATGTATCAAGTTAAAACGGAATCTAGTTAAAACAAAACGATGAAATGGTCTGGTTACAAGGATAAGATATGGTTCAATACCTGGGACAGTTGTAAGTACATAATTCCTTCTAACAAATGGTTTTCTCATCTCAGTCTCCTCCCGCTCTGCCACGAACAGGTTTACCAGTGCAGATTTTATCTCCATGACATCCTCTTTTTAATGTGGTCAGGAAAATGAAAGAGATCAGTTCGCCCCACCATTGTAAGCATTGATTTGACATAGACCAGCCACGGGATTCTATGGGCTCTGTCCAGTGCAAGACAGTCTTTGAGAATCAGATGGTTTAAAGAAATTTCCAAATTAAGCCAGGTTTTTAACCAACAAATGACGGGAGCGTATTTTATTAGGTCGGTTACATACCCCATGCCTAGCTCTGTATGTATTGTAAAAGTGGGAGTGGACTGGGGAACAGAAAGCAAAGACCTAAAGAATTTATTTTCCACAGTCTGGATGTTGTCTGATTATATACTCCTCGATTTATTCTTTTGGCGATTTGTCTTAGACATGGTTGTAATATCTACTGTTGACAGCGACCACAACTTCCTGTCTCTAACCTTAAATCACCCCTGGGAAGAATGCAGAAGCTTAGCTACATCCCGCGATCTAGGGTCTGCATCTTTGACTATTCCATCTAACTGTGGAAGGCGCCTTAATTGGCACAAACTTGCTTTAGATGATGGGAAAATCCAGGCAATTTGCCAACTTGTGGATGTTTCCCTAAGGAAGATGGATACCCACCTCTTAGAACACTCTGATCCTTCTACAGTTACGGTACTGTTCCAGGAGACCATAAGTTCAGTAGGTAACTTACTTATGCCAGATATTCATGGGGGCAGGGCTAAAGGGTGCCCAAGGTCGAAAGCGAAGCAGGGTTGGTATACTTCCAAGTGCAGGCAGATGAAATCTGCCCTGATTGAGGCTGTGAGGACCAAGTTACAACCCCTGATTCAGCAAGCCAGGAAAAATGATAATTGGGTGGTTACTAAAGCCAAAAAAGAATGGGAGGATGCCTATTGGCACACACTTAGAGAGGCTTCTGCAGGGTGGGATGCTAGTCGCTTTTGGAGCACTATTAGGGCGAGGAATAGGCCTGACAGTGACCTCATCACCTGTAATATAACGGCCCAGACTTGGTTTGATCATTTTTCTAGCCTTTACGCATGTCAATCAGGAACTCTTTCCACTTTTGACCCTCCCAGCCCTTCGACAAAACCTCAAGATAACACCTTATTTCCATTCACAGCTAAGGAAGTGGAATATGCAATTAGCTGTATTGTGCCCCAAAAAGCAGCAGGCCCGGATGGCATTCCTGGGGACCTTCTTAGATCTAATACCCTGCAATGGGGGAAGTTCATTCATACACTCCTCATTGCAATTGACAAAGGTGCGGCCATCCCGGAATCTTGGAAGGGGGCTGAGGTCGTCCCCATCTTTTAAAAGGGCCAGAGGGAGGACCCAGCCAATTATCGCCCTATCAGCTTACTAGATTCGACCCAGAAGGTAGTGGGAAAGGTATTACTTGAGAGAATCCACCAATGGGTTAGTGATAATGAGATTCTCTCAGATTATCAAGCGGGTTTTAGGGCGGGCACCGGTACTATAGGGCAGGCCTTTAGGCTCTTGATGATCTACTGGAAGGTGGTCGTTATAGGCAAAGGCAGTCTTTATCTCGCATTCATCGACTTAAAGACTGCCTTTGACCTTGTACCCAGAGAGCCGCTATGGAGAGTGATGGCAGACATGGGGATTCCACCTAACATCTTGTCCATCCTAGTGAGACTACATGAAGGTACCTTCGCGCAAGTGAGGTGGGGTCCAGAGGGGCAGAAAACAAACAAGATACCGGTAGGCAGAGGGGTTCGCCAGGGATGTGTTCTTGCTCCAACCCTTTTCTCACTATATGTGAACGGGGTTGTTGAGCATTTACTTAAAATACCATCAGATGCTCCATCCCTGTCGGGGGAGCGAATCCCCACCCTTCTATTTGCCGATGATACGCTCCTAATATCAAAGACCCCGGCAGGCCTCCAAAGCCTCCTAGATAACTTTCAGGCCTTTTGTGACCAACGTGGCCTAGTTATAAATACAGACAAAACCAAGTTTTTAGTTTTGAATCCTCCGAAAAAACTTGTCCGGCTCCCCGTTCTTAATAATTTATCCCTGGAGAGGGTCACTGTATTTGATTATCTAGGTATCCGTATTTCGGATACAATGCAGTGGCTCCCCCTATCTCCATAAAATGCTGCTTAGCCATAAGAGGGTTGTTGGGTCTCTCTATAAGGAACAGCGTTCGGCCACGACTCTTCCCATTGCACCCGTCATTGATATCTATAAGGCTAAGGGCGTTAGTTCTGCCCTTTGTGGCGCAGAGCTTTGGGCTCTTCCAACACAGACTTGCTGACAAGGTCCGAGAATACATTTTTGCGGGGTATCATGTCACTTCCACAGAGTACTCCAATGATACCTCTCCTGCTTGACCTAGGTTGTAAACCCATCAGCGATTTGGCAAAACTACGACCCTTGCTACTATGGGCTAGACTGTGGCGAGCACCTGAACTTGTCAAGTACGCTAAGGGGTTAGTGGAGGTGATGTCAATGGTGGGTTGGCAAAAAATTAAATGGCTTAAAGACGTTAAACACCTTCTCGGTAAGCTAGGGCTTGCCGAAGTATGGGATAGCCGGTCCTCCCCACCGAAAGCCACCCTAAAGACCTTGTATTGGAACTGGGTGACCAACAGAGTTAGCACAGACCCATCTCTTGGCAGGTTAGTGAAAGAGTTCCTTGAACATAAGGAGCTTCCATCCCGGGAGCTTTACCTAGATTTGGTCTGGAAACCCTATGATAGGGCTCTATACTTTCGATTCAGGGTTGGGTCTCTTCCAGTTCACGCTCTAACTGCACGCTGGAAGCCCCCTTCCTAGTCCGTCCCTTTTTGCCCTTTCTGTCAAACTAGTGAAGAGTCTGTACTCCATATTCTGTTTGTCTGCCCGGCCTATGCCCGACCAAGGCAAGTATGGCTTAAACCCATATGTCGGACTATGGGAACTAGGCATTCTAGCGCGGCACTCCGTATTTTAACATCGGACACCCGGCCATTGTATGTCTATGGTGTCTCGAAATTTTTGATCCATTAGAGCCAAAAGGCTAGCATCTAATGTTTAATTGTTTTTTAATTGAAGGATTATCCTTAAATTTTAACTGTTTTATCCTTCTCTACTTCTTTTAGACATTCAATGTATTTTAAAAGATTTCGTAGAAACAATGTTAAATTTAACAGTCAATTTTATATCTGTATGAATATTTCTTGTTTGTATTACTGTGATGCTTTTATGATTTGATCTATCGAAATAAAGCCTTTGACTGATTCTAAAGAACACTTATCTCCTGCTGCCATTCAGGGACTGGAACTGTTCCCAACAAGTGGGTGGCTTCCTATTTTCCTGTTTCGGGGACACAGAAATCCAAATGAGTCCTGATCTCAAGAAGGCCCAACTGATCAGTGTGAACTGACCCTACTGAATGGAGAGAGACCTGGGCCATGGATGTTTACCGCCAGAAGTTGAGTGCTACAAGACTGACCAGGAGGAACCTTCCTATCACATTGAATAAGTTGAGACCTAATTATTTTTTAAACCTCCAGAGGACTAGGACAAGATGCTGATGCTTGCCAAGAAAGGTCATAATCAGGGTGTGCAAAAATCTAGGGTTGTCCCACTCAGAGCTTTTAGCTGTGCTGAAAGCTGGTTCAGTGGAGGTTCTTAGCAAAGGTGTCCAACCTCTTCAAGCCCTGTCCAAGTGCAGCTTCCATTCTTGCACTGCTGGAGGGTTTTGACTTCCAAAAAAGTGACTAAGTCTACAAATAAATCCCTAGACAGGGTCTAGGATGCAAATCTATCTGACAGACGAAGGCACGTCAGTGGCCCCAAAACACAGGTTTGTCTCACTCTGAGCTTTTGGCACCAAAACTGAAGGCTTTATTAGTAGCGCAACAATGAGGCATCCACCCCAGAGGCACCCTCAAAAGTCACACCCATATGTCTTGCCCAGCTGGAAGATTTGGACCATTTGGGAGAAGGTAAAATCTTTGAACGGGGTGACCTGCTTACTGTATCTAACTCTCGCTGTACTACGGTCTGAACAGTGACGTCTGACTGACACCTTACTTTTTGTTGCTACTTTTTTGCGCTAAAGCATTAACAATTCATATCCCCTCTTCATTAAATTTTTCTCTATTTTTCAAATTTGGTTTGGAAATTGAATTGTGTTGTATTCTTTACTTTAAAATTATTGGCACTGCTCAAACTTAGAACACACTTAATCAGAGTGGGTTTATTGAGTTGGCTAGGGTCCCCTTATACCAAAATAATAACCCCATTGCTGACAAGCCTGACCTAGCTTTGAGTCAAATCCTTACACCAAGTAACCCCAGGTGCAAAAAGGGATACATTGTCTTTTGCTTAATGTACAGAGCGTGTTCCACAAACCATATTCAATGGATGTACGTTGTTACATCGCAGGTTGTAACAACGCATACCTTTACCACGCGGCCGCTACAACGCAAGTCGTTACCACGACTTGCGTTGGAGGGCGCGGATTTAGGATTTTTATAATTTTATATTCCAACACCAGTCCCCGTAACAGTAGGGAAGGTGTTGGAATATACATTTATAAAATTCCTTATCCCACAGCGCCCTGCAGCGCAAGTCGTGGTAACGACTTGTGTTGTAACGGCCGCGTGGTAAAGGTACCGCGTGGTAAAAACTTCGTGGTAAAGGTTGTTTACCATATTCAATGCAAGACATCACTGGATCATTTTTGTACCATAGCACAAGGCTGAATGCAAACAAGCTGTGTTTGCCTTGTGCTGCTACTGACATTGACATGTAACTCCATTGTAAATCTGGTGATGTGTACTTTTTATCATTTGAGCAACACAGCACAGTATTCTCCACACAGTACTTAGTTGTCTGATGTATAGTAAATTTAAGGCTGGGAATACTATTTTTAAAATATGGGGGCTCAATGAGGCAAGGCAAAGATAAGAAATGTTGTGCATAAATTCTCTCTGAAATTGTAGATGTGCAGCAGTCAATAATGATTTTATTTTTACCTCATGATTCAAAATGGCTTTATGGACAACTCAACGTTTGCTCTCTTTGTCTGTGAAACATCTTGAAACCCTTCTGTCCAAGGAACTCAATGTTTTAGTGATCTGGTTGATACCAAGGATGGTGTGTGATGCCAATTACGCTTTCCTTTTTTCAAAGGGAAGGTGACAAGATTCACATGTTTTAAATATTAAAATTATTTTAACGAGGGAGGCTGATGGACCTGGCCCTCTCTGCAAGATCACCCCAGACTCTTACCTTCCTTTGTCTCTCTTTGCTCTTTGCTGAACCAGGTTGTTTGGGCTTTAGGACTATTTAAGTGTACTTTTTCCATGTTAACCAGTTGTAAAGTGCTAAAACTTGGTAAAATTGGCCTACACTTAATTGGTAGATGTATTTTACATGTAATATCCCAGTTTATGGTGCTACATGTACCCTGTACCTGCAAATTTGGTGAGAATCGGGGGCTGGAGCACTCATTGTCCCACTTGTTAATATTGCCTTTTAAAACAGGTCTCAGACCTCCCACCGCAGCTTGTAGTGCAATTTTAAACTGCTATTGCAACCTGGCAAAAGAAACTTTTCCTAGGCCCAAACCTTACCTTTAAGTAACCCCTAAGGTCAGCCCTAATAACCCTTAGGTCAGTGTGCATGATATTTAAACAGTAGGACATGTAGGTTTGTTTTACAGGTCCCAATAGAGAAAAACGTCTTAAGTACTTTCCCACTGTTGTAAAGCATATCTCTCCCCTAGCCTAACAAGGGGTCACTTTATTACATTTTATAAATGCTAACGTGAGATTGGGAGCAGATAAAGATATGCCTTTTACACTCAAATGAATTGTAATTTATAATTCTCTTTAATGGTAAAGTTGGAATTTATGTCATCATTTTGAAAATACTACTTTTAGAAAGTTAGCATTATCTTATCTGAAACCAATTGTGACTTTTTCTCAGTGTCCTGGACCACATGACTGTGAATGGCTCTGCTGTTGGGGTTTGTGTCTTGCTATCCAGGCAATGAGACAAAGGACGTCTAGGTGTGAGGGCAGAGGGTTTGCTTCGCAGGATGGGTGGGATTGAGCTGCATCCTGCCATGAATACATTTCAAAGTGTCCTACTTGACACCAGTCCTGCCTTTGCTCTTGGCACCCTAGACAGTTTGGAGCCACAACCAGGGGAAAGGAAAGAACTGTCCAAAACGAGGTACAAGGTAAGTCAGGGAATGTCCCCTCACAAAGCCTGGCACCAGTATAAAAGAGGAACATTTAGAACATGCACTGCTGCCTATATTAAAGGCCCTGCTGGTAGAAGGGCTGCCTGCTGTCTAAAGAAGTAAGAATGGACATGCTTGCTGTGGTTCCAGGCTACCCAGAGTGACTCCAAGGGTCAGCTGGCTTACCTCTTGTGTGAGTCATAGGGGCACAACAGGCTTCCAGAGGCCTCCTTACAACTGCCCAGCTTGCTAGCACCAAGGGTGACCAACTGGCATGGGTGTAAATTCAGGATGGTGAGTGTAAAAATACAGGACAAAGAGTCAAAATTAAGGACAAAAATTCAGGACAGAAGGCCAAAATTCAGGACAAAAGGTAAGTTTTACAGATACACAAGAGACAGGGTTGCACAATATTACATAAGTAAATAGACAACCAACACAAGTACAATTCAAAATAAGTTTATACTAGGTTGAGACAATCATGCACTTCATGGTTTTTTGATATATATGCAGTTTTGAACAACTATGCAGGTCTTTTTGTGGAATTTCAATTTATATGGTTATTGGACTGGGTAGTCCCGTCTGATATTTTGTTTACAGTTCATGGGCCTGGGCAGGCATGTTTGGTCAGAGAAGTGGTCGGGAAGATCTGCTCAGATGGACTTTGTTACAAGCATCTCATATCTGAGTGACATTGTGAGATGTAAAGCAGCAGGCTTAGAATATAGTTAATTGGGACCTGCAGTACTGGACTACGGTGCAGTTCTCTGTGGCTAGCTGTAGGAAAATGGGGTTCTGTTGCAGTACCTCCACATCCCCCACATTTGTGGGAGAAAAACTTACACTGCTGGCAAGTGTGCTTTATCTAATTTGCTTGCGCATCAGCAAAGCTTGCACTGGCTTTGCTCATGGTGAGCTTTTCAGAGTGCTCAGGAAACCTGCATGGCTGATGTCTTTTGAGCTCGAGGTAGCCTTGCACTGCATCTGCTGTGTGTGCCAGTGAATCTTAAATACCTGCATTAGTATATTAAAAGAAAACAAGAAGGCGGTGGCCTGAAGCGTCAAGATGGCAGTCGCACTCTAACAGTGCTCGGACCCCTCCGTCATCCGCTTCTCATCCCAATGCCTGCGGCTGCCATCCATACCCTCTACTTGCACACACAGAACCCCTGAAGAGGGAACACCGCACCGATGAGTCCAGACTGTTGATCCCGGGTGCTCGATTGGGCTCTGGATCCGGCAAGGCCCTCGGGCTGCATCATGGCGGCCTCCACCGTGATCTGCTGCTGACCGGCAACCCTCACCGGGAAGTGCCGGTTGGCGGTGTGGCTCCTGCTCACCGGGGGACCCTGTGCGGTGGGTCACCTGGCCTTGAGGGAGCTGCCCTGGACGAGCACCAGCCTGTCCGGCACCCTGACTCTCCTGGGGCCCGGCTACACAAGATGGCGGCTTCCAGCGCCCACGGCCTGTGACCCTGACGGGCCTTGCATCCGACGGAGACACCGCCATCTCAGGGCTCTGCAGAATCTGGCCTGGCCCGTGGGAGATTGGCTTGGGTTTGGGCGGTGGCGTGCCGGGGAGCCGCATTCCAGAGCGGAGAGACACATCTCCTGAGGCCAGACCATTGAGCCGATACCAGCAACTGAAACCCCCGGCGCTCAGAGGGCGGTATCACCTGGATAGTGGGGACGGGACTGGGGATCGGCTGTCACATCGGGCAGCAGTGTGGGAGGTCATTGCCCAGGCTTCTTGTCCCCCCTTCCCGGTGCTGTGGTGTGCATGGGCCCATCCTAACTGCTATGAACGGGCTGACCCACTGTGCCTGGGATACCGGCCTGTCCAGGAGCGGCAGACTCACACAGGGGGGCGGTAAGGGACCGATCGGCTGCACATTTCTGGCAGCAGGCACCTTGGGTGGGACTCACCAGCCCTCTTTAACCAACGGCATGTGCTTCCCCGGCCCCTGCACTGGATGCCCTGGCGGCTGTATGGCTGGGGTGGAGTGTGGACCTCTGGGCACCTTCCTGGTGTAGTCGCCCCTGGCTTTCCATCCCCCCACTCCTGTGGATATCTAAGACTGGCGGGCACCCGGCCCTGGGCAGGCCTGCTTGTATCGGCTGTGCAGGGAAGAGGCCCTGCCCTGGACCTCCTGGAGGTGGGGCAATCCCGTTTCCCTCTTTCGGACGCTATTTTAAGCCGCGGTGTGCGGAGCAGCTAGTGCCCTCCCGGCGCATCTCCATTTCCTTGAGCTGCTCTCTCCTGGGCACATTCCTCTGGCTGACTGGCCCATCCCTCCGGAGGTGCCCTTTCGGTCCTGTAACATCCGGCTGGCGAGGTGGAGGTGGTGGGTTGCCAAGATACATCAGCAGGGGCGTCCGGTGCGCTGCGAGGGCCGCTCGAGCTGAGGTCGGCATCGGCTGCATTGGTCGAGCAGCATGGGGTCCCGGGAGCGGGCCCCCTCTCCACCTCAAATCCTCCTAAAGTGTCTCCCCCAAGCCACGCTGGCCTCCTGACTTTTAAATTCAAGTAGGCCTCACAGTACCTCCGCCTAGCGGCTGCCATCCCTGTCCATGGCTCCAATCCTTGGCACCCATACTGGGGAGCGTAGCTGGGGACCGGCATTATCGAAAACCAATCCCCCTTGATCCCCCATCCTGTGGCCTTTAACCCTGCTTTGCGGCTTTCGCCCCTGGTGGATTCACGCACTATGGCTTGGGGCGTTTGACCACCCTTGGGCCCATCCTTCTGGGACTTGGGGCCCTTCCTGAGGTGAGCCCTGGCATCAACCATGGTAAGAGACCGGGCCTCCAAATCTGCGACCGCCACTACGCAAACAAAGACAGACCAGTTCACCACCTCTGAGCATGACCCCCCTGGCCAAGCTGATAGCCCCCCCCCTTCTGGGCTAAGACCTAGCAACCATCCTACAGGTGATTAGATTGGGGAAGCTAAGGTGGATGTCTCCCTTCTTCGGCAAGAACTCCGCAGTGCCATGGCCCGAATAGCGGAGGTCGAATCTCGCCGCTCCACAGCGGAGGACGATATCCATCAATTGAAAGAACAGGTGACCAATCTGCGGTCGCACACCAAGGAGCTTCATCGGCACACGGAGGATGCGTAGAACCAAGCACGCAGTAACAACCTCCGCCTAGTGGGGTTCCCCGAAGGGGTTGAGACAAACCAGGTATCCATCTTCATCAAAGCCTGTTTCACATCATGGATGCCCAAGGATACACTCTCTGCGTGGTTTGTAGTAGAGCGAGCGCATCGGTCCCTTGCACCAAAACCACCACCCGGGGCCCCACCTCGTCCCATCATACTAAAACGTAACTTCAAGGACCGAGACACCATCCTGTGCAAGGCGCGTTCTCAGGGACCCCTCAAGTTCCAGAACCATAACATTATGTTATTCCCTGACTATACCAAGGAAGTGCAAGACCAACGCCGCTCCTACATAGATGTTAAAAAGAAACTGAGGAACCTTGGACTGCAATACCAGCTTTAGATCCCCGCATGCCTTCCCTTCATTTTCCAGGGTAAAACACAATTCTTTGACTCGCCCCAAGCAGCCTGGGCTTGACTGACGGAGGAAACTCCCCTCTGACAGTGGCGAAACCTGTCCCCTGTGCCTTCGGGTCCTCAGTCCACGAGGCCTCTGTCGCCTAGGCAGCAGCCCAGGAGGCGCACGCCATCCAGCAGTGCAGATTTATGCCCACGCGTGGAACTAGGCACTGTCTTCGGAGGCTGCATCTGGCCTTGGCCCATCTTCACTTGCTCACCCGCACCTTTAAAACGAAAATGGTTGAGATCATTCCTGACCGATAGATCTTTTCGAGTGTCAGCCCCCCCATTTCTCTCCCAGGCTTACTCCATCGATCAGGGGGTTCCCCAGGGCTCTGCTCTGAGTCCTTCACTATTTAACCTGTAAGTTCAGCCTCTTACAGCAGTCGCCAGGCAGTGAGACCTGACAATGGTCTCCTATGTGGATGATACTCAGCTGGTGGTGGTCCTGACTGAAGGTTCCAAAGGTTGTAGAGAAGTGTGGCTCAATGGTTAGAGCGGCAGACCCTGATGCAGTAGTCTGGCCGGGACCAGGGTTCAATTCCCGCCTCGGCGGGTCTCGGGCTCAATTTCCTCGAACCTGATAATTCTCGCCTCGGTGCCTATTCTAATCATGAGTCCCACTCTGCACCTCTGGGCAATAGCTTGCTTAATCTCTACAACGGCCCCAACAACGCTGAGGATGCCTGACTTCACCTTGGGGGTGCCCAGGAGTGGGCTCCTCACAGGGAAAGGCCAGGAAGGGTTCCTCGGCGGTATTCGTACAAGCGCCGAGATGCCTACGGGTAGTCGTGCGCTATACAAGTGCGTAATCATTTCAACATCATCATTTCATTTCATCACTCTGAATGTCTCCTGGTTCAGAGACGGAGGGGCTGCCATTGGGGAATGGATGACTAATAACTGCCTGCAGTTGAATGCCAGCAAAACTGAGGGTCTGTAAGTAGGGAAGAACTTGAGCGCCTGGACTGAGCAATGGTGGCCAAGTGTCTTGTGCACTGCCCCTAAACCTAAGGCAGTGGTTAAGAACCTGGGGGTATGGATGGATTCCTACCTCCTCTGCCAAGACCACACTAAAAAAGTTGCCGGCACTTGCTTTGGCCTTTTGCATGGTCTTAAGCCCCTTCTGAAGTTTTTTGACCCTCCAACACGCCAGATGATTGTCCAGTCAGCTATTCTATCCCGATTGGACTACGCCAGCTCTATCCTATTAGGGGCTAATCAGGCTGAAATAACTCGGATGCAACGTGTCCAAAATGCTGCAGCCAAAGCCTTGCTGGGGCTTCCATGGTCCTGCCCCTCAGCTGGTGCCATCCGGAAAATCCATTGGCTCCCGATGGCTGAACGCATTCAATTTAAGACGCTGTGTCTTTCTTTTAAGATTTTGAAGCTTGCCACGCCTAGCTTACTAGTTAATCTACTCACCCCTTTTGCTCCCTCCCGCCAGCTGCGCTCTCAGGGGCAGCATCTGGTTACTGTTCCCCATGTGAAACGTCTTCATGCTGGGGGGCGGTCCTTTCGCTATTTGGTGTCCAGATTATGGAACTCCCTACCTGTTCAGATTCGTAGTATGGAAAGCTTGCTGGAATTTAGGAAAGCCATTAAAACTTTCCTTTTTCCGTCTTGCTAGGCTTGTGGTCACATCCTTTCTTTTTCTGTGTCCCCTGTTTTGGTGCCTGGTCTGTTATTCTGATGTTGGCAGCGCCGGGACGCCCCTTTGCTGGGACAGCTGCGCCGATATAAATCCAAATAACATAACATTTGGCAATTCTTCATGTAGATTTCAAAAAGGCTTTTGATTCGGTGGATTGGAGGTATCTAGATGACGTGCTGACCGCGATGGATTTTGGCCCCCACTTCTGTAGTCTGGTACGCGTCCTCTTTGCCCAGCCCAAGGCGTGAGTCTTAGTCAATGGGGTTTTATCAGAGGCCTTCCCCATTCAAAGGGGAACGAGACAGGGATGCCCCCTTTTGCCCCTTCTCTTCACCCTGGCGACCTTGGTGCGTCCGAGGACCGCGTCCAGGGGTGGGAATGGCCCAACTCGGAGGCGGACAAGATCGCTCTCTACGCGGATGATGTCCTAATTTTTTTGGCTGACCCCGCCCAGTTGGGCCCTCAGTGCCTCCAGATCTTGCAATCCTTTGGGCAGGCCTTCTGCCTCCGGCTGAATTCTGCTAAGTCAGTCTTGGTCCCAATACACTTATCTAGAGACTGCTATGACTGGCAATCCACAATACCGATTCGGCGTCTGTCCTTCAAATACTGAGGAACCTGGGTCGCCCTTCTCCCAGAGCTAGGCTAGTCCCTCTATGTCACCCCGCTGGTAAAAACAACCAAGGCGGACCTTCAAAAGTGGCAGACTTAACCTTTGAATCCCTTGGGGAGAGTCGCTCTGTTTAAAATGGTGATTCTCCCCAGGTTCCTATACGTCCTCCAAAACACCCCCTTTTGGTTTTTTTGGGGATCTGGTTTCGGGAACTGGACAGTATGACCATCAAATTCCTCTTGGGGCGGGGAGGCCGCATCTGACTGGAACACTCAACAACACAGATCCCTTATCTCGGTCACACGGTTTATGCAGACACCACTCACAATAAATAAATAAATAACTTTTACCCTGAGAATAAACAATGCACTCCATTCATTAAAATCAATTCACTACCGCCACAACTCATCTACAAGTCAGAAGATCACAAGACTTTGAAAACACCCAGCATCTCACAAGAAACTCATGCACAAGCAATTGCACTGCAGTCACCCACTTCAAATCCATACAGCCACTTTAGGAAGACACCATATCCTACTAACACCACGAAGGCTCAACCTGTTTGAAACACATGCATCTCTCTTTGGAGCCATACTATAGAATGACACTAAACACAACAGATATACATAAATTTGCTCAACAGCAACACCGCACAATTGTCTTTCTTCACGTCGCAGTCTAACAATAACTAAGCGGACATACAAAAACATGGTACAAATGCAGGGTCCCCATACTCGCAAACCAAACAAATCATGACACCAACCCTCCAATACTTTAGCTGAGTAGGGGCTCAATACCCTAGCCAAACACTGCAACACACAAGGGGCTTATTACCCCAGTTAGATGATGAAACACTACAAACAGACAACTGCACGACTAATGGCTCTCCCTCATTTGTAGTCCTATTATCCTCACAAGCGTTGTCTTATTACCATCAACTAGTGGCTCCATACCGCAGCCAGATAAGACCTAACTGCAACACATGAGGTACAAGAGAATAATCATCAGCCTCCGACACGCCAAAATAACAAAACAAAACAAGGGAGTTGCTTGCACTGCATCACCAAATGCGATGCAGTGCGCAACAAAATTCGTTTTATTTATTTTTATGTTTGCTTACCTGTTAAAGTCCCTAATCCATACATTACTACCCCCATCCTGCCCCTCCCCACGTCACCACCAGGCCGGTACACCCACTACCGGCCGCGGCTGCACACACACAACCACACACAACCACACACACACACAACCACACACAACCACACATACACACAACCACACACACAACCACACACAACCACACACACACACGCGCAACCACACACACAACCACACACACACAACCACACACACACAACCACACACAACCACAAACACAACACACACAACCACAACCACACACACAACCCCAACCATACACACAACCACACACACAACCACAACCACACACACAACTACACACACAACAACACACAACCACACACACACAACCACACACACACACACACACAACGACACACATGCACAACAACCACACACACAACCCCAACCACACACACAACCACATATACAACCACACATACACCACACACACAACCACGCACACACAACCACACACACACAACCACACACTCAACCACACCACCAATGCACACTTTTACCAGGCACAGACACCATCAGTCGTCAGTGTACGCTTTCAACGGGCACAAACACCACCAGCCGTCAATGCACGCTTTCACTGGGCACAAACACCACCAGCCGTCAATGCACACTTCCACCAGGCACACACCACCAGACGTCTGTGCACGCTTTCACCAGGCATACACACACCACCAGACATCAGTGCATGCTTTCACGAGGCACACACACACACCACCAGCTGTAAGTGCACGCTTTCACCAAGCACACACCACCAGCCGTCAGTGCACGCTTCCACCAGGCACACACACAACCACCCAGCAGTGCACACTTCCAACAGGCACACACACCACTAGCCATCAGTGCACACTTTCTACAGGCACACAAACCACCAGCCATCAGTGCACACATCAATTGTTAATGCATCCACAATTAACTATTGTAGCAATCGCAGTATGGCGGGCTTTACTAAACATATTCATCTAAAACGCAGCATGCCACCATTGCTAAAAAAATAAATACACATTTTTTTGGCCTACAATTTATAGACTTTTGTTGCAATTGGTGTTGCAATATTTAGCAATGCCAATAGCTCAAACTTAATTAATGCGAGACCTATTGCATTGCAAATGTTTGTTCTGTTTCTATATGTGCTGCACAATTCAGCACACATAGAAACAGCAAAAACAAGGAGAAATTAAGCATTTCTCCTCTTTTTTTCATGTTAAGACCAGGTTTTCCCTGGTCTTAATTTTGGCATTGCATCCTATTTACACCACCGTTGTAAATAGAGGGCAGCGTAAAAATCAATGGGCTTTAAGGCAGAACACCCACCGCAACACCAATTACACGCCCCTTTCACCCTAATTGTAGTGTAAAGGGGGGCATTATCTACAGGGCGGCGTAAAGCCACGTTAAGTGGTTTAACGCCTCCTTGTAAATAAGGCGAAAGCTTTAGCGCAACAGGAACAAAAAGTGGCATTCCTGTGGGGATAGGAGCTTGTTAATATGCCCCTAGGTACATAATACAAACAATACAACTGATAGTTCCTCAGCATAAATAATTCAACCATTTAGAACATAAAGAGTTTATACATAGAGCTCTAGGCATATTAACATCAGCACACATAATAACACTAGATTATGGACCGAAACAAAGCCACAAATACACCACTCTTATCCGATTAGATGTCAGCAACTTCCTGTAATAGAAAATATCAGCTCATTTGCAGTATGAAAATACCAATTGCTGACAACAGATCAGTACTCAGTGTTTACAATGCAGCTGCTTCAGTAACCTAAAAATGCTGTGTAATTAACTGATAGCACTCATATTCTCATTTGTAAACTAGAGATGTGCAATGTGCACACTAAAGGCCTGATTCATAAAGGTAAACTACATTTTTGTGTAAGTTTACAATTGTTTGTTGTTCACAAAAGGGATTTACCGTACAATGATGGAAACTGTTATTACGTGAACATGTTCCGCTGTAACTGTTATTATTGCAATTCCAAGCTTCAATAAAAAGAATAATAAAAAAAAAGGATTTACCAATCCAGGTTGGTGCAGGTAAGAGCAGTGGGGCGCGGGTGAAATCGACAGACAATGATGAGGGAAAATAACATTTTTGAAAAAGAAAAACACTTACCTTGTGCTCACCATATTGCTGAGTCGGCGATGCGGCAAGCGCAGGGAAAGTGTTTTTCTTTTTTTAACTTTTATTTTCCATCTTTGTCGTCTGTCGAATTTCCTGCCACCCCACCTCTCTTACCTGCACCGGCCACGGCTCAGATTTGAGAGTTACGAGTGCGGAGTCTCTGCCCATAAAACGATCCATCATTTTATGTGCAGAAATATGCTCTTGTAAATATACTAATCGTAAATACCTTTTAAAAAGCAAACAATTGTAAACTTACACTGCAGTGTAAGTTTACCTTTGTGAATCCGGCCCCAAAGTTGTTTGTGAATGGGAAAGAAATGTGTAATTCCACCTATGTCCTATTAGTTGCATCAAAAATTGTCCACTTGTAGGGTGTTGAAAAATGGCCTACTTAATGAATATACAGCTAGATTCATGAAAGACCCGTTTTGCGAGTCTATAATAGCGATTCATAAGGAATCGCTATTACAGACTCGCAAAACGGGATTCATGTAGGAATCGAAATATTTATTGCGATTCCCACTGATTCCTTATTTGCGATTAAAGGCCCATAGGAATGCATGGGGAGTTATTCCTTATTTGCGATTAGCAATTAGCTAATCGCAAATAAGATTGCGTTTTCAAGGGTGCCAGGGTGCCAGGGTGTCCAAAGGACACCGTGTAGCACCCTGAAATGTGAATTTACACAGGTGTTGCACACACACATGTCCAAAGGACATGTGTGTGTGTAACATGCAATTGAGAAAAATGCACTAAAGTGCTTTTTTCTATTTTTTCGCCATTTACCACGAAGTCAGACTTCGTGGTAAATAGGGACCAAAAATAGCGAATTCGCAATGTAGTACTGGTTAATGAATTGCATTTAAGGAATCTCAAATAGAGATTCCTTAAATGCATTTCCTCGCAAATGTGCGAATTCTTTATTAGCGAATTTTGCATTTGGGATGATGAATCCCAAATGCAAAAATTGCACTCGCAAAGGGCCAGATTCTCAGAATCTGGCCCTTTGCTAGCGCAATTGAGCTTGATGAATCTAGCTGATATTTTTCAGGCCAATCGCCACAAACTTCTCTCCTCCACTGCATGAGGCTGCAAACAAAATTCAGAAAGGGTAAGATGTTGCAAGGAGACACCTTCGCCTTAGTGGATCAGTTACCACCTATTTCGAGGTGTTGGCAACTCAAATGTTTGCCACCACAATTGTGGTGGCAAACATTGATACTATTGTGGCTCCATGCCCCCCAGAAATTGCCATTCGGATTGGGTAAAAAAAAACATTTTGCAATAGATAAGCTTGACAAACTCACTATATGGGTTTAGTAAATAAAAACAACCTTTTGCAGTTGCAAAAACTGTGATTTTGTGAATCGCTAGGTTTGCAATCGCAAAATTATTTTAGACAAGTGGCCCTAAATCTCGTACTGGGGACTCACATTTCTTTAGCTAGTGCATTTAATCATATTATATTGTAAAAGATATGTTTTAAACATTCAATTATTCTTCTGTATTTTAGTGTGAACTGAGGCAAAGCAGAGGAATACAGATTCAATTATTTAAATATATGTCTTCCATTCCAATCAAGCAGCAGGGAGTGGAGATAATAGCCCGTTAAATTAATTTCTGCAGCTCTAATGTATTATATAATTATAAACAATTGTGCTCATTTTTAGCTAAATATACATTCTCAACATTTGTCTGCACTACCCCTTTGAGTGATTTTTAAAAGGAGCACCAAATTGTGCCAAGCTCTGTACATCGTCTCTTTTCAGTACCGCTTCTGTACTACACGCCGTATTTTAGAAGCCCCCGCTATTATCTTCAGGGTAATTAAAAAAGGAAGCACAAAACCAGCCATATTCTTCTGCAATATAATAAAATATTCTTATGATATTCACCGCAGCACCCTGCTCCTCTCTTAACAATTGATATTACTCTATGAAATTTCTGTGAGCCTCATCTAGAATCTATCAGTGATAAAGATATATGCTATTTAATTAATGAAATGAAATGAAATGAAATGAAATGAAATAGACGTATTTGTAAAGCGCACTGATACTACTAAGTGTCCTGGCGCTGTACTCATACCGCTAGGGAACCCTTCCTGGTTTTCCCCATGAAATGTCCACTCCTGGGCATCCCCAGGGTGCAACCAGGCATCCCCAGCGCTGTAGGGGGCCGTTGTGGAGACTAAGCAAGCTATTGCCCAGAGTTGCAGCGTGGGACCCATGCTTAGAGTAGGCACCGAGGCGAGAAATTAGGTCCGGGGGAATTATGAGCCCAAGATCCGCCGAGACCAGCCAAGGCAGGAATTGAACCCTGGTCCCGGGCCCGACCTCTGCATCAGGGTCTGCCGCTCTAACCATTGAGCCACACTTCTCCAAACTAATACAGTTTCGAAACCTCAAAATCATGCACACATCAAGGAGCAGACACAACCTTGAAGATTGACAAGTGACTCATATCCCTTTCATTGAATAATTCTATAATTTGTCTCGTTTTGTGAATGAAATCAACGTCTAGTGCTGACATAGATTACGTCACTAGGGATTGTCATGTAAGTTTTTACTTTGCTCTCCTTTATATTTCTCAACAGCACATTATTGACCCTAACTGAACTGGTACAAAATCTCCTCTCACTCTCTTTCGTACTAATGGGGAGCGGGTGTGGCCTAACTGCTAGAACGTGCACCTTGGAGCTGGAGAACCGAGTTCGAGTCTGGGCAGGGAAGCTCAACATTCTCAACATTCTGTGATTGTGGGCACATCACATAACCACCCCATGCCTAGCAAAATAAATGCGTCTGTCATTTAACACAACTGGTGCTCATGTAAAGTGCTCTGATACCTTTGGGTCGAGTTCGCACTGTATAAAACTCCCCCCCAAAAAAATATATATACAGCCTTGCACCATGCTGGTCATTCTCCAAACTTGATAAAAATCACTGGAAAACGTCCCAATTCACAAACCAGCAGAAATCAAACTCCTCACCCACACTTTCAAGGCCTACATAACACTGGCCCAGCATACCGCAACAATGACATCTGCTTTCACAAACCTTCCAGACACTTTCTTGCACACATCCTTCGAATGTACAAAACCAGATCTGGCGGTCGAGCCTTCTTCTACATTGCCTCTGAATTTGTGGAACGACCTGCCACTGCAAATTCGAGTCTTCTCCTCACTTCCTGAATTCCTCAAAAAGCTGAAGACCTGGCTTTTAGAGTAGTCCCACTGGGCTATAGGTGTGGCTAGTCTCACACCTGCTCAGCACCAGAATATCCTCCCAGGTGACAGTATGCTCTACAAATCTGCATAACATAGCATCATTTCAAGGAAAAAAAGATGATCTTAGCTCTCAAGGATGCTGAGCTGTTAATGTTATTTCGAGAAGTGTCATTTCTCCTTTCTATATATTCCCTGGTGTGATGGGCTTTATGACCTTCCAGGATTGGCAGCTTGTGAGTAAACCCTCCAATAAGCATCCTACTGGGACAGAAAGTCGCTCTTGCCTCCAGAGGACAAGGGGAGCAAGAGCTGATGCCAGGGGACAGCTATCCCAATGAAAATGTCCCAGGTAACCTAGCATGGGTGTATCCCTGCTGAGAGATCACACTACTGTTGTCATCCTTGAAGAAGAATACACCAAGAAGTGGATCACTTGAAAGGGGAAGTTTCGCCTTCCCAACAATATCTCTCCTGTCACATTCTACACTCAAGGGGTGGAAAGGCAGAACTCTGCCTTCAAGCACAGCACGTGGTGAAAGCAGCTGTAGTAAAAAGGCTTATTTTTCTTCCACTTCAATAGTGAAAACTAAATGAGGTTTTGTGAAATCGTGGAAGTTTTTTTTTCAGAAAATATCACAAAATGTCATACACATTTTGTAAAATTATGCGTTTAGCGGAAAATGTGATTTGCACATATCTTGTGTGATTTTATTTCCTAGGGTAACAGGAGCACCCTCTTCAGCTAAAAATGTCTTACAAAACACCGACGGGAGAAAGCCTTGAGCAGAAACAGTCGCTGTGAGACATTTCCTGCTTAAATGAGACTGCTATATGCAAAAAACTAGGCAAAATTCCATTATGCAAAATATAGAGAAATTTTACACATTTTACAAATCTTCACAATTCCAGAATTGCAAAAGGTTCGCTAGGATAATTAAAACAAATTCCAGGCTTAGTGCTAATCTTTATTCATGAAAAAGCCTCCGGCTGAAGGGGAAGGAGGTTAACAAGGGAAGTCCGCTGGTACATCCACCAGAGGGTTGTACAGCCCTACCTTTGAGTGCAAGCTAGGCTCATCCTTAGAACCTTTTGGGCAGCGCTTATGACGTAGTAAAAGAACATCTTTTGTTGGTGTGAGGAAGAAACGCTTCATAAAAACGGCTTTCTTTAAAATAACACCTGTCAAATATTATATCTAGCATTTAAATGCTTTTCTGGATGAGCTGTGGCAAGGCAATCATTTTGTCAGGCGTTGGCTTCATTTCTGAGGTTAGAGCGCAGGTTTCTTTTGTCTTGCTTTGCTTTACTGTTTGTAGCATGTGTCATTGTGGTCCTTCTTTTATATTGTTGATTGTGTATGCTATTTCATACGCCACAAAAAACGATAATAAAACGTATTCTGTTTTCCTTGCATGATGTTCAAGAAAATTAATCCAATGTCAATTGGAATAACAACCTGTGGAATTGCATCTTTGCCCTACTGACTCCATCTGAATATCTACTAATTACTCGTGTAACTGCACCCTTGTGCTGCTGACCCAATAGAAACATGGCCCATCAGTGAGGGATGGCAGCTGCGCTTTCTAACATTGTGTTCTAATTATGAGTTAGGGTTAAAAATCCTAAAAGGTCCAACTCAATTTTTATCCTGGGTTCCACTTACGCTTCTGACAAGCCTGAACAAGACAATCTGGTGGCATGTTCTAAGATTTCACCCTTGTGCTGGTGACTCAACTTGGGCATCTTGAAGCAGCACGTGTCACTGATTAACACATTAAAGCTAGACCTATTGGATTTGCCAATGCTTATTTAAATAGGAGGTGAACACAGATGGGTTTCATAGTTGTGTTGTTCTAAATTCAAGCTATCAGATGCATGCGTTTTAATGTACATGGTGTTTGGAGGATTCATAATCCCTTGCTTTGGATATAAATCCTAAGTCAGTATTGAAGGATGTCACAGCTGTTTGGCGTGTGCCTGATTCTGAGTCTCCGAAATTATACGTAGAATAATTAGCATACCCTTTCTGCCTGAAAGTCTGAAGCTGTAGCCCACAACACTTGCACGTCGTATTGTTGAATGTTCAGAAAGAATGAGGGTACTGCAATGAATATGATAGGAATATCTTGCAGAAGAAAGTAGCTTCTTTTTTGTATATTTACATGAGAAACCTTTAACAGACAAGGAAAGATGACTATTGTAAACAAAAGTGATTGTCATGACAACTAAACCTTTCAAAAGAGAACTTTTCCATTAATATATTTTTGCAAAATATAAATGTCATTATGTAACAACGAGTTTGTGCAGCACTCTAAACCCTTGAATGCCAAGGCAGTAATGACATTTCACGCCTCTTCTGCAGGTGAGAGCTATAAGAAAAACTGTGAAACACAACGTTTGCAGACTTCATTCTACTGGTGCTAAATAGAGGCAGAGAACTATTTTCACTCTGTCAAGCTTTCTGTTTGATGTTATGTACAGATTTGAGCTGGTGGTACGCAGAAGAATCCTGAAACACCGTGCTCGCCACCAGCCGTGGCCTGTGCAGGTAAGAGTGGTGGGGCCCGGTGGTGGGGGATTTAGATGGACGATGACAAGGGAAAATTTATTTTCCCTAGTCATCGTCCATTGGAACCACCCCATCGGGCCCCCACTGCAGCACCGCTCTTATCTGCACTCCGAAGCTGCTCGCCAACATCCATTCTGTTAAGCTTTGGCATGTCATCCATGATAGTTCTAGATGCCACTGACACAGGAACTTCCTCTTCAGGAGAATAAGGAATACTAAACCAGCAGACAGTAATACAGTTAGCATGCCAGCTATGGCAAGGGTGATGGAGGCACCGTCTCTGCTGCGTACGCGATATGGCGTTTGGCCCATCAAACTTCAAATGAACCCTACATTTTGGTTGAACTGGCTTTTTGCTGTATGAGAATGGCAGATTATGGAGGAATTGTGACTTCCTTTCCAATAGATCCTAGAGATGTAGGTCATTTTCTGGTGTCTCTGGCATTGGGCGTCGCAGAACTTTTTTCAGTGGGGGCATCATTTTAACATCATCCATGCTCGGACATGATATGTGCCAGGTGGGGAACAAGATACACTGGGGCACAGGAGGAGCCATGGGGTGCAGGAAGCAGGCAGCAGGGCGCTGGCCACATATGTTCCTTTAGGCTATGGGTTTGTTGTGCCACAGCCATCTCTTTCTTTTGTGGCCTTTGTTAGATATCACATCTTCTAGCAGTTGGCAAAGAAGAAAGCAGAGCTGCAGGCAAGATCTGTTCCTGGCCAAAGGTGAAAAAGCTCAGGCATGCATACGGTTGAGAAACCTGATGCAAAAGCCTATTAGAAAGATCAAGCTGTCATTGTTTGCTTAGAAATTTGTTTCTAATCTTTTTTGCTGTTACCACTATTGACTGCACCAAATTTTTCTAACACACATGATCAAGGCACTATAACTGAATTATAAAAAAAGAATTAGAATCTGTATTTGGTGTTAACTTGCACAAACGAATGACAATTAAAATATAAGACAAATGTATTTATTTTGATAATGTATTAAGTTAAATACATTAAAAAAACACATAAATATAAATAGTAACTTAAATAAAATTACAACTGTTCTCATTCAAATTGGGAAATAAAACAAATAAGCTTAAACTGGATAACTGTTGCAGGTTAGGAACTGTAAACATCTACACTCTTGCTCAAATTTAACAATCATATACCATTTCTGCCTGAAAGTCTGAAGCTGAAGCCTACAACACTTGCACGTCGTATTGTTGAATGTTCAGAAAGAATGAGGATACTGCAATGAATATGATAGGAATATCTGAATATCTTGCAGAAGAAAGTAGCTTCTTTTTTGAATATTTACAGGGGAAACCTTTACCAGACAAGGAAAGGTGACTATTGTAAAGAAAAATGATCGTCATGACAACTAAACCTTTCAAAAGGGAACTTTTCCATTAATATATCTTTGCAAAATATAAATGACATTATGTAACAACGAGTTTGTGCAGCACTCTAAACCCTTGAATGCCAAGGCAGTAATGACATTTCACGCCTCTTCTGCAGGTGAGAGCTATAAGAAAAACTGTGAAACACAACGTTTGCAGACTTCATTCTACTGGTGCTAAATAGAGGCGGAGAACTATTTTCACTCTGTCAAGCTTTCGGTTTGATGTTATGTACAGATTTGAGCTGGTGGTACGCAGAAGAATCCTGAAACAACGTGCTCGCCACCAGCCGTGGCCTGCGCAGGTAAGAGTGGTGGGGCCCGGTGGTGGGGGTTTTAGATGGACGATGACAAGGGAAAATTAATTTTACCTAGTCATCGTCCATTGGAACCACCCCATCGGGCCCCCACTGCCGCACCGCTCTTATCTGCACTCCGCAGCTGCTCGCCACCATCCATTCTGTTAAGCTTTGGCATGTCATCCATGATAGTTCTAGATGCCACTGACACAGGAACTTCCACTTCAGGAGAATAAGGAATACTAAACCAGCAGACAGTAATACAGTTAGCAGGCCAGCTATGGCAAGGGTGATGGAGGCACCATCTCTGCTGCATACGCGATATGGCGTTTGGCCCATCAAACTTCAAATGAACCCTACATTTTGGTTGAACTGGCTTTTTGCTGTATGAGAATGGCAGATTATGGAGGAATTGTGACTTCCTTTCCAATAGATCCTAGAGATGTAGGTCATTTTCTGGTGTCTCTGGCATGGGCGTCGCAGAACTTTTTTCAGTGGGGGCATCATTTTAACATCATCCATGCTCGGACATGATGTGTGCCAGGTGGGGAACAAGATACACTGGGGCACAGGAGGAGCCATGGGGTGCAGGAAGCAGGCAACAGGCCGCTGGCCACATATGTTCCTTTAGGCTATAGGTTTGTTGTGCCACAGCCATCTCTTTCTTTTGTGGCCTTTGGTAGATATCACATCTTCTAGCAGTTGGCAAAGAAAAAAGCAGAGCTGCAGGCAAGATCTGTTCCTGGCCAAAGGTGAAAAAGCGCAGGCATGCATACGGTTGAGAAACCTGATGCAAAAGCTTATTAGAAAGATCAAGCTGTCATTGTTTGCTTAGAAATTTGTTTCTAATCTTTTTTGCTGTTACCACTATTGACTGCACCAAATTTTTCTAACACACATGATCAAGGCACTATAACTGAATTATAAAAAAAGAATTAGAATCTGTATTTGGTGTTAACTTGCACAAACGAATGACAATTAAAATATAAGACAAATGTATTTATTTTGATAATGTATTAACTTAAATATATAAAAAATAAATACAAATAAATATAAATAGTAACATAAATAAAATTACAACTGTTCTCATTCAAATTGGGAAATAAAACAAATAAGCTTAAACTGGATAACTGTTGCAGGTTAGGAACTGCAAACATCTACACTCTTGCTCAAATTTAACAATCATATACCCTTTCTGCCTGAAAGTCTGAAGCTGAAGCCTACAACACTTGCACGTCGTATTGTTGAAAGTTCAGAAAGAATGAGGGTACTGCAATGAATATGATAGGAATATGTGAATATCTTGCAGAAGAAAGTAGCTTCTTTTTTGAATATTTACAGGAGAAACCTTTAACAGACAAGGAAAGGTGACTATTGTAAAGAAAAATGATCGTCATGACAACTAAACATTTCAAAAGAGAACTTTTCCATTAATATATCTTTGCAAAATATAAATGACATTATGTAACAACGAGTTTGTGCAGCACTCTAAACCCTTGAATGCCAAGGCAGTAATGACATTTCACGCCTCTTCTGCAGGTGAGAGCTATAAGAAAAACTGTGAAACACGTTTGCAAGACTTCATTATACTGGTGCTGAATAGAGGCGGAGAACTATTTTCACTCTGTCAAGCTTTCTGTTTGATGTTATGTACAGATTTGAGCTGGTGGTACGCCAGAGAATCCTGAAACACCATGCTCGCAACCAGCCATGGCCCGTGCAGGTAAGAGTGGTGGGGCCTGGTGGTGGGGGTTTTAGATGCACGATGACCAGTAAAAATTAATTTTCCCTAGTCATTGTCTGTTGGAACCACCCCATCGGGCCCCCACTGCCGCACCGCTCTTACCTGCACTCCGCAGCTCCTCGCCACCATCCATTCTGTTAAGCTTTGGCATGTCATCCATGATAGTTCTAGATCCACTGACACAGGAACTTCCACTTGAGGAGAAAAAGGAATACCAAACCAGCAGACAGTAATACAGTTAGCATGCCAGCTACAGCAAGGGTGATGGAGGCACCATCTCTGCTGCGTGCGCGATATGGCGTTAGGTCGATCGAACTTTAAATGAACCCTAAATTTTGGTTGAACTGGCATTTTTGCTGTATGAGAATGGCAGATCATGGAGGAATTGTGACTTCCTTTCCAATAGATCCTAGAGATGTAGGTAATTTTCTGGTGTCTCTGGCATGGGCGTCCGCAGAACTTTTTTCAGCGGGGCATCATTTTAACATCATCCATCCTCGGACATGATGTGTGCCAGGTGGGGAACAAGATACACTGGGGCACAAGAGGAGCCATGGGGTGCAGGAAGCAGGCCGCAGGCCGCTGGCCACATATGTTCCTTTAGGCCACAACCAACTCTTTCTTTTGTGGCCTTTGGTAGATATTATATCTTCTAGCAATTGGCAAAGAAAAAAGCAGAGCTGCAGGCAGGAGCTGTTCCTGGCCAAAGGTGAAAAAGCGCAGGCACGCATACGGTTGAGAAACCTGATGCAAAAGCTTATTAGAAAGATCAAGCTGTCATTGTTTGCTTAGTAATTTGTTTCTAATCTTTTTTGATGTTACCACTATTGACTGCATCAAATTTTTATAACACACATGATCAAGGCACTATAACTGAATTATAAAAAAAGAATTAGAATCTGCATTTGGTGTTAACTTGCACAAACAAATGACAATTAAAATATAAGACAAATGTATTTATTTTGAAAATGTATTAACTTAAATATATTAAAATAAATACAATTAAATATAAATATTAACTTAAATAAAATAACAACTGTTCTCATTCAAATTGGAAAATAAAACAAATAAGCTCAAACTGGATAACTGTTGCAGGTTAGGAACTGCAAACATCTACACTTTTGCTCAAATTTAACAATCACATTTTTCAATTAATAGTTTGATACAGTTTTTGTTCACTGGGTAGTGATCTCAAAAAAGGAACTCTAAACGTATGTAGCCTTGTGCAAATTTATCAATTAATTTTTCAATCAGCTGTTGTTTTTTCCATAAATATTTGCTCAATGTATACTTATCATGCACAAACCTTGGTAAGCCATTGTCTGCAATTGTCGTTCTCAATGAGGTTTTCATCCCTCTCATTGTGCTGAAAGACCTTTCACTGTACAAGAGGTCTCTGGTAATGTGAGAGCAACGAGAATTGTTTGCCGAACTGATGGAGATAAACCTGTGTGGTTTAGCAAATCCAGAAATTCATTGTCAAACTGCTCATCCTTTGCTGACCAGATCTCAAACCTTGTGACTGCTTTGGCTTCCAGGTTTTAATGTCATAAATTTCTCTGCTGTTTGCAATCTGGCATTTGTATTGATCAAGCGTCATTTTTATCATGTGTTCTGGGAAAAGAGAGACCAGAATGAAATGCTTCTGGTTTTTATTGCCAAACCGGCTTTCTAATGATGAAATGATGGAGTCCATGTATGGCACAACAATAGACCGGCAATAGTATTCTTCCACAACAGAGAAACCAAAATTAGAACAAACAAAATTGCCAGCCATACTGTATGGGAACACAACGTTTGGTGTTCAATTTTTCTGCTATTCTTTGAACATTTGAAAACATTTCCTTAAATTGTTCTGATTTTTGTCTGTGATCATGGAACACAGTCAGAAGTTCTTTCTTGTGCTCACACACCTTTAGGATATCAAGTTGAACAGCTTGGAGAACCTGGCTTACAGATTCCAATCTTGATATGTAATTTTAAACTATGGACAAGCAAAAGAGAAAGGTCACTGTGCTTGAGGAACATTGCAATTGATATGCATCCTGATGTGTTTTCACTGATGCTGTAGTAACCAGTAAGCTTAATTGCTTAAAAATCTCTGCAAAGTTTGACCAAAAATGTAAATGCTCTTGTATTTTGCTGACCATTGTGTTTCATTCAGCAATGGCACATTGGGAATAAGTAATCTTCTATTTCGGTGGATAAGGGCGAGGAGGCCATGCTGGTCCTCCTCGACCTATCCGCTGCATTTGACACTGTATCCCATGACATACTAGCAACTCGTTTACATCAGCTCGGGATCAGTGGCACAGTACTGGCTTGGATCAATTCCTTTCTGTCTAATCGGCTCCAGAGGGTTACGTTGCACCCATTTGAATCTGAGGACAAACCCCTTCTATGCGGTGTGCCCCAGGGCTCCGCCCTCAGCCCTCTATTGTTCAACATCTACGTGGCTCCTCTTGCCAGGGTAGTAGAATCTTGTGGTGTCAGGGTGGTCTCATATGCTGATGATACTCAGCTGATTTTTTCATTCAGAGACCACTCTGACTCCCATTTTTCCAACTTTAGAAACTGCCTTGGCAATATCTGCACGTGGATGTCTGCTAATCATCTGGCGCTCAATACCGAAAAAACTGAGGTTCTTTTCTTCGGTCAGAAATCTCCTCCCCTTGCCAGCCTTTGGTGGCCCACAGTTCTGGATCCCCCCCCTAAGCCAGTTCAGGCTGCCCGCAACCTAGGCTTTACATTTGATAACACCTTGTCTGGTAAGTCCCAAGTCAACAAGGTTGCGGGGGCTTGCTTCGCGAAATTGCGCATGATCAGGAAGATATTCCCGTATCTTCCTCAATCTTCCCGTAAAACGGTGGTCCAGGCACTTATCACTACACATTTGGACTATGCTAACAGTCTGTATGCAGGTGCCCCCCGGTATTTGATTGACCGCCTTCAAATTGTCCAAAATGCCGCAGCTCGGCTTATTGGCAATATCCCTGCTCGCACCTCTGTTAGAGCGTACAGAGATGAGCTTCATTGGCTCCCCATAGCTCGGCGTATCGATTTTAAGATCTTGACCTTGGCATTCCGGGCAATTCATGGAACAGGCCCGTCTTACTTGAGTAAACGCCTTAAGATTTCATCTTCAGTGAGACACCTCAGATCTAACAGCCTTCGTTTACTAATCGTCCCAAGATTCAGGCTTTCCCGGTGCGGCGGCAGATCTTTCACCGTCATTGCCGCCAAACTCTGGAATAGCCTTCCTCTGGATCTTAGGTTCATTGAATCCGAGATGGCCTTCCGACGTAAACTCAAAACCTGGTTGTTTACCAATCGGCCATAATAGTGTCTGCACCTCTTATCTCCTTTCTGTGGGATTTACTCCTGGTCCCTTCCTTGGGGGGACATTCAAGTAATTTTAGCGCCGGGACACCTCCGCCGGAGGTAGCCGTGCGCTTTATAAACTTCAAAATAAATAAATAAATATTTGAACTGTCACACAAAAAACTTGATGGTTTTCACTGTGCCAATAGAGGTCCATATATCAGGAACAGCTTTCAGGTCATTAACAACCAAATTAGGTTTATGTGCAGTATGGTGAGCAAAAGCAACTTTAGGATATTTTCTCTCTATCATGGCTTGAACGCCACCTTTATTGCCTGCCATTGTACAACATACATCATATCCTTGGGCATAGAGTTTTTCTTCATTGAATCCAAATGTAGAACAGGTATCCATATTCATATTTGCAATTGATATAGCTTCCATTTATTTTAAGGTTGCAAATCCAAGGATTTTCTGATGACAGCTATGGTGCTACTTGTGTCTCCTAAACGTACACCAAAATCTGTTCTTTTACAGATATGTCAGCACTTTCATCAGCAATGATTGAAAATCCATTAGACATATTGACTAAGGATACTAGATATTTTCTTAATGTTTCTTCACATAGTGTAATCAATTGATTTTCAACTAGAACTGATGTATAACGTGCATAAACTGGTGCGTAAACCAGATGGTTCTTTAGGATCACATCTCCTGCTTCAATGCAAAATTGGTACAGACTTAGCACATTTCCGGTTGTACTTTTTCCCCTACGTAATGTCATGTATGCCAAAAAATAATCCGGGGACAAAGTTGGAAATAACTTTTTTTGATTTTCTTCAACTTGCCTTTTCACAGTGCTGTTTATTTGGCAAATAATGCTTGCTCCCGGTTTCTTTCTCATCCCCAAAAAATGAGTTGCATCTACTTGTGCATTTTTATTCCAAGATGATGAAACATGGTTGCTTGCACTTTCGTGGAAGTCTTTATATTTAGTGAAATGCATACTTATGAATACTCCTTGTGTCCCACGATGAACTGGTTCTGGAAAAACTATGTAATGCTTCCATTCGCACCTTTCAGTTGTGGAGAGTAGCAAAACCATGGTGTATTGATTAATCCACGCATGACTGAAACAGCATTGCCCACCTGAATCCTTCTTGAAGTCATACTTTTCTGGTGGGGTGTATGTATTTATTAGTAGATTGTATTTAAAATCATCTGTTCATTTTTTGATGAATTAAACTACAATCCAATATCATTAGCAAGAGCATCAACATCATGCCTATATTCTGTTGGAGCTGAAACTGGACCTGCAGAACTGCTTCTGCTTGAGGCTTCTTCCTCCAGTTCACAATGTCTATATTCTTTTCTTGCTTCCTTAATATCAGATTCTAAACCATCCAATTTTTGTTTTGAAAAAAAATTATGGATGTACATTTCTAAAAAGAAATGAGGATCATTAAATACTCTGCTCATTACCAGGCTCGCTATATTGAATAAACTGTGAGTTGTAGATTAGCTGCAGGGGGTTGAAACATACATATGTTGGTAAGATGAAATTTGTGAACTTCGGCTAACTCATCTACAAATGCACTATTTTTTTAATACAGCCTTGTATGCAGTAATAGAAACTTGATAAAGGAAACGTGTATATGCTTGTGGGTATTTATACACACACACTGAGACACACACACATGCATTACATATATATATATATATATATATATATATATATATATTACCTACTGGCGGCCACCAGTAGGTAGTTATAGTTAGGACCTATTTTTCATAGGAAATCCGCAACATTCTATTTGGAATAACTTTGGCACCGGTTGATGAATCTTCGAAATTTTCAAAATAGTGGGGTGCCCCAGTCCGATCCAATCCTGAGTGTGTCGGGGTGATTCGTGAAGCAGGGGTCGAGAAGAAAGGGGGGTCCCAAAACGTGTTTTCCCCATGCAATTTTCCATAGGAACCGTTCATCACGGCTACAGCCCAAACTGCTGAACGGAATTACACCATATTTGGCACAGAGGTAGTCCTTAGTTCAGACTTGTGCCTTTAGCTTAAATTGTGTAAATCCGTTCAGAAGTTCCTGAGAAAATTACAATTGAAAGTACATATATATCTATGGCCTCGGTGGATCTGCACACCCTGAGCGCACCGTCCCGATCACGCGCTGAATGCTAATTGGCTATCAAGTGGTTGTCAACATTCGAACGCGAACATGAATTATCGCTGTATTTTTCGCGATATTGGGGGTATATTTACAAGGACAGCTTTAAAATAATCGTTGCTTTAGCGTTAGGAAAGTGCAGTTAAAGCGTCCATAATGGCCTTAATATTAGGCTTTTGAGAATTCGTGAGCATTCCAATAAAGCCTAGGTTTACATCAGAACATTTTAATGCTGTCCTTGTAAATATGCCCATTAAAGACTCCTAATTTTACCGTAAAAAAAAAATCTCACCTACTACTAATATTTATTCTTCCTCTGGATCCCATCCCATGGGAGTATATACATTGTTGGGGACTGTGGATGGAGGCCCAATGTCCCTACAGTCCCAGTCAGCTCCCTGTGTTCTTCGCCACCATTACTTTTCCACATGGGGTCCTGCTAATATGCAGCTCCCCGTGGGGAAAAGCATTCGGCTTTGCATTTTAAAAGAGAGTAGGTTTTCATGTTCTCTCTTTCAAAATGCAAATCAAGTTTGCTATGGCAGGGCGGGAGCCATAGCAAACAGCAGTGTAGAAAAAATCTTCCGGGAAGACAACATAGGATTTTGAGGTCCATTATTGCCGTTTTAGTTGTAGTTTGCTGCCGCTAAAGCGGCGATATTTTTAACGCCATCCTTGTAAATATGCCCCTAAGTTTTGGAATGTCGATAATCCTCTCTCCCATTTAAATAGGCACAAAGTATTTGGTGAAGTGCACACCGTGAATCATGAAGCAACAGTGTCTGATTGTGATCAATAAAGAATTGCCCATTGTTGAGTACAGAGTAGGCAAATTGTACATGGTGTTTTGTAACGTCAGTGGATATTCCTCGAGCCCTCTTGTGAGGTTAATTCGAAGAGTTGTGTACTTCTTTTGCTCGTAATGTACATAGTGTTCTGTCGTCTCATTTTGCTTTCCCTTCTGTCATGTAGAGGATCCTGGGTAAATATAATGGCTTCTGTACAGCCAGTACCTTTCAACCCTACCCCTAAACTGCTTGCTGCCTGTTACCATAGTAACAGTTCATGGAACAATTAACTGAGCACACAGGTCACAAGCTCACCACACAATGTTGCTAATCCAGGGGGGCGCTAGGTGGCGCCAAACCAAGATGGCCGAACTTGTGTGAGGCTCCAGCCAGACCGAGCGCAAACACACGATCCTTTAACATCCTTCCTTGTCAGTTTGGCCTGAAACACACATCATATTGTGCCCGACGCAGAGACGAACTCAGCGGTGCCCGGCTTATCCGAAACGGACGTCGGGAGCTGGTGCTGCGGTGAGGTGTCTCCTGGACCGGTTGTTGGCACTGGAGCGGAGACTCGCTGATTGCGGGCCGGACTTCCAGGAAAGCCCGGGGATATCGGGCCTGCTCGCCGCGGCCGGAAGATCTCTCCTGCCCTGCAGCCCTCAGCGCACCCCGGCGATAGTGTGCTGCCTTCAAGGGAGAGCTCCAAACAACAGAGAAGGTACCTGTGCCCTGCTGCCCAGACCCTGTGCTGTCGGAGACCCTGACCGCCTTTGGTCCCGCGGCGCGCTGCTTCCCTGGGGCCTCCATAACCGCCCCCCCCTGCGGGTCTCTGGCGGAGGCGTCGCGGCCCCCGTCCAAGGACTCCTGATCAGCCTTCGCCCTGAGCCGCTACCCGCGGCCCGCTGCTCCGGGGCCGGCCGGTCCCGCCCGCACTCCGGGATTTCCACATGGCCCGGGTCATTGCAGCCTGCTTCACCTGACCGCTCCTGGGGCCTCCGCGGACGTCCTGGACCCCGTAGGCGGCGGCGACCGGAGGGAACACTCACCGCGCCTGCTGAGACGAGCGGAGCCCCCCTCCCCCCCATTGCGGATCTCTTGTGACTGCGTCGCAGCACCCCCCCACCAGGGTCGCCCGAACGGACTGCATTTCACGACCTACTGCTCTGAGGCCGGTTGAGCCCACCTGCACATTGGGGCTTCCACTTGGCCCACATCAGTGCTGCCTGCTTCACCTGACTGCGACGCTGCTGCAGCCCGGAGGGCCTGCCCCCGCCTGCTCGCCATAGACCTCGGGGAGCTAGGGGGGCCCCTCCTGGCCTAGTGTCTTGGTCTTGAGGCCTACACACCAGCCGGCTGCGACACTGCGGCCGGATCACGGCACTCCAACTCCGCACTCACAGGCCCAACTCTGATCATTCCGGGGGGCACACCTCGCACTGAGACCCGTGTGAAGCTGTGCGTTCAGGGCACCGGTTGGCCTATCTCTCCGAAGCCTGCGGTGCGCCCGGGGTGAGGGCTCCGCAATTCCATCAACCCCTGCAGCTCCAGCTTGTCCTCCTACTGTCTTCAACCCGCACGCTGGCCTCCTCCTCCGCCGCGACTGCGCGGACTCCTCGGCGCGAAATGGGTCGCACTGACGCCAGACAATCAAAAATTCCCTTTGAATCCAGGAAGACGACCAAGCCGCCGCAGGAGAGGGAGGATAGCCCCACTGCCGCTGCTCCTCAGGATGAAGACTGGAAATCGCTCCTGTTGGGCATGAGACAGAGTCTCTCCACAATTGATGGCAAGATAGACACCATCAACTCACGCATGGACAGCGTTGTGACGAAACTTGAGCAACATGACACGCGCCTCAAGGAATCAGAGGACAGGATCTCTGGGCTGGAAGATGGTGCTACAGCTGCTGGCAGGCAGGTCACTCGGATGGACAGACTACTGAAAATAATAGCTGACAAGAATGAAGATTTAGAAGCAAGGTCCAGGCGCAACAACGTCCGCGTCCTTGGCCTTGCGGAATCCACCAACACCGGAAAGATGGAGATCTTTATTGAAAACCTTCTCGTTGAATTGTTTGGAAAGGAGTCCTTCTCGCAGCACCTCATAGTGGAAAGAGCCCATAGATCCCTCGCTGCCAAGCCCCCCCCGGGTGCTACACCGCGACCCATTATCGCCCGCCTCCTCAATTACAGAGACAGAGATGCGGTGCTGCGCCGGGCGAGAGAGGTTGGAACAGTTACCTATGGCAATACAACGCTTTCCTTTTTCCCTGACTTCACTCCCTCAGTCCAAGAAGCCAGACGCAAATTTGCCGGGGTGAAAAAGAAACTCCAAACTCAGGAAATTCCATACGCCATGCTGTATCCAGCCAAGCTGAAGATAACACACCGGGGCTCACAGCATTTTTTCCAAAATCCGCAACAGGTGGAAGACTTCTTAAAACTCCACAAAAAAGACCGCGTCAGGGAAGAGACAGCATCGCGACGCTCTAGGTCTCCGTCCCCGATGTCTCAACAGGAGTGATGGACTGAGCTGTCATTGGGTTTTCACTAAAACAGGACTCTGCACGTTGACAGAACGGTCCCCGCTTTTACGGTGAGGTACATGTACAGCTTTCAGCCTAACTGAACTGAAATTGATACTGCGCTCGGTCGCCCACCTCCGTCCCGCACAGGACAGCTAGGATCATACCTGGCGTCCAGCGGGGGGAAGTTAGGAGGTGGTTGGCAGGTCTGGCGCCCCTAGATCACCGTCCCCAATGGGTGATCCCCTACAAACTTTTGTCCTATTCTTAGTTTTGGGGTGGTTAATAGTTGGGTGGGGGGTGGGAGACTTGGATGCCCGGCCAGTTGGGGATGCCGGTGTGGGTGGGTCTACTTTCCGAATGTATGCTGAGGCAGTGAATGCTGTAGTCACACAGTATATTTATGACATATCTCTTGCTGCAACTGTTCTGTTCTACCGGCCTGTTGGGGTTGCCGGTAGTGTTGGACATCCTAACTGTTACAGTCCCGCCAGGGTAGCCGCTGCGGGTTTCACTGGGCCAGGGGGAAATTTAGTGAATAATGTGATACACGACCTTCTGGGTGTTGCTGATGTGTGCTGTTTGAGACCGACTGCCAAATGCCTGTGCTATGTTCGCATTATGTGGGTGGAATGGGTGACGTGAGTGACTCGGAGCCAAACCAACAATTTCGTCTGTTGGCATGGAATGTGCGTGGGCTGAACGACCCGAGGAAGAAGCGACAGATCCTAGGGTACTTAGATAGACATGGAGTATCTGTTGCAATGTTGCAAGAAACTCACTTGGTGCCGACTGCGTCCCCATTGTTTGCCTCCCGCTGGGCCTCATGCAGGGTGTTTTCATCGTATTCCAATTACTCTAGAGGTGTCACGATACTGGTCAAGAAAGGCTTGGGGTTTACCCCATTTGGCACTGAAATGGACTCCAATGGCAGATACTGTATGGTTTGGGGGAGGTTACACTCTCACACTGTCCTACTAGCTTGCTACTATGGGCCCAACATAGACGATCCGGCTACACTCCTCACTCTGTGGGGTAAGATACAAACCCTTGACATTTCTTATGTGATCCTAGGTGGAGACTTTAACACCGCACTGAACCCTTCAGTAGACAGGTCTCATCCCCATTCTTCCCATTACACCCGCACACAGCGCGCCTTGCTGAGCATTGTGGACGACCACCACCTGACTGACTCATGGAGGCACTCACACCCATCTATCAGACAGGGCACACACTTCTCCGCAGTCCACTCCACCTGGGCACGCATTGACTATGTCTTTCTCTCTGCTGGTCTTACCCCATGGCTAATCAAGACACAACACCTAGCCCGCACCTTCTCAGACCACGCGCCCGTCCTTCTGGCCCTGCGTATTCCCCTCGCTGTTTCCCCTTACCTGAGCTGGCGCCTTAATCCCGCGCACCTAACTGACGCGGCCTTTAAGGCGGAACTAGAGCAAGACATAACAGAATTTTTTGACCGCAATGTCACTTCAGTCTCCAGTCTCACTACGGTCTGGGAGGCATTCAAGGTCACTGTGCGGGGATGGTGCATCTCCAAAGGAGGGGGAGTCCTTAAGTCCCTACGGGGTGATCTGCGAAAACTTGAAGCTGAAATAGGCAATCTGGAGAGGGATATATCCCTAGGATTGGGAGGACACATAGCCAAAGCTCGTGTACGGGAAAAAATTAATGAATATACTGAAGCAGCCGATAAAGAATGCAAATTTCTGGGGAAGCCCTTCACAGCGCGTGCATACGGAGAGGGGGACAGACCGGGCAGAGCGCTTGCAACAGCGGTTAGGCCACCTAGACACAATAATTATGTCACCACACTCCTCGATAGTCACGGCACGCCCCAGAGAGACCTCCCTGGACAGCTCCGGGTCCTAACTGACCACTACACTGAGCTCTACACCTCCCACAGACATGTAGCGCTTGATCTGCCCAACTATCTCGCTGACACTGCAATAGCCTGGCTCGGCCCGACCCAACAGAAGTTCCTCCACCTGGAGTTGGAGGTGGACGAAATTAAAGACGCAATCATGTCCATGAAATCGGGCAAGGCCCCAGGCTCCGATGGCCTACCGATAGATTTCTATAAAACCTTTATACACCTGCTGGCCCCGATTCTTAAAACTATATACTACTCGGCCCTTGAAGATGGCATTTTACCACCCAGTATGCGGGAAGCCCTGATTGCCTCCCTGTTGAAGCCTGGTAAACCACCAGAACACTGCGATTCGTACAGGCCTCTTTCATTATTAAATACTGACGTTAAAATACTAGCAAAGGTCTTGGCGACCCGTCTGAACCTATTGATGGAGCGGCTGGTTCTTCCTGACCAGGCGGGCTTTGTCCCGAACCGCGCCACCTCTCATAACCTCCGCACCCTTCAGGCAGTGCTACAGGATATAGACCCCAGATGCGAGGCAGCAGCGGTCTTTCTCGATGCCACAAAGGCTTTTGACTCCCTAGAATGGGACTATCTACTGGCGCTTCTGGAACGCATGGGAACCCCCTTCAACTTCATTGATTGGATCCGCCTGCTATATCACAAACCACAGGCTGCGGTCCTCCTAAATGGGGCCCGTTCAAAACCATTTGAGATTCGCAGAGGCACTAGACAGGGGTGCCCTCTCTCCCCTGTCCTTTTTGCGATAGCGATTGAGCCTTTAGCGGCCAAACTCCGGCAACACCACAATCACCGATCCCTTATCTACCCGGAAAGGCAACTACTCATATCATTATATGCTGATGATATGACTCTCTATATCCATAAACCACAAGAAAATTTGAACCCGATCTTACGCGAGATAACTAAATTTGGCGCCATCGCGGGAGTACAGATAAATTGGGCAAAGTCGGCCCTATTTCCCCTTACGGACAAGACTCAGAAGTTCCCTCTCGATTACCCGCTTATGTGGGAAGGTGATGAACTTAAGTATTTAGGGATCAACATCACCAGGAATCGGGAAACCCTTATACGTGCCAACTACGGGCCTGTCATGGACAAACTGATTGATAGCGTCACTAAATGGATACACCTTCCTCTATCTATGGCGGGACGTATCTCCTTAATTAAGATGGTGATACTCCCGAAGTTGCTTTACCTCTTTACCAATATACCTTACAATCCAGGGGCGCATTTCTTTCGGGTCCTGGACTCCCAAATGTCTCGACTTATTTGGGGAGGGAAGCAGGCTAGAGTCGGACTAAAAACCCTCATGCTCCCCTACCATCAGGGAGGATTTGATGTGCCAAATTTCCGCCTCTACTATGATTGTGCGCAAGGACATTTTGCCGCGTACTGGCTCCACCCTCCTCCTTTCATAGCACACCTGGCTGTGGAAGATGGATACATGCGGCCCGAAAAGCCCTCGGGCTATCTTTATACGGCCTCCCGAGTGATTGATCGCGACCCCACGACGGTGGACTGCACTGTGCAAGCTTGGCGCCGGATAATGACTCGCATGGGCGTTACTATCCTATACTCCCCCCGCATGCTCTTAGCACATGACCCTAGACTAAGCGTTGCCGGTGAGGAACTTGGTCGCAAGCTGCTTACTAAATTGGCACTATACACGTGGGGTGATTTGTACATGCAGGGCCGATTCCGGTCGGCTGCGCAATTCTTTGGGACGCACGCGCCCTCAATCATGGACACATTCCTTTACACGAGATTGCGGCAGAATGTCCGCGCGGTCACCCCAGACTTCCCTCACGAGCCGGAAATCGTGGCCCCCTTACACGCTCTTCTACTCTCCGATACCCCAAAACATGTGGTCTCCATGTTGTACAAGCAATCGTATGCAGCCCTCAACCCCCCTTCTCTAAGAGCCAGACGGGATTGGGATGCTGACCTGGGTGCCCCCCTCTCGGACGAACAATGGGAAGAAAGCTGCTCCCACACGAATGCAGTAACTGGCAATGCCCGCCTTCGGCTGGTTCACTTTAAATTCCTGCTCCGGGTCTATCATACTCCCGCCAAAATGTGCCGATTTGGGTTACGTGCAGATGACAGGTGTCTTCGATGCAAGCAGGCTGGTGCTGACTTCCTTCACCTGGCCTGGATGTGCCAGGAGGTGGCATTGTACTGGGTGGAGGTGTTTCAAGCTATGTCCGAGATGGTTGGCGTGGAGGTCGCCCCCTGCCCCAAAATAGCCCTACTGGGCCAATCTTTTTCGTCGCTCAAGGCGCACCGGAAATTCTTCGCGCTAGGATTCTTACTGGCAAAACGCCAACTAGCTTGCAGATGGGGACGCGGACGAGCCCCCAAATTTAAGACCTGGCTGTCTACTATGTCTACTTGGCAAGATCAACTTCACAATTACGCTGACTTGTTACCCCACCAAATGCGTCCCAAGGATTTGTGGGGCCCCCTTACCGCTTACCTTCTCCGGACTCAGGAGGAAGACCCGGAAGTTCTGAGCCGACTAGAGTCTCCGGCCCGCTCAGACCCCCCGACCACGCACGGTGACGGTCCTGACCCCAGATGAATCATCCCCTTTGGACCTCCCCTTCCTCCCTCCCCTCCCCCACATACCCCCAGCCCACTCTCCACCGCGCTGCCAGTATACCGAGTTAATTGGGGCCAGTCGGGTGATAGGTGGCGTAGCCTCAGTAGCGACTCCCGGGAGGGATCTTGATTCCCCTTCCGATGTGGGACGGGCGACGGCCCCCTGACCGTTCTCCCATCCCCTATTGGGACAATGGCCCACGTGCGCAGGCATTGCGGTCGCGCGATATAGGTACAGACAGCGCATTTTTCAGCCAACACTTTCGATCTCACACTACACTCTCCCCATCCCCACACCTGTTCCAAGTAGCTATATGGTGGCAGAGCAGTCCTTATCCGATACCGACCTGCTTTAACGCGGGATCACTCCGCTCATCTGTGCTACCCCGTGCATTCCTCTGCAACACACAATATATCTGGTGTCCACGGTTGTGGATGGGTTAGGACACATTGTTTTTCCCCGAGTTTCAATATCATAGTTGGGGGGGAGGGAGTGGGAGGGGGGGAGTTACACGGAAAATGACCTCAGTGGTTGCACGTTTACTCTGAAACTCGACGTGGTCTGTCGATTCAACATGTGACTTTTCTCATAGTACGACGCAGCCGGCCCGGATGGGTTGTAGGCTACACGCTGTGTTAACTAATTGCTCTTCTCCACGCCGTCCTGGCAATGTTGAATCCAGTTCTTGCTGCCGGCCTTCATGCAAGGTTGTAGGCGTGAAGCTGTGTATTAATTACTTGCACCAAATAAAGGTCTTTAAAAAAAAAAAAAAAAATGTTGCTAATCCAAACAGCAAGTGTGCTGGACTTTTACATTTTTTCCATAGGAACCGTTAATCGCAGCTACAGACTCTGGTAAAGAGCTGGTAAAGAGTTAGCCTCAGTATTATATTTTGAGTTATAAACATAATTTCTACTTTTGATTTTTAAATCTTCTGTAAGCATATGATTATCACACTAATTAATAGTGATATGTCAGAAAAAGAAGACGTATACACTCAGTTTACATTTTTTTTATGAACATTTATTAAAACAAAAATAAATAAATAGAAATTTAACTTTAACATAACAGTATAATGAACAAAATGTGAGATGGACTCCAATGGTAGGAGCGTAGGTAACCTGCAAAAAATAAAATGAAAATAAGTCTTTAAAATTAGATCGATGTGATTGAATGAGGTGAGAGATTACATCTTTACGAAAGGCAAGATCTTTTTTTCGCACATTCACATCAGGGTAGTGTACCCTACCCCTCCCACAGACTCACCCTCAACAGGAGTCTGTAGGGCACCGCTGCTTGTAGGCTTAGGCCTATCTTATGGTAAAGATGGTATTTAAAATGAGACAGAGATGTGACTGAATGAGGTCAAAGATCACAAATTAACATAACACTTGCCAATTTTGCTTATTCACACGTGTGCAGTGTGCCTGATACATCCCACCACTCTCATAGGCCCGCGCTGAAGAGGTGTCTGTAGGGAAGTGCCTGCTGGGTCAGATCTACAGTATGGTCCAGGAGGTCTTTAAAATGATTCAGAGATGAGACAGAATTAGGTGAGAGATCACGTCATTATGCAGGACAATATTGTTTATTTGCAGTGCGTTTACTTGGAGTCATTGTGTATCTAGGCCGCTCTGCTTACCTTTTGCAAACACTGCTTTTAGCAGAGCTCACAACTTGAATTCTGCTTTGGTTCTATACTGCAGACTGTATTAAATTAAGCCTTGATTTATTTATTTAATTGCAAAGTGGACAGCAGCGTTCATAACTTGAAAAGAGAAAGAGAAACAGTGTGAGAGAGAGGGAGAGAGAGAACGAGAGTAAAAAAGACATTGAAAGTGTGAGAGAGAGAAAGTAATAGATGGAGTAGGAGAAGTAGTGTTCATACTTGAGAAAATCTTAGTAGCTCACCTTTTTGCCTCCGGTGTGTGTCCAAGCACGTGTCGGTTCATAGTGTACAGTTTAGTGATCTGAAATGAAAGATAGTATAGCGTTAGTAATACAGAGTACATACAACTGTACACATGTTTATGCGTTATGCCTTTGGACACTCAGGGTACTGTATTACATCAACTTCCATTGCAAGGAAGTGTCTGTGTGCTCTTTTTCTCCCAGAGTACTATAACCATGCACTCCCACTGCATAGCTGTGAGTCTCATTACTGCGTACCCAGACTGTTGTACCCCACTGTCTCCCAGTGTCCGGAGGCAAGTGCCCTTTCTTGAGCATCCAGACTGTTGCAACCTATCCACTCCCACTGCCTGGAGGTGATTGTACATTGGTAGGCAGTCAAGTTGGTGCACACTATCCACTCTCTCCGCCCACTGGAGATTTCTCGTTGCTTCGAAAACAAACTTCTTTGCACACCTTGTGCCATTGGTGTGATTCAAAGAGGGTCCACCAAATGTCGAAGCAGCCTCCGTACGATGGCCATGCATCATCGCAGAATCCTCAAACGTTGAGCTTCAGAGGTGTTGGGGGGACGCCAATTTCTGAAACAGAACCTGTTAGATAAAAAGGAAGATAAGATTGTGCGCCATTTGTTTATCAAAGGAAAGAGGAAGTGAGAAAGTGACTGAAAAGAATCTTCGCAGCTCATATTTCTGTCACCGGTGTGTCTTTCACCACGTGACGGGACATAGTGCACCCTGAAGCTCTACATCTAAAAGATAGTAAAAGAAAGATGTTATGATTGGTAATTGCCACTATCTTAATGTGGAGTAGAATAACATCGCCCTTTCACACACCTTCCCTCCCGCATTAAAAATACAACTATTTGTACAGTTCCAACTTGTTTAATGGGCTTCGATTTATGAAGAATTAGTAGAGTAGTAATGCTTTCCACCCGGTTATAGAAAACAAGTGGTGCGCAGTGATACACGTGGTTTCGATCATCACGAGCGAAGGACATTTGACCGACTACAAAAACTTTCCTGCTATAGGAAAAAAATATACAAATGCAATACGATACGGTATATAGGACTGCGTACGCCTAAATCGCTGCGTCGCCTTTTTGTATCCAGTCTGCTGCACCCTATCTACTTCCTCCGCTGCACATCCAGGCCTCACTGCTCACCTTTTTGCGGACAGGGCATGTTCTACATCATGCAGTCCCGCTCTGCCACCAAGAAGTCTCATATTTGTTGCTGAGTCTTGATATCGATATGGCAAAGGACATACTCGTGCACCCATCATCATCGCAGGTTCCTCACCCACTCAGTCCTTGCGGTACCACTAACTCAGTGACCAAAGAGCCCACGCACGTGCTAGTGGGCCCACCTGTTCATTAGTTCGGATCTACATGAGGCGTATGAACTACCAGGATGGGCCTTTACAGCGCTTACGATAGGAGCAACTCTAAAATGGCGTAGAGCATGTGCGCTCCGTTTTTTTTATTGGTAGGGTCACGTGTGTTGTGATGTCTGTACTGGATGGGTGTGGTATGGGTCTATACTAGCAAAGAAAGCGGGAGTGTGTGTGTGTGCCGTTCTGACAACTAGACCTGGAACTAAGAAATCACTACAATGGAAATCTGGGCAATGTAGCGTTGTTGTGTTTTCCTGGAAGCGTAAGCGGAGTGGGCTGGACTGACTTATGCCAGTGCTGCGCGAGGCTGTGAACCATGACTCCGGAGCTATGGGTGTGGTTCCGTCGTTGAACGCAAATGTTTCATTATGTCTGTAAAGTCCCACAACATGGCCAACATGGAAGGTACGGGGTATCACAGACCCTATATTCATCCATAGTTGCACACATAAAAGATGGTGGACATGACGCATTTCTGCGAATATGAATGTTTGTTGTACATTCCGTGGAGTATTGTAGCTGTGGTAATACAGGGCTATGAAAGCTTTAGGTTGCAGTTTTTGGCACATGAAGGGCAGCTAATATATATACGTTTGTGATCATTCGGGTATACTGTCGAACTTGGTGCTAGAAATCAGTGTTCGAGACTCGGAGTCACGTCCACATCCTGTTATTGATGAGAAATGAAGTAATCTATGCGTGCTTGAAAATCTAGTGTAAATACATTGCTCATGTAAATTGCTGGTATAGTTTTGGGTCGACTTCGTGCTATATAAATATGCTAAAAAAAATCAAAAAATCGAGCAATAGCACACACTTATAAATTTACTATACACTTTGTTTGCAGTATTGTAATGATCCAGTTTGTACGTTCGTATTTGCAGAACGAGCGATAGAAAGTTATATAATCTATGTTTATGTTACTGGCAGAGGATGTTATAGTTAGGAATTAGCATATAAAAAACCTTTGAAATTCACTCGTACAAAACCATAGAAATTCCTCCGTTATAGTTAGCTGTGCTAACTATAACTCACGCACCCGCAATGCACTGCTGATGATGTCACATATTACATCATTCATGACATGGTCAGTGACATCACTGATGACATCTCAAATGACATCACTGATGACATCACTGATGACATCATCCACATGACAATCTGATACACCTCATCACACACTAGTATAACCCTTGATCACTCGTTGTAAAATAGAGTACCATATTTGAAAGCATTGACACACACATACAAGTTACTACATACGCACTGACTGATTCCTAAGTCTACACACACAACTGTCCATTCACCCACAGAATCACTAATACATCCAGTCACTGATCAATGGTAACACTATTAAATGTACTCATACACCTATATAGACATTGACATATCAGCAGTCATCCTAGTCGGTTAAGCGGTGATGCTACTCCCTCATGAAAAGAATCAATCACACCCTTCATTTACTCACCTACACAGTTATACACACAACACCTGATTTATACATACACATAGTAATTCATAGTTACTATGTTAAAAAATCATTATTACAATTATACACTCATGCATGCAGTTACTCTCACAATCACTGACTCTTACGTATACTTATTTATATACACCAACTCTCACATACAATGCCTTTTATTGTTCTACTTTATTGGAGATGTACCACTGACACATAAATTCACTTACCAGCACACAAATAAACACACTCAGACAACCAAATAACTGTTTCCATAAGCACTCCTAAACACATATGCCTAGACAATCAACCACTCACACATCTATGCATAGAGTTACAACTCCCCCACCCAACCAGAGATACACTCAGTCTTTCTTACAAATTCTCAGTCAACTAATCAATAACTAATATAGACACTCATGTAGTTAGTGACCAATTGATGCAGCGGGTTATACAACAACAGAGACAGTGATACACACATTCACATAGTTTGGTTACTAACCCATATATTTAGTGAGACACATTTAATTACTCACTTAAACAAACAGTCAGACATCTACTAAATCCTCCATCCAGACAGTTATATATCCATTCAATCTTCAATACAGATTGGCATATATATAATAGATATTTAAATTTCAAACAAAACCACATTCACTGGATGATGTCATCAGTGACGTCATCAATAATGTCATTTTAGATCATCAGTGATGTTATCAGTGATGTCACTGACCATCTCATGAATGATGTAATATGTGACATCATCAGCAGTGCATTGCGGGCGCGCAAGTAATAGTTAGCACAACTAACTATAATGGAGGAATTTCTATGGTTTTGTACGAGTGAAATGTCCAGCTAACTATAACACTCATGAAACCTATGGTTTTTTCAGTGAAAAAAAATATTATATAAATATATATACACACATATATATACATTACCTACTGGCGGTCGCCAGTAGGTAGTTATAGTTAGGACCTAGTTTCCATAGGAAATCCACAACATTTTATTTGGAATAACTTTGGTGCCGGTGGATGAATCTTAGTGAATTTCTCCAAGAAAATGGCCTGCTCAGTTCTGCTCCTTCCCTGAAAGTTTGGGGGTGATTCGTCAAGTGGGGGCCGAGAAAAAAGGGTGGTCCCAAAATGTGTTTTCCCCATGCAGTTTTCCATAGGGTCCTTTAGCCAGGGCCACAGCCCGAACGGCTGAACGGAATTGCACGAAATTTGGCGGAGAGGTAGAGTTCTGTTCGCAGATTGTGCTTTTGTTAAATGGTGTAAATCCATACAGCAGTTTCTGAGAAAAGTGCAAGTAAAATCATAGCGATATCTAGAGTCGGAGTTCAGTACGCGTACTGAAATCTGTTCAATTACAAGCTAGAGCTGCATGCTGATTGTCTGTGACCTGTCTTTTAACACTCGAAACCAGGAAGTATTGGTGGCCATCTTGTGCCTCGCTAGAACCGAGTCACAAGAAAAGTGTAAAACAAAGTTGAGAAATAAGGGAAGGGGGTAGGGTAGAGATATTCTGACCCTCTAGGCTTGCTCAGGGGGTCGTACATGAATGTTTAGGCTCTATTTTGTATTTTATTTTTTAAAGAAAAATCGCGGCGTACGCGTATGTAAATACCTACAATAACGAGCAGGAACTGCATGCTGATTGGCTGTCAATACTCCAAACCAGGAAGTGTTGGCACTGGCAGCCATGTTGTTTCTCGGGAGAGCAGAGTCACAAGAAAACAGTAAAACAAAGTTGAGAAATAAGGAAAGGGGGCAGGGTAGAAACATTCTGAGCCTATAGTCTTGGTCAGGGGGTGGTACATGGATCTTTAGGGTAAATTTTTATTTTTTTTAAAATAAAAAATAGCGGGGTACTCGTGCAGTACTTGTACGCGGTGGAAAAGGTGAAAAAAAAAGTAGAAGTCAGTTTTATTTCTTAGGTCCCGGGGGATGAATTACGGGGGTAATTTTTCTGCATAATGGGGGCTTGTAAGGTGCCCCGAGCACTGGGGAACGGTACTCCTCTGGTTTTATTTTGAAGTATGCAGGGGGGGTTACGGTCCTACTCCCCGCAGTCTCAGGGAGCGGCACCCCTCGGGTCTTTTTTTTTTTTTAAAAATGCTTTGAGCTCTCTCTCTCTCTGTCCCCGTACACGTCGCGGGGAACGCCAACTTTCTGGGGCAGTGATATGTAAAATGATCTTCCAGCTCCGGGTATCTGCATTGTCTGGAGTTTTTTTATTAATGTTGGGAGGGTGGGCTTGATAATACATCCTTGTTAATTCCCATAGAAGCCTATGTTCTGGTGCTTACATGGGGTTCTATGGGAAATAACAAGGCCGTATTATCAAGCTAATTATCGCCATTTTATCGGCAGTTTCTTGCCAATAAAACGGCGATAATTTTAACACCGGTCCTTGATAACATGCACCTAAGTTTACTGGTCAAAAAAAAAGAGCAATGGGCCATATTATCAACAAAAGGAGATACATTATCGTCGTTTTTATTTGCAGGAAACGATAAAGCGGAGATAAAGGGCTTGATAATATGTACTTGTGAATAACCATAGCGGCATAGGTTAGGATCAGAACCTGGGCTGCTATGGGAAGTTACTAGAACCTATTATCAAGCACATTATCGCCGCTTTATCAGCAGTTTCCGGTCGATAAAAGCGGCGATAATGTACAGCCTTTTGAATGTAAAGCTTTCCTTTTTTTTGGTGTAGCAGTTGTACTATATGGAAGTGCCTATTGCATTACTGACGCCCGTTATGGGGACTTATTTCTAATGCATTCCTATGAAGGATTTGTAGATCTAGGCCTCTATGCTTACCGCTGTATAAACCTTGCGGCCAAACACTGCAGCCACTGGAATGGACACCTTCGGTGTGCTGATCTTCTACACGTCCAAGTAGACAACAGTATCTAAGTTTAAGATAGAGAAATGATGTCATAGAGAGTGAGAGAGAGAGAGAGAAAACATTAAAACTGTGTCGCAGGGTCTGGAGTTGAGATTTTTTGTTGAATCAGACGTAGATTTACTAGCTCCTTGCATCACTTTACCAATGTTAAAAGTGACTCAAAAGTGGCGTGATAAAGTTAATGATCTGTTTGTCAGACTGTTGTAACCTATTTGTTGTCACTGCTCGGAGGTAATTATAGATTTTACAGAGAAGCTGCTGTACACTAGGCACTCTGGGCCATAATATCAAGCCTGGGCGACAAAAATTATTGCCACTTTATCGGCAGTAACGTGTCACTAAAGTGGCGATAATGGGTTTGATAATATGCTCTATGGAATTCCAATCTAAGCTCATGTCAGATGTCCTTCACATCTAACATGAGCTTTGATTGGAATTCCATAGAGCATATTATCAAACCTATTATGGCCACTTTAGCAGCAGTTTGCTGCCGATAAAGTGGCGATAATTTTGTCGCCAAGGGTTGATGATATGGCCCTCTCTCGTTTCACAAATAAAGCTAACACAACACTTCTACGAGTGCAGTGTACCTGGTACATTTTACTTGTTATAGTGCCGCGTTCAAGTGGTGTCTATATGGAAGTGCCTACTGCGTTACTGACGCCCGTTATGACGAATTATTTCTAAAGCATTCCTATGAAGGATTTGTAGATCTAGGCCTCTGTGCTTACCGTTGTGTAAACTTTGCGCCAAACACATTAGGAAGTGGAGTTGGCAACTTAAGTTGAGCAGATCTTCTACACGTTCAAGCAGACAGCAGTGTCTAAGTTTAAGAGAGAAAGAGAAATGATGTCACAGAGAAAGACAGAGAGGGAAACAACATTAAAACTGTGTCGCAGAGTCTGGAGTTGGGATTTTTGTTGAACCAGACATAGATTTACTAGCTCCTTGCATCACTTTACCCATGTTAAAAGTGACTCAAAAGTGGCGTAATAAGGTTGTGGATCTGTTTGTCAGACTGTTGTAACCTATCTGTTGTCACTTCTCGGAGGTAATGATAGATTTTACAGAGAAGCTGCTGTACACTACGCACTCTGGGCCATAATATCAAGCCTGGACGACAAAATTATTGCCACTTTATCGGCAGGAAAGTGTTGCTAAAGTGGCGATAATGGGTTTGATAATATGCTCTATGGAATTCCAATCGAAGCACATGTCAGATGTCCTTCACATCTAACATGAGCTTCGATTGGAATTCCATAGAGCATATTATCAAACCTATTATGGGCACTTTAGCGGCAGTTTGCTGCCGATAAAGTGGCGATAATTTTGACGCCAAGGGTTGATGACATGGCCCTCTCTCGTTTCACAAATAAAGCTAACAGTACAGTTTTACGAGTGCGGTGTACCTGGTATATTTCAGTTGTTATAGTGCCGTGTTCAAGTGGTGTCTATATGGAAGTGCCTACTGCGTTACTGACACCCATTATGGCGACTTATTTCTAATGCCTTGCTATGAAGGCTTGGTAGATCTAGGGTGCTGTGCTTACCTTGTATAAACAGTGCGGCCACCAGAGTTCACCATTCGACTTGAAGTCTGCCTATACGTCAAAGTATATTCAATAAGTTGCAGAGAATTCCATTGCTCTTGCTCGATATGCCGTGGTTGCTTCTGAACGATGTTTGCTGAAGGAAACAAAAGGACATTTTAATTAGTCATCGTAAACTGAGTTGCGTAACTACTATCAAAAGTGAATTTTAATGTGGGTTCTTAATATTCCGTAGTTAAACAAAGGAAGATCAATAAGTTAATAGAGGCCTGGGACGGCCTCGTGACGTAGAAAAGAAAATAGAATCATGGACGCACAATTAATAATAATAGAGGCCTAAGCACGTGGCGTAGTACAGAAACACGACACAGAAATGTATGCACGCACAATTTTTAAGATTAGAGGTGTATAGGACCTCGTGACTTATAAAGAAATATTTCAATTATGTGAGTACAATTTAAAACCATTGAGGGGTAGGAAAGCCATATGAAGGATAAAAAAATATCATTATGTATATACAATTTACAGTGGAGGCTGATGTTGTGACGTCTTCTCTTACCTTTGCTTCTGTCGTCTTTTGTCGTGTCTTGAAAGGCTGCGGTTTTGCTGGGTATTTTCTACAGTCTGTTTTTCATCGCAGCACAGGCAGGCAAAAGAGAGCGTGCTCACGTCAGTGCCCGCATTATATGGGAACCGCGGGGGCTGATCACAGCAAGGCCAGGGCCGTCATTGGTAGCGTTTTCGCGGTGTGCAAGAATGATGGCCCTTGGGGACATGCCATTGGGTAATGTATTGGTTTCCAGGCTAAATGATAGCAAGCATGCGAGGTGGTGGCATGTGGGTAGTGTGGGCGGGCGTGCACCGCCATGTGCAAGTATGAGTGTGTGCACTAACCATTAACAACAGAGAGAGATGGGGGCGATGTTATAATGTACGCAGAGGCAGGCCCGGAATCAGATCTGCAATGAGTCAGCACTTCTAATCATTGTCCTTAGCACGCCCTGAGGTCTGATTTGTCACTGAGAGGGTGATCGCACCATAGTTTGTACTGCGTATCATATTCAGTGTGTACCCGCGCATACGGTACGAATATGCTTTGACGTTACGTGTCGCATTAAAGCTTCGGTGTGACGTCATGTACGGCGCTCTGTACACAAAAGGGGGCAATGTTTCTACTTGGTTTAAAACATGTATGTATTTAATGTAGATACTAAGGGCAGACATTTGGGATAACTATGCTTTTTTTTAAATACTTTTAATAATCCTATATTACTTTTAAAAAGAATTACACAAATCCACGTAGAAAATCATGCGTACTCGTATTGAAAGAGCTGCGCAAGCACATCATAAGCGTACGCAAAGCCATGTGACTTTAAAAGTAGAGATTTGATTGGTTCGTAACTTTTCCTATTGTGAGTGTTGAAAGTTCCGTCCCATTATAATTATTCGACTTTGACTTTCTAAGAAGAAGCATTTGTTGTGAGAATCTTCTCAAATAGAAGGAAGATCACCATAATAAGAGCAATGGAGTCATCTTCCAGCAGTTCTTCAGAGGAATATTTAATTCCTGAAGAATCTCCAAAGAATAGGAAAGAAGCTCTAATTTGGAAGTTTTTCACTTTTCCAGAAGCTCAAAAAAAGGTTAATGCTGCAAAAGTAACCTGTAAAATTTGCCAAACGACTCTTTCATGGGGTGATCCATGTAAAAGAAATACTCCTTTGGCACAGCAAATATGGTGCGACACGTGAAGAACTTGCACCCCAAGAACTTTGCTCAAGCTGAAAGACAGAGGTTGCACGAGAGCCCACCTGCTGCCTTTCTGGTAAGTATTCTTTAAGCTGTATGTTGGGAATCGTGGTATTGGAAAGTCAATTCTTGTCCTTAAGTGGGTGTGTGTTGCAAAAACCTATTTTCTTGTTCACCTCAAACCCTCCAGTGAACCTTTCAAGGTTACATGCGAGAAGTATGAATTGCTGATCTGCTGCTCCACGAGTATTGGCTGCACTTGTGTAAGAGCCAAAGCGGACCCACAACTTCGCTCCTGTGTGTGGTGCAATTATGAACGGCAGGACCGCTGTAATATCGCCTCTGTGTTTGTCCAAAAACACAAGATGCACTCATCTACAGGTTTCAATATTCATTTATTGTAACAGGAGGTCTGGCATTTCACTTTGAAAGCAAAGTCTGTTTTCGCCTAACGCTTTCTGGACCCTCCCGGTCCTTGATCACAGGCTCAGTTTGGCTCCATGCTTTCCTTCCCAGTGCTCTTATTGACGAGCTAGTCGTCATTATTGCCTTCCGGTAGGCCTTTCTGATAAGTATTCTGTTATAAAGACGTACACTGGTAATTGGTAAACATTTCTTTATTACCTTCATACATCACTAGAGTTTCAGTCAGCTGAAGGCAGCTGTAGAACCTTGGAAACAAAAGGGCATGGAACAATCTATAGCAGGCAGAACAGAGCGGAAGTGGAATAAACCACTAAATGAAATACAACATAGGAGGATTATAACATATCTCTTTGACCACGGAAAAGAAAAGAAAAACAATGGAGAACCAACACTAGAAGGGAACAATGGTGAGGAAATGAAACCAGGCAGGAAAAGGAGCACAGAGAAAGGAGAAAGGAGAAGGTAAAGAGAGAGAAGAAAACACAAAAAACAAGTACCATATAGCAAAGCAAGACAGAAGTAGGATAGGAAGTTAATACACCAATCTATTTGACTTGAAAATCACTTTGCCAGACCAGAGGAACTCTGATTCTCTGAGACCTATAGATAATTTGTGGGTCAGTGCTTACGGGAACATTCTGAGTAGTAGTAGTAGGGACCATGGTGTGTCCACTGACAAACTTATGTGCCACTATTTTGTCCAGACCCCCAGTTTGTTCATTTTCCAACAGCACAACATTACGCCCAACTCTGGTAATTCTGAGAGGCTCTGAGTACCTGGAACCTATGCTTCTGCGTGGTTTGGGAAGATCAACACGCACCCACTGTCCTTCACCAAACCTCGTGCTGAAGAATTTTCCAGGGTATGGCATCCCTATTCATCACACACCTGCCCTCCCTTTTCAGCCAAGTGGCAGATAACTTCGGTTTAGGAATTCTGCCTTTAATGAATACAAGCAGAGTGACTTCTGTGATACTGTTAGGTGCAGTGCAGTATGCCTATAAAGTATCCAGAAGGGCAATTTTAGAGGGTATGTCCATTACTTCTGCTCTTCGCAAACATTCCTTAATCATGCGATTCATTCTTTCAACCAACCCATTCTCAAAAGGACAATATAGAGCAGTTTTGTGATGCTGCATTTGGAGATCATTCAAGAATTCTTTCATACAATCAGAAGAGAACTGCACCCCCTTGTCAGTAACCAAAGTATAAGAAATGCATTCCTCAAAGAACACGTTTTCTAAATAATTCATAAGGGAATTAGTGTTGATGGGATGGGCACATTTAGAGACCACCTAACGTGTGTGGTAGTCTACTAATACAAGAATAAACCTGCCATTCAACACTTTGAGATTGAGAGGACTGATTATGTCACGTGCTAATTTGGTCCAGGGGGTACCAGGAACCTCCACAGAAGAAAGAGGAGGCTTCCCGGCCTGGGGTGTTTTATCACTTTTGATGCATTTTAGACAGTCTCTCACTTCACGTTCAACAATAGCATCCATTCCTGGCCAACAATAATCCAGACATATTTTACTTATGGTCAGACTGCACCCCAAATGTCCCTCATGCTCAATATCAATGATTTTCTCTTTAGGTTTCTCTGGTGGAATTATGTTCTCACCTATGAACACTGTGCCGTCATGCACACTCAATTCCAACCTGACCTCCCAATACCTGGTCACTGGTTGCACAACACTTCCTTTGTTTGCTGGCCAACCATTGATTATGTACACTTTAAGTGCACTCATCTCACTGTCAGCTAACAAGCACACCTCCCATTCTAGTTTATCCATGCTTGAAACTTTGAGTACAACTTCTTTATCTTCCTCAATATCGCTATCTCCTTTAACTTCTGCTGGTGTGTGGGAGAGAAAGTCCTCCACAACATTTTGTGCACCAGGTACGTAATATACAACAAAATTGTAGACTTCTAAACCCAAAATCCATCTAGAGATTCTAAGTGTAGTCCTGGCAGAACAATTACTAGTGAAGGCATATATTAGAGGCTTATGATCAGTTTTAATAGTAAAGGGTATGCCCCATAGAAAGAATTTAAAATGCCTGATTGCCCAGTGACAAGCAAGAGCCTCTTTTTCCACCACAGAATAGTTCTTGTCATCCCCTATGAGAGCTCTGGAAGCAAACGCAACCACCTGTTCATGGCCATCCACCTTCTGAGTCATCTGCTGACACCAGTACAGAAAATGGTGGTATTGCTGGGGTCAAATCTGCCAAGTGCAGGAGCTGCTAGAATGACCTCCTTGACAGAGGAAAAGGCACAATGACATTCTTCGTCCCATACGAACGGACACTTAGCTTTGAGTAGTTTGCGCAATGGCTCCACTATGCTAGCGTAGTTTAGTATGAATTTAGAGTAATACACTGAAAGCCCTAAGAAAGACTTGAGTTCATCCACATTACTGGATTCTACTGTGTTTTGAATGGCCTCCACCAGGTTAATCTTAGGTTTGGTGCCATCTTGGGATATGGTGTGTCTCAGGTATTCTACAGAACCTACTCCAATACGTCATTTTTCTTTTTTTAAGGTAAGACCTGCCTTACATAACTCATTGAGTACTTTTCTCCGCATATCATTATGCTCCTGCTCATCCTTCCCATGGATTAAAATGTCATCCTGGAAGCAGAAGGTACCACGTATGCCTTTTAATACATGTTGCATGATCCTTTGGAAAGCAGCCACAGCGGACGCTAAATCAAAAGGCATATGGAAGTATTGAAAAGCCCCCAGCGGAGTTACAAAGGAGGTGAGGTGGCGAGACTCTGGATGAAACTCCACCTGATGGTAGGCAGAGGATAAATTCAATACGCTAAAGAAGCTGGCATCCTTAGTTGAAGTGAAAACCTCATGAATGCATGGCAGGTGGTGTCTATCTACACAAATGTTTGCATTGAGATCCCTTAAATCAATGCAAAATCTGATTTCTTTGTTGGAAGCTTTGGTCGGTAGGACTACTGGAGCAACCATTGTGAGCTCTCAATGGGCTCAATTACACCCAATACTAACAATTTGTCAAGCTCTACCTTAAGCGGAGTTAACATCATATGGGGAATGGGACTAGGTTTATGCGCTACTGGTTTAGCTCTGTCCTTTAATTGGATGCAATGTTGATACCCTTTCAGCAGTACTAATCTTTCCATGAACACTTCAGGAAAGTCACTGCACACATCATTACCACACACCGATGGATCTACCAGCAGCACTTGATCAGAACTGTTAGGCTCTAGTTTGATCCATAGTTGCTTCTGATGTTTCCATTCCCAAAAATGTGACTTTTTCTGAGTGATGTAAATCTTCCCTACTGTGTTCCTACCTTTGAACCCAATACGCATGGTAGTCATGCCTAGCAACAGTATGCGATCACCATTGGAACCTCCAGGCTTAATATCAGGAGTTTCTAACTTGTTTTGCAACTCAGGAAATATCTGGAAGAACACATTTTTGTCAACAAGGGTATATGGTGAGCATGACTCAACGAATACAGTGGCCAGCTTATTGTTGAGAGCAATTCTGCATGATGGAAAACATATACAATTACTGCCATCTTGTAGCTGGAATACAAATTTGTCCCCTTCTGTTTTATCTTGTTCAGCCACTAATACAGATTTTGAACGCTGATCTTGACAAACCCTCGCTAAATGTCCTTTCTTCCCACATTTGTGGCATACAACTGCTCTGGCTTGACATGACAAACTGTTGGCAAGATGGTTGGGTACCGACACCTATAACATTTAGGTCCTTCTGCATGAGACAATAACCCAGTGGTTTTGTTTCTTATATCCCTGCTAGCATTTTGTTTATTAATCAAATTGATTGTATTGGTGGTATCACCCTGTTTCATTTCCTTGATGCAATTAGCAATATGCTCTAAACTTACAGCAATTTCAATGGCTTCTTTAAGATCTGGATTTACCACTAGTAATTTCTCTTGAATGTTGGCATTGTTGGTGCATCTGACTAACTGACCTCTGATTAGGGAGTCAGTTAAGTTCTCAAATTCACAAGTGTTAGCTTATCCCCTCATGACTGCAATGTACTATTTCACCTTCTCATTCTTTTCCTGTATTCTGGAAAATAATGTGTGCCTCTCTAACACTACATTAATTTTCTTGCCAAAATGCTTCTCCAACTTGTTTACTGCGACTTGATACGCATTCTCATCCTCATCACTGTCATCTCCATCTTGGGAGCACACTGAGATATTGTTGTTTGTCTTGGGACCCTCTACGCCTAAATTAGGGAGTAAAGCGTGTAGTTTGCACAATGGAGAGAATGATTTCCCTCCTATAGCAGTGAGGTATGATTCTAGTAAACCTATCCATTGCTTCCAAGGTAGGTTAGGTTCTCCTACATCATTCAAGAATGGAGGTGGTTGTGACATACTAGCTACAGCCCTGACACTAATTGGAAAACTAATACGTAGAACACAAAAAATGTGTAAAAAGCAATACAGTGGAATACTATAGGAAAAATAGCAGTTATACCCAAATGCAGAGAAAATATTTCACAACAATCATAAAATACTGGAATACATTCTGAAATAATGAATGAAAATAAAGTTGTATAGAAAATGTGGCTGCAAAAGGAAAGTTACAATAGTTCCATGAAGGGTGGATCCAGTAAGGAATGCCAACAATTGGAGCATTCAAATACACTAGGGAAGCTTGGCAGAAAGTCACTAAAAACTTTGTCTATCAGTGCGGTCAGGATGGTAACAAGCACAAGTAAGGGAGAACTGACAGGCAGGTATCAACACGCTGTGCATGTCAGCAAGATGCAGAAAACTGAAACATTTCCTTAAAAACAACACACATGAAAAAAATGTATGAGCACGGTCAGGATGGTAACAAGTACAAGTGAGAAAGAACTGACAGGCAGGTATCAACAAGTTGCGCCTGTCAGCACAATGCAGAAAAAAAAAAACATAAACAAAACACACATGAAAAATAAAAACAAACTGACCGCCCAGGTACACAATCGCAGTGCCGGTCAGTGCGATGCAAGGATGGCAGCAAGCCACCAAAAGATGACAGGCCAAACGAGCTGCTGTGCCTGTCAGCGTCTGCACAGTGTCGAACACGAGGAGGGCAGAAGTTCAGGAGGCAAGGCTGTATCAGCGGGGACGACTCTCAGTCACTGATCACGCCCGGGATGGAGAGACTGTTCCGGGGCAGAGAAAATAAGGAAGGCAGAGTTTAAGGTGCCAAGAGGCATGGCCCAATCAGCTTGGTCGACTCTCACCCGCCGATCTCACCTGGGAAATCAAAGTATTTCTGGGACGAGGAGCGCCCACCTCAGCTGTCCTGACAGAAATGGAAAATGCTGAGACAGGACCCTAGGCAGAGCAAACAGGCAGCCAAGGAAAGCGTCACAGCTGCTGAAGTTGTAAACAATTGCTGAGGACTCCACAGCCAGATCGAACTATTGTCAATAAGGTGGAATCCAAACGGCTGGCAAGCACTCCAACAGCTGAGCATGGGAAGGAAAAAAAACATGGAATAAAAAGAACTCAAGTGCCACCCTGGGGTTAAGGAACTGTCGGGAACCTCAGCAGGTGGAAAGACAGGCTGAGACGCACCGCTCGACCACAGACCTGGAGATCCTCTTACTTAAAGTTCAACAAAGAGCTCAAGAGCGATTAACTTCAGAGGTGTCACACAGCAGAATGGTACAAAAGGGGTGGTGATGGACGGAGCATCTGAACCAATCAAACACTCACACCCAGTCAACAGATCTGGGTTTAATCCATCACCGTTCTGTAGCCCACTCTGCCACCCCAGTTCAGACATGGCCATTTGCAAATCAGTCTGACCCTGTGCCTCATGGGAACAGTCCAGCCCGAACTGCCAAGCCATGCCTTCCCTGGACCGGACTCAAGCTTCCTAGGACTGGTTTCTGGCATTACAGCCGTCTTCAGCCAGGCTTGCTTGAATCCAGTGGCAAGGTGAGCACGGGACTCACGTCTGAGCATACCCTGCCAACTTATGGCGGCCAAAGCGGTACAAAAGGGATGGTGATGGACGGAGCATATGAACCAATCAAACACTCACACCCAGTCAACAGATCTGGGTTTAATCCATCACCATTCTTTAGCCCACTCTGCCACCCCAGTTCAGACATGGCCATATGCAAATCAGTCTGACCCTGTGGCTCATGGGAACAGTCCAGCCCGAACTGCCAAGCCATGCCTTCCCTGGACCGGACTCAAGCTTCCTAGGACCGGTTTCTGGCATTACAGCCGTCTTCAGCCAGGCTTGCTTGAATCCAGTGGCAAAGTGAGCAAGGGACTCACGTCTGAGCATACCCTGCCAACTTATGGCGGCCAAAGCGGTACAAAAGGGGTGGTGATGGACGGAGCATCTGAACCAATCAAACATTCACAGCCAGTCAACAGATCTGGGTTTAATCCATCACCTTTCTTTAGCCCACTCTGCCACCCCAGTTCAGACATGGCCATATGCAAATCAGTCTGACCCTGTGGCTCATGGGAACAGTCCAGCCCGAACTGCCAAGCCATGCCTTCCCTGGACCGGACTCAAGCTTCCTAGGACCGGTTTCTGGCATTACAGCCGTCTTCAGCCAGGCTTGCTTGAATCCAGTGGCAAAGTGAGCACGGGACTCACGTCTGAGCATACCCTGCCAACTTATGGCGGCCAAAGCGGTACAAAAGGGATGGTGATGGACGGAGCATATGAACCAATCAAACACTCACACCCAGTCAACAGATCTGGGTTTAATCCATCACCATTCTTTAGCCCACTCTGCCACCCCAGTTCAGACATGGCCATATGCAAATCAGTCTGACCCTGTGCCTCATGGGAACAGTCCAGCCCGAACTGCCAAGCCATGCCAGATCTGGGTTTAATCTATCTCCGTTCTTTAGCCCACTCGATCAGACTTGGGTGCCAGAGTGGGCTAAAGAACGGCGATGGATTAAACCCAGATCTGTTGACTGGGTGTGAGTGTTTGGTTGGTTCAGATGCTCCATCCATCACCATCCTCTTTTGTACCACACAGCAGAATGGAGCAGCCCCAATACGAAGAAGGTGTCCGATGAAGAGAAAGGAAGAAAACGTCCCTCCCAAGGTAAGTATCTTGTAAGTAGGAACTGCTGCCATTAGGGAATAAAATGCTAGTGGTGGTGAAGCTGTCCCACACAGCGATCGTCACCAGTGTTATAAAGACGTACACAGGTAATTGGTAAACATTTCTTTATTACCTCCATACACCACCACAGTTCCAGTCAGCTGAAGGCAGCTGTAGAACCTTGGGAACAAAAGGGCACGGAACAATCTATATTGGGCAGAACAGCGGGAAGTGGAATAAACCAATAAAAGGAATACAACATAGGAGGATTATAACATATTCATTAAGCCGCATGTTGGGGAATTGTAGTATCGGAAAGTCAATTCTTGCCCTTCAGTGGGTGTGTATTGCCAAACATTTTTCACTTCAAACCCTCCAGTGGGCCTCTCAGGGTTATGTGCCAGAAGTATTAATGGCTGACCTGCTGTTCCGGGAGTATTGGCTCCACTTATTTCAGAGGCAAAGCGGACCCAGAACTTCGCTCCTGTGATGGTGCAATCTTGAACGGCAGGACAGCCGTAATATCACCTCCTTCTACAGTAAAACATTGATCCCTGCAGAGGAGTGCATCTTTTGTCTTGGGAAAAACACAAAGGTGATATTACGGCAGTCCTGCCATTCAAGATTGAACCACTATTGTCATTGATGAACTTTGTACAGTTGCAGCATGGTGTTAATAAAACTAAGCTATCTCCTGTGTGACACAACAATTTTTATTTCAATCTTTTCTTTTTAAATCTTTTTCTAAAACAAGAGGCAGCTGATATATTTGTGACAGAGCAATTTATCCAATTTTATTTGCAGTATCCCGTATCAGGGGGGTTCATCATTTTCCATACCATCAGGACTTGACGAATTTTGGGAGTATTATATATTAATTTAATACAGGTAAGAATTTAAATCAAAAACATATCTATGAGGAACTTAGAGAGAGGACAATAATAATGACACTTAATAAGTAAGCACTCATATCTTTCTTCAGGTTACCACGTACTATCCTAATATGGTTTGTGTGATGTGTGCAGTTGAGATATAGGTATAGGATCTATTGATAAGTGCGGAACTAAAAACCTCGTTTACATTGTAGGTATTGACCTATACATGGGAAAAGCTAATAATAGGGAGCTTTCACTAATTACATACAAACTTAGTCACATTGTCCTTTACCTATTACAGTGAGATATTTACGCAGATACAGCAGATTGACGATTGACCCAATTGACAGTATTCAGTTCTTTAAACCACGAAAACTAACCTGAGAGGTAAATTGCTTAGCACAATTTTTTTCATCAAATAAGAAGGAATATACATAATTTATAACTATGACTCAACCACATAATCCTGAAGGAGGGTACTTAAAAGTGCTATGATTAGCTGCTTATGATGACTCCCCTGGGTCATAAATATATATAAATAATAATATAGAATCCTTGAACCTGTATGGAATGCAATGTAGTGCAATTTGAATTTGATGATGTGATTAGTTTAAAATGAGAGTAATGTACATACTTTAGATCTTGTTTGCTTGTATAGAACTCTTTCACAATTTTTAATATTGTAACAGCCCTTTGTTCAGAAAGAGACCTTTTTTTAAATGGTGTAAATCCGTTCAGTAGTTGCTGAGAAAATAAAAAAATAAAAGTTTAGATATTTAGAGGCGCAGTGGATCGGCGCACCCTCTCGACCACGAGCTTTATTCTAATTGGCTGTCAACACTCCAAACCAGGAAGTGATGGCAGAAAAAGAAACACAACCCAGGGCCCAAAAAAACATTTTTTTTTTTTAAACAAATAGTCTGAAATCTCGCTGGGTGAGCGAATACGGATGAGAAAATAAAAAAACACGAAGCGCGTGCTCTAGTGCATCATTATTATTTAGGCCCTGGGTGGGCCAAGTCCCAGGGGTATTGTGAAATTTATTTGCAGGGGGCCAGGGATACCCACGCAGCCCCGGAACCGCAACCCCCCGGGGCTTTGCCTAAATAGTTGCAGGGAGGCTCACGGCCCCCCGCAGCCCCGGGGTCCGCCACACCCTGGGCTTGTTTTGTTAATGTTCGGACATAAACTGGCAGTCTCTGTTATATCTCTCAGTGCAAACTGAAATGGCTTATAGGCAAATAAGTGGTGTGTCCAGGGTTTTGAAAGGAAAGAACATTTTATACTAAACTTTGGTTTTATGCATTCAGTCGACATCTGAATAAAATATAATAATTAAAGCCGCAGTCTGTGGGTTCAACTTTCTATTATTGGTTTCCACTCTAAATTTGTAATTTCTCTGTTTTTCGATGTCATCAGTGATGTCATAAGTGATGTCACTGACAATGTCATGAGTGATGTAATATGTGATGTCATCAGAAGTGCATTGCGGGGGGGCAAGTTATAGTTAGCTGAACTAACTATAACGGGGGAATTTCTATGGTTTTGTACGAGTGAAATGTCCAACTAACTATAACGCCTCTGAAACCTATGGTTTTTTCAGTGAATTGCTAAGGTTTTTTAAATGCTAATTTCTAACTATAACATGCCTGAAACCTATTTATATATATATGTGTATGAATTCCAATCCTGTAATCCTTCGTTTGGAAATCAGGCGCTGACACCATGGGATCAGTATATCAAAGAAAAAGTTTTATTCCAAATCGATCAGCTTGATGCGTTTCGGCGGCAAAACCGCCTTGTTCACAACATCTTGTCACAGTGAGTAAAGTGCATTATATACAAAATAAACAGGTGATTGGCTTGGCAGGAGCCTACGTGGGTTGCCATGGAAACGTTCCAAATTCAGCAGACATGGAAGAGGTATGTTTTGTGACATATAGGTGAGTCATGGTCTTCACATGTAGTATTTCTTTTATGGTCATCCACATTATGCGATATTTAGATATATAATCTTTAGTTATCGATTTAAATAAAATGCAATTTAGTAAATACAATGAAAATTAATTGTAAAAAAGGGAAGAATAAATTGTTACATTCAAAATATTCTTTTTCATTGTCATGTGGAAGTTTGAACGTTTGAGTTCTGGCATACCGTGATCATTGCACTAAAACCATAAGTACATGCTCTGTGTGTAGTGTATTATTCCGTGATTTACAACCTGAAAAAGATAAAAATTGACTTTAGCAAGGTGCGGCCTATAACAGAAATGCTTATTGTGTGTTGCTGCCCCGTACTCCTCGAGTATATGTTCCACGTTAATCCAAATCCACTATATGTCTGTTAGCAGGGTCGGATCATATATAGCTACCTGTAGGGTGCTTTTGACTTGTTTTGGTAGCAAGTGCATTGTTGTTGGATATATCGCCCGTAAGCTTTTTCTAAACCGTGCTGCCCAAGTGGGCCTGTGGGGCAGAGGTGTGTCGCAGATCTCAGAATATTGGGACCTAACAACTGTTAGATTTTTAGGCCACATGTGATTTTGTCGAGTGTGTATTCTATGGATTGTGAAGACAGTGGTTTGAAATAAAAATGTGTGTTAAATGTGTTGTAGCTTCTGCCATAATGCCAAGAAAGAAATTACTTTTTGTGACTGAAAAGTCTGTGTTAAGCACATGTGTTAAACAATAATAGGAGGAGTTGGTTCAGGAAAGGAGAGTTATACTAGACTGGTTATATCATCTCAGTGCCAAGTGAGTTGCATATGATATTAGAGATGCACACTCATTGCTTCGTTTTCATTCAGACCATTTGGAGTCTTGGAGTCGAGTAGGATGATGTATCTAGACTCCAATCTTCTGAGCGCTGTCTGTTGCCGCCCCTGGCATTTTTCTTCACACTGTCGATTACAAAGTACTGCAAATCTTCTGCCCTGCCCCAGTCGTGTGCATTGATGTGGCGTGCCACTGGATACGCAGGATCATCGTTATTGATCGCTCGTAGGTGTTGTAAAATCCTTATATGTATGGGGTGTATAGTGCTCCCTACGTATCTTTTATTGCACGTGCATTTAAGGACATAAATCGCGAAGTCTGTTTTACATGTGAAATTCTCTTTTATGTCTAAAGGAGTTTTTCTGAGCGGAAGCTGTACTTTGCTTGTGTTTATGCCATGCATGCAGGCTTTGCATTTGGTGCATTTATGAAAGCCATTCGCGCTCTTGAGCCAAAGGGTATTCTTCTCTTTGCGTGGTGCATTGGACACTAATTCCTGTTTCATCGATTTTGCCCTTCTGAATGGAATCTGGGGCAATTTGACACATGATGGTCCTATTGTGGGGGTCACTGCGTATCACTGGCCAGTGTCTGTATAGAATGTTACGCAATTGTGTGTGATAGGCGTTGTACCCTGTGATCAGTCGTGGTGTTTCTGCTGATGTGGTTGTTGTCTGTAGCACGGTTTTTTTAAAATTAATGTCTCTCTACTTTTGGAGTTGCATGTTATCTCAGCTTTCCTGAGGATTTTGTTCTTATAACCTCTGGCGTGTAATCTGCTGAATAGCTCCTGTTTTGATTTTTCGTAGCCTTCTTGTGTGCTGCAGATGCGCCTCATTTTGAGACATTCAGCGTAGGGGATGCTAGTGATGAGGCTCGTGGGATGAAAGCTGTCAGCATGTAAAATTGTGTTTCCTGAGGTTGGTTTCCTATATTCCCGACTGTATTTTGTTGTTGTGGACAAATAATTCCAGATCTAAGAAGACAATAGACTTCTTACTGGTTGTGCATGTGAACTGCAACTATGGTATATATGTGTGTGTGTGTATATATATATATAACAATTCCTCGTTCACAGCAGTCTTCTCCAAGACAAAACGAGAGTGGACCCAGGTATAGTGCATAGATACTATATTTATTCACGCACAATATATATATACTGTAGTGCTAGATTTCACATGCGTGCCACAGCACTACTTGGCACCCACAGCACCAGCTTGCACCCAAAAACATTTGCCACAGCACCAGCTATAAACCACAGCTCTTGCCTTGTCACTGGACTGCATCCACATCATTCACCAGATATAATCCCACATCACCAGGTATAACTCCACAACACCAGATAATCATATAACCCCCCATGGTGGTACAATTAATAAACCCATTGCTTTCTCCTGCTTTTGCATTGTTTTTAACTGCTTTCTCCTTCCTCTCCCCCATTTTTCTGAGTAGTTTCTCCTGCTTTTGCCTCGTTTACTGCTTTCTTTTTCCTTTTCCCCATTTTTATGAGTGCTTTTCCTCGCTTTACACTGCTTCTCCTTGTTTGCTGGCCATGTCATACTCCTATCCCTTCTTGCCGGTTTCTCTTCTTTTAATTGCTCTCTCTTGCTCTTTCTGCCTCTCACTTTCTTTAGCCACCAAGTCTCACTGTGTTTCTCCCTCCTTTGTTCTTTCTCACTGTCTCACTTTATTTTGTCTCTCTTATTTTTTCTATGATGTGCTCCTTCTCTCGCCCCAGCTTTCTTTTTCCATCCATGCTCCTTTGTCTTTCTTTTGCTCTATCTATTTTCCTTTTCCTTTCAATCGCTTGCTCTTTCTCCCCCTTGCCTTGTTTTGCGTTATTATCTTTTCCTCCATATTTTTCCCTTCTTCGTTCTTTCCCACTCTGTCTTATCAGTAGTATCGCACAACAAATTAGGAGCCATAAGAGCCATTTGGCGCCTACTGCAGCAAAACGTCATGTCCTGGTGATTTGCTCAAGCACAGCACCTAGGAGCTTAATTTTCAAATTGCCAAACACCTGAGGCAACAAACTATGACATACAGCCAGGATTGGATGCAGCAGGTCAGTCGGGGGCCAAAAAGCGTTATGAGCCTGTGAGTGAACGGAGTGCTGCTGCAGGGCACAACACATGCTGCTTCTTACTCTCCGAACTCCTATGTCTGAGGTGTGAGGCGCTAGCCTGCACACTATGCTGGGGGCTCGGGCCATGGTTAGTCTGACTCTGAAGTCGGGTCACGTGAGGCAGTTCTTATTGATAGCGTTCAGCTACCAATGACAGTGCTGCTGGACTGCAATCACTGTCATTGGTAGCTGGGCGCTACGCTACTACTACCAACAAGAGTCTCATTGGTAGCGTAGCGCTCAGCTATCAATGACAGTCAGTAGGCTATCACTGGTAGCTGCCTACCACCAGGAGGATGACCTGATCCCAGACTGTTTTGGCGCAAAGGTTCTGCCCGTGCTGTTGAATACTGCTAGTGCAGCTTAACACTACAGAGTGACCAAGCAGAGAGTGATCTGGGGGTTAAGCACCCCCTTTGTCCCATCCCACCCTCACGGACATCCATGCTCTCTGGCTGATAGAGGAGTAAGGGCCTGTACTGACATAAGATGCAGTTTCTGTCTTAGATTGATTATTTTATTTATTACAATTAAGGTCCAGATGTACTAAAGGTTATTGCTTCCTTATGCAGATGCAAACTGGTTAAGAAATGATAAAAAAATACTTTTAGTATGTACTAAACCACATTCAGAGTGTAGAAATACTGATTTGGTAGTTTATAGTATTGGTACAGTGATGTTTCTATGATCCTGTTAAGGTTTGCATTAAGAATCATGCTAAACCTCAGGAAAATCCATAAGCAGAGTTTAATTGAATTTATGTATATTTCTTTTTTTTATTTTACCAAGGCTTGTTTGTGACCAATGCTTGTTTGTAACTGTATGATATCAAGCTATTGCCAAAAAGGAATTTACCAGTGCTTGTTCACTTTGAAAGATCAGACAGTTGTTGGTGGAGCATTCAAGAATCTGGCAATCTTATTTGCATTAGGGGCACGTGAGGAGAAAGACAGTTCATTCATGTGCCCATGTGTTAACACAGTCGTTTAATCCTCTTGCCTAGTTTCAGCACGTTTGAGCCTTCCTGCGTCATCTAGAACCCCACCCTCCTGGAAGACTATTTAAAGCCCTATCGAACAAGGAAAAGCACTTACGCTCATCACTCCACCTTCCAAGCCTGAAGTCTTCTCTTCTCCGATCTCCTCAGCACGACTTTCGGATTCTTCAGCAGAGCAGGCCCCTCGGAATCCCGGTGATGTGCTAAGCATATTTCCTTTCCGTCTTTGTTAACCTTCCTTCCCTCACCTGGAAACTTGAACTCCTGTGATCCAGGTCTCATTTAAAGGAGCCTCGCATTTTGAACATAAAGTAAGCTTGACATTTTCTTGTGAAAACGAAGCGCTTCCCAAACAAGTAAGTTCTTGTGCATTTTATATTCATTATTTAAAGACTGAGACAATGCACATTGTGAATAGAGCTCTTTTTATAAGTAAATTGAACAGTGAACAGTTAAACAACCCGTTTTAAAAAGGCATTTAATATTGCAGCATTCAACTTTGAACAGTACAGCAACCCATTTTGGAGAGGCAATTAATGTGCAACAGTTATTTCGAAAAGCCATTGGATGTTTCTTTATCTTCCTGAACAGGAACCTTTTTAAGGCAAATTGTATAATTGCAGGATAATTAAGTAATTTGTATTTTAAAAGCAATCCATCAAGGCAAATCTCTTAAACAAAGGAATGAAAGGACACATTATTTAAGAAAAGTTTTCGTTTGGGTCAACATACTGTTTATAGCTCAGTAAGTTTATGAATGAAGCAGAACTTAGTAATAATCACATTACTAATGAATAGTTGAAGATATTTACTCAGAACTTGTTTCTTCTCTTAAGAAGAGTTATATGGCAATAATTGTAAACTGCGCATTATGGTGCAAAATATTCTGGTGAATCTTTAACCAGATTATCAAAGGTATATAACGCGCAAAGTCAATTTTTAGTAAAGTGCTAAGATGTCTCCAAGCAGATTTAGTTAATATTTTGATGTTCTATTTTGTATAGGTAGAGACACAGTCCAAGACGTTCAAGTATCTAAAGCCAAGTGGAACAAGACTTTGGAGTGTTCCTTTCTGTTTGTTATTTTGTCCCATTTCCCTTTCCCTTAGGGGGTTACTCCAGTCAGACTGTTTTTTATCACTTCAGTTTGTCGGGAGTAGATTCATAGGGGTAGGTGAGAAATATCCTCGTAATCTCTCGAGTTGAATAACCTGGACTTCAGGTGAGTGAACGTGTGACAGAAGCGTAAGTCTTCACAAAAACTCAAGTTCTCCTAGAGAGATATGGAGCGAGGAAGAAGTAAGAGTCGATGGCCAAGCAATGGCTCAAGCCCTTAGTGATGATGTTGAGAGAAATAATTCAGTAACAGAAATGTACAACAAATGCAGTTAGAAATAAATAAATTAAAACAGGGGACCTTATCTTTGCACCAAGAAGTGGTTCGTTATAAACCAAGAGGTCCTTTATGGGAAACTCCTCTTTCTTCAGCTTTTAAGGAACCTCCTGACACAGGAACAATGACTAAATCCTCAAATATATTCTAGGTATCAGAATCAAATCCTTCTCCTGTGCAGGTTACAGTAGCTGTACCCAATGTTATTCCGTTAGCTGCTCAGAACGCTTTTTTGGGGATAGTAGTAAGTTTGATGTATTCATAACTCAATGTCAGTTGCATTTTGTTTGTAAACCACAGCTATTCCCTACAGACGCAACCAAGGTGGCTTTTGTGCTCTCTTACTTAGGGGGCACCGCAGCGAATTGGTCCATACCATATATAAACAGAGATGATCCTATGTTACGTAATTGGCCCTTATTTAAAAGAACAATGACTAAATTATTTGCAAAACATACCTATGTTCAGGCAAGTGACAATGAGTTGCTTATTTTAAAACAGGGGAATAAGGATCTCTTAACCTATGTCACCTTGTTTAATAGGTTATTAGCTGAAACCCAGTGGCCTGAAGATAAACTCTCATCCTTGTTCTATAGAGGATTACGAGATGATCTAAAAGATGCCTTAGCGCACATTGTGGATTTACCAGATGAATATTGAGATTTTGTTGATTTAGTTGTTAGGCTAGATCATCGCCTGGGAGAAAGAAAAGGAGATAAAATATGAATGGAGGCTAGATTTTCTTTCTTAAAACATGATAAAAAGGAAACAGAATATAAAATTCCCAAACCTGAACCAATGCAGATAGAAACAATCAAAGGGCCATTGTCCAGTGAATAAAAAGTTAGAAGACGAAAATTAAACTTGTGTTTATATTGTGCCAGGTTGGGGCATTTTGCAAAAGATTGTCCTGTCAAACCTAAAATACCTAAAAAGGCAAATGTCCTAATCAAGAACGCAGTAGAGCAGGAAAACTAGAAAACTCGACAAGAATGGAGGTCCCTTGCTCGAGTAAGAAAAAGTTACATATCTCCCAATTCCTAGCAAACACTGTGCCACGTACACCATGACACTTTGTCATCCAAGTCTTTTTGATCATTAGCACTCAATTATGACATTCTGTACATGTCTTGTTAGACTCTGGAGCCACTGGAAATTTTTTAGATATTAAATTGGCTCAAGAATTACATATTCCCACAGAATGGAAAAATCATCCTGAAGCTGTTTGTGCAGTGGATGGATAAGAGTTATCATCAGGAATGATAACAAAAAGAACCAGTCCAATCATTATGGTATGCCAAAATGGTCATACAGAAAGAATAGGTTTTGATATGATTGACACCCCTACTTTTGGTCTTATTCTGGGAGTACCTTGGCTGATACCGCATAATCCTAAAATAAATTGGAATTCACGGACTGTAACTTTAGATTCCTCTTATTGCAGGACAACATGTTATCAAGAAGCTCCTGATGACTCCATGGCAATCTTACATTGCGCAAATACTGTAACATCTTCACCTGAGCTTCCATTGGAATATCAAGATTTTAGGGATGTCTTTGATCCTGTAAAAGCTTGTTCTTTGCCACCTCATAGATCGTATGATTGTCGGATAAATCTAATACCTGGTGCTCCCTTGCGAAGTAGTAGAGTGTATGCTCTTACAGAAGAGGAAACCAAAAATTTAAGAACCTACTTAGATGAGTTGTTGGCGTCAGGTTTTATGCGACATTCTACATCCCAGGTATCCTCGCCACTATTTTTTATCCCTAAACCTGACGGAACTCTGCGCTGTGTATAGATTATCGCGTATTAAACAAAGCCACTATTAAAAACAAATACCCATTGCCTTTAATACCAGTTCTTTTGGACTAATTGGACACTCAACAATTTACACTAAGTTAGATTTAAGAGGTGCTTACCATCTTGTCAGAATAAAGGAGAATGATGAGTGGAAAACAGCGTTTAAAACAAAATGTAGCCTCTTTGAGTACACTGTCATGTCTTTTGGTTTATGTAATGCCCCTGCTGCTTTACAACACTTTATAAACTAAGTGTTGCATGAGTTTCTCGATGTTTGTGTAATTGTTTATATTGATGACATTCTCATTTATTCTAAATAAAAGGAAGAACATATTCATCAAGTAAGAGTGGTCCTAAGTAAGTTGCAAAAAAATCATTTATTTGCAAAGTTAGAGAAATGCATTTTTAACACATAACACGGTAGATTTTCTTGGGTATTGTTTGCCACCAGCAGGAATAATGATGGATCCAAAAAAGGTTAGCGCTATCAAGGATTGGCCAGATCCCACGTCAGTAAAAGAGGTTCAGAAAGTTTTAGGATTTGCCAACTTTTATAGACGTTTTATACCTCAGTTTACAGAGACAGTAGTACCACTTACTAAGATGTTACAAAAAGGATAGGTATTTTCTTGGTCAGAACAAGCAGCTCAAGCTTTTAATATTCTAACAGTGAAATTTACCTCAGCAGCTTTGTTAAGACACCCTGATCCTGATCTCCCATTCTTTGTTGAAGGAGATGCTTCACAAGTGGGTGTGGCAGGCGTACTCTCACAAAGAGATACTCAAAACGGTCGACTACATCCAGTAGCTTTTTATTCTAAAAAGTTGCTACCAGTTGAGCAGAACTACACAGTGGCTGAGAGAGCGCTTTTAGCTATTAAATTGGCATTCACTGAATGGAGACACCACTTAATGGGAACAAAATATCCTATGACCATTTTTAGTGATCATAAACATTTACAATTTTTCAGTTCCGTGAAAGCACTTACACCTCGTCAGATGCGATGGTTGAACTTCTTTAGTGCATTTGATTTTGTTATAACTTACAGACAAGGAATAAAGCAATTGCTATCAGATATTTTATCTAGATATGGTTACACAAATGAGTTAAGAAAGGGAATAACAGGTCCACCTATTATCCCTCCTCAAAAGATTTTGGCCCCAATCACTCAAAGTGAATTTATGGAAACAATTAAGACAGAGCATCTAAAATTAAGTGTACAAGACTGGTTAAAAAATCCTCGTAATACTATACAAGAAGGGTTATTTTACCATAAAACATTGTAGTTTCTTCCTACCAAAGAAATACAAAAGAAAGTGATGGCATGGCATCATAACTCAGTATTGGTTGGCCATTCAGGTTACCAAAAAACTCTTGATAATTGTAAAAAACATTTCTGGTGGTCCTCAATGATAGTAGATATCAAGGAATAAGTCAAAGTCAAAGTTTTTTATTTTTGTTTCGGTACTCTTTCGAGGACCACAAAATTGTATAAAAGAAAATACATACTGCATTTATAGACAAATTAATACATTTTCAGTGTTATTTTAAAAAATTTATAAATCTTATTGCAAACATACTCATTAGGAGGCTTAACACATACAGATATGAAGTCCCTTGAATTAGTGGTCCGACAGGACCGCTGTATCGGCTCAAGACATGATAACCTGGCGGTGACAACGACTTTATTCGGACATATAAAGAGCAAATGCTCTAAGTTCTGTTTACCCCCCAAACACAGGTTGCATTGTGAACTACTCTTTACATTCCAAGAAGAGGTAAAAGATAATAAAGGGAGTATGCCCAAACGTAGCATCATGATCGTACGCCTTGCACCATGGGTAAGTGTATATTCCAGATAAGGCAGTTTTTGCTTATATTCTTGGGAGTCAGCATAAGATTTATACGTAGATAATTTTGTGCAGTGTGACTGATCAAGCACGTAACTCAATTTTGGTGAAAAGTTTTTTAAAAACAACTTGAGATGTGCGGGTGTCCAAGATAATAACATTTCTGCACTTATTTCTGCTAAACGGAAAGCTTCTTTCAAATTTTTAACAAATATAGAGTCAGTGGTTTCCTCACTAAAGCACTCGATTTTTAGCAGATAACGAAGGGTACCCTCTTTGGAATGAAGAAGGTTATAGGCCCACCTAATGAGGCTTGCTATTGATATTGCAAATGCACATGTAATCGCACATTCCAGTCTTAGTGCCTGTACTGGGGTTGAATTAGAAACTTTCAATAGCTTTTTTAGGATTTTCCCTTCGTTCAAGTCCATATAACTCCATTGTTTTAGGGGAATATGTTCAGAGGCATAAGATAAAACCGGGGAGATCTTGGCTCTATAAATTTTTATTAAGGCTGAAAAGTGCCTGCTTCCGGTATTCGCATATAAGCGCGATATTGCCCCCGCATGTAACTCACATTTCCTTTTTAAATGGATAATCTGTTTACTATTGCTCATGTTGTGTGAGAATATTCTTCCGAGATAGGTATATTCCTTTGTCTGTTCCAAGGTCTCCTCTCCCAGTTTCCATTGGTACTTCACATCTTTCTTAATCTTTGTAAATGCTACTACTTTAGTTTTACTTACATTCGGGGTTAGAAAGTGATCTTTTGAGAAGTTATGTAATATGACTAGAAGATTTTGAAGACCAAAGGGTGTCAAATCGAACAAGACTATATCGTCCGCGTACAACAAACAGTGTATCCGTTGGGCTGCCATTTTCGGTGGAGTGGATTGCCCTTTTTGTAGATGGAATGGCAGGTCACTCAAATATAGGGAGAATAAGAGCGGAGCCAAAAGACACCCTTGTTTTAGGCCATTGGGTGTATGTATTATTTTTGACAGGCCCTTCTCTCCCCCCATTTGGACTCGGCACCAGGTTTCACTATGTAAGTTCACAATTAGTTGTAGCAAAGTTTCTGGGATACCCATTTTTCTTAATTTCATCCATAGCGTCGGCCTGTCGACCCTATCGAACGCTGTAGAATAGTCGATGAAGGCTGCGTATATTGGTTGGGATTTGCCTGTTACATATTTGTCTAATAAAAATTGGAAGGTAGCTATATTGTCAGTAACTGAATGGTTCGACCGGAACCCTGCCTGGAACATAGGGATTAATCCCTTCGAAAACGCCCAATGTTTCAGTCGGTCTAGTATTTCCGCCGCAAAGATCTTTCCGCCAGCATCCATTAAAGCAATTTGTCTATAATTGCCGGCTATACTCCTTTTTCCTTTTTTGTATACTGGAATTATTGTACTTCCTTTCCACGAATTTGGAATATTTCCAGAGTCGAATATATAGTTGAATAATGGCGCTAGCATCTGACCCCACGCGTTTTTGTCAGACTGATAAACCTTAATCGGGATCTGGTCAGGACCTGATGCGCCCGTACTTCTTGCCTTTTTAATATTCAGGGCAATTGACATTGCCGATGCCCTGGAGAGTTTTATATCATTGGTTATCTTTTTTTGTTCGATGTCCTTTCTCACTAGGTCATTCGTGTTGGGTTTATACAAATCATTTAAAAATTTGCCCCAGTCTTCTTCTGAGACAGGAATTGCTTCAAGCTTCTTTTTTGACCCTGTCATCTTGGCTATCAAAGACCAGTATTTTCGTTGATTGCATTGCCTTGCTGCAATTTGGATATCAATCCAATTACGGTCCTGCTTCAACCTTTCTTGTGTAGCCCGTTGTCTTCGAATTTGATTCTTCAATTTATTTATTTCAGCTTTATATGTTGACGATTTACTCAGATACTGAGCTCGGATCATCCTATTTAGCATTTTTACAGTTGGCTGATTACAATTTTTATACTTGCTGGCACACTTTCTTTGTCTTGATCTGTCCTGTTTTGATTTACTTAGTATAGCTTGTTTGAGTTCATTTAATACAATTTCATAGTTCTTAATTGGATTTTCTGAATAAGAAGAGGTTAACAGTTGGAGTTGTGTGATGAGTTTATTTAAATAGTCTAGATTTTCAGCATCCCAAAAGATCCGACGTTGGACATGATTTACCTCTATTTTGGATTTACTAAATATCGGATCGTTCTTGAAAGTGTTCTGTGGCATCCAGAATGTTGTTAGGCGAAGAAGAGCATGATCACTTTCCTCATTGAACTTGATAGACAGTTGTGAGATTTGTTCTTTTAACTCATTCCTGCATATTATATAATCCAGGATAGAGGGAGCTCCATTTCCTTGCCTAGTAAATGAAGCTGGCTTGTCTCCGTTGGTATTTCCGTTTAATATTGTCCCGTTTATACTTAGAAGGAACGATAATAATAAACTTCCTCTTTTGTCGGCCTTAACTCCTTTCGGGAATTGCGGGAGCGTTATTTCCAATGATTCCTCCTTAAGTAATGTAGACCATTTCTTTATTTCACTGTTAGATATTTTGGCGTTTAGGTCACCCATGATAATATACGGTGGATGATGTTGGTCTTCGAGGATATTCGATATGGTCTCTAAGAGATGATCAAACAAAGGGTCATAATTTTTACTTGGTGGTGCGTAGATGTTAAAAAGAAGTATTTTATTTAGAGCTGCTGCTGGATGTAATTTGAGTTGTATTTTGATACATTGCAAGTTGTGCGAGTAGGTATCGATTAATTCTTGTGACCAAGAGTAGTCTTCTTTCAGCAGGATTGCCATACCTCCTTTCGCATGACCCCTTTTAGATTTATTTGCTGGGTTTTCGTAAACGTAATAACCTTTTTGCGTAAAGGGAGTGGTACACCATGTTTCCTGCAGAACAAGAATGTCTGGATTATCTTTTATTGCTTCATTCATTTTATTCATGGTTTTCCCGGCGATATTCCATAAAGTTAGTTTCAAACCATCGCTAAACTTGACGTTGTTGCTCGTTGTCCATTTTTTTACTATTAAGTACTTCTGGTAACCACGACCAGGATAGTATGTTATTCTCCTGTCCTTTTGGATTAGTTGTCCGGGACCAAACCGACCTTTCACCTTGTGTTACTTGAATTTTTAATATATCGGTTCTCGTGTTGTTTGAGGTGTATTCCTTCCTTTCTAAACTGTGTTTATTTTCAGTGTGCAATTGTCTAATTGCTACTGTGTTTTGTAAGTTAGTTTTGATGTCAGGAATAGAGATTACATCATATCCATGTTTTTGTAAAATTTCCTTCTCTCTTAGTATTATTCCGGGGAGAACTGGGGAGAAAAATAACACTTGTGCAAATTTCATGTTTTCTTTTTTTGGAAAACGTACTAAGTCTATTTCTTTACTAGTCAGACTCTTTAAAGAAGGTATTTCTTGAAATAGATTAACAATTCTTCCTCGATTAAGCGGAACATTATCGGTGGGAAACAGTTCCTCAATTGTTAGGTATTTTGATTGATAACCATCCCCTAGCCAAGTTTTATGGTCTTGTAGGTCTTTTGTATTATTAGTATTATACTCTGTTAATTTACTTACTGTTGGCGGGCAGTATTCTTCTGCTATTGGATTCAAAGGCTTCGCCAGCATTGTTGTTTGAATCGATGGAGTATTCACCAAATTAACAGAGGTATGTTTTTGAAATTTGAGTTTGCTCCCTTTTTTCTTTTGAATTCTTCTCAGAGGTCGCCCTCGGTTTTTCTTTCCCTTATGTACCTTCACTTCTTTGTTTTTTATAATTTTTCCCGTCTGTTTTATTTCATTTTCCACGATATTCTTTTCTGGGAGTATTTTATTTTCAGGAAATATCGCACCTTGAATTTTCTCAGTTTCTTTATTTGAAAAGATAGGATAGTGCTTTGTATTAGTTTCAGACGAATAATCCTTTTCTTCTCTGAAGAGTTTCTTCAGGGAGTAGATTATGGGAGTTTTTACCTTTGTTCGTCGTTCCTTAGAATCAGTCCCACTTTTTTTCACATCTGATGTTTGCGTACTTGCATTTTGCATTTTTTGGGGTCTCGTGCTTTTTTTACAACCATCTTCAGACTGGGCTGGGATAGCCATTTCTGGTTTATCAGATAGATCTTTAGATAATGTTTTCTTCTTTTTTTCTTCCACCAGAAATTTGAGAATACCTATTTGAACGTCCAAGGTATCATCTGAGTTGGCTAAAATTTGACCTAGATGAGTGAGAACTGATTCCAGGATTTCTTGAAGTGAAAATAGTGCTTTTGACAGCAGAGGTGTAGTAGCTGCCTGGGTTAAGTTAGAAAAACAAAGATCAGTAAGTTTAGTTTGGTTAATATACAGTTTAGATGATTTATCTGGGGAACTGGTGAGTGGTTGGTTATGCCTTAAGGGAGTCTCTGATTTCTGGACTTCGATCTTCGCTGTATTACTTACTAAGTCCTCCTTGGCTAATCCGTCATCATGCAGTTTAATTGGTGTTGTTTGAGACATCTCTATGATTGAGTGATGGTACTCTTCCAAAGGGAAGATCCTTGATAGGTCAATCTCTGGATTTGATAGTACCTGATTTTGATCAATTGGTTCAAGTAGTTGTATTGACTGATGTTCACACTTGTTAATTGAGAGATTTTGCTTTTTTCCTTCTTCTGAGAATGACAGAAAAGTGTGGTTTTTCTCCGAGAGAGTAGAAAAGTATTTGGTTATTGCCGGTGTATTGCAAATTTGTCCTGGTTTCATTGATTTATCTACACAATTTCTAATAGCTGCATCAGTTCCCATGCGTTTCATATAAATTGTTCTTGAACGCAGTTTTTTTAGAGCCATCATTTAGGAGTTTATAATCCAGGTAATCTGGTGGTCCTAATCTCTTAGATTCAGAGTTAGTGGGGTGGCCCGTCCCGTCCTCGATCGTCCTCGGACGGCCTCAGACGGTCCCGCCTTTGTCCCGGGCTACTCCCGCGCGCTCCCGCGTTGCGGTACCAAATGGAGGATTTATAGCTGCGCTGAGGCGGGGGAGGAGCCAGCAGGGAGAGCGGGTCAGCTGTTGATAGTGCCGAGGGTCAGGCGCTCCTGGGACTGGTAGTCCTGCGCCGGCCCTCGCTCGCAGCCCTGCTCTCACCTCCGCCTCAGGAGCTGAATTACAGATGACAGTAGCAGCTTTTTCCTTCACAGCGCGGTGCTCTTACAACTGCGCCTTCAAAGTAAAACAAAACGATGCGGGACCCGCGGAGCGGGTTCCGCGAGGAGTGGGCTTTGAAATGACAGGCAAAGCGGGTCCTTCGTGCTCACGGTCCGATTTCCTTTCAACAGATTAAAATTCAACCACAAGTGAGCAATCCGATGAGATGACTGAAGTGCAGCCCTTTAGCTGCGCTGAGGCGGGGGAGGAGCCAGCAGGGAGAGCGGGTCAGCTGTTGATAGTGCCGAGGGTCAGGCGCTCCTGGGACTGGTAGTCCTGCGCCGGCCCTCGCTCGCAGCCCTGCTCTCACCTCCGCCTCAGGAGCTGAATTACAGATGACAGTAGCAGCTTTTTCCTTCACAGCGCGGTGCTCTTACAACTGCGCCTTCAAAGTAAAACAAAACGATGCGGGACCCGCGGAGCGGGTTCCGCGAGGAGTGGGCTTTGAAATGACAGGCAAAGCGGGTCCTTCGTGCTCACGGTCCGATTTCCTTTCAACAGATTAAAATTCAACCACAAGTGAGGAATATGTAAATACTTGTCCTACGTGTGCTAGAAATCAATCTTTACACAAGGCACCATCAGGACTTTTACAACCATTATCTACTCCTCAAAGTCTGTGGCATACTATCAGTCTGGACTTCATAACCACTTTGCCTGCAGCAAATAAATATACAACTATCTTGGTAGTTGTAGATTATCTATCGAAAATGGTGCATTTTATACCATTGGTTAGACTACCAACTGCTGCAGAATTTACTGATTTTTTTTATAAAAGAGCGATTACATGGCTTGCCATCTTAGGTCCTATCGGCCAGAGGAAGCCAATTCACCTCTAAATTCTGGCTAAATTGGTATAAGAACCTAAAAATGGAAGTAGCGCTTTGCACAGCCTTTCATCCAGAGACCAATGGTCAAACAGAAAGGTTAAACCAAACATTACCACAAACCTTACGATGTTTATTGGCTAAGTTTACTAGTGAATGGAACAAAGCTTTACTACTCGCTGAATTTATTTACAATAACAACGTACATTCGGCAACACAATGTACACCATTTTTTTTTTTAAGGTTATCACACAAGAGTCTTACCAGTAACATGAAACCCCTCTTTAACACCAGTTGAACATAGATTAGCGGCCCCAGAATACCAAATTGGTGATAAAGTTTGGCTCTCCACAAAGAACTTTAAATTTTAGGACCCAGGAAATTATACACAGGACCATTCCCAATAACGAAAGTTTTGAATCCAGTAACAGTTCAGTTAGAGCTACCTTCTGAATATACCATGCATCCTACCTTTGAAGTTTATTATTATTATTTAAGGTTTTATAGAGCGCGTAGTAACCCTAGAGCATCCCAGCGCTAAACCTGAATCTCCGAGGGTATCAGCAATGGAGGCAGTTTATGGGTGGGGAAAAAGGAGGGTCTTTAATGATTTCCTAAACTGAAGGAGATTGGGTTCTAATCTCAGTCGTCTTGGGAGGTTGTTCCAGTGTTTGGCCGCATGGACCGAGAAGCGGCGGCCACCGGCCCTGGCTTTTTTGACTCTGGGGACTGTGATGAGATTTTCTCCGCTGGACCGGAGGGCCCTTTCCGCTTTGTAAGGAATAATGAATTCCTTGAGGAGGGGAGGGCCGTTGTTGTTAAGGGTTTTGTGGGCCAGACAGAGAGCCTTGAAGGCCACTCTTTCTCTGACTGGGAGCCAGTGGAGAGCCTTGAGGGCTGGTTTAGCAGATGATCTTGCTGGTGTACCGGTCAGAAGGCGCGCGGCGGCATTTTGGACTTTCTGCAAGGTATTAAGCGTGGCTTCGGGGGCTCCCAGGTATACTGCGTTGCAGTAGTCCAGTCTCGCCAGAATGAGGCCCTGAATGAGAAGTTTCTTGGCGTTCGCTGGGAGCAAAGGGAGGACCTTTCTGCAAGCTCTGAGGAGTCCGAAGCATATTCCTGCGTTTTTTTTTGCCTGAGTTCTAAAGCTTAGGTCGTTATCGATCCATACGCCTAGGCTTTTGACCTCTTCCTTAGGGGTGGGGGGGTCGCCCAGGCAGTCGGGCCAGAGGTGAGGCGGCAGGGAGAGTCCTTTATGGCCGAGCATCAGTATCTCGGTCTTAGAGCCGTTTAATTTTAGTGAGGAGAGGTTCATCCAGCGGTGGACTTCAGTGAGACAACTGTGGAGGTCAGAGGGGGAGTGGTGGGGGTGTGAAAGGGTAACCACCAACTGGGTATCGTCAGCGTAGTTGATTATTGATACGCCGAACAGACTGACCAGTTTCTCAAGTGGGGCCATGTAAACGTTGAATAACGTAGGGCTCAAGGATGAGCCCTGCGGTACTCCACAACGGAGGGGAATAACGGGTGAGTGGCAGTCGTTCTCCCAAACTTGGAAGGAACGGCCTGTTAGGAAGGATTTTAGCCACTTCAGGGCCGTACCCCTTACTCCAATTTCTCCCAGTCGTTGGATAAGGGTGGGATGGTCAACAGTGTCGAAGGCCGCACTGAGGTCCAGGAGGATCACTGCCACTGATCCTCCCGTGTCCAGAATGCTTCTGGCCTTCTCCACTGCTGCCAGGAGGGCGATGTCAGTGCCCTGTCCTGGGCGGAACCCTGTCTGGGAGACCCCTAGGAGGTTGTTGCTCTCCAGGAATAGTGACAGTTGTTTGTTCACTAACTTCTCCGCGATCTTACTATTACCTGGGAGAAGGGAGATGGGTCTATAATTGGAGAGGTCCTGTGGGTCTAACGAAGGTTTTTTTAGTAGGCCTTTGACCGCAGCCGCTTTCCAGCTGGGAGGTACTGTGCCCTGCAAGAAGGAGGAGTTGATTAATGCCGTGAGGGGGAGTGTGATGGTGCTCGTCACTTTTTTCAGGAAGCGAAGGGGTGCGGGGTCGAGTGGGGACCCACTTTTGATTGAGGCCAGTGTTGTCTCAACCTCTTCTGTGGTGACTGGACCAAAGGTGTCCAGGGGGGGTGAGGGGCTGTCGAGCGGATGGGGGGGATGGGTAGTAGAATTAATGAGATCCCCATCCGTATGTCCCGGTTCGGGGGGGGGGGAATGGCTAGGAGAATTTTTTTTATTTTCTCGTCAAAGAAGGTAGCAAGATTGGTACATTTGCTTTCCGCTTCTTTGGGATCGAGTGGCTTGAGAGGAGGGTCAGGGGCATGGAGGAGTTCTTTTAGAACGGCGATGTTTCGTGGGCCGAACATGCGGCATTTTTGATTCTGCTCTCGTAGAAAACAATTTTGGTGTTACGTAGCTCCTTTTTATAGACATTTATGGAGGTACGAAATGTATCTTTTTTCTCTGATGTTTTGTCCTTCCTCCACAGGCGTTCGTTCCTCTTACAAGCCTTCCGCAAGAGGTTCAGTTCAGGGGTATACCAAGGAGACGGATTGACTCTCTTGGTGCGTTTTAAGGAGCTGGTTTTTGGCAGGATGGTGTCGAGGGATTGGGTGACCCAAGTGTTGAATTCTTTGTCCGCAGCTATGGTGTCTTCAGAGAGAAGGGGGGCGTTTTCCCTTAGTTTGGCTGCCCATTCATCTGGGTCCAGTTTGTGCCATCGTCTTGTCCAGGTACTTATTTTGGGAAGTAGAGGGGGCAGAGTGTTAATCGCCCATACGAAGGGGACCAGAAAATGGTCTGTCCAAGGGAGGGGGACGTGATCAAGGGTTTTCAGGTCTGGGATATTTGTAAATATGGGGTCGAGCAATTGCCCTCTTTCATGAGTGGCCTGATGATTTTTTAGGTCAAGGCCGGTGGAGGTGATGTCCTGTAGCAGTTCTGTCGCCTGCTTATCGGCCGGGTCCAGAAAGTGGACATTAAGGTCCCCCAAAAGTAGGTAGTTGGAGGAGGATGTGCACTCAATGGAAATCTTATCTATGATTTTACTTGGAAATTCGGCCAAATGGCCCGGAGGGCAATATACCAGCGTTCCAGACAGCGAGGTAACTGGGGAGATTTGTATGGCAAAGTTACAGCTTTCACATCCCTTGATGTTGCCGTCCGAAGTTCTGCAGGTAAAAACGTCCTTGTAGATTATGGCTAATCCACCTCCTCTCCCCTCTGATCTATTAAGCGAGCACATAAGGTACCCGGGAGGGAGTGCAAGGACTGTGTCGGGGCCATTGCTGGACGTAAGCCAGGTTTCAGTTAGAAACAAGATGTCTGTGGCGTGGTTGGCGATAAGGAGGTTGATTTCGTGCGCGTGCTTCACGAGCGACCTGCAGTTGAGTAGGCCAAGTTGCAGTCCACTAGGTGCCGGATCCGGGCCGGCAGGGTTACAGAGAATGCATCTAATGAAGGGGTTACCGTCCGTCAAATTGCGCGCGCAGGAAGGGTGTTTCTGGGTTTGTAAAGCTAGAAGCTTGTCCCGGGAGTATATCAGGTTGTTCCTGGGTGAGGTGGGCATAGTAATAGGGCCTAGGGCCGGCTGGGCCCGGACGGGCCCAGACGGGCTTGCCTTTGGCGCGCCTTCGGCGCGCTGACGGCGCGCCCGCTGCGCCCGTCCGCTGCGCTCCCTGAACTGATACATGATTTATGGACGAAAGAGGGGTGTAAGTGAGAAGTGGGCGTGGCCACCCGGAGGGGGCGTGTCCTTGTTTCCTCGCGGCCCGTGATGGCGGCTTGCGAGTTGGTCCTGTGTCAGACAGCGTTCAGATCGGCTGTTTTAGGTGTTACAGGTCAGTGCTGGGGGGAGGGAGCAAAGTAGGTTAAAACACAAGTTACACACAATTTTTAAAAAGGAAATTCAGTTTCAAAGCTAAGCGTCGCTCCCGGCTTTCCGCCTCAGGAGATTAGGGTAAAGTGCAGCTCTAGGAGTCAGAGCGCGCTTTTATGTGTTTTTGGCGAGAAGTGGGCGTGGCCACCCGGAGGGGGCGTGTCCTTGTTTCCTCGCGGCCGGTGATGGCGGCTTGCGAGTTGGTCCTGTGTCAGACAGCGTTCAGATCGGCTGTTTTAGGTGGTACAGGTCAGTGCTGGGGGGAGGGCGCAAAGTAGGTTAAAACACAAGTTACACACAATTTTTAAAAAGGAAATTCAGTTTCAAAGCTAAGCGTCGCTCCCGGCTTTCCGCCTCAGGAGATTAGGGTAAAGTGCAGCTCTAGGAGTCAGAGCGCGCTTTTATGTGTTTTTGGCGAGAAGTGGGCGTGGCCACCCGGAGGGGGCGTGTCCTTGTTTCCTCGCGGCCGGTGATGGCGGCTTGCGAGTTGGTCCTGTGTCAGACAGCGTTCAGATAGGCTGTTTTAGGTGGTACAGGTCAGTGCTGGGGGGAGGGCGCAAAGTAGGTTAAAACACAAGTTAAGTCTCCTTGATAAAGCATTATAATCCAGAAACAAGGTCGGAACCCCCACCTCCTCCCATTCCCATAGATGGTCATTTGGAGTATGAAGTACAGAAGGTATTAGATGCGAAAGTAATCCAAGGTAAACTTTACTACCTAATAGCCTGGAAAGTTTACGACGCTACAGAGAACTCTTGGGAGCCGGCATCTTTTGTTCATGCTCCTAGATTGTTAAGGCAGTTCCATTTACGATTTCTGCGGAAACCTCGTCCGGTAGTACGGCCTTTGAGGAGAGCGACTGTTAGGGTTTGCATTAAGATTAATGCTAAACCTCAGTAAAATCCATAAGCAGAATTTAATTGAATTTATGTATATTTCTTTTATTTTATTTTACCAAGGCTTGTTTGTGACCAATGCTTGTTTGTAACTGTATGATATCAAGCTATTGTCAAAAAGGAATTTACCAGTGCGTGTTCACTTTGAAACATCAGACAGTGTTTGGTGTGGCATTCAAGAATCTGGCAATCCTATTTGCATTATGGGCACGTGAGGAGAAAGACAGTTCATTCATGTGCCCATGTGTTAACACAGTCGTTTAATCCTCTTGCCTAGTTTCAGCACGTTTGAGCCTTCCTGCGTCATCTAAGAACCCCACCCTCCTGGAAGACTATTTTACCCCTCCCACGCTTGTGATGGAACCGTTCTGTCACGCCCCTCGGGTGGGCTGTGCTAGTGACGGAACGGTTCCGTCACGGCCTGCTCGCCGCGCCTGCGCGGTGCGAATTCCGCGCCTGCGTTGAGCGTTCTATTGAGCGGGCTGGGCACAGCTCACCCGAGGGGCGTGACGGAGCAGTTCCATCACCAGCGCGGGAGCGCCGTGCGGCCCCCCCGCCCCGCCGCAGTGATATGGTTAAAGCCCTAATGAACAAGCAAAAGCGCTTACGCTCGTCACTCTACCTTCCAAGCCTGAAGCCTTCTCTTCTCCGATCTCCCCAGCACGACTTACGGATTCTTCAACAGGCCCCTCGGAATCCCGGTGATGTGCTAAGCATATTTCCGGTCCGTCTTTGTTAACCTTCCTTCCCTCTCCTGGAAACTTGAACTCCTGTGATCCCGCCCTCATTTAAAGGAGCCTCGCATTTTGAACAGAAAGTAAGATTGACATTTTCTTGTGAAAACGAAGCGCTTCCCAAACAAGTAAGTTCTTGTGCATTTTATATTCATTATTTAAAGACTGAGACAATGTACATTGTGAATAGAGCTCTTTATATAAGTAAATCGAATAGTGAACAGTGCAACAACCCATTTTAAAATGGCATTTATTATTGCAGCATTGAACTTTGAACAGTATAAAAACCCGTTTTGGAGAGGCAATTAATGTACAACAGTTATTTCACAAAGACATTGGATGTTTCCTTATCTTCCTGAACAGGGACCTTTTTAAGTCAAATTGTAAAATTGCAGGATAAATACGTACTTTGTATTTTAAAAGCAATCCATCAAGGCAAATCTCTTAAACAAAGGAATGAAAGGACACATTATTTAGGAAAAGTTTTCATTTGGGTCAACATACTGTTTATAGCTCAGTAAGTTTATGAATGAAGCAGAACTTAGTAATAATCACATTACTAATGAATAGTTGAAGATATTTACTCAGAACTTGTTTCTTCTCTTGCAGAAGAGTTATATGGCAATAATTGTAAGCTGCGCATTATGGTGCAAATTATTCTGCTGAATCTTTAACCAGATTATCAAAGGTATATAACGCGCAAAGTCAATTTTTAGTAAAGTGATAAGATGTCTCCAAGCAGATTTAGTTAATATTTTGTTGTTCTATATTTTATATGTAGAGACACAGTCCAAGACGTTCAAGTATCTAAAGCCAAGTTGAACAAGACTTTGGAGTGTTCCTTTCTGTTTGTTATTTTGTCCCATTTCATCTTCCCTTAGGGGTTTACTTCAGTCAGACTGTTTTTTAACACTTCAGTTTGTCGGGAGTAGATTCATAGGGGTAGGTGAGAAATATCCTAGTAATCTCTCGAGTTGAATAACCTGGACTTCAGGTGAGTGAAGGTGTGACAGGTCCCCATGTACAAAGGGTGTTAAACTGGAGGGTTTGCAAATGCTAGAACCCTTTATTAAATATACTAAACCCATTTACCAATTCAGAAACGGTTTCCCAGTCATTAAATGGGTTTAGGAAGCTACTAGGAATCTGTATTTGGAAGGGGCATGTTAGGGGCGTTCTTTACAAATAACAATTAATATATGATATGTACTATTAATGCTTTGCGACTAAAATACGGTCTCAAAATATTCATATATTACCACCAATAGACAGAAGGTGGTAATCCATTAAAAAATGAGAAGGAGTCCCTAATGGAGCCCTTACCCTTTGAGAATGTTGACAAAAATGATTTTTAGGAGTAGGGAGTGGTCCATCAGTAACTTTTAAATTTTTTTTTTAATGCATCCTGTTTTTCTTTGGGGATACAAGGCTGCATTTGTATTCACAAAAAAGATTGCTATATTTTAAAGCAATCACAGATATGCTGGTCTGCTGACCCCAGCAGGCCACTATCCCTGTGAGGTTATATAACATAATATTGACAAAACACAATATTGATTTACCACACTATCGCCAAAGGAGCATTTTCGGACAAATACATAGTCATCGTATACATAGACAAAAAAACTGAAATAGTAATAACAAAAATGTTGCCGTTATAAATATCTAAAATATGTAATAGCGATAACCTCTATATTGATATATTAAATATAATCAAACCATTAAATACACGACAAAAATAGAAAATATCAAAAACAATAATATTTACTACAATACTATGGCTGCAAAAGCAAACAAGTTATGTTCAATTAGTAATTAATTTATACTTACCCATATTAACAAATAACATCGCACAATAAAAATAAATTATACTCAAACTTCTACAAGAATAATACAAAATATATACCAAACCATACATACTTAAAACTCCCACTACCTGTATGTTTAGATTTCACTTTGGAAGAAACATACAGGGCAATTAATGAACTGAAAAATAACAAAGCTCCCGGCCCGGATAAAATATCGGGTGACCTCTATAAACATGTACCTGAAGTTTGGGCACCCTATATTAATCGTTTGTTTAATGCTCTGTCCATAAGTTGTAATTTTCCTGATAGTTGGTGTGCAGCAGAAGTTGTCCCCATTTTTAAAAAGGGAAATAGATCTGTTCCCTCTAATTACAGACCTATTAGTTTAATGGACATTCTGCAAAAACTCTATGCTAAGCATCTACTATTTAGGATAAATGACTGGCTGGAGGAATCGGCTATACTTTCCAAATTTCAAGCAGGCTTTCGGTCTAAGACCAGCACGATAGACCAGGTCTTTAGATTTTGTTGTCTGTTTTGGAAGTATGTTCACATTCGGAAAGGTCATCTGTATGTAGCCTTTATCGATCTGAGGGCGGCATTCGACCTTGTTCCTCGCAATCTGCTATGGAGATCGTTAAACTTAGCCGGTCTGCCAGAAAGCCTCTTGGTTCACATTATTGAATTGCATGCTAGAAATCACGCAAACATCAGGTGGGGTCCGAAAGGTGAACTGACGCGAGATATCCCGATTAAGCGTGGTGTTCGACAGGGATGCGTCTTGGCCCCCACTTTGTTTTCTATTTTTGTCAATGATGTGCCTGATTATCTTAATGCTTGCAGTAATGATTCACCACAGCTGAATGGAGAGAGAGTGCCTGCGTTGCTCTTCGCGGATGACACCATCCTAATATCCCAAACCAAGAAGGGCCTCCAGTCACTCTTAAACTCCTTCAGCAGTTACTGTGTGACCAAAGGGCTAGAAATAAATGTTGATAAAACAAAATGTATGGCTTTAAATCCCATTAGACCGGACAGAGGGAACCTGACCCTGAATGGGGAAACTTTAGGTAAAGTGGAGAATTTTACCTACCTGGGGGTAGTACTCGATTCTAAGTTAACATGGAAGGCTCAAATCAAAAAGAGTAAGGTGGCATACGCCCATAATGCAAAACCTATAATCTGTAGATTGAATGCTAGCACAAGTAAAAGTATAACTCCCGTACTTGAACTTTTTAAATTTAAAATTCAATCTGCAGCCTTATATGGGGCTGAGATATGGGGACCTTGGGCCAGGGAGAGTTTTCAAGGCCTTGATAATAAATTCATGAGAACAATTGTAAAGGTCCCGACCAGCACACCACTAATACCTCTCCATTTCGATCTGAACTTCAAACGAACCGACCACCTAACCATCATAAGACCATTAATGTTCTGGATAAGGATTTGGTCCACTCCGGAACTAGTAGACTACAGAAATGGTCTTCAAGAAGTATTGAATTTAGATTCTTTCAATTCCCTTCGGTGGTTTGGGCATGTTAAAAAATGGTTTGTTAATCTGGGTCTGAGTTCGTTCTGGGAAAACCCGGAGAATTTACCAGCTTTTGCTAAAAATACAGTTAAAAGAGCATATTGGTGCTTTATGAACGACAGATATGTTCATGACAGTAGAATTGGCACCTTAACTAAACAATTTTTAACCTTCAAATGTGAACCATGTTTCGAATCCTTCTTGGATGAAATAGAGCCTCCTCTTGCCAAGACTCTCTTCTTGAAGTTCAGGTATGGGAATCTCATGCTGAATTCCAACACTGAGCGCTGGACAAATAAAAAACTGGACTGTCCTACGAGTATAAATGAGAGATGCCCTATGTGCTCAGATTTATGCAAGGAGAATGAGGTCCATATGTTATTTATATGCAAAGCATATCTCAAAGCTCGAAAAAGATGGCTCAAACCTATGTGTGTTCTTTTAGGAACTAGATCATGTGCTACAGCGTACAGGATCTTAAAAACCAATACTGCACAGTTTATTGTATTCAGTATCAGTAGGTTTCTTCATTCAGTCTTTATTGTCCGAAAGAAACTGGGACAGGTGCTCTGAAGATGGATTTTATTTTAAATAGTGAACCTTGCTGTTAAAAATTTTATTTTCCCGCTGAATGAATGATGTTTTCTGAATTAACTGTTGAAAATTATTTCTTTTTTTTAACGTACTATTGAAACTATAGTCTTAAATGTTTTCTGATGCACGTATTTTATATTAACATACGAGTTAATGAATGTATTTATGTGTGTCTTTTATGGCCGACGGCCGAAATAAAGAATATAATAATATTAATATTAAAACACCTACAATTAAATTACAACAAACTAAACCTATTATAACCACTATATTATAGACATTATAAAGATTTAAATATAATAATATATCAAAATATTTTTTTAAATGTAAGTAGGGTACACAACATAGGAAGCAACCTGAAAAGAATTCAAACTTAACATTAAGTAACCAATAAAATACAACATCAAAACAAACTAACCACTCTAAAAAGAGCATAACACACCTACATTTTATAGCAAAAATGCTATAACTACAAGAAAACAACCCTCTCCCGGATTTCCAAAAGAATACTCCAGAGTAACACTTCAGAAAACTAACTACAAAGCTCTACATACAGTTAATATACACTAGCAAACTTCAATACACGTAAATCATTTGTTTTGCATTTAATTTAAAATAAATAGCTAATACCTATATTTTCATTTATATCTCCAAATTTATCTTACACTTCAAAACTTAAAGGAAAATGCCATCCTGCTGACCAACAGTGCCAACTTCATTACCATGAACCTCAAGAAACACACTTTAAAAGTAATTTAAATTAATAAAACATAGACTAACACTACAACTTAAAATTTACACTAAACCAAAACCAGGTCCCAAAACTAAACAAGAGTATATATTAAGCACAAATTTAAACAAACATTTTGTATCGAACAGGAAAAGATGCCCCATTTGATGCACATCTCGATTGAATTAAACAGAAAAGGAAGAGAAGATGAGGACGTTAAAGCAAAACAAATGCATAAGTAGTAAATGTAAAAAATAAAAAATGTTTTTATATATGTTAGTAATAGGTATGGTATCATTTTTAACACAAAGCAATAAATGCATACCTCTATTATTTTCGGGTAAAATGTTAGAAAGAGCCATATACATCACCTCCCAGAAATGCAAGTCATTTTGATCTTACATGAGATACACATACGCGAAGGAAATGTAAATTGGAAGTGTACCAAATAATATGCTAATCTTTGTTATGGAAGGGGCACAACTGGAAGGATATTGTGATTATGGTTAGAGAACACAAGCACCTCTGAATTGTAACTGAGGTAGAAGTAAGGCATGCTCTACAGGATCTCAAGAACGAAACAATAGTTCTCAGTAAACCACAAGAACTATTTTAGGAAATACACTACCTCAAGTTCCTGAGCACATTACAGGTAACTGTCACCAGCCCCCAATTTAAAGAAAATGGTAGCATGCACCAGAAAATCCACAACGTAAACCACTGCTGCTCCTAGATGATACTGAGACATAAGCATTCCAGAACACCTAACCACTACACATAATGGAGAACCCTTCATCCTGCACAACACTAATAATGATGATAGGAGAATAGCCATATATGCAACACATGATATTTTACTTAGATAACCCAATGACAAACGTGGGTGATGGATAGCAACTTCAAATAGTGCCCTCCATTCATACCATACATGAAGAATATCATAATCGTAAAATACAGCTAATTTACCAACCACTGCCTAACAAGCAAAGTGCAACATAGTATGAACTACTAAAGAAGAATACAATTCAAACTAACAACTAATATCTCTGAAACATATTTATAGATTTTGAGCAGGCATTTATACAAACAATTCTAAAAATCTACCCAAACAAATACATACATTGCTCCTATTATCATTTTACACATGCAAAAGTCTGTACTTGCTCAAACGCCAAGTTTGCTTTTCAAATTAAAACATTAATAGCCCTAGCATGCGTCCCAATCATAGAAGTAGCCAATAACTACAACATACTAATAAAAATTCCCATACTACCAAAGAAATTAACAAAAATTAAGGGCCTGATTTAGATCTTGGTGGATTGTGTCGCACCGTGGCTTTTTCGGCAGTCTTCCCACCCGTCGGCTTGACAGGCCACATGCCCTATTGAGATGTTTGTGGGTTCATAGATGAAACACTGCTGCGTACCCACCGTTACCATAAGGATATCCCGACCATGTCAATGGCAGGAGAGGTAAAAGCAGCTGTCAGAGGGAGGACCACCAGTTTTCCCGCCGGGCCAATCATGATGTGCCTTCCCGCTCCTGAGTTGGCGGAATGGAAGGGATCTAAGGCAGAAACTCACCTTTTCTCACTTAGACCCTTTCTGTTCCACTATGGGTCCGATCTTCCAAGTCCTGCCGCTGCTGCTCAGTGAAGAGCAAAAACAACACCAATGTGGCTGCAATCGACGATAAGCTACACTCTTACCTATTGCTTATTGATTGTCTATTAACATGTGCACAGGCATCGTTACTGTATCCAATTTCAAATGTCACAAAATAGTTCATGCTGATCAGTATTCAAAGTGAAACAAAGACACCTGTAGTACCACATTAAAAAAAATGTGTAACATCAATTAGTTGGAGCAAGTGTCCAATACTATGATGAATGCCTGCACCTAAATTCAAATGACCATCACATTCAATGTTAACCAGTGTATGTACTTAAAAGAGTCGACATTAAGGACCTTATTACAAGTATGGCGGTCCATAGGACCGCTGTCCTTGTAGTGGTGGTCCGACCAACGCCAGTGACGCCACACTGGTGGTCCGCCTGCAGTATTACAAGTGTGGCGGTTAGTCTGCCACAAGTCCACCGGCTCCGCCAGGATCAAGGATTCCGTTGCACCAGTGATCTGAAAATGGGCAGGAACATGCTGGAGGTGCTGTTGCCGCAACGCAACGCAGAGCATATTCCAACGTTCATTTCCACTGCCCTTTTCATGGCGGTGAGCCCGCCAGAAAAAGAGTGGTGGGTATGGAAGTAAAGGGGTCCTAACAGGGGCCCTAACCGCATTTTTGGCTTGTGGCTACATGCATGGGGCACTTCTTGTGCCCCCCTGGAATTATACACTTGTTCGTGCCCAGTGTGGCATGCAAGCCACACCATGCAGGAATGTTCTGCAGGCTCTGCCATGGCAGCGGTCTGCTGTTAAGGCTCTCCTATAAGCCTAACAGTCCTCTGCCCTGACACCACCGCAGCACCGCCCATCCACCATGGTTTACACTCGTAACCCGGCAGGCGGGCTCACTATGGGCTTGGCAGTCCTCCTGTTAGTGCGACAGTGGTGGGTCGACAGGAGGACTGTCAAATTCGTAATAAGGACCTTAAATTATCAGTTGCATTACCTGCCATCATGGTAAAGAAAAAAAAGTACTACCAATGTTACTCTGAAACATTGCTTGGAATCAAACAATTGCTAATGAAAATTAGTCCCAGGACTATTTGGGTAAAAAAAAAACAAAGTACGTATTTATTTAACAAAATGAGATAAGGCTATCAAAAGAATAATTAAGCTAAATGGCAGTCCATCTAGCAAAGCAGCTGCACTGCTGTGCTGTGCTGTGGCACAAAGCTTGATTCCAAATACACTGGCAGTGGAACCTCCTCAGGAAGGGACATCTAGTGGGCAGACCAAGCACCTCCATGCTCTTGCATGTGAGGGGATTTTGGGATTGGGAGGGGTTGCCATTGGGTTTTGGAGGGGTGTCCTTGGGTTTGGGAGGGTGGTGTGGTTTGGGAGGGGTGCTCTGGTGTTTGGCATGTTTGGGTTGGGAAGTGGAAGGGGTGGATTTGCATTTGGTAGGGGTGACTTGGGATATGGAAGGGGTGGGTTGGGGTATGGAAGGGGTGGATTGGTGTTTGGTGGGGGGTGGGATGAAGAAGGGGTGGTTTGCGATGTGGAAGGGGTGGGTAGGGGTGTGTGGTAGATTGGTTATTGGTAGGGGTGGATTTGGGTTTGGAAGGTGTTGGGACAGGGTAAAAAGGACATATTCTATGGGAAAAAGGGGTAGGGTGTTCAGGATTGAGTTGAGTTTGGGAGGTAGAGGGAGTGGCAGTATCTGACGTTACTGTGTCTGTTGCAAGAGCCTGTGGGCCTGGTGTTTGTTGTGCACATTTGGGTGTGTCTTGCTTACTAGGTGTCTATTGTGTGCTTGAGTGTGGGCGTCTGTGTTTTTTGGGTGTGTATTCTAACATAGGTGTGTGTGCGGATGGGTGTGCTGTGGAGGTACTGGGTGTGGTTGTAGTGCATGTGGATGTGGGTGTGGTGTCTGTGGTTGTGCTGGGGGTGGGATGGTGCTTGTGGTGTGGTAGTGGGGGCAGTGTCTGTGGCTGTGTTTGGGGTAATGCAAGTGGGTGTGGTTAGGTAGAGGGTGCAGTTTCTGTGTCTGTGCTGGTGGTGCAGTGGTGTCTGTCTATTTTGGATGCGCACCTGTGTTTTTTGTGGTGTTTGTGTTTCTGTGTGGGTGTGCTGCTTGTGTCCTTGTGAGTGGGTGAGTTCTGTGTGGGTGTGCTGCTTGTGTCTGTGTGAGTGGCTGGGTGCAAAGGTGTGAGTGTGCTTGGGCGAGATCTGTGAATAGGCCATTTGGATGGGGAAGGGGTGGGAGGTGGGTCACAAAGTTGGGGTGGTTCGGAAGCTAGACCTTGAAAAGACCTCTGTAGGCCAGATACAGCACTGTGAATTTCTTCCAGGTAGGCTACCATCTGTTGCAATCAGCAGTCAAGCCCTTGGATGGCATTCAGTAGTGCAGTCTGGCCGACAGACATGTTCCTGCACAGGTCAATAGCCTCCTCAGTCAGAGCAGCCGGGGGAAACAACAGTGACAGGTGGTGAGATACCTGGAACGAAGAAGTGGCCACCCCTTTTAAGGGGTTGGTTTTGGCCAACACTGGGGGAGCAAGCGAGAAAGTGGAGATGTTATTGTGGGTGACGGACCAGGATGCAGGTGTAACGGATGCAGTATGGACTGCCACCACTAGGGAGTGCTCACTGGAGGAGGCTTCTGAAGAAGATGTTGAGTTGCTGGTTGCCTCCATTGCTCTCTCCTCATCCTCTATACCACTTGTACTCTCAGTATCAGTGGTGTCAGCACCAGAACCACAGGCACCGCTGCTTCCCTGCCATCGTGGTCAATGCCTCCTCCGCCACCTCCTGATGAAGCTGCACTGACATATACAGTTCCCAAGATAGTTCCGAAGTTTCCGGATTTTACATGCTCCAAGGCTGTCAACCGTTGGTTCTACATCCGCATTAGCTCATGCATTTAGGCAACATTGTCAGAAAACATTTGGTCAGTGCTGTGTCATTCCCATGATAGTTCCTATATCATTAATGGTCTTGTCTCTTATCCATTATCATGTCTATCCAGGAACTGTTTCACACCCCTGAATGGTTGGCCTTTGGAGTTTAGAATAGCGAACTAATGTCGCAATAAATGATATTAACCAAAATTACATAGGTACAGTGTGTTCACAAGGCCCTAAAATCTGCATACTTTTCATTCTCAATAAGTCAAATATGAATAAATGTGTAACAAAAATACTATAATGTTGTACTTATATTAGCATAAACTGAAAACAGGTTACCTTTGTTTGTGCATTTCACAATGGAATCACTTACTAGCCACTAAAGTATATGTAAATTGTCAACAATTATAAATGAATTCCTATGCTGTTGAAAACAGAAACAAAAATTTGTGTGGATTTACAAATGACTTCCACAGCATAGGTAAATACATAGCCCTTGAAACATTCCTGATAAACTTCAGTACAGAGCAAAATCATTTTCACATTTGACTCCTAAATATCTCTATTTATTTAAAATTTGTTGTATCTCACTAAATACGTTGACTTTCACTGTGGTAAAAACATCACAGTAAGTATTACATACAATAATTTATATATACAACTTACTTAAAAGATTTACATATAAATAAGCATGGGCGTAAAATCCGTTACGCTCGCGGATTTTTCGTATTTTCTGAAAATCCGCAATCCGCGAACTCTCGCGGATGTGGCGAGAATACGCAAATCCGCGCGAAGTGGATTTTTTGCTTGTGTTCGCACTGCTCGCGGCCCGCGGCGCGTGCAGCAACAATCTCGCACTCGCGAAAGTACAAAAATTACAAGGGGAGGGGTAAAGGAAGTGGCCCAGTCTCCAACTTCCTGTTCCTGTCCAGCAAGCTCCTCCCATAGGGGTGGGGTGAAGGAAGTGCCCCAGTCTCCAACTTCCTGTTCCTGTCCAGCAAGCTCCTCCCATTGCTTAGTCCATTTCCTGGCCACTTTGATTTCGATCTTGACTGGGAAGGATTACTTTTTGTGGTTGCTGCTGGATATTTGGATTTGAGGCCTTTTGGATTACTTTTGGATTCGAAATTTGATTTCACAAAGAAGTAAGTTGATGTTGTTTGTTTGTGGTGATTTTTGTGTGTGTTGCTTTTTTTTTGACTTTTTTGGGGGGAAAATCTGCAAGTTCGCGAGCTGAGGATGTTTTTGCTTTTGTTCGCACTGCTCGTGTCCCGCGCAGCAACAATCTCGCACTCGCGAAATTGTAAAAATTACAAATCTGCACATGAATTGAAAACCACCAGGCTTAGTTATGGGTGCATGCATGATACAACTGTTTTGTTGAATTTTTTTTTTAACATGATTCTGGCCAGGGCATGGATGGCATTGGATTGTGGTGATTTTTGTGTGTTTTACGACTTTTTGGGGTGGTGTTGGGGGCTTGCTATGTGGGTGGGGGCCATTTTATTGCCTGGTCCCGTGTGGGTGGGGGTCTAGGGGCCATTTTTAAGCCAGTTTGTGTACTTTGTGCCATAGGCCTGCACCCAGTGTGCTCTGATGTCATCCATTATGCCCAGGGGGCCCAGAATCGGTCTGTTCGCGGATTTTGCTGGTTTTTCGCCACGTTCGCGCCGTGAAGCAACAATCTCGCACTCGCGAAATTGTAAAAATTGCAATTTTGCACCGGAAAACCACCAGCAGGCAGCATAAGCCTTCTGAAACTTGATGGATGGCATTGGATTGTGGTGATTTGATTTGTGTTGTGTTTTTTGACTTTTTGGAGTAGGGGTTGGGGGCTGGCTATGTTGGTGGTGGCCATTTTGAGGCATGGTCCTGGCCATGTGGATGGGGGTCAAGCGGCCATTTTGAAGGCAGGCAGTGAGCTTTGAGACATAGGCCTGCACCCATTGTGCCTTGCTTTCACCCATTGTGCCCAGGCGGAGTCAGGGGTACATGAAAGTACAACCCTCTCTGTGTGTGCTCTCTTGGATCAATGTTAAATTCCTGTTTCCCAAAAATTTAGCAAATCCTAATTTTGAAATTTCCATATTGTGTGGTGTGCACGTGTGTATTCATAAATGCCTACTTGCAAACTGTTTATTGAAGCGCTACATATGCAACATATATTTACTGATGTTCCTCTGTCTTCGTTTGCTTTTAGGTGCACAAAACTCCGCATCATCGTTGAGCATCAGTGCCAGGAAGAAGTCCTGCTGCGGCCTGTTGTTCCGACATCTGAAGAAGATGGCTCCAAAAAGAGGTGCCCGTAGGTCCTCTTGCAAGAAAGATGTCTCTACTAAGGAGAAGAAGAAGCAAGTGGCACCACTTACCAAGGAGACTGGTGGCTCAACCAATACATTTTTTGGGGAAAAACAACAAAAAAAACAAATGCCCACCATGAGTGCTGCACAGGTAGCCTGTTTAGTTGTTGAATCACCAACGACCAGTGATGTTGGTTCATCGCAAGAAAGTAGCAGCACACCATCAACACAGGTTGTAACTCATGTCACAAGTACTATTCAACAACCAAAGCCGCAACAACAACTGCATGGGCTACTAGTACAAGCAGAAGTACATGCGCAAGGAGCTGTCCGAGAAGGAGCTGTCCGAGAAGGAGCTGTCCGAGAAGGAGCTGGCTGTGAAGGAGCTGGCTTTGAAGGAGCTGGCCGAGAAGGAGCTGGCCGAGAAGGAGCTGGCCGAGAAGGAGCTGGCCGAGAAGGAGCTGGCCGAGAAGGAGAAGGCCGAGAAGGAGAAGGAGAAGGCCGAGAAGGAGAAGGCCGAGAAGGAGAAGGCCGAGAAGGAGAAGGCCGAGAAGGAGAAGACCGAGAAGGAGAGGTCCATGGAGACTTGCAAGTAGAGGTCAGTGAAGATGCCCATGTAGCGGCGCATGGAGCGGTGCAAGTGCCCACAATGGTTGTTCTTCCAGAAGTAGGGGCACAGGAGGAAATTGACTTTGGAGCCGGGGTATCATGTCAGGAAGACGAAGCCACTCCTCCTGATGATTCATTTTCTCCCAGCTCCCCAGCAAGGAAAAGATCAAGGAGGGTGTGTAGAAGTTCCTCTTCAAGCCCCGCTCCATCAGATGATGATCTGGATCTAGATTGGCAACCATCTCTGACGTCTGAGAGGGAGGCACACCATGAGCTGCGAAAGGTATCAAATGTTAAAAGGAAGGGCCCCGGAAAGCTCATACTTATGGATCCGAACGTCGGACTTGATGAAGTGGTGCATTCTGATGTTGTTGAACAGGATGACAGCAATGACCTAGTCATCACACATGTCAGTCCAGCCACACCGGCCATGCAGCAGACAGACATTTATACCCTATCCCGACGTCATGCTGAGCGTGACCCTGGCGACGTGCCACTGGTAGCACCACCAACGCAGTCAAGTAGTACAACAAGTTCAACAAAACCTACAGCTCCCATATTTTCTTCCCAGAGGGGGACTCCATCCAGCTCGACTCCCTCAAGTAAGGTTGCTGCAATAATTGCACAATCCAGTAGATGTCTGCAAGGCTCATCCACCACTGCTTCATCTGGCATTGGCAGCAGTATCACCTCGTGCGGCAAAACCAGAAGTTTCCAGTCCCCAGTTTGGAACTTTTTTAGTGTCCATGAAAAGTATGATAACATAGCCGTTTGTTGCATTTGTAAGACTAGCGTTAGCCGTGGTAAGACTGGTACCAACTATGGAACCGGAGGCCAGATAGGTCATCTTGAAAGAAAGCACGCTGTCGAATGGTTTCCGCATCTAGCAAACGTCAAGGGAAAGCGATCCCAAAGGGCAAGTGGCCAAAATATACCCATACTAGGTGTTTCATCTGAAGATGACGGGGAGGTAGAAGAAGCGTCAGACATGTGTCCGGTTGCACCCAGTACCCCTGGCAGCACCACACCCTCCGGAACACATAGGAGGCACACTGAGAGTCTGGGAGACACACCAATGCGGAAAATGTCAACACTGAGCAGAAGTGGGTCGAAGAAGGCATCAGCATCATCCCGTAAATTTGTCCAGCACACCATTTCAGCCATGTTCTCCTCAGATATGCAATTTCAACGCAACCACCCAACTGTACGCCTGTATAACACTAAGCTGGCAAAAATGCTAGCGGTGGACCTTCTCCCTTTTTCGTTTGTCGAAGGTGTGGGTTTCCTTGAACTCGTGGCAACATTGGCCCCTAAATGGAAGGTTCCTAGCCGGTTCTATTTTGCCAGGGTTGCTGTTCCAGCACTACATAAAGAGGTGCTTGAGTTGGTGGGGGCAGCTTTGAAGAAGAGTGCTGTTCACACTATACACCTGACAACAGACATGTGGACCAGTTGCCAAGCCCTTGATTACATGTGCATCACTGCACACTGGGTCTATTTTTCAGGGGTTATAAAACAGATAAATGCAGGTGGTGACTTGGTCGAGATTTTTAAGGGTGCTCGTAAACATGCAACATTAGCCATGTTTGGCATGGAGAAAAGTCATACTGCAGTCAACATTTTGGCTGACTTTAACAAAAAGGTCTCGCAATGGCTGCCCCCAAGAAAATGCAAGGTTGGTTATGTTTCTACAGATAATGGCAGCAATGTAGTTAGGGCCATGGAGGACGGTTTCTATTTCAGAGTGCCGTGTTTGGCGCACTGTATCAACCTTGTTGTGCAAAATTTTTTGAAAAAAGAACTTGCAGTCGACAAAACACTGACCATCTGCAGAAGAATATGCACACATTTCAACCATTCTTTTAAGGCCCGGAAGGAGCTGAGGCGCAAGCAAAATGAACGTAGAATGCCAGTGAAAGCACTTATCCAGGAGGTGGCAACACGTTGGAACTCAACCTTCTACATGCTTGAGCGTCTGCATGAGCTGTTTCCAGTAGTCAATGAGCATTTCTACAACCTGGGTGGTGATACGACAGAAATGATGCTAGCGGTGGAGCAATGGCAGCTAGTTAAAAGCCTGACAGACATGCTTCGTCCTTTTGAGGTCTTCACGCGTGACGTCAGCAGGGAGGACTGTTCTTTGAGCAAAGCTATCCCATTGTTGCTGAAGCTCGAGCACCAAGTCAAGGTGGTGTCTTCACAATTAAAGGACGTTGGAAAGAACGAAGCACATGAGTTGGCGCAGAGATTATTACAACGCCTAGTTAGCAATAAACGGCTTGTAAATATCAAGAAACAACAGCACTACATTTGTGCTACTATTCTGGATCCACGTTACAAAAAGTCATTGTTTTGCAAAGTAATAATTCCTTTTGAAACATCGGATGTTACAGAGTACAAAGGTTGGCTAGCTCAGTCAGCCATTCGTTTTGAAAGAGAGCGGAAGGAAACTGTAGGAGAAGACAGTACTACTAGTGAATCAGCAGGCCATCAGGCGTCCCAAAAAAGCACTTCTGCATCTGTGCCTCTGGCAGAAGTGAGTGACTTTTCCTCTGAGCCGTTAACCACACCAGCAACCGTATCATCTGCACCAGGCCCAGGCGATATGTCTGAACCGGGTTGGCTAAGTGAGCTAGGGTTTCCTTGTCCCAGAAAGGACACAGAAGTGCAAAGTACAGGAATGCGGGAGGACATTCTTTCAATGGTGCAGGCCTATCTGGATGACTCAACAGAGGTCAATATTACTGAGGACCCATTGGCGTATTGGCATGGGAAAAGAAAAATATGGCGAGAGCTCACCAACCTGGCTATCAATTACTTGTCTTGCCCACTCGCAAGCGTGTCCTCAGAACGTGTTTTTAGTTCTGCTGGTGGCATTGTGACTTCCAAAAGGTCCCGCCTCTTGCCCGCAAATGTGGAGCGGCTCACCTTGATAAAGATGAACCAGCACTTCATACCACCAGATTACAGAGTACGAGAATCCACGCAGGAAGAAGAGGACACCGACCTACCTGAGGAAAGTTCTCCTCAGTTACCAGAAGTAACCCCGACTGATGATTTAGCAGAGTATGAGGATAAGTTCTGCTTCCCTGACAGCGAGTTCTGAAAATGAGTCAATCATTCATTAATTAATTGTAAATTTAGTCCTCCTTATTCACTTTTATTCCTGTGTGTCTGTCTTTCTTTAGCAAGTGCTTCATCACATTCCCAACAAAACTGTAATCAACCAATAAAACAACAAGCCCATCAACAGAACTGTCTTGATTTTGATGCCGCAGCATTCCTCAGGTTCACAACAGTTAGTTGACAAGAACTCAGTCCTGGTCGTCTATCCTGAGTCCTCCTCCTCCAGACTCACCCTATCCATTACCCATAATGCTGATGCCTGGATTCTGCACAATGAAGAAACTTACGTTGACGAGTCCCCTAACGCCTTAGGACACTGTGAATTCCAGGTGGAGCCAGCCCTCAAACACAAATTACAGGTAAGGTAAGCGTTTGGATGGGAGGTAGTATAATGGAGTATTCGGAGAGGCGAGAGAGTGACAGTGGTACTAGCAGTAAAGTCCTAGGGCTCTTGAATTAACAAACTCAGTGACAGGCATTTACTTTGGAAAACATTTGGCCTATTACACGTGAACGTTTAGGCGTTATTATTGCTCGCTTGCCTGTCTCAGGGGTGCTGTCTGTGGGGCTTCTATGTTTTTGGGTTGTGTGAGCACCGCTGCCACATTTCTAATGTTGATTGCTTTTGTTTTGCAGAAAATCCACGCCGGGAAACTCCAGTTGGGGCCCTGCTGCAGAACGCCTTAGGACACTGTGAATTCCAGGTGGAGCCAGCCCTCAAACACAAATTACAGGTAAGGTAAGCGTTTGGATGGGAGGTAGTATAATGGAGTATTCGGAGAGGCGAGAGAGTGACAGTGGTACTAGCAGTAAAGTCCTAGGGCTCTTGAATTAACAAACTCTGTGACAGGCATTTACTTTGGAAAACATTTGGCCTATTACACGTGAACCAACACGATGACAGTGTTCAGTAAAACGAACTTACTGCAAAACCACCACCCACCAGGCTCAAAAGTAGTAAAAAACAGGTATGCTCAGATAAAGTTTGAAAAAGTATATTTATATCCCTAACAAAATAATCTCCCGCAAGACCCTCCCTAACCCCAAATAAATAGTCCATCAAAAATCCCCAAAAAACCCAACTCCCAATTCCCACCCCCCAAAAGTCTCTAAAAAAGGGGCAAGGGACACTCTACGGATGCAGGTTGTTCACTTTGGCCTCCAGGGCATCATGCCTTAGGGCCAGGGCATCGTACTCCTCCTGGAGCATGACGTGATCTAAATGGACTGTTCTACACAACAAGGGAAAACCCAGAAGGAATAACACGAGGGTCCTTGGGCGGTAACTTATTACACAAAACAGAGGACCCTAGTCAATTAGGATCAAGTGAATAATAGACTCACACTAAATAGTATGTGTGTCCTTTGTCCAGCCGGACAGAACTTTATTTAGCTAGGATAATTTATATTGGTTCACATAATCAACATTTATACACAAGTGGGCACAACCTGTGACCCACAAAAGACAAGACAAAACAAGTGAAAATAAATTATGTAAGGGCGCACAAGGCGGTCTGCACTAGTAATTCAGTTCAACAGACTTGGATTCTTATTAGCAAACCATTGTAAAGGCATTTGTGACTTTTATAACAAACATATGGTGCTTTTAGGTCGACGACGTTTCGATGCAGAGAGAAATGCAAGCATCATCATCAGGACAAAAAACATGATGTCATGTTTGTCTTGAGAGCATAATAGCTAGGCCTCTATGACATTATACATAATAAAATGAAAAAAGTAGTGATAAAACATTTATGGGAAAAAAAGGGGGGGAAAACATATCGAGAAATTGCGTTAGTAATTATAACTTGCCAAGTGTCGTTTCAGTTGTTTATGTCTTTACAATTGAGATCCTAATATATCTGTGTGGTAACTCTTATTTACAGTGCCAGTTCTCATTTAAAGTGCCATGCGTGAATAGGAGGAAGAGTAGTGACATCATTTAAATTGTAGACGAAATATTATTCAAGCGCAAAGTACCCTCGGGCAGTTCAACCAGTGGCATAGTAACAAAACTCAAAATGTTAAAAACTTCATGCGGCGCAGTGAGCTCGATCCGGCGCAGTGATTTGAGTGCAACGAAGAAGATTCGTGAGGGACACGAATTGCACAGCGGGGGCGGGGGTACCGGTTGTGCACGATCGCAGTATAACACGGTTCTGTCAGGGAGAAAGGCGATACTTAAAATGGAATAGTACTATGGGCCATCCGTTAATAGAAGGAGTGAACAATTACTTACATTCTCCGTCCTAGCCGCAGGCGCGTCGCGTGGTTAGGGGGCTGGAGGGAGAGAAGGAGGCGGGGGTTGGAGGGGTAAACACATTTGTGGTAAGAATAAACCACGCGGATGGAGCAGGACTTACATTTTAGTCATTCAGGAGATCCTGGATTATCGGCACGGCGGGAGGTGTCTCCGGCGGGCAGACTCCTGGGGGGAAAAAGGCCGGATCAGAGGCTGATGGGGTCTAAATAGTGGCACAGAATCACGCTAACGGTGGGAATTACTTACTGGATATGGTCTTGCTCGTTGGCCGGACAATGGGGTTCTGGCGGTGATCGCTATCGAGGGATGGGTGGGGCATACTATTTCAAAGCATACATGTAAAAACCGAGGTAGGACTTGGTTGAAATACGGGGAACTGATAGTATTCGTAAAGGCCTGAACAGGGTCGAAGACTGGACTTCATTATTGTGATGATTGTTTCCCAAAGTTAGAAAACATTCTCCGCAATGAATAATCCCTTTTGGTTAATTTCCCAATGATGTATTTCTTGTATATATGTAATTGTTGTTTGTAAATAAATCAGTCACTTGCACCAATTCTCATCAGTCACTAACCCCCTTCCCCAGGCATCTACTAGCCCCACTACAACATGGCCGCCACCTTCCCCGTATTTCAACCAAGTCCTACCTCGGTTTTTACATGTATGCTTTGAAAAAGTATGCCCCACCCATCCCTCGATAGCGATCACCGCCAGAACCCCATTGTCCGGCCAACGAGCAAGACCATATCCAGTAAGTAATTCCCACCCTTAGCGTGATTCTGTGCCACTATTTAGACCCCATCAGCCTCTGATCCGGCCTTTTTCCCCCCAGGAGTCTGCCCGCCGGAGACACCTCCCGCCGTGCCGATAATCCAGGATCTCCTGAATGACTAAAATGTAAGTCCTGCTCCATCCGCGTGGTTTATTCTTACCACAAATGTGTTTACCCCTCCAACCCCCGCCTCCTTCTCTCCCTCCAGCCCCCTAACCACGCGACGCGCCTGCGGCTAGGACGGAGAATGTAAGTAATTGTTCACTCCTTCTATTAACGGATGGCCCATAGTACTATTCCATTTTAAGTATCGCCTTTCTCCCTGACAGAACCGTGTTATACTGCGATCGTGCACAACCGGTACCCCCGCCCCCGCTGTGCAATTCGCGTCCCTCACGAAGGTATATATCTTCTTCGTTGCACTCAAATCACTGCGCCGGATCGAGCTCACTGTGCCGCATGAAGTTTTTAACATTTTGAGTTTTGTTACTATGCCACTGGTTGAACTGCCCGAGGGTACTTTGCGCTTGAATAATATTTCGTCTACAATTTAAATGATGTCACTACTCTTCCTCCTATTCACGCATGGCACTTTAAATGAGAACTGGCACTGTAAATAAGAGTTACCACACAGATATATTAGGATCTCAATTGTAAAGACATAAACAACTGAAACGACACCTGGCAAGTTATAATTACTAACGCAATTTCTCGATATGTTTTCCCCCCCTTTTTTTCCCATAAATGTTTTATCATTAATTTTTTCACTTTATTATGTATAATGTCATAGAGGCCTAGCTATTATGCTCTCAAGACAAACATGACATAATGTTTTTTGTCCTGATGATGATGCTTGCATTTCTCTCTGCATCGAAACGTCGTCGACCTAAAAGCACCATATGTTTGTTATAAAAGTCACAAATGCCTTTACAATGGTTTGCTAATAAGAATCCAAGTCTGTTGAACTGAATTACTAGTGCAGACCGCCTTGTGCGCCCTTACATAATTTATTTTCACTTGTTTTGTCTTGTCTTTTGTGGGTCACAGGTTGTGCCCACTTGTGTATAAATGTTGATTATGTGAACCAATATAAATTATCCTAGCTAAATAAAGTTGTCCGGCTGGACAAAGGACACACATACTATTTAGTGTGAGTCTATTATTCACTTGATCCTAATTGACTAGGGTCCTCTGTTTTGTGTAATAAGTGATCTAAACGGAGGCCCTCCATCACCTTTTGGTACTCTTGCCATTTCTTGACCTCCGCCTCCAGGTTGGACACTCTGCGGAGTGCACGGTGCAAACGAGCCTTTACAGTACTGTGAGGAGCTGCAGCCTTTGCTGCTCGGCGGTGGCGTCTTCCAGCACGGCTCTGGTTGGCTGGAGCACTGCGCTAAGCGGCAGAACGTGGGGTCACGGAGGAGGATGCAGAAGATGTTACATTTGATGCACTTGAGTGCGTGTCGTCCCCCTCCATTTCCACCAGCCGGCGATATTGCGCAACAGTGGCATCCAGCCTCCGTTGCCGGGCCAGTACAGCCAGCATACTCCTGCTCGGTTTTGCAGTTTTAGTATTACCAACTATATGAAGAAAGAAAGACATAATCTGTAACCAATGCTCTTTAAAAATATGATTAACACAAAATGATTCAGCAGGAAGTTGTGTCACAGTACAACTAGCAACTAGCCAGCGCAGTACAAATCTATTCAGGCCAGTATCATGGGCGTCTGCATGGAGGGGCAAGGTGGGGCGCTTATGGTTTGGTGCTCTTTCATATGAAAGAGATCTGGCAGAAGTGAGTGACTTTTCCTCTGAGCCGTTAACCACACCAGCAACCGTATCATCTGCACCAGGCCCAGGCGATATGTCTGTTTCCCTCTCTCTCTCTCTCTCTCTGTCTCCCTCTTTCTGTCTCCCTATGTCTCCCTCTACCTCGCTGTCTCTCTCTCTCTGTCTCCCTCCCTCACCCTCCCTCTGGCTCCCTCCCTCTCTCTCTCTCTCCTTCTGTCTTCCTCTCTCTCTGCCTCTATCTGTCTGTCGGTCCCAGCCTGCTGTAATTACCATATTGTAATTTGTCACTGGGCCAGCACTGGATACACATCATATGCTATCTAAGAGTCAGATAGTACCATGATCCAGCTTACCTGTACTCGCCACCATCACTGCCTGCTTCCTCACAGTCTGATTGTCCTCTGGCGCCGCATCCTCCACAGAGTAGTCCTCAGACTCGGAGTCGATCACGATCACGTCCGAGCTGGCCCCGCCAGCAGATGTTCCACCTAAAAAATATATTTAAGACTGTTAGATTACACCACTCACTAGTATTTGGTTTAGGAATGAAGAAATTTGAAAACAACAGAAAAAATAATTAACTGTCTACTCTAGTCTAAAGTAAAAATGTCCCTCCTTCCAGGGAAGGCTGTTGTCTTGCTGCTTTTTTTTGTCACAATTGATGAATGCTTGCTTAATTTTAACACACATCATTTTTCTCTGAACAGACAGACGCTGGACTTCTACAGACAAGAGCAACATTAACTTAACCAGGTGAAAGCTCGGCTCGACCACAAGAAATGTGTTCCATTACTCATCAACTCAGCACCAAGCACTTTTCCTTTTCCAGCTAACTTTATTTTAATATATGTGTTTACTTTTACTTTTACTAAAGCTTTTAAACTTGAATAGACTCTGTGGTTTTTGGTCCTCCAGACTAGAGTGACTGAGCGAAAGGTTTTGTAATTTTTGCACTACCAGGTTTATACAGTGTGCCAAACACACCACTCTGAAATATTATGACTCTGGTCTTTGGTGTCCATAGTTTGGTTTGTGGAGAATTGTCCCTGCAACAGTAGTATTATTGATTTTGCTCCTATCTAAACACTGTTTCGAAAAAATTAAATTAGGAACGCTTGGACAACAATAGGTCCTCTATATTTAAATGAAAACTTACTGGGGCCAGCAAAGGAGCACTCGCCGCCCTGGCCTGTATCCTCCTCCTTTGGAGACACTGCATCCACTGTTTCTGTCCGCTTGCCCCTGGGCGGACCTGACGTACAACATGAAAGAAAGAACAGAAAAAATTGATGATTGCTGCTTGTCGATGTCCTTGTCAACCAAATCAAACATTTAGAAAGAACAAGAACCAACTATTTCAGCCAAAAAGAGGGCTACAAAGGAAGGACTGCACCTGAGCCTCTACTCTAGGGGCAGATTTACAAGCCCCTTGCAGCTCTTTTGCTCCGTTCTTGCGTCACTTTTGTGACGCAGCGCCACAACAAGAGAGGCGCCATGGTGTGGCGTATATTAACAACGTGACGCATATGGGAGATGCATCCCATTCTGAAGCCCTGCGCCATAAGGGAGCGTTCCAGCGCAAGGGAGGGTGTTCCTGCGCAGGAACGCATGCTAAAAGTGGCTATGGGGAATAGATAAAATTTCAATCAGTCATTTAGGACAATGATGCGTCACTGAAACCCTGCGCCTGCATGAAGCAGACTTACGGCTTGACGCAGCATTGCTGGAGCTGCGCCATCGTTGCAACGCAACTCCATCAATGAGCCGCCTTTACGGCACCGATGCGTAACGCTTCGGTGACTTTTTGGCACCATGGCGTGCCGCATTGAAAATACGGCGCACCATGGGTGGTGCTGGCGTGCCTCACACTTTGCAGGGATGCGCAGGTAATTGCTAATCTGACATTAGGGGCATACTTACGAGTTCTGAGCTGGACACCTCCAGATGTGCACCAGAAGAAATGCGTAACGCAAAACTAACCTTGCGTCACGGCAGATGCGCTGCAATTACAATGCGGCAAACCCTGGCGCAAGGGTAGGCAGATGCGTGACGCATCTCGTGACGAAAGAGGGGTGCATCTCTAGAGTCGCGTCGCAGGCGCGATGCAACTCTAGCAATGCTCAGGGCTGCCCAATACTCAACATACCGCATCAGTCCTTACGCCTGCTTCAAGCAAGCAGGCATAAAGAATTGACGTAGCAGCGTCGCGGAAGTGCCTGCGTTAAATCTTGTAGATTTCACGCAGGCACTTTTGCGAGGCGCACATCTGCCTGACCGCCACCCCCCCCTCCCCCTGCGTGGGAACGCTCCCATTGTGGCGCAGGCCCAGGTCTTAACGTGGCGCATCTCCCTAGATGCATCACGTTGTACATGACTCGCAGGGATGCGCCACGTTTACGTCGCTGTGCGTCAGGTAAGGCAGCGTAAACGTGGCGCAAGGGGCTTGTAAATCTGCCCCTTTGTGTCTAGCATTACGCAGTTCTGTAAAGTACACTCATACATTACTCAGCCCAAATAAATGAACACAAAATAGAAAACAAATAAGCAGTGGCACCGCCACAGAGAAGGAGAGCAGTGCACCTGAAATGCACAGAAGATGTTGAAATATTAATTTACCTCTCCTATCAATGTAATCAGCAGCATTATTGCTCTTTGTAAAAAAGTTAAAGCAAACATTTGCAATATTATATAACACACAGAGCAGGAGAAAAAACAGAGTAGTGACGAGTGATGAAAAAATTGCTACTACTACTCACCAAGCCGGTCGAGCAGGTCGTGCTCCCGGTCCAGGATATCGGTCCAGCGGTGGGTCACCTGATTATAGGTGCGCTGGACCCCCGTGATGTTAAAAAGGGCCCGGCACACCTGCCCCCACCGCTTCCGACGCTCCTGGCTGTTGGTGTAACCGGCAGCGATCCTGCCGCCTGCCGCGATGGTCCTGGGGAGATGGCGCTGCACATAATAAACCAGTGAGCCCACCTCCTCAGGGCTGAAGATCTCCCGGGGCACCACCATTTCCGCCCTCAAGCGGCCACACGGGAGACGGGCACGGGCTGCGGTGCCCGTCTTGGGCAGCTTGACAGCTGTCTTACTCTTAGTCTTCACCATGTTCTGGGCAGGTAAGGAGATAAAATGAAAAAGAATAAGAGTAGAGAAGAAGGAAATAAAAGTTTTAAAAAATAGTTGAAAAGTAAACAAAAGTAGACTAAAACACAAAAATAAAGACCTAGAAAACAAGAGGGATAGAAAAAAAGTTTAATAGATCAAAAAAAAAATAAAACAAGCAAAGGATGGCAGAGATATACAGAGGATAGAAACACCATGCCCAGACACATAGGAATGAATGAAAAACAAGATGGCCGCCCGAACACGTGCGTGTAAGTAAGTTTGCACGCGATTTCTCTCGCGAACTTGTGCGAACTTGTATTCGCAAGGCGCTCATCGCGCGAGATTACACATAGCGGGCGGAAACGGAAATACGTCACGCAAACAAAATGGCGGCGCCCGTACTCAATCTTGGGGTAACTCGCACGAGTTCGCGGCTTACACGATCGATTTCGCACGCCGTCGCGCCTCGCGAATAGGGCGAAATTACCGAAAAACGAGTTTTGCAAAAGCAAAACCAACGAGCAGGTGCAAAAATTCGAGCTCATCATTTGTAACCATTTCCCTGTAGTGATTCCTGAAGGGGCCCCCCAGAATCCGGTTGCCTACTTGCAACTATTGTGTGACCCTGCTCTGACAGTCACAGAATAGTTACAAGTATGCCATTGCATCCTGTTAAAAAAAAATTACAATGCAACAAAAAGGAAAGGGAGCAGACAAGCAGGTGCCAGCCTTCATTAATGTCAGTTGAGGCAGGGCAGGTGTTGCGGTTTGCATAACTTAAAGCACTTAGCAGGTGTGCTTTGCTTTGCCTCAATAATGTACACTCACTGGTCAATCAGAGGGTGTTGTGATGACACCGAGGGTGGCATGGGTGTGCCAGCCAGAGGGTGGCATGGGTGAACCAGAGTGCCAGTGTTGACAGAGGATGGCAGTGCTTTGCTTTGCCCCAATAATGTACACTGGTGAACCAGAGGGTGCTGTGATGACACAGAGGGTGACATGGGTGAGCCAGAGGGTGGCATGGGTGACCAAAGAGAGAGCCAGTGGTGACAGAGGGTGGCAGTGATGAAGAAAGCCTTGCAAACAGGCTGGGCACGTAGAAACAACAAGTTCGCAAAACTGGCGACCCGACAAGTAAGTTCGCAATTTGCGAAATTGTACAAAACCCTCGCGAACTTGCAGAAACCCGTGCGAACACACCCCCCCAAAAAAATACGCAAATCCGCGAGAATTTGCGGAATTTGCGGATTTTCGCAATCCGCAAATACGCAAATTCGCGGATTGCAAATCCGCAAAATCCGCCCATGCTTACATATAAATCACAATATGCAACATATTACACCCTGATGCATTTCAACAGTTGCCTAATGGTTCATGAGTTAGGCCTGAATTTGACCTTTCCTGATGGAATACTCCTACATCTATGTGATGAATCATTCCATCTTGCAAAATCTCTTTAAGTTTGCCATTTATCTCCATCATAGCTTTATCATCTGGACATGACAAAGGACATTGAGAAATAGTTTAGGGTATTTGTCGCTCTGTCACCAATGTGTACTCATTCTGTCTGTTATTCAACAAAATGTGTATGCCTATCACAATTATTTTACAAAAATATCTTACACACACATATTTGTGAAGAAGTAAGACATCATGTAATCCGTCACTTTTAACATGTATGAAACAGTATTTCTGATGTTAAAAACAATTCGGATACGTTTTGATTCCAAAATGTAGCTATTAATACTGATGTTACTAGTCATTTTGGATCACATGCTCTCTTTTGTTTGTGTGTAATCCCAACTTACCAATGTGACATTTTGTATATCCACTGCATCATAAGTGCCTTGTATGCTATGTCACATGTAATATGGCTACCATTACATCATCCACAATATTGAAGGAGCATCACACCTGACACAATAAACACTATTGGCCTGTGTGGCACAACTGTCTCTCATGACATCAAACAACAGAATGTATATGTAGAGTTTAGGCAGCCATGTGTCTGCTCAGAACAGTCCATTAGTTGTGAACAGAAATCAAGTGTGATCCTTTCCAACAAATTAATAGGCAAAGCGCATCATCATACACATTGTGAAAAACGTACACCTTCAAGATCTCTTCTTGTGAGTTGGATATGGGTCACTCTTAATGTTGATGTAAAAAATCCTAGCTGTAATAAACAATTAGTCATGTAATATGTTAAACTCTGAACAATCAGGGTTCAGGGCGGCCAATGGCACTGAAACATCGCTGATAGAGGTAGTGGACAATATAAGACTTGCCCAGGACAACGGGCAATCTGCCATGCTTGTCCTACTGGATCTGTCAGCTGCTTTTGATACCATCTCCCAAAGGACTCTAGTACATCGACTGTGGGAGATGGGGGACAGGGGAACTGCCCTAAACTGGCTTAGGAGCTATCTAACAGATCAAACCTCGACGGTACAAATTGGTACTGTCTTCTCTCGTAGCAGGACGGGCAACCATCTGCCAAAATAGTTTGGATTGCAAAAAGCTGTGTCTTAGTTACACGGAATGTAAATTAGAACTACGAGTTTAAAAATGTTCTAGTGACATCGATTTATTTTTGTGATACAGTAAATGTAACTCTTGTGATAATTTTTGGTTTGGCAGACCATGTACTACCCCATAGGTTCATTTTAACTACCCATGGTGTTTGAATGTATTTGGTAAGTGTGTGGTATGATGTGGAATAGAATAGTTGGTTGTATGTATGAGTGATTGTGAGATTGAGTACCATTCCCCTTGTCCCCAAATCAAATCATTTATGTTTTTGTTTTTTTCTTGTTTCTTGAAAAAGTAGAAATGTGGCATGTAAATTTTCTATGAAATATACAAAAAACGGAAATAAAAGGCTACTAATGAGCTTTCAAATGTGTATGAGGTATACATTTTGAGAAAACAAAGTTTGAAGAGGTATCAGTATTGGCAATCTTTTTTATTACAGGTTTTAATGTTTATGTGGCACCCCTGGCCATGGTCATTAGATCTCACGGGTTCAAAACAGTGTTGTATGCAAACGACACACAACTATTGATCACTCTTGGCCCAGATCCACTCTGACACTAAACTTAGATATTAATGCCTGGATGCAAACCAACCACCTTCAGCTTAATGCCAGTAAGACGGAGATTATCTTCTTCGGGAAGACCAATGAATTCTGGTCCAGTGACTGCTGGCCTCAGAATCTTGAACCCTGTCCTTCCCCTAAACTTGTGGTTCGTAACCTAGGAGTGAAGATAAATAACAAACTGTCCATGAAAGACCATGTTAACCATGTAACAGGCATCTGCTATGGATAAATGCGAAGCCTACGCAATGGATCCTAGTTGAATCAAGGAAACCGCTTGTTCAGGGTCTAATCACCAGTCGACTCTATTACGGAAACGCCCTAATAGCTTCCATCAATGAACAGCTTCTTACCAAACTTCAAGTGCTACAGAACACTGCCGCCAGACTGGTACTAAATCCACCATCAAGGTCCCCGTCGGCACAAAGTTTGAAAGCTCTCCACTGGCTCCCATCAGGAAATGAATCCCTTTTAAGATCATCTGTCTTGTACATAAAACCATTCAAGGGAACGGGCTGAGTTATCTTGCCAAAAAACTCAATTAGTACTTACCTAACAGAGCCCTCAGATCAGGAACCAAATATCTTCTTACTCCTTTCAGGATTCATACCACCAGGGATTGTGGGAGATCCTTTTCACATCTCGCCCCTACTTTGTGGAACCGCTTCCACAGCAGCTGCGTATGGTTCTTGATCATAATCAGTTTTGGAAAAAACTAAAAACCTGGCTCTTCTTCTGCCGTTGTCTTTCCATCTCTTCTATGGTTTTGGCGAGCACTCTGAGACCGCCGGTTGATATGCGTCCTTAATAAAATCCTATGACTATGAACTTATCTCCTTGTTGCTGCTGGTGGGCCCTCAATTGCCCATCAAGGTCCATTGGGCCACTTCAAGAATGCGGGCTATTGGAGGGTCAGGGTGAGGTACACGTGCTTTGTCTGTTGAGAGGACTGTCCGAGCTGGACTGCAGGTGGCTTATCGGCATAAGAAATGATGCTGAGCCTCTTGTTCCTGACTATGGTTGCAAGGGTGGCCATGTAGATGTTGAAGAGGGTGGGGCTGAGGGAGGAGCCCTAGGGCACTCCACAGTTGGTCTCTGTTGGGTCAGAGAGGTAAGAAGGGAGTCTGGCCCACTGAGTTCTACCGGTGAGGAAGGAGCGTATCCAGTTGAGGGCCTTGCCGCGGATGCCGGCGTTGGGGAGTCAGGTGGCTAGGGTGCAGTGGGAGATGATGTTGAATGCAGCTGAGAGGTCCAAGAGAGTAACAACTGCCGTTTTACCCTGGTCGAGGAGGAAGTGAATGTCATCAGTGGCGGCGAGTAGGGTGGTCTCGGTGCTGTTGTTGCTTCAGAATCCAGATTGAGAGATGTCCAGGACGTTGTTAGCTTCAATGACGTTTGCTAGCTGGGTGTTGATGGCTTTTTTCGTTGACCTTGGCTGCAAATGAAAGCAGTGAGATGAGCTTAAAGGTCCTGAACTCCGTCCAGTCCGCAGAGTGTTTCTTTAGGAGGTGGTTGCTATGGCGTGTTTCCAGTCGTCAGGGAAGGTGGCTGTCTCGAAGGAGCAGTTGATATTCCAACATAGTTTGGGTGTGATGGATGTGGTGTGGGCAGGAGTGTGAGGATGCTCCGAAGTGGATGCTTTTCATGGTCTTCAAGGTGTTTTCTGTCAAGAGCAAGGATATATTTGAGCAGGATCAGTTGGGTGGCATCACATGATGGGGAGCTGGAGCGGTGAGGTGATCTTGGTTGTCGAAGATGTCGTAGATCATCTTAATCTTATGGTGGAAGAAGGTTCTGAGTCTGTTGCAGAGGTCTTGGGAGGGTGGGACATCTGTTGTTTTGCTGCAGGGTTTGGGGAATTCCTTGACGATGGAGAAGAGCTCTTTGGTGTTGTGTGCATTAGTGAGCATTCTGTCTTGGAGGGATTTCTTCCTTGTGGATTTGATGAGTTGGGGACGTGCGGTGGTGGCTGCTTTGTAGGCAGCGCGTGTTGCGGGGATTTTGTTGTTCCTCCATGTCTTTTCAAGTCATCTGCAGGAGCGTCTGGATTCTTGGATTGCATGGGGTGAACCAGCTTACTTTCTTGATTTGTCTCCCAGCTTTCTTGAGGGGGGCAAGTGTGTTGACGCAGTTTATCCAGCAGTGGAGGTTGCGTGTTGTGGTATTTGTGTCTGACGTAGTCAGTGGTGGGTGCTGACGAGGGCGATGGTGAGCTGGTCTTCAGTGACTTTGTTCCAGCTTCTATGGGGGAGGCGGTGGGCATGATTGTGTACGGTGGGTTTTTCGAAGAAGTGGATGCAGTGGTGATCTGTCCAAAGGAGTTCTGTGGTGTGGCTGTAGGAGATGCTGTTTCCTCTGGTGAAAACGGAGTCAAGTGTGTGTCGCGCTGTGTGGGCGATGAGTAGTTGTTTTAGTCCAATGTTGGTGATGTTATCTAGGAAGGAGGCAGTGGTCTGCATCTTGAAGTGGAGGAGCTCCATGAGGGTTGTTGTGTTGGCTTGAACAGTGGTCATGTGGAGGGTGCTTTTGTGACCAACAGCGATACCTCCTCCTGTATGGATGGGGAGGTCCATGCACAAGATCTTGTATCGGTCAGGAATAACGGTGGCAATGTCAGGTGCAGAGTTGGCGTTGGTCCAGGTTTGCAACATTGGGCAAGTAGGTAATGGGGTGATCCCAGATTTCTATGGTGTGCTTGTGTAGGTAACGTACGTTGAGGAGGATGCAGTTGAGTGGTTTGTGAGCGGTAATGTCCGTTAGGCTGGGAGATGCTGCTGGGGAATGGAGGTGGGTGAAGGTGCGTCAGAAGTGTAGACAGGAGAGAGGGACGTGGGTGTTGGTTGGTGTTGAGAGCTGGCAGTTGTTGTTGCGTCCGGGGTTGAGATCGTGGAGGGTGTTGGAATTGTAGCGGAGGGGGGTCAGAAGACCAGGTCCCTGGCAATGGTCACGGTTGGGTCAAGGACAGGCGCGGCGGGCTTGCCTTGGCTCGCCAACAGCTCAGCTGCGCAGATGCCATGATTAAGTAGGGATTGAGGGGCGGGTCAGCTGGTCGGCGGGAGCAGGAAGGACACACTGGAGGGGGAAGGGCCATAGGGGCAGCAGAGGGAAAATGTGGGAGAAACAAAGGAAAGAGTGAGAAGAGTTTAAAAAAGTAGAAAACGAAATAGAGAATAGTGAAAGAAGGGCAATGAAGGAAAGAGGAAGAAAGCGAAGGAAAGAAAAGAGAAAAAGAGGGTACAAAGGAAAGAGGCAGGAGAGGCAGAGGCAGAAGAGCACAGCAGCAGAGTGCTCTCCCACGGGACCACCAGGGATGAGGCATAGGCAAGAGCCTGCAGGTGGAAGAGGGCCTCGAACACCCTGCAACTGAGAGTTCAAGGGCTCAGGTGGCAGCACTTAGTGGTGGAGCTGCACGGTGGAGAACAGTCAAACTGACCATTGTAGCCTGAGTTAATGGAAAAAAACAGTTAGACAGATGCCCATATACATTTCAGACATATACCTGTTCCTCTGGTGAGTCATAGAGCAGACCATACCGGGTGAGGACCTCCTATGCCAGCAACTCCAGCTCCTCTGGTGAGAAGGCAGTGGCCCTCTCACCTCCTCTACCTGGCATAATTCCTCCCAGAGGCAACTAAAAGCCGCAAAAGTGGAGAAGGCTTTGATGGCAGCAATGTTAGGAGGCATGTGAGCTTTATTTCCATCCGACGCGAACATGTAAACGAACTGCACAATTGTTTTAGCTTAGAGGAACACAGCCATTGGCCTTCATATGTTACGTTCACCAGCATTCACCTATGTTTGTGTCTGCCTTGGAGTTTACTGCTCACTACGCTGTGAACTTCCACCATGCCTGTCTGATTCCAAATGTCCTACCGGTGAGTTCAGGCACCTCCCCCATTTTAGAAGTTTAAAATTGTGTGTTTGTGACTGTTAAGTGCATCACCACCACTCAAAATGTAGGCTACTGTGTTTATATATTTAAACTTTGATGGACACTCAGGGACCAATTCACAAAGGTAAAATAAGAGAAAAGTATAACTTTACAAATTTTGGTATTCACAAAGGGCATTTACTACTTGAAATTGCACTTTGTGAATACCGAAAGTCGTAAAGTTCAGCTTTTGGTAGCCACAGAGGGTATTTACGAGTAGTAAATGCCCTTTGTGAATACCAAGATTCGTAAAGTTAGACTTTCTTCGCAGTTGTGAATCGGGTTCATATTCTTTTAGAAATAAATATTGATATGTTGTGCGTTACTGTGCTGGAAAGTGATATTAGCGAGGTGTTTACACCTCCCTTGAAGGTATTTTTGGAGGAAAATAAAACAAAAAGAATGTGTAAATAATACATTTGAAATGTGTTACAATTTTTTTATTTTAATGTTATATTAGGCTATAAATGTATTTTTGAATAAAGAACAAAAGATAAATGTTGGATTAAAATATATAATTAAACTATGTATATTTTGTAGAACTACATGACTTTAGTGTTAATTACCAAATAAGTTGCTGTGGAAAATGATTCAAATGTTCAAGCGTATTTTCCAATGCAGACATATGAACTCTGGGAGAGTGAGGAGACAACAGCCTCAGGTGTACCACCCATTTCCAGACCTTGCCACCATGGAAAAAAGGGATATAATCAAGACGTTCAGGTTGAATAGGCAAATTATACTGGATTTATGTCATCAGCTGGAGCCAGATCTTCAGCCTCACAACAGAAATCCCACATGTATTACACCAGTTGTCAAAATCATGGCAGTATTTCAATTTGTGGCCATAGTATCCTTCCAATACACTCTGGCAGTATCTGGTGGGATGTCACAACCAACTTTCAGTGGTGTGTTACAAGAAGTTCTATCTTCAATGATGAGACATATCAATAGCTTCATCCAGTTTCCAAGCCAGCAAGATTCCGTCAATGTGAAGGGGGACTTTTGCGGTTTGAGTCTCCTACCACATGTGGTTTGAACTAATATGGCACACATATTGCCTTAGTGCCACCGCACAACAGGTCTACAGGAATCAGAAACACTTTAATTCAATCAACGTGCAAGTTGTCTGCTTACAAGATTTGTACATAACAAGCGTCTGAGCGCATTTCCTTGGTTCTGCCCATGATTCCTGTGTACTATGGAACAGCTCCATACCCCTGAAAATGTCACAGCTTGGACCTGAGAGGGCCTGACTTGTTGTTCAGATAAATCTTTCATAATATTGGATGGGGAATTTCTAGTTGAATAATCTGAAATTGTGTCACACTTTGTGGCGCTTTTTTTTCTTTCATGTAGGAGACTCAGCTTATCCCAACCGTCCATGGTTGTTGGCACTGCTGAGCAATTAAAAAATACCTAGGTAAGTCCGCGTCAGTGAGGCCAATGGAAAAACAGTGGCCAGTGGACTGGGCTTTCAGGCTCCTAAAGGCAAGATTTTATTGTCTGGACAAAACTGGTGGAGCCCTCCTCTACTGACACGATACAGTTTTAGGAAAACAGGAAGTGGAGGCTTTGGTAAATGGAGGTGTTACAGCTGGGGTGGAAGACGTCGGTGTGGGCACATCAGTAGAGGGAATGATCAACTGCTGCTGTGAAGTGATAACAGCCAATCTGTAATGCTGGGCGAGGTTGCTGGGAACGTCTAGATGGAAGGGGGGATGGGGGATGTCGCTATTAGCAACGGATTGAGTTGGGATTGTTGGGTGTTAACTGTTTTATTTAACTACATCTGTTTGGCAGTCCATGAGGAAACAACTGAAGGACTTTATACACTGGACTTCCGAAAATATGCAGCCGTTGCAAAATGATGCATCCCATACATGTAATGAACTGAATGATATCCCTGTATCTACTTTAATGGGGCAGATGAGCCACAGTTTGTCATGAGGCTCTACTGTGTGCGCTGACAAACTGTGTACATCGCTATTAAGTGCCATAATGCATGGAGTGTAACAAGCTTATGATGTCTTTATGTATCTGTAACTTTCAAAACTTTAATAAAAACAGATTTAAAAAAAAAAAAGAAAAATTAACTAAAGGAACAAAATAACCTCACTTAACTGGCAAAATATCTCATATAAAATGTTGTGGTGCAGTGGAATAGCATAGGAGCATGGTTTAAAATAGAGTGTGTTTTATAGTGTGGTATGCAGGCGTTTTCATTTGGCCAATCAACATTGGGTGTGTCCTACTTGCATCCATGGATGGTGCATTATTGAGCATGTAAACCGACTGACTCCCTCCTTCAGGGAACCACCAGTAGGAGACTGCCAGCACAACTGTGAATTCTAAATCTGCTTGTTGGGAACCTGCCGCCCTGACAGTGACAAAGTATTATTCACCATAATTGGAGTCCAGCTGGCAGCAATGATGTGCCATGACAGTGGAGGGAAACACTCTGCTGACGCGGACCGCGAGTCAGCCTGCATGCGCCTAAGTAAGCTGGTTGGCTTAAAGACCGTTGAATTCGGGGAGTACTTGGGACTGCCACCACAGCGGTACAGTGGTAAGACCGTCCAGATCTAAATCAGGCCTTAAGTCCCATAATGGACTGTTTTAGAAGACACAGTGGTTGGCAGACTGCATCGTTCTGGCTAACAGATGCCAACCCATGTTTCAGATACCATGGTAGAATGAACACAAGTACTGTTAAAATTCTCAGTAGGGTGCTGTATAAAAGTATTTCAGAGGGGGTTGAGGACAGTAAGATCCTAAATGCTTGGTTTTCACAGCAGATTTGTCACTGACAATTCCTGAACCTGAACCTAATCCTAGGGAAATACACAGTGGCCAAAAAGACACCACTATATCTCGCCTTTATGGACTTGTCCATGGCCTTTGTGTGAACCAATCCAAACCATGGCATCTCCCATCCAAGATGCGGCTGGATGCAATCATTGTCAATCTATTAGTATCCTTACACACAAATATAAAGGTTAGGGCAGATTCGGCCAGAATGGTGATTTATCTAGAGAATTCAGCATTGAGCATGAGGTTCTCCAAGGGTGCGTGCTCACCCATCTGCTATTCATCTTCTAGGTGAACAAGCTTAGCTCTCATATTATTACTAACCTTGGGCATAGTGGGCGTAGCGGGGCTACACAGAGGTACACAGAGTTGCAAACAAACTCTGTGGAACTCCGCAACGCCACCAGCTCCACCCCCCTATATTAACAAGTAATTCTACATTATTTAAAGTAAATTAAAACCACTTATCTGCACTGCGGCGTCCACGGGCAGCCCTCCTCCTCTTCCTTGCCGTCTGAATAATCCTTGAGAAAACTGCACATGTAAAATTACTTGTTAATATAGGGAGGGTGTAGATGTGCTGGCCAACTTCGCTCTGCTGCGGAGTGTGTGGAGATTTGCCTTCTCCCCCTTCTCTGTGGAACGCGGAGGAGGAAAATCTCTGCACACTCCACAGGTGGAGCGGAGGTCTGCGCCCGGGCTTAAACATTACCTGTACCCTGATGTCCACACGATTAAGGGTGCTTGCCTTCCAGTGCTGCTATATGTGGACGACATCGTCCTAATAGCTGACACACCCAGGTTCTTTTGCCAGAAAGTCCATTCCTTTATACATTTTATGGCCAAGCTTGACCTGTCCACAAATTATGAAAAGTCATTTATAAAGGGGGACGGGCCCAAGTGTACCCGACTCCAAAGCAGTGCAGCCGGTTCCAACCATCTATAACGCACTAGCACTTCCTCTTAATTGGGGGTTACCTTTAGTTCCACTGGTTCTTGGGCCTCAAACATAGTACAGCGTAGGGTCAAGCTGCCCAGGGCAATTGGTTCACTTTTGAGCCTTGCATCTCCTGACAGGCTGCTTGTCTTCTATTTCTGATTGCGAAGATTATCAGTGAGGACAGGACGGCCACATTATCATCCAAGTAGTCTGAATTAGAATTAGAAATTGGTTGATCCAGCGCTGGCCATGGCCATAAAGAATGTTGGGTGCGGCAGGCCTGGATCCACTCCTCCAGTAAAAATTAGGTCCATAGACCGCATGCTGGAACCAGCAATAAAATTGCCCTGACCGAGCGGAGGCTTCCATTTAATTTCAGAGAAGTTGGCGGGATGGTTGCTGATCTTCTGCCCCATCACCCCTGGTGGTGACCCCAGCTTCTCCCTCAAATGGTACCGACCCTACCACTGTCTTTGAATCTAACACTGACTGTAATGATATCCTACCCTCCCCCACTCCAAAATTGCAGAGCAACCAGGATGTTCAACCCGTGCCTTCAAGGAAATTCAAACATGGCATAGGATGCAAGCAAATGGTTAGTTCTGTCCCTTCTCCCTCCGTAAACTTTGCATGAGTTTGAGAATGTAGTAGTACACAGTTCTTCAGTCCCCCTCTTAACACTGCACAAGAAGAACTGCCTAACTAACAAAATGCGTGAACTACTGTCAAGCCAACTAGAGTCATTCTTCAGAAAGCTGTGTGCTATGCTTAGATCAGAACTCTCCCCCTGATCTCACTGATGGATTCTAGTGAAGCTAAGTTGGCTTCTCCTCCATCCAATGTCGGTCATTTGTCCTCCCATATAGGTACCAATAATAGTGGCTCTATGCGGCCTAGCTGTATGGTCACAGAAAGTGGCGCTCCTTCTGCAGATGGCATTTCATCATTACATGTGTCATCCGTTCTCCCCGGCAGTTCTGCTTATAAGGATCAGTTGTGCCAAGCTTGCATATTGAGCGGGAAGGGTGCAGACGCAACACATACCTCAGCACCAATACCCAATCAATCTCTGAAGGGCATTAGTGGAAACACTCAAACATCGCAGACCAGCTAATCCACCATAGGGGCATTGATTTTCTCCATGCAAGAGATATTCTGTTTGAACAGAGATGTGAATGGATAGGGCCTAACCCGTCAGATGTTCAGGGAGACTGTATTGTGGTAAATATTAGATTTTCATGGCTGGTACGTCAGTTGTTATTCAATCCCAGGTGCTGTTTTGTGCCAAGCAGTTCTATTACTCTGGTCCCTTTAGGGTATTGTTATAAACCCCCATTCTCTCAGAGGCAGCCACCTAATCATTTTTCTTCAGGTCAGAGTAAGGGTGCCATGGGTATTCGCTCTCTCCCTTTTTAGTGGGACGAGCTATTGCTTTCTGTCCATTCCAATGCGAGAGAAAGAGCTGGAACCCCAGTTTGTGTAGTTACAGTTGGCTCCCTGGACCTGTTGATTAGTTCTAAAAATCTTTACACTATACCCACAGCCAACAGTTATGATGTGCTTTCTGATTTGGATTAACTTGAGGGGATAAAGGACATTGTACTACCTATTACCCCAATTGTCACACAGAATCAGGCTAAGGCCCCTCATCCCAACAGTAGTCAGAGTAGATCCATCTCTATACTTAGCTGGAATGTAGCTGGTTTTAAGGGAAAAATTAATTACTTATACTGGCAGGCATTTGTTTCAAAGCACAACATAATAGCTTTTCAGGAAACTTGGCTCCTTGATGTAGCGCATTTTGGAGGTTATGACTGCTACTCGCATCTAGCCATTCCATCGACCAAGGGCCAGGCCAGATACCTGGGTTAGTTTAAGTCTCTAGGTACAAGAGACCCTAATTAAGTCTGACTCGCCATCCTTCTTAGCATAAAAAATCCATGACCCCTCGATAAATGTTGCCTTTTCTCTAATAAATATAACAATGATTTTAGTACCACTGTTTGCATCCACTTTACTCATTTATTAAATGTTTTGTCTAAATTACAAGCCCAAGAAGCAAATAAACATATGCAATCTTATTATATTCATTGCGGTGATTTTAATGCTAAGTTAAACGGGAGCACTTGGACCCTTGGAGAGTCATCAGAGGGGAATGCTAATGTACACGATACCAGGGGAGCTGAGCTCCATAACCATCTTGCAGCTCATGGTTTGGTTGATCTAGTTGAATCACTCGAAGGGGTCAGTTCTGAATTACCTTTCTTTAGGGGGGATCGTTGATGCTCAATTATTGACTACGTGTTTTTAAGCTCTAATTTGATATCATGGTTTTCTAAGGGAGAGATTTTACTTACAGTGAGGGGTAACCACAATGCCCTTTGTGCCTCTGTACTATTACCAGTTAAAAGACACTTGTGCAATACTAACTTAGGGGCTCATAATGATGTCGGGTCGAAACTTTGCGACCAACACCGACTCGGAATCGGGACCGGCCGACTCACAGTCGGCTGTTTCGCCCTCCCGATTACGATGTGACCGAACACTGTTCAGTCGGAAACCCATTGTTTCCTATGGAGCTTGTGTTCCGCCAGACAACCGACCATAACCCAGGCTTCTATGGGGAAATGGGGAGTGTGAGTAAAACCCTGAAGCCTGTCACGGGCACTCCACAGTGCCTGCCACACAGTGCTTGGTTTTACGTGGGGTCCTTATGTACCCCCAACTGGAGGTCGCAGGATGAAGCGGGTCCTGCTAGGGGCCCCCAAAGTCACTTTCCGACAGCCTTTGCGTGTCGGGCAGGCCGACACGGAAAGGCTGTTGGAAATCGACATGGTAATCCTGAGGTCAGAAACCCTGGCTATTGGGATGTACGATGCGGTTCTGACTGACACAGATACTCCGAGCGCCGGTCGGAAAGTACTCAGAATGATAGCGCGGTTTCCCTTCTAACCGCGAATATTGTAATCGGTCGAGTGGATTGTAAACCGACCAAGTGGTCAGACGGGCTCCGACACTAACGTGGAGAATCCAACTGTCGGGAGGAGGCTTTCCGCCCAACATTGTAATTGGCCCTTTAGTCTCTATTATGCAACATTCAAGGGACAGTTTAAGATTAGTATGGTGCCTTAAAAATCCCACACAGTCTCTGGGTTTGTTTCTTAATTGCTTAGCTGACAATGGACATGAGATGACGGCCTCAAATTATAGTAGTTTAATATATAGTATCAGAGAGTCTCTGCTTAAGCCAATCCGTCTATTGAACAAAGATCTTCGGTGGTTTGACAGGTCTTATTCTATGGCAAATCACAGACTGAGGAAGGCCCTGAACGCACATCCAGGGGTAAGGTTTGAGATTCATCAGGCAAGAAGAGAGTATAAAATTGCTCTGTTACTTAGGAAGAGGGAACTATAGAAAGGGAACTGGGAGTTATTGGAAAGTGCAGCAATTGGGAAGGGCAGTAAGTCCTTTTGGTGCATTGTAAAAAAAAAAAAGATCCAGGAATTCCCCTGCAAGTCCACTCTTGCAAAATAATATTTCAGGATCAGATAAGGTTTTACATTTTACTTGTATTCATCACATTGAGGACCATCCAAATAAGCTAGACTCTCTGTGTATTAGATTACAGAATTAACCGCCCCTTTTTCAAATCTTTGCAGGAAGTGGATTTGGCTATTAAGCATAGTATCGACCTGATGAAATGTATGCCCGAACTATGGGAACCCTTGATTTCAAATGTTTTTAACTGTTGCCTAACAACTAACATTCCCCATTCTTGGACTACATCAACGATTGTGCCTATATTTTAAAAGGGCTTTCGTCCTATTTCGGTATCAATAGCACAATTAAATTATGAGTAGCGTGATATACGACTGCTAAGTCAAATGGGCAGGAGACAAGGGTATTTTCTTTCCCTTTCAATTTGGATTTCGGCCAAAAGTAGGTACAAACGAGCAGTGTCTGAACTTAGCTTTGAGAGTTAATAAGTATACTCATGTCAGACGTTCCACCATTTGTCTTGCCTTTATGGACCTTTCCACCGCTTTTGATTCAGGGAACCGGACCAAATTGTGGCTGATGTTGTTGGATCAATGAGTGGACCCCCTCGGTGAATTCACTGCATTCTTTACATTCATATCTTTCAGCTAGAGTGCGTCTAAATGGACAAGACAAGCTTTCACCTGAATTTCCATTGAAGAGGGGAGTGTGGCAGGGGTGCATAGTGGCACCCCTAATTTTCTTCCACTACATTCATTGGTTAACAGATCATCTAATTTCTACTCATTTAGACACCCCCAGCATTGCAGGCACTCTGGTGCCTGCTTTACTCTATGCCGATGATGACGTTATTTTAGCGCTTAGTCCTAATGCATTGAGGCAGCTGGAAGACAGTTTCACGTTTTTATGCAAAAACTTGATTAAAAAATGAATTACGCCAAATCACATATTAGGTCCTGCAGGCCTGGTAAACTAAGGCTAAAAAAATTGCCATCAATGGGCAAGTGCTTACTAGCATTGATAATTTAGGATGTATGTCGTTACAACGCATGCTTTTTCCACGCATACCTTTACAACGCAGGTTTTACAACGCAAGTCGTTACAACGACTTGCGTTGGGGGGCGCTGGATAGTGGAATAGTTTAATTTACTATTCCAACTCCAGTCCCCGTGGATAGTAGGGAAGGTTTTGGATAGTAAATTAAACTATTCCCTATCCTACAGCGCCCTCCAGCGCAAGTCGTTGTAACGACTTGCGTTGTAATACCTGTGTTGTAAAGGTACTGCGTGGAAAAAGTTTCGTTGTAAAGGATGTTTCCCATAATTTATGCTTTCTTGGTCTGACTTTTAGTGCATCAGGGTCTTGGAACTCTCAGCTTAACAAACTCTAGTCTCAAACTTAGTAGATCTGTAGGGACAGTTTGCAATCTTATTAGACTGGGGACTAGAGGGTCTGTCTCACCAGTATTGAAGATGTAAAACTCTCGGTGAATTAGTGCTGCTACCTATGGAACAGGATTATGGGGTTTTATAAAAAAGCTGCACTTTACAGGCAGAGGAAAATTGCTTCCTTCGTTGGCTGTTGAATTAACCCCCAACTACTTCTAGCTTTACTATTCAGTCAGAGCTGAACCAGGGATTAGCTTCTGACAAGGTTCATTTGACCCCTCTTCTGTTGGGGGTCAGTATTTGGACACATCATGCAGCTACGTTATGCAGGGATATTATTCTCAAGTGTCTTAGCCTGGAAAAGGCCTTTTCTATCCCATGGTTGAGCTATATTCAGGATACTCTGGTAATCCTGGGATTGTCTTGTTTTGTTTACTGAGTTCTAGTAACCCTGGGATTGTCTTCTTTGTTTACTTACCATTGTAGTAATACTGAAGCAGATAAGATGAAGGTGAAAGCAATATTCTTGGAACATCGTGAAAATCTAATGAAAAAGTATCTAATTAAATGCAGATATGAATGATTATAGATCTTTAGCTTCAGGGGAGCTAACTATGTATTTATCTCTTGATCTCTGACAATGGGAGCGATCACTTATTTTGCGTTTTGGGGCGGGCTCAATTTATTGGTCCCTGTGCTTTAAAAGTGTCCCAGGTCTTGAGGGGAATATAGTATCATCTTGCCCATGTGACAATCAATTTGAACAAACACTGTTGCACCTTATGTGTTTCTGCAATTTGCAGTTTGTCACGTAAGCACTTTTTGAAACCCTTTTTATGCAAGATAGAATTCCGATGGTGTAGAGTAGCTTTGCTTTACTTACAGTCTTTGAGCTTGCCCGAAATTTGCTAATGTGTTTGTGCCATTTTGAAGTCAGCTATCTGGGCAAGAAAAGCAATGATATGGTAATTGTTCACTGGTCTTTTCTTTGTTACATATTTTTTTGTAATTTTAAGGATGAAGTATGTTTCAGGTCTTATGAAATTTTATATACATGCATACACTTATTATATTTGACCAAAGTGCCTTTTTTAGAACTTGTATTCCATAAAGTTTCACATGTATTTTGTTGTAATTATCTATTCGTATCTTGTATTTATTTTTGTGTTTTTTTTACGTCCTATATAGGTCGAAAAAAGATTATTGAATTAATGAAGTTGTCTGCTGCACTTTCTTGTTCTGAACATATTTCTCTGGGTATTCTGCTTGCACAAAATATGGCCTTGATACACTTGATTTGGGAAAATTTTGATCCCCAAATATTTTTCTCATTAATATTTTATTTGCAATACCTATAACCTTGTATAGTAAGATTTTCAACAAATTCATTGGAGTTTCTCATTAGTAATCATGTTGTTTAAGGTTTTTGTGGTTTCTGAGAATAAAAGAAAGCTGAAGGATCTGATCTGTCAGCAATGTTGAAATAAGGAAATCTTTTTCAAACATTGGGTGACTAATTACGAACAGAACCCTACAGCGTTACCATTGCATATAATTATATATTTCTTGAGGATTACTAGAAATGAATGTATGTAGTGATGGCCGGAAAACAATACATGCATGACTGTTAGAATTTAACTAAGAATCTGCTAAACAGAATTGGCTGAAAATTCAACAATTCCCTTGGTCAACCTAACATGTAACCCACAGTCACTCAAACATACCATATTTCAACCTCATGTTTATATATCAATTCAATCAGTATAAAGAGAACCCAGCAAAATCATGAACATACAGTGAAATATATAAAAAATATCACAAAGTTTTATTAAAACTCTACTGAACAGATGACTGGATGACAATTGTGCTGAGTTGCAAACAGTGACGTCAATAACAATCTCAACAAAGCTCCAAGGATAAGGTGATGGCCATCCACCATCAGCCAAATAGCAGGAAAAGATCCTCTACTATATAGACAAAAATGCAAATATATCCTGAGCTAAATTCCATAGTAATAAGTGTCCTTAGTAAATCAGAGAAAAAACGGTCTTCTTTTATCCTTCATTTATTCATCACAAGTTATGTCCAAACTTGATCCTAGCCAACACGTGTTTCGTCTTTCAGGGTGTCAACCTCGGACTTCGTCAGGGCTAGAATGTTACAAAACAAACAGTCTTTACACCAGATCCTAAACACAGGCTTGAATTTTAACAATAAAAAGTAATTCCACCAAATCCAAACCTGATACCCGAGTGATTATAATATGAGTCGCCACATGCAGGCAAAAAATCACTAAATGCCCTGTGAGAAGTGAAATAAGATGATACAAGCATCAAGAGGAGAAACGTCATTCATGTGCAGAATAGAAAAAAACGCCACCAGAAGTAAACATATATTTCAAGTGTGCCTAGTCAAAGAAGTTTGAGATTTAGAAAAAGTGCTCGAAAGAGGGGATATCCACAGAACTGAGTGAATTCTGTGTTTAAAACTGACAAATCAATTGCCAGTTGAATTGTAAGTGCTCAAATGTGTCGAGCATGCAATATATTCAATAAAGAGCAGAGAAAGGTTGCCATTACTCCAGACTCACCTATTCCTCTCAAGGGAGTCTATTCTTAACCATAAGGCATTAGTTATCTGAGAAATCTGAGAGAGAATGGAGACACGGGTACTCAGATGAGGACGGAATATCATATTCGACTGCCCGTAGGAATTATAAGAACTCCATTCTATCTGCTAAGGCAGCATTCTTCTCCGACAAAATTTTGAACGCACAAAATAAATCTAGAGAAATCTTCAGGGTTGTGAATGATCTCTGTAATGATGCTAGAACAGAGGTCTCCAACCAGTGGCTCGGGAGCTACTGGTAGCTCACTAGCACCCTCAAAGTAGCTCTCAGAGGTGAAGCCAAACCAAGCCAATCTCAGAGATTCTGTGTATATTAAAGAAGGCAGCACTGCTCATTTCACTACCCTTAAGAGTTACTGACAGCCAAACCAATGGCAGGGCCTGTTGATAACACTCAAACACACACTGTGGTGGCCTATCAATCAATCAATCAGGGATTTATAGTGCGCACTACTCACCTGTGAGGGTCTCAAGGCGCTGGGGGAGTGTGTGGGGGATTTGGGCAGCTCAGGTCATTTGAATAGCCAGGTCTTGAGGCTCTTTCTGAATGCTTTCAGTGTGGGGCTTCATCTGATGCTGAGGGGGAGTTCATTCCATGGTCATGATGTAGGAGAAGGGTGTGCCTCCTGTTCTGGTTCTGTGGATCCAGGGGATTTCGGCCAAGGCCTGGTCAGCAGAGCGGATGTTTCTTTTGGGGGTGTAGAAGGAGATTCTTTCGCTGCCATAGCCATAATATTTTCGTCCAGACTATTTTGGGCATACAAGTCTAGTAATTACATACTTGCTGCCATCACTGACATATTAAAAGCATGACTGGCCTGCTTTTAGCCATTCCTGACAGAGGGGCAACCGCTTCTCCCATAACAATGGCCATAACTCATGTATTTTGGGAATCCAGCTGTGGCACAGTGGTAGCCCTGGTTTAATTGTGGGCATTATTGGCATAACAGAGGCATTATTAGTGTTATGGTGAGGAAGCATGGCCTATGATTCCAATACTTGGGTATTTGAAGCATAATTTGTCCATGAGAGGCATTTTTACAAGGTGGTACTCAATGAAAACAATAAGCTGATGTTTAGGGACTGTGTATATTCTAACAATGAAAACATATTTGATTTCTAAAGGAAAAAATGATGCTTTTTCAGAAAAGGTTTTTCTTCTGGAAAATTGAGTATGATTGCTCAAAGTGGAAAGGGATTTTGATAGAAAAATATGTGTATTTTCCAAAACTAATATGCTAATGACGACAAATTATTGCAATTCTAAAACTCATTTAAAGTTGTTAGCTGAATGATAATTCAATTTGAGTTGGGGAGTCTTATTGCTGTGGTAATACCCTTTGTGGCACACTTCATGTGATGATTTGAATTTTACTTGATTACTTGATTACAAGCATTTAATATTGATAAACACTTTCCTAGCATTCTGCTGATAACTTCACCTGGAATTTTTGGGTGGTTACTACTGATAATTGTGCTTAGGGTTGTCATAGTGTAATTTTAATACATATCATCAGCATTTGACAGTGCTAAAATAAGCTAGTAGCTCAGCAGGACTTTCCTTGAGCAGAATTAGCTCTCACTACAGAAAAGGTTGGAGACCCCTGTGCTAGAACCTCCCCCTCCCAAGCCCCCACGCAAAAGCTGTGTAATCAGCTCAATAATTTCTTCAAGGACAAGATAGCCATCATAAAAAAAAGCATCCCGAAAAATCCTAGCACGGCGGCCATCGAGGACATCTGCAGAAACCCGTCCGAATTCGAGGCTTTCCCTCCGATAGACCAATTAAGGTTAGCGGAACTGATGAACCGTGTGAAGTCCGGTTCACCTAATGATTGCTGCCCCCCGCATTTACTGAGGGATGTTTATTCAGCACTCCCGCTCGGCATACTCCCCCTTTTGAATGAGTCCCTAGCTCAGGGAATAGTCCCCATCTCGTTTAAAAATGCAACGCTGGTCCTATTAATTGAAAACCCGGGTGTCGATCCCTCTAATCTCTCGAACTATCGGCCCATGTCCCTCCTCCCTTTTGGAGCTAAGATCCTGGAAGCCCATGTGGCCAGCTGTATTTCCAACTTCACTGAAACATCTGATTACCTGGAGCCTAACCAAGCCGGCTTTCGCCAGGCGCACTCATCCGAGGCAGTGATCCTCGCAGTCCTGGACACAATGAGGTCCAATGCCGACAGGGGTATACATCAGGCCTCGGTGCTCCTGGACCTGTCGGCAGCGTTCGACACGGTGGACCATACCATCTTATTACACCGTGTCGAACAAGCCGGCCCGGGAGGCTCGGCCCTCGGCTGGGTGAAGTCTTTCCTGAGCGACCGGGCCCAGGCAGTTAAGCTCGGGAACTTCCTAGCGCCCAAATTATCCATCACCTGCGGCGTCCCGCAAGGTTCGTCATTGTCCCCCCTCCTGTTTAATTTATATCTTAAACCCCTATTACACTCTTTAAAAAACAGGAGGGTTACGATTTATAACTATGCTGATGACCTGCAGCTAATTTTCCCACTGGACTCAGCTAACTCCGCTGTGGAATTTCAGGCTACTATGCTGCACATTCAACGGTGGATGGAGTCGAACCACTTAAAACTCAATCCCGGGAAGACCGAGCTGGTACTCCTGGGTAAAAGCTCGATTAGCTGGGGCCCTCATTTCTGGCCGTCAACAATGGGATCTCCTCCCTCTCCCTCTCTCTCGGTGAAAAGCCTCGGGATCACCATCAACTCCGATCTCTCTCTGAAAAGTCAGGTGGGAGCGGTGATCTCGTCCAGCTTCCTTCAGTTACGCAAAATTAGGAAAATTGCCCAGCTTCCTTCAGTTACGCAAAATTAGGAAAATTGCCCATCTACTCACGCACCCTGCCCTCATTCAGGTGGTTCTCGCCTTGGTCCTCTCCCGATTAGACTTTTCAAACTGTATCTATTTAGGCCTTCCCCTGTTTTTGTCTAAACGCTTGCAAATTGTGCAAAACCAAGCGGCCAGGCTAATCTTCAAGAGCCACGGTAGGAGTTCGGCAAAACCATTGTTGGCCACTCTTCACTGGCTACCTATAGCCCAACGGGTAATATTCAAAGTAGGATGCCTGGTCTTCAAGGCTCTCCACGGGAAAGCCCTATGTTCATCAACAGCCTAGTAATCAAACATGAGCCGACCCGCAATCTCCACTCTGCTTATCAGTCCCTTCTCATTCTACCCTCCTTTAAACAGAAACGTCTTGGCGGGTGTCGATTTGCTCATCTTGCCCCAAAGGTTTGGAACTCTTTCCCCTTGTCGCTCAGGAGATGCACCAATCTCATGGAGTTCAGGGGTGCACTGAAGACCTGGGTATTCAAGCAAGCTTCGGGTTAGGTTAACTGTTTTGTCACTCTTCCTCACTACCAGCGCCATGAAACCTCTGGGTGCCCGTGCGCTTAACAAATTCAGAATAACATAACATAACATAACAGTTATATGTAGTAAAAACGGGCAATTCCAATCGTCACGTATCTGTAGGGAAAGCCACAATTATATCACAATTGTGTCCATGCCTAGCCGAATAACTACCTTTTATTTTAATGAAAAAGGTCTATAACAACTAACTTGTTTAAAGCTGTAATGTAAGGGGATGGTGTGTAGCCTCTCCTAGCAGTCCTCTCAACAGCAATCAGTCAGTATCGGACCTGATGAAAAATGGGTGATGTCTCTATGTCTTGAGCAATATAAGAAAACCTTTAATGAAAACCTGTGTACCCATCCTATTGACAAAGGCAAGTAAATTCACGGTAAAGTGATCATAATATGTTTCAGTTAATGACGGTCTAATATAGTGATGTTGTATCTCTAACCTATAAGGTGCATGCTAAGTTAAAAAGCCGCCACGTAGTGTGGGGAAAGAGAAAAATTAAGGTCAAGGTATGTCATAGTGGCTACAAGGTTTCTAAGTTAATATAGTCTTATCCTCACCCCCAGATAATCCCATAATCCCACGTATTGTCCCGTATTTAATCCAGTATTTTAAAAACAAGACCGACATGGCCAATATCGATCTATCTTGCTCTAGCTGGTTCAAAGTGTTCACCTATATTCGCAGCATCATCCATTCATATGAAAAGCTGGCATCTCGCAACCGCGCCATCTTGTGTCAGGTCTTTTGTAGTCGATATACTACACCACTAAGAGAGAGGACTTACGTTGAGAACAGAAAGCGGCCGCCATATTAAGACGGGTTCGTCGAAAGTAAAATCCATAAATATATTAAGTATGTATTTTGTCCTGTTATAGAGTTCAATCTGTATTATGATATATTAAGGGTAATGGACATATCATTATTAAGCAAATGAGACAAAGTGAAAATCAAGAGAAACAAGAAAGAAGAAGGAAGCGTAAAAAAGGATAAGTCATGCAGATAAATAAAGTGTCATCGTTCATCAAGTTGCTGATGTTGTGTATCTTTTGGATTTGGTTCACACAGTCTCCACAGTATCTCAAGTATAAAAAGAGAATATTATATATGTATATCAAATCACATTGTCGTTAAAACCACAATATAGTCTCTCACATACAGGGTGCATTAGCGATGAATACAAAATGCTAAATCTTTAGTAAGTGCATTTGTATAAAACATAACTATCATGTCTCTTTCGGATTAAGCTGCACAGTATTTATAGTATTGCATAAATATAAAATTGCGAGGCTCGATACGCTGAGAATCGTTATCATCTATAAACAAACGATACCCTCCTTCAATTCTGAAATGCATTGTCGTTATATATACGATGCATTATCTGAAGATTATGCTTATATTTATCATATCTCTTAACTCATTACTATGAAGACGACATTCAGTTCCTGTTAGGTGTACATTGTTTGAAGCCTATCACTATCAGATAACGGGAAAAAGGGAAAACTCACACAAAGTACAACTTTATCGTACTGGCATATTTTTTGCGTCTGCCATGGAACAGGAGAAAAGGGAGCAGAGTCCATTTATCAGTTATCATTCTATAAACTCATATTAAACAAAAAGGTTCAGTGGATGTTATCACGCAAAAGTATTAGTGTCAGCTCAAGACATGCTAGTTGATAAGGGATCCATATGCTAGGAGATCAATTACCTAAGAAATACTGAAATTCATTATCAATATTAAGTCCCCTATCAACAGCATGCACTTGCATAATCCAACGTGCTTCTTTCTGTCTCAATTTAAGTTCCCAGTTGCCACCTCTAACATCAAGCAACATATTTTCAATTCCATGAAAAGAGAAAGATAAATGTGTTCCTTGTGATTCACATTCTGATGCATGTACCGCTATTGGATATCTCATGTCCCTATTCTTCAGAGCCCTGAAGTGTTCAGCAATGCGTTCTTTTAGTCTCCTGATAGTGCTCCCTATATAGACCTTATTGCATTTGCAAATCACCGCATACACAACATAAGTGGTGTTACAGTCTATGTGTTTTATTTCAAAGTTCCTAGAGCCATTGTAGCTAAAATTCTGTAAACCATGTTGAGTCAACCTGCACATACTACAGCCTCCACATTTGTAAGAGCCCTTATTGAGCATCTGTAGCCATGATGGTTTTTGTTTCTGCTCTCTCGGGTAGCTTGGGCTTATCATATTTCTAATTGTCATACCTCTCCGATATGTAATCGATGGATGACTTTCTACATATGGTCGTAAACTAGGGTCAGAAGTAAGCATGAACCAGTATCTCTTCAAAATTTGGTATACCTTCGAAGACCATGGATGAAAGTTGGTGATCATTCTAACAGGATTCTTGCGCCTCTCATTGGTTCTTTTCTTGACCTGTAGTGTATCCTTTTTGCCAGTTTCAGTGATCTTTCTTTTGCTCTAGTTACCACCTCTGATCCATGTCCTCTTGACAGGAATCTATTCTCTATATCTTTCACATAAAACTTAAAATCTGAATCCTCACTACATTTACGTCGTGCTCTGTAAAATTCTCCAAAGGGTATAGCATTAACTTGTGATCTAGGATGTGCGCTATCTGAATGTGGTATAGAATTACAGGACGTGCTCTTCCTGAATACTTTGCTACAGAGTCTGCCATGTTCAACGTATAGCTCTAAGTCTAGGAATACAATCCTCTCATAACTGTAATTGATCGTGAAGGTCATATTGTAAGTATTGTTGTTCATATGTGTGAAACAATTTAGCAACTGCTCTCCCCCACCTGTCCATATAAACAACAAATCGTCAATGTATCTTCCGTAATAATGAATATATAGATGTCAGTGTGATCCAACAGGGCCCCAGATATGCTTCGCCTCCATCCACCCCATAAAGAGGCAGGCGAAGGACGGAGCAAATCTGGAACCCATGGCAGTCCCACACGTTTGTCTGTACCATTGTCCGTTAAACAAAAACACATTGTGTTCAAGAACCAACTTAGACATTGTCAGTAACATTTCAATATGCTCAAGCAATTCAATAGGCCTCTTATATAAAAAATGTCAAAAGGCATTCAAACCTTGTTCATGACTAATATTTGTGTACAGTGAAACTGCCTCCATTGTAACAAGCATAATTTCAGGTTTCCATATAAAGTCATCAAGAATATTCAAGACATGCTTAGTGTCCTTTATATTAGATGGTAAGTTTGTAAAATAAGGTTGTATAAAGACATCAATGAATTCCGCTAATCTTTCCGTTGGACCACCTATCCCCGATACAATAGGTCTACTGGGAAATGACACTGCATCTTTATGGACCTTTGGTAAGGTGTATAAACAAGGAAAGCGTGGACGGTCTATAGTCAAATATTTAAACTCATCCTCACTGATAATTGCCTGGGAGTGCCATTCCTTTAATTAAGATATAATTTTTCCCTTAAGGACCTTCAGAGGGAAGTTTCAAAATCTATGGGAATACACATAGTTTATTGGCCAACAGGTATGCTAATATGACTATTCGCGATTATAGATTTCTAAGGGCCAAATGTAGGTAAATATCATTTACCGATTCAGTATTTAAAATCGGTAAATGATATGTAGCTAATGATTCGGTTTTCCCCATTCATTCCTATGGGCCTGGAGGCCCATAGGAATGAATGAGAATTACCGATTCGGTAAATACCGAATCGGTAATAGGGGGTAGACTTACAAGGGTGGCAGAGTGTCACATTGACACCCTGTTGCACCCCTGTATAGTGCATGGGTGCACATGTGGCACACATACAAACCCTAAGGGCATGTATGTCTGCCACATGGCAACTTTGAAAAAAGCACAAAATTGCTTTTTTTAACCCCTTCGATGCTCATGACGGAACGGTTCCGTCATGAGCGACGGTTGAGCTGTGCTCATGACGGAACCGTTCCGTCACGACCACACCCGTTTCTTAGAACGCTCAGCACAGCGCGAAAATTCGCGCCGCGCTGATGCGGTTATGGTTTTCGATATTTACCACCAACTATTAGTTGGTGCTAAATACTGAATCCTTAACTCAGAAATGCACTCACTTGAGTGCTCCCTACACTAAGGATTCGGTAATTTACCGAATCGGTAAATTATCGAATCCTTAATTTTGGCCCCTACATCTCAAATGTCCAATACCGGTCGGTAACTGCCGTAATTCGGTCATTTCGGCCGAAATTCGGTAATTTCGGCCGTTACCGACCGGTATTGGGCTACCTACATCTGGCCCTTAATAACTTATTTTTTACCAATAAAGTAGGCGTTTTATTTTGTGGGTCACTATTTACCCCTTGTCCATGCAGGCCTTTGAAAACTTCCCTCTGAAGGTCCTTAAGGGGAACATTATATCTTTGGGGTACACCATTGGTTTGGGTGCCGTCCAGTAAGATAGGTGTGTTCCTGCTATATGTTGCATTGTTGAGAATGGTGGATGCTATTTTGCACCACCAGTCTGTATCCATCTAAGTGGTTGATTAATCCCAGACTCACTTAATCAATCAATCAATCAATCATAACACTTGTATAGCGCACTACTCACCCGGAAGGGTCTCAAGGCGCTTGGGGGAAGGGGTCCGCTACTGCTCGAACAGCCAGGTCTTGAGTTGTCTCCTGAAGGCGGGATGGTCCTGGGTCAGCAGAAGGTGGATGGGGAGGGAGTTCCATGTCTTGGCCGCCAGGTAGGAGAAGGATCTGCCTCCGGCGGTGGCTCTTCGGATGCGTGGTACGGCGGAGAGGGCGAGGCTAGTAGACCGTAGCTGGCGTGTGGGCGTGTAGAAGGTCAGGCGGTCGTTGAGGTACCTGGAACCCAGGTCGTGGAGAGACTTGTGTGCGTGGGTGAGGAGCCTGAACGTGATCCTCTTGTTGACGGGGAGCCAGTGCAGGTCCCTCAGGTGGCCGGAGATGTGGCTGCGTCGGGGGATGTCCAGGATGAGTCGGGCGGAGGCGTTCTGGATTCGTTGGAGTTTTTTCTGTAGCTTGGCTGTGGTTCCGGCATAGAGGGTGTTTCAGTAGTCCAGTCGGCTGGTGACGAGGGCCTGGGTGACCGTCTTCCTGGTTTCGGTCGGGATCCACCGGAAGATCTTGCGAAGCATGCGTAGGGTGTGAAAGCATGATGAGGAGACGGCGTTGACTTGTCTGGTCATCGAGAGGTAGGAGTCCAGGATGAAGCCCAGGTTGCGTGCGTGGTCTGTTGGCTTGGGAGTGGTGCCCAGGGCTGGGGGCCACCAGGAGTTGTCCCAGGCGGAGGGCGATGGTCCCAGGATGAGGACTTCCTTCTTGTCTGAGTTCAGTTTCAGGCGGCTGTTCTTCATCCACTCGGCGACGTCTTTCATCCCTTCGTGTAGGCTGGTTCTGGCGGTGTCGGGGTCTCTGGTGAGGGAGAGGATCAGCTGGGTGTCGTCGGCGTAGGAGATGATGTTGAGGTTGTGTTGGCGTGCGATGGCTGCGAGAGGTCTCATGTAGACGTTGAAGAGGGTGGGGCTGAGTGATGATCCTTGCGGTACGCCGCAGATGACTTCGGTGGCCTCGGATCGAAACGGGGGGAGGCGGACTCTCTGCGTACTTCCGGCGAGGAACGAGATGATCCACTCCAGTGCCTTCTCTTGGATGCCGATGTTGCTGAGGCGTTGAACTAGGGTGCGATGGCAGACAGTGTCGAACGCTGCAGAGAGGTCCAGGAGGATGAGTGCCGCTGTTTCCCTGTTGTCGAGCAGGGCTCGGATGTCGTCGGTGGCTGCGATGAGGGCGGTCTCGGTGCTGTGGTTGGCTCTGAAACCGGACTGCGAGGGGTCGAGGGATCCGTTTGTCTCGAGGAAGGCGGCAAGCTGTCTGTTGATGATCTTCTCGATGACTTTGGCAGGAAAAGGGAGGAGCGAGATGGGGCGGAAGTTTTTGAGGTCGGTGGGGTCCGCTGTTGCTTTCTTCAGTAGGGCGCTGAGCTCGGCATGCTTCCAGCTCTCCGGGAAGGTGGCGGTGTTGAAGGAGGTGTTGATGATGTTCCGGAGTTGGGGTGCGATGGTGGAGACGGCCTTGTTGAAGACGTGGTGGGGGCAGGGGTCGGTTGGAGATCCGGAGTGGATGGTGTTCATCGTGCGGGCTGTGTCTTCGGTGGTCACCGTGGTCCAGGTGCGGAGGGTGGCGGTGGGGGGCGTTGGTTCGACGGTTGGGTGCGTGGATGGTGCGCCGAAGCTGTTGTGGATGTCGGCGATCTTGCGGTGGAAGAACGAGGCGAGAGAGTCGCAGAGATCTTGTGAGGGAGTGATGTCGTAGTTGCCGGTGCTGGGGTTGGAGAACTCCTTGACGATGCTGAAGAGTTCCTTGCTGTCATGGGCGTTGTTGTCCAGTCGTTCCTTCAGTGATTTCTTCTTGGTGGTGCGGATGAGCTGGTGGTGCTTGCGGGTGGCGTGTTTGAGGGCGGTCATGTTGTCAGCGGTCTGGTCGAGGAGCCAGGCTTTCTCGAGGGTGCGGCAGGTCTTCTTGGAGTCCTTGAGTTCGTTGGTGAACCAGGAGGCCTTCTTGCTTCTGGGTCTGCTGGGAGGGTTTTTCAGTGGTGCGAGGTCGTCGGCGCAGGCGGTCAGCCACTTCGTGAAGTTGCGGGCTGCTTTGTTGGGGTCCATTGTGCTGGCGGGTGGGTTCTGGCTGAGGGAGGTGGTGAGCTGGTCGGTGGTGATCTTGCTCCAGCTCCTGTGAGGAACCTGTTGCGGGTGGTGGTGGGTTGTGGTTCTTCTGAAGCTGAAGTGGACGCAGCTGTGGTTGGTCCAGTGGAGTCCGGTGGAGTGGCTGAAGGTGATGTGCTTGCTGGATGAGAAGACGGGATCAAGCGTCTGGCCGGCGTAGTGGGTGGGGGTGTTGACCAGTTGCTTGAGTCCGAGGTTGGCGAGGTTGTCCAGCTGGGCTGCGGTGTTGCGGTCCTTGTTGTTCTCCAGGTGGAAGTTGAGGTCCCCTAGGAGGATGTAGTCTGCGGACCGGAGGGCGTGTGGGCTGATGAAGTCCGTGATGTCTTCGCTGAATTGTGTGCGTGGTCCCGGGAGTCTGTAGATGAGGGTGCCTCTGAGGGTCGTCTTTGGGTCGGTGTGAATCTGGAAGTGGAGGTACTCTGCGGCGGCAAAGGTGTTGTTGGAGTCGGTCGTGATGCGGATGGTGTTCTTGTGGACGATGGCGATGCCTCCTCCGGTCTGGTTGACGCGGTCCCTCCTGATGATCTTGTACCCGTCCGGGATGGCGATGGCGATGTCGGGCACTGAGGAGGCGGTCATCCAGGTTTCCGTCAGGAAGGCGACGTCTGGTGATGTTGTGTCGAGCAGGTTCCAGAGTTCGACGGCGTGTCTGTGGACGGAGCGGGTGTTGAGCAGGATGCACTTGAGGTGGTTGCTGCTGGTGCTTGGCTTTGCGGGTGTGGTGCAGGTTCGGTGGCAGGTGAATTTGCAGGTTTTGCAGGTGAAGGGTCCGTGGATGCGTTTCGGGGCGGCCTGGTAGCAGGCAGGGTTCCAGCCGGCATTGAGTGCGTTGAGGGCGGCGGCGTCGCAGGTCTGTCGGGTGGTCTTGCATCGGCGGGGCCAGGGGTCCTGGCGCTGGGCGCGGGCCAGGCGCGGACGGGCGCAGACGGGCTTGCCTTTGGCGCGCCTTCGGCGCACAATCGGCGCGCCCGCTGCGCGTCAACGCTGCGCGTAGGCATGCACTCTGCCATAAGTGGAGAGTGGGGAGGGGAGGGGCGAGGGAGGAGCAGCTGGGAGGCGGGAGCGGGGTGGCGAGAGGGGGGGAGCGGTGATGCTGGAGGGAGCGGGGGTGGGGCCGCGGGGGAGCAGCGGCAGAGAGCGGGGTGGGTCGGCGGTGGAGGCAGAGGGCAGGCGAACAATTACGGGAAAAACAATCAGGGCACAATCACGGCACACTAATACTCAGGGGTACAGGAGACAAGCAAACAATCACGGCAAAACTATTCAGGCACAATACTACTCAGGGGTACAGGAGACAAGAATACAATCACGGCACAAGACTAATCAGGCAGAACGATACTTAGCAGGGGCACAGAGGACGAACTGGCAGCGGCAGTGGCGGCGGATACCAGGACCTTCGGGGTGGGCCACGCGGCGGGAGGAGCGACCGGCTCTGACCAGGTCAGGTCAGGTCACCACCACCAGGAAGGTTACCACCTTCTTGGAGCAATATGTTAGTTAACAGTAAGATAGGTATGCTAGTAGATGTCTCGTGTGTGAGTATGGGAGAACCTGACAATGATTATGAAACATTTCATGCTGGGTGGGATTCTTTGTCTAACAGTGAATGTTATCTATGATTGATATTTGTTTTTATATTCAGTATGTTTTTTTATGCTATTGTAAACACTATATTCAGATAGGAACACGTTTATAATTGATATGTTTGTATGTTTTTGTCTTAACACAGATATATGTATTTTTGGATGAACTCTGCCTAAAGAGACAGTTATTATGAAAAGTCCTGATGAAGGTGGGGCATAATCTGACACCACACCGAAACATGTCAACGCCTGTTTTTTTTTTAATTCGAGGAACTATTGAATCTTAAATTATCTATGTGGTGCTGATGGTGTACAATAGATTCAATCGGATTAATGTCTCTATGATGACTTTTTAACTTGTTCCTGTCTCTTTTTTCTTTTTTAATGTCGAATTAATTTGTTGCTTGTATGTTTAAGACTGTTGTATACATTGCTGATACATTTCCTTTTTTTAATGATGTCATATATGGATGTTTGTTTTTATGAAAAATAAAACTTTGTGATATTTTTTATATATTTCACTGTATGTTCATGATTTTTCTGGGTTCTCTTCATACTGATTGAATTGATGTATAAAAATGAGGTTGAGATGTGGTATGTTTGATTGACTGTGGTTTACATGTTAGGTTGACCAAGGGAATTGTTGAATTTTCAGTGTATACTGGTACCCTGTCCCTTGGATAGTAGGGCCACTCCCTTTCTTTTTTAAATAAACAGAATTGGCTACATAATGCTTTATAAGTTAATCGATGGGCACCTTCCTGTTTTCCTTTCAGACAACCCAAAAACTGAAATTGGTGGTCTATAAGATGGTCCCAGCACTTACTTATCTTTTCTTGAACTAGCTGTCCCACTTCAGGAAGTCAGCAGTTTCAGAAAACTTATTTTTTCTGATGGCAGCATCGAAATGCTTCAAATTAGATAGCTTGTCTCTGACCTCGTGGCCATTCTGCAAAACAGTTAAATGTTTGTCCAGGTCAAACTTTTTCTCTTCCACTACCTTTCCAGGGTTATAAAGGTCAGGCACATCCATAGATACCTTGAAGAGCATTTCAGATGGAGTACAACCATCTAATATTCCTTTAGGCAAATTATTTAATGCTCTCTGAACTCATATAGATTATGCTGCCAACTCAGACCTGTACTTAATACCCTTACAGGCAAAGCTTGCGTAAGTGTACTGTTGATGCACTCTGTCAACCCATTGTTTTCCGGGCAAAACGGGTGCAAGTTTTGCAGGCAAACGCTCAGATCAGATATAGCATACCTAGATGCCTTTGCAGCGAATGCAGGACCATTGTTGGAATGAAAGGGATGGAATGCACCCATTGCTATTAATCACTGCAAGTCTTTCATTACAGCTCGAACATCAGCATTTATTTGTGGCCAAACCCACAGGAATCTGAAGCATGCATTAACAGCAACCAATATGTACCTATATCGGTGTACTGATATGATTTGCCCAATATGGTCAATGAAAATTACATTAAATGGTCGATATAGCAAGGGGAGTTTGTGCTTGTCTTGAAATGGTTAATTGTTTTACTTGTTGGCAAATATTACACTGACTCGCATAGTTCTAAGTTTGTTTAGGTAAGTATGGTCAGCAGCATTTTTCAGTGGTGACAGATCAGATCTATCAGCTTTCAATTATTCCTAGAAACCATAACACGTTCAAAAGAACCTGATTACTAATCACAACTGCATCAATAAAACTAAACAATCATCTCAAACATCATACTAATCATAGGTGACACAAATGATAAAAAAACGTTAACATGTCATCCTAAATAGTTGGAAGAAATGATGCAACCGTCTCTATTCATGTCTTGCAAACTTAACACTTTCTATGAGAGAAACATAAGAGCCTGAGAATAGGTATAGAATGGAAATAGTAGAGTCTGATGGGACCAAATGCTGGAAATAGAAGAGTTAAAATTGGAACTGTCAGAGTGTACACAACATTTGTCTTCCATTTAGGACTCACACACACTTTTTTTATACCTGATGAGCACCCGTTGACATGTGCTTCAAAGGGCCAAGACACGGACAAGGATATACTGTATATTCAGTGTTAAGTAATGTATATACCCCATAGAATTGAGCTGATTGGTGTTATATTCTTTTTTGATTAAATCCAGATATTTAATAATATAATCTCTGTGCATTTGTACATATTTTGCAGATATCACATAGCACTGAGCCATCTGCACTATTGTAATTGTATATTTATTTCACAAGATATTTTGAAGTAGAACTAGTGGATGCTATTCACTAAGATCTAGGATCCCAGTATTGTGAATACCTTGCACTTGCATTATTTTTTTAATGTGTTCCTGTTCCTGTACATAAAAAAAGAATAGGTGTGTAATCAGAGGGCATGATTTTGAGATGCACCTTTAATGAACGCATGACATGGAGCCATTTTTTACATATTCTAGATATTATCCAGATTCCAGTTTGGTATATGGGGGTGTTATTTCTCCTTCTCCTTTCACTGCAGTTCCCAGCATCCACCACTTCAAAATGTGAGATCATTGGTTTCCTGCCAAAACCATCTTTAAAACAAAACGCCAGACAAATGGACCACATTTCCCTCCACAGGAAGTGATATTGCTGTATTTCCCAGCATCATACCGCCAGACATCCCCAGCAAAGGACAGACACAGATAAAGGCACTGCCTGTTTAGGCCTTTTTTAGGAAGGAAGGGCCTTGGGCCAGAAGCTGTGCTCAACTTCGGTCAAAAAGTATTTTTTTTATGTAGAATCAGAAATTATTACGAGACCTTACTATAATGTCATTTTAATCTTAGTTTTTTCAGTGAATTGCTAGGATTCTGTTATCATAAAGTAAAATCTTATTACCATACCTAACTATAACATCACTTCAATGATTAATTTTTTTCTGTGAATGTCAGTTTTTAAAAACCTTTATCCAACTCCCTCATTGAGCATACCATTTGACCATACACAGAGGAGTGTTGGATGCAGGGTCTGGTCTGTAGCAAGGCCCTGTGCCCAACCACCCCATCCCTGAGGAGCAAATCCTCTGCCGTACATTACCAGTGGGGGATTCACTGAAGGCCCTGCCAACCCCTAGTTGCCCATCAACCCCTCAAAGACAGTTGCCCGACGTTTCACTTATTTTCACGGTACTGCAATACTCCTGCAGTATGGTCGCACAAGCGGCACTCCAAAGTACCAAAGGACAGTGCAAGCTTCACTTTTTGAGGCTTGCATGGTCCAGTGGTATCCTGCAGTATTCCTGCAGAACCACACTAGAGATCCAGGGGTACCTCATTGGCAGGCTACACCTAGAGGACAAAATTATTTTATTTATTTATTTTTTATTTTGGCCCACAAGTGCCAGAGGTTAAGAGTACACCCACCCTGCCACCTTGTTCCTTATTTTTTCTAAACCTCAGGACATAGGGACCGAGTGTGTCACAGTTTGCATGACCTTGATTGTCTTGATATCCTACGTTCAGGGCATGAAACTACATTTCCCATCATGCCCGGGACATGCTTGACGTGTTACGCTGACACGTGACCAAGGAACAAATACGGAACAGCGGGACCCGGCATTGCCGAATATTCTTGCCGTTGCTGGTGATCTACGAACTTCTGTGTCGGGGTAAGTGCTGTGTTTCTGTGCACTCCCTCGCTGGTACCTGAGGTTGTTGAGTGTTTATAGCACTCGATTCATGCTGTGGTACGAGTGGCTAGGAACGCTGCTCTTCAAGTGTTGCTGGTTTGGATACCAGTTCTGTTTTCAGTCTCTCGTGATCGGGAGCGTTTTTTCCTATTAACTGTGTACATTTCGGAACAGTGATTCCAGACTTTGTTATAAGGGGCTATTGAAGGATATCGTGTGGCGTAACACGAGAACTGTTCTCTTTTCGTGTGAAGCAACACGAGTGTTTGGTGCATTGTGCGGGGATTCCAGTTGACTTTGGGAGTACTAGCTTTGCTCAACATTACCCGAGGAAACAATAGAATTGTCTCACTCTGTGGATGAACTTCACTAAGCAGAACTGTTTTATGAGATGTTCCCAAGGGTTCAGAAACGCTAAGGATTAACCGTTTCTTGCTGTGCTCACCTGTTTTCTTTTCTCCGCAAATTGTTCTTTTGTCTCTACAATAGAAGAGAGTCTCTGGGGATTTACAGGGGATCAGTCCCAAGAAGACCGCATATCATGTGTGGGTAGGTTGTGACGCATATCACGATACATGTTGCACCAGGAATACAATGTTACTTAATGGTTGTTATTTCTTTCTAGAGGTCTGATATCTCCTGAGGTCTCCTTATCTCTTCTATGTACAAAGCCCTACAATTTTCCTTTTCAGGTAGGAATTATTACAAGTTGTCTCAGGAGGTAAAGAAAGAGAATTTAAGTAATACATACTTATTCCAGCGAATGATGTATTGAGTGCATTTGTTATTGTTATTATAGATCTCCCTCCCCGCTGTCCCCTTCCTTTCCCTCCCTCGCTTGACTATCCTGGTGCTCTGCATATATATATCTCAGACACCGGGGACGTCAGGAGGTGGAACCCATTTATCTTCAGCACAATCCCGAAGACATCAGAAGACTGAGCCTGACAGAGTGCCCGACTCTTTACAATTATGGCCACAATATTTCTGTTGATGTTGTGAGCAGTCAATCAGGAAGCTCAGTACTGCAGGAATTGCACTGGTCCTGTGGTATTGTAGGGGCCGACAGGCTCTATTTTGTTTTTTATTTGGGTACCGCCGGAGTACCTATGACAATCTAGCAGGACCATCCTCCCAGGTATCACTATCATTTGAAGCCTAATTTCTCAAAAACAGCTGAATAGATTTACACCAATTCACAGAAAACATACTTTCTCAGTAAAGTTCTTTCTATGGGAAATTATATGGGACAAATGTGTTTTGGGACCCCTCTTTTTCGCAGCCCCCGCTTGAAAGAGCACCCCAAAACTTTCCAGGAAGGATTTGAGGTGGATGAACTTCATTTTCGCAATGTTTCTTGAAGATTAGTGAAACTGCACTAATGTTATTAGCAAAAAAATGCACTTTCTAAGAAAATCGAGCCCTAAATATAACTACACAGCGGCGAATGCCATTCAGTAACATATAAATAGTACAGTATATTGCAATGGTGTCACGAACGACAGTGAAGTTATAGTTCAGACTGTGTTTCCATAGGAAAGCCAATTTTTGTTTATTTAACAACTTTGGCACCATTCAACAAATCAATGCAAAACTTTAAAAAAAAACATATTGGCTCCTTCATGGAAAGTTTCACGCTGATCTGTCAAACTGGGTCCAAGAACAAAACATCAATATTCCATGTCGATTTCCAAAGGAAGGCTTGCTGTCCAATACATTAAAAAAATGACTCACAGAATTTGACTAAATTTGGCAAAAAGTTAGAATTTTACTCAGAAAGTATGCTTTTCATCATGTGGTGTAAATCTGTTCAGCAGTTTTTGAGAAATTTGCATTTAGCAGTACTTGGGGCAATTATGAAGTGGTTCATCTTCTGGAAAAGTTAGCAATATTTTGGCTGTTGGGTCACATTTTCTTTACAAACAATAACAAAGAAGGGGGCATGGTGGACAGACCCTGGCACTTGTGGCAGAAATGCAGAGGGCACCCCGCAAGTGATTGAAATGAGTACTCTTGCATCACCTAACGCAGCTCTACATGAGGTTCTATGGTACTTCTTCTAGCTTGGAAATACGGTGGTACGGGACAAATAAAAAAGAAAAGTAAAAGGTAGAAGAGAATGTGGAGGTTGGTTGCATGCAGTAGTTGGACACAGGGCCTGCGGTCAACCTCCACTGCAGACAGCCAAAGGCTGTGCACAGTGGGCGATGGGTGCAGCGCCTGCCCGAAGGCTAGGCACTGCTGATGACCCCTGCTGTGCACATGTACATATATCTCAACAAAAAGAGAGAAAGGGTTTTTAGGGCACTCTTAGTCCCCAAGCAATATTCAAGTAATCAAAAGAAGAGTGACCAATCCAGGTAAGGTGTATACAGAGAGAGACGGGTGTCGCACGTGAAGTTTGAGGCCAGTTGTTAGTGATCCGATGGTAGGACCAAAATTCAAGAAAAAACACACTATTTTTTCAGGAAACCCTCACTCACCCTAGTGGTGACATGCTTCATCATCGGGTCCACCGGGAGAGATCGAGTACCTCCCCGGTGTGCTGCGACGCCAGGAGACTGCGGAGCTGGTTCTTGTGAAGATGAAGTGTGAAAAGTATTAAAAATGTCGGAGGTTATACCAAAAAACTTTATTCACTGGTTAACCTGACATATTAAAAATATATGTGAAGGGAAACTAGCCAATTACTTTATACTGGTGTTTACCCTGTAAAGAAGGTCAACATGTTTCTGCCCAATTATGTGTATAAATTTACTGGGCTTTCATCAGGACCGGTAAGAGAGTGTGCCAATGACAGGAGGGGCACGCTAAGGCCCGCCTTGCCAATGGTCGTGAAAGTTAAAAATAGCACTATGTGTAAAATTGGTGCACAAAGAAAAAGAAAAACAAACTCGTAAGTAGTGGGGTTTTTTACCTCTTTTGTGAGGAACCTAGGAGTCTGTAGGAAAAAATGACAGACAAACAAACACAAACATAAACACAGAGGTATCGAGTCATTGGATTGTGCATATGTACAGTGGCCATAAAGGGTGACTTTGTGGCTCGACACGTGCTAGCATACATATCAAGGGCCGTGGCCGGTATGCCTTGGTTGCGCAGTTGAAATCATGCCGTAATCCGAGGTGGAGGGGCCTCAACTAACGCTGATTCAAACTGTTCAGCGCAGGCTGCTGCATATATGTGGTATAGCAGCAGGGGCTCAAAAGAGCAGACTAAACCATTATAAGTCTGTTTGTGAGGAAATACAAGGATTATTATGTTACCTATAGTGGGGTGTCAGGGATTGGACCCCGAAGGAAAACAATGCGAAGGAACAATGTCCAGGTGCCAAAGCGCCGTGACATTGCTGGCCGTGGTATATATATTACCCAAGCGCACAATCATTCTGTACAGAGTATAGGATAGATGTCCTTACTTGTAAAGAAATAGATCCACGCCCCATAGAACACAGGAGGGGGGTGGGAGCGACAATGGCACACCCTGTAATTAAGGGAAAGAGGGAAACAAATACACACAGAGGAGGATTTTAGAAATGGCAGAATTAAAAGCATTCAACTTATCTGGTTAGAGTGGAGTCTACACAGAAAGGTCTCTTACGCCCGCAACGCTCGGCACCCGCTCGGCACCTAGCTTCACCCTCGCTGGATCTCGTGGATCCATTGCGGAGGGCGAGCGAGGCGTATGTAGGGCGGTGGCTGAGAGTGGACCAATCAGGCGCCTGGTTTGGACAAGAGGCTTGGAACACAAGGGACGCTGAGCCAATGAGGAGGTTCGCGTCAGTCGCGTGGTCTCGCGAGAGAAAAGAGGCTTGCAGTGACACGCAAGCCACGGGTTAGAGAAGGGCGTGACCCGCCTGGTTGTGGAGGGCGTCCGATGGACTAATGGGTAAATTCGGAAGCGAGGCTTGTGTGGGACATGCAAGCCTCGAGTAGGGAAAGGGGCGGATTTCGCCTTGTATTGTTTACATCGGAGGGTGGGAGGAGCGAAAGCCAAGTCGCGCTCGGATTGGCTGGGGTGACAGGGAGGCTTGGAACTCAAGCTCTGGTGGAACACAAGCATGAATCACAATGTGGCTGGGATATGGATGATGCGGTATGCGCAACGCCCAGACCAAATTATCAAATTTCCAATGGGGAGGAAAAAACCCCATAAGTCTGAATAGAGTGAGTAACACGGTTATGGACATGAGGATGTTTTCAGTGAGCCCAAAATGCCCTGGATGTGAAAAAACCCCTTGACATGTATGATCATGGTATCTGCATTCAAGAGGAAAGGTAGAAGTTTAATGTTTCAGGACACTGGTCCACGGAATCTGGTCATTAAGCCCATTTATATGGGTGCTGAGGCGATAGACCCAGCGTTGCTCTTTTTCGAATAGAATATTTTCTCTGTTTTTCATACAGTTGACCTGCTCGATCACTGTCCAAGTCATATCATTTGGAGTGTGATTGGTTTGCAGGAAGTGCTCACTGAGTTTGGTGGTGATTTTTTTGCATCTAATGTTGCTGCGATGTTCCCCGATGCGTGTCTTGACCTTCCTGGTGGTCATCCCTACGTAACGTTTCGCGCAGGGACATGTGATCAGGTATATTACGTTTGTTGAATTACAGTTAGTGTGGGATTTTTGTGTCCACACTTTACCTGGTTCCAAATTAAGTTGTTTTGAGTGAGTGGTCAGGTGACAGACACTACAGTCTGTACAAGGAAAATGGCCTGTGATTGGGGGAAGGTGCCAAGCGTCAGTGACAGACCTGATTGCTGTGTTTGCACTGGGGATGGTTAATGGTCTTGTATGCACCAAGGCATCTTTGATGCTTCTGCCTTTTTTAAAAGAGAAAAGCGGTTTTTCCCAGTTGCTGAAATTGCTGCTGATAGTCCTCCAATTTTTATTGATGGATTTTTTCACCGAGTCTGAGAGGGTGCTATAGGTGGTTACACAAGTCAATGGTATTTCCGTGGTTGTCCTTATATTTTCCTCTAGTAATCCCTCTCGAGGTTGGTTTCGTGCTCTGGTTTGACTTTTTTTCAATATTCCTTTAGGGTACCCTCTTTGTGTTAGTTTGTTTGTTAGTTCCTTGGCCTGTTCCTTGTAGTCAATAATTTTACTACAATTTCTTCTTAGTCGAAGGAATTGGCCATAGGGCAAGTTTTCCCTTAGAGGTCTTGGGTGGAAACTCCTAAAGTCCAGGAGGTTGTTTTTTGCCGTGGGTTTGTGATGAGTCAGAGTCGTAAAAGTAGTGCCCTCTATTTTGATTACCACATCAAGAAAGACGATCGATTCCCTACTGTAGTTGCTAGTGAACTTTAAAAAAGGATCCAGAGTATTGACCCATTCCAGGAACTGTGTAAGACTGGCTTCTGTTCCTGTCCATAGTAGGAGGATATCATCAATATACCTCCTCCATAATCCAATGGAGGAGGCATAGGGGTTGGTAGGTGGTAAGATATGTTTTGTTTCGTAGTCATAAACATACAACCCCGCTACGCTCGGAGCGAAGGTACTCCCCATCGAGGTCCCTGTGCATTGTAAGTACAATTGGCCTTTGTACTCAAAGTAGTTTTCTTTGAGTGCCATCCGTGCACATTTCAGGATGAATTCTTTGGGGGTGGTGTAATCCCAAGTCTCTTTGTCTAGTGCTTCCCCTAGTACCCGTAGTGTGTCTTCCTGTGGGATACTGGTGTACAGACTCTCTATGTCCATTGTTACCAATATTACTGTGCTTTCAGGTAGACTGATATCGTTCAGTAATTTAAGTAAACTCTTGGTATCTTTTAGGTAGGTACTGGAGTTCTGTACTAATGGTTTCAAGTAATGGTCACAAAAGGTGGATAAGGGTTCTAGAAGGGACCCGATCCCTGATACAATCGGTCTGCCAGGAGGAGGGTCCACATTTTTGTGTGTTTTAGGCAGGGTATAGAAATAGGGTATAGTTTGTCCCCCTGCCATGAGGAATGCTGCTTCATGCGGGGAGATCTGACCTTCAGTCTCCGCCTCCTGTACTAGAGCCCGAATTCGTTCCTTCATTTCTGTGGTAGGGTCTGTGTTGAGGAGCAAGTAATTTGTTCTGTTATTCAGAAGTGTCATGCAGGCCTTATCATATTCCGTGGTGTCCTGAATCACTATTCCTCCGCCTTTATCGGCGGGTTTGATGGTTATTTCCTTGTTATTTCTCAAGTCGTTCAAGGCTTTGTATTCCACTGCTGAGAAATTGTGGAATCGTTTGGGTTCTTCACAATTCTCCAGGTCTTGTGTTACTGCCTGTTCAAAGGCGGTAATTGCCGCAGGAGTCGTATGCGGAGGTGGCATAAATGTAGATTTGAGTCTGAAGTTGGTGTCAAACTCTTCTTCTTCCGTCAATGGCTGATCCTTAGATTCAAAGAAGGCCTTTAATTTTAATTTCCGAAAGAATTGCGAAAGTTCACAATGTAAAAGGAATTTGTCGGGACGACTGGTAGGGACAAACCCCAAGCCTTTTTCCAAGACTTTAGTCTCCTCTTGGGTTAGGACTTTTTTAGAGAGGTTTGTGACCAAGCTTACACTGCACTGGTGCTGGCTGTCGTTGTTCTGCTGCGGGTATGTTTCCCCACTGCATCCTCGTCTTCCCAGGTCACCTGTGTGTTTTTAGAGAGGTTTGTGACCAAGCTTACCCCTCCTGTCATTGGCACACTCTCTTACCGGTCCTGATGAAAGCCCAGTAAATTTATACACATAATTGGGCAGAAACATGTTGACCTTCTTTACAGGGTAAACACCAGTATAAAGTAATTGGCTAGTTTCCCTTCACATATATTTTTAATATGTCAGGTTAACCAGTGAATAAAGTTTTTTGGTATAACCTCCGACATTTTTAATACTTTTCACACTTCATCTTCACAAGAACCAGCTCCGCAGTCTCCTGGCGTCGCAGCACACCGGGGAGGTACTCGATCTCTCCCGGTGGACCCGATGATGAAGCATGTCACCACTAGGGTGAGTGAGGGTTTCCTGAAAAAATAGTGTGTTTTTTCTTGAATTTTGGTCCTACCATCGGATCACTAACAACTGGCCTCAAACTTCACGTGCGACACCCGTCTCTCTCTGTATACACCTTACCTGGATTGGTCACTCTTCTTTTGATTACTTGAATATTGCTTGGGGACTAAGAGTGCCCTAAAAACCCTTTCTCTCTTTTTGTTGAGACATATTTAGCTGCGCACAGCAGTGAGAGTTTTCTCTGGTTACACACCTCTTTTTCTTACAAATATAAAAAATCTTTATATTTTGTACTAATAATGGCAGCAAATTTGGGACTCACTTTCTCTACGGAGGAGGTAGATGAACTTTTGGCAGATCCTAATATGTTCGCTGATCCAGCAATAGCTCAGGCTATTTCACATACAGCGGAATGGGAACAACTTACTGAACTAAAGCGCGACCGAATAAGAACCATACTTCATGGTACTATCCTGAAACAGTATCTCACCTCTAATTCAGCGCCCAAAGGGCTACTAGTTACGAATGCCCCGAGGATATTTCTCAATGACGCCACTTTTAGAAGAGACTGGGCCATGATTGCCTGGCACTGCACCAGAGACTGGCTGGTACTTATTATCAAGACAGCACTACGCCTATCCGAAGCTCTGCTTATTGAAATCCAACAAACAGAAGCCCAATATAAAACCACAATAACGGGTTATAAAAAGAAGTTGGATGAAATTAATAAAGATCTTACGGAGTATAAGGATAATCTGATGCAGGCGAAAATTACAAAATTCCAAAAAGACCTCAAAAAATTCAAATTTGAGACCGTATATCCCTACTCCGATCCAAACTACAGTGTTCCAAAAAAGGACACAAATAAATCAGATGACTCCGATAGCAACTCCTCAAGAGGGAGTACAGATAGCAATCAAAGTCAAAAACAAAGAGGACGGAGAGGAGGAAGGGGCAGATCCAATTTCCCAAACCAACAACCTGGATGGCAGAATTATGGCCAGCCTAACAACGGTCCTGTACCATTGTTTTACCAACAACCCCAGTTCCCCATGATGAACTGGAATCCGTACATGCACCCCCAGTTTCCCCTCAATCACCCACCGATGCCTTTTTTAGGGAGGGGCGGGAGAGGACGCGGACGGAACAGAGGCAACAGAGGCAACACACAGGTGACCTGGGAAGACGAGGATGCAGTGGGGAAACATACCCGCAGCAGAACAACGACAGCCAGCACCAGTGCAGTGTAAGCTTGGTCACAAACCTCTCTAAAAAAGTCCTAACCCAAGAGGAGACTAAAGTCTTGGAAAAAGGCTTGGGGTTTGTCCCTACCAGTCGTCCCGACAAATTCCTTTTACATTGTGAACTTTCGCAATTCTTTCGGAAATTAAAATTAAAGGCCTTCTTTGAATCTAAGGATCAGCCATTGACGGAAGAAGAAGAGTTTGACACCAACTTCAGACTCAAATCTACATTTATGCCACCTCCGCATACGACTCCTGCGGCAATTACCGCCTTTGAACAGGCAGTAACACAAGACCTGGAGAATTGTGAAGAACCCAAACGATTCCACAATTTCTCAGCAGTGGAATACAAAGCCTTGAACGACTTGAGAAATAACAAGGAAATAACCATCAAACCCGCCGATAAAGGCGGAGGAATAGTGATTCAGGACACCACGGAATATGATAAGGCCTGCATGACACTTCTGAATAACAGAACAAATTACTTGCTCCTCAACACAGACCCTACCACAGAAATGAAGGAACGAATTCGGGCTCTAGTACAGGAGGCGGAGACTGAAGGTCAGATCTCCCCGCATGAAGCAGCATTCCTCATGGCAGGGGGACAAACTATACCCTATTTCTATACCCTGCCTAAAACACACAAAAATGTGGACCCTCCTCCTGGCAGACCGATTGTATCAGGGATCGGGTCCCTTCTAGAACCCTTATCCACCTTTTGTGACCATTACTTGAAACCATTAGTACAGAACTCCAGTACCTACCTAAAAGATACCAAGAGTTTACTTAAATTACTGAACGATATCAGTCTACCTGAAAGCACAGTAATATTGGTAACAATGGACATAGAGAGTCTGTACACCAGTATCCCACAGGAAGACACACTACGGGTACTAGGGGAAGCACTAGACAAAGAGACTTGGGATTACACCACCCCCAAAGAATTCATCCTGAAATGTGCACGGATGGCACTCAAAGAAAACTACTTTGAGTACAAAGGCCAATTGTACTTACAATGCACAGGGACCTCGATGGGGAGTACCTTCGCTCCGAGCGTAGCGGGGTTGTATGTTTATGACTACGAAACAAAACATATCTTACCACCTACCAACCCCTATGCCTCCTCCATTGGATTATGGAGGAGGTATATTGATGATATCCTCCTACTATGGACAGGAACAGAAGCCAGTCTTACACAGTTCCTGGAATGGGTCAATACTCTGGATCCTTTTTTAAAGTTCACTAGCAACTACAGTAGGGAATCGATCGTCTTTCTTGATGTGGTAATCAAAATAGAGGGCACTACTTTTACGACTCTGACTCATCACAAACCCACGGCAAAAAACAACCTCCTGGACTTTAGGAGTTTCCACCCAAGACCTCTAAGGGAAAACTTGCCCTATGGCCAATTCCTTCGACTAAGAAGAAATTGTAGTAAAATTATTGACTACAAGGAACAGGCCAAGGAACTAACAAACAAACTAACACAAAGAGGGTACCCTAAAGGAATATTGAAAAAAAGTCAAACCAGAGCACGAAACCAACCTCGAGAGGGATTACTAGAGGAAAATATAAGGACAACCACGGAAATACCATTGACTTGTGTAACCACCTATAGCACCCTCTCAGACTCGGTGAAAAAATCCATCAATAAAAATTGGAGGACTATCAGCAGCAATTTCAGCAACTGGGAAAAACCGCTTTTCTCTTTTAAAAAAGGCAGAAGCATCAAAGATGCCTTGGTGCATACAAGACCATTAACCATCCCCAGTGCAAACACAGCAATCAGGTCTGTCACTGACGCTTGGCACCTTCCCCCAATCACAGGCCATTTTCCTTGTACAGACTGTAGTGTCTGTCACCTGACCACTCACTCAAAACAACTTAATTTGGAACCAGGTAAAGTGTGGACACAAAAATCCCACACTAACTGTAATTCAACAAACGTAATATACCTGATCACATGTCCCTGCGCGAAACGTTACGTAGGGATGACCACCAGGAAGGTCAAGACACGCATCGGGGAACATCGCAGCAACATTAGATGCAAAAAAATCACCACCAAACTCAGTGAGCACTTCCTGCAAACCAATCACACTCCAAATGATATGACTTGGACAGTGATCGAGCAGGTCAACTGTATGAAAAACAGAGAAAATATTCTATTCGAAAAAGAGCAACGCTGGGTCTATCGCCTCAGCACCCATATAAATGGGCTTAATGACCAGATTCCGTGGACCAGTGTCCTGAAACATTAAACTTCTACCTTTCCTCTTGAATGCAGATACCATGATCATACATGTCAAGGGGTTTTTTCACATCCAGGGCATTTTGGGCTCACTGAAAACATCCTCATGTCCATAACCGTGTTACTCACTCTATTCAGACTTATGGGGTTTTTTCCTCCCCATTGGAAATTTGATAATTTGGTCTGGGCGTTGCGCATACCGCATCATCCATATCCCAGCCACATTGTGATTCATGCTTGTGTTCCACCAGAGCTTGAGTTCCAAGCCTCCCTGTCACCCCAGCCAATCCGAGCGCGACTTGGCTTTCGCTCCTCCCACCCTCCGATGTAAACAATACAAGGCGAAATCCGCCCCTTTCCCTACTCGAGGCTTGCATGTCCCACACAAGCCTCGCTTCCGAATTTACCCATTAGTCCATCGGACGCCCTCCACAACCAGGCGGGTCACGCCCTTCTCTAACCCGTGGCTTGCGTGTCACTGCAAGCCTCTTTTCTCTCGCGAGACCACGCGACTGACGCGAACCTCCTCATTGGCTCAGCGTCCCTTGTGTTCCAAGCCTCTTGTCCAAACCAGGCGCCTGATTGGTCCACTCTCAGCCACCGCCCTACATACGCCTCGCTCGCCCTCCGCAATGGATCCACGAGATCCAGCGAGGGTGAAGCTAGGTGCCGAGCGGGTGCCGAGCGTTGCGGGCGTAAGAGACCTTTCTGTGTAGACTCCACTCTAACCAGATAAGTTGAATGCTTTTAATTCTGCCATTTCTAAAATCCTCCTCTGTGTGTATTTGTTTCCCTCTTTCCCTTAATTACAGGGTGTGCCATTGTCGCTCCCACCCCCCTCCTGTGTTCTATGGGGCGTGGATCTATTTCTTTACAAGTAAGGACATCTATCCTATACTCTGTACAGAATGATTGTGCGCTTGGGTAATATATATACCACGGCCAGCAATGTCACGGCGCTTTGGCACCTGGACATTGTTCCTTCGCATTGTTTTCCTTCGGGGTCCAATCCCTGACACCCCACTATAGGTAACATAATAATCCTTGTATTTCCTCACAAACAGACTTATAATGGTTTAGTCTGCTCTTTTGAGCCCCTGCTGCTATACCACATATATGCAGCAGCCTGCGCTGAACAGTTTGAATCAGCGTTAGTTGAGGCCCCTCCACCTCGGATTACGGCATGATTTCAACTGCGCAACCAAGGCATACCGGCCACGGCCCTTGATATGTATGCTAGCACGTGTCGAGCCACAAAGTCACCCTTTATGGCCACTGTACATATGCACAATCCAATGACTCGATACCTCTGTGTTTATGTTTGTGTTTGTTTGTCTGTCATTTTTTCCTACAGACTCCTAGGTTCCTCACAAAAGAGGTAAAAAACCCCACTACTTACGAGTTTGTTTTTCTTTTTCTTTGTGCACCAATTTTACACATAGTGCTATTTTTAACTTTCACGACCATTGGCAAGGCGGGCCTTAGCGTGCCCCTCCTGTCATTGGCACACTCTCTTACCGGTCCTGATGAAAGCCCAGTAAATTTATACACATAATTGGGCAGAAACATGTTGACCTTCTTTACAGGGTAAACACCAGTATAAAGTAATTGGCTAGTTTCCCTTCACATATATTTTTAATATGTCAGGTTAACCAGTGAATAAAGTTTTTTGGTATAACCTCCGACATTTTTAATACTTTTCACACTTCATCTTCACAAGAACCAGCTCCGCAGTCTCCTGGCGTCGCAGCACACCGGGGAGGTACTCGATCTCTCCCGGTGGACCCGATGATGAAGCATGTCACCACTAGGGTGAGTGAGGGTTTCCTGAAAAAATAGTGTGTTTTTTCTTGAATTTTGGTCCTACCATCGGATCACTAACAACTGGCCTCAAACTTCACGTGCGACACCCGTCTCTCTCTGTATACACCTTACCTGGATTGGTCACTCTTCTTTTGATCACATGTACATATAAACATATATACATACATATAGTTAATTATCTATTTCAGATACAATTAAAAAAACAGGCCCTTTATGATTTAAGTGAGAGGTCTGACAGTTTGTGATGTCACTTCCTAGTGACATCTCTGTACTTTTGGAATGCTAATTAATGTTATGTTATGTTATGTTATAGAAGCTTCTATAGCGCTCAGCTGCCCCAGCAAAGGGGCGCCCCGGCGCTTCCAACAACAAAGAGGAAGAACTGATTGCTACGGCGGGAAGCTCAACATAACAGCGGCAGAATAAACTATTTTAGAGACAAGAGGTGAGTTTTAATAGCCTTCCTAAAATCCAGCAGATCCTCCAGTCCCGTATATGAGCCGGCACTGAGTTCCACAGTTTGGCTGCAAGGTAGCAGAAGGAACGTCCTCCCGCTCGGCAGCGCTTCACCCGGGGAACAGTGACCAAGTGCTGCCCCAAAGAACACAGCGCGCGGGGAGGAACATACGGGGTCAACAAATTGCAGAGCAGATTAGGTGTGGCAAGTTTCAGAATTTTAAAAGAAAGACAAAGAGTCTTGAATTGGATCCGCTCCGCCATAGGGAGCCAATGAAGTCTCCGGATGGTATCGGCGATAGGATGGAACCGTGGAAGTCCTACCAAGGCTCTGGCTGCCGCGTTTTGAATACGCTGCATCTGGATGATCTCAGCTTGGTTAGCCCCCAGTAACAAGGAACTAGCATGGTCCAGGCGAGAAAGAATAGTCGACTGGACCAGCTGGCGAGTTGACGGGTCAAAGAATTTCAGGATGGGTTTAAGACCTCGTAAAAGGCCAAAACATGTATCTGCCACTTTTTTAGTGTGAATAAAAAAACTAAGAGAGGAGACATCCGCACCCCCAAGTTCTTGACTTCCTTCTTAGGTTCCGGGGCCTTGTCCAAAGCATTAGGCCACCAGTGCTCACCCCAAAGGCTAGCAGTCTTGCCAACTAGCAAAACTTCAGTTTTATTTGCATTTAATTGCAAATAATTAGAGGTCATTTAATCCGCCTCGGCCGTCAGGCCGCTTCTGAACCTAGAGGCATTCAGGGTAGAACCTTCCGCCAGTGCAACCACTAGCTGCATGTCGTCCGCATATGAGACCATTGAAAGGTCCCACTGCCTGGCGACCGCCGCCAGTGGCTGAACATAAAGGTTAAACAATGTGGGGCTCAATGCCGAACCCTGAGGGACCCCCTGTTCAATGGAACGTACCTGGGAAAGAAATGGGGGGGTGGAGACACGAAAGGATCTTCCGGTTAGAAAGGATCTAAACCATTCCAGAGCCAGGCCCGAAATTCCTGCCTCCTCCAAACATTGGAGCAGAACACCATGCGAGACCATGTCAAAGGCGGCACTAAGATCCAGCAGGATCAGTGCCGCCATTTGACCACAGTCGAGAATGGTCCGCAGGTGTTCAGTCATGGCCAGGAGCGCTGTCTCTGTACTATGGCCAGAGCGGAAGCCATGTTGCGTAGCATCCAGAGTGTTATTAGAGAGCAAAAAGTTGGTGAGTGTGATGTTGACATGTGCCTCCGCAACCTTAGCCACCCAGGGAAGAAGAGAAATAGGCCTAAAATTCTCAGGTTTAGTTGAGTCTAAGGTTGTTTTTTTAAGAATGGGGGACACCCAAGCCTGTTTCCACTGTGCCGGCACCATGGCGGACGAGAAGGAGGAGTTAATTATCTGACGAAGAAGCGTCAGAAAAAGCAAGGAAGATTCCCTAAATTGAACAGGCTTTAGAGGGTCGGCTGGAGAGCCAGACTTAATTTTCACACTCAGCCTACTGAGTTCCTCATAAGGAATCTCAGGGATAGCCATAAGCCTAGAGATCGGTCCTGGTCTGGAAGGGGTGTAGGTACGGGAAGTGGTCATGGGAGGAAAAGACCTGTAGATCGACACGTACTTTCTCCACAAAGAAGGAGGCCAGTTCTTCACAATGGAGTTCGGAGATGGCTATAGGTGCCGAAGTTTTCCTGGCACTGAGATCTTTTACGATTTTTCAAATGCATTTAGCAGAATTAGGGATAAGCTTAATCTCATTGGCGTAATAGGCCGCCCGCGTCTTTCAGATGGCTCTATGATAAGATATAAGTTCAGCCTGATAATGTGCTTTTTTTCCAAGGTCATAGTCTTTCCTCCAGTCACGCTCTATTCTTTTACACGACTTCCTCAATATAGTCAGGGCGTCGTTGTACCAAGGACTGGACTCCTGAGAGCGACCCTTAAACCAGCTTGCCGGAATAAGAGAGTCTAGCGCCCGCATAATCCAGGCGCAGAACGTCTCATAGCCTGACTCAACGTTGTTAAAAGGACCCAAAGGGTCCACCCTAAGAAGGGCATGAAAATCTTCTAGTCTTAGTTTCCGCCAAGGTCATTTATAAACAGGTCGCTGAGCTGTCTTACATAGTGGCTTTGATATGGTGAAGGTCATTTCAACCAGCGAATGGTCAGACCAAGCCACGGGGGTAGGGGTTTGCCACAGTTGCAAACTCAATGTTAGAAAAAATGGGATCTAACAGATGGCCCCCTCTATGTGTGGGACTTGCGACCAGTAGATAAAGCTGAAAAGCAGCTAAATCTGCAATCAAGCTGCAGATGGTCTTGTCTTGTACAAGATCAAAGTGAAGATTTAGATCACCAAAGATGCTAAAATTAGCAGTCCCCACGGCAAGCGTCCCTACTACCTCTAGGAGTGCTTTCTTAAAGCTGATAGCTTGCCCCGGTGGCCTATACACCAGGATCCCAGAGAGGGTCAAGTGCGTACTCACAGAGATGCTAAAACGTGCACATTCACATCCCTCTACTATAACTTTAGTAAAGAGACAGGAGTAGTAGGATTTAAAAATCAATGCGATGCCACCTCCCCTAGTCTCTCTATTTATCATACAGATAGAGTAGTCTAAAGGTAGAGCTAACTTAGGCTCTGCTACCATGTCCCCATTGAGCCACGTCTCTGTCAGAAACAATATATCCGGAGTTTCATCAATAATGAGGTCATGAATTTCAGCATGATGTTTAGCTAATGATCTCACATTCAGCTGCAAAATGTTTAGCCGTTGTTGGGGCAATGTGGCAGGAGGGGATGGAAGAGACAGCTGGTAGGGCCACTCAAAGGGTGTAGTGAGGAAGTATTGCATTGGTTGACTAGAGGGTTCATAGCTAGTAGAGCTTCTCTAGAGTAAGTACGACCTCCTGGCCCGTCTCGACCAGCATTTCTGGCGAGAGGCGACGTACTGGTGCGGACGGGTGCAGACGAGCTTGCCTTTAGCGCGCCGCCGGCACGCCCGCTGCGCGCGTCCGCTGCGGGTGTCCGCTGCGTGCGTCCGCTGCGCTCGCACGCCATATCACGCTTAAGTAGGCGACAGGGAGCGCAAAACAACTAGACCACCATCCAAGATGGCGTCTCTCTGCGGGCTACCGGAAGTGAGGGTTTCCGGTCCTCGCTCTCGCCTTAGCCCTCCACAACAATCAGCCACAAGGCTGCGGTGGACCGGGGCGTTCGAGAGCGGGCAACACAATCAAGTAAGTGACGTTAAACGCGCCAAATATTTTAAGAACAGTCGTCAAGATTAAAACAAGATTGTTGCCCCACACCCACTGTGTAGAAGATAATGCAGGAGCTACGTTTTCAAAGCCTCCGCGTTGCAGCAGTTCAAAGCCCTGCTGTTCAAACAGTATTCAAGCGTGTCTGCCCCTGATTAAATACCGGTACTGGGAGCGCTAAACAACTTGACCGCCATCCAAGATGGCGTCTCTCTGCCCACTACCGGAAGTGAGGGTTTCCGGCCCTCGCTCTCGCCTTAGCCCTCCACAACAATCAGCCACAAGGCTGCGGTGGACCGGGGCGTTCGAGAGCGGGCAACACAATCAAGTAAGTGATGTTAAAAGCACCAAATATTTTAAGAACGGTAGTCAAGATTAAAACAAGATAGTTGCCCCACACCCACTGTGTAGAAGATAATGCAGGAGCTACGTTTTCAAAGCCTCCGCCTTGCAGCAGTTCAAAGCCCTGCTGTTCAAACAGTATTCAAGCGTGTCTGCCCCTGGTTAAATACAGGTACTGGAAGTGCTAGACAACTAGACCGCCTTCCAAGATGGCGTCTCTCTGCCCGCTACAGGAAGTGAGGGTTTCCGGCCCTCGTTCTCGCCTTAGCCCTCCACAACAATCAGCCACAAGACTGCGGTGGACCGGGGCGTTCGAGAGCGGGCAACACAATCAAGTGTTTTAAGAACAGTAGTCAAGATTAAAACAAGGTTGTTGCCCCACACCCACTGTGTAGAAGATAATGCAGGAGCTACGTTTTCAAAGCCTCCGCGTTGCAGCAGTTCAAAGCCCAGCTGTTCAAAACCACAGTCACTTATGTCAAATACGGTCACTTATATTTTGTAGGCCCCAGTTTGCACTATATATTTGCCAATACGATTTTTTAGGATGGTCCAGGTACAAATGATCTTCTATTACATTCAAAATCCTCATTTAATACACAGAAAAAAATCCTTTGTTCTTACTCCCATTTTCATTCTGTTCGCTATGGGGTGCCTTCCATTCCCAAAACCCTCCCCCTTCTTCTGCATGGCTCTGTGGATAGCTGATTGAGCAACACAATGTCAAATGATGTTTGCTTGGGTGAGAAGTCTTTGTTTTCCTTGTATTTTGATAATTAGCTAATTTGGGAGAAAAACATTTCGTTCAGAGTGTTGAACAATTAAACCGCCAACACAATTGCTGCTTGGTGCCATAGAAACATGCACTCAACAAAACATGTAAAATACTCAATTAGCATCTGTGATATAAAGGCCTCAAATCGTTAGTCATTTAAGCTGGTTAAACATCGCAATAAAAGATAATTACAAACAGTGTAATGTTCCTGAAAATATCAGTGGAGCTTTTTATGGTGACGTTTGCAAGATCTATGCTGCGGGGAAGGCCTGGGAGCAGGGAGTTCCGCAGCTCTAAAGCTGTCACAGATTTAGGCCAAGTATAGATGCTAGACCATTTTACATGAAAACATTGCTGAACTTATGAATGACTAAGGGAACTACTTTACAATATTCTGCACAACCCAGAATCTAACCACACTTTGATAAAAGGAAGCAGACTTTGACAACGATCAAAATTCAGAAAGCTACGGTTTTCTTGTTTCAGTAGATTCCTACTTCCTACACATATATATTACTTTGAAATGCATCTATAATTTAACGGTGATTTCATTACTCTGATTTTACTTCCTCTGATTCCACTTCCTCGTCCCAGTCCTCGCATCATCGGGTGTCACTCACTCCTTCCACCCGCCCCCTCCTCGGGAGGCACCAATGAAGGACCACCTCTCTACCTAGAAACCTCCTGAGATCATGTGCAGGATCACCTGGGCATAGAAACGCATTAGAGCACGTGACAGAGAACCCAACAGCCCGACCAGGAAGCAGGTTCAACCCCTGCAATGTGCTCAACCGGGTACATACAGAAGCGTATGTAACTAGAACCCATACCAAAGAAAGGCAGGAAGAGAAGGGCCCACACCTCCCACAGGAGTGTAAGCAGCAATAATCAGAGCACATTTAGGGCAGGCCAAGCTCCAAGCCCAATAAGGAGATCAGGAGGGCCATCAGGACTGGGATAAGGAGGTAGATTCAGAGTAATACCGTTACAGTAAGTCATCAAATCATTGCTTCCTCACCACTTTCTCATCTCAATCTTTACATCATGAGGTCAAAGCTGCAATGAAGTCATTGACGGCCCGCCAAGATAGTCCAGATGAAGGTGGGAGAACTGGAGAAGCAGGTTAACAAATACTCAAGCACCTGTGCCCAAGCAAGCCAATAGGCACTATCAGCCAGATTCATCAAGCTAAATTGCACTCGCAAAGGGCAAGATTCTCAGAATCTTGCCTTTTGCGAGTGCAATTTTTGCATTTGGGATTCATCATCCCAAAAGCAAAATTCGCTATTAAAGAATTCGCACATTTGCAAAGAATTGCATTTAAGGAATCTCTATTTGAGATTCCTTAAATGCAATTCATGAATCATTTTAAAATTGCGAAATCGCAATTTTGGGCCGCTATTTACTGAGAGGTCAGACCTCGTGGTAAATAGCAAAAACTTAGAAAAATGCATTTAAATGCATTTTTCTAAGTTGCATGTTACACACACACATGTCCTTTGGACATGTGTGTGCGCAACACCAATGTAGATTACATTTCAGGGGTGCTACAGGGTGTCCTTTGGACACCCCTGCACCCTTGAAATCGCATCCTTATTTGCGATTAGCTAATTGCTAATCGCAAATAAGGAATAACTCCCCATTCATTCCTATGGGCCTGTAGGGCCATAGGAATGCATGGGGAGTTATTCCTTATTTGCGATTAGCAATTTGCTAATCGCAAATAAGGAACATGTAGGAATCGCAATATTTTTTGCAATTCCTACATTAATCCCGTTTTGCAAGTCCTTAATAGCGATTCCTTATGAATCGCTATTAAAGACTCGCAAAACTGATCTTTGATGAATCTGGCAGTAAAAGTCTTAAAGGCAGAATGCCCAATCAGTGTGCCAAGAGGGACAGGCGCAAAATAAACGGGATATACGTAATAGCAGGCCCCTATGAGACAACAGGACAACCAAAGGAAGCTGAAGAGAGACATGAGTTGAGTACGCCAGGCCACAGCCATTGACATGAGGGAAGAAAGACAAAAAAGGACCAAAAGGCTCCACTAAGAAGAATGTCAGCAGAGAATGCACACAGCAGTAGAACAAGACAGTAAAGAGACCACCACCTAACCACGCCTCCAAGGGAAGGACAGCAAGGCCAAAATCTAAGACAGGAGAACATGGCCACCAAAATAAACTGAACCTTATGCACCCTGAGAAGCAATGAGGGAGGACTAAAGACTGCCACCACAACCATTGCGCCACACAAGAGCACATCAGCCGATATATGCAAAGGCAAACGACTCCTTTCTCAATTGTTGCTCTCATTTTCAAAACTACCATCAGAATCTTGATACCCCAGGTCCCAACCCCCACTTTCCGTGTGTGAAGTTTGTAATCTTGGGTTTTTAGTATGATGATATTTTTTTCCTGCCCAAGCAGGTGAGTACGATCTCCTCCTCTAGCTTGCGTCAACTTCGTCTTTTGCCAAAAAAACTTCCTTTCTTCTTCCAATGACTTCTCATTAAATAGTGGTACAAGACAGAATTTTGTGTAGGCTTGACTACTGCAATTCTCTCTATCTAGGGTTTCCTGCCTACAATTCAAAATAGAGCAGTGCCTTCAACCCAAACAGTTCTCATTTGTCGTCCTATGTGACCGCCCTTCCTCGACTTCCTATCACAAAACATATTCTTTTCAAGGATCTTTGCCTGGTCAAAACAGGAATATATTAATCAAGGCCCTCTTTATCTTTTTACATGTGTTAATTGCTGCCCTTCTTGTGCACTCCAACCCTCTGCTTGCTCTCCATTCCCACAATTTGGCAGGGTACGACAGCTAATTAAGTTAATGAGTTTATTGCATTAGATTAACTAAAATCATTACTCGTTCTAAAATAAGAAAATATGATCTACATTTGCCACAATTGGAACAGCATGACTTTATTAAACACAACGAACCTTGAAGTACATATTCAAATATTTCATTACAACTAAAAACAAAGGGCCTCATTTATGAGGTTTTGCCGCAGGGCAGCACCTGCAGGCTTTCCTGCTGTGCTGCCCTAGGGCAAAAGAAAAGGACAGGAATGCGCCGAATCTATGTGATGTGGTGCATTACTCTCCTTTTCCCCTGCGCCAGTGCACAATGGACTGTATTGTGCCAACGCAGGCACCTTTGCACCATGGTGCAAGGTTGCTGGCGTTGCAGGGATAATTATTTTTTGCAGGAAGGGAAACCCTCCTGCTCAAAAACAATCACAAGAGGCTTTTTCCTCTTTTCATGTGTGTTGCGAACGCAGCACACATAGAAAATGGAAAAACAAGGAGAAAAAACATATTTCTCCTAGTTGTGCTTCCCTTACGCCTCCCCTGGGGAGGCATACGTTTTTGGCGCTGCCTCAGATTCATTATTTCTCGTAAATCTGGGGCAGTGTCAAAAAGTCATGGATGTTTCTGTAACAGCCCCCAGCCACACCCATTGCACGCCCCTTTAACTCAGAAAAATGCGTTAATGGAAATATATTTACGAGACAGCATTAAATTAAAAAAAGTGGCTTAAAGTTGCCTCGTAAATATGGAGCAGGCTCCAGCACCACAGAACGTCACAAAAAGGTATGTTCCTGTGGTGCAAGGGGCCTCATAAGTGAGGCCCAAATAATAAAGGTGCTTATTTACAAGCCCCTTGCACCACCGGTGCGTCACTTTTTGTGACGCACCGGTGGCGCAACCTGCTGCCCCATATTTACATGGACACGTGAAGTCACCCTGTGTGGCTTTTCGTGTCCTTGTTAATATGGCCCCTTCTCATGCAACAATTTGAGTGAAAGGGGAGTGCCATGGGTGTTGCTGTAGGTGTTCCCACGCAACACCCATGTATTTGGCCGCATTTCCAGATTTACTAGAATTCTTAAACCTGGAAATGCGTCAAAATGCTACACCACCCCAGGAGAGGTGTAGCGAGGCGCAACGAGGAGAAATGTTTACATTTTTCCCAGTTTTTTCCTCTTTCTATGCATGCTTCATTCTGCAGCACACAGAGAACGAGGAAATCACCTCTTGTGATTGTTTGTGTGGACACGTACAGCAGAGAGGACAATACGAAATGTGTATGATATGGGTTGTGATTATGTAAGTGCTGCCAACAGCTACGAGAGGCTTTATATGGACTCAGGACATGGGGGAGGGGTGAGGGTACAGTATAGTTGCGGGTTTTTATCTTAATTGTTGGGACGAGAAATGTTTTAACTACATACAGGGATGCAGGACAGGAGTAGAATGCACTCATTATGTTATTTCATAGATGGTCTGAGATGCCAACACTCAAGTTGTACGGGAAGGGTACTGTGTATAATACTGTGGTAACTCATGCATGTTTTTTCTAGGGCAACCAATAGGAACTGTTGAACTATGTTGTATATACTACTGCATGACGATTGTTGGAATGGATATGCAACCGCAGACCGATGTATGGAACGTGTTTACCTGAAAATTCAATAAAAATATGTTTAAAATATATATATATATATCAATGACAAGATAACTTGGAATTCTTTACCAGATTCACGAGGTGAATCTTTGATGAACACTTAGGCTTTCCACTAAGACATCCGCTGTGGTTTTTTATTACTACATTTACAGAAGTTGAATAATAAGAGATATTTTAAACACATTAATTCAGCATAATCAAATGACTCTCCACGACATGCACACAACTTGCCTGGTTTTCAGATAATTATGATGTGATAGAGGAACATGAATGAGCAAGCATTTCTGTAAGCATGAACATACTCAATATTTTGCCGGCTTGTCATATATTTCCTGTCTTCCACATCACACTGTGAATACAATTAAGTATGAAGAGTACCAATAATCTCTCAACCTGCCCCAGGATACTTGTGTATTATTTATGTCATTGCATGCCACAGTAGCTAAGCACCCAGCAGGAGGCCGATTCACAAACACAATCAGACAAAGTCTCACTTTACGACTTTTTGTATTTAGAGAGGTGATTTATGTGTCTTCTGCAGTCAGGCCAGAATCTCCTGCTTTGGCCTTACTCTCCACACCCGGGCTGTTCCCTCCAGCTGGAGCCCTACTCTCCGGCTCGGGCCATACTCTCCAGCTCGGGCCGGAGGAATGGTAATCAATGGGCCGGAATGCAATTTATACAAAAGGGAACATTAGGAATGTGTGATAAATAGTAGAGGATGCCATGAAAATCATGAAAATCAGTGTGAGCAGGGGAAAGGGTGTGGCCGGACCCTACATCTTATCTCAGAAAAGTTTGCTCCTTTGCATCATGGTACATGCTGTCCACAATTTACACTCACCTCAGAGTTGACTGTAGTGTCAACACTACAGTAAACACTAAGGGGAGAGTTGTGCACTAATACGTGTTGCTTAAATTGCTCTAACTACATGTGATAGTCAACACAAAGCATACTAATCTCAATTCACATTTGCCAAATCCTCATTTTGTGTTGAGTCTATGGGGCTGTTGGTGTGTGTTATCATTGCAAAACGTACTTCTTGCAGCACAACACTTAAAGTTGTTTGTCACATTGAACCAGATACTCCAACCCAGTATTGAAGTGATCATGTGGCCACTAAATGGAGAATTGCCATGATTTAGACTATTGATGTGGGATTCCTACTGTGGGCCAGGAGATCTGGCTCCAGCTGATGACATAAATCAATAACATCAATATTCTAAATCATGACAAAATCATGGCCTATTTAATCTGGTGTATTTGATTACATTATGTTCTTCCATGCCCAAAGTAGTTGGGTTGTGCATGGGTTGTAAAATTTAAAAAATATGAACATAAATGTATTTCTTCTAATTTAATAAACTATTAGTTATTGATTTGTGTTTTTAGTTATTTTTGCTCAATTTTGACATATGTAGAACACTATTACCTACATGGAAATTATTTGACTAAGCAATAATTTTTGTTTACATTTTAAAATGTATGATGTAAAGAAATAAATGAATTGATTGAGAAATGAAATACAACAGTCTTTGACTTTGTCAGTTTTGTTTTATTCAACATAACCAAAAACAACACAGTATGAAATTAAACATAATTAAAAAGTCAATCATGGTGAACAAAACTATTATTGTAGAGCCATAAATGTTTGAAGTCCAATGTCCAAAATGCAACTGGCATCAGAAAGGTAAATGTGTCCAGAAAATAGTTGACAGAGTAAATGGTAATCATTCACTGGAGGAAATTAAGTTCTTGGTCTCATGCTAGTGGTGGTGAAGGTGTTCCCATCCATCCTGGTGGTCCACCTGAACACCCCCACCTGAGGGGGAGGGGTGGGGTCAGCAGGTTCACAGTTACAGAGACTGAGGTGGGTGAAGGTATTTCCTCTTGTGGCAGGGCATCCCTCTCTATGGCTGAGGCAGATGTAGTTGTGCCAAATGTAGATGGACCACAGAAAGTGGAGTATGTAGCTGAAATTATCATGCAGCACGCCAATCAGGGTATTGAAATTGGAGTTCAGATTCTCCATCTGTGCATTGTCCTCCCTTTGCAACTGCTTCATCTCCAAAGGTTCTGTCAGGACTCGGAGCATTACTGAGGGGAGCGCAAATTGTGGACTGCATGTACTATGATGCAAAGGAGCAAACTATTCTGGGATATGATGTCATGTCTGGCCACAACCTTTTCCCTGCCCAAACTGATTTTCATGACCTCCTCTACCATTTATCACATGTTTCTTTTTGTAAAAATTGCATTCAGGCCCGTTGATTACACTTCATCTGCCTGACCTGGAGAGTAAGGCTCCAGCCGGAGCTTACGGCCCAGGTGTGGAGAGTACGGCTAAAGCCAGAGATTCCGGCCGGACTGCAGACGTAAAGATACGACTCGTAAATGACCTCTGGGAATACCAAATGTTGTAAAGTTAGACTTTTGTCTCAGATTGCCTTTTGTGAATCGAGGCCAGTGTTTTTAAACCCCACTAGAGCTTACAGGGGCAGTCTTCTCTTCCTGACGGAGGGCACACTCCGATGGTGAAGGCATCCAGGTAGATTTTGTGATGTGATTTTTCACATTCTCCTTGACAAAATGTGCACTACTTGATTTGTTGTTTACACAGGACAGATTCAATCACAGCCAGACAACTGTGAGCCTTATTTACTTACTTATCCTGTCCTCTGTACAGCCGGTCAATATCCATTCGACTATTGTGATGCTGATTGCATTTACAGACCATATGAGAACTCTTCACACTTGAGAGGCACTGCACCTATCTTTTCAACTTGTTGTTTTCTGAAAGGGGCTTACTCTTTGTAGCAACCATATGTATAGATTTGGCACGCCATTCAATTTCAGCAGGTACACCAGCATTTGCTGCAGTGATCAAGAAGGTACTGCATAGCATTGTAATCAAGTGTTTTAGCAAACCGAAAGATACTATAGTTAAAATATATGTGTGATATTAACGCTCAGATATTAAAATGATCAAAATGCATATTTTTATAAGTGCAAAAGAGGAAACTAGTCAAACCTACACGTACTAGGCCTCAAAACTGTTTACAACAGCATTGCTTAGAAAGCGTATTGACTAAAACATGCTAATGCATGCTTTTGAATGTTAAAGCCCTTGACCTTTCATGATCATTTTGAATTAAATGAATGTTACATTGAGCTCTGCAAAATGTTTCTTCTTACACCGAGATTAATTTAAAAATGCCTCCCTGAAGAGTATGCATGGATGCAGCAGAAGGGGGTCTGCCCTGTTGTACTCAGGAGAACTTAGAACCTTCAAACACCATTGTAAAATGTTCAAAAGATTATGGTGAATGGATGATAGTGCTACTTCAAAATTCAACTTCCTAAAAGAATACAAATGTAGAATTCATACTGCCTGCTACTTGTTCTTTGCCAGGTGTAAACCATCTGCTAACATTTCTGCAAATGAAATCCTTAAAATAGCGAAACCCATATCTCCGACTTGTGTTACCAACCTTATGTCTCCTTCCCAGGAATTAAATAATTTGCTGTCTGACTTCTTTCACTGTAAAATTCAAACCATGGAAATACCTTTTGCTTCCAACTGGCCTCCATGCTTGTATCCCTTCTGACTCCCCTTGACTTGCTAACTAATGCTTATTATACCCCTGCTCCTTTCTCCAGAATCTGTCTTGGAATTGAGTAGAATGATCTATTCAGAATCTCCCCTTGACTGTACCCTGCATCTATTGTATCTAGGGACCTAGGTATAGTTTGATCAGTGATTCTAGATCTTTGTAATCCTTGTTATGTTATGTTATGTTATGTTAGCGATTTTATAGAGCGCTCAAATACTTATACTGGTGTCATGGTACTGAAGTGGAGCATAGAGCTGATTAAAGGACACAGCACTGAGGCCTACATTCCTACGGCTTGGAAGCACGCGCTTGTAGTTTTACTACCAAATATACCATCTCTGGATCTTTTGTTCTCTAGCAACTACTGCTATATGTCCTTACTTCTGTTCACTTCTGAAGTCTGGAAAGACACACCAACAGTCAGTGTATTCAGTCTTTGAATCCCATAAATGCTTGATTCCATTCAATATTAATTTTGCGGTCACACAGCACTGAAACCATTCTATTGGCAGTCACCAACAAACTCCACATGAGAGTGGACTAGTGGACGAAGGCTGCCCTTCTCCTTTAGGAACTCTCAGTGACTTTTATTATTGGTTCCCATTCTCACATCCTCGTCAGACTTAAGGGCTTAGTCATCACAGGCATTGCCTAGGAGTTTCTCAAATCTTTCTTTTCAGATCATCTCAAGTAGTCTCTCTGCCCTTTTATCTTTTCCATCATGGCTTTAGATCATGGGGTCCCAAAGGGCTCCTCCTTGAGTCTGACCATTTTTAACCTCTCTGTTACCCCTCTAGAAGCAATCATCTAGTTTTGTGGACTTTCCCTTATGATGTATGCAGATAAAACTAAACGGATGGCAATACAGGGTTTGCAAGTCCCTAAGACCTTTTTATTTCCTCTGTAGCATATGAGGGCTATTCCTTTTGCTGTATCTCTGTCAACATTGCACTTTTACCCTAGTGACAGGAAACCCTGCTGGGTAACAGTGCACACCACATGTCTTATAAATGAATAAATAACTAAATAAATTAAATCATTCATGTTCAGAACCATCATTGAAAGTCTATAGAATACAGTTTTACATAGGCAGACTATGGTTGAGTGTGTGCAGAGCGTAATTGAGAATATTAATACCTTAGCTGAGAGTTTGATATGTTAACTTAGTTTGTTACGCTCTCTAGCACCAACGTTACTTGCCACTGTAGAAGCTTTACAACTAAATTTTCATTACCACCAAAGTTTCCTGTCATAGTAGAACAACCACTGGTTAAGCCAATAGGTAAAGTTTATGACAGAAAGTAATTGGCAAGTCAGAGAACGCAAGAAAGGCTCAATGAGTGGATAAAAGGATGCATGGATGCAAGGATGAAAGAAAGTGTGAATGCATGATTTAAGTTAGAAGCTGGCCCTATTTACGTTACCAGTGCTTGTTTAAATACTGCTTCATACCTATATTCTGCTTTACCTTTTCTAAGCACTGTAAACAACAGATCTGAGAATTATCCAATTTTGTTTTGTGTTACACAATGAAGACGAAAGTAACATGTCAGTTCTGTCCCTTTGCACACTAAGATTACAGACAAACGTAAAATCGCCATCATGCAGCAAAACCATAAAAAAAATATTTTTGGGCATTGTTTTAAAATTATTGTTTTATTTGTCATGTAACAAAAGATGCAACAAGGTACGATAAAATGTGGGAAAATACAGTGATTCCCATAAAAAAAAACACTGATTATTATATATTAAATCACAGTAATCCATTCAACAGAAATTGGGAGAGATGTTAAAAGCAAAGGGATTTCAGCCAATGTCTCTTGTGATCGAGTAGCATTCCTCAGAACTCCAAAGTCTTATAGGAAGTCTACTAATGAGCAACACTTTCACAACCTAAGTCTGCAGATCGCAATAATATTAAAGCCATCGCCATAAATATAATAAATAGTATTGTGTATCCACAGCGACGCGTGGCATATTATATTGGTAAAGTACCCCTTGCCACACATAATACTGCTAGTTCACTGTGAAGTTCCATGACCGTATAGAGGAATAAAGTCAAAAGCCAATTTCCTTTATGATGTCAAGGACCTCTGAGGTGACTTGCATTACCCTCATATTCTATGGTGGGGGGACTTTAGTTCTTGTAATACATGGCTACACCATCATCCTTCCCACATACCATTTAAGTCCTTGACCTGTTGCTCATATGAATGAGATGATATGTATTCAGAAATAAAGGATAAAAATAGAATTTGTATTGGAAAAGTAAACACACCAAAAGATATTAGAATGAGTTTAATGAACATTAGATTTAAAAAACACAATAGCTCAGAATATGTAGAAACATGCAGAGATATTGTAGCTTCCCTTAATTTACTAAAGCATGCAAAAATGTTGCAATAAATATCACCTTTTTGCTGACCACTGTTCATTTAGAAACACACATTAGAAGAAGGAAAAGCCATGTTTCGTTTAAGTTGCTTAAAATACAGTGTTAATTATGCTCCTTGTTCTGACTTTAATCCTGGCTGCTGGCCCTGGCATCAAGCATTGCGGTGTCAGAACTCAATTACAATAATTTATTACAGTTGAGATGCTACTCATTTCTTTATTACAGAGAAGTCGCCTGTAATAAGGAAATTAGAAACAGGATTTTTTTACAGGGATTTCAGGCTCAAGTGTATTAGGATATGATAGAAAGGGAACGAGGCACCGTTAGTCTATCTTAGGAAATATCTGAATATTATACTCAGGGCCGGACTGGCTGTAGTAGGCACCGGGCATTTCCCCGGTGGACCGCCAGGGTAGGGGCTGGTTTTGGGCCCCTGGGGTGGCGTTTTTGTTACTGGGGGCCATCAATCTCGGGCCCCTGTAACAAAATCGGCCAAAACCGGCCATTGCAAACAGCTCGGCCGCATCCCCTCAGCCCCATCCCAGTGAGGCCGGCTGAGCAGTTTGCCAGGGCCGGGTTTCAGTTCCCAGTCCGGCCCTGATTATACATTACATAGGTCTAAAAAAGGTCTAGCAGAGGGTTCTGATGAGATATTCAGAAAGTTCTAGGTACTCGTTTTAAATTCAGCCCAGGAATAGCATTGGGCGAAGCTGGGGGGTGGGGGTGAAGGGTGGGCAAGTGGAGGTGGCACAGTAAACCAATAAGGTTGGGTAGAAATTTAGAAAGTGCCTGTATCTTTTCCCCTAGCTGCTCCCCTAACTATGTATTCGTGTTCTGTGAAGGCAGCGATTCTAAAATGAGTTGGGTCCCCAATCTCTCCATTTATCCTAAGGCTAGAGAATGTTCCAAGGGCTGTCACACAGAAATGGTGTGAGTACAATAGGCATAAACACCCTGTAGGATTTCAAAATATATCCATTTTATGACATAAAGTGCAATATTTCAGTCTAGTCTACTATATCATTTTTGCATATGGCAGTCTTCGCAAAGGGCCTAGGATAACTGTATCTGCTAAATATAGATGTCAACAATCAACAGTCAGCATTCAGCAGTGACACGGGGGAGTCTTTGCAGACACTAAAGTTTCCCATATTTCCTTCAATTTGGCAGGCTGGACATTTAGCTCGTAGATCAGCTTTTTGTTGAAATCATGGTCATCATATTACACTTTGAGTCTATGTAAGGACTGCTCTGATTTCCCCTTAATCAGTATGCACAAGTGTGGTACAGCTGCTAACAAAAAACTACCCCTCTGGTCGTTTTTCATGGTAGGGAGGGAGGCGATATAGTGCAATAGTGACATAGCATCCATCCTGGTAGTATACTCATCCCAACAATGTTCTAAACAGTTCCAGGCTTGTGTTCAGTGTAAGAAATTGGTTTATTGGTTGAGCGGTGGAAGCCCAACTCAGGCAACAACCACAGTCCTGGTCAGTATAAACCACAAAAGGCACTAAGTTAACCTGTGCTTAACCCTCAGGCAGCTTGGAACAAAAGCAGTCATGCTTAACTTAGAGGCACTGTGTAAATTATTATGCAGCACACAAACAGTAACAAAGTGAAAACACCACATAGGAAAAATCCCAAACCAATTTAGAAAAATAGAGTACATTTTAATAAATTAAATGAGACCAAAATGAAAAGACATGTTATATTTGTTGAGATAAGAAGATATGATATATATTAATATGTCAATCACAGCATAACTTGGAATACTATACCAGATTCACATGGCTAATCTCTGATGAACACTTAGTCTTTCCACTAAGAGAGCCTCTGTGATTTTCTATTATTATCTTCAACGAAGTTGGATAATGAGATATCATTTAAACACATAAATTAATTAACCCAACATTAGTCAATCAGATGTCTCTCCAACAGCCTGCATACAACTTGTCTAATTTTTAGATAATTAAGTTGTGCTGAAAGAAACGTGAGGAAACAAGCATTTTTGTAAGCATAAAAATGCTCAACATTTTGCCAGATTGTCATATATTTCCTGTATCTCACATCACACTGTGAATAGAATTTAGTATCAAGGGGATAACTAATCCCTAAGGCTGACCCATATACTCGAATATCATTTACGTCTTACATGCCACCATAGCTAAGCCAGAGCTTACAGGAACCCTCTTCTCTTCCTGACGGACGCCACACTTAGCTCGGTGGTGAAGGCATCCAGGTAGATTTTGTGATGTGAGGGGGAAACCACAGAAAACCAAGGAAACCAGCAGGCCCAGCCATCTCCACAGAAGGGAGAGGCAGGCTGAGGTGCAACCTGAGCGAGACACAGGGGCGCTGACCTGGGCGGCTAAGGACACCCCACAGATTGGTCGTTATGAGCTGCTGCAGAAATTCAGAAGGCGGAGGAGGGCAACGATGTGGCATATGGGGGCCCAGACCGCCAGGCAGCATCCGGGGCCTGGCACCACCCATACCCCTTCCACTCTGGTCAGACCACTGGGGGGGGGGGGGGCACAAGCTGCCAGGGCTGCACAGCCTTCGCTTTGCTGGGGAAGTTCTCCACAAATGGCAGGCCCTCGAGTCGGATGGTCCCAGGCAGGGTGGAAGCTCTTTACTTGAAACAACAGCAGAGGCTGGCCGAGCAGTCCATCCCAAAACGAACCAAGCATGCCCAATCAATCAGAGTATATGGTACTGGCTGGACCCTCCCCAGGCAGGCCACCCTGCCGTCAGCTTCATGTCCCTGCCTGCTCCCAGGGAAGGCAGGCTAAGAGGAATGGCCCATTAGGAAAGGCTGGGACGCAGGTGTGGACCAGGCTGGCCCAGTCAGCACCCAGCTGAGAACCGCTGGACCACAGGGGGATCTGGGGTAACCTGTCCCTAGTATTTGGAGTAAGGCTACCACCCTTTCTTGTAATCTGTGGGCATCGAGTGACAGAGGGGACCACTGGCTAGGATGCACCCAACCTCTTGCAGCCCTGCCTGGGCTTCAGGAAGTAAATAAGCCTTCATCAGAACTTCTAAAACAGCAGAGATGCTGGCTTCATGTCCCTTGAAACAACAGCCGAGGCTGGCTAAGCAGTCCATCCATCAACTGACCAAGGGTGCCCAATCAATCAGAGTACACATCACTGGCCGGACCCGAGCCGAGCAGGCCTCCCTACTCGGAGTTGTTAACTTCGTCTTCCTGACTGCTCTTGAGGAAGGCAGGCTCAGAGAAAATGCAGTTCAGGCAAGGCTGGGAGGGAGGTGCGGACCCGGGCCTTTGGGACACCAGGCAGGCCAGCCCGGGCTGTGGCGCCACTGGACGTTAAGGGGATCTGGAGTACCCTATCCCCAGTAATCTGAAGGAAGGCTACCCCCCTTTCTTGTAATCCATGTGCACTGAGTGACAGAGGGAACCACTGGCAAGAATGCACCCTACCTCCTGGAGGCCTGCCTGGGCTTGAGGAAGCCAATGAGCCCTCCTCCGGACTTCCAGGGCAGCTGAGATGTTGGCTTTATTTCCCTGCCTTCTTTCGGGGAAGACAGGCTGGGAGGAAAGGCCTATTGGGCAGGGCTGGGAGGAAGGAGCAGACCTGGGCTGGGCAGCACCAAGCTGAGAACCATGGGGCCCCATCAGAGCTCCTGGACCCGGACATGCAGGGGAGGCCTCTCTGGGCCCTTGGGACCCAGTCCCAGGCAACTTGCCATGCAGTGGGCTGGAGGATGGAGCCCAGGATAGGGTCTGACCCCAGAGGGGTCCCCAGGCAAAGCTCCTGAACCTGACAAAGCAGGAGAAGCCTCCGGGGGCCCGAAGTACCCTCATCTTGGGTACTTGGCGGTACAGCAGGCCGAAGGATGGAGCCCAGGGTGGGAGTGGTCCCGGTACTTGGTTGGAAGTCCTGGACCCAGACACACAGTGGGGGCCTCCCCTGGCCCACAAGACCTTGTCCTAGGCTCTTTGCCACATGGCGGGCCGCAATATGGAGCCCGGGACAAAGGGGCCCCACCGCAGGTCTCTGAGGGGCCTCAGTCAAAGCTTCTGGGCCCAGCCAAGCAGGGGACTCCTCCACAGGCCTGATGAGTCCCCGTCCCGGGCCCTTCGTTGTAAAGCAGGCTGGAGGACTTAGCCCAGGGTAGGAGTGCCTGCTCTGGGGCTTGGTGGGACCCCGGAGTCCTGTCAGAGATTTCGGATCAGGCTATGCAGGGAAGGCCTCACCAGGCCACTGAACCACATACTAGGGGCGTGGTAATGCAGCGGGCCGCAGGATGGAGGCCCCACCCCAGGACCCACCAGGGCCCAGGTCAGAGCTTCTGGAACAAGCCATGCTGAGAGAGCCTCCCCAAGCCTGATGGACCCTTTATCACGCTGGGAGCTGCAGGCCGCAGGGAGCAAATCAGGGGGCTCAACACTAGGGCCCGGTGGGGCCTTGGTCAGAGCTTCTGGGCCCAGCCAAACAGGGGAAGCCTCCCTGGCCCATTGGGCTCCAGTCCCAGACAATTAGTGGATGGAGCCTGGAGTCAGAGCGCCCGCCCTGTGGCTTGGCGGGGCCCGGTCAAAGCTCCTGGACCCGGCCACGCAGGAGAATCCTCCCTGGGCCTGGACAATTGGAAATAACACTACCATTTGTGTTCCCTTAGATTTTGGACCCTAGCTCAGCCAGCACCTAGGGAAACATAGCCAACCAAGGCCTATCCAGGGTGGGCTGACTTGCATGTCAATCACTACAGTTTATTACCCAGAATCCCTTGAAAATCTCACACTTTGACTATAAAAACACATTTTGCTCACATTTCTGTGCTGTAAAGTTATAGAATCTGCAGACAGCCACAAACTTCCTTTCACCCATTGTTCCCCCAAGTCTCCCTATAACACAAGTGGTATCTCACTTGTGTTGGCATACCTAGTGCCCGGGACAGGAAACAGCCCAAAATGCAGCATGGATGCAGCGCATTTTTCCACCGAGAATGGTCCCTTTTTTTTCCAATGAGCCGATCAGCTATTTTCACTTTCAATCTAATGTCATCAGTGGACCATGAGCGCTGATCATCATTACACAAAAAAAAAAGGAAATTACTTGACTTCTCCTGGTCCCGAGGCTGAAAAGAAAAAAAATCCCTCTGCTGTAAACAGTGGAGGGATTTTCTGGACGTGTGCAGAGGACGGAACGGTTACATCCTCCGCACATAGCCACTGTAGCGGAGAACATAACCATTACGTCCTTGGCACAGAAAGGGTAAGGATCCACCAAGTGGCAGTTTTAACAGTTCTATGTTTCTGCTCTGCATGTCCCACCATTTGCACACTCGCAGTAACCCCCCAAAGATGATCCCCTCCTGACTGTTCCTACTGCAAGAGCTCCCCTCTCTGGAGTATTGCAGCCCACACCAGGGCCCATATCGAATCAGTGTGAGGAGGGGTCCTGTGATGAAGCATAATCAATGTGTATTTGCTTGATTAATAAAAACATCAACATGAGCACAAATAAAACGTGAATCACACCAAAATAAAAGAAACTATAAAACTATTCAAATATACAAATAGCAATTGACATAACAAGATTTGAAACACAACAGAGAAGATAAATAAAGTGTGCTTTTATGTGTACTTTTTATGATTATAAACAAGTGGTAATCGAATAAAAGTTTATGAACTGAACTGAAGTGCGCTTGTGAAATGCTACTAAATAGGTTACTAGGACGGAACATAATAACCAAAGGGAGACTTGGCTGCAGTGTGCTCTAAGACCTGCCTAGACCCATAGGGGTATAAATAAAAGATGACCGTGAAGGCATATCAATGACTAAAACATACCAAAAACCCCGCAGTGCTAAAATTAGTTAATAAAATAAAGTGCTTTCGTGCTTAGCAGCCTCCTAATACGATCATACAGACAGTGCTAGAAAACAGCGCTGTGCAAATCCTTTAGTTAATTGAATCGTGATCAGCATGTTATACATTTTCCATGACAGCCACATAGCATACAAAAACAGTACATTGGGAGATCAACAAGAAACACTGAACGTTTAAAAGGGAGATGACTTTTGAGTGTATGGTAAATGAGCATAAAAAGTGTAACTGCGGTGCAAAAGGGGATCACAATGAAAATATGTGGGGTTTTTTGCTTAAACATCCTCCTAAAAGTCAGACAAACTGTTCAAAAGAAAACTCTGTAATGGCCCTTTAGTTAGTATTTCCGGGGGCATGATGTGGTCGGTTCATATCCTTAGCAGTAGCATTTTCTCCACCCACACAAGGTAATTTAGCACTGAGCAGTTCAGCCAGTGGTCACTCAGGATGAAACAGGCAACATCTTCTCTACATGACCTGATTACTTTTACATTGCAATTCCTCATAGGATTGTGTGAGTCCTCTACAGTGGCCTTGCAAAGGCATAACAGGTGGACCATATCTTCAGGCCCCTATCCACACAGTCAAACATGCACCCCTAGTCACAGATCTGGGTTTAATCCATTGTTTTTTTGATCACCACGCCACCCCAGGTTGGATCCAGCCATAAGCAAACCAGTCTTGGCCCTGTTCCCCATGAGAACATTCCAGCCTGAACTACCAGCCCAGGTCCTCCGTGGACCGGAAACAAACATCTTGTGACCGGTTTTGGGGTATCACCCCTCATCAGCCAGACTAGCTTGAACCCAGTGGCACAGTGAGCACAGGACCCAAGTCTAGGCATACCCTTCCCACTTGGGGTGACAAAAGCAAAAGGATAGAAGGAATGCTGAACAAATCAAACATTCACCCCCAGTCACAGATCTGGGTTTAATCCATAGTTTTTTTGTGCATCATGCCACCCCAAGGTAGAGCGTGAGCCAGTGCTGGTAGGACTCAGAGCCTACATTTCAGGAATTATCCCTTTGTTAAGTTATTATAGAGTTCACCTAAAACAGGCTTGGGCCTGAGCTCCGTGTAATTATTGGGGGTTAGCCAACCATGTCTGGGTCTGGCCAGGGTGGATTTATCCTCCAGAAGTGACAGAATATTTATACTTTATTTTCTTATTCTATTGAACTCATCCTTGTCCATTGGTAGGTTCCGTTTTTATGTACTTTTATAAATTGTGTGTGTAACAGCCATGTATGAGACTTAATTTCTCAAATGTGTGTACAACTGATTTATGACTGAGAATATACAAAGTTATCACAGTCTTTGGTGTGTTGTGGCTAATTCGCTAACAGATTCTGAGCATACTCGATGTTGATTGGCACGAGCGCAGACCTTTATCAGTCCCCATATGTAGGTCTATTAATCAAGTATCAATATCATGCAAAGGAATTGCGTCTCCAAACAGAACACACTGTATCTCTACAACACTTGTAGGTCCCAGGCAGGTCCCAGTTTTTTAAATCAAGGATTTTAGGTAAACTCTGGCTAGTGAGTGAGTCCTTCCATGTATTGTGAGACAAAGGTGAAAATGTAGGGATTATTCACTTGCTTCTTTAAAACAACAGTTCACAAAGGCCGCCTGCCTGGCCATGGATTGTTTGGTAAAGCCGACTTCCAGTCTAATCTGGGTAGAGAAAATATATGGCAATAGTTTAAAGATGTGCCTGTAGATCCTTGTTATTATTTTATTCAAAATGGAACTTTCCTGCCCTCTCAGGGACGTACTCCCATATGTCAGAGTAGGAGGGAGTTTTGCTTCGGCAACCTGGAGGAACGGAGTTAGGGTTGGGCCCTTCAACTTTCTATACAAGGCCCAGGTCTGCTGTGAGAGTATTGCTCTTCCTATTGATGCCTATCAGTTGAGTAGAGAACCAAGCATTGGAATTGAAAAACATTCCTCGGTATTTGTAGTTTTCACGTATTCCAGCTTTTCTGAGCATAGGTTCCATGTGTGATGTTTCCCCCTTCATTTCTTTATGATTAGGGTTTTGGTCTTTTTTATGTTAATTGTCATCCCATTTCTCTTGCAGTAGACTTCAATTGCATTCAAAAGCCGTTGAAGGCACACCCTTGTTCTGCTGATTAGCACAAGGTCATCTGCGTAAAGTAGATTTAATTGTAGGATGCTTCAAATTTTTGGGGAATGACTGTTAACCTTGTTTAGCTCAGGCGTGAGATTCAAGAGAAATAAGTTGAAGACAGGAGGTGCAAGTACACAACTCTGCTTCAGATCTTGTATTGTTTTTATGGCTCTCGACAGATAGGATCCATCCTCTAGTTTGACCCAAACCCAAGTATTGTTGCAAAGCATCTGGATAGCCTTGAGCAGGCTTGGTGGAATTTTCCATATTGCTAAACTGTGCCATAACTTCTTCCTGTTAACCCTGACGAATGAGGCTTTATAATCGATATAGCAAAGATGTATTGATTAATTGTAAATAGTTGCAAAGTCTGTCAACAGTGAGAGGGCTATGATGTTAGTGGACGTTCCAGTACATTTGGAGAAACCCGTTTGAATCAAGTGGATCACAGCATTAACTCCCGGCGATGCTTAAAGGTCCTCCAGTATGGTCCCGGCAAAGTATTTTGCCTCACTGTCGATAAAAGATTCAAAAAGGTAGTTTCCAGGATTTCTTCTGTCTCCTCCTTTATATATTGGTGTGATTATGGAACAATTTCAAGAATATGGAATGTTTTTTTTTTTTGTCCTCATTAGCCATATAGTCGATCCAAATGTGCTCCTAGCCACAAGACACAAGACTCGACCACCCCTGTAGCACCAAGGGGCCTATTAATAAGCTGCCAGTACCCAGAGAGTCAGACTAGATGTCTCCGGCAAAAAGCTTGGACGGACAGTCTCCCTTCGGGCCAATTCGGCGTGTGGTCCAATAGCTGTATGGCTTGGGGTGCCTCCCTTTGGACAAGGAGATTTTTAGGCCTAATCATCAGACCCTGGGGAAAAAAAACAAAAAACCCCGGGTTGACTAACTGTTCCTTCTCCATTTAATCAAAAGGTCCCAGAGTCTCAATGATCGGGGGCTACATGTTCTAGTTAGATCGACCTTCGATGTTACATATAGTGAAGACAGCCACTCTGCATGTGTCGGGGGGTTTATATTGACCCAGTTTTTACAGATTTCTCTTCTTGCTAATAAGATAGCATAGAATAAGAACTCTCTTTCTAAACCCTTGATGCTATTGTTTAGGCCGAAGATGATTAAAGACCAAGACCACGAGATAGGTGTTCTGAGGATTGATTCGAGTGTTTTCCTGATTTCTTGCCAAAAGGTGGCAATATTCGGGCACTCCCAAAACATATGAAGATCTGAGGCTGCTGGATAGGAGCATTTGCTACAGCATTTCCCGGGTTGGAATTTCGAGAGCAGTTTAGGGGAGTAATATGCCCGATGAAGCGTGAAGAAGTGATTACGCCTCAGCCATGCTGGCTTGATGATTTTGTAGAGGAGGGTAAAAGATTCCTCCCATATGTCCTCCATATGTGGTTCTCCCTCTGCACCCCAAAGTTTTGCCGGGAAATTGGGGTCGCTCTCTCCATCCTCTATGATGTGCCAATAGAAGAGTGTGACTTCCTTTCTTCCCGCGGGTCTCTCCACTAGGGTGTTTTCTAAGGGGCTATAGTCACCCATCATTGCTTTTTTTGTTTGTTTGAGTTCGAAGCCAGCTGGCCAGTTGTAAATATACTATCCAGGAGAGTGATGATGTTACCCTGAGTTTGAATGGAGCCCATTCCATAAAGGATCCTTCTACCAGCAGTTCCCCCCACTGTGTTATACCTGCGTCAGAAAGGACCCTTTTAACTGTATTGGAATCTTGTGGTGATAGCCCGGGTAAATCCCAAATCGGTGCGTGTTTGGATAGATATCCTATCCCGGCCTTGGATTTAATTTGGGACCATTCTTTTATAGTGCCCAATAATGTCTTTAGTCTGACTTTTTTGAAAAACTTCTGGTGGTCGAACTTAAACAAGAAGCCGTTCAATGGAAGGTACGATCCCAGTAGCATTGCCTTATACATAAGACCATTTTCATTTTCCCAGGGGATCTTAAGTAGCATCCTGGAATGAGTCAAGTGAAATGCCCAAGCGTAGCATTCCAGGTCTGGCAATGCAAGCCCCCTTTTTCTCTTCTCCTTCTCAGTTTCTTCCAAGCCAGTCTGCTGGATTTATATCCCCAAATAAATGAGTTGATATTTTGTTGGCATTTTGCAAGTTGTTTGGGGTCAAAAGTTAACGGAATGGTATTAAACATAAATGTATATTTCGGGAGAATGCTAATTTTTATCAGGCTGGTTCTCCCATAGATGGTAAGCGGGAGAAAGGACCAAGCTTTCATCAAGGAATGGGATTCGCAGGAGATCCGAGCTAAGTTGTTTTGAGCCAGATGATCCAAGTCTTTAGTTTTTGTAACTCCCAGATACCTCATTGAGGATTTTACCGGGAGTTGGAGATTAGAAATATTCCAAACCATAATTTCCGATTTCCCAGCATTTATTTCATATCCCGAGAATCTTCCAAATTCCTCCGCCTTCTTTATAACTGTAGGAAATGCCAAAGCGGGATCAGTTGTATAGATGAGTATATCATCGGCATATAGGCCGACCTTCTTATCCCAGCCAGAAAAAGTGAAATGTGGAATATTAATGTCCTCCCTGATGGACTGTGCAAACGGTTCTACGTATAAATTAAAAAGGAGGGGGGATAGGGGACAGCCCTGCCTTGTTCCTCGGCTAATTTTAAAAGGAGTTGTTCGCGTGCCGTTTATTAGTAGGGATGCTCTAGGGTTGTTGTATAATAGGCCGATAGCTCTGCAAAATTTGGGACCAAGATTGAATTTGCCCATTATTATGTTTAAATATGCCCAATTTACCCTATCAAACGCTTTTGTGGCGTCGAGTGTCATGATTGCCAGGGGTAAGCCAAAAGTTGAGGCAATATCCGCGGCTCCCACCAAATCATAAGTTAGGTCGGCTAGTTGCCGGCCTCTGATGAACCCCTTTTGGTCAGGGTGGATAATTGATCCAATCTTGCTTCCCAATCGCGCTGCCAGAATTGACGCAAAGATTTTATAGTCATTGTTGAGAAGCGAGATTGGGCGATATGATCCACACTCAGCTGGATATTTACCTGTTTTTAATATTAGAGCTATATTTGCTTCCCCCCAGGAACTTGGTGGTGTCTCCCCTCTGATTAGTATATTATTAACCCTTTCCATGCTCATGACGGAACGGTTCCGTCATGAGCTACGGTTGAGCTGTGCACATGACGGAACCGTTCCGTCATGACCACGCCCGTTTCTATTAGGGCCCAGCACCGGAGGGGGAATCGCGGTCGCACAGAAAAGGTTAAAGAGGCTCGTAAGGACTGGAGTAAGAGTGGAATTAAGGGCCCTATATAATTCTCCTGGGAGACCATCCGGTCCCGCGGCCTTGCCCTGTGTAAGTTGTTTGATAGTATTACCAACTTCTATTTCCGTTATTTCTTTATCTAAGTTTTCACTTTGGAAGCTGTTCAATTCTGGGAGAGTTATACTATCCAGCCATTCATCCCTTTCGTCTAAATTGGCATTGAGTTCTTCTGTATAGATATTCCGGAAGAACTCACTAAAGGCTTCCCCAATTTCTGTGTCTGTTGTCCTGCTGGTGGTTCCCCCAGCCACCCTCACTTCTTTGATGAAATTCCTGGTCTGGTCAGCTTTTATTTTCCAGGCCAGCAATTTTCCAGCAGATTCGCCATATTCAAAATGCGCGAGTTTGCTGGCCTGCCAACTTTTATTTAGCCTTTCTTGCAATAGTGTATCTAACTTGGCTTTTAGTTCTGTTTTCTCTTCTTGGTAATCCAGGGGTGTTTGGTCTGATGACTCCAAACGAGACAGTTTTTGCTCTATATGTAGGATCGCCTCCCCGTATTTCTTTTTCCTGTAAGAGGCCCTACTGGTAATGCAGCCCCTTATAAAAGCCTTCCAGGCCTCCCATACCGTAACCAATGAGGCAGAGCCTATGTTCCCCTCTAAGAAGGAGACAGTTTCATGAATCAAGTGATCTCTCTCCTCTTCCTCCAATAGTATTGTTCGGTCAAAGGACCAAGATAGATGAGTGGATTTCTGCTCTAGTTTTAACGAGAAAAGGATAGCGGAGTGGTCTGAAAGATGCAGAGGCAAGTATGTTATATTTTTAATCTGATCTTTGAGGGAAAGGCTGAATAGGACATAGTCAATTCGAGATTTGTGTCTGTATTTGTAATTATGAAAAGAGAATCCCATGGCTTTACCAGCTCTTTGTCTCCAAAGATCGTTTAAGCCAAGATTCGACATACATCTAAGGAGCGTATCCCTCATGTTACTGTGAGCTACGGCTCTGGAAGTGGGAGATTTGTCCAGTTTTGGATCTAAGACAAGATTAAAATCACCCATCCATATTATGGGGTCAGAACAAGTAATGAGGTGGTTCTGCAAAATATTTAAATAAGAGGGATCGTCCTGGATAGGTCCATAATAACTGGTAATGGTAAAACCCCTCAAGTATAGTTGGAAATTAACTATCAGCCATCTGCCGCTCGCATCTGTTTTCCAGTCCGTGATCTGGGCCCTTGCTGCTTTTTTTAAGATAATGGCAGTTCCGCGAATACTAGCGTTGTGGTCCGTGCTTACAAATTTATCAACCCATTTAAGTTTTTTGAATATGTCTGTAATCTCTTGTTTGTTTAGGTGCGTTTCCTGGATCGCCATGATCTGCGCGGGTGAGTCTCGTAGATATTGTAAGATTTTATTTCTCCTCACCCTAACTCGCAGACCATTGACGTTCCAGGATAAAAATTTAATATCTGACATCAATTTTTAGACTCTTTATCGTAGTTTTTCCAACCCTCGGCTCTAATACTTTTTTGCCGGTTAAGTGCCTGTAATTTCCTATATCGCTTTCTGTTTTAGCCAAACAATAGCTTTGAAACACCTTTGGATCCATACTCTTCATGGTTATGAAATTCGGTTTATGAGGACTTTTGTATTTTGCCTTCCCTCTCCCACCCCTGGAAAAACCCCCCCAACTTATTCTGGCAGGATGTATTGCCAGCTTGTCGTCTCTGATGTATTCCTGTTTCATGCCCATATTATCACTTTTATCGGTCACTATGCTTAGTATCTTATATCTTATGTAAGCAGTGGCGATTAGCGGAAGTGTAGTTTTATTCTCTTATCTAGTATCTATATTGAGATATATTATTACATATTATTGCTTCTGATAGCCCTTGAGTAGCCAAAGGGTTTTTGGGCGGGAATCTTAGGAATTATCGATAAGCCCGGTATATCCTAGTATAGCTCAGGGCTTCTAACATAAAATTTTACCGGAGGTGGAGGTCTTTAGTGAAGTTCCTGTGCTATTATCCATTTATTTATTTATTCGCCCCACGCTATTTTCTGTTACTTCTTTTTAATGAAGAGTTTGTTATTTTTTTTTATTTTTTTTCCTTTTCCTTCTTTTTTTTAAAATATATTTTATTCACTCATCTATATTTTACTCCCTTTTTTTTTTTTTTTTTCCCCACCCAAGTGCTCATTATTTCTTCCCCCCTATTTTTTTTATTTTTAAAGAGAAGCTTTTACATTTTCCTTTGTTGTTTTGCTAACTTTTTTTTACACGTGGTCTGGGGGGTTTGCGTGTTCATTGATAGTGACTAATAGCTCATCAGCTTCGCAAGGAGACTTAACATTATACATTTTATTATTGTACATTATCCTTAGAAAGGCAGGGAATCTCATTTGAACGGTGGCTCCTAGACTTCTGAACTTCTTCATCCGTTGGCCTAATTCCCATTGCCTATCTAGCGTGGTTTTGGACAGGTCAGACCTGACTTCAAGGCTTTCAGGGCTAGATTCAGAATCTTTTCTTTCAATGAATATGTTTGAAAGTTCACCAGGATCTTCCTTGGTCTAGCTCTGCCTGATTTAAGACGAAATGGGTCCCGGTGTACCCTCTGAATATCCAATTCTATTTCAGACAAAGGTTCTTCCAGATTAAGAGAGTCTTTTAGTATGGTTGCTACGAAGTTCTTTAACTCTCCTCCTTCTTTCCCCTCCGGAATTTTTAGTAGCCTCAAGTTATTCCTTCTTGAGAAATTTTCAAGAGACTCAACCCTCTCTTTGACTGCATTGCCTTCTCGTCGTAGGGTCTGAATCTTAGTCTCCGCACGCTCCAGTTTTGCCTTAAGCTCGCCGACAGAGTCCTCTAAGCTTCCAGTTCTTAGCGAGAGACCATCTGCCTTAGTCTCTAAGCTTTCGCACATTGTGCGGATCTCTGATTGGGTTTGTCTCGATTCCTCGAAACATCTTTTCGACTCCTCAAACCCACTTCTAATCTCCTTCCTCATGCTGAGAAGTATGGCTTGGAGGGTATCGTCACTTTCAATTTCTTCTCTACTCCCACCGCATTGATCCGACTCTTTAGTCGCCCTTTCTGACGCTGAGTTAGAGGCTTGATGGTCTATAAAGGGCATTGTATTGGTGACTTGCTCTACTGGATCCCCCATTTTTGCACCACAAACTGGTGCTTCTGCCCCTGTTACTTCCACTTCAATTGCCCCCAAGTTGCTGAGTGTAGTTGTAGGTGTAGTTGTAGATTCAAGGGCGTCAACTGATGTGGATACAATTTGTGTGTTAACAGATTTTTGGGGCTCTTGGTTTATGTTTAGAACCTGGGGCAGGACCTTGAAGTAGGACTTCAGTGAAGGTGTAATTCGGGAGGTTTTGCTAGCTTTTGTTTTGCAGTCCCCCTTACTCTGATTCGCCTTATGGGGTAACTCCTTCGGGCCGGTGTAACGCAGCTGATATCCCTTACCTCTTCTCGGGACCCTTAGGACTGGGGGTTGTGTTGTGTCGCTTGCTGCCTCAAGCTCTGATTCTGGCTCGGACTCTGTGAGGGGCTGCTCTCCTGGGCTTCTTTCGGGTTCTTGTACTTGGCCTGTGTCTCTGAGTCCTGTAGGGGCGACTGAATCCTTATCTTTATTGCTCTCTTTCCCTTTCCTCTTAGCCTTCCGCTTCCCCAGGTTTCTAGCAGTATTTATGCTCGAGATCTCCCTAATTGCCTGGGTGGGGGCTTGTGAATGTGCCTTGAATCTGAAAACTCTGGGTACAAGGGCTAAGTTCTGCGAAGAGCAGCAGTCTTGTTTATCTTTGGGGCCCCGGCTGTCAGTGGGCTGAGCTTCACCTCCCAAAACACCCAACACTTTCCCACCCTGCTGGCCCCCCTTACCGCACCATGTGTTTGTTACAACTCTCCTTGCAGAGACGCCGTGTGCAGCTGCCCTTCTGCTTCTTCGAAGCTCCACGGCTGCGTCTCCCCAGCGGTAGGGTGCAGGGAGGAGATCCCGCCCCCAGCACATCAGCAGCTCTGTCCGCCGTTGTATCAACGCAGCTCTGGCGCTCCGGGTGCTCAGACTGCCTCCACGTCCTCACGCCACCAATCTTCAATCTCGCCACTCCTGAAGCCGCTCAGCCGAACTCAGCACTCCCAGTTCGCCGCCCGCCCCCTCTCTGATCACAGCGCAGCACAGCGCCGAGCACCGCGCCGTGCTGCTTTCAGCCCGATCCGAACCGATCCGTCCAGCAACCAAAGCGCTCGCCGGATAGGGTCCCGATATTTGGCAGAGGCTTATCTTGCCATCTTCCACCTTCCACCACCTCTCACCACTCGCCCGTCTATGGTGACCGGAGCAACTAGTTCGTTATCCGGGGCATATCGGCAGGAGCCTCCGTCAAAGACGAGCGCGCCGCGTTAACAAGCGGCCGCCATGTTTTCCCGCAGCCCCAAGAATATGGAATGTTATTACTGCAGATGATGTGATTAAAACATGTAAAAGTCGATGTGCCCAAATAATTGGGTCCTCCTTAAAGATCGTAGGGGGTATCCCAATTGGGGCCGGGCCCCTTCTCGTTGTCTCTTGGAAATTTGTCTTTAAATAGCTCTGGACTGATGGTGAAATTACTTCCAAGTTGAAGTGCTCCCATAGATATTGTGCCCTAGTGGATTCCGGAATGTTCGAAGCATCACAATTTAATTGCGGGTCTGTTGATATAATTCACCCTCTGCCAAAAGGAGATTGAGTTTTGCTTCTTAATATCCCACAGCAGGTTTGCCCAAAAGGAGTTGTTTCTGTTTCTTGCCGATTCCCACTTTAATCATTGTAGCCTTTCTTTGCCTCCCTCAGGCAAGTTTGTGCCACTGGATCATTTGGAGCTCTCCTGCAAAATCGCATACATTTGTTTATCTGTTTTCTGCTTTGGGCAATGGGTTTGTTTCCCTTCCAAGGTACAAACTGGTCACTTTGAGACCAATTGTCTGCTTTTGTGATTTGATCAACTTTGCACATTGTCCTGAAAATAAACAGGTAAAGTCTTCCCAGTGGCTTGTGGGTGTAAGCATCTCCAACTTGGATTCCTGTAGCATTTTTCGGCATCATTAGAAAGAGCTTGTAGGAGGGTGGGGTACATAATATCCGCATGTTATGTATTGTTTCTAATGAAAGTGCTTAGTCAGAAGAGGCCTCTTAGTCCCTTGCTCAAACTCAGTACTATCTCCTGAAGGAGATGATCAATGTTGAGCCTCTCTCAAAGCCAGAATACTGCCCATACTTGAACAAAGGCAGATTCAACAAAGTGTAGTCAATCAATGAATCTCCTGTACAGAGTAGTACAAAGATCCAGGCAGTTTTTCAGAACTGAAACGGCCGTTTGGTACACAAATGCCAAAATGCTCTAAATTCCCCAACAATAGTTGGCCTTTTTTGTCACTTCTAGGAAGATTGGATCTGCCCTCCTGGGGTATGTTCCAAAGTTGCTCTTGTGCCACCAGGATCTCATTAATTGCCCTCACCTGTCCTGGCCCTTAGTCCCCACCCTGTTTATCTGTGAACTTTCCCTCGTAAATTGAGACCTAGCTATTTTGTCTGATGCCCGAGGGAGCTACCTGGTTTAGCTATAGGGGAGACAGGTCGGGGATTCCCTCCTTGGACGTCACCTACCCAGTCAGTCTTTAGACAGACTTCCTTTCATCTCTTCCCTCATCCTCCCTTTAACACCTCCCCTGCCCCATGCACTACTTTTCTCTCTCCTTTCTCTCCTCTCCTAATTGTATTGCCTATTTATTGATGTATTATGTCATTTTTGATCTTTTTCTGTTACATTGTTGATTCTTTTGTAAAGCGCTCTGATACCTTCGGGTCTAGCCAGCGCTATATAAAACTCTTTAAATAAATAAATTAAGTTTTGATGATCCCATTAGCCACATATTAAAATTGCCTGAGAATATACATTTGGAGCTGGCCTTCTAAATCCGTAATTTCAAGATTTCATCTACTAGGCACTCCCATACCTGTGTTCTTGACTTCCTGTTTGGATGGATTTAAACATTCACTACAATAATTGTAATGGGACCCTCAAGCAAATGCATTGCTGTCTGTGGGACTTTTAGACCTTCCATTTAGCCTTAAATCTCTTTATCTTCTATTGTGATGGCGATCGATATATAAATTGCAAAGCTCCCTATTGAATGGCTATATTTGGAAGCTTAAATCGCAGGAATGGAGCAGTTTAGAAAGCCCTCTAGTGACACTGGACATTGGGCCCAGGTCTCCTGTAGTAACACTAATTGAAATGTTCGCTAACATTTTAAAAACTCAAGATTATACATTTTTCCCGCCAGGTCCTTGATGTTCCAGGAACAAACTCAAGTGTTTTAAAACCCTGAGAATTCTTTGTCCAGTTACATTCAGGGCACCAGGTAGCCAGCTCCAGTCACTTTTAGTGCAGTCCAAGAGAGGGTTGTACGGGCATGTCCCCAGCCATGTTATTCTCAATTCCAGGACACGAACTTCGAGAATTCCTTAGAACAGAGCAGGCTTTTCTCGACTGAACAGAGGCATAGGTCGCCACTCTATAAGATGCAAAAAGGATACATGTATTCTGTATCCTTATGGGCAATTAGTGTTTTACCTCATTGTTTGAAAGTATCCACCTTATTTAAAACTTTTAGAGCCAGCTCAGTGGAGCTCCTAGTAACTTTAGTGGTTTCATTTCGTTAGGCTGGACCAGGATCAATGAATTCAATCAAGATTATGTCCTTGGTAGTGATTGCAGCCAGAGTGGAAAGTAATCATGTGAGTTTCAATATATCACCACGATTTAGGGTGTTGATGTGTGCTTTCGAGGTATACTCTGGATTGAAAAGAGTAATTCTTCCTCCTTTGGGGGTTGGAGCTTGTGCTGAGATTCAGTTGTCTTATCAGCCATGACCATATGCAAATGTTCCCGTGCTCACTATGCCACTGGAGTCAAGCTATCCTGGCTGAAGACGGCTGATAGCCAGTAAACCGGTCCTAGGATACTTGATTCCAGTCCAGGGAAGACATGGCTTGGCAGTTCGGGCTGAACTGCTCCCATGAGGCACAGGGTCAAGACTGATTTGCATATGGCCATGTCTGAACTGGGGTGGCTTGGTGATAAAAATAAGGATGGATTAAACCCAGATCTGTGACTGGGGGTGAATGTTTTGCCATTGTGCAACATTCCGTCCATCATTTTGTTTGTTTTGCTGTTCACCCTATGTGGGAAGGGTATGCCCAGACGTGGGTCCCGTGCTCACTATGCCACTGGAGTCAAGCTATCCTGGCTGAAGATGGCTGATAGCCAGAAACCAGTCCTAAGATACTTGATTCCAGTCCAGGGAAGACATGGCTTGGCAGTACGGACTGGACTGTTCCCAGGAGGCACATGGTCAAGACTGATTTGCATATGGCCATGTCTGAACTGGGGTGGCTTGGTGAGCAAAATAACGATGGATTAAACCCAGATCTGTGACTGGGGGTGAATATTTTGCCATTGTGCAGCATTCCGTCCATCATCTCGTTTGTTTTGCTGTTCACCCTATGTGGGAAGGGTATGCCCAGACGTGGGTCCCGTGCTCACTATGCCACTGGAGTCAAGCTATCCTGACTGAAGACGGCTGATAGCCAGAAACCGGTCCTAGGATGCTTGATTCCAGTCCGGGGAAGACATGGCTTGGCAGTTCGGGCTGGACTGTTCCCATGAGGCACAGGGTCAAGACTGATTTGCATATGGCCATGTCTGAACTGCGGTGGCTTGGTGAGCAAAATAACGATGGATTAAACCCAGATCTGTGACTGGGGGTGAATGTTTTGCCATTGTGCAACATTCCGTCCATCATCTTTTTTGTTTTGCTGCTCACCCTATGTGGGAAGGGTATGCCCAGACGTGGGTCCCGTGCTCACTATGCCACTGGAGTCAAGCTATCTTGGCTGAAGACGGCTGATAGCCAGAAACCGGTCCTAGGATGCTTGATTCCAGTCCATGGAAGACATGGCTTGGCAGTTCGGGCTGGACTGTTCCCATGAGGCACAGGGTCAAGACTGATTTGCATATGGCCATGTCTGAACTGGGGTGGCTTGGTGAGCAAGATAACGATGGATTAAACCCAGATCTGTGACTGGGGGTGAATCTTTTGCCATTGTGCAACATTCCGTCCATCATCTTGTTTGTTTTGCTGTTCACCCTATGTGGGAAGGGTATGCCCAGACGTGGGTCCCGTGCTCACTATGCCACTGCAGTCAAGCTATCCTGGTTGAAGACGGCTGATAGCCAGAAAACGGTCCTAGGATGCTTGATTCCAGTCCAGGGAAGATATGGCTTGCAGTTCGGGCTGGACTGTTCCCATGAGGCACAGGGTCAAGACTGATTTGCATATGGCCATGTCTGAACTGGGGTGGCTTGGTGAACAAAATAACGATGGATTAAACCCAGATCTTTGACTGGGGGTGAATGTTTTGCCATTGTACAACATTCCGTCCATCATCTTGTTTGTTTTGCTGTTCACCCTATGTGGGAAGGGTATGCCCAGATGTGGGTCCCGTGCTCACTATGCCACTGGAGTCAAGCTATCCTGGCTGAAGACGGCTGATAGCCAGAAACAGGTCCTAGGATGCTTGATTCCAGTCCAGGAAAGACATGGCTTGGCAGTTCGGGCTGGACTTTTCCCATGAGGCACAGGGTCAAGACTGATTTGCATATGGCCATGTCTGAACTGGGGTGGCTTGGTGAGCAAAATAACGATGGATTAAACCCAGATCTGTGACTGGGGGTGAATGTTTTGCCTTTGTGCAACATTCCGTCCATCATCTTGTTTGTTTTGCTGTTCACCCTATGTGGGAAGGGTATGCCCAGACGTGGGTCCCGTGCTCACTATGCCACTGGAGTCAAGCTATCCTGGCTGAAGACGGCTGATAGCCAGAAACCGGTCATAGGATGCTTGATTCCAATCCAGGGAAGACATGGCTTGGCAGTTCGAGCTGGACTGTTCCCATGAGGCACAGGGTCAAGACCGATTTGCATATGGCCATGTCTGAACTGGGAAGGCTTGGTGAACAAAATAACGATGAATTAACCCCAGATCTGTGACTGGGGGTGAATGTTTTGCCATTGTGCAACATTCCGTCCATCATCTTGTTTGTTTTGCTGTTCACCCTATGTGGGAAGGGTATGCCCAGACGTGGGTCCCGTGGTCACTATGCCACTGGAGTCAAGCTATCCTGGCTGAAGACGGCTGATAGCCAGAAACCGGTCCTAGGATGCTTGCTTCGAGTCCAGGGAAGACATGGCTTGGCAGTTCAGGCTGGACTGTTCCCATGAGGCACAGGGTCAAGACTGATTTGCTATGGCCATGTCTGAACTGGGGTGGCTTGGTGAACAAAATAACGATGGATTAAACCCAGATCTGTGACTGGGGGTGAATGTTTTGCCATTGTGCAACATTCCGTCCATCATCTTCTTTGTTTTGCTGTTCACCCTATGTGGGAAGGGTTGGCCCAGACGTGGGTCCAGTGCTCACTATGCCACTGGAGTCAAGCTATCCTGGCTGAAGACGGCTAATAGCCAGAAACCGGTCCTAGGATGCTTGATTCCAGTCCAGGGAAGACATGGATTGGCAGTTCGGGCTGGACTGTTCCCATGAGGCACAGGGTCAAGACTGATTTGCATATGGCCATGTCTGAACTGGGGTGGCTTGGTGAGCAGAATAACGATGGATTAAACCCAGATCTGTGACTGGGGGTGAATGTTTTGCCATTGTGCAACATTCCGTCCATCATCTTGTTTGTTTTGCGGTTCACCCTATGTGGGAAGGGTATGCCCAGACGTGGGTCCCGTGCTCACTATGCCACTGGAGTCAAGCTATCCTGGCTGAAGACGGCTGATAGCCAGAAACCGGTCCTAGGATGCTTGATTCCAGTCCAGGGAAGACATGGCTTGGCAGTTCGGGCTGGACTGTTCCCATGAGGCACAGGGTCAAGACTGATTTGCATATGGCCATGTCTGAACTGGGATGGCTTGGTGAGCAAAATAACGATGGATTAAACCCAGATCTGTGACTGGGGATGAATGTTTTGCCATTGTGCAACATTCCGTCCATCATCTTGTTTGTTTTGATGTTCAAGTTGCAGAGCATGGTTTCCGCACATTTCAGACATCAGGTCTGTTCCTCTCACAGGCCTCCTGTTTTCTGATTTAAGTTGAGAGACCTGTGTCCTCTCATTTAGGTATGGTGTCCCAGTTTTGACTGTTGTTTGAAGTGGTGTCTCCTCCCCCTCCAGCTGCAGATCAGACAAGAAAGATTATCCATTCCTAATAAAGAAGACTTAGGAGACTGGAGCTTGCTTGGACCATTTGATCCGTCCTGAGAGAAGTCAGTTATTGCTTGAAGCCCCAGGGTCATTTGTTGAACCCGAGTTAAAGGCCGTATATTTGGAATTTTACTTGCTGAAGGCAATCCATGTGAGTGCCCATTGGCCTTTGTTACATCTCTTTCCGATAACTAATTTTCTTTTTTGAGTTCTTGAAACAGGTGCTGTCCGAACCCTTATCGTTAGTTAGCTGACCCCTTAAAGTACCCCTCTGTGAGTAGGAAACCACAATTGGGCTGAGGGATGAGGGGGGCCTGAGATGCCTCTGTTGCTGGTGTATATGACTGCCCTGGCATCCCTCAGATATTTGAAGTTTTCATTGATTTTTGTTTATGAGGGGCTAGTTTCTAGGCTAGACCAAGGTGCTGGGTGTACTTCAACTATCACCAATTGCTGAGTGGCCTTGGTTATAGGAGGAGGGGTCTGTGCAGTGTTTGCATTCCTTGCCAGGACTCTATGGCTCAAGTTTGTTACAGGTCTCCAGGTTTTGCCTGATTTTATTTTCTACAATATGGGGCACGTTTGGTTCAAATCAGCTTCTGTCTCCTTATCACACCGGGTTTATCCACTTGTAATGATAAAAGCAGCTGCCATAGAGGTTAGTATGTGTCTCTTTGGTTCAGTTGGGTCTCCATATTTGGAACTGTTATTGATCTCCATTATTGATCAAAGTCTTAGTCCCTGGTACTCTAGAATCTTGATCAGTGGTCTGTGGCTTGTAAATTTGTAGCCCGTTAAAGGTAAATAGCAGCCCGTCCCGACGTTGTCCGGGTATGAAATAGAATGTGTGTAATGTGTGTATTTGGCAAGGGCAATTTATTTTAAAATCTCGCGGTAGACAAAATTTTTTGTTTCATTAGAATAGGGACGGAGAAGGCCCAGCTGCAGCCCTGGTTGATGTTAGCAGGCGCGTGTAATTGGTGTAGTGATCCGCCGCCTGAGCCCGGCTACAGCCCTGGTTGATGTTAGTAGGCGTGTGTAATGTCGTTGAATGAGAGAGTTATCAGCCGCGGGTAAATCCGTTTAATGAGAGAGTTGAGTGACAGCGAGTAGGAGAGGCTGCAGTAATTGTCCCCGCAGACACACTCATTTGCGTGTTCCCCCGTTTGAGGCCCAGATGCAGGCCTGTTTGATGTTAGCAGGCGCGTGCTCCCCCGCTTGAGGCCCAGCGGCAGCTCTGGTTGATGTTATCAGGCGCGTGTAATTAGTGTACTGATCCGCCGCCTGAGTCCGGCTAGAGCCCTGGTTGATGGTAGCAGGCGCGTGTAATTTCGTTGAATGAGAGAGTTCAGTAACAGCGCGCAGGAGAGGCTGCAGTAACATTACTTACCAGGCCTCCAGGTGAATGCGTTTGTCATGCCCCCAGCCAACGGCCACAGCAGACGATCTGATTAATGTACGACCCACATGGCATGAAGGGCGGAACGTAGCACACGTCCCCAGCGTTTCTCACGCCCCCAGCGTGCCCCTTGATGCGGTGCAATTGCGTTCACATGGCATGAAGGCCGGACACACGCCCCCAGCATTTCTCACGCCCCCAGCGTGCCCCTTGATGCTGCGCAGCAACGTAATTGGCGCTTGTATGTATGACTCACATGCCATGAAGGGCGGACACACGCCCCCAGCGTTTGTCACGCCCCCTGCACACGCCCACAGCCCACGATGTGATGGCCGTACCACACGCCCCCAGCATTAGTCATGCCCCCAGCCCACGCCCACAGCACAACGCAGACACGCCCACAAGGGACTACTTTTCTGGCACGGTTCATTTACCTTTTAAATGTATAGAGGAGTTGGCCTAACGGCTAAGGCGCTCGAACTCGGACCTGGGGATCTGGGTTCGAGTCTTGGTAACGACGCCAAACATCCGGTGATTCTGGGCAAATCACTTAATCTCCCCGTGCCTAACAAAAATGAATGTGTGTCCTCGTGTAACGTAACTGGTGCTATGTGAAGCGCTCTGATACCTGATTCAGTTTGGGTCAAGTTTGCACTATATAAAACTGCAAAAAATATATATATATATGGTGGCCGTCTGCATAGCCTATGTCCTTCTGCTGCAACTGCCCTTTCCAACGCTGTATTGGGTGTTGTGATAGGTGCTGTGGTTACTGAGATTACCCGCCTCAAAGGTTTGGGCTCTCTCTTTATAATATTAGTATCGATAAAAACAAGTGCACACTCTTTATGCAAACACTCAGTAAGGGCATGCAAACCTGGTCCACAAGTCGCACCCTAGTCTAGCAGGGCTAGTTCCGTTGGCCAAAAGTACAGCCTTGGGCAGGGACAACTAAACCTCCTGCCTTACTGTTTTCACGCTGTCTATTATACCAGCCGTCTGAGGCTGCAGGAGTGATGGTGATGGCAATATGCCAGCCAGTAGAATGAGGTACAAACTGGCGCTCCGCCTCTGCCTCTATTGATGACCCACAACCAGGGCACTATGAAACCACAGAGATATCGGCCCACTCAAGATATACAGGATGGTTGTTCGGGCTGGGCCAGGAACAGGACGATGTCTATTGAAACTGCGGAGCCACTCCTCCTTGTGCCGCCTCCGCAGCTTCCCGGACTGACTCCATGTACAAGCACCTTTTAATTCCAAGAAATACGGGGCCACCGGACACACAAGCATGGCTGAGTACGCTCGAGTACACACCCCTCTGAGTATGGGAGCAATGAGCAGCGGGATCAGGGATCCCGCTCGCTGTCTGCTTCACTTGTTGCTCATCGGCTAGCAGCAGCCCTGCGCTCTCGTATTGCGTTACTGGCATTGTATGTGGAACAATGTCCGGTCAATCCACACAACTATTGACTCGGCAGTCGTGACTGATAGCATTTAGAATCACTTAATTTTTTTTAATTTTTTCAAAGAAATGTTCTCAATCACCTAAGCGTCTTCACTCCACACCGGGCAGTTAATGGTGAGGCATACCACTCATTGGTGGGTGAGGGCCTTCTTCCTTTAATATAATTTGACCACCTCATTTCAAACCTACATATTGATTCATGACGGGCAACATGGAGTATACATTGTTAGTTTGTGCTAGACTTACTTCAGGTCTGAGCTGGATTACATTTACAACTGTTTGGGCCCATTTTGGCTGTAGCAACTTTAGAAGTGGAGTTTGTGAATAGCAACGGGATTCCTCTTTTGTGGGTGGGTGCATGTCCCTCCTTAAACCACTGCTTAACCCTTGCTAAACTCTTCCTAAAACTGTGAAAATGGTGCAGCGCAGTGCAGTGCTTCAAGCAATTTTGCTGCGCCGAGCTGTGAAGGACTGGGTTCTTTAAGGCCCAGCGGTGCCAGGGAACAACACCTGAAACCTTCGTGGGTTACCTGCTCTGGCGTACAAGTGACAGAGACACGGGACACTTCCTTCGGCGTCAAAGATCAGCGTTTATTACTGCAGGGATACAGAAATCACAAGAAGTACAACATAGTGTAGGTTCTGAGAGTCAGCTTCAAATTGCAAAAGGGAATCGCTCCTTTTATACACATTTTCGTCATTGCTCGACATAACGAACAGAAGGTTACAACTCAGTTCCCACAGTAAACTTCAAAAGGATTGCATTCGTGTTTTCAGAAGCCCGGAACATGATTATAGTAACATTGCCGGTTCCCAACTGTAAAAGCACATCATCTCGCCATAAGGCACATTCCACTCTAGTTGTAAACAGGCGAAAGAAAGAGACAGGAACAGGTGTAAGAAAGACAGACAACCATAACAGAAGAGTGTGGGGGCAATATCGGAAGCGTGATCACAGGATCAAAGGACTCAAACCTAACATGTGTAAAGCTGAAACAATAGACCAACAAGGCAGAATAAGCCTCAAGCTGAGCCATCTGCCTTTGCCGTGTCATTCCCCCGGTCGTAAAGACGACCCCAAAGAATATTAATCTTCCGCCAGAGCTTGGGAATCCCAGGGTCACGAAGCGGACATTGTCCCTTCGCTGGCTACGTGAGGGCAAGAAACAAAATGGATGCCGTATCTAAAATGGAACCCGAGGGTTCAGATGGAAAAACCCGTAAAGGAGACGAACCCTTCTAAGTAGTGTAGCGTAAACGCATACACCTACTAATCTCGTCATTTACGGTTCATAGATACCAAACTCGTCCATATCCGAGCATGCCCAAAACGTCGTAATGATTCTCACGGAACCTCAGACGCTCCTTTTGCCTTCAGGTAGGCAAGCACTAGTCGAAATCAGAATCAATTTCGATATTCATCAGATCATTCAGGTGTCGTTGAAACATCATCCTATCCACCAATGTCTCTTTGGTCACAGATGGCCTTCTTATACACGTTGTAGCACAAAGGCCACATAAGGCAGGACCACACTGCACACAAAGACAACACGTGAACAGAAACGCTACAACGACTCCTATGATCATCAGAAGCTTCCAACCCCAAGTCGACATCAGACCCCAAAACCATCCTAGAAGCGTCCAATCTCCCTCGTCCACGTGTATGGACTCCGAGATTTTATGCAACTTTGAGATGGCTTGATAAACAGTTGGAGCATTATCAGGGATGAAAATGCAGCAGCTCGAATGGATTACCTTGCACACACCACCTCTATCTGCAAGTACAACGTCTAGAACCATACGGTTCTGTAGCGTCATAAGTCTATCCGCTTGAAGCTCTGCTGTCAGGTTACCAAGGGCACTTGCAGTGATATTAGCAGTCAATTCCACCACACGAGTCAACTGTCTCAAGTTCCTACTATTAACCATAGGACCCCAAAACGGTAGGAAACCCTTAAAGAAGTCTCCTGCCTCTTGACTGGCTGTGTCCTCTTTACTAACGACGCCTCTCACAACTCTAGTCTTGTGATAGTTTGAGGCAACCGTAAAAGTTGGTGGTAAAAGATTCGCGATATAACAGGTGCCTGAAAAGTCACGAGGCAACCACGTATAAGCACGATCGTAACACACAAAATAAGTACCCTTGGCAGTCAGGAAGACAGGGGAAGAGAGCATCGGTAAGACATACGTCTCAGTACAAGCACTCTTCCCAAGCTGAGCTCTTGGATTTCGACCAAGGCCTTGCAGACAGAAATGGCCGAGATGAGGTACGATCCAAATCGGAGATGAGCTTTTAAGCTGTCTATCACTTACTAACATACTATACTCAACCTCACTCAGATCCTTATAAGCTTGCACCTCTTCCTCTGGGATAATTGTTGCATCAAAAATATCTTTATCTAAATCAGCAATCGCTATCGCCAAAGGCTTGTGGTACGGGCCGGGACTAAGGTCTGTGGAGCGAGGCTCTCGACGGGAGTAGGAATCTAGTGCACTACGGAACATAGTTTGGAATCCTCGAGCTGACCCCTGGGTGCTGTAAGGAAGAACCAAATACGGAATACCTTTATCCATAGTATGTGGCATTAACCCACACACCCAACAATTGGTAGTATTCATCACCAACTGATGCTGATGCAGAAGTTGGACAAAGGAATTGTTCATAAATTCCGCACATCTGGCCTGTTCATGTTGAGGCCGAAGATAAAAGGAATGTGGTGAAATAGTGGAAACAGAATTTAGGTCAAGTGAGAAGGAAACGGGTGAAATGGAAGGCAATAATAATTGAATCCCAAAGTACACTCCACCCACTAGTAGCATAGAAACAGTCAGGAACAACATAAAAACCTGAAACAGAAAACATTTTGTTCGAAACATCTTATGCAATTTGGATCTTTGTACCGCCATTTTGTCTATGTCCGACAGCTTAGAAAACTCCATCCTCTAAAAACCGTCCGTGACGTTCTTGACGCACTTCGTTCTGAGTAGCGATTATCAATTCCCAGGAGTTCCCAGAAATTGACAAAAGGCAATCGACCTAGTGTCAGAAACCTGCTAAACAGAAGGAGGTACCCGCACGGCCCTACGGTCAACCCAGATGGTAGGTCTAATCAATTTATCTTTTGATTAACATAAGTCTCCTAGCTGCAAGAAAAAAAAAAAAGTATACACACAATATGCAAAATCATAACATTCATGGCAACTGTAAGGGGTAACATGAATTCAAAAATAAACAAATGCATTAGTCTTTATTGCGCGATCGAAGAAAATATCGAGTTTTTTCCGGTCGAGTTTGCTCTTCAAATAACAGTTCTGATGGCAGAACAGTGTTCGATTGTTCAGGTAACAGTTCAGAACTTGAACTCTCCAATGCTGATGATAATAGTATCGTTTTCGATGATTCGACAGGGATATCTGATTGAACTAAATCGTTCCCTACAGGCTGGGCATCACTAAATGGTACATAGTACAAAGGGGTCTCTGTTTCAGTCGAGGCGACTCCTTTCTTCATCCATGTGTCTACTGGCAAAGGAAGCGGAACCTTCTTGGTGTGGGTGGCATGCACCCAGTGCTTTCTTCCTTCCAGTCGAACTGCAGTTCTCGTCGCCAGTAACACCTGGTGGGGTCCCACGAATCTTGGCTCAAGATTGCGTTTTCGTCCAAAATTTCGGGTAACGACCCAATCGCCAGGTTGGAGCCGATGACCAGGACCTTCTGTTTGTGCGGGTAGAGCCTCGTAAACCTGTTGGTGAATCAAACTCAATTTAGCAGTCAGATCATGAAGATAGTCAATCAACATTGGATATTCAAGTCTGTTAAATTCCCTAGGCCTTGGGACTCCCCAAATGTTCGCAGGACGGCCGAACACAATCTCATATGGGCTAAGCCCTACTCGAGAGTGCACAGTCGCTCTGGTCGATAAGAGGGCTAGAGGCAAAGCATCTGGCCATGATAAACCAGTCGTGGCCTGGATTTTGGCAAGTTTCAGTTTCAGGGTACCATTGTATCCTTCCACCAAACCCGCCGACTGAGGATGATTAGCACTATGGTATTTTTGATGAATACCAAGGCCACTGCATACACTTTTCATCACACTTCCCACAAACTCACTTCCGTTATCCGACCATACAATCCGTGGCATGCCATACCTAGGGAAATACTCTTTGAGCAACACTTTTGCTGTAGATAGGGCAATATTATCTTTAAGGGGGTAAGCCTCAATCCATCTAGAGAATGCACAAACTACAACCAAGACATACTTCAGGTTGTTGCATCTCTCCATATGGATGAAATCCAACTGAATAATTTCAAAGGGACATGTAGGAGGGGCAAAATGACCAGGTGGAGTAGGAGTGCCCTTGCCAGGATTGTACATCAAACATATCATGCAATTCTTAACCACTCTCTCCGCACATTTAGTAATTCCCTCATTCTTCCATACTGGGGACAACAACTTACATATGCCTTTTGCGCTAATATGTGACGTGCCATGAGCCATGGTAACAATGGCAAGCACATATGCATCCGGTAACATCCATCTCTGCCTTTCTGACAAATCAACCCAACATCCATTCTCATCTAACTTTCCCGTGCTTTCTTTCCACTGAGTCTTTTCCATCTCGGTAGCCTCATTCTGTATCTCTTTCACACTCTCAACTGTGTCTTCACACATACCAGTCTCCGCTGGCCATCTTACTGAACTCGTAACGTACATTCGATGTGTCAGATCTCTAGCTGTCTCCTTAGCAATCTCATCCGCAAACGCATTACCGCGGCCAACATCATCTGTCACTTTCCGATGCGCACTGCATTTGATTATTGCCACCTGTTTAGGCAATGTAAGTGCATTCAAAAGGTCATTCACAAGTTGTCCATTCTGTATCTTCGTGCCATGCGACGTAAAAAACCCTCGTTCTCTCCACAATCGACCAAAACTGTGCGCTACGCCAAATGCATACTGACTATCGGTAAACACATTCACCCGCTTTCCTCTAGACAACACACACGCTCTCGTCAACGCGATCAATTCAGCTGCTTGGGCCGAATTCTGACTCAATCTCGCAGTTTCCACAACCGTACTCAACGTCACTACAGCATACGCAGTCGTCGTATCACCATTCGGCAACTTGAAGCACGAGCCATCAACATACAAAGTACCATCGGGATCTATCAATGGAGTGTTTTTCAGATCAATGCGACCCTTCGTCTCTTCTTCAGTTCTCAAGTAACAATCATGTGGTGCTACATCATCTGATTCCATGTTGATCGGCAACAATGTTGCTGGGTTCAACACATTACAACGCTTTATCCGTATATGACTTGCCAAAGGTGTCAGCTCATACCCAGACAGCCTTGCGCTCGTCAGGTGTTGAGTTTTCGTTTGGTTCAGAAGAGTGTCAACTGCATGCGGAACCATCACCGTAAGCATATTATCCATGACCAAACCTGCGGACTGTCGAATGGACACCGCAGCTGCTGCTGTTGCTTTTAGACAACTCGGTAATGCTCTAGCTACTGGATCTAAGGTCGAAGAGAAATACGCACATGGGCGTTGTTTGTCGCCAAATTGTTGCGTCAAGACACTCAACGCACAACCATCCCTCTCGTGAACGTACAGTGTGAACGGCTTACTGTAATCGGGAGTACCTAACACAGGAGCCGAACACAACGCATCACGTAATTCCGAAAAACTTTGCTGACACTCTTCAGTCCAAGGCAAAGGAGTCGAAACATCCTTGCACGTGAGAGCTAACAATGGCTTAGCTAATAATTAAAAATTTGGAATCCATTGTCTGCAGTATGACGTAATACCTAGAAAAGCACGCACATCTATCTGAGTTTTTGGCACAGTCATTCGCGCAATCGCTGCAATTCTTTCTGGGGTCAACCTTCTCCCTTCTTTTGACAATAAGTGACCCAAATAGGTTACTTCTTGACAACAATATTGCAGCTTAGAAGGTGACACCTTGTGATGTAAGTCACATAAATGCTGCAACAACGACACTGTAGTGGTTCTGCAAATAACCTCGGTATCAGAAGCCACTAATAAGTCATCAACGTACTGAATCAAAGCTGCACCCGTCGGCAATACAAATGCATCCAGTTGACTTTTAAGGGCTTGACTGTAGATCGATGGACTCTCACAATAGCCCTGTGGTGCGCGTTTAAATCTAAAACTGCGACCACCTAAGGAGAATCCGAATAGATCTCTGCTTTCCTCAGCAATCGGAATACTAAAGAAAGCATTCTTTAGGTCGATTACCGTGAACCAGGAGGCAGAAGCTGGAATTAAGGTCAACAAGGCCGTGATATCTGGCACCACAGGAAATTGTGGGACCACGATCTTATTCACCTTTCTTAAATCAATTACAAAACGGTACACAGGAGGTTTAGATGGATCAGTTCGTTTCAGGATGGGTAACACAGGACTATTACACACATTTCCCCAAGTTTCTTCAATGACATCCTTTTCGATCAGGTCATAAATGATCGCTAATAGCGCTCGCTCACCATCAAGAGAAATACGATACTGAGGTATACGTGGTAATCGCACATTTGATTTCAACTGGACCACATAAGGTGGAATGTCCAACAAACCCACATCATTGGGTCCCGTGGCCCATAGTGACGCAGGAAGGGAACTCAGTTCCGGTGGGAACTTATCGATCGATAAGTACATAGGAGAGATTATTCTCTGACCTAATGTAAGCTCCACTCCCGCAGGAGAGCAGTACAAAGTCGCATATAACCGTTTTAACAAATCCAAACCCAAAAGATTCTCGCCACAACCAGTGGAGAGAATCAAGGGAGCCTCCAGCTCACGAGGACCAATCGTAAGGGGCAAAGGGCTGGAGACAGGATTGCTAACAGGGGCGCCAGAGAATCCAACGGAAACATTCGTTAAGCCAGACAAAGGTGCGCCAGGGAGTTTTGAATGCATGATGGAACTTTTTGCTGCACCAGTGTCCAACAGAAAAGGCTCAACTACGCCAGATGTAGCAACTGCGACGTAAGGCCCTCTCTGATCAACCGGAACTGACACTACTCCCTCTCTTTGTCGGTGGCTGTCCTAGTAACGATCACCTGCCTCAATCTCATGTCCAATGTAATAATCGTCCACATGGTACTGTGCCGATCTATCGGACCTCGCATTCCGCTGATCAAAACAATTATTCGCATCCAACGAAGTAGGAGAGCGCTCATTCTGATTCTGAGAGTTACCACGACCTCTACCTCGAAATGCCTGTTGGGGACCACCACGTCCCCCTCGAGCCAAAACATGATTATAGCGATCACGTAAAGTGGGACAATTAAATTTGATATGTCCCTCTCCCCTACAATATGCACACTGATTATATCCAAGCATAGATCTAAAGTCAGAGGAGTCAGAGCGTGACTGCATCCTGGAAGACTGTGCCTGTGGCCGATACTGCTGTTGCGAATCATTTTGATTCGAACGCGGAGGATACGCTTGTTGCAACAAAACCTTTGTTTTAAGCTCCTTCGTTTTCTTATCTGAACGATCACTTTCTTCTTTTTCCCTATTTTCGTAGTATTGAGCCGTCGCTAGTATTTGGGCAGTGGTTGAAACGGCCCATGCACTTTCTGAATTTTTCAATTTGTTGCATAGTTCAGGCAACAAATTTAACACAAACTTATCAACAAACAACTGCTGTCCTCCCTCCGTACTCATGTCCTGACCACTATGATCAATGAATGCTTCCTCAAATCTAGTAAAGAAATCGGAGACACTTTCGTCTTTCTTTTGCTTACAAGCCGACAGTTTGTCCCAATTCACCCTCATCGCTGGCATAAGCGTTTTCATGAGCATAATGATTCTTTGGGGCAAATCCGTAATTAACTGCTCGGGCTTAGCCCCACCAATTTGTCGTCCATCAGCCGCTAATAGCGTAGCCCAATCACCACCCAACTCAGCTAAATGATTCTCTTGGCGGATTTTTGCCCAAATCGGTTGCGGTACAATATTACCAAACAACATGTCGATGTCAGCAAGGTTCATAATAGAAGCATCCACCAGTTGGGATAACTCCTTATAATAACCTGCCGGATTTTTGCGTGGATCAGGCAAGGATTGCTTCACCTGTAAGACTTCTGATCGCTTCCATGGGAGGTGTATCCAAACCCTTTGGAAATACGGCAGAACCACAGGATTAGCGTTCGGATCCCCTGGCATCCAAACTGGTGGAACCTCTCTCATAGGATACTGACCGGAGTTCGCTTTTGAAGTATCGGAATCGTCATCAAACAACACCCGAGAAGGCACTGTAGACCTAAAGGCTAATAATCGCTCTAATGCACGTCGTACCTCTGCACCTACGATCATACCATTCAAAAAGCGACTCTGAAGTTCGGTCATCTCGGGCGGTACATCATCCAAGTCATCATTATCCCACTCTTCCCTCAAGGAGTTGCACATTTCTTCAAACACAAATCTCTGTGTTGGCTCATTGAACTGAGAAAATGTATCGAAAACTATGCGTGAGGTGTATTTAGCAGGGTGTCTAATCCATCTACGCGCCATAGTTTCTAACGTCGCTCTCTCTCTTCCACCAGGGATTTGACTTCGTCTCTGGGGAGTTTCAGAGACATCGGATTGAAGTAACGATCCGGAAAGTGGGGAGTAGAGGGTAGCAACAGTGTTAGGGATACGAGTACGAACGGAAGGAGAAGAGGAAAAAAGAACAGGAGCAACAGCATTAGAAGTGGTTGTAGGATCAGTGGGGGTAGCAGGAACAATAGACTGAGAAGGTACAGGCAAAGAAGCAGTAGGAAGAGGAACAGATAGAGGAGCAAGAACAGGACCAACAACAGGCTGACCAGCAGCCACCAAAACAACAGGAGGGGGAACAGGAGGAACTACAGGAGCCATAGCACCCTGTGCATAAGGAGGTGGTGATTTCATTAAATACGCTAACAAAGGATCCTCTTTCGAGTCTTCTTCCTTTTTATCGAGATTTGACGATAACACCGGATAACATTTATCCGCCCACATGTGATGCAGTCTAACTGAAACTTCCGTTTCTTTATCTGCTTTATCTTGATGGTGACGTTCTGCATCTTGCATTATCGTAATGATACTACTTTCTTTCTTATTTTTCTTAAGCTGTTTGATTTCTTTCTGCCTGGCCTCTTTGCGCCATAACCGAAAGGAATCGAACATAGCCGGCCTAGATTTTCTTTTAAACAGTTTCGCTTCGAGATTATCTAAAATTTTAGTGTCGAAACTTCCATGTGATGGCCAACTAAGGTCACCGTCATTTTTCGTATAACGAATCCAATATTCATTATATATAATAGGGCCCACACCATGTCGACTATAGAGCTCATATATCGGAGTTCCAACTGGAGGTTTCGGACACGAGTCCTCCAACCGGGAGTCCATACTGTGACATTTAAAGAAACCAAGGAAACCACTATGGCCAGGCATCTTGCACGCTAACCTAGTATCAAACTTCAAGGGTTATCGAAGTACAAAATCTTCGTGAAATACAAAACCCTCGGTTTTTGGCAATTGCAACTGTCAAATAACAACTAAGAACCAACAACTAAGAACCACAAATGCAATGGAACCATGCAAAACAACTAAGCACCAACAACAACCAAGGATACTGGGAGCGACCCACAAATACTTAACTGAGAGCTCAATGGCGTCACCAGGAAGGCCCGTCTGTTGTCTCGCCGTACAAAGGACTACGCCAGGCGCCAAAACAGGTCGACAGTCAGAGCATCGGTCCGTCGCAACCGTCAGGAGGCGGGGATCTTCGCAGGAAAAGTCTTCGGACCACTTATTTCGACAACAGGATCGATGAAGCGGGGTGCACCTTTCCTCGGAGATTTCACACGAAGTTCCTCACGATCGTCAGGTTTTGGACCGGTACCGCTGATGTCGCCCCACGTTGGGCGCCAACTGAAGGACTGGGTTCTTTAAGGCCCAGCGGTGCCAGGGAACAACACCTGAAACCTTCGTGGGTTACCTGCTCTGGCGTACAAGTGACAGAGACACGGGACACTTCCTTCGGCGTCAAAGATCAGCGTTTATTACTGCAGGGATACAGAAATCGCAAGAAGTACAACATAGTGTAGGTTCTGAGAGTCTGCTTCAAATTGCAAAAGGGAATCGCTCCTTTTATACACATTTTCGTCATTGCTCGACATAACGAACAAAAGGTTACAACTCAGTTCCCACAGTAAACTTCAAAAGGATTGCATTCATGTTTTCAGAAGCCCGGAACATGATTATAGTAACATTGCCGGTTCCCAACTGTAAAAGCACATCATCTCGCCATAAGGCACATTCCACTCTAGTTGTAAACAGGCGAAAGAAAGAGACAGGAACAGGTGTAAGAAAGACAGACAACCGTAACAGAAGAGTGTGGGGGCAATATCGGAAACGTGATCACAGGATCAAAGGACTCAAACCTAACATGTGCAAAGCTGAAACAATAGACCAACAAGGCAGAATAAGCCTCAAGCTGAGCCATCTGCCTTTGCCGTGTCATTCCCCCGGTCGTAAAGACGACCCCAAAGAATATTCATCTTCCGCCAGAGCTTGGGAATCCCAGGGTCACGAAGCGGACATTGTCCCTTCGCTGGCTACGTGAGGGCAAGAAACAAAATGGATGCCGTATCTAAAATGGAACCCGAGGGTTCAGATGGAAAAACCCGTAAAGGACACGAACCCTTCTAAGTAGTGTAGCGTAAACGCATACACCTACTAATCTCGTCATTTACGGTTCATAGATACCAAACTCGTCCATATCCGAGCATTCCCAAAACGTCGTAATGATTCTCACGGAACCTCAGCTGTGTCATTTTCAAAACACAGAGATGCGCCATATTAACAAGAATACGGCACATCCTTGTGCTCACCCCTTTCCCGGCACTAAAAAGGCTGCCTAGCACCAATCAGGCTCCCTTGAACCATGGTGCAAGGGTGCCTGCTTTGCAGGGATGCTTGTGGTTGTGCAGGAAGTGCCACCTACCTGCATAAAAACAATCATTTATGTGTTTGCTCCTTCTAAGTGTGACTTACAAAGAGCAACAAATAAGGAGAAATCAAAGTATTTCTCCTCGTTGCACCACATTAAAGCCTCCTTTTGAGAAATGTTAGTTTTTGGAGTTACCTCAAAATTATAGATCCTTGTAAATCTGGAGCCAGGGCCCGCGCTAGGCATGGGCAGTGTGGGTAGCTGCCCAGGGCCCCGCGACCTTCAAATGTGACGGGGCCCCCCACGAGTCCATCATCCTTTTAAAAATGTGCCATTGTACGAATTCCAGATGGACAGCCCACCCCCTTGGCGTTTGCAGCCATCGTACAGCGTGCAAGTCCCAAGGCGGGGCCCCCCTCACCTGTGCCCTGCTTCCCTGGGCTGAAAGGGTAATGTGACTCCTGCATCCCTTTATGCTGCCGAAGACTGGGCAGGGTTGGTTTTCTGGTCGTCCTTTGCTTGCACCCCTTTCTCTTCTAATCGCCACATCTGCATGATAATGGCGGATACTTGGCTTGAGGTGTGAAGTGAGCCCTGCCCCTGCATGAATGTAAAGCAGTGAGCATCCTGCAGGGCTCACAACACAAAAACAAGTGACCTCAGGTCACGATGGGCGCCGCTCACTTCCAATGACGGGAAAGGGAGAAGAGCAGAGCACGGAGAAAAAGGTTATTATTTTTTCTTTTTTTAACAGTTCCGTTTTATTCGTTTTTTTTTCTCCAACCAAGCATGTACATTCAAAAGTAACATAAAAACTGTTAAACATAAGTAGTAACTCCAGTTGAGTATAAGCGCTTGTTGATTTTTACTTTCATGTAATTTACATGAAACGAAGGAAGAATGAACAAATGGGTGTGTAAAAGAATAGAGATGATAACATTCAGATGGGGCAGGGACAGAGGGGTGACCCCACATCCATCCTTACCACCTGGAGTGAATGAACCCTCCAAGATACACCCAAGGTATGTAACCCCTCAAGCCACCCACACACCATTCTACCGTTTTATAAATTTGAAAAGGTTGCATTACTCCCTGGCATTATGTTTGTTCGCATCTGAAATCCTTAATTCCCATGTTCCTGGGTGCATCTGTAGGTTCGGTGTTCTCTTTTACTTTTAATAGAGGTATCGAAGGAGAGGCACAGCTAAAAGAAGTAAGATACATAAAAGAAGGGAAGAGGTGGAGGAGATGATAGAATACAGCAGAGAGAGGAGAGCTGAACATAAGGGTCAAAACAGCTATAAAGAACAAGACGCTTAAGGAAAGGGAGATGGGAAAGGAGTGATGTGTATGTAATGGCAGAATCAATGGGAGAAGGGAAGAATCTTGGTTAGGTACAAGGAATTGCATGCAAAAATGAAAGGTAAGATGCTTTGGGAGAGTGGGAGGATGGGAGGGGAGAGAATGATGTAAAATAACACGAGCAGAGGTGTAACACAAAACTATGGGGTCCTGCTCTGCAGAATGTGATATTGGGACCCCGAGACCTCCACATCTCACAGATATTCATTGGCCCTGGGCTGAATGGGAGACCACTGATGGGTTGGGGGCCCCCTGAAGTGTTGTGGGCCCATCTGTGCTGCAGGGGCCTGTACTGTGTCCTAGCACAAGAGGTGAAGCAAGGTAAGCAGTGGGTGAATAGCAGCACATGTAGGGGGGAAGTGAAAGCTACTGGGGCAGAAACAGAGAATGGAGGGTAGAGGTGAGAGAGAGATAAAACATGACGAGTAGAGCATGGAGGGGAGAGGTGGACATAAACCGGACAGAACCAGTGAACACAGTTGTGGATGGAGAGAAAGATGAAAGGTGAAAAGGCAGTGCTGGGATAGGAGAGGTAGATATAAGAGAAGCAGACCATCAGGAGAACTTAAGTGTCATGGAGAAGGAATGGTGAGTGATGGATGAAGGAGGGTAGGACAACAAAGAGCAAGTAAGAGGCTGTGGGAGAGAGGCAGGGGAGAGGTATATTATAGAGAGGTAGAACCAGTGGGAGAAGGTTAGAGGCTGTGAATAGATGAAGGGTTCCGCAGTTAGATAAGAGCTGGGTGTAATAGAGGCAGAGTTAGTGAGAAGGTTAACAGACTGTACCAGAGATAAAGTGAAGTGAAGTGTAGAGTATGGAAGGGAGATGCGGATGTAAGAGAGGAAGAAACAGTGAGACAATGTAAAAGGCAGGGGTTTGAAAGCGGAGAGGTGGGTGTTAAGGGGACAGACCAGCAAAAAAGCAGTAGGAGGGTGGAGGAAGAAATGAGAGGTGAAGGGCAGTACATGGATGGGGCAGGTAGATGTTAGAAAGACGGAACAATCAAGACACCTTACACAGAGAAGAGAGAGGAAATGGTGAGAGGTGGGTGTAGAATGCCAGAATCAATGAGAAAAGTAAAAGGCAAGGGGAAAGATGAGGCATACAGCAATGAGGAAAAAGGTGGATATAAGAGGGACATAGCGAGAAAGAGAAGCAACAAAGCTGGGGATTGCTGAGAGATTGATTTAAGAGGGGCAAAATCCACAAAATATGGTTTGCAGAAGCAACAAGAATAGGAGTAGAGCATAAATGGAAATAGGTGGTGTAAGAGCCGCAAAATCAGTGCGAAAAGATTAGTGTTCAGAAGGATGAAAATGGAGAGAAGATGTAAATGGGGTAAAACCAGTGAAAAAAGTTGAGGCTGGGGAGAGATGAGCAGTGAAGGTAGCATGTAAAGCTTTGTGTTGATGCCCATGCCTGTTAAAACCAAATGCCTTAACCATGAACTTCACAGGTGCAACTGGAGTACAGGGGAGTCACCTGAAGACCCACTTAATATCTATGAGGCAATCTGTTTTACACTTTTATTCATGCACTAATCTGTAAACATCAGATTTGGAAAGATATAGGCCTAGCTTTTCAACCCAGTTTGACGCGTTGTATTTCCACATATTAGAGCTTTAAAATATTCTCACTTAGTGTATTAGGGCTAATATTTGTATTTGTAGCCATTTCAGTGATATCCACATTAGAGAAGTAGCTTCTTAAAGCTTCTTTAACAGTGCCAGAAAATGAATGGTCAGTTGACACTTGCTATGACGTCACTTCCTGTGACATTACATCTTATGCAAATTAGAGGGGCCTCGCATGTTCCTACCCTGCCCAGGGCCCCACAAATCCTAGGACCGGCCCTGTCTGGAGCAGTGTGAAAAAGCCATGGGTGTTGCAGGTAACATCAACAGCAACACCCATTGTACGCCCCTTTGCCACACAAAACTGCGTTGCATAGGGCCAAATTTACATGGCTGCGTTAAGCCATGTCTAGTGGCTTAGCGCGACCTTGTAAATATGGGCTTACATAGAATGCTACCGGAGCGTCAAAAAAGGTGACACTCCGGTGCTGCTAGGGGCTTGTAAATATGCCCCTATGTCCCCCTCTTCACTTTACTACTAAAACTTATTCCTATGTGTGCAGAGTTCGCAGTCAGGGCTAAGAGCTCAGAACATAAAAGATAGAGGAGGCGGAGACCTTTCCGTAGGTTAGTGAATATAATTTTGTATCACTATTGTATTGTACATGTGACTACTGTTGTTGCTGGATTTATAAATGCGAATTCCAGCAAGGAGTGTCCGATATGCAGTCAGGAAGAAAGTTACCTCTCATTCCGTGGCCATGCTGCGAGGAAATAGCCGGCACTATCAGAATCAGTAGCACCCTTGTATAATATTTCAATCACAGAAGTTTAACACAACAGTTATTTCTAATGGGTTGGATGTGTTTGAAGACGATCTTCCCTTAAATTGCCCACCGTATCTAAGGATATGTCCTTAAATTTTACCAATGAGAAACAAAACCACAAATGTTCCGCAGTGTTTCGGCGGTGTGACTGACTAAATCAGATCAAATTATAGCACGGGAGATAAAAAGCTGAAGTAGCGCAATAATGAAACTGAGTGCCGTTTCAGATTATGCCCACCATGCTTTGAAATAACTGCATCATAGCGTGCAATCATGAAATCCTCGAAATACTGGGGCATATTATCAAGGACCGGTGTTAAAATTATAATGGGCTTGATAATATGCCCTTGTTAATTCCCATAGAAGCCCATGTACTGGTGTTAACATGGGCTTCTATGGGAATTAACAAGGGCGTATTATCATGCCCATTATCGCCGTTTTATCAGCAGTTTCCTGTCGATAAAACTGCGATAATTTTAACACCGGTCCTTGATTATATGCCCCACTATTCTTTGCAGAGTGGCTCAACCACCCGTCCGTTTATCAGACATGTCCAAGGTCACAGATAAAATATGGGAAGGCTTCCCCTCGGAAATGTCAGCAGCACGTGCTGGAGGGGAAACAAACAAAAGAAGGAGGGAGCTTGTCAGTGAATAAACGGCCTTGGGGCTGATCGACACGTTAATGGATGCGAGCACTACATTTCCCTGTTTCATTCACAGTTGCAGTTTTATTTAATGGCCACAAAATTAATACTGTGTTTTTTTCTAGACGCTTTAAAGATGCCCAAGATTGTAGTGTAATTTGTTTTAAATACCATTTACAATGATTATTATGTATGATGACATATAAAGCAGTGGAAGGGGAAAGATCTGCCACACAAGCTGGTGATGGTAAAAAGCATGATTTGTGTTCAAGGAGGACAATGAGAGCTGGTAGCAAAGACCTGTCATAAAGAAGCGGGACTGATTTCAAAACAGAGGCCAGAAGACTTCCATCTGTTTTAAAAGGTGCTTCAGAAAGAAGAATCGTTTATTATGTTCTGCACCAGCTGCGAGCATCACAGACATTGCGATGAGCTTGCTGTTATTTTTATGATCATGCATCTCTGTCTGAAACGTGATTTTGTGCAACATGAAAATTACAAAGATGTGGGGCCATTTTGTTTTACATTGCATTATGATCTGGTGAGGTGCTTTTGAATTAAAATGGATTAACATTCTATGAAGATATTTTGCGTTACTCTGGATTAAGATCAAATGGGGCGTTTTTGTTTTACGCAGCTTCGAGATCCAATGAGGCACTCTGTGTTGTCCTGGATGAAGATTCCATGATGGGTTTTGGTGTTAGACTGGATTTAGATCCCATGATTCACTTTTGTGTTACACTGCATTAAGATCCTATGAGGAGCTTTGGTGTTTTGGTGTTTTATTGAATCATGATCCTAGAAGGCACTCTGTTTTTTGGGAGTTGTGGGTTAGGCTCCCATGAGGCTGTTTGATGTTGTTGTATTTCAAAGGGTTACAATCCCATGAAGCTCCCCTGTGTTACTCTGTATTAAAATCCTGTGAGACTTTAGGGGCTAGATGTAGGTAAATCAGATTTTCCGCTTCATAAATACCGAATTTTACCGATTCGGTATTCATGAATCGGTAAATCTGATGTAGGTATTCATTCGGTAAAAAATCCGATTCTGTAATTACAGAATCGGTATTTGCCATTGATTCCTATGGGCCTTGAAGCCCATAGGAATCACTGGCAAATACCGATTCTGTAATTACAGAATCGGTAAAAATACCAACTTGCCAAGGGGGACAGGGTGTCACTTTGACACCCTGTATCACCCCAGTTCTTGCCTTGTGTGCAATGTGACACACATACATGCCTGTGTATATGAACCACATTGCACAGGTGTACATGCACAGATGTGCATGTACAAAGAAATTCGTAATTAGCCATGCAACAGTATTACATGGTAAATAACGAATTTCTAAGGGCCTGTGGCACTGTAAACTGTGCCACCTACATTTGGAATTACAGAATCGGTATATTTACCGATTCGGTAATTTTCAGCCCCCTACATAGCAAAACCCAAATACCGGTCGGTAACGGCCAAAATCGGCCGTTACCGACCGACAATTGGCGACCTACATCGGGCCCTAGATGTTATACCAGATTAAGATCCTATGCGGCTCTTTGGTGTTTTACTGGGTTACCATCCTATCAGACTCTTCAGTGTTATGGTATATTTTGGGGTAAGATCCTGTGAGACTTTTTGATGTTAGGGTGTAATACTTGGTAAAGATCCTATAAGGCTGAGCCTACTTACACTTTCAAACCACAAATGGGGAGCAAAAGTAAGGTGCAATAAGGGTGTGCAATAAGGTTGAGTTTTTGTGCCCTTATTTTTAATCTTTATAATAGTAACTGAATAATAACCCAATTGTTGACTCCTTTCTTTCCCTTAAAATTTAGAATTATATCTATAGGAATCGTAGTTGAATTGTGGTATCTTGATAGTTCCTCCATTGACAGTACCACGATGGCTGCAGCAAAAAAGCCACCAGGTAAGCTGATGCCAAGTCATACTCTGTAGCAGTCTTGCCCAATCTTTCACAGAAATTAGCAACTTTTTCTCTTAAAAAGTATATGATATCCTTTCGGCCTAAAAATATGCGCTTTGTTACCCAAAAGAAGCAATTCCACAAATTCACCACAGTGGAGCGGTTGGCCTACCTATGCAATGGACACTAAGCATTGAAAATGCACACACTCGGCAAAATATCCTCAATTTCACCTTCTGCAAAGCCCAAATAATGTTCTTTGGTGAGTAGACCGTAAATCGTTTTAGTGTTTAGGTGGCATAAAACTTTTAAAACTGCCCAGCTAGACATTTATAGTGGGTCATGATAAATAACCGACTTTGGAAGCCCTAGGGCGGTGAGAAGAAAAACGATGCCCTGATCGGCACCAAGGGACAAAAAGTTTCAGTCTGGATATGGGGGTTCACATCTATTCAACTACTGAGAGCATATAGCATGACATTGGTACCTATGCCTTTGAATGCTGCCTCGGATTGTATACGTTGTGCATGTTTCTACAGTGCGGACATGGCCTCTGGTGTTAGAATGTATTAAAATAAGAACAGTTTTTGTTACAAAGTATGTAAAGAGAGTGATAAAAACAAATATGAATTGAATAAATCACTGTTTTAGATGTGACAGAAGAGATAATATTAAGATACCTGTGCCACCTCTCAAAGTCAACACCTACTAGGTGATCACATAAGATCACCTCTCATATGAGGCTTTTTTATTATATTAGATAAAGATCCCGTTCTACTATTTGGTGTGATACAGAATTGAGACTTAATGAGGCACTTTGGTGGTCACTTGGATTACTATCCCATGATGCCCTTTGCTGGTACACAGGATTAAAATACCATAAGGCTCTTTCGCTTTATATTGGTTAAGGATCCCAAAAATACTCTTTAGTGTTCTACAGGATTAATATCATATTCTGCTGTTTTGTGTAATACAGGATTATGGGCTACATGTGCAAAGCATGTTTGCAGTTGGAAATGGCCGACCGGGCCATTTCCGCTGCAAAAATCCTTTCACATATGTACAAAACCCAAATTGTGATTTGGTAACTCATTACCTTATCAAAATTTGTGTTTCCGATTTGGTATTTGGAATGGGCGTGTTTAGGGATTCCCTTCCAAATACCGACTCTGAATGGGATGTATCAATTCTTTTACAACCGAATTGCGGTCACAAAACATTCATATTTTACCAACTCTTTGAAGGACCCCTTCCCTTTTGAGAAAGGAAAACAAATATTTTCCAAGAGCGGGCAGTGGTCCTACGGACCACTGCCTACTCTTAAAAAATGACACTCCAAAGTTTATTTTTTTCTTTTAAACACATCCATTTTCTTTTAAAGAAAACGGGTTGCATTTGAAAAAAAATACTGCTTCATTTAAAAACACTCACAGACATGGTGGTCTGCTGTCCTCAGCAGGTCACCATCCCTAAGATGGCGTTGATTCCTAATGGGCCACAAATTGCGACCTACCTCATTAATATGCATGCGGTAGGTCTATTTGTGACCCACTAAGAATCATTCATAAAACTCAAAACAGTTTCATACGTTAGAAATGCCAATTTCCTAATTACGATTCTGAGAGAATCGCAATTAGGAAATCGGTACTCCTAATATTAGGACATCTGGCCCTAAGATTTTATAGAGGGCTTTGCTGATTTACTAGATTACTATCCGATAATGTCCTTTGGTATTATACAAGATTACAATTTCCTGAGTTTTTTTGTTTTTTTACTGTATTACTATTCCCATAATGCTTTATGGCGTTTTCGAGGATTAATAAACCATGATCTACTGTAGTATTATCCAGGATTATAATTTTATGAGTCCCTTTGGTTTTATATTATGATTCTGCAATGCTCTTTAGACGGAACATAATTAAGATCCTATGAGGCCCATTGTATCACCATTGAGTCATATGCGGATGACACGCAAGTTGTTGTCTCCCTGTCCCACGACTCTGAGGTAGCAGCTACCAAGTTCTCTTCCTGCCTGCAGGACTTAGCTTCCTGGATGACAAATAACGGCCTTAAACTAAATGGTATTAAAACAGAGATCTAAGTGGTGGGGAAATCACCTTCTATCTGGTCATCGGCATGGTGGCCAGAGATTCAGGGTCCTATTCCTACCCCTAAAAAACAGGTTAAAAACCTAGGAGTTTGGTTGGACTCTACTCTCCCTTTTGAGGCACACACTAAAATGGTTACAGGGAAGTGTTTTGAAATCCTTATAATGTTAAGGAAAACTCTGGACGTCCTTCCCACCCCAACCAGGAAAACCCTGGTCCACACCCTGGTGACATCTGAATTGGACTATGGAAACATTCTCTATCTAGGAGCAACTAAAAAATGCCTTCGCAGGCTGCAATGTATTCAGATTGTGGCGGTCCGCTTAGTTCTGAAGTTTCCCAGAAGACCTTCAACTGGGAAAGCTGTGGATAACTTGCACTGGCTGCCGATTAGTAAATAGAATCCTTTTTATAGCCTTATGCATTAGTCATCGTTGGTTGCAGGGCAAAGGTCTGAGTTACCTTCATGATATACTCATCCCCTATAATCCTACACATCATCTCAGATCGACCAGGACTTATCTCGTCACAGTTCCCAAAGTCTAAAAGCAAGAATGGGTGCTCGGTCGTTTAGCTATTTGGCAGCAAAAAACTGGAATACACTTCCTTTTTTATCAGAGCTGAACCATCGAAGACTCCCTTCTGCGAAAAATTGAAAACCTGGCTTTTACAGCTTTAGGTTCTATATCCTTTCTCCTATTCCTCCGAAGAGTTAACCCTAGCACGGGGACACACCAGTTGTTGTAACCAGGCGCTTCATAAGTGATTGGCAACTATGGTGGGCCCAGACTTTAACTTGTTTTTACCAAAATAATGAAAGATAGCTGGAAGAGACTGAAGACAAACTGGAACAAACAAAATAAAGGAAGTGTTTGAGAATGTATGCTTAGAAAACAACAGTCTTCAGGCAAGACTATCCAGGTTTATGATCTCATTCTGCTCTTTGGTGTGGTACAGTATTAAACTCCAGTTAGGGTCTATGGTGCTATACTCCATTAAGAGAGCATGAAGAAAAACAACCATGACCAACAAGAATGTGCTGCTAGAGAAAATACCTTAGTGATGAGACTCATAACAAAAGAGCAGAAAGTAGGAAAATGCAGCAACCAGATTGAGTACTTGAAGCAGATTGAGCAGCTATGGTTGGCCCAGGCATTAACTTGTTTTTACCAAAGCAATGAAAGATAGCTGGGAGAGACTGGGACAAACACAATGAAGTAAGTGTTTGAGAATGTATGCTTAGAAAGTAACAGTCTTCAGGCAAGACTATCCAGGCTGTCTCTCATCATCAATGCAATGGCGGAACTCGAAAAAAACTTTCCACTCCAATATTTTCTCTTTATAGCCAAGTCAACATTGACTGACAATCTTGAGATGCGCAATGTTATCTAATGTACTTTATATAATTTGTTTTCCCTTATCATTGCATCAGAGGACTGACAGCAAGAATGAGTACTGGAAAGTAGAGTTAGAATGGAAATCACCCGGAAAAGAGCAATCATAAACAACCCCCAACTCATCAAGAAAACTCTCCAGGTTATTGTTTCACCCTAATGATTCTCAAGTCCATGCACGATAGCAAGCACGTCAATGTCAGTATTAGTGAGATTACTGAGGTTTTCAGTAAGCCCACTTTTCTTTCAATCTATACTCACCATAGATTGTAATTGATACCATTTTGTGAGTTTAAGTTTTCTCCCAAGTTTGAAGAGATCAACATGGGTTTGTACGTAGTTCATTCCCATTGAAGGACAGAAGGATAGTCCAAAAGAGAGCATAGATTTAGTAATGTAAGTCAGGACTCTTTCAGATAAATTAATAATAGTCTTATTTACCATATCTGAATCCATTATTTGCCTCCTTTTTGTTAATTCCCACAAGGGCTTGTATTCGTCCTGAATTTTCTCTGCTTCCTTCGGATTAGCATCTATTTTCACTGCCTGTTCCCCCGCTGCCTCTTTGTCCACTTGCTCCTCTTACTCTCTCCTTCGTGTTCTCCTGTGTAATTGTCCTCATTTTCCGTAGCAACTGATACTACTCTAAAAAAGAAGTTGATTTAAGATTGACTTTGGGTTCAGGTGCAGTACTCTTTAACTTTTCGTGTGTCTGTGTAGCCACTGGTATCAGTAGTTTGTTCTGAAGCTGTGATATTGTATGGTACCATTGTGTGCAGTGGCGGCTGGTGCCATTTGAAAGTAGTAGGGTGTAGAAGTTCAGGACGACTGGGTAAGCGAGTGAGCACGACTATCATAAATTGGGTTCATGGGGGTTGTCCCCTTCACAAAATTGTGAAAAAAGATTGGGCAAATGGTGCATACTTGAGAAAGCAAGATGGTTAATAAAGCAATTGTGAAAGAGAAAATAGTCGTGCATGGGTCCTCATACACTTACCATATGCTTTTTTAATCTGGCACGGGTGTGTGAGCAGAGAACATAGGCCGTTTTGCCAGGTCACTGGTCGTTCAGTTGTATCTCAGCCCTGGTAGATTAGGCATAGATACTGGTTGTGTATTGCAAGCAGTTAAATAAATTGAATTCTAGTAGGTTTTAGGGGGGGGCGGAGGTAGGAGCTGGATTACACTGCACTTCCATGACGGGCATTGCCAGTTCCAACAGGACATGGGCTGTTAATGACATTTCAGTTCTAGAGTATTTTTAAATGGGCATTGTTAACGTGCATGCAAAACACTCTCCTATAAATCACCATGAAGCAGTGTAACAAAAACTGCAAAGTTGAAAAAAAAAAACAGGGCGAATCAATTTGCACAAATTTTGATGCTGGTGCAAACAGGATATAAAGAAAACTGTCTCAGGTGTACAACACAGAAAAACATTGTTCAAGCGAAAAGATCAAGGAAACCTATTCTGAAACACAATTACCACCTCCGTCTCTAGAAATAAGTTGAATGAATAACAGAGATGATAGCAAAGAAACCCTAAACCACAGTAACTGTTTTTATGAAAAATATTTTGCACTATGTTTAACTGCTCATTCAATAAAAATAAAAAAAGTCTCAATTCTGTCCAATTCTTTCCGTTTTTAAAAGTTGAAAATATATTTAATCTGTTCCTAATTATGTAAGTACAGCAAAACTAGAGTTGAATCAGTTAGCGGCATGCTTGCCTGGGTGCGAGTATAGTATGTAATAATCTGTGACAAGAATCCAAATAACAAACACACTACACACATACAAAAATAATAAAAGATGTGCATATGAAGTGGAATTGACTGTTTGTATAAGTCCCAGGTCAAGTTTTTCTTCTACATTTTATTTTTTTTAAATTACACACATGCACAAGTTTGCCACAACAAACCAGATAATGGTTTACAGCCACTCTCGTGACACCAAAATCTGCCCTCATAGAACATATTAACAGCCTGATTCATGTACGGGCCGTTTTGCGTGTCCCTAATAGCGATTAATAGCGACTCGCTATTGAGGAAACGCAAAACGGCATTCATGTACTTTTCGGGGAAAAAATAGCGAGTCGCACGCGGGCGCTAAAGGCGTTAGCGACCTACAAAAAACGCAGAAAAATCGCTATTTCCGGCTACCTGCGATCGGGATAGCGACTCGCAATCCCGATCGCACGGGATAGCGACTCGCAATCCCGATCGCACGGGATAGCGACTCGCAATCCCGTGCGATCGGGAATGCGAGTCGCAATCTCGCGGGATCTGGAAAACGGGAAGACGCATTTCGAGCACCGTGATGACATCACAACCAGGAAGCAGCCAAATCCCACCCCCAAACAACACAGTGACGCTATCAGTCGAGTGTTCACGACCGAAAGCTGCCGCTAAACCGCCGTTAGCGACTCCCGACCCCGCCGAAATAGCGACCGCCATGTCCGACGAACCCCAGCCAGGCCCCAGCAACAGCGCTGGCCGCAAGCGCAAACTGAAATTCTCCGAACAGGAGCTGGAGAACCTTATAGAAGGGGTGGTGGCCAACCACGACCAGCTGTTTGGTGCCAACTCCCGGAGGGTCCCAGAGCAGGAGAAGAGGAGGATATGGGTGGGGATTGCCTCCAGCGTCAACTCTGTGGGCGTTGCGGACAGGTCTCTGGAGGAGCTCAAAAAGCGGTGGTACGACCTCCGAGGGCGTGCCAAGGAGAGGGTGGCGGAGCGCCTTGGTGAGGCATCAGGCACCGGAGGTGGTGGACCGACTGTCCCACCCAACACCCCCCTGGAGGACCAGGTAGAGGACACCTTGGAGAGGGAGGCGTGTGTTGGCGTGACCCCTCTGGACTCCTCCCGCCCCACCCAAGACACCCAAGGTAAGTGGCATGCGACTGCGACCCTGTCCCCTATGACCGCCCCTGACCAAATAGGCTCACTCATTGGCCCTTAGTCATGCCTATGTTGTGCATCAGGAAATGCCCTGAAGCATTGTGGGAGACGTAGTATGTCCACAATGTAGTAGTACCACAATGCGGCCAGAAAGGTTCCAAAGTGCGCAAATACACAGCCACCCAGGGAATGACACCCAGCATGCATGTTACATCTGCACGTCTGACAGTCACATGCACCTAATGAGTATCCACTTACCCTCACAGGTGCGGGTGATAGCAGTGACAGCGAGAGGCTGCTGATCGATGAGGAGGCCCAGGAGGAGGAATCCCTACCTGATACCCAGCCACCAGCCCCTGCGGCAGCGCCAACACCAGCAGCCAGGCTCCCCACCTTACCTGCTGCAACATCTGCAGGCCCACCGGCTGCCAAGGCCAGGCCCCCCGCCTCTGCTGCTGCAACATCTGCAGGCCCACCGGCTGCCAAGGCCAGGCCCCCCGCCTCTGCTGCTGCAACATCTGCAGGCCCACCGGCTGCCAAGGCCAGGCCCCCCGCCTCTGCTGCTGCAACATCTGCAGGCCCACCGGCTGCCAGAGCCAGGCACCCCACCAATGTGCCTCCAGTGCCTGCCGCACCTGCAACACCAGCTGCTACAACACCTGCAGCACGGCCAACAAGATCTGGGCCAGCCACATCCGCTGCACAGCGGCCCAACAGCAGGCGGGGCAAAGGGCATCTCCATGCCTGCATGAGCGTGGAGCGGCGCATGCTCCGCATACACCAGCGCCAGTCGCAGCAGCAAGGAGCCATCCAGCTCCAGCTGCATAAGATAGGCCGCAATGTGGCGGGAGTTGGCGAGAGGATTGACCGCATGACGGCGGCCATGGACCGCATGACGGCGGCTATGGAGGACAACACTGCAGCGCTGGTGAAGCACCGCAGTATTGCAAGCAGGCGCCACCACCAGCTGCTGAGCCGGCTGTCCACCTATAGTCACTCCAATTATGTCTCCGCAAATGCCACCACCCAGCTTGCGCGGCGCTCGTTGACCCAGCAGCACCAACTGGTGCAGTGCTGCGAGGACATTACCCGGGTGCTGGAGCACTTGACCACCGCCGTCACCGCACTGCATGCACCTGTGCTACCGGCCATTGTGGGGGGAGATGATGCGAGTGAGGGTGCCTCCAGTGTCAGCAGCCACTCTGCCACGCAGGCCCCCCCACCTAGGCGCAGCACCAGGGCTACGCCTGGTACAGCTGCCCAGGATGAGGAAGAGCCTCACAGGCGCCTGGGAATTGTGCGCCGGAGGCGCCAATGACATTGTGTCAGGGACACAGGCGCAGGCTGAAGTTAAGCCTGCCATGAACCGTCTCATGCAGTATGCATGAATACTGCATTTTGTAAATAGTTGTTACCATGACCCTTTTTTTTTGTGATTCAAACAAATACATTTATTTTGCTGCACACATACGCCTTGTGTAATCATTACAGTTTGCATGCAATTGTGATATGTGGGGTGGGGGAAGGGGGTGGGCTAGAAATTGTTAGCTGTGATGTGGTTGCGACGTCTGTGGCCTTCAGCTGGGTTCTCCCCGCGTGCATGGTGCGCATGTGCTGGTGGCCGGTCGTCCCCCTCAGATTCACTGCCTGAGATGTCAACTGGTATCCGGCGCTTGGTTGCAATGTTATGAAGCATTGCACAGACAGCCACAATGCGGCAGCACGCTGCAGGACTGTAATACATGGCCCCACCTGTCTTGTGCAGTATACGGAACCTGCTCTTGAGCAGGCCAAATGTCCTTTCAATACAGTTCCTTGTCCGGATGTGCGCAACATTGTAGCGGCGTTGCTGAGGTGTGGCAGGGTTGAGGTAAGGGGTCAGGAGGTATTCCCGTAGGGCGTAGCCACTGTCACCTGAATGAGAGGAGCAGATGTTGATTGCCTGTGCAGCGCAGTTACTTCATAGCAATGTGACATTGTCGACAAAGTGTACTTACCAAGTAGGTGTCCTTCCCCAAACTCTCCCCTGATCAGTCGTGTGTGGAGTCCGCTGTGCCTGAAGATAAAGGAGTCATGGGTACTCCCTGGGTACTGGGCCACAATGTCAGTGATGATGGTCTTGGCATTGCAGACCATCTGTATGTTGAGGGAGTGGTACGACTTCCTGTTGCGGTACATATACTCCGTGCCAGCTGGTGGGCAGATGGCGACGTGGGTACAGTCTATGCAGCCAAGGACATGGGGAAAATGGGCAACATTATAAAATTGTAGTTTTGTGAGGTCCAAATCCTGTTGGCTCGTGGGAAATGTGATGTGCCGGTGGAGCTGGCTGAGCATGGCGTCAACAAAAGTGTGGAGGCAGCGTGACATGGTGGGCTGGGATATCCCCCCAGCAGCGGCTACTATGCCCTGGAAACTGCCGGATGCCAGGAGGTGCAGGCTGCACAATACCTGCACATGTGTGGGCACAGAATTGTTTCGCCTTGTTGGGTGCTGCATGATGGGGTCGAGTTCTTGTATCAGCCAGGTGATCATTTCCCCATTCAGCCTGTATTTAGCATAAATCTGTTCTCTGGTTTGCCCCAGCAAGGTGACCCGCTGCCGGTGAATCCTTGCCTGCCTCATGCGTCTCCTCCGTGCTGCTCGCTGTAGCCTTCGCCGCCTCACCACCATGTACATCCCAGGCATTGTGGAACGCCTATTGCTGCTGCTGAATGTCCTTATGTGTGATTGGTCAGGCCTGGACCTGTTGGTGATTGGCTAACAGTTTTTCAAATTTTGGTTAATCATGGCTTTTATGGTTACCACCTGCTTTGAGTTGTCCTTAAATTGCGCCGCGCAAATGTGCGATTTAGCGCTTTTTCGCTAATGTATTTCTTTCATGAATGCCGATTGAGACAATATTGCGTTTCGCTATTCAATTCGCAGATTCCGTGGTTGGTCGCTATTTCAGTATCGCTAATGCTCGACTTCCCGGAGTCTGCGACTATTACAGCGTAATCGCTATTCCGCTCGCTATTATTTTTTTGCGATTTCGCTATTTCGTACTTGAATGCCGATTCCGTGTTTTGCACCCGCAATTGCGTTTTCGCAGCCATTGCGGGCGCTATTTCGCTTCATGAATCAGGCTGTAAGACCCCAGACCTCTCCAACCGCACATGCAGGTCCCCTGTAATTACTCTCACCCCGAGAATTTAAGTGCCCTGATACCCCACTGGTGACAGCCATGTGCTATAGGAAAGCTAAAACACATAATATGGCGCCATTTTAATACATTTTAATAACTAAGGTTATTTCCTAAGTCACTGTTAGTCTGTTGACTTCATAAAGATAGAAGGCAGAGTAGCTACTTAAATCCTTCAAGGTTGTGACTTTAAATGGACAAGCTAAATTCTGGACTATTTTACCCAGCGGGATAAAAATGCAAATTGCAGTCCCAGGACACTGAAATGCAACACAACAAACAGCAGAAATTGATTTAAAATGTGCTTGTATGAGCTGCGTTCACTGCTGAAGGACACAGATCAGAACTATTTTAAATAACATGGTGATGGGCCATATGAAATATGGCTAAAATTTGCACAATGCTGTATTCATTTTATCTGTTTGTGAAGATGAAAGGCTGGGACAGCTCTACCAGATTAGAGCTTGTTTTCTGCACAGCTCACTGCTACAGGAGACTTAAGAAAGTATTATTAGATGAAGTACCACGGTGGTATGTCTCCACTGCATGCCTGTGGCTGTTTAACCCCTCCGACGCTCATGACAAGCTCTCGTCATGAGCCATGGTTCTCGTGTGCTCATGACGAGCTAAGCTCAACATGTCCCCGTCAAATGCATATTTCGAGAATGAGGGGCATTCTTCTGCTCTGCGCAATCTATGTGCATGCACTGTGTTCATATCAAAGGCCACTTTCTCTGTCTGGATGACTAGATCTGAGAGTAATCGTCAGTCCTCTTTTGAAGGTCTGATACCAGTGTCACAAGGCCCATGCCTCCTTCTGTGTGTGGCTGTAAATATTTGAAACAGACATTCTGTTCCATGAATCCCAAGTAGTTATTGACAAATCTGTTGTCAGAGGACCTGAGCTTGATTCAAAAGCCCTACTTCAGACCGGGTTCAATGCAAGAGTGGAGGCAGCACCAGGGATGAAGTCACAAACTGGTCATTCTATTTCAAAAAGTTCTTTATTTTTCTTCATAAAAACACTCGACAACAGCCAACGCATTTCGTTCCTGTGAAAGGAACTTCCTCAGTGCAAAAAAGTGTATAGGTAGATTCGTAGAGTGGACCCAGAATACTGGCCTTTGAGGTAATAGTCCAAATCCTTTTATTTCTTATTCCTTCTTATTTTTTCAAATACCAATACCACGGTCTATCTTTCTCAAAACTGTACACAGGCATAGTTGGGCAAGAAGGGTATATCTTGTACGGGCTGAAACCTCCAACTCTAAAAGACCACAGACTCTAAAGTTTGGCAGTCCCGCAGTATGTAGTACAACTCAAACCCGGGGCTTGGGGTCAATTGCGATGAGTTAGATAGAGTATTGTTCCAAGTAAAAAGTTGGTAGAGCTAATGTTAATAGCCACGGGAAATCATGATACATCTCAGGGACATGGAATCCTACTAACGCGCAGAATCACGGCGTCATGGTCTGAAAGTCGTAATCCTAGAGTCAGACCGGGAGATGAAAAGTCCCTAGTCCCAGCACTGTCCGACTCCAAACACATGTGACTTTGCCTCCAGGCATGCCATTAGCATGGAATTTGTAACCTCCCTGCAGTCCCTGTCCCACTCCATGACTCCGAATCCAATCGCGATACTGCTCCCTTGCTGTTAATGTTAGAAAATGAGGATTGGGTCGGTCAGGCGCTGCCAGCGCTTCTCAGGAGCCTTGGGAGCTGTGGCAGCAATCCCCATGGGCTCCAACATTGCGGAGGTAGGTGAGGGTTTAAAAGCCCCATGCCGGGCTGGACAGAGCAAGGCACCCGTCCAACCCAACATGGGCACTTCACCCAAAGGTGGCCCAGCTGCTATTCTAGCAGGCTCTGAGACTCCATCCCATTCCCCAACCCCTCAGTCACTCTCAGCTCTGCCTAAGCCATGCCGTGCACTGCTGCTAAAAAAAATGGCATTAAGAAATTAAGACATTAAACATGATTTCTGGAGCCTGACACCCGAGGGCCACAAAATAAACAGTGGGGCGACATACAAAGAAACTATAAAGAAACCACAACTGATAGTATGTGCTTCTTTATTCCTTCTAGAAACCAAGTCATTGCATATGCGGTTGTAGGTAAGAATGCAACAACTCTTGTAACCATGGCAGTCCCTATGGAACTTACATTGTTTACGTAGTTTGATCTCATTCTCGAGTGATCCAACTCTCCCTTCCATTTCTCCCAGAAATTTGTCAATGATATCTTTCTCTGGTCCGCATTTCAGATCTTCTCTAGTGGATACTAGTTCTTTCATAATATTCTTCCTGTCCTGCCATGCATATTTAATTAAGATTTGTAACATCACCCTCAAACTGTTGGCGGAATTCTTCAAACATTTTAGAGTTGGGAGAGTCATAGAAGGGGACAGTGTATATTCTCAGTGCTCTAGGAACCATATTGTTATCCAAATAGGTCTGAAGAGATGTACCTTCCAACCGCATTGGTATTTCTGTTTTACAAAGTTTTTCCAGTCCTTTGAGAACACTTCAAAGTTCTTGTCTGTTGTTGTATGTAAGTGAGACGGATCCCCCTTCACCAAGGGGGATTTTAGTGAATAAGGCCTAAGTCTTGGTCACTCTGCAGGTTTCCAAGCTCTCTACCATATTCCATTAGTTGCCAAGACCAACACTGGTCAACGGTCCTATAACTATAGCAGCTGCCCTTCCACCTGTCGAATCATCAGGTTCCATGTACCACTAGGCGTTATCTATATATATATGCACAACTACACCTTTCCTCACTCTTCTCTAAACATTCCTATAATGTCTTTCTTCACCGGCCACTGGATGTAGGTGGTGGCTACTGTTCTAATAGCAAAGCTCAATAAAAAGATTTAAACCATAAATAGTTTAAATAATAGAATTTCTTTCAACATTAGTTCCTATTAAGTTTTATTTTTTAAGTGCCTTCCTCCAATTTTTTCTATGGGAGGGTGTTGCAGTACCAGTGGTTAGCATGTTTGGTGCTGGACAAACTCCAGCGTTGAGCATGATCTCTTTCACGACTACTCTGGATCCTTTTTGGCTGTTGTAAATACAGAAGGGAAGTTTGTGAATAGCAATGGGTTTACTCTTTTGTGGGTCGGTGTTTGTCCCATACTAAATCACTCCCTGACTGCTTTTTTCTTTCTCTCTTACCTCCTCCGCTCTAGTATTCACCATTTATAGTACTATGAAGCTTACTACAAAATGTTGTTTGTGAATTGGCTCTTTTATCTGCCTGCAGTCTGCAAGCAAGTTTGCGAGGAAATGGCAGAGGAGCTGAATAGGCTCAGACGTTGCCACATGATAAGCTTGGAATTCTTTATAAACTATCAATTCAATTTACATGCTATAAGTCTACAGCTTTCTTAGATCTCTCTAAAGAAAGGCTCTATTTCCTGTTGCAAACATAATGCATGGTTAACGAAAGACAGTTTATGCTAATGAATATGCATATGGTGTTAAAAGAAAGAAGTTCTGGAGTTTTTATTTGAAATTCATCCTGACTTGCAAACTTTGTGATTGACAGCTTAATACAATGCAGCATCAATAAAATATGCCTTCTCCCAATTTGACTAGTACTGCAACGTGTTTTTTTGTTGTTGTAAAGGTGTTGTTTGCGGGTTTTGCTGTCCAGCATTCACTAACACATCACACTGAATTTATCATATTAACATTATACTGTGAACAAGAATCAAAAGGGTATCTGAGTGCTATATATGAGAACAGTTACTACTGCATACAAGCAGTTTACAAGAGAATAGTTTCTCCACCCTTGGGTGTTTCATTTTCAGCGTGCTTTACAATTTTTCTATCCTTCCTCAAACATGCCCTCAACGTTTTTAATTTACACATTGAGAACCATTGGGATTTTATGTTTTTAACAGAAACCTGGTTCAAAGAATCCTCTACCATTGATATTGCATTAGCCATTCCCATGATTGTTTGATCAAGCACATTGACCATGAGAATACAGTTGGGGTTGGGGTGGCAATTGCACATGTTCCTCTTTCTCATGTTCCATCTCCAAATGTGTGAATATCAACACTATTGAAGGTTTAGCCTTAACTATTGTTTGCCCCCCTTTGCTCTATCTGGGGCACTTATTTATACACCCCTGACTCTTCGGTTCATTCTCTTCAGCTTCTGACTGATGCTTTAGGCCAATTGTCTCCTCTTCAGGCCAGTTTCATGGTACTTCTATCTTAATCAACATGTTGACATCTTGAACTACAGACCCGCTCAGCAGTTTCTGACCTCTCTGCAATGCTTTAATTTGGAACAGGCAGTAAAGGAGCCCACCCATAAGGCTGGGCATATTCTCAATCTCATCTTATCTAACCCCTCGAAGGTCCTAGTTAAACCTGCATTAACATTTACCTGGTCTGACCGTTGTTTTTATTCCTTTTAATGTTCTCTGCACAGTACGTTGGAGTCCGCAAGGTCTGATACCGAAAACTGCCAGACCACGGCACAAAATATTTCATTCATACTTTGTGGAGATGTTACAGTCTATCCCTTTCAATTGCATGGAGGTCTTGGAGTGTGAAGACGGCGCCACAGGTACACCGCAGGCTTTGACCAGAACGTCTGGTTAATCCCTTGCCAATTCACTCCGGGAAGCATCGGCTGCTAATCTCCAGCGTATGCATGAGAAGGGAATCCCCCTCTCACACCTAGAAAAACACCTTAGCGAGTGTAACACATAGTCTGTATAACACTCCGTTTTTTTAATTTACACCAGCACGTTTTTATAAAGGTCATGAGGAAAGCCAGATTTAATACTAAGGCACTGGCTGAAACATGTCGACCCACAATGGATGTAGGAGGTCGTAACTAGCCACCAAACATCCTTCTGCCTTGTTTTAACCGCTGACGGTGGCCCAGGTATTAAAATGTAATTTACCCTCGGGTACTGGGACTCCCGCCAAGCCGTTTTAATTCTCACTTCTCTAACCCCAAACACTGCACTCTCAGAAAAATACCAGCTCCGTTGTAATCAGGCATCGTAGCACACCCGGGACACATTAGGTGTCACTGGGTGGGCCCGATGATGAAGCATGCCACCAACTAGGTTGGTGGGTGAGGGCTCCATGATCACACCGACAAGGTGCCAACTGACAAAACAAGTCAGAGTCCAACCCATAAAGTCACATGTAGCTAGTCTCTTTTGATGACACAGTAAAGGAGCCCACCCATAAGACTGGGCATATTCTCAATGTAATCTTATCTAACCCCTCGATGGTCCTAGTTAAACCTGCATTAACATTTACCTGGTCTGACCGTTATTTTTATTCCTTTTAATGTTCTCTACACAGTACGTTGTAGTCTGCAAGGTCTGATACGGAAAACTGCCAGACCACGGCACAAAATGTCTCATTCATACTTTGTGGAGATGTTACAGTCTATCCCTTTCAATTGCATGGAGGTCTTGGAACAGGATGTGGTCATGTTTAATAATTGGGTTGTCAGTGCTCTGAATGTAATTTCCCCTCTAAAATTCTCCATCTCCAAAAGATCAAAACCTTCCGCTCCATGGAATGGACATAGGGGATCTCTGATGACAAGGACGCTAAAGCGGCTTTTCAGGCCATCTTGAAAAGCTATCATGTTTCCATTCAGAAGGCTCAAGAGCAAGTGTGAAAAATACTAGATTGAAAAAGAGGTGGGTAGCGTAATAAAATTAGTTTTAAAAAAAAACTTGTATCTCACAAAGGAAGTAAGGGGAGGGACGAAGCCAAGAAAAGGCCTAAACTAGATAGTCTTTGGGCTGTAGATTTGGAAGGAAAATAGGCAGACCCCATGCACCTGGTGGCTTTTCTCTGCTATCAAGATGTGTGTATCCAAATGTTTGCCTTTACATACGCACAATATCATATAATCAATAGTATTAAAGGCATCCGAAATGCCTTGCTTCAAAATTAACTTAAAACTAAAGATATATTCTTAGAAATAGTAAAGACGAACCCGATCTACTAATTATTTGCTCCCTGTGGTGATGCCTACATGTGGCATATTCCAATCATTTGCTCGAGGGACCAATACGCACGCAAGCATAACTACACACTAACTTCTAGCTGGTATTGCAGAAAGCCCATCTTAAAAATAAACATATTTATGCTGCCCGGGGAGAGAAACCAATTACTGAAAATAATCACAGCCAGTCAACAAATTAACACTTTACCCTGATGACTCAACTGCCTGGAAGTCATGTTTCAAAGAGCCCTGAAATATTTCCAAACTTCTTTCTGTCATCAGAATGAAATTAATTGTGAACCCTGAATAGCTCTGCTCAGTAATCCAGCGAACCTTTGAATACGGATGAAATCCTATTTGCAAGAAAATCAGCATGCTCAATTACTCCCTGGTTTGTCACCGAAATGCTGCATTTCAATTCCTAACGTACTTTATATTTATTTATGGAGTGCATCATTTATGTATATGAGAAATAATAGAAGGTGGGAGAGAGCCCTTATGATTTTAGAAAAAGTTATAGACGAGTTCCAAGAGGCAAAAGAGGTCATCTTGAGGTTAAACAAACTTTCGGTCTGGCTAAAAAGATTGAAGCATTTTGAAGTCATATTTATTCAGTGGAATAAATCAGAATGGCTTTGAAGAACAGGGATACAGTTCACATCATTGTTTATTTAAATGGCAGAGAACCAGCGGCAGCATCATATCGTGAAGTAATCACACCTGCCACTCCATGTAGTGCAAAAGGCACATTTTTAGGACAGGATGTAGAACCAAGACATTTTGATAGCATATATCATCATAACAGAAACTCATATCTCCCTCTTTTTTTCTCCCTTCCCGAACTTTCACTCATCCAGTTGTATCATTTCTCTTCGCTCCTCCTGGCCTCACAATCTCTTTCCTTCCATAGACTCACTCTCTCTACTTCTGCACACTTTCTTTTGATGTAACACTTCCTTTCTCTAGCCCAGGGAATCCTGCACAGTCATACTTCCGTGTGTACACTCTCTCCCTGCCCCGAGGGGTGGGTAGGCCCGCATCTGACTGCCCACCCCACTCTTCTGCTCTAACTCCCCTACAACCTGTCCTAACCATGGCAAACCCCCAGTTACGAATCCAACAAATTCACCCTCCCCATCTGCTAGGTGGGTGGGAGGCCAACACTAATCTTGCTGCACTGGGGTAAGGGCCAGAGAGAGATGAAGCCTCTTGGCAATATTTAAAAACTATGCCTGAACCCCTCCTCTGCCTATTCCAAACCTATCCTGTCCTACGACATCTCTTCCCCTTCACGAATACTCCCATGGGAAGACTAGGCTGCGCCTTTGCTTCCCATGGGACCCTACATTGTGAAGTAATATCACCTGACACTCCATGTGGTGCAATAGCCCATTGATTAGGACAGCATGCAGAACCAAAAGATTTCGATAACCTACAACATCATTGTTAGACTTGGCATCTTTGGCGTGGTTTTCGCCTGACTTTTTGCCTCTACCTCCTGAATTTTTGATGCTGTGCTGGACTACGCTTTTGTTGGCTTGGCGGCTTGGGGCGCTTGCCACTGCTGATCAGTGTCAAAGTGCAAGTCCTCCTTGTGAAAATTGGTATTACAATTGGTTCTCCCTGTTTGACATATTTAGTTTGGAAGGGCCTGTAAATCAAATGCTAATAGTGGGCCTGCAGCACTTACTGTGCCACCCACTTAAGTAGCCATGCAAATGTAACTCAGACCTGCCTCAGACCTGCCACTGTAGTGTCTGTGCCCAGTTATGAATTGCCTTGTCGACCTGGCAAATGCACCCATTTGCCAGGCCTGAACCTTCCCTTTCCTTGCATGTAAGGCACCCCTCTGGTAAGTCCAAGGTACCCCCCTAGGCAGGGTGAAAGGTAGGACATGTACTGGTGTGTGTGACATGTCCTGATAAAGAAATACTGCCAATTTCATTTTTCACATTTGAAAGGCTATCTGTCCCATAGGATAACATTCGAGATACTGTGTAACATCTTACGAGTATAACTTTCCCATTGGGACAAGATGGAGGAGTAAAGTTTAGACTCTCTGAACTCAGAATTTAATAACACATTTTTTGTAAAGAAGGTTTTTAAATTGTATGTTTGAAAATTGCATTTTTAGAAATTATGTCTTAAGCGAAAGGAACCAGGAGCTATGTTTAAGCAGGTCTTGCACACAAGCGCCAAGGGGATAATGAGTAACAAAGGAGTGTTCAGTTCCTAGGGAAAAGATGGGGAAAGGGAGGTCTCCTGGCAGATCACTTCTGGACTCAAGAGGAACCTTTGCCAAGTAGAAGAGCTAGAGAGCTGTGAGAGTACTGCCTCTTTGCTGTGTTGGCCTGTAGTTGCTGCTTCTGCCAAGGGAAGGACAAAGACTGAACTTTCCTAAGAACCTGGTTGTGAAGAATATTAAAGGGCTGTGTCTGCTGGTCTCCTGCGCTGAAGCCTAACTGACATGAAAAACGTAATCTCCAGTTCCCCTGAAATCTACTGCTGAGAGTTCTGACCGGCCAGTAGGTGCCTGTTCGAGCTTTGGGCCTCTGGAGGTAGTTCCTGCCGTTGAGAGCTGGAAAAAATATAAGAGAAGCAAGAAAAAGAATCTCTGAATCCGTCAGCGATGCTGCCGTGATGGCACTACTTGCACCGAGGCCAAGGGCACCGCTCGTAAAGTGCACGACGCACCGTCCGGCCTGCACAGCAGCTCCGATGCCCTGCAATACCCGCTGAAGCCGGCAGTGATCGACATTTCTGACACCAGTGCTCACACTAACTCCATACAGCCAGTGACTGCATCCTGTTATCACAGCACCGATAACCACCGAGGGTGACCCCATGAACTCGTTGACTTTTCATCATCTCACCAGAACCGACACCTCACCGGTGATGCAACCGATTTCCCCTGTCCTGTAATCAAACCCATCGCTTCCTAGCGGAAACAATGCCTCGTCTCCCTGTGGCAGCCAAGGATCCGGCCATGAACCTGGCACTGTTGCCTCACCTCCACTACGCAGTGCATCATCACAGACTTGTTTTCCAAGGTACTGTTTATGTGGGGTTTTGTGTGACTCCATGTCCTATGCCGCGCAGCTTGTGGTCGGCACCGTACTTTCAATTTATTGCTGTCACAACATCATACGAGGCCCAGGTCGGGCTATTTGTTTTCTACCAGCTTTATTTTGGAAACAACAGTTTTGAAGTGCTATTTTACTGCATGTATTTTGGGATTTATGTCATTTTGGTCTTATTGAGTTTAGGTAAAGATACATTTTTTCGAAACTGGGTGTTTCCATTTGTGGTGTTATCACTGTATTACTGTGTGTTTTGAGTACAAATACATTACACATTGCCTTTGGGCTAAGCCTGTCTGCTGCTCATGCCAAAGTACCAAGGGGGTGAGCAGGGGTTATCTAAAGTGTGTATCCCTCTTACCCTGACTAAAAGCAAGGGTTTCTACTTGAACAAAAGTACATACCTTCGCAAATTAGAGACCCCCAGTTCTAACAATCATAATAGAAACTCATATCTCCCTCTTTTGTTCTTCCTTTCCGAACTTTCACCCAAACAGTTGCGTCATTTCTCTTAGCATCTCCTGGCCCCACAATCTCCTTCCTTAAATAGACTCATACTACTTATTTCTGCACACTTCCTTTGAACATAACTCTTCCTTGCCCTAGCTCAGAGCATCCAGCACACTGTCATTCTATCCTGCGTACACCCCCTCCCCGCACCCGAGGGGTGGGTAAGCCTGCATCTGAGTCCCCACCTCCCCACTCTCCTACAAACCAGCACAACTCTGAAAGACATTTTGCTGCCCCACACATGAACCCTTCTACATCTAGCAAACACAATGCACTCAATGACACCAAATTGTCTGACGCTATAGACCCGCCAGCAAATCACGCAGCACCATCATGTTATATGCATTGCCCATTTCAGACAGATAAACACCATCTGCATGGGACAAGACTGCCTCACTCTCCAGGATCCCCTCATGAGAGAAGACAGAGATCCCATGAGCCGAACAAAGAACTCACATTGCCCTGTTCAGCTTCCTACTGGCTCTGTCCATGGCCCCGTGTTTCAATGTCCCCCTCCACTTTCTCCTGGGCACAAACTTAGTCCAGATGATGCTGACCCCAGCTAAGCGCTGCTGAATCAAAACCAGGTCCCCTTGCATGTGTTGGAGTTGGGTAAGTCCAGAGAGCTGAACTAAGCAGTTTTCTCAAAGGTGAAGCAATAACACATCTGGGAACCCCTTGATGGGAAAGATAGTCGCTAGATATGGCAACAAATTACCCCATGTCTTCCCGCTCTTCTCCCACCATTAAACCTCATGCCGGCTGCTTGGCAATCCCAGGTTCCGTCTGAAAATCTGGTGTGCAGCATACTTCTCAGCCCAGTAAATAAAGGAATGCCTGACCAAACTACAAGACTTTCTTGGCACCCCTGGGGCTGCTTAAGCACCTTAGGGACAAAAGAAGAATATTAGCAACAGGAAGCCACCCCTACAAAGATGAACCCCCCACCAGTGCCACACACTCACTTGCGCACATATCTCTCACTGCACCTGGACTTCCATTTGCCAATTGCCCGGATGCGCAACCAGTTCCAACTCATGCGCACCGCAGCAGTCTCCGCCCCAATCCGGAAAGAATGGGTCCCATAGCGAGCCAGATCCATGCCTAGTCTGCCCAAAGCCATGCGCAGCCCACTAATAAAGCTGAAAAGATGTGAGTCTGGTTCTATCCTCATGGTGGAAGACGTCCACAAGCCGGATCCCCGACCACGCAGAAAAATCTCACCATTCCTGCACTGAGCATGCCTCCAAGTGTCCACCTTCCAGCAGTCAGACCCACTTCCCCTTCCCCAGTTGATCCATCTTAGATTTCCTCAACCAGATGCCTACCTGTCCGCCTCCAGACGCACCTCACCATTCAAACCCCCCTGTTCATTCCTCAGACCCAGCAGTTCAGACACCCGAAAGGCCACAAAAACATCCATATCATGGTCAGTTAAAACAGGTAAAGTTCAAAATGATCACCGCAACAAACGGGCAGAACCCGCAACAGATCAACCAACAGTTGAAACGTGACAGCTTGCCTCAGCTGTCTATCCCTCCTCCCTCTCACCCTTCCCCACCCTTTCAACACTTTACCCAACATGGCATCCCGTGCAGGATCAAAACACCCAAAAGAACTTGCCATAGAAAGATTAAACCGTATAGTTTTCCCGCAATGGTGTCAAGGGACAGACCACAATCAATTAAAGACAAATAGAACATGAACCTACTTTCCTGGGCCCTCCGGTCCACGTGGGACAAACTTACGAAGTCGCCCTCAAAAGACACAAATTCACTCCATACCAGCAGATAACTCATTCTGGCGGATGCAGCTACTGACTTCCAAGCCAGCCTAAAGGCTCTCACACCCCCCAGTCCCAAACGTCTGCCGGGACAGGTGTCGTGCAGGCCCCCGCTCACGGTGCCAGATTGTGAAAGCGTTGTCACTGTGAATGAGACAGGGAATCAGCAATCGAATTGTTGACCCCAGGCACATGCTTAGCCTTAAACATAATGTTCAGCTGCAAGCAAAACAACATGAACCTGTGCAGCACCCGCAAATCCCTCGCCCTCTATCTGTTGACAAGGTTGTCCACAGCCATGTTGTCCAGATGGAAAAGCACAGTCCTGTTTGCAAACTTAGTGCCCAAAATCAATAGCAGCTGAAAGAATTAAAAAAATGGCAATTCTCTGCCCCTCAGGCGCCTATGTTGCTGGCCAAGCCTCCGCGCACAAGCGACCATCCCAAAGGAGTCTGAAAGCATGAGCCCCAGATGCATCAGATTTGAATTTGCCAAACCGTGTCTTCATCCAAAAAATGAATGGACACCCCATTGAAATCCTGCTTAAAATCCAGCCAGACCCTCAAATCAGCTCTCACACCCATAGAAATACAAATGTAGTGATGCTGCAGAATTTTCCCGGCGATAGCCAAACTCAGCCACCTACAAAGGGTCCTGCTGCCCCGCACTACCCTACAGGTGAAGTTCAGCAATCCCTACAGCCTCTGCACCACCCGGAGCTCCAGCTTTCTCAACTCCAGAACCTCCCCTAGGAAAAATGGAATCTTCACCACCATGGCCCTGGGTATACTAGCTATCATGATACAGAGTCCAACTCTATGCCCAAGGAGGTCAAGACAGTAGCAGGACCCTCCGTCATCTCAGGTGCCAAAGGAACCCAAAATCTGCTGCCATCACCTCAAACTTCCTTAACGCCTGAGGACAAGTCCCGCTGCCTCTACAAAAAGGAAATCCTCAAGGGAGTAAGATACTGCGTGGTGCCCACAGACCCTCACTAAGACCCACTGCTAGAACCTGCTGAAACCTTCAAAAAGAGCACAGGAGATTTCATAGCCCAGGGGTAAGACTCTATCCACATAGATCTCCCCATCCAACTGCATCCCCAACAAGGGGAAGTCCTCCAGGTGTATGGGCAGAAGCCAAAAAGCTGACTTGATGTCACAATTCATGAGCTCCACTCCCGCATCACATCGCTTGAACAACCTGATTGCGTTATCAACCGAGGCATACTCCACCCTTGTGTCATCAATGGCAATGAAATCAATCACAGAAGATCCCTCTGGCCAAGACAAATGGTAACTCTGGTGAAACTCCCCTGGTTGTTTCGTAGGAACCACCCCTAGAGGTGAAACAATCAGGTCCTCGAAAGGAACCCACAATCCTGCCTTCTTCATTCTCCTTCTGAAGCTTGTCAGAAACCACACTGGGGATAGCCCTGACTGACCGCATGTTGTCAGCCCACCTCCTGACCCTGGGTCCTGGTATCCCACCCTGAAACCTTCTCAGAAAGCCCACTCCAACCTTAAAGTCGCCTCTCTGGATAAAGAGCAAGCAACGGTAACAATGTTCCCAGCCAATTTGGTCTAGGAACATTATGGTCTATGAGGGATGTGAGATCCCCATTCTTTGGCAGTCCTCCACTGTTCGGAGGGGCACGCCAATGTGAAGCACTGAGTGACTGGGTGCCGTCCCCCACATTTAGACCACTCGTGTTTAAGCTTGCAGGGATACTGTGAGCAAGCACCCATGTTGAAGTTCCGACAGGCGCCCACCTTTGTTCCTGCTGCTTTCATTGCAGGTTAAAGACATCCACTACATTGACAGCTCTAAGTCTACATCCCCGCAAGGTGTCTCAAGGTCAAGGCTGACCCTGGCCTGAAATTCGTCATCGTAGCCGAGCCAAGTAGAACCACCAACGTGCAACTGCTCCTTGTGTATGAAGTCCATATATTTACTCAACAGCCCTATCTGCATATTTCTCACAATATATGATTGCATATATCAGGAAGGCTGACACCCAGTTATTTATGGCGAAGGACCCCCTGGGACATCTGGCCAGCTCCCACTTTTCCTCCTTAGAACATTCTTTGGCCTGAATCTCCCTGTGTAAGAGCTTAAACACGTCTGCATACTCGTGCTTCCAGATACGCTTCTTCATCTTTTCTGCCACTCGGGCCCCAGTGGCATGGCCAACCCCATATATGGCAGACGCTTCCTATGTGTGCCTTCCTCAGAGTTCTCCTTGTCCTCCTACTGTATCAGGGGTTTCAGGCATCTCAACCCCCTTCTTGACTGATGTCCTTGGCTACACATTTCAAGCCTGCCTCAGATGCCCCCTTTGATGCAACATCCCCTTAGTCCACTCTCCCCCAGAGCCCTGCTCTCCCGTGCTTGCGAACCAGCCATCCAAGGATCTCACACTGACCACCAGTTTCCCTTACCTCGAGATAAATAGTCATGGTCCATCCCCTCAGAAGCTCTTTCAAAGGACGACTCCCTCTGTCTCACCGATCCAGCAGCTTGGTCCGCACTTTTCTTCTGCAAGACAGCAACTGAAGAAATCATTGCCCCCCTTTGCCCCAGACACTCAGATCCAGCAGCTCGCCAAATCCTCACCACTCACCTCACCTCACCTCACCTTCCTCTTACTCATCACTCCCTTCATCATAATCCAACTCCAAGGCAACCTTAAGTGCACACAAAGCCCCATCAGACAGTGAAGAGAATGGAAGCACACACCCCACTCCATTGGGGGCTGCCCCAAGTACTGATTCCAGTCCCCCAAAGTAGGGAAGGCCACTGAAGACCCCCCTACTTTTTTGGCCCGCCATCACAGGCCGTGGTGCATCCCCCTACTCCTGCAGTGTCGCTCCGACCGTGCAAACCACCCCTTTCACGCAAAACGGTCCACAGGCCCCAGAACCCCCTGCCACCAGGACCCCTGTAAACATCCCCAGGAACCCACTACCAGCGACCAGCAAACCTTGCCATGCCACTGGCACCCTCCCCCTCCCCAAGTCGTCCCACACCTTCTTGGCATGGAACCCTATTTCAGGCTAGGCTCCCACTACCTGCACATTCTCGCCCACTTTCCTCCAACTCCTACACTCACCTGCACTGCTCCCTAATTTTGGCCTCCAGGTCGCAGGCCTGCCACCTGGGAACCTGGGAAGAAACCTGACCCACCTGCCCCCAAACACCTTGGGGCCCCCTTCCCAGGGGCCACTAGCCCCTTCCATAGGATCAAGTCCACTGCAATAAATAGAGGCACCATTTTGGTACCCATCCCCCTCCCCACTCTCAACCACAGGGAAAAGGTCCACCAGGGACAACTTCCGTTTGATTTTTCACTTCATGCCCCCCCTCATGTGATCCCCGCAGGCTCCAGGGCCACAGCAAGCACTTCAGGCCTCTCACCCTCTCGTACTATCACTCTTTCATAGCACGCCGCCGGCCTCGCCCTACGCAATACTCGTGGGGGGGACCTCTCTCTCCAGTACCATAGAACGAATCGGTGAGCTCGCAGCACAGGCGACCTGCTGGGTGGGTGCCTGCAACCTACTCCGGCACCTGCGCAGCAGATAGTGGCCCGCCGCAGAAGACGAGTTCCCACCCCACCCCACACTGTTTCCCTGGCTAACCTAGCAGCGAGGAGCATGCCTCTACCGCCACTGCCATATCCTCAGAGGCAGCCCGCATTGGGCGTGAGAGGCCAACCCAGGCCTCGGACAAACACCAGGCTGCAACAAGTCTGTGGGCCTGCCGTCCCAATAGTGCACAAAGCTGCACGGACTACCTCAGCATCAGCCGCCATCGTGAGTGGGTAGGCCCGCAAAACCCGACACGGTCTGCAAACTGAGACCCACTCACACTTATTTAAAAACTATGCCCAAAACCCTCCCCTGCCTATCCCAAACATACCCTGTCCTGTCAGGTCACTTCCCTTTCATGAATACTCCCATAGGAAGACTAGGCTGCTCCTTTGCTTCCCATGCGACCCTACATTGTGTACCTCTGTGAAAACGTGGCTCTTGCCAAGCTCTCTCCCCCTAACCTCCTCTTTCTATCTTAGTTTCCTCATCACTTCTCCTTCTGGGATACAGGCTTCATACGTGTTACTGTAGCATTCAAGCCCTTTCCAACGTGCACAAGCCCCAGACAATCTTGATACTAGTGTGCTAGAATGGTGAACATCGGAAGGCCCTCAGGACCAGAAAAAGTCCTATGCGACCTGAAAAGTAGCGGGGGAGAGAAAATCATGCCCCTGAAACCCCCGGAAGACGTAATCGCTCCAGCTGTGTACCAGTGAAAAGGCTGTCTTGGGTGGGCCAAACCGTCATATGCACTTTGCATGTTCTCCACCAGCTGTATTGTACAGCCTGGGTGGAGAACATGCACAGGCTCACAGTCCACATCTGAGCACTGACCCACAGTGCTTAGACTAACCACAACGCTGCTGTAAGGGTACGTTGTGATTGGCTAGGGGAGCCTGTTCCTGTTCCTGTTTCTTTATCGGAGGAGAGGCAGCAGCTGACGACGTGCAAGGTAAGTCTTTTTTTTTCAAAACCACCTCCCCTGCGCCCCAGCACCATTCCCAACCAGCCAGCACTCAGGTGCAGAAGTCCCAAAAGTGCTGAACTCTACATTAGTTTCAATAGGGAATTTTCTTGAACCGGAAGCTACAATCGCATAAATTTCAATGACGTGGAGCGGCCTACTCCAACGCGTAATCCTTTTGTGCTTGGTGAAAATCAGCTTTGTGGTTTTTGAAAAAAAGACATATAGAGAACAAATAAGGAAAGAAAATTAATAGAAAGCTTCATATATGACTCTCCGTGTTGGAATTGCAAGGGCTGTCAATCAGCAATTGAAAAATAAAAAAAATCCAATTGGATGAAGGACACTTTTTTCTTTACTTTAATGCTGGTTCGAAACCAAGGTATTGCTCGTGGATACTATTCTCAAGCTCAGTTAGGGCAATATTCTTCAAGGGTGTACTGAGGGTCCAAGTAATGACCCATGTGCATAGTTTGATTAATGCATTTAGCCGTGCCAGTTGTCACACCATATTGCTGTTTTAAGTGTCCTGCACCTCAAAAAAGGAATAGGAATTTCTCTTTCAAGCTGTCTCCTTATGTGGTATGGAGATGGTAGAGAAAGCGTAGAGATATTTAGCTATGCACTCATGGGAATTAAGGGCCAGATGTATCAAGATACACTTTTGCGATTCTCAAATAGCGATTTTTAAGGAATCGCTATTTGAGAATTGCAAAATGGTATGTATGTAGAAATTCGCAATTTTTTTGCGATTTCTTAAAATTCCTTAATTGTGATTAGCAAATTGGTAATCGCAATTAAGGAATAATTTCCCATTCATTTCTATGGGCCAGGAGGCCCATAGGAATGAATGTGAAATTATTCTCAATTTGCGATTCGCAATTTGCTAATCGCAAATTGAGAATAATTTCAAGGGTGCAGGGGTGTCCATAAGACACCCTGTTGCACCCCTGAAATAAGCATGGGTACACATGTGGTGCACATACATGCCCTAAGGGCATGCATGTGCATCACATGGCACTTTGAAAAATGCAAAAATGGGCATTTTTCGAAGAAATTCGCAAATTACCACCAACTTGAAGTTGGTGGTAATTTGCGATTCCTTTGGGACAATTAGCAATTTTTTTTTGCATCATACATTGCATTTAAGGAATCACAAATTTTGCGATTCCTTAAATGCAATCACAAAATAAGGAATCGCAAATTTGCAATTCCTTATTTTGCACTGAAATTTACTACATACATGCGAATTTCGGCGTTTGCGAACCCATTTGAACTTCATACATCTGGCCTTAAATGTAATAGAGGAAGGAAAACAGTAAAGCTTACATTGCCAAAAGTGTGTGTTGGACTTGGCCCTCTCTGCAGTGTCACTCCCAAACATTTTGACCTCATCCCTCTGATTTGTAAAATTTTTGTTGTGCTTAGGGACTCTGTGTACTTTACCATTGCTTACCAGTACCAAGGTGCTTGTGCTCACTCCTAGAAACATGGTAAAATTGGTTTCCATCCAATTGGCACATGTTATTCACTTTTAAATCCCTAGTGAAGTGGTGCTACATGCACTCAGGGTCTGTAAATTAAATGCTACTGGTGGCCCTGCGATACAAAAGGGGGTGGTAATGGACAGAGCATCTGAACCAATCAAACACTCACACCCAGTCAAAAGACCTGGGTTTAATCCATCACCGTTCTTTAGCCCACTCTGCCACCCCAGTTCAGACATGGCTATATGCAAATCAGTCTGACCATGTGCCTCATGGGAACAGTCCAGCCCGAACTGCCAAGCCATGCCTTCCCTGGACCGGAAACAAGCTTCCGAGGAACGGTTTCTGGCATTACAGCCGTCTTCAGCCCGGCTTGCTGCTTGAATCCAGTGGCAAAGTGAGCAAGGGACACACGTCTGAGCATACCATGCCACACTTATGGCGGCCAAAAGTGGTACAAAAAGGGGTGGTAATGGACGGGGCATCTGAACCAATCAAACACTCACACCCAGTCAAAAGATCTGGGTTTAATCCTTCACCGTTCTTTAGCCCACTCTGCCACCCCAGTTCAGACAAGGCTATATGCAAATCAGTCTGACCCTGTGCCTCATGGGAACAGTCCAGCCAGAACTGCCAAGCCATGCCTTCCCTGGAACGGAAACAAGCTTCAGAGGACAGGTTTCTGGTATTACAGCTGTCTTCAGCCCGGCTTGCTTGAATCCAGTAGCAAAGTGAGCAAGGGACTCATGTCTGAGTATACCCTGCCACACTTATGGCGGCCAAAAGCGGTACAAAAGGGGGTGGTAATGGATGGAGCATCTGAACCAATCAAACACTTACACCCAGTTAAAAGATCTGGGTTAAATCCATCACCGTTCTTTAGCCCACTCTGCCACCCCAGTTCAGACATGGCTATATGCAAATCAGTCGGACCCTGTGCCTCATGGGAACAGTCCAGCTCTAACTGCCAAGCCATGCCTTCCCTGGACCGGAAACAAACTTCCGAGGACCGGTTTCTGGTATTACAGCCATCTTCAGCCCGGCTTGCTTGAATCCAGTGGCAAAATGAGCAAGGGACTCACGTCTGAGCATACCCTACCACACTTATGGTGGCCAAAAGCGGTACAAAAGGGGGTGGTAATGGACGGAGCATCTGAACCAATCAAACACTCACACTCAGTCAAAAGATCTGGGTTTAATCCATCACCGTTCTTTAGCCCACTCTGCCACCCCAGTTCAGACATGGCTATGTGCAAATCAGTCTGACCCTGTGCCTCATGGGAACAGTCCAGCCCGAACTGCCAAGCCATGCCTTCCCTGGAACGGAAACAAGCTTCAGAGGACAGGTTTCTGGTATTACAGCCGTCTTCAGCCCGGCTTGCTTGAATCCAGTGGCAAAGTGAGCAAGGGACTCACGTCTGAGTATACCCTGCCACACTTATGGCGGCCAAAAGCGGTACAAAAGGGGGTGGTAATGAACGGAGCATCTGAACCAATCAAACCCTCACACGCAGTCAAAAGATCTGGGTTTAATCCATCATCGTTCTTTAGCCCACTCTGCCACCCCAGTTCAGACATGGCTATATGCAAATCAGTCTGACCCTGTGCCTCATGGAACAGTCCAGCCCGAACTGCCAAGCCATGCCTTCCCTGGACCGGAAACAAGCTTCCGAGGACCGGTTTCTGGCATTACAGCCGTCTTCAGCCCGGGTTGCTTGAATCCGGTGGCAAAGTGAGCAAGGGACTCACGTCTGAGCATACCTTGCCACACTTAGGGCGGCCAAAAGCGGTACAAAAGGGGGTGGTAATGGACGGAGCATCTGAACCAATCAAACACTCACACCCAGTCAACCTGCAGCACTTATTATTCCACCCACTTAACTAGCCATTTAAAACATATCTCAGGTCTTCCATTGCAGCCTGTGTGCAGTTTTAAACTGCCAAGTCCACCTTGCAAAATTAACCCTTTGCTAGGCCAACTTTTCCGTGTTTTTACATATAAGTCATCCCTGCCTGTTGTTGGCCCTAAATAGCCCACAGTTTTATATGTCCTGGTAGGTAAAAATCCCAAATTAGTTTTTCACTGCTACGAGGCCTACCTGTCCAATAAGTTATCACTGGATAATATGTGCTACCTTTTGTGTGGGAATAGGTAGAAATGTCATGTTTGGTCTCTAAACAATTGTAATTCAATGGTAAAGTCATATTTAAGTCACAATTATGAAAATACCACTTTTAGAAAGTTGCAATGTTCTTGTCCTAACCATTTGGTGTCTGCAGCCTGTGTCCTGGGTAACATGAGTGTGATTCGCATTGTAGTTGGACTTTGTGTATTCCTCCCAGACAGTGAGAAAAAGGGGGACTAGATGTTGACAGGATGTGCCATCCTGTCAGGATGTGTATTGCAGAGCAGTTCAAGTGCCCCAATTACAATTTAAAGGAGCTACATCAGCACACTCACAAAAAACTTTGTATCATTCTTTTGTCACCTTGCACCTCTAGGAGCCTGGAAAGGGAGGAAGGAAATTTCATAGTCAACTGTGGAGAAACAATTCTAGAAGTTTCTTGTACTTCAAAGCTGGCAGCAGATATGAAAATAGGACCCTCATAACCCTCTTAAGCTCACTCCTGGACTTGCGGAGAATGCTCAGAAGGCCTGCCTTTTACTTCAGAGGACATCCCTGCTGTGTAAGGCCTGCTTTGTTCTTCAGATCACTGCCCTGCTGCTACCAGAGTACTACCCTGCTGCTTGAAGCCTTACTTGAACCCTCAGAGGACTGCTTTACTGCTTGAGTCAGGGCTACCAGAGTTGCTTCAAGTTGGCTGGCCTCCTGTTCTGAGCTACAGGGACACAAAAAACTCCAACAACTGGAACCTTAAACCTGGACCACGCCTGATGTGAGTCCTACCCTCCAAGTGGTGCTCAGCCAGTTCAGGACCCTTAGAAGTGGTGCCGAAGGTGCTCAAACAGCCAAAACCTAAAACCTGAGACTTAGAATATCATCCAAAAAGTTATCTGAGAACTGATAGGAGACTGGGATCTACCTGCTTGCAGATCTACCCAAAGTGTATCACTGATTGGCCTGACTTTGCGGTGGCTCCCGCTAAGCTTTTCTCCGCAACAGCAAATCCTGTTCAGCAGATCTTCGCAGAAGGGGTATCAGGCCTCATGGAGCAGTCATCTTCTCCAGCCTGCGGCTTTGTCCAGCTGGAGATTTTTGACTTCCAAAAATTGACAAAGTTGGCATGTAGAAATTCTCACTGCGGCTTCATCCAACGAGTCCCTGATGACTATGCCTCCTCCTTGGAAAATGCTGGCTGCCATGGCTCATTGAACTTTTCCTTCTAAGTCCGAAGGTAACCTGAGACGGGCTCAATCCAACTTGTGTAACCGACCCACACTCCTGTGTGGTTGGTCATAACTTTCAACTTTGTCATTGTCTTGCGTGATTAGATGCCCGTGGTTGGTGCTTTAATCTTTTAGGTGGTAGTAGTTACAATTTTTTTTAAATATTCATAACTCCGGTTCAACTGATTGGATTTTTCTTATTTTGGTTTCAAGTTATTAAATTCTTCTCTATTTTTAGGTCCTGCCTAGGCAGCGCGCATACACTGTCTGGAAGACCTGCTGTGGTTGATAAAGGACTTAGCTCTCGCCTGCGGGGAACATCCTTTACAACGCAACTTTTACCCCGCACTACCATTACAACGTAACCATTACAACCCAAGTCATTACAACGACTTGCGCTGGAGGGTGCTGTAGGATAGGGAATAGCTTAATTTTCTATCCAACACCTTCCCTACTATCCACGGGGACTGGAGTTGGAATAGAAAATTAATTATTCCACTATCCAGCGCCCCCACTGCGTTGTAATGGCATGCGTGTTAAAAGCACGCGTTGTGATGTCAGTCAACCCTCGCCTGCTGCCTTCCCATTGATTCAGTGCAGTGTCGCTCTTCTTTGCTGCATCCTGAATGATTCATGCAGCGATGTTTTACTTCTGTTTTTTCTGTAAGGAGCACCGCCCAGGTACAGTTTTCTTCTGCTTCTATTGTTTATGTGGTGTGTCGGTAAAATCTTTTTTATAATGGTTGCAGCGTGGCATGGCGAGCTGTATTTTCAAGTATGGCAGCCACGCCATTTTTTGTTTTGCACAGCGTGGCTCACACACCTCAATGTTTTTAGTACAGCACTGTGTCCCATTATTTACTTCAAAATCACGTTCTCCTTGCAGTGTGGCATGCAAAGCTGTATTTTCAAGTAAGATCTTCAATCCTCTATCTAGGTCCACTCTCTCCCTGCAGCTCTGCTGTGCCTTCTCTTGCCTCCAGACCCCAACCTCCTCCTTGGGAGGTTCGAGGCTGCTGCCCGCTCCAGCACCTGCTGCCCGCTCCAACTGGGATCACACTTCCTGCAACCACCATAACCGTGCTCAGCAATTTTTTTCTTAATTTTTCCTTGTTGTGCCAGTGTTATTGTGCCCATCTGTGTCTTGCTCTAATTCCACCACTGTTTTTATTTTCTTGTGCCTGCCTGTTCCTTTCGGCTTTTGCCACTGCTGCCCCTGTGGCCCCTCCCCCCGGAATTCCCCATCCCGGAATTCCACCCAGAATTCCCCCACTCCCTCTCCTCCCTCCCACCTCCCCTACTTAATGGTGGCCACTGCGCCGTCTCGCAGCGGGCGCACCACCGGCATGCCAAAGGTGCACCAAAGGCAAGCCCACCTGCGACCATCGGCGACCAGTGCCAGGAACCCTGGACCTCCCACTACCCATCGCTACGACACCACCACCCTCCTTGCACTCAACCCTGGAAGACTTACAGAATTCCAACAGGCCTAGCCTAACACAACCCATGTCCAATTCTCCTGCCTCCACTGCTGCCAGACCCTCACCGCCAACTCGGCATCCAACACCACCGACACCACTGATGCCAGCACAGGCGACACCCTAAAATGCATCCTTCTCAGTGTATGCTCCGTACACAAACACGCCATGGAAATCTGGAACCTACTCGACTCTCTCGCCCGACTTCGCCTTCTTCACAGAGACCTGGTCCAACACATCCTCCTCCCCTGACATCAGCACCAGCATTTGAGATGGCTACAAGATCCAGAGGAAAGACCGCCCCAACCACCCAGGAGGAGGCCTCACTATCACCCACAATAGCACCCTTTGGCTCACCACCTCCAGTAAAAAACCTTCCCCTCCGCCGAACACCTGTGTAGTGTAGTTCCTATATTCCCAATAGGCTCTGCACATTGGAATAATATATCCTATAGATTTGACGTAGGACTTATGTCTACTAGGTCTCTATCGAATATACTAGACTTAATTGTGAGTGGCAGCTAGCTCAGAGGTCACTAGAAACTTTCTCGAATGAACAAGAAGGGATTCGTTTCTGACAACCGCATAAACATGACAACTTTGTTTCCCCAAGATAAAACGTATCTTCAGAGTCGTGGAAACAATAGATAGATATTTTACTCAGTCAATCGTGCATGCTTCGTTTCACCAGAGGTGCAGAGAAATAGAGAGATGGACGTTTCCAATAAAAGTATTTATTGAACAGTCTTCTTTCTCGTGCAGACGAAATGAACTGCTACAATCGTAATACTGGCTGCAAAGTATAATGCGTACAGCAAGAAGAGTATTATAAAATAATACTATAAAAGGATGGTATGGTTTCTAAGCCATAAAATACATACATAAATAACAAAAGGTTAAAAAGTACTCAACTGGTGCTTCTAAAATACGCCTACCCCACATGTACCTAACCTAAGTCTAGTACGAGGGAAGGAGTAAGTGAGGTGTAGCATAAATCTAGTATTCTTTTTGCCAAGATTTCTCGTAGGGTCTAATTAGCTCCGTACCTTGGTTTAGAATGTAGGAGGTCTGGTATCTCCCTGTCTCAGGACTCGATTTCCCAACACCCCACAAGGGGAGCTTGGAAGCACTGGAGCTGGATTTCTCGGCAAGAGAAAAGACATCGTCTCTCTCTCTCTCTCAGTGCGTCTGCTGGAGGGTCGGCTTCCTTCAGCACTTGCTGCAGCAGGATGCGTCGGGCAAGTAGATAGTCGAACTGCTCCAAACCACCGTGTGTTTGCTATGGCAAGTGTGGGCATATTTATACCTTGAAGGTGCCGAGTTTGACGTTAAGGTGGACATAATAACGTCATCAAAGAGTCTCAGTTCTTTGAACACTCCATGAGTTCTTGGACAAATCAATATTCAAGCAAGGGGAAGTCCCTAACTGCTGAAGCCGAGTTTTTCCAAGAAATCGTTGTGGCTTTTCGGAACTAGTGGAAGTAGCCATACCGTATTTGGACTGCATGGGCCATGTCTAAATATGGTTATGATTTCTATGCCTATATAAGAACAAGGTGATTTATACCTATATAAGGGCATGAATCAGGAAAATTACACTAGGGTCCTAAAACGCAATACAACACCTGCACTTCCAGATCCAGACCACCCCCAAAGCCACACTCCGAGGAACCCTCGTCTACAGACCCCCAGCCCCCAAACACACTTTGCCACCACCATCACCGACTTCATCGCACCCCACGCCATCGCCTCTACAAACTACATACTCATTGGAGACCTAAACTTCCACCTCGACAACCCCAGCAACCCCAACTCCACTATCCTTTGTGACAACCTCGTCAGCATTGGACTTAAACCACTTGTCAACACACTGACCCACAGAGCAGGACACACCCTCGACCCCATCTTTGCGGCAGGAAACAGCTTCCAATTCAGTTACACAATGCAGCCACCATGAACCAACCACCACTGCGTACACTTCGCCATCAACCACCCCTAGACACCCAAACCAGCCCCACACCCACCACGAAGGAACTGGAGCAAGGTTACCCACGAGCAACTTAACTCCACCCTCACCCGAGACAATCCACACCTGGGCACCCGGCGCAAACGACGCAGCCAGAGAACTCCACACCTGGATCTCCAACTGCGCAGGCGAGCTTGCCCCGCTACGCAACCCTGACAGACAACGCCCCAGGAAAGCCGCCTGGTTCACCACCTCTCTCCAAGAAGCCAGACACACCTGCAGATGCCTGGAGAAGAACTTTGAGAAACACCAAGACAACCGAAAACCACACCACGTACAAGGACGCCATGACGGACTACCACAACCCGATCAGAGCCACCAAGAGAAACTTCATCCACAATGAAATCCTGGCCAACTCCACCAACCCAAGGAACTTTTCAGTGTCATTCAAGAATTCACCAACCCACGCAGCAAATACAGCAAACAGAAGGATCTCCCGTTTGCGGCCTCAAAAATGGGTTGCACATCTGGCCCAAAATTATGAATTTCGACAGTGGTTTGTTTTGAATGTCCTTAATGTGACACTTTGGGTTCACTGCGTCACTGTGACCAACTAGCAAATTTTTTAAAATATTGTATCACAATAGAGTGGTGCATGTTTTTGTAACCCTTGTGTGTTCCTTACACTGGATCAGTTTCCGAATGATTAACATCTGCAACCTAACTGCATTAGGAGTTTGATGAGCAAAATGTACAATAACATGTGGTGTGCAGAATTAAAGTTGCACTGTGAGGGGACCCATTTTATAACGTCATCAAGTTTGAAGCTTCCTATCTTTGCAGAATTTCTCCTGCATCATTTCCTGAAATATATTTCTGGCAGGAGATTTTTCATGCAAATTTCATTTTGCAAGAGCAATCTCCTTCAAAACAAGTACTGCCAAAGCCTTCACAATTCTTAAAGAGCATTTCGCATGGCTTTTAAATGCAGTGCTTTCCTGGTGCAGGTAGCAGTACCTTAGGCCACAAGTGACACTGCCAGCAGCATGTAGACAAAATATGATGGATGATGGAGGGCTGTAACCAACCACAAAAAACAGTAGCAGATGCACCCACGGACAATGAGCACAAGATTATGCACTTCCTGAAATAACACTTCCTTCCAACTGTTTTGATTAACAGTACATGTTAGCTATCAAGCAGGCTTGGAATTGCAACCCAGAAAATTAAACATGATCCTAAGTGTATTTAAACAAATAACTTTGCTTCACGCATTCTTTAAATTAGACCTGACTTGCCATATCTGTTTGCAAAGAGATTGAAATTAACCAGACTAATTGGAATGAGGCTCTAAGTATACATTAAAGCATTTGCAACAATAGGTCTGACAGACTAAAGCTGTCTGTAGGAAGTCCTAAACAATAGGTTTTGTAGGGTTTTGCCCCGCAAAATCTGCTTTTCAATTTTTTGACGGAATTTTCACCAGCTACTTTCCCCAAAATTTCACCCAGACTAAGAATTATTCTTTGTTAAGTACATATTGTTCACTAGCAGATCACTGTAATTGGAAATCACTTTTAAAATGCAGCCACTTCAAATAATCAATTTACCCACACTAATGCACCTTTCTATCTCCCCACAGTTATGGACAACCCAACCCACCCTTCTACTCATTGTTATCCGTCCATGTACTCATCTTTTTTTCATTTCTACCCACAAGCATTCATCTACTACTCCCGACACATTTACTCACACCTAAGAATCAATCCACCAATCCCAATTTGTCCATGATCAACCCTTTCTCTAAGCACATATAACTTAACTTACACCAGTTCATTTATCCATCACCTCACAGTCAGACATTCAGACCTCCACTTGTCTCTGTCCAACTATGTAGTCAACCATCATCTACCCACCACCCACTAAAGTACGCACCCACAGCCACACAAACATTGAGTAACCCATGTATAGACCCAAACATAAGTCTATCCATACATCCAACCAACATCCTTTTTGTGTTTGCAGGTGCCTGTATTTGTGTTGTATAATTGCGTGTGCATCTGGATCCATAGTGTGTGCATATGTTTGTGTGTGTGTATGCGCACACACAAATGTTTCAGCATTGTATCTGTGCATATGATAGCCAGAATTTCAGTGTTTTGCCTGTACACGAAAATATATCACATAACACCATTTGGCCATTATATCATACAACACACACTGCAACCCATCCAGAGCTATTACATTTGCCAGTGCTTCTTTTTTATGGCAACCCTATTGCATTCCCTCTGATTTATTTTTTATTTATAGAGTTTTATATAACGCAAACTTGATCCCGAAGGATATCAGAGCGCTTTACAATTTGAGGCAAAGGTAACAAATCAGAACATTAGTCTAACAAGGGGAATCTAATGGGCATTGAATCAACTAGTACAAACATAGCAGCTCAATATAACCTGAGTGCACGAGTAGGAAGGGGCTATGCGATGCTGTGAGGATTGCAGGAACAGTGAAATACAGTTTTAAGGAAGGGAGTGTCAGCATCCTGAGACGTTGGGGGGAAATTAATATCCAATGGGTGGTGGCATTTGGTTACATAGGCATAGCAAAGTGCTCCGTTTGCAATTATTACCTCCTAATTATAAAAAGCTCCTTCGGGTTTCAGCATAAAACTCATTTGGAACTCTGCACACATTCTTTCTTCCAGTACCCCCCAAAAAATGGGCTCATAAATTGTTTTATTTCGCGAGGGATTCATAACTGCGGGTTGTATCACAAAAGGGGCATTGCAAATCTTCCCACTTTAGACAGTGGTGTATCCTTGCTAGTTATGGGAACTTTAAGGAAATGCGTAGCTTTTGGCTGGTAATGTAGCAACATTCGTTGCCATATCAAAGTAAGCAACAGAATACATCACAACAGGATTCACAATACCAGCACAATTAAAACATAGCAGGGAACAACTGAACAGAACAGTCAAATCCAAAGGCACCTGAACAATTCCAATAAAACACAACTGCATCATATTGCGTTGATGAAGCACAAAAACAAAGCACCACAAGAAAAAAGAATACATCACAACCACAACAAAATGAAATAAAAAATACACGCAAACATTCTTGGTACACATTACCACCTTCAGAACCTTGTTTTTTTATTACGGTGATAAAATGTATTTTGCGATTTCATGGTGTAAGGTCTTTTCGGTACGCTCTGCTAAAGTAAATGGGTATATTTCATCGCCTGCATTTTAGCAGGTACATTAACAAACAAGCTGGCTGGCAGGCAATTTCCCAAGAATTTAAATATTACTGTAGCTGTATATTCCTCTCATACCGAGTCTTCAGTTTATAATTGCAAAGGCCGGCTGTTTCTCCTTGATATGTGCAAAGTTGGCAATGGCATTTTTTCAAATGCGTATTTCTGTGACTCTAAAGTACAAGGTGATATCATTTTTTCCACGCTTCTTTCTTATACATGGTTTGATTTACACCTTATTGCATTTTGGTAATAAAAGACTGGCGCACATAAATTAAACTATATAAATTACTTGTTAATATCTGGAATCCTCGTATTACTCATCTGAATAACCGAATACTTCAGCCTTCATTGTAAATAGCGTTCTGCTTATTTCAGAAACACTTGGAGTCATTTTATCCATGGCTGGTTGACTCATTATATGCAGTATGCAAATAAATTGAATAGTACCTCTATTGTTTCTTCTAATTTTGCAGGTACTATTATATTTTTGTACTATTTTTATTGAATGTAGTATTTGCAATAACCTGTACGTTTATATTAGAAGCCAATTTGTGTTAAGCAAAAAAGTGTACCCGTAAAAAATATAAATTGTGCGTCCCCTCCATAGCTAATTATGATCTGGCTTGTTAAAACAGTTCGCATCCACTGTGTCCATATAAGGACGCTGGTCAATACCTGTCTCTTTAGACACACATTAGTTGGTATTTTCATTTGCATGGGGTGTGCAAAATCCGCAAAAGGCTAGATTTCCCAAAGAAAGTTATAATTTGATGATTTATTAGGGTGAAATTATGCGAGTGTACTCGAGTCAGAATTTTGGAGTCTATTCCCAAACCACACTTTGCAGTATGTTTAGTAGTAGTACAATAATATTACTCATGTAATGCAAAATGCTATTCACAAACTTCTGTGTGGAGACCTCAGCATCCCCTACTCTTTCTATGTGAAGGTCTCTGCACAACTAGGTACTTGTTTTAGTAGTAAATGTGGGTGGAACCTCGGGCAGGGGCTGGAAAAAGAGGAATGCTAGCTATTAAATAGGAGGGGATTAGACAGGGTTAAGGATGGGTTTAGGTAGGGATACCAAAATACAAACATAGACCATTAAAGTGTAAGCCCATTGCAATTCATAAACTGCATTTCTAAAGTTATTAAAGCCCAAACGGTCCAAACCAGTCAAAAATGTACTCCTGCCCAGTCTTGAAGTAAGTTCAGCACCACACATTGCCATTCACAGGAACTGCAACATACTCCCACAGAATATAAGGAAGGCAGGGACTTAAAGTATCACCCCATAGGAAATAGTATTAAGTACAATAAAATATTTTTAATACACTCATTCTAAAATGACCAAATAATAATTAAATATAAAATTAATGAGGGTGGGATTTTTGCAAATTATTTAAAATAATAATATTTCTAAATATAATTAAGATATTTTATGTAATTATTTATTAAACATTTAATTTATAGAGGCATCATGCTGAAACATTTTTTGCTCTAGAATAATAATAATAATTATTGTAAGTTATTTTACACTGAAATAGTTTTGATATTTAAGTTTAATTGCATTAGTATCACTAAAACCAACAACATAAAGGTCCTGTCTGAAGATTTTCACCAAGCAAAGATCTTTTGAAATAACTTACTGCCAGAGCAATCGGTCTGCGAAACACTGAACCCAATGTCCTTGCCAGGATCAAGCTTAACAATGGGTATGGAAAAAATATGACTTCAAGCGCAGGGCATAGGAGAAGGTATCAAAGATGGTGGCTCTATCAGAATGGTGGTTGGGTAGCTCTACAACAAAAGAGAGGTAAACGTGTTTGTAATAGTACATGTGCAATGTAGTGAGGGCATAGAGGGATGCCTGTAGGGCTTTTGCAACAAGTGCAGTTGATAAATGCCTGCAGAGATGAGCTCCCTCACAAACAGAAAATGAAAAAGTTAAATCCTCCGAATTCAACTCTAAATAGTTCTGCTTTCAAATTTTCCTAGAAGGAATGCATTGAGATGAAAAGAATTTGGCTTAGTAGACAAACATCTAGATTTTTGCATCCTGGCACAATCAGTTGTGATTTGGACTTCTGGAAACTTTTAGAGTGTATTGTTTGGCAATTTAGTGTTGATGGCATTAAAGTCGCACGGTTTAGATAAAACCACTTTAAGGACCAGGGTTGCTTTAGGAGACAGTTGATGTAGTGCTAGAACTACCTGGAGCAGGGAAAGATAGTTCAAAGCATTTTGGCCATTGTAGTAGCTTTGAGAAGGGGCAAACAGTCGCTTACGATATGGACCCTTCGGTTAAAGGCATGGATGGCCTAAACAGTGAATACAACCAGTCTAAGAAAGAGTACTTACGTATACACATTCAGAATGCAGATGTGTGAAAGACGTGCTACCCTAGGAGGGTGCCTCTCAGTTTGAAAGTGAGTTTTGTAAATAAGTTATTGATTGTGAGATAATAAATTGAATAGCATAGTTTCAAATAAGTCTCAAATTGTTTAAACCCTGTTCAGTATTGGGAATTAGGGGACAGATGTACAAACATCAGGTCATAATATAGTGTAAAGATTTGTAATAACCCAAATCGTAATGGGTCACAATTCAACCTAACTCATGAACAGTAATGATTTATGTGTCATAAATTATGATTCACTATGATTGGAGGCCATCTGTGATGGCCTGCTTGGGTCAGCTGACAACCATGTCTGTGATTACACATAAATAAATAAATGTTTATTTAAATACAGACAGTTTTCCTTAAAGGAAACCAGACTGTGTTGTTTTAAGTTTGATCGAGTTTGCAGTGGTCTTGTTGCCGACGGCCTACTCCCCAACAGCATTTCTTAACATCCCTCTTGCTTACTCACATTGGTCAGTGCTAAAAATTGTTTTCCATCGTGATGTACACACAGACAGAAAGTCTAGGGTAGCTCTGGGAATCAGTGGGAGAAAGGTGATTTTATTCATAACTAGGCCTTTGTTTGCAAAATACAGCGTTACCTACACATTAGACATACGTTTTTGGTAATTGTTTACTATGGAAACATACTTTTCAAAGTGTCTAGTGTGCCCCATTTCCAAATATTGAGCACCCAGTCCTGGGGCTTATGTCACACTTTTAGGATAACTTAGCTAACATATATAATGTTTTTCTTCCTAAATTTCAAAGGCAGTTTTAGATGCCTTCGGATACTACAGTACTTTTAAAATGCAGTCCAATCAGAACACAAGAGTGCTCTCTGGCGCCATACATTTTTATCATATATGTTGATGGTGTAAATACATACTGCAGTACACATGGCATTTAACTTTCATTACTGACCTTACAGGATAGCTAAATGAACCATTTGGGTGACATTAATATTACATGCCTGATTTCCTATCTAGGTGTGGAAAAATGCATGGCATTTAAATGTATTTTCCGCTTAATTTTTAAATATACCTTGTGGTGCTGAACAGCAGTGTCACAGTACACAGAGTCTTAATATCAGTAAAAATAAAAGTTCGTAAAAGGCAAAAAAGTCCAAGGTGATCACAGAGAAAGGGTGGATTTTCTACACTTGCCTCTAAGGTCTTCCCTTAACTGGGAATGTGGATGCCTAGCAGAACAATAGAGAGCACCAGGAAATGCAAATGTTTCTGTAGGGCTTCTGTAATGCTGATAGCCAATGGCTTTGTGTGGAGTATATGTGGATTGCGAGAGAGGTATGTTAGCAGGTTCTTGAAAGCAGGGGAGTCTGCACTTATGAATAAGAAAAGAAAGTATTCTGAGCTGCACTTCTTTTTGGGGGTGTAGTGGTGAGCGAAAGGATGCTATCTTACTCAGATTTTTCACTGACAGCTGGAGCAGAGAGACAGAGAATGCCCATATACCAGAAGAAAAAGGGATAGCCAGGTGGTCATTCCTAGAAAGTGAACATCCTTGGAAGGAATTGTTCAAATGGCTGAGATGTAGAAATTGTGATTTTAGCTAAACATTGATGTTTACAGGGCATTAAGGAAACATAGTGGAATCCACTCAAGTCATACTAATGGGGACTCCCCTGGGTGTCTTGTTTTCAGAAAAGTGTTAAGTGCCAAATGTAAGTCAGTGTGCAAGCAGGAACACATTTTGCAAACTGACGTCTGTATCATATGATATTATGAGTAACCCGAGGTTTAGAGTTGTACACATATGTGATATTCTAAACTCATTATTTTGGCATGCTTCAAACATGTGCTTGCTTCACACCCTTTTTTTAGGTCGAGCATTCGAGACCTCTTGTATATACTTTAGTATACACTTATTATAAACTTATATCTGTATGTACTTTGTGGGCTCTGGTGATCAGCCCTAGGACTTGTCTGCTTCCGCTTAGGGACTTTTTTTCTGTTCAACTGCCTCTATTTAACTGTCTTGATAGAAAACGACCAGCAGAGGTCAGTAAAATACCAGAATTGCTTTCTGCTGAGAGACATTCTTTTCTTTTCTCGCAACTGCTTCTTTTTAACTTTCTTGATAGAAAACGACCAGCAGAGGTCAGTAACATACCAGAATCACTTGAGCATTTTCTATATTGCAGTCCATAGAAATTGTCTTCCACAAGCACCCGTAGACAATAATATTTCTTTCAACTCTTGTATTTTCAGTGATATGAACACCGAAGGCTCTGATTTTATATTAAAAACAGAGCTTTGAACTGTACCATTTCCCAGTGAAAGGCAATATTTCTCTCCATGTTTTCCCACACCTGGCGTGTCACGCAGTTTGGTGCTTACTTTCCTTCCATGTTAAAGAACAGTAGATGTTTCAGCACACAGGCTAATGTGCTGCATAGCTAAATACTAATAAGGTCCCAAAGGCGAGACCGATTGCATTTCAAATGCTTGTTATTCTTTAGATTTTACCATAAGAATTAATGCGGGGTCTGTTCACAATTAAAAATAATTATAAGTAGCCGCTCAGTTGATGGCACGGGTAATCACATGTTTTTTGGACAACCAACAAACACTGTATGCCTCTGACCAAAAGAATTTTAACGGATGTAATGACATATTACGTTTGCAAATCAAAATTGACCATCGGGGCACAACATTACATGTTTAAACTTTGTCACCAATTTCTATTTTTCCTACTTATCCTCAATACTTTTTTACTGCAATGATTAGTTTCTTTGTGAATACCACACACAAGCTGCACAAATTACCCCTAGCGGAATCAAGAATGTTGTCTTCTCTTCAGAACTTTATAGTGTTCTGGGTTCATCCATGGACTTCATACCTCTTTCAACCACAAATGTCAAGTATGAAGAAACCCAAAAATAAGAAAACATGATTACCACTTAGAAAATTGCACAATCCATGGTAAAATAAAATACTTTTACCAACTCTGCCTCCGATTTGGTCTGACTAGCTTTTGTGGAAAAGAATTATGAATACTTTTGCGTTAACAGCCCCAAACATCAAAAATGGGCTCAATGATTAATTAATCTATGTATATGTTTTCTGTACCCAATAAAAGTTAGAGGTAGTAGAGCATATTACATTGAACAAGCTGGAAATACAATTCTGAAAAAATAAGCAAGAAGAAGGCAAGAGCAGAGGAGAGAGAGCCATAGAAGAGGAAAACTGGAACCAAGGAGAGAAAATATAAAGGTATTATAGCTTGGGACAAAGAAAAAAGGTATTCTTTTTACTCGCTGTAAAGTATTTGTATGGATTTTTCATGCCATGAGGCTACGTTGAGTTTAAAGCTCAGTGGTTAGGGCACTCCTCATTGCAGAAACAGCATCTAAAACAGACCTTTAAGTCTACTGTGTAACTAGGGGCCAAATGTACTAAAATGTTTTCCAAAATCAGAGGGTTTGCAACCACAAGATTGATGTTGGTAATGATCAACATATGTAGGCTTTTTATTGCTATTTGTATAACATCAACCTAGGCAAAAGGCAGCAGAGCTGTGTACAGTGTTAAAGGCAAAAATACACACATTCATTGGTTGTAGAGGAGACTTGATTCTAAGAATGCAGGTAGACTTACTTTGACGTGATGTAGTGTTCTTTACAGAGGTGTATTTTCATCTATTTCTTAAATAGGAGCAGGGTTACTGCAGTCCTGATGTGTATTGGTATGTTGTTCTATACCCTGGGTGCATAAATAGTGAAGGCCTGTTGCCTTGTTTTTCTTATTTTACACTTCTTCATCACTGTTCTGATGGTGTGCTGGCTGTGGCTGCCTAGAGAGCCACTATAAGTGGTAAAGCTGTCAGCCGGATCGGTAGAAGTGCCGGTCTTCATGTCTTTGTAGATTATGCAACTAGTTTTGAAAATGGTGCTGGCTTACAAAGGGAGTCAATGGAATTTTAGCATTGTGCACATAATATGGTACTATTTGTTAAGGCCACTGATGCAGCCTGTTGTGGCATACAGAATGCCCTCAAGGGAAGCCAGTGTGCAGTTTGTGAGTCTGGGAGGCCTTGGAGCAAGAAGCTGCCACCCTAGATGTTTGAGTATGAGAGCTTTAACAGCTTTTCTGAAGTTGCTTTCTAGGACAAAAGGGTTTATGTTCTTGATAGAAATAGCTGGTGCTGGGCTGTCTTCATTTATTTACAAGGTGTTCCTTGCGTGTGACTTAGCCGTTCAAGGTGAATTTGAGTGACATAGCATTGGGAGAAAGGTGAGCCACATTTGGACTATTTGTTGCTTGTTGTTCTTGGTGAATAGTAAGAATTCTGCATGGGGCTTAGTTTCAGAGAGGCCAAACGTTAATAAGGAAGTCCTTTAAGTTTCTTTTACCCTTTATAGTAAAGCATGCAATCAAACATCAGCCAACGCGTTTCGTTCTTTACAAAAGAACTTCTTCAGGGCAATATTGGTAATTAGCAGTGGTCCTGTCGAGTTCAAATCACTGAGGTATACTAGCCGAATCACTACTATAAACATCTCAGTAAGAGTTCCAGAGCATTAATAGCAGTTACAATGGTCTACATTGGTAGTTTTAAAGGGTCATTCCGAAGTGTAATTCAAAAGATATATCACAGGGAATCCCATCTGTAGGCCCCACAGTCAGAGTTCCAGTAGATCGATTCCAGCCCAGACTATCAACAGGTTCTGTGCGCCTGGAAAGTATACTCTACAGATATAGAGCTGTGTTGTGCAGTACCTGCATGGCCAGCACAGGTACTACGTGTATGTATAGTTGCGAGGAATACATTACATGATAGATATTATGCAGTGCTTGCGCAGTGGAAGCATGTGTTGGGTGTATGTGCGCTTGTGAAAAGTGCAGTACAGGTTAAGTGTTGTGCAGTGTGTTCATCATTAATGTGTCTACTGGCAGTGTATGCTTTTGAAAGTAGCACACTATGGCACAGCACAAAAGGGCTATTGTACTAAATGTGTGCAGAGTGAATGTGTGTGCTGAATGTATGTGTGTCTGTGATGGCACAATGCATGAAGGTAACAGTACTGAAAAGAGTGTGTATGCTGTGTCCATGCACTGAGTGGCAATGTGCCTGCAATGGTACATTACATGGAGGACCCTGGAATCCATTTTGGGAAGCCCAGGACTGCCAGGTGAAGACTTAAGGAGAGGAAACCCCACCCCTCCAAAAAACCCCAACCCACATCCACCCACACCCATGACAGATGTGTGTATTGCTGCATTCTGGTGGGCTGGGTTGGACACACTGGAGAAGGGTCACACAGACTACCTGTGTACGCTTCAAAAGGGATCTCTTTGATTCAGTGACAAGCCAAAAGGAAAGTGACTGGACACATATCAGGAAGGAGATGGGGCTGATAAGGGAAGCATAAAGAGTAGGGCTAGGAGCTCAGGATTTACCTTTTGATGCACATATCACTGTGACTGACATCCAAGTGTGATCTTTAGTCACCCCCATGGTCTGTGTTGTGGGACTATCAGCTTCGGATTCTCTCCTGTGACAGACAGCCTTTCAAGAGAGAGAAAAGAAGTGTATACTTCAAAAGAAGCAGAACCCCAACATAAAACCTTAAAGACCCAAACCCTAAATCACATTTGGTGTCTAGAAATAGACTATAGGAAGGGGATGTTGACACCCCAGAATTTGTCATCTGTCAAGCGCCAGGTGGGCTCTGTGAGGAGGGGAAGCTTGCAAGACTTATGCCTGTGACCAGAACTGGGAGCCAAGGCCGGCTAGTCTCTCTGCTGGGTAAGAGAATATCACCTAGTAAAATCCATACCACCTGCCTTGGAGCTAAGACCACTAGCCCCTTTCTGCTTGCTGAGACCAGTGTGCCCTATGAGGAAGAGGAGAGTGTTGGAGAGAAGGAAGTCTAGCGGGGGGTGGCCTGCCATGATGACTTCTGGTTTGAGGTGCAAGGAGACCGCTGTGTACTGAATGGGTCGTTGGCTGTGTGCAGAATTGAATCGGTGACCCCCATATGCCAATAGAGGTCTGCCATAAACTGACTGGTGAATCAAGTGCTGTGCAGGGAGAATGAAGCCGGAACCGTCTAATTGGTGTGACCCGTATGCCAGAAGGCGCCACTGTAGAAGGGACTGTGCCGACAAAGTGCCAAAACTTGTGTGGACCTTAGAGTTGACCCTGTATGTCAGGATGGGATGCCATGGTATAGGTGGCTCCACAGGAAAGGTTGACGCCTTGCCAGCGGGTACCGCGGCAACCCCATATGCCAGGAGGGGCTCCCAGTACTGAGTAAGTTCGGATGATCACCCGGGAAAACTGAAGCTGAGACCTGGGGGTTGTAATTGAGCACCAGGACCTGCCCCTTAGCCTGCCCTGTTAACTTCGAAGGACGTCAAGAGGACTCCACTCAGTCTCTGGACGCAGTCAGGAGCATGAATATCAACCACCTCCCCCTATCTGGGGGAAGCTGAACTTACCTTGCCAACGGAAGCCCGGACCAACTCCAATCGCTGTTCCGGGCAGCCGCCCTGCTCAGCAGAGAGTTGCATCTGCTGGGTGCTGCTGCATGTCCTACGTGCAGACCGGCTCGACCGAGCACGAAAGGAGAATTGCCCACGGTCGGGCCACCGGCTGAAGTGCTTCTGTGCTGCTGGAGCAGGTAAGACTTGAGACAGGCTTGTTGGGCCCCGGAGTATTAGCTAAAGGTGCTGCTGCACCATAGACACTTTTGACTATTTCCTAAGAGTCAGAGTAGACTCTTGAGTAAGGCCTACTAGTGAGCATTCCCTGGATGTGGCCACCAGTGAATGGGGAATAACCTCAACGATGTTGCAAGGAAGAGGATGGGACAGGGATTTGCCACTTGAACACTAGAGTCCCGGCCTCAAGGGGATTGTGTAATCGCTTACAAATGTTGTAATACTTATTTGAATATGTGGAGTTAGAAATAAAGTGCTTCTTTTTTATATAAAAATAAAAGTATTTGACTAGGCATTGATTTATGGATATTACTGATGGCACTTTTTTATGAGTCGTGTTCACTAAGCTGTTTCGACACTTCCCACTGATGGAGCCTTTGCCTGCTCATCCACAACTACCACTGAGACTCAAATGCAAAAGGGGTAAGTGGCCCAATTGCTCAGAATTGAAAGTAGTCCGGTGCCTGGCTGTAGTTTGGGCCTGGGTCATCAGGAGTGAAGCGCCTCCACCATCACGGTTGGACCCCATAGCCCCAGCGTGCCCCTGAAAGAGGTTAGTATAGAGGTGTCCATGTGAATGAACAGTAACAGTTGAATAGGTAAGAGGAACACTAGTGAAGCATTTTGCCTGTGAATCCCCATCAATGCTTCAGTGTGTGGATGAGGGTTGGACAATCGCTGGTGTTAAAGGAAGTTTAGAAGCCCAGCAACACCAGGTGGCAGGGTCATGTTTACCTGTGGTCAGGAGGGCATCATATGTTATCTGTAATGTAGATGTCTCTGTGCTGAAGCATGATCTGAAGCTATATTGGGATGCATTCTTAAAATGGCTAATGTTTATGGGATCTTGAAGTTGTGTGTAGCCTGCTTTTTAATGACCTTGCCAATGAAGTGTAGGTGAGTGATAAATCCGAAGTTGCCAAGGTCATAACAATCTAGTTTGTGTTTCTTCAGAACTGGGAGGATCTTGACTGCCCCAAAAGCTTTTAGGAGCTGCCTTGATTAAGGGAGGGATTTATGCTGTTGAATAGAGATGACGGAGCTTCTCTGGAGAGTTTTTTGATAAAGGACTATGGTAAGACATCATCTTAACATAAGGTAGCTTCAAGGAAGCAAATGATGTCAGCACGATAAACAAGAGACAAGGGTTTTCATTTTGAAAAATGACCATTGTTGGATCTAGCATGAAGGGGTGGTATTCAGAGGAGAAATAGGCTCTGTGATGTTGATATGTTGTTGGATCATTTGTATTTTTCACTGAAGAGGTTGATAGCGTTTTCTGTACAGTGTGTGAATAAAAAGTATTGAATAGCGGTTGATGCATTGCTTGATTGTCTTAAAGAGTGTTCTGCTTCTGCTGGCAGTTTCATTGATGCCGTTGATAGAGCATTTGTTGTAATGTGCTTATGCAGTGGAAAGGTTCTGTTTTAATCAATTTTCTTTCCTGTTGGTGTTTGTTGTTGATGAGGCCCTTGGCGTACCAAGCTGTTGAAGGACTCAGCTTGCTCCTATTATTTTTTACTTGGAGTGCGGGTATTCACCTGATTTTCCAGAAATTTGCTGAAGTCGTTTAGAAGGGTGCTGATATTGCATGTGGAGTTTATAGTGTGAGAGATACGTTCAAGCTTAAGGTTTGTTTGTGTTGGGTCTATACTGAGCAGGGTGATGGAGATGGCACTGTGAGTACAGTGCCAGTTGTATGCCAGGTTTGCAATTGCTGATTGGCCATGTCTAAAAGACAAGATCAAAGCAATGGCATGTGGAGTGTGTTGGTTGAGTGGCATGCTGTAACATTGAATGTTTCTCTGAGGTTTCCTTTTATTTCATGGTGAAATTGTATGAGAGTTTGAAGTCATCAAAGAGGGGGGTGAGGGTGTGATAGATAGATGGGTGGTGAGAAGGGCTGCAAATTCACCAAGGAAGTCCTTGTTCTGTTTGAGATGCTGGTAGATGAGGTGGAAGGTGAGTCACTGATATGCAGAGAGTGGAAAGTGGTATGTCATGAGCACCATGGGGGTAAGTGTCACATGTCTAGGGTGCAGGGCCAGAAGGACTTATTTATGACCATGGGCCTTCCCCCTTTTTATGTGCAAGAATGGCACTCTAGATTCTGTAGCCTTTTAGAACAATTATATGTATGATGTGCAAGTGTATGGGGTGAGCCATGTGGGATGTGTCTGAGACTGTGTCTACGTGTTGTTAGAGCTGCTTTTTATTTAAAAGACATTTTTATTTTGGGGTAATTGAAAGATTGTCTGATAATTAATTATGTAAATTATCTAACTGGATATTTATGTCAATTACTGGTTGTATTTTAATCAATTGTTATTTTGTTGAAACGTGTATTTATTAAAACAACTTTTTTAAATTAATTTAGTAATTATTATTTTTTTTAATTTTATTTAGTTTATTTATTTTCAATTTTAATGTTATTAATGTTTCATTTACAATGTATTTTTTGTTGGGTATTTTTGGGATAGTTGGTAGGGAAATATGGTTATTTGAAGTGCATTTATTTTGTTGTATCTTAGAGTGGAGGCACTTAATATTTATTGGGCAATCTTGTGACCTATTAGAGAGAACCCAAAGGGTATAAAAGTCATGTCATGTTAGAGCCCTAACAATAAATTCTTTGCACTAAAGAGCCAAGTTCTCAGGGCTTCACTGTGAACTACCATCCTTTACCATATATTGGCTCCAATAAGACACAATATTGTAGTGTAGTTCCTATATTCCCAATAGACTCTGCGCATTGGAATAATATAAACAGCAGTGTAGGCGTAGGACTGAGGTCGACTAGGTCTCTACTGACTATATTAGACTTAATTAGGTTTGCCAGCTAGCTCAGAGGTCACTAGAAACTTTCTCGAATAAACAAGGAGGAGTTTAATTTCCCTGGATAGACAAGAAGGGATTAGCTTCTGACAAACACAAAACATGGCAACTTTGCTCCCTCAGAATAAGAGTGTATCTCTAGAGTCGTGTGAAAACAATAGACAGCTATTTTACTCAGTCAATCGTGCATACTTAGTTTCACCAGAGTGCAGAGAATAGAGAGACGTGCGTTTTCAATAAAAGGTGTTTTTTTATTGAGCAGTCTTCTTTCTCATGCAAGAGAAATGAATTGCCACAATTGCAATACTTATCATAAAGTAAAGTGCGTACAGTAAAAGGAGCATTATGAAATAATACTGTAAAAGCATTGATATGGTTTCTTAGCCATATGATACTTCAAAATGGATAAAATATATACATACATAAATACATTGACTAACGTACTCAACTGGTGCTTCTAAATACGCCTACCCTGGTGTACCTGACCTAAGCCTAATACGTGGGAAGGAGTAAGTAAGTATCAGTTTAAGTTAAGTTGGTTTTGCCTATAATTCTCTTAAGGGTTTAGTCAGCTCCGTACCTTGGTAATAGAATGCAGGAGGTCTGGTATCTCTCTCTCAGGACTCGATATCCCAGCAACCCGCAAGGGTATCTGGAAACACCGGAGCTGGATTTTCTCGGCTGGAGAAAAAGACAGCGTCTTTCTCAGTGCGTCAAAAGGGGAGGGGCGGCTTCCATGGGCTCTCGCATCAGCTGGGCTCTCGGGCAAGTAGATAGCCTCTCTGCTCCAAACCACCGTGTGTTTGCTTAAGGCAACGTTGGTATATTTATACCTGAAAGGTGCCGGGTTTGACGTAAGGTTGGACATAAGACGTCAATAAAGATGTCACTAAGAACTGGCCGTTCTTTCAGTGTTCGCAGGAGTTCTAGGATAAATCAAAACAGAAGCATGGGGATTTCCAAGGTTGCTGGAGGTTTGCTTTGTTTAAAGAACGTGTTGTACTCTCTAGGAGTCTGGGGAAGTAGCCTTGCTTAATTTGGACTGCATGGGCTACGACTAAATATGGATATGATTCTTATGCCTTTATAAGGGTATTATTTATTATAACCACATAAGGGCATAAATCAGGAATATCGAATTAGGGTCCTAGATAGAAATACAACACCCACTCCATGATCTAATGTCCCTCATTACTAAAACTAAGCAATAGTTACATATAATGGTGCATGTGTTTTCCAACCCACCCCAAAATACATCATTCGCATTTGAAATGGTATATGGTAAATACACGAAAGTGAGTATTGGTACTGTACGCTTTTCAAGCAGTGATATCATTCAGTTAAAAATGCATATATATATCAGCTGAATGAATTGCGAAAATTACACATGAAATGGCTCTTAATACAGAAGAGAAGGTCGAGACCATTCCATCACATAATAATACAAATGTTGTACATGTGCTAGAGGCTGAGGTAAAATATTGTCTCTAGAGTTCCTAAATTAGAAGCTCTGTTCTCTAAGAATAGTTCTACTTTAAGCAAAGTACTCTGTGCCAGAAAAAGGTAAATATTTTGGAAGTGAAAAAAAAATAATTTCGCTTTCAGGGAAAAAATAGTTCCAAATGTTTTCAGTAGCTTTTGTTTATCAAAGCTGATGGCCGAATTCAGAGTTCAGGGAACGCTGTGTGCTTGTTGCTCAAAAAAGTTATTCCCGTTGTTCAGGGGAGAACATCATTTCAGACAGACTTGCAAAAAATTGGTCTACAGCCTCAGGTGAAAGTTCGACCAAGTTCGAAAATGCTGTAACAGTGCAGTTGTGAGAATGATTGCTATCATCGATGTCAGGATCAGCAATGCTCACAGAAGGTTGTACCTGTGTGATGCTGCTCTCATCTCGTACTCCACTTCCACATACTCGTAGTGGTGAAGTCTCAAGGAATGCCGTCATCAGAATAGGTTGCCGCTGGGGACAACACGATGCATGAGTCGTTACCGGACCTAGCAAGGTATCTGTATCCATTGGTACTGCTGATGGTAGTGTAAGACAGACGTCCAACACGCATTCTTCTCCGCATAGCATACATCGAAGCACAGGTAAGATGCAATCTTGCCAGATTGATCTGAATGAAAGAAACCAGGACATATTCAGATCTCTTAGCCGGGCTAATCCGAGGACTTTAGTTATGCGGTCCCGGTAGCGTATTGCTAGGATCGTTTCTTCCATCGTTGCTGTAGTCTTGTCTGTGTATTGGCTTGCCATATCGGAGCAGAAGGATCAAAAATAAAATTCCTGCTACGAGTCCCAAAAGTAGAGGTAGGCCGCCAAAGACAGAATGGACAAAATTGGGAAAGATGCCCAGAACTGTTTCAAAGGGTGTTAACAGTCCCGAAAAAATTGTCTTAAATACATGTGCGATGCCACTGGTATCTGACATGTTTAGGATTTGGCTCAACATTTCTGCGAAATGCACGGGGCAATTTGTTGATAATAAGGAATGTATCTCTGCTGTTGTCCTTGCGACTTGCAGATCATACGTTTCTTTAGACGAGGTCAAAGGCACAGTTGTTTGTAAAAAAGTATCAATTCGAATAGAAGAGATATTCAAATAAGGCCATATTGCCGCCTTCATGTCTGGAGTGCTGTTTGGATACAATACTTGCATACAGCAAGTGACCATGGAACTAACGCTGACGAGATAGGCTTTTCCTGGCACCATGCCACAACAGCTGTGGTCATTTATTAGAACGTAGCTGCCATTGGAAAGCTGTCTGAAAAATGGCTCTATCTGTTTTGCAGGATTGCCGTGCAGGTGACATGAAAGGTTATTCGAAGACCCTTCGCAGGCCCCATGCAAGTTAATACCTTGACACAGAAGTGTACCGCTTAGTGATTTTTTACAATTGTTACCACTAAGAAATATCTCCTTTTTCTTTTCATTATAACATTTGTGTGTATAAGGTAATTTCCATGTTGACTTGAAGTACCCTTTACCCAACCTTTCATACTGGCCCGCTGGTATATACTCTTGGCAATATTTAAACTGGAAAGTTGTTATCGGAATTGTAATTATCCCGTGTATTATCCATTCAATGACCGGTCTTTCTGACATTGTCAATGGTAATCTCTCAAGTTTTTCAATGCTCAGAATCGTATAGTCTGCTCCTTTTTGTGCCAAACTGATTTGTTTATCAGTAAGGTTAAAGATAGAGAATAATGACGTTGTGTTGATTAAACGCCATGGCACGTAGTCTGAACACAGATTTTGCAACGTCCAGCCAAGCTGTACAATAGAACGTAATTGGGACTGACCATGTTGTAACATTAGCAAGTCCTGCTCTATTATATCAATAGCAGATGATACAATACTGTCCAGTGAATATATTCTGGAGGACAGAGTCGTTAACCCATTGTCCACAACGGAAAGTGATTTTTCAAATTAATACGATCAATTCCTCGTATTATTTCTGCTGTTTCAATTTGCATTACTTTCCAAGCTTCGTTGTACGCAGCGTATATACCGGCCGCTATGAAACGTTTTTGACTCTGTTTGCGTGGTCCCAGTATGAAATCACGCAAGTCAGCACCGTCTTTAAGTAAAGTCAAGTGTTGCTTAATTTCAGCCAGTGTGGATTTTTGTAGCTATTCGAGGCATAGCTTCCCTACACTGTATGTTGTAACTATCCCTGGATGTTGTCTCTGGGAGTATCTAGGGTCTGGCCTGTTCAGTTTTAACCCCTGTATTTTGTTCAGGAATCTATCTTGACAGTTATTTGTGTCTGTGGGCCAGATCAACCATTTTTTCCAATCAGGATGTGTTCTGTTTTGGTGTAAAATATGGGATACGTCTATCTCCACTTCTGTAGTGCTATTACTATTAGGTATGGGCTTTGGAATAGACGGTTTATTTAAATCTTTTATCTTGGCGAGACCAAGACAGGTTGTTTGCTGAATGGTGTCATTCAGGAATATTAATTGTTCTGGGATCATGCAGGCTCTAAATAATGCTTCTAGACCTTGCACCTGCCATTCTTTTGTACCCCAGATGGTTTTTGTTTCGATGTTGTTTTTCCAGAAATCAAAACCGAATGTCGTCATTTTTTCATAAAATGTTTCAGAATAAATCAATTTAGTATTTGTCAACATTGTTTTCATTCTTGTCTTATTTAACATTTTAAAATAAAACGCTTCTGCATCACTTGTGTTAAACCCTGAGAAGTCCAGCTGCTTTTAAGTGGTGTAGCACAATGCTCCCATTGATTAAAATTAAAAACATTTCTTGGTTGAGCAGATTTATGCAAATAGTGATGACCAAAGTGATTATAGCAATACAGTTCTTCATAATTTGATGAACCCTGTAAATAATCATGTTCTGTAAATTTTGCTGACATTACTAAATCTGACATCATATTATTAATATTTTCAAAGTCCCTATCATCAGAGAAAGTACTTGGTTTTACAAAGTCACTTAATGAAACCTTGAACTGATGTAGATATTTCAAGATCTCAATCGGGCCAAAAATGTCATACTCAGTTCTGTCCCATGCTACCCCCACCGGGTATTGGATTGGCTGTGACATTCACTGATGATAGTTCTCTTTTCTCGATGTGAGATGACTTGTGAGGCTTTAGGACCAAGTTGATGTTCTGACTTGCTGTGTCCATTGTACTGTATTTCCCTTCAATGAATTTTCCCAAACAAAGAATCATGATGAGCCAAAACAGGAAAAAAAAGTACACCTAACACAATCCAAAATTCAATCCATGGAGAAATCAGATGGGTTTCTTTGAGTTGATGAAAGAGTTCTGTTACTTTGTCTTTGAAAGTTTTCGTTGCTGGTGTTTCTTCATGTTCACTTGGATCATCAGAAAAGTCATCGAAATTGATGAAGTAGCCAGATGCAGTTCTGTCAATTGTTGGGATTGCTTCCGGATTTTCTTTAGTCTTTGGATCTTTTTTGGAGACATTAGTATAGTCCGATGCTACATCATTGTAGACAGGTGTTTCTTGACAAACTGTTGCAATTTGGGTTTCAAGAGGCACAAGTTCCATGGCTTTATTGCATAGTCCTTTTTTATTCACTGCAGGTTTATCAAATGTGATTAGTCTCTCAGTTTGAACCTCTTGGATTGTAGCAAATTTTGGTACTCTGCTATTTCTTGGGAGTCCACTGGGCCTACTACTTATTATTGGCCACATGATTGTGGTTTTACCAGGTCGATGGATACAACTCGGTTCTCCTTTTTACCAGCAATGGGCGGTAGTACAACTAATCTTGTTCTGCTGACAGCTAAGACAGGTACTGCTTTTCTGTAAGAAGGCCCAAATTACTTCTTCACCACGATCTTCTCTCTGACCAGATCCCCAATCTTTGGAATCCAGACAGGTCTTGCTGGGACAGGTGGTTTTTCTTCAGTGGCTGTTGGCTGTTGTTTTAACTTTATGTTGCTCAGGTTCCTTCTTGTTTCATTTAAGTCCTGTAAAACAGCCAAACGGTCTTTGATGTCAAAGCATTTTTCTTCTACCACTGAAGTGTGACTATCAAGGTCCTGAATACACATTCTAGTACCGAACAATAGTTCGTACGGACTGAGACCTTTTAGAGAATTTCTTGGCAGATTATTAAGACTACGTTGGACACTTGTTAAATGTTGGACCCACCCATCACCCGAACCTAATACCCTCGCCGTTATAGATTGCTTTATGTCCCGTTTTTTTCTTTCCACAACCGCATTTCCCTCAGGATGGAAGGGACAAGAGTACCACAATGCAATGCCCATGCTGGCCATGGCCTCCTTGTAAGCCCTAGAGCTAAACCAGGACCCTGGTCAGAATGTAGCATACCAATTGCGTATGTGCCGATAAAGACTCGCAAATCTTTTATAACAGTTCTGGCGTCAGCCGAGCGCTGGGGTCTACATTTTAAGTGAATCTAGTCTTAAACATTAATGGGACGCATTTCTCCTGCTGGATTTTTGCGTATACATAGCCTTATGCTTTCTAATAGAAGGGTCCTGGCAATACTCCGGTCGGTTCACGACTGCGATCTCTGTTGCAGTTTGGACAGCCCATTGCAAATTTGTATTGTTGCAGGCTCATCCCCGGCCACCAGTATTCTGATTGTAATTCTTTCTGAGATTCCTTGATCTCTTGGTGCCTTAAACCCAATCCCATATGTGCCGCTTCAATCAAGAAGACTCTCCTGTTCGTGTTTGGAATTACTCTATCCCCCACTCCAGGAATTTGAGCAAAAGGAACAGAGTTTGCATCAATTATGTATGTATTACTGAGTGGATAGTTCAGAGGTAATGCTGCATAGTCACCTTTAAAGACGCTTTTACCGCCAGCATAGTCTCTCCGTCTATGTATTTTTCTGAACGCTTTTTTGTGGCTACGGAAGCCGGTTGAGCTGCTTCCGCTGTGGCTCTGTGAGCCAATGAATTCCCTGCAACGTGAACGCCATCAAGTTGATGACTCAGTGTATGTATCACGTGAGTCTTTTGTAGTTCTTTCTGCAAAAGAACTACCTGTTCCCAAAGCTTCTTATGCTTTATAGTGGCACCTGTGTCATCTTTGTATTCGTTTTGAACCCAGTTCTGCAATTCATTATTGTAAGACTTGACGCAGTAATGCGAATCGCACACTATTAGTGTGGGGAATTCGCGAACAGCATTTTCAAGCGCCATCTTTAAAGATCTTATTTCAGCTCGCTGAGTTGAGCAGTTTCTGAGTGATTCAGTTTTGGTAATTAATGGTCTGAATTTACCAAAGCGCCAGCGACCTTTAACAATCGCGCACGCTGCGTTGTAGGATTTTTCCTCTACATCGTAGTGTTGTGCAAGTCTATCCATGTAGATTACACATGTGTATTGTTCGAGAGGCAGAATTTCGATTGGCAGAGGATATTCTTCTTCGTATTCTAGATTTTCTAGTTTTTTCATTTTCGGGTCAAAATAGTATTTCACGTCTTCCGCAGTAAGAGAATTTTCCCATTGTATCCATTTTGGATCTAATGCCACAGCAGTCAAATTGCGTGGGCTTGTTAATGCCTCAAGGACTGATTCTACTGTTAAAACTGTTATCCTTCTGCCTTGGGCTTGGGCTCCTTCTTTTGCTACAGCAGTTTGAACCGCTATTATAATCTTTTCAGTAGAACTGAATTTCATTTCAGCTTGTGTGTACAAGTGTAATCTGTAAGCTATTGGTACCGTTTTTCCCTCATTAGAGGTTAGGTACATGAATCCGCATCTTCCTGGGATGACTCGGATTACAAGGTTGCGTATGTTTTCGCGAGTTTGTAATTTAGTTTTAGCTAACATGTCTGTTTGCAATGATCTTAAAATTTCTGTGTGTTTCTGAGTCCAATTGATTGGTTTGAAATCAGGTTTTATTAATTCATAGAGAGGTTTAACCCTCTCTGCATAATTTAGAATGTATGTTCTTCGAAATTCAGGAAACCTAGTATTGATTGTAAGTTCTTCAGCGTTTTAGGTGCTTGGAGTACAGCACATTTCTCTAAGAAGTTGTCTCCTAGGCTTTTGCCTTCACTTGATAATTCGTATCCTAAAAACAGGACAGTTAGATGGGCAATTCGTGACTTTTTAAAGTTGAATTTGTAACCCTCTGCTGCGAAACCAAGTATTATGGTGTTCACTCTTTTCAAGTGAGTCTCCAGGTCATCATCTGTTAGATAGATGTCATCGACATAAGATAATGTTTCATCATCATATATTTGTAGTAACTCTGTTACTCTTGCTGAGAATAATCCTGGGCTATTCTTGAATCCCTGTGGGAGTCAACAGAAGTTTTTTTGTGACCCCATTATTGAGAAAGCGGTCAAATACCTGCTTTCAGGTGCAATTTTTTGACAAAAGAATCCATTAGAGATGTCTCATTTTGTTTTGTATTTTTTGCGCACAATGTTATTCATTAGTGCTGCACTGTGTGAGTTTTGTACTGCAAATGTTTTGCAACAGGAGTTTAAGTGTCTGTAGTCCAAAACTAGACAATATGAATCGTCTGGCTTGGAGACAGGAAACAAAGGATTGTTCATTTGTGAGGTGCATGTTTCAATCGCCCCCTGATATTCAAGTTGATCTAAGATCTCTCTGCCTTGCTTTTTAGCTTCTTCTTTAACTGGGTACTGCCTTTGTGCACTGGGTTGACATTTTAACTGGATTTTGTGAGGAGGAGAATCCTCATCCCATCCTACATGATTGTTATATAATGCAGGAGCTTGGGCCACTGCCCATTTTCTTGCATATATGGATTTTTTATGAGTTGACATATGATTTGAGAAGGCAGGCATAATCATTTCTTCGCCATGAGGGCACTCCCTGACAAACTCTGGTGGCCAGTCTTTCTCAGCTAAAAGGATGTCATAGCCTTTCGAAAGGTTATCCCAAAAGAGACCCCTTACTTTCCTGGTCTTGTCTCCCTCTATACGCAGTGTTATTTCGTATATTTTATGAGGTTTGCTAACTCTGGTATCCGCAGTTTCCACCTGAATGTATTCATTCATGTCCACTGTCTCCAGAAGATTCATCAGGATCTTGCGAGCTATGGTCACTTCTGCTGCGCTGTCTAGCATTGTCTGAGCCCACTCTCCATTTTTCAGTTGTGTCCTCAGTATCCTCGGCATGTTTAATTATTTTAATACTGGCCACCTTCTTTCTTGGAAATTGCAATTTTTTACTTTGATGAGCATGTTCTTTGTCTTTGGACTTGACGTGCTCTTCCTTGTGTTCTGACCATCCTCTTCTTTCCAATTTCTGTGAGGAAGTCTGAAAAGATCGAGAGGGACGTGTATCAATATCTTGATATCTATCAGGTTTTTTCAGATTATCCCTATTTCTAAGGTTGTATCTTTTCTCAGAGGGCTCCCTCTGGGGAGACTTGTTTCCTTGCTCTGGTGATCTGTCTCTCCGTTGAGGAGACCTTCCTCTGGACTGGAATCGTTTTTCTTTGGGAGTGGATTGTTTATTACCATCCCAACTCTTTTTTGGAGTGTTTAGATTATTTTTAATAAAAGTTTTTTTCAGGATTTTCAGTTAGTTGGGGTTTTACTGGTTTCCCACCCAAACTATCTCTACCTAGTTCTTCATAGGATTTTTCTATGATTCTGGCAAGTTCAAAAGGTTGTTCTGCTATATCTGTTTCTTTCAATTTCAGGCGGATCGCCACAGATGCTGCTTCTCCTTTTATGTTGGCTAATAATATAGCCGAGACCTGCTTAAAGTCTTTCAGTAATTTCATACCCAGAGTTAAAGCAGGTTCTGGACCGTATTCATTTTGAATTTGTCTTAGCACATCTGGTATAACCGCCATGGACGGAACACCATGTGTTTTTGTGTAAATGGAAGCAAATACTGTGCCCCAAGTGTCACAGTCCTCCACATGTGGTGCGATCCCCATTGGAAGACAGATAGTCAGAATTCTGTGTTTCTCATTGGCTGTAGTATCAGGAAATACTGCCTCTATTTGAGTGATTTTTTGTGCTAACCAGAATGGAATTTGTTCCCGTTTTGCAGGTGTTTTACCAAGACATGATTGTATGTTCTGTGGTGTAATTTTGTTTGTGTTGCCCTGATGAGGGGTCAGCTGTGGAATGTTAATTGCTGGTTGGACTGTTGAAGTCCGCATTACATATTGGACCAATTGTCTATGTATCTTAATTAGTATTTTTAGCTGAGCTAAAAGTTCCTGGTCTGACATTTTATCAATGTCTGGATGTGGTGTGTAGCTGGCTAGAACCGGCCACGTTGCTCCTGGTCTACCTAGTGGACCGAGCCTGGTGATGTGATTTTTATGTTTTAGGGCGCCTTTAAACCAGAGCAGGTGCTCTTGGTAATTTAATGGGATTTCAACCTCCTCGAAAGGAGTGTATTCATCCGGAGGTTCCTCTATTTTGTAATAGTGGAATTCTCTTGTTACAGCGTTTGCTGCTGGAAAGTGTATCCATGAACAGAATACCTCTGTCTGCCTATATTCATGGGCCTCTACCACGAATATGACTGTACCACCCCATGATGTCAGTCCATTTTCCATAAGTTTAATAGTTATAGTTCTTCTTATATTTGCCGGAATGTAATAGCATTCGGGTCATTCTGTTGGATATTCGTGTTATCCAACAACTATGGAGACGCTGTAGCATCTCTTTCTTCGTCTCCGTCAGGCATTTTACTGACAGAAAGTTTTTTTGTTGCAGATCAAGTTTCAAGGGAAACAAAGATTAGGTGCACAATATTTTGGAACACTGTATCCTTCAACGTTGACTAAACCAAAAACTATACATAGGAATCTCTTTCTACTAAGTTCCGGCGGATTTTAACCTTTTACCCACTCCAGACATCTTTTGGAGTATTTACGGGAAAAAGGGTTCTGTGTGAAAAAGCACGACTGAGTTACTCTAGTGTCTTGCGTTAGATTATCGCCTTACTTAACGTTGGGCGCCATGTAGTGTGGTTCCTATATTCCCAATAGGCTCTGTGCATTGAAATAATATAAACAGCAGTGTAGACGTAGGACTGAGGTCGACTAGGTCTCTACTGACTATATTAGACTTAATTAGTTTTGCCAGCTAGCTCAGAGGTCACTAGAAACTTTCTCGAATAAACAAGGAGGAGTTTAACTTCCCTGGATAGACAAGAAGGGATTAGCTTCTGACAACCATAAAACATGACAACTTTGCTCCCTCAGAATAAGAGTGTATCTCTAGAGTCGTGTGAAAACAATAGACAGCTATTTTACTCAGTCAATCGTGCATACTTAGTTTCACCAGAGTGCAGAGAATAGAGAGACGGGCGTTTTCAATAAAAGGTGTTTTTTATTGAGCAGTCTTCTTTCTCATGCAAGAGAAATGAATTGCCACAATTGCAATACTTATCATAAAGTAAATTGTGTACCGTAAAAGGAGTATTATGAAATAATACTGTAAAAGCATTGATATGGTTTCTTAGCCATATGATACTTCAAAATGGATAAAATATATACATACATAAATACATTGACTAACGTACTCAACTGGTGCTTCTAAATACGCCTACCCCGGTGTACCTGACCTAAGCCTAATACGTGGGAAGGAGTAAGTAATTAGCAGTTTAAGTTAAGTTGGTTTTGCCAAGAATCTGAGTCAAGAATTCATTTAAGGGTTTAGTCAGCTCCGTACCTTGGTAATAGAATGCAGGAGGTCTGGTATATCTCTCTCAGGACTCGATATCCCAGCAACCCGCAAGGGTATCTGGAAACACCGGAGCTGGATTTTCTCGGCTGGAGAAAAAGACAGCGTCTTTCTCAGTGCGTCAAAAAGGGAGAGGCGGCTTCCGTAGGCTCTCGCATCAGCTGGGCTCTCAGGCAAGTAGATAGCCGCTCTGCTCCAAACCACCGTGTGTTTGCTTAAGGCAACGTTGGTATATTTATACCTGAAAGGTGCCGGTTTGACGTAAGGTTGGACATAAGACGTCAATAAAGATGTCACTAAGAATTGGCCATTCTTTCAGTGTTCGCAGGAGTTCTAGGACAAATCAAAACAGAAGCATGGGGATTTCCCAGGTTGCTGGAGGTTTGCTTTGTTTAAAGAACGCGTTGTACTCTCTAGGAGTCTGGGGAAGTAGCCTTGCTTAATTTGGACTGCATGGGCTACGACTAAATATGGATATGATTCTTATGCCTTTATAAGGGTATTATTTATTATAACCACATAAGGGCATAAATCAGGAATATCGAATTAGGGTCCTAGATAGAAATACAACAATATACCATATATTGACTCCAGTAAGACACCAAATACCATATACTGGCTCCAATAAGACACCATATTCTTCATGTATTGGCTCCAATAAGACACCATATATTGACTTCAATAAGACACCATATATATCACATACTGGCTCCAATAAAACACCATATACAATATGTTGGCTCCAGTGAGACATCATTTACCATATATTGGCTACAATTTTGCACAGTACCCATTTAGACAGGAAACAATAGAGTTGGACGAGCAGTGAAATAAATGAAGCACGAATAATACAGCACTCGAGAGACACGATTGGATAATACTGTGAACACTATACGCACACTAATAATCATCAAAATGTATTAATGAATAGCCTAATCATGCATTTGGAGTGAAACTTGTAACATTTTGAGTAGCTTTTCTCATCCTGTGACCCTTACTGATCTTGTGCGACTCTTGGCAAGCACTGTCCTTGAGATCAGCTTGACAAGTGAGCAGGCAAGATCACAGGACTGCTAGCTTCTGTCAGGAGAGACTCTTTGCTGATTCCTTAGTTATTGTAAATAGATCTCCTGTGGTAGTTCTGGGGAGACCTGTTGGCATGGGTTCAGGGCCCATTGTAGTATTTGATGCTTTAACTGAAGACCCCTGAGATAATGTACATATTTTCCATACATCCACATTGCACCACTGACCTCTCTGTTTTAATGAATTACCAAATTACTGTGCCTAACAAAAATGAATGGGGCATATTATCAAGAAAGGCGATAAAATTATCGCCACTTTAGCGGCAGGAAACTGCCGCTAAAGCGGCAATAATGGGCTTGATAATATGTCCTTGTGAATTCCCATAGCAGCCCAGGTTCTGGTGTTAACCTGGGCTGCTATGGGAATTCACAAGGGCATATTATCAAGGCCATTATCGCCGCTATAGTGGCAGCTCCCTGCCGCCAAAGCGGCGATAATTTTATCGTCTGTCTTGATAATATGCCCCAATGTGTCCTGATGTAACGCAACTGATGCAATGTAAAGCGCTCTGATACCCGATACCTTCGGGTAAAGTTCGCGCTATATAATACTCCGTAAAAAAAAGGCGTCCAGAACCCTCACTTCTGCAAAAAAAACTTGGATTTCCTTTAATATGCTTAAAATAAAAAAGTGTATACTTAAATGATGTGGAGCATAGTGTCTTTTTTATACAAAATTATTTATTTCATACTGACATCGCTGATATAATACATAACATCAGAGTAAACCTCACAGCTTTGTATATGGAACTTTTAACTGCTGTGTCCGCTTGAAGTGGTGCATTAGGTCTTCCGGGCAGTGATTTATTGACAAGTTGTCTTCCTGCACCACCACTGTGTGGAGAAGCCTGGCTGGATCTCCTACCCATCAGAAAGCATGGATACGAGACATATAACAAGATAAGAGGCAGAACATCTGTGGCTACATCTAGGAGCAAGATCATGTGTGTTATAATAGATTCCCCCACATGTAGTACGTTACTCAAATTGCTTTTAATGTATAAGCAATATACATAAATAGGGGCCAACATGACTGCTTCAGATGGCAGGCATTGATTAACTGCCTTACTGTTAACATTCTTAATGACAAGAACAATTCTACCGGTGTCGACTCAATACATTTCACACTTCGTCATGAGGAGATTGTATTAAGTAAACACAACACATCTCCTTCCTTAAATCATTGAGACATAGAATTTGACAAAATAATATTAGTAAAGACTAACTTTTGTTAAGATATACTTTGGCAAACTTTAATTCAAAATATAAATTCCTAAAAATAATGTAATGGCATTAATATCTATTCAAGCAACATAATCCTGAAAATATACAGGACATTTTATTTCTCTTCCAGACTACTATTACGTTATGGTCCTAAGTTTGTCTCAGCTAGACTTATTTCTGAATTAGGCACACACTCAGTATTTACACCTTCACCCTGCCATCCTTCACTTCCTACCTTAGTACTACCCTCATTTCTCACACTGCTGTTTATTCACTTTTCTTCATTCACCCCAATAGCCAAATGGTGTTATCTGACCAATTGTAATCTCTCTCATTAACCTCCTCCAACACCTTACTCTTTTTCTCCTTAAACCTCACGAATCGAACCATATGCCACAATCAATCAATCAATCATAACACTTGTATAGCGCGCTACTCACCCGGAAGGGTCTAAAGGCGCTTGGGGGAAGGGGGCCGCTACTGCTCGAACAGCCAGGTCTTGAGTTGTCTCCTGAAGGCGAGGTGGTCCTGGGTCAGCCGAAGGTGGATGGGGAGGGAGTTCCATGTCTTGGCCGCCAGGTAGGAGAAGGATCTGCCTCCGGCGGTGGCTCTTCGGATGCGTGGTACGGCGGCGAGGGCGAGGCTAGCGGACCGTAGCTGGCGGGTGGGCGTGTGGAAGGTCAGGCGGTCGTTGAGGTACTTGGGGCCCAGGTCGTGGAGAGACTTGTGTGCGTGGGTGAGGAGCCTGAACCTGATCCTCTTGCTGACGGGGAGCCAGTGCAGGTTCCTCAGGTGGCCGGAGATGTGGCTGCGTCGAGGGATGTCCAGGATGAGTCGGGCGGAGGCGTTCTGGATGCGTTGTAGTCTTTTCTGTAGCTTGGCTACACACGTGACCGTCCTGTCCTGGACACGAACGGCCGCTCCCCTTGCCTCCTCCTGCGCAGACGTGGTATTGTAGCGCCTGACTCTGCTGCCCTTTCACCACCACGCTGTTATTGTAGCGCTTGTCTCTGCATTTTGGATCGTAGCGCTTGTGTGCAAAGTATTTCTCTTCTAGGAGCGATTGTGTGCTCTGGGGTAACAATTGAAATTGGCTGCATTATCATTGCCCTTGAGATCGCTAGCGCGCACATCCTGCCTGTGTTTGCATAAAAGATAAGAATATTTAAAGTGCGTCCGTTTAGTTTGCTGCATACCTTGTTGTTATTGCTGCCCTGTTGTTGTTTCTGCCATTTTCTTTAGCATCCCCTGGCCCTTCCCCCACCTCGCTCCCGCCTCCCGGCTGACCCTCCCACCCACGGAAACCACTAGCCGTCCTCGCACCCTCCTTGGAGCTGTGACCGTCCTGTCCTGGACACGAACGGCCGCTCCCCTTGCCTCCTCCTGCGCAGACGTGGTATTGTAGCGCCTGACTCTGCTGCCCTTTCACCACCACGCTGTTATTGTAGCGCTTGTCTCTGCATTTTGGATCATAGCGCTTGTGTGCAAAGTATTTCTCTTCTAGGAGCGATTGTGTGCTCTGGGGTAACAATTGAAATTGGCTGCATTATCATTGCCCTTGAGATCGCTAGCGCGCACATCCTGCCTGTGTTTGCATAAAAGATAAGAATATTTAAAGTGCGTCCGTTTAGTTTGCTGCATACCTTGTTGTTATTGCTGCCCTGTTGTTGTTTCTGCCATTTTCTTTAGCATCCCCTGGCCCTTCCCCCACCTCGCTCCCGCCTCCCGGCTGACCCTCCCACCCACGGAAACCACTAGCCGTCCTCGCACCCTCCTTGGAGCTGTGACCGTCCTGTCCTGGACACGAACGGCCGCTCCCCTTGCCTCCTCCTGCGCAGACGTGGTATTGTAGCGCCTGACTCTGCTGCCCTTTCACCACCACGCTGTTATTGTAGCGCTTGTCTCTGCATTTTGGATCGTAGCGCTTGTGTGCAAAGTATTTCTCTTCTAGGAGCGATTGTGTGCTCTGGGGTAACAATTGAAATTGGCTGCATTATCATTGCCCTTGAGATCGCTAGCGCGCACATCCTGCCTGTGTTTGCATAAAAGATAAGAATATTTAAAGTGCGTCCGTTTAGTTTGCTGCATACCTTGTTGTTATTGCTGCCCTGTTGTTGTTTCTGCCATTTTCTTTAGCATCCCCTGGCCCTTCCCCCACCTCGCTCCCGCCTCCCGGCTGACCCTCCCACCCACGGAAACCACTAGCCGTCCTCGCACCCTCCTTGGAGCTGTGACCGTCCTGTCCTGGACACGAACGGCCGCTCCCCTTGCCTCCTCCTGCGCAGACGTGGTATTGTAGCGCCTGACTCTGCTGCCCTTTCACCACCACGCTGTTATTGTAGCGCTTGTCTCTGCATTTTGGATCGTAGCGCTTGTGTGCAAAGTATTTCTCTTCTAGGAGCGATTGTGTGCTCTGGGGTAACAATTGAAATTGGCTGCATTATCATTGCCCTTGAGATCGCTAGCGCGCACATCCTGCCTGTGTTTGCATAAAAGATAAGAATATTTAAAGTGCGTCCGTTTAGTTTGCTGCATACCTTGTTGTTATTGCTGCCCTGTTGTTGTTTCTGCCATTTTCTTTAGCATCCCCTGGCCCTTCCCCCACCTCGCTCCCGCCTCCCGGCTGACCCTCCCACCCACGGAAACCACTAGCCGTCCTCGCACCCTCCTTGGAGCTGTGACCGTCCTGTCCTGGACACGAACGGCCGCTCCCCTTGCCTCCTCCTGCGCAGACGTGGTATTGTAGCGCCTGACTCTGCTGCCCTTTCACCACCACGCTGTTATTGTAGCGCTTGTCTATGCATTTTGGATCGTAGCGCTTGTGTGCAAAGTATTTCTCTTCTAGGAGCGATTGTGTGCTCTGGGGTAACAATTGAAATTGGCTGCATTATCATTGCCCTTGAGATCGCTAGCGCGCACATCCTGCCTGTGTTTGCATAAAAGATAAGAATATTTAAAGTGCGTCCGTTTAGTTTGCTGCATACCTTGTTGTTATTGCTGCACTGTTGTTGTTTCTGCCATTTTCTTTAGCATCCGCTGGCCCTTCCCCCACCTCGCTCCCGCCTCCCGGCTGACCCTCCCACGCTCCGCCCCCTCCACTATCCATTAATGCCTGATGTCCCAACGCGCAGCGTCCACGCGCTACGGCCGCGCCGAAGGTGCGCCAAAGGTAAGCCCGTCTACGCCCGTCCGCGCCTGGACCGCGCCCAGCGCCCGTCCCCCTGCTCTATGCCGCTCCCAACCCCCCAGAGTAACTTATGATGCCGCTACTCTCCTCGCCCTCAACGCTGGACGCACCCCACTTTGCTGCGAAGCTACCCCAGGACGTACCCACGGCCCATTCTCCTGCCTCTCCTGTAAGTTCAACTGCGTCAGGACCCTCACCAAACACACTTCCTCCACACACAGCTCCGAACCCAACGACTTGAAATGCATCCTACTGAACACCCGCTCGGTCCACAGACATGCAACCGAACTCTGGGACCTAATCGACACTGCGTCACCTGACATCGCCTTCCTTACTGAAACGTGGATGAATGCATCTTCTGCCCCCGACATCGCCATAGCCATACCGGACACTTACAAGATCATTCGAAAAGACCGCACCAATAAAAAAACTGGAGGAGGCATCGCCATCGTCCATAGAAACACCATCAAAATTACAACCAGCTCTGACGTAAATCTCGCAACCGCCGAACACCTCCACTTTCAGATCCACACCGACCCCAGGACCACACTTAGAGGAACACTCATCTACAGGCCCCCAGGCACCCGATCTCAATTCAGTGACGACATCACTGACTTCGTCAGCCCACACGCCCTCGCCTCCGAGAACTACATTCTTCTAGGAGACCTCAACTACCACCTTGACAACATTCACGACAACAACACCACCACCCTTCTGGACAACCTGTCCAATCTCGGACTCAAACAACTTGTTGACACCCCCACTCACATAGCCGGACACACGCTCGACCCTATCTTCACCTCCAGCAAGCACATCTCCTTCGATCATACCACAGCCCTCCACTGGACGGATCATAGCTGTGTTCACTTCAGCTACAAAACAACCCTGACCCACAACCGTCTACAACCCATTCCCCGAAGAAAATGGAACAAAATCTCCACCGAACAACTCCTCACATCACTCAGCCAAAACATTCCCACCCTGGCAACGGACCCAGACCTAGCGGCCACCAACCTCAGGCAATGGATTACCCACAGTGCGGACGAACTAGCACCCCTGAAAAAACACCAGTCGAAATCATTCAGCAAAAAAGCTCCCTGGTTCAATGATGACCTTAAAAAATCCAAGAAGACATGCCGCACCCTGGAGAAGAATTGGAGAAAAGAACCAACTTCAGACAACATGGACTCCCTCAAGACAGCCACCCGCAAACACCACCAACTGATCCGATCCGCCAAGAAATCAGCACTTAAGAACCGTCTCGACAACAATTCTCATAACAGCAAGGAACTCTTCAATATCGTCAAAGAATTCACCAACCCTCCCGCAGCATCCAACGACATCACTAACTCCCAAGACCTCTGTGATGCGCTATCCTCCTTCTTCTACAACAAAATTGCCGACATCCACAACAGCTTCAAGAATACTCCCAATGACCAACTCACCCCACCCACTTCAGATCCCACCCCTCTAACTAACTACCTCAACTCCTGGAACCCAATCACCACTGAAGACACCATTCGCCTCATGAACTCAATCCACTCTGGCTCACCTTCTGACCCCTGCCCCCACTTCATCTTCAACAAAGCTGACTCCATCATCGCTCCCCAACTCCGCGATGTCATCAACTGCTCCTTCGACTCCGCCACCTTTCCAGAAATATGGAAACACGCCGAACTCAGCGCCCTTCTGAAAAAACCAACAGCAGACCCCTCAGATCTGAAAAACTACCGACCCATTTCCCTACTCCCTTTCCCGGCCAAAGTCATCGAGAAAGCCGTCAATAGCCAACTAGCAGCCTTCCTTGAATCCAATAACTCCTTGGATCCCTCACAGAACGGCTTTCGAGCCAAACACAGCACCGAAACCACCCTCATTGCGGCGACCGACGACATCCGAGCGCTCCTGGACAACGGTGAAACAGTGGCCCTCATTCTACTCGACCTCTCCGCCGCCTTCGACACTGTCTGTCACAACACCCTCATACAACGCCTCAACAACATCGGCATACAAGGAAAAGCCTTGGACTGGATCATCTCATTCCTAGCCGGGAGAACACAGAGAGTCCGACTCCCCCCATTCTACTCAGAGCCCACCGAAGTCATCTGCGGCGTACCTCAAGGCTCCTCACTCAGTCCCACCCTCTTCAACGTCTACATGAGTCCCCTCGCCTCCATCGCACGTCAACACAACCTCAACATCATCTCCTACGCCGACGACACCCAGCTAATCCTTTCCCTCACCAAAGACCCCAACACCGCCAAAAACAACCTTCACGAAGGTATGAAAGAAGTAGCCGAATGGATGAAACAGAGCCGCTTAAAACTCAACTCAGACAAGACGGAGGTGCTCATCCTAGGATCCTCCCCCTCAGCTTGGGACGACTCCGGGTGGCCTTCCGCTTTGGGATCTGCGCCCACACCCACAGACCATGCACGCAACCTTGGCTTCATTCTAGACTCCTCCCTCTCAATGTCCAGACAAGTCAACGCCGTATCGTCCTCCTGCTTCAACGTCCTTCGCATTCTCAAAAAGATCTTACGCTGGATCCCCCTCGAAACAAGAAAGACTGTCACCCATGCACTGGTCACGAGTCGACTGGACTATGGCAACACACTCTACGCCGGAATTACAACAAAATTGCAGAAAAAACTCCAGCGCATCCAAAACGCATCAGCGAGACTCATATTAGACATCCCGCGTCAAGAGCACATCACCGGTCACTTAAAAAACCTCCACTGGCTTCCCGTCAACAAAAGAATCACTTTCCGCCTTCTTACCCACGCTCACAAGTCCCTTTATATTCTAGGACCCGAATGCCTCAACACCCGACTGTCCTTCTACTATCCCACCCGCCAACTAAGATCATCCAATCAAGCCCTCGCCGCAGTCCCGCGCATCCGAAAAACCACCATGGGTGGCAGATCCTTCTCCTTCCTAGCTGCCAAGACCTGGAACTCACTCCCCACCCACCTTCGCCTTACTCAGAATCACATCTCCTTCAGAAAAGAACTGAAAACATGGCTATTCGATAAAAAGTAAACCGCTCCCTCCAGCGCCTTGAGACCCTCTGGGTGAGTAGTGCGCTTTATAAATACCCGAACTTGAACTTGAACACGAACATCACTCAAACTTGTGGAATTGGTAAATATCTTTACCATCTCCAATGGATCAAAACATTTATGGGCATATTACCAACGAGTTGCGATAATTATCACAAAGCGCGCTCAGCTCTGTTTTTCTTATCGCCGGCAATATCTGGATTTCATCGCGTGATTGCGCAGTATTATCAACTCTCATCTCAAAGGCGATAAGAAATCCAGCGATAGCGGCAAAAACACAGATTTTCGTGAGAAATCCAGAGATAACTGAGCAACTCACCGATACAATAGTGTGTACTTAACCATACAATCCACCTCCCATAGGCAATAAGGCTAAGTCAGGTATTTGCAGGCGTTAAAATCATGCGATAATGAGGGCTAAGTGCGCCTTTTGTTATCGCTTCGCTGTTCAGGGGCCATGTTGTTAATACCGCGATGTTGGTTTTGCAATAATTTCTCATGTTGTCTTAGGAGGGAACGCCTACTTCGCATCTTATTAGCGATAGCTATCGCTGTCATGAGATGCGTAACAAAATCGGCTGCTTAAATGCGCTAATGGATGTTAGCGATGCCTTGATAATATTGAGAAAAGAAAATCGCCGCTTTTTTTCGGCGCTATGTTCCGAAAAAGCGGTGAAATATCTCTTGATAATATGCCCCTGTTTCTCTCCTTTTTTCACATTAAATGGGAATTTAACACACACCCCATCTCCCTTCCGCCACTGAAAATCTTTTGCACCACTTTTCTTATCTTTATATTCCTTATACCTCTCCCGTGCCTTTTGAATGTTCTTTTTCACCACTTTAGATGACCACTGCTGTAATCTAGAATTCACCAACCAACTCTGATTATCCTTCATGAAAGGCACCTTCCCTCTCATGGCAAAAGGAATATACCCTGCTACTGTAGGGGTAGTACGATACATCTACACCATTTTCTTTATGCTCACCATCCAATTTAAGTTCTCGCACTTAGCAAATTGCAAAGATTTCTTCACCACTCAGTTGAATTTTTTCACTTCACTATTCCCACTGGGATGATAAATTGAAGTCAGTTTAATGTTCTATGCCATTATCTGTAAGACAATTCTCCATTTCCACACTCTTAAACTGCACATCATTCTCTGTGATGATTCTTTTGGATAATCCTTCTCTCTGAAAGCGATCCAAAATCCAAAAGCAATACTGCACTCTCAGTATTGGTGCTATTCACAAATTTCACCACAGGCCATTTGGAAAATAATCTATTGTTACCAGTACATACCACACCCCACATTGTTCTCACTTATCGGGCTCAAAATATCAATCACACGGTTTCCCATGCCATCTCAGGACACAATATTGGGCACAACCTGGGACTTATCTGCATCCTCACACAGTTCACACTGTCTAATAACTCTTTCCACTTCGATAGCTTGACCCAGCCACCAATAATTCTCGTTGATCTTCTTTTTGCTCTTGACAATACCTAGATGTCCTTCATGACACAATTTAACAATGGTCTCTCTCAAACCTTTAGGTGGTATAAATCTAGATCCTCTAAAGATATTTTCATCAATCACAGATAATTCATTGCGTATTTTCCAGAATCTTTTTTACTCCTGTGCCAGAGTTTTGTTTTCCACCCATCCTTCCACAATAAAATTCCTAATTTACTCTACTATATCATCTTTGATACTAGCGTCCTTCCATTCTTTGTCAGTGATAGCACCTATCATTCCCCCAGTCCATGCTGCACTAAATTCTTCCTGATTCTCATCAGGATCTTCTTCCAATGGTAATGGCAATCTAATTAATTAATCTGCTACCCTATTTCTGACTCCTATAAGATAATCAAATTATACTTGTAGTTTATTAATCTTAAGGACATTCTTGCAGTCCTAGGGGCTGCCTGAGTAGGCCCGCCGTAGACAATACCTTTAGTAGTTGTTTATTGTCACACCTTAAGCCGACTTGAAAACCCCACATGACATTTCTAAAGAATTCTAATTCCCTCACTACTGCAAGAGTCTAATTTTCTATTGCAGAATAAAGTTCCTCTGCTGAAGACATTGCATTAGATACAAATGCAATGGAGAACTCTTCACCTTTAACATCCCTTTGACTTGACACAGCCCCAGTTCCTTTGTTGCGAGTGTCTGCTGTCAACATACATTCAGGTTTGGGATCCAAACCATATGGTTCCATTGCCAAGCAAATATTTTCCTTTATGTTCTCAAAAACAATTCAATCCGATATTCCATGCAAATTTACATTTGTTTTTTACGAGTTGGCAAAGTTGTATTTTTTTCCCCCGTGAAATTCAGGGCAAATGTTACATAAAACTCCACCAACCCAAAATTGCCTTAGCTTTATCTTTATTATTGGAAGCTGGGGCTTCCCCCACAGCCATCAGTAAATCTTATTTTAGGTGTTATGCCATCCGCTGTAATTTCATGTCCTAGGTAACCTCAGGATTACATCCCAAATTTGCATTTAGAAAATTCAGCTGTTAAGCCACTTTCTTACAATTTTTCACTATGATGTCATGTTGTTTTCTACTCCCCCCTATGACCAGTATGTCATCTTGAAAGAATATATTACCTGGCATACTGGCAAATAACTTATGCATCAACGTTTGGAAGATTGCTGCAGCAGAGGCAAGCCCATACTCCAAGCAGACATATTGATAACATCCCCAAGGTGTAAAGAAGGTGGTTATATTTTTGCTATTGTCATGTAATTTTACCTGGTGGTATGCAGATGATAAGTCTACAGATGTAAACCACTTCATCCCTTTCGTCACTGCCAACATCTCATTAATTTTAGGTAATGGGAATTTCTCTATGACTATAGTCTTATTGAGTTCCCTCTTATTGATTCACCCACACAACTGGCATGTGTGCACATGTGGAGCACACACATGTCCTAAGGGCATGTGTGTGTGCAACATGGCACTTAGAAAGATGAAATTTGTAGCATTTTTCTAAGGAATTGCAAATTAGCACCAACTGGAAGTTGGTGCTAATTTGCAATTCCTTAATGCTAAGTCGCAATCTCAGATTGCTTCTTGCATTGCAATTAAGGAATCGCAAATTGTGATTCCATGAATGCATTCACCAAATAAGTCATCACAAATGTTTGTGATTGGGTTTGGGCTTGATGCAACCCAAATAGCTAAATACCGGTTGCAAAGGGGCGGATTCTGCGAATCAGCCCGTTTGCAACCGGTATTTTGCTTGATGCATGTGCCTCAAGATTCTTTGGCTATATCTTTGCTCATGGGGTATGACAGCCGATCCAGCTAAAGTACAGGTGCTGTCATATGCTGATCCCCCACAAGATGTTTCATTGGTGTGTTCATTTCTTGCCATTGCCAGCTACTGTTCCAGATATATATGAGACTTTGCTATTGCAAGTGCTCCATTGAGAGAGCTGACAAAAAGAATGTTTCATTTCATTTGTCACATGCATGTGAGAAATGTCTTAAAAAAATTAAACAAGCCATTGAGGATGCTACTGAAATGGCATATTTCAATACGAAGCTACATACAGAGGTTGTTGTCGAAGCTATCCTAGTCGGGTTAGGTACCATCCTTGCAGAGAACAGCGGACACCCAAATGCTCGAAGGCCTGTTTTGACATATGCAAGCAGGAGTTTTTCCCAAACAAAATATGCTTATTCACAACCTGAAAAAGAAAGTTTAGCCATGGTATAGGGTTGTGATCATTTCCATGTATTCCTGTACAGAAAACCTTTTACGCTGGTCACTGATCATCAAGCTTTACTAACTATATTTGGAGGTCCAAAGGCCGTTCGAATTGAACAATGGGGACTACAACTACAAAGGTACAATTATAACATTGTGCATCATCCACGGAAGGATTATAACACTGCTGACTAATTTTGAGAGTGCCTTTTTGAGGTCATGGTACTCCATTAAAGACGGCTTAAGCCTAAAACAGTTTTTTTTTACTAAAGTCTTAATTAGAGTTTTTTCCAGGCAATCTAAGCACCGCCCCCTCCCCCTCCCATCCCACCTCATACAGTTGGTAAAATTCCTTAAATACTTAATACATTTTCAAAGCAATGTCCAAATTCATAACAAATTGAATATGCATGTCAAATATTTTGCACGTCTATAAAATAAGAAAGCGAAAAATCCGGGGCCAGCCCATCCCCCACCGGCTAAAGTGGCAAGTGCAAGGTGCAAATACATCACAAATGAGACAAACAACCTATTTGGTCATCCTGCAGGACAGATGTGATCTCTGACCCACTCAGATTTAGGGGCCCAGATTATTGAGCCTTTTCACTGTGCGCAGCTCCCTTTCTGCATATATATAGCCTTCTCCAGATTGTCTGGCTAGCCACTGTTAAAATCCAGGAGTACTGGGGTCCAACAAGGCTGAGGCTATGCAAAGCCTTAAGATTGCCATGGCAATAAAGATCAGTTCATGCCCGTTATCTATTCTAGCTGGTTCCTCTCCGATACCCCTAATAAAATTAGATCTGGTGTTAAAATAACCTCCTCTTTTAACAAGAATCCGAATACCTCTTTTACCAGATTTCCGAGCTTGATACAGGTAGCAGAAATATGTACAATATCAGCCTTTTGTAGAGCACATCGGGGGCAGAATGATTCTTTGCCCATTTCCCATTTAGCAATCCTGTCTGGTGTAAATTATAAAGGAAACCGGTCTTATAGAACTGGGCCTGCAATCACAAAGACATTAAAGTGGTTTGTGCAAGATCAAATGCCTGGAAAAATGAGCTATCAGATACGCCCAACTTCGCTTTTCATTTCAAAGAATATTTGTCCATATCATCTGGTATAGCAGAGTTTCAATAGCTGTAAATTTCCCCAAATTATATGGCTCTTGTTTTAAGAATTTTAGCAACAACTTCTATCCTATTAAATTTGTCCGGGCCACCGCCTTTATGCAAGAGAAAATACCTCACTTGAAGAAACTTAAAAAATATATCCATCCAAGATTGAATCAGTTCTTCTCGTCAAAAGATCAAAGCTCTGAGGAGGAAAAGAAACAGCCCACTCGGTCAACCCCACCCGGGCCAACTCCTGCATGAAAGAGAATCTAAAAATATCTGGTAGATCATGGTTATTAAAAAGGAGGTATAAAATGATATTCTGCCAATCCCTAAGGTCCTGCTTGTTGCCTTCCAGACCTTAAATACGCTGTAAAGGGTCTTAAAACTGACTTTTTAAAATAATAAATATCATTCAGTTGCCACAGAGACATCTCCAAGCCTCTTTCCCCACAGGAGCTCGAATGGTGAGGGAACGGACCCATCCCCGTATTATCATCTTTTTCACTCAACAATATTCAGCTGTATATCAGTGTAACAGCCCAATAAAAACCCTAAGTTTCAACCAGGTGCTGTCAGAGACTGCTGTTAAATTATCTCCTCTTTGGCGGGTATTACCAGTCCATGTGTCATTGCCCATTTTACCCATGTCCTCACAGGTATCAGAAGTCCCACCCTGGCTTTAATCATCGAGAAACTTTTTATAATGGAGGGTTGTGTCCCCCCAGATTCTCGAGTTGTCCGGCTAGTCAGTTGCTTCTCCTGCTCATTTTTTTCACCCCACTTACCGGCTCGTTGTTCTCCCTTTTTACCACCCAATTTACCATCTGCCTGTCACGGTGGCTGGAAGCTTGCCATTGCAGGAGACGCTGGACGTTGCTTCCCCCTTTCCCGCAGGTAGCCATGGCTTCGCTCGTCAGGTGAGGCTGAGCAATATGACTGAAGTCTACAGCTGAGAGTTGATGCAGGTGTTGTGCAGCCGTGACTGCTGCAGCTGCTGTCAACAACAAGCGACCAAGAGCCTCACTGTGAGCGCAACAATTCCCAGTTTTCATGGAGCGGAAGCGAAATTGCGCTTGCAGAGCCCTTGAGCTTAAGGAATCAAAACACTGCATATTCCTCGTTGCACCTTCTCAGGAGCATCAGAAATCTGGAGGGCCGGGTCATGAAGGGGAGAGAGGTGAGTAGCAGCTTCAAGCGGACGGTAGTTTGCTTCCCCACTCTCTTGTAGGTGAAGCCCATAACAATTTCATTGTAAAATTAAACACACCAGCTGCCATTTTGTCAGCCCCAGATTGTCACTGCCACAAGCCATGACAGTGATATGTTAAAGTTGAAAGACCTAATCACACATCAGTCATGGAACCAACACACTCGACCTTTCACTGTTGATGGCGAATATCAAAATACAAAAATGTCAAAGATCAACTGTCCATAACTCAAAAGGGAATTACATTGTGAGGGTTGAGAATCCTGATTCCGGAAATCCTGCAGCAGAGAATGATTGAAGTGGCCCACGAAAGACATTGTGGAATCGTTGCTACAAAACGTACTCCGAGACCCAGTCTTATTTCCGTATCTCGATGAGTGGGTGGAAAAGGAATTAAACGCCTTTCATCAGTGCAACTGCCTTTCTACTAAGTTACTCCACACCCCTTGAACATGTCTGATATCACAAAGCATGCTTGGGAGAGAGTAGCCATTGACTTTTTTGGTCAACTTGACAATGTACATCACCTGATGGAGATTATGGACAAATACTCATGATTTCCTTTAACTGAGGCTCTCTCATCTACCACTCAGGACTGATCATTGAGAGACTGGATGGCAAATTTGCGCCAGGGTTTTCCAGCCTATTGAACTCTTTCAATGGCCCACCGTTTAACAGTTGTGAGTTCAAAGATTTCTTAGAGCATCATATGCTAAAGAAAGAAATGCAGTGTGCCATCTTGAAAAGCTTGATTTAAAAACGGTATTAAATTCTACCTTAAGAGCTTATCGTTCAACACCTCACTCAACCACAGGTGAAAGTCCTGCGACATTGATGTTCAGGAGAGCAATGACAACCTAGATCCCTCAGTGGACCAATCAGAGAGAGAAAGACAGGAGCGCAACTCGTGAAAATGACTTAGTTCATAAACAAAAGATGAAAGCATATGCTGACAAAAGACAACGTACAGAAAACATTGTCTTCAAAATAGGAGATCAAGTGCTCGCTCGCCAGATGCTGAAAAGAAAATCTGGTGCTCCATTTGATGCAGAACCTTTTCAAATGGTGTCTACCAAGGGACACATGGTGACTGCCCAGTGCTTTGGAAAGTCTATTACCAGAGAATCTTCTCACTTTTGGTGTTTAACTCATTTATCAGATTTACTTGTTGAAGGGGACAATGATTCCGCCACACCAATGACTGCTGTTGCCTTTCTACCGTCAATGCAGATCCTGGACATTGATGGTGACAGTCCCCAGTTTCCAATTACAAGATCAGGTCAAAGAATTAAAGCGCCAAAAAAGGATTGATTGAAGAGATTTAATTGTATATATATATTCTGTACAAAAAAATATTTTTAATTTAACAGAGGGGGGGAGATGTAGTGTCTTGTGACTTAGCAATGACGAGATCTTTTATGGCTCCAGATGGACTACATTGAGTTGTGACATATGTGTATGTAAAATACAATGAAGACTGATTTGGTGAGCATGAGCAAGAAAATAAAGCACTAGATCGCATCTCTGTGAGATTTTGCAACACAGGCGGTCGCAGCAGGTCACTCCCGCTCGTATTGAGAAAGCTGCCGCTCACGAAGAGAAAGTTGCCGCTCGAGTAGGAAATCTACTTGAGCGGCAGAAAGAAACAGCACCCTCTGGCAAGCCACATGGTGCCGTTCTCACTGATTTTACAGCATGGAGAAAGCTCCCGGCACTAAAATTCAGCAAGAGCAGTGCGTTGTACCAAATTCAGCTGCTCGTGGAACTGCGCGGAATCTCACAAAGATTTTATTTAACTCTGCGGAATTCCGAATCCTGAAGATTGTAACTCCGTGAGTTCCGCCCACCCATAAGTATAACAAGGATTCTCACAGAGCAAACCTCCTATATCTGTGGATTGGCACAGAATAACTTAAACCATTGCCGACTATAGTAATAAGTGGGATTCCATGTAATAAAATACCTGTAGGTAGGCTTTAACATAAAATTATAACAACCAACACTTAAATGCCTTTTTACTTTAACATATGATTTTCAAAATAAATATGTCAGGCCTAGTGCCTTTATCATAACATTTCACAAACAGATCAGGCCTTTTGCCATGATCATTGACTTGCCACTATAACCAACTCAGTCCTTTATTGAGTATAAACTTTACCACAAGCCAAAAAGTGCAATACAAGCAGTCTTTTTAGTGAAAGGACACAAATTCGACCCAATCAAATACTACACTCAGGGGAATCAACATGTGGATGGAGTCTAAGCCCCTACCTCAGTAGTACTCTGAAAGTTCTTTTGTGTTGCTCACGTGAGAGTTGCACTGCCAAGCCTGGCCTAAAACCCATGTATATTAGTGCAGCCCTAGGCATACCATACTGCTCTCAAACACAAAACTTATATAAAAATAGAAGGTACCTGGCCTCCAATTCACAATCCTGCTTCTTTTATTCAGCAGATTTGAAATACAATACATTTAGTCATTTTACCTTACTTTAACAATTGTACCTTATTGATCTCACCTTTTAGCAACAGTTATTCATACCTAAAGCATTCAAGGTTACACATTTCATTTTTCAGAACATAATTCTCTTATCAAATAACATAAGTTTGTGCAAAAATAAATGACAAAAACATTCAAACCATATCACTGTAATGGCTCTTTTGAGAACTTTTTCTGAAGCAAAGAAACAAATTCTCGATAAAGAATGGTACCGTCAATTGAGTGAAGATCCCCACACGCCAAATTGAAGGAGAAATAAAAGACAAGCTCAAATGGGGGCTGGAAGAAGGGAACCTTGGACCCAAAGAATTTGACTTCTTAAATAAATCAAACCCTAGGTACCCTGTAATTTATTTTCTCCTGAAAATTCATAAAAATCTGGCAGAGCCACCTGGGAGACCAATTGTCTCCGGATGTGAATCTGTGTTGGAGCCGATCGCAAAGTACGTTGACATTTTTTAATAACCGTTTGTCAACCAAGTATCATCATATCTCCGTGACACCACCGATTTCCTGAATAAAATAGGACAGATATTTGATGCAAACACACAATGGCTGGTCTCTTTCGATGTAACATCTTTATACAGCCAAATTCCGCAAGACAAAGTGTTGGAATCAATGGAATTTCATTTAGAGCATTACAATGTCATGTATGTGCCCTGAAAGTTCAAGCTAAGGCAGTTGAAGAAGTAAACAAAATGATCACAGCTGCATGGAAGACAATCATTTTTTTCAGGAATCTGCTTCTACCCAACCAAAACATGCACTTCTGGCTATTAACATGTGGAGAGGGCCAAAGCTCCTCTCTGGTGATTCTCACATTTTATTTTTTTATTTTACAGAGTTTAATATAGTGCAATCTTGACCCGAATCGGGTATCAGAGCAATTTGCATAGCACCAGTTGCATTACATGAGGACACATACATTTTTTGTTAGCGATATGGGGCCCGATGTAGGTAATTCAGATTTACCGACTCTTAAATACCGAATCATACCGATTCGGTATTTAAGAGTCAGTAAATCTGAAGCAGGCAGATGTAGGTAAAAAATTAACGAATCTGTACGAGTCGGTATTTACCGAATCGGTAAATACTGAATCGCTATTTCCCATTGATTCCTATGGGCCTTGAAGCCCATAGGAATCAATGGGAAATACTGAATCGGTATTTACCGATTCGGTAAATACCGAATCCTGCATGGGTGCAGGGGGTGTCACTTTGACACCCTCTAGCACCCCAAGTACAGGCATGTGTGCCATGTGGCACACAGACATGCCCTAAGGACATGTCTGTGTGTCACATGGCACAGGTGTCCATGCACAGATGTGCATGCACACCTGTATTCGGTATTTTACCACCCAATAGGATTGGGTGGTAAAATACCGAATTCTGAAGGCCTGTAGCACTGTAAACAGTGCTACCTACATCTGGAATTTACCGAATCGGTAAAATTACCGATTCGGTATTTTACAGAATCGGTAAATTTACCGAGTCGGTAAATTTACCGATTGTGTAAAATATTGGCCCCTACATCTCAATCACCAAATACCGGTCGGTAACGGCCGAATTCGGCCGTTACCAACCGGTATTTGGTGACCTACATCGGGCCCTAAGTGATTTGCCCAGAATCACAGGATGTTCAGCTTCATTGCCGAGACTCGATCCCCAGTTTCGAGGTAGACCACCCTAGCTGTTATGCTAATTCCTCTTCCCAATAATTGTCCGGCAACAGCTATTCTGTCAAACCAGACCATGAGAAGGTCATTGGAGCTCTGTGAATACAATTGTCATGTGATGTCAACTGCAGACTTGTCTCTCTGGTGAAGGCATGAATTATTCTGTCTGGTATCGCTACAACCTCAATACAGGAATCACGAGTCAGAGGCCAGGAATGGGGATAGACACGCAGACCAAGGAACATCGGGTCCTTACACCAGACACACTTCCTTTTTTTCGCCAATAGTTCCTAAGTGATCTCCAAACTGGTAGAAAATGTCAGCGGGACTGCATGTGGTTTACAGGGCACTCGGTAAAACTAGCTCATGTACTCTCACTCCCATTAAATTCGGCAGCATCTCCTCTTGGGATACCATTCCAAAGTCTCATAATGACGGCTATATTAGGGAAGCACTGTGGTAACATATAGGACTAGAACTTTTTCTCTGTGTTAGGCATGCACACTTTAAAATGGGAAGAGATACAAATCTTACCAGGGTCCGAGACTGACATATTGTTGCCAAATTACAGCAAAGAAACTACTTATATCCAAATAATACTACTATTTAAATAACGTACGTGAATAAAATGGAAGTTAATAAAACGCTTTCGAGCTAGCTGGAATTTGTAAAGTCAAGAACAACACAAAGTAAGCTTACTGAGCAAAGCAACTGTTTTCAGTGAGAAAATACCGCTCAGTCGGTGTCAGTGCCTGCTACAGAGAATGTATGCAACTTGCAGGTCACAGAGTCAGGTAATGGCTCCACCTCGGCCCTTCATTTTTTTGGCGTGGATTTGCCAGTGAGATAGGGAACCGTTATGAATAGTTCTAAAAGTACTACCTTACAACGACAAGTAGCTAAGGTCCCACTGGTTGTTTACTTTGCTGATTACAAAAGAAATTTCGGGACATATTCTCAAGGAGCTATCGCCTACTTAACAGCACTTTATCACAGCCAAAGTCACGATAAATGTATCGCCCCATTCACAAGCTGGTGCTAACAGCCCATAGCACCAGTTTACCTGCGATAGCAGCTGAATAAAACATCGCCAGAGAGTACCCCGGCAACTATCGCTAATGAGATGCAGAGTAGGCATTCCCTGCAAAAAGCTGCGACAACACCAATTTGCAACATTCACAACCACCAGCCAGACCGGCGATAAGATCACATTTGTCGGCGCGCGCTGGTTGTACTATTTGTGCTATCTCATTTGGCGAAAACGCGCTTTTTAAATAAGAAATATTGATTTAATTTTTTGTATGTATTTTTAAAATTGTTTGGTTACTCACTCCGAATCACTACTCCCTTCCTAACACCCCCCTGCTCACTTCCCGGAGGCCTCAGCCAATCGGCCTTCATGGGGTGGAGCCTGGAGACGGGCTGTTAGTAGAAAAGCCATCCTTCAGCAGCAAGCAGACAATTTTGATTGTCGGCGCGCGCTGGTTGTACTATTTGTGCTATCTCATTTGGCGAAAATGCGCTTTTTAAATAAGACAAATTGATTTAATAATTTGTATGTATTTTTAAAATTGTTTGGTTACTCACTCCGAATCGTGACTCCCTTCCTAACACCCCCCTGCTCACTTCCCGGAGGCCTCAGCCAATCGGCCTTCATGGGGTGGAGCCTGGAGGTGGGCTATTAGTAGAAAAGCTATCCTTCAGCAGCAAGCAGACAATTTTGATTGTCGGCGCGCGCTGGTTGTAGTATTTGTGCTATCTCATTTGGCGAAAACGCACTTTTTAAATAAGACAAATTGATTTAATAATTTGTATGTATTTCTAAAATTTGGTTACTCACTCAGAATCGCGACTCCCTTCCTAACACCCCCCAGCTCACTTCCCGGAGGCCTCAGCCAATCGGCCTTCACGGGGTGGAGCCTGGAGGCGGGTTGTTCCAGCCTAAATGCAGCACCTCTCACGGGAGCGCAGCGGACGGGCGCCGCGGGCGTGCCGGCAGCGCACCGAAGGCGCGCCAAAGGCAAGCCCGTCTGCGCCCGTCCGCGCCTGTCCTGGCCCAGGGGCTAGGAATTCTGGCCAATCCATCACTTACCCAGCGGTGGCGCTCAGAGAGTTACAGTCATCGGACATCTTGTTATCTCCAGGCACGCATGAGCGTATCACACACCTGGCCATTTCTCGGAAAGCGCAGAACCCATGTGTCAGGAGTGAGTATGGAGCTACCCGTCCTCCTCCGAAAACATCATTACAGGCATTAAGCAATGATACACCGCTTCGGGTGCTCTATCTCAACACACGCTCTATGGTGAAACACCAGCTAGACTTATTTATCCTACTTACTACGGATAAACCAGATGTCCTGCTACTAACTGAGACATGGCTTACATCTGACTCCCATCCGGACGTCTTGGCGGCCCTCCCTCCGGATTATTACATTCTTAACGCGAACCGACCATCTAGTCTCCCCGGAGGAGGGGTAGCAGCCATTATACATAAAAATTTTAAATTTATTGCCACTGCTTCGCTGACGTTGCCTGGGGGTAGACAATATAGTCATCAATTTGGAGACCGATGCCGGTGTCCTCGCTCTCGTATTGCTCTATCGCCCCCCCCAGTCGATGCCTTCGTTTCCCATCTCTCTGAGTGAACAGGTAGCTGACCTGCTGACTCACCATACTAGAATCGCTATATTTGGCAATTTTAACTATTGGTTCGATAATGACCATGCCGGACCACATGCCATGGAATTATTTGAAATTTTGACTAGTCTTAATTTGATACAGCATATCATTGTACCCACCCACACTAAGGGTCATATTCTCGACCATATTTGGACTCATAATTTAGTTTTATCCCGTCCGCTTATTTCCCCTTGTCTCTGGTCGGACCACCACCTGATAGAGGTCACGATCACAATTGAAGGTAGGGCTAAGGTCCCTATTTTAGCTGGTGGATTGTCCCGCAAATGGAACTCCTATGACTCCCAAGGGTTCCTTGATTTTGTGACCAACTCTTGCCCCATTATTGACCCTGAATCAGGTGTGGACTCTATGGAGGGTGGGATTGCTAGCTGGCTGCAAACAGCTAGTGACAGGTTTGCCCCTCTCACTAAATTTGCACATGCCAGACATGGCAATTCCCACCGATGGTTCTCTGGGGAACTTAAAGCATTAAAGCTGAAGCTACGCCAATTAGAACGTAACTGGAGGCGTGGTTACTCCAATTCGGACCGATTGTTGTTTGTGATGGCCCGTAAAGAATATAAAAATGCAATTGTTAGAGCAAAGGCCTCACATGTCTCTGAAAGAATTCTTTCAGCCCGTAATAAATCTAAAGAAGTCTTCAAAATTATGAATGACTTCTCATCGGATCACAGAGTTCTCCCCACCCAGTCCCCGACCCAAGAAACCTGTAATGCGCTCAATATCTTTTTTATTCAGAAAATTGTGGACATTAAGAACACAATTTCTTCCCCCATCTCTGCTAGTCTGTTAGACTCTCTCCCTCTTAACCCTTGCTCCCTTACCCAATTCTCAGTTATAACCCCCAGCACTCTTTCGGAGCTCACAACCCGTATCAAATCGGGGTCTCCCAAGGATTGCTGTCCCCCTTCAGTTCTTAGAGCGGTATTTTCCTCCCTACCTGACAGCATTCTCCCCCTCCTGAACGCCTCTCTGAGTTCTGGTACGGTCCCCAGTGCGTTCAAGGAGGCCATATTAGTTCCCCTTTTGAAAAAATCGGGAGCCGACCCTGCTAACCCTGCTAACTACCGGCCTATCTCCCTCTTGCCCTACATGTCTAAACTTCTGGAGGTAAATCCTTAGTATGTGACACCACAAAAATGAGGTATCATCCCTGTATTGTGGGCACTCCTTTTTTTCATGCTTTCTATAGGATATCAGTTCGATATCCAATGCCGTATACTGTGACCCCTGAAATGCGATGGTTGATTTTTGTTTATTGTAATTTAGCTTATGTTTTAGGCTCATATGTTACCTGTACACCAGAGTTTTGCGCACTCCAAAATGGCCGACACTGCTTTTAGACACGTATAGTCCGTTTTCCATGTCCACTCCCCTAACATACGTAAATACGTCACCTTCACGTCACTTTCCCCGAACTATCAAACCGACGATTGAAGCAAGAGACAACAAACCACTAAGTAAGTTGAACCACCATTAACCTTAAGACAGTGACTCGTTTAATAACGGCTTCACTGACGCAGAATATCACCACTTTTTGTTTTCAGCTCGCAGTGAATCTCGAAAGCACACGTGAGTGTGCGAGGTTATTTCAAGCCCAAGCGTTACTTAAGCTTAAGCGCACCATCTAAAACACTTCATTACTACAGCATGTGAAGTTCATTTGATTCACCGCGTATCCAGCTCACTAGACCCGTCACCACGTTTGCATGCCGAATGCATTTGAACTACCTTTAGAACCGACCTGTAATTCACGACCTTTAATCCACGTAGCCGATCTTCTGCATGCCGCTTGCACTCGAACTGTCCCTAGCAACGATCTTTAATTCACAACTCGTATGCCCAACATCGATTGCACGCATTTCTCACTTTCACTTGCCCTGCATGCCACACATTCACTTTTAGATAATTTGATGTCACCCAAACACATTCTTAGAGCTATATTTCCATGTTTATAGAGCTCCCAGGCGATGGGCATCCCGCCCGAAATGCATTGGAGCAGATCGGACCCACAGTCCAATATGTGAAATCGAAAAGGATTGTTAAACCATTTGAAACAATGTAGTATTATCATGATATATAATGATGATGTGGAAATAAAAATCGCAAACTACCTATAACGTTCACGGAGTCTTGTTCACACGAACCAAAGGAGTACCCACAATACAGGGATGATACCACATTTTTGTGGTGTCACATACTAAGGATTTATCTAAAGACGTGACAGGACGGACACGTCACCTGGTGGAGCACCCGACCCTCCGCCTTAACCTTGCAGATCAACTCTTCCCAAAAAGAAAAACCTTGAACTTAAGCTGTGCGCCATCCACCCTATTTTTTGTTCAGTCATATCTACCTTTCCGGCCAAAGGAGGGCAGCACGCTACCCATCACAATGCAGTACGATGAGATCACCAGATCCACTGATGTCCGAGCGGACATTTTGGCCTTCGACGAAGAAGAAACAGCTTGCATTTACGCCTTAATCAATGAAGACATAGCCTCCAACACCTCCAATCGCACCAAGGAACAATGTATACGACAGCTACTCTATCTATCTAAACGGGAAGTGAATCAAAAACTTCACGCCAGCACTCTGCTGAAATATCATCGCGCGCTAAGAATCCCCAGGGGGTTACGTATAGCGTTGAAACCATCGTTATGCAAAAACTCTAAAGCCTTACAAGAGAAATGGAACGCTGTACTTGAACAAATGCAGTTTGGACTTGATATTACTCATAATCCAAGAACTGTCGAGTATTCTTATCGATTTGAATAAAGAAATCAAAGAAGTGGAAAATGAACTGTCAAACATGACATCCACTGACGAGTGGACAAAAATCCTAGAAGACATCAAAGGTCAACTCGACAAGCACTCCAGAGAAATAAATGACCGAAAAATCAGGAAATACAGAAGGGCTACCCAAGACTACAAATTGGGAGAAGTTTACACGTGGGCAGACGTGTACGCCCAGCGCAGGAGAAACAGACCATTTAACTCACAAACCACAGGAAGCGATGTTTCGAACCGCCCCTTGAGAAAAGTGCATACACAAGAGAAACCTCCGTCTTGTGAACCAACAACTGGGGGAGAACCCCTAAACCTACCAACAGGATCATCTACTGCGGTATCTTTTTTAACCGAAGGCAAAGACACCCGAGGCGACCCAGGAGGAGCCTCCGGAAAAGAAAAAGAGCCAGAAACTGCCCACCCAGCACTCGGAGTATGAAGAAGGACAACAAGAAAAGGAACACCTGATTATTAATATTTCTGATGTCACACTAACCAAACATGAGATGAAGTTGTTATCGAAGGGAACCTCTTTCATACCAACCTCTAAGACCAACCATCTAGAACCACAGATCAGCACATACAAGTTCATAAGGAAATTAAAATTGCGCCATTACTTCGACCATGTGATACCCACTATCACAAAAAAACCTGACCAATTGATGGGTCTCCGACCAGCCAGCACATTTGAAGCACCATCGAGCCACAAAAGCATTGACCTATTCGAAAAACTCGTCAAGCAAGACATATCCAAACTTAATTACAACAAAAAAGCACATAAGAACATCACACAGAAAGATTATGACACTTTACGAAGTTTAGCCAACAACGACCGGATCAAATGCATTAAAGCAGATAAAGGCGGAGCACTGGTTGTGATGAACTCCACCATGTATGGATCAAAAAATACAGGAACATGTACAGGATGAAACCACCTATATGAAACTGTTGAACAATCCCACCACACAATTCAAAGAAACTCTGGCTAACATAGTACAGAAAGCCTATGAATGTGGTACTATTGACGACAGAACCAAAAAATACCTGTTGAAACCGTTTCCTAAGAGTCCTACCATACATATGATCCCAAAAATCCACAAGAACCTGGAAGACCCTCCGTTCAGGCCCATCGTCTCCACAAGAGGTTCACTCCATGAACCCGTGGGGAAGTTTATAGATAGGTATTTACAACCAACCGTAAGAAACATGCGAAGCTACGTCCAAGATACGACGGATTTCCTTAACAAATCGGCTCAAATCGACATCTCTGAAGATGAAGAAATAATACTATGCACAGCAGACGTTCGTTCCCTCTATACTTCGATCCCCCACACAGGGGGCATAGAAGCTATAGAGAAATCCATCCTTGAAAGTGACTTGGAACCAGGCATGCAACAATTCCTTATGGAACTAATGATCTTCACGCTGTACCAAAGCTATTTTCAACTGAACAACGAATGGTATCTACAGCTGTCTGGGACCTCAATGGGGAACTGTGCCGCACCCACCTACGCGAACATTTACATGAAGCATTTTGAGCAAGAAAACATCTTTGACAACCCCAATTGGATGAACCGCATGAAAATGTACGCGAGATACATCGATGATATATTTATCATCTGGAAACACACTGAAGAATCCTTGCTAAAAGCTCTGACCTCATTGAACAATGCCAATGAACGTATCCAATTTACCTGGGAGACCAACAAAAATACCATCACCTTCCTTGATGTTAAAATCTCTATTACCGCCACTGGCCTTGAAACCGACTTATTCCGAAAAGCAACCGACCGCAACAACACACTACATTTTACTAGCCACCACCAAGGGGCTTTAAAACAACATTTACCAGTGTCTCAGATGCTGAGAGTCAGAAGGATTACATCTAGTCAAACACAGACAGAACTAAGACTCCAAGAAATGGGAAAAAGATTCACCCCAAGAGGATATCCGACACCTTTAATTGAAACAGCCAAACAGAGAGCACTCGAAACACCAAGAGAAAAATTACTACTCAGAACTCAACGAGATAAGACTAACAGGATGGTCCTGGTGTCAAAATTCTCAAACTTGAGCGCCGCTTTCAAAAGAATCATTCTACGCCACTGGCCAATAATGAGCATTGAACCGGATTTTGGTATCACCTTCAGGGTACCCCCTATATGTGCCTATACACGCAATGCCAACCTCAAAGAAATCCTCAACAAAAAAAGTCCCAGTCAATCAATCAATCAATCAATCAAACCACTTGTATAGCGCGCTACTCACCCGGAAGGGTCTCAAGGCGCTAGGGGGGAGGGGGCCGCTACTGCTCAAACAGCCAGGTCTTGAGTTGTCTCCTGAAGGCGAGGTGGTCCTGGGTCAGCCGAAGGTGGATGGGGAGGGAGTTCCATGTCTTGGCCGCCAGGTAGGAGAAGGATCTGCCTCCGGCGGTGGCTCTTCGGATGCGTGGTACGGCGGCGAGGGCGAGGCTGGCGGACCGTAGCTGGCGGGTTGGCGTGTGGAAGGTCAGGCGGTCGTTGAGGTACTTGGGGCCCAGTTTGTGGAGAGACTTGTGTGCATGGGTGAGGAGCCTGAAGGTGATCCTCTTATTGACGGGGAGCCAGTGCAGGTTCCTCAGGTGGCTGGAGATGTGGCTGCGTCGAAGGATGTCCAGGATGAGTCGGGCTGAGGCGTTCTGGATGCGTTGTAGTCTTTTCTGTAGCTTGGCTGTGGTTCCGGCGTAGAGGGTGTTGCCGTAGTCCAGCCGGCTGGTGACGAGGGCCTGGGTAACCGTCTTCCTGGTTTCGATCGGGATCCATCGGAAGATCTTGCGGAGCATGCGGAGGGTGTGAAAGCAAGAAGAGGAGACGGCGTTGACTTGTCTGGTCATCGAGAGGGAGGAGTCCAGGATGAAGCCCAGGTTGCGTGCGTGGTCTGTCGGCTTGGGGGCGGTGCCCAGGGCTGGGGGCCACCAGGAGTCGTCCCAGGCGGAGGGTGATGGTCCAAGAATGAGGACTTCCGTCTTGTCTGAGTTTAGTCTCAAGCGGCTGTTCTTCATCCACTCGGCGACGTCTTTCATCCCTTCGTGGAGGCTGGTTCTGGTGGTGTCGGGGTCTCTGGTGAGGGAGAGGATCAGTTGGGTGTCGTCGGCGTAGGAGGTGATGCTGAGGTTGTGTTGGCGTGCGATGGCTGCGAGAGGTCTCATGTAGACGTTGAAGAGGGTGGGGCTGAGTGATGATCCTTGCGGGACGCCGCAGATGACTTCGGTGGGCTCGGAACGAAATGGGGGAGGCGGACTCTCTGTGTTCTTCCAGCGAGGAACGAGATGATCCACTTCAATGCCTTCTCTTGGATGCCGGTGTTGCTGAGACGTTGGACTAGGGTGCGGTGGCAGACAGTGTCGAACGCGGCGGAGAGGTCCAGGAGGATGAGTGCCGCTGTTTCCCCGTTGTCGAGAAGGGCTCGGATGTCGTCGGTGGCTGCGATGAGGGCGGTCTCGGTGCTGTGGTTGGCTCTGAAACCGGACTGCGAGGGGTCGAGGGATCCGTTCGTCTCGAGGAAGGCAGCAAGTTGTCTGTTGGCGATCTTCTCGATGACTTTGGCAGGAAACGGGAGGAGTGAGATGGGGCGGAAGTTTTTGAGGTCGGTGGGGTCCGCTGTTGGTTTCTTCAGGAGGGCGCTGAGCTCGGCGTGCTTCCAGCTCTCCGGGAAGGTGGCGGTGTCGAAGGAGGTGTTGATGATGTCACGGAGTTGGGGTGCGATGGTTGAGTCGGCCTTGTTGAAGACGTGGTGGGGGCAGGGGTCAGTCGGAGATCCGGAGTGGATGGTGTTCATCGTGCGGGCGGTGTCTTCGGTGGTCACTGCGGTCCAGGTGCGGAGGGTCGTGGCGGGGTGCGTTGGTTCGACGGTAGGGTGCGAGGATGGTGTGCCGAAGCTGTTGTGGATGTCGGCAATCTTGCGATGGAAGAACGAGGCGAGGGAGTTGCAGAGATCTTGTGAAGGGGTGATGTCGTTGTTGCCGGTGCTGGGGTTGGAGAACTCCTTGATGATGCTGAAGAGTTCCTTGCTGTCGTGGGCGTTGTTGTCCAGTTGATCTTTCAGTGATTTCTTCTTGATTTCTTCTTGGTGGTGCGGATGAGCTGGTGGTGCTTGCGGGCCGCGTGTTTGCGGGCGGTCATGTTGTCAGTGGTCCGGTCGAGGAGCCAGGCTTTCTCGAGGGCGCGGCAGGTCTTCTTGGAGTCCTTGAGTTCGTCGGTGAACCTGGTGGCCTTCTTGCTTCTCGGTTTGCTGGGGGGGTTCTTCAGTGGTGCGAGGTCGTCGGCGCAGGCAGTCAGCCACTGCGTGAAGTTGCGGGCTGCTTCGTTGGGGTCCGGTGTGCTGGTAAGTGGGTTCTGGCTGAGGGAGGTGGTGAGCTGGTCGGCGGTGATCTTGCTCCAGCTTCTGTGAGGAACCTGTTGCGGGTGGTGGTGGGTAGTGGTTTTTCTGAAGCTGAAGTGGACGCAGCTGTGGTCGGTCCAGTGAAGTCCGGTGGAGTGGCTGAAGGTGGTGTGCTTGCTGGATGAGAAGACGAGGTCAAGCGTATGGCCGGCGTAGTGGGTGGGGGTGTTGACCAGTTGCTTGAGTCCGAGGTTAGCGAGGTTGTCCAGCAGGGCGGCGGTGTTGCGATCCTTGCTGTTCTCCAGGTGGATGTTGAAGTCCCCTAGGAGGATGTAGTCGGCGGAGGGGAGGGCGTGTGGGCTGATGAAGTCCGTGATGTCTTCGCTGAATTGTGTGCGTGGTCCCGGGGGTCTGTAGATGAGGGTGCCTCTGAGGGTCGTCTTTGGGTCAGTGTGAATCTGGAAGTGGAGGTGTTCAGCGGTGGAGAAGGTGTCATCGGCGTCGGTCGTGATGCGGAGGGTGTTTTTGTGGATTATGGCGATGCCTCCTCCGGTCTGGTTGACGCGGTCCTTCCTGATGATCTTGTATCCATCCGGGATGGCGATGGCGATGGCGATGTCGGGGGATGAGGAGGCGTTCATCCATGTTTCGCTGAATTGTGTGCGTGGTCCCGGGGGTCTGTAGATGAGGGTGCCTCTGAGGGTCGTCTTTGGGTCAGTGTGAATCTGGAAGTGGAGGTGTTCAGCGGTGGAGAAGGTGTCATCGGCGTCGGTCGTGATGCGGAGGGTGTTTTTGTGGATTATGGCGATGCCTCCTCCGGTCTGGTTGACGCGGTCCTTCCTGATGATCTTGTATCCATCCGGGATGGCGATGGCGATGTCGGGGGATGAGGAGGCGTTCATCCATGTTTCGGTGAGGAACGCAACGTCTGGTGATGTTGTGTCGAGCAGGTTCCAGAGCTCGACGGCGTGTCTGTGGACGGAGCGGGTGTTGAGCAGGATGCCAAAGGCACAAGGCCCTGCAAAAACTGTGGAAACTGTCACAACATCATCACCGGGAATGTGATCAACCATCCAATGAGAGGTACTCCTATGAAACTACACGTCAATGCTACATGCAATACATCTAATGTAGTATATCTGATCAAGTGTCCCTGCGGAATGTGTTATATCGGCAAGACCGAGAGAAAAATAAAGATTCGTATTAACTAGCACAAATCAAATATAAGACTCAAAAACACCAAATCCAATGTAGCAGTACATTTTGATGAGAACAGACATAGCGTGTCCCAACTCAGATTTATGATTCTAGAGGAAGTCCAGAAATGCGAGGGCATTGATAACAACAAACATTTACTACAGAGAGAGATGGCTTGGATATATAAGATGCAGTCTATGAAGCGAATGGGTCTTAATGACCGCCTGGAATTTTCATGCTTTCTATAGGATATCAGTTCGATATCCAATGCCGTATACTGTGACCCCTGAAATGCGATGGTTGATTTTTGTTTATTGTAATTTAGCTTATGTTTTAGGCTCATATGTTACCTGTACACCAGAGTTTTGCGCACTCCAAAATGGCCGACACCGCTTTTAGACACGTATAGTCCGTTTTCCATGTCCACTCCCCTAACATACGTAAATACGTCACCTTCATGTCACTTTCCCCGAACTATCAAACCGACGATTGAAGCAAGAGACAACAAACCACTAAGTAAGTTGAACCACCATTAACCTTAAGACAGTGACTCGTTTAATAACGGCTTCACTGACGCAGAATATCACCGCTTTTTGTTTTCAGCTCGCATTGAATCTCGAAAGCACACGCGAGTGTGCGAGGTTATTTCAAGCCCAAGCGTTACTTAAGCTTAAGCGCACCATCTAAAACACTTCATTACTACCGCATGTGAAGTTCATTTGATTCACCGCGTATCCAGCTCACTAGACCCGTCACCACGTTTGCATGCCGAATGCATTTGAACTACCTTTAGAACCGACCTGTAATTCACAACCTTTAATCCACGTAGCCGATCGTCTGCATGCCGCTTGCACTCGAACTGTCCCTAGCAACGATCTTTAATTCACAACTCGTATACCCAACATCGATTGCACGCGTTTCTCACTTTCACTTGCCCTGCATGCCACACATTCACTTTTAGATAATTTGATGTCACCCAAACGCATTCTTAGAGCTATGTTTTCATGTTTATAGAGCTCCCAGACGAAGGGCATCCCGCCCAAAATGCATTGGAGCAGATCGGACCCACAGTCCAATATGTGAAATCGAAAAGGATTGTTAAACCATTTGAAACAATGGAGTATTATCATGATATATAATGATGATGTGGAAATGAAAATCGCAAACTACCTATAACGTTCACGGAGTCTTGTTCACAAGAACCAAAGGAGTGCCCACAATACAGGGATGATACCACATTTTTGTGGTGTCACATACTAAGGATTTATCTAAAGACGTGACAGGACGGACACGTCACCTGGTGGAGCACCCGACCCTCCGCCTTAACCTTGCAGATCAACTCTTCCCAAAAAGAAAAACCTTGAACTTAAGCTGTGCGCCTTCCACCCTATTTTTTGTTCAGTCATAAACTTCTGGAGGCCCATGTAACTACATGCCTGTCGACATTCATAGAGAACTCTGGCTTTCTGGAACCTAATCAAGCTGGCTTTAGGCCAGCGCATTCCACTGAGGCGGTTATCCTCAAAGTCTTGGATGCTCTTCGGGGGAATGCAGACAGGGGATCCCCTCAGGCACTAGTACTCCTGGATTTGTCGGCCGCGTTCGACACGGTGGATCATGACATTCTTCTCCACCGTGTCAGACAAGCTGGCATCCAGGGCCCTGCCCGTAAGTGTATTAAGTCCTTCCTCTCGGGCAGAGGGCAAACAGTTCATCTAGGCCCCTTTACAGCAACTCAGGTGTCTACGACATGTGGAGTCCCGCAGGGATCCTCCCTCTCACCTTTATTGTTCAATCTGTATCTCCGGCCACTGATCCACTCACTGAGAAATTGGAAATGCACTGTCCTCAACTATGCTGATGACATGCAGATCATTTTCCCCTTGGACTCCCCTGATGCTGCATCTGATTTTCAGGCAGTGATGCGCCACATTCAGCAATGGATGATCCATAATCAGCTCAAATTAAATCCGGAAAAAACGGAACTCATCCTGCCTGGCAACAGTGCGGCTCACTGGGGCCCACAGTTCTGGCCAATAGAGCTAGGCACATCTCCTAGCCCCGCTGGCTCGGTTAAGAGCCTGGGCGTTACCATTGATTCCGATCTCTCTCTTAAAACCCATGTAGGAGCTGTTATTTCGGCCAGTATGTTTCAGCTATGGAAAATTCGTAAAATCTCTCATTTGCTCTCGCATGATGCACTAGTGCAAGCCGTCATTTCCCTTGTTCTTTCCCGTCTTGATTTTTCTAACTCCTTTTACATAGGTCTTTCCAAGTCCCTACTCCATCGTCTACAGATTGTGCAAAACCAGGCAGCAAGGCTCATTCATAAAACCCCAAAATGGCAATCAGCAAGACCCTTGTTACACAAACTGCACTGGCTGCCAATTGAACAGAGGGCCGCTTTTAAGACTGGCTGTTTAATTTATAAGGCCCTTCAGTGCAAGTGTCCAGATTTTCTGAAGTCACTCATTGTCACGTACTGCCCGGTCCACAATCTTCGACCAGCCCATCTTCACCTTCTGGTCACCCCTGTGGTTAAACTCAAAAAGCTGGGAGGCCGCAGATTCAGTTACTTGGCACCCACATTGTGAAATTCCCTCCCCTTGGCAATTAAGACCTCTGACACCCTCATGAGTTTCAGAACAAGTCTGAAAACCTGGCTCTTTTCTAAGTCCAATTAGTCTTTCTGTCACCTCCTTACAATCATCATTTAGCGCCAGGAAACTTATGGTGTCAGTGCGCTTTATAAGTTTAGCTTAACATTAACATTAACAAAAAACATGCGATAAGGCAGGTTAGCAGCAGGAAATTAACATGGTGCGAAGCAGGACGGCGGCCTGCACCACAAAGACCTGGTCTTGGACCAGGGTCAACAGACTCGATAATTCTCGCCTCGGTGCCTACTCTAACTAGAGATCACACTCGGCAACTCTGGGCATTAGCTTGCCTCATCTCCACAACGGCCCCCCACATACGCCGGGGATGCCTGGTTTCACCTTGGAGATACCCAGTAGGGACCATCTCACAGGGAAAGCCAGGACGAGTTCCCCAGCGGTCTACAGCGCAGAGATACTCCTTCGGGAGTCGATTCTAGCGCTTTAGAAACCCACATTCAATCAATCAATCAAAAGGGAGCCCAGCCCAGAGCCACACCTGAAGGGCAACAGATGCCATGGAGCTACTGATCATGCAGCTGGGAGCCCCAACAGGGCACCCACCGCCACCACCCCCGGTCCACCCCGCACCACCACCGGACCACCACAGAGGAAGCGCAGACACAGACCGCGGACCTTCAGAAAAAGCACGAGCCTCACAGACATGACATCAGATTATGTCTTTGCCCACTACAGGCTCAAAGGGACAACCATCCTCTTCATCCTAAACATCATTGCCCACAGCCTGACTGTCACAACACAGCGGACAACCAACATCCCTCCCCAGACAAAGCTGCTTGCCGTGCTGCATCTGTTGGCCTCTGGTACCTTCCAACCAACAACCGCAAGAGTCGGAGGAGTCTCACAGCCAGCCCTATCAAAGTTCCTCAAACCTGTCCTGGATGCCATCATCAGCTTGGTACCTATAACATAACATGTATTTTGTATAGCGCACATATCACCAGAAAGTCTCAAGGCGCTGAATAACAGATGTATATTGTTACTCATTTTATCGACCTCAGATGGACGAAAGGCTGAGTTGACCCGCCGGGATTGGAACCTGTGACCATGAGGTCGAACACAGGCACCTGCAGTGGATGCATTATCCACTGCGCCACCAGACCCGGCTATACTTTCCCCATACTGCGCAGGAACCGCTGGAGACCAAGCAAGGCTTCTACACCATAGCTGATTTCCCGCATGTTTTGGGGGCAATAGACTGCACACATGTCCTACTTGTGCCCCCTGCCAACACTGCACACAATTACCGCAAGAGAAAGCAGACGCATTCCATCAATGTGCAGGCAATAGTGGACCACCGGGGACTTTTCACCAATGTTGGCGCCAACTACCCAGGCAGTGTGCATGATTCCTACATCTTCCGACAGTCCATAATCAACCAGCGCTTCCAGGTTGGCACCTACGACAATGCCTTGCTCGTTGGTAAGTACCAAATGAACACACCACACACCTCACCTCCAAAATCATGCAGCTTACAACTTCTGGGAATGCGCATGTTACAAACTCACATACAACATGCCAAACAACATGCCCACCCACCAGACACAACAGCACAACTCACTGTGGGAACCTGGGTCAGCCATGCACAGGAGCCATCAACGGCATGGCACCTCAGTCACACAATAGCAGATTTTGGGGAGAGGTGTGAACCAGGCATGTGCTAAGGGGGAATGTGACCCATGAATAAGCAAGTACACAATGCCAAATGTGGCGTGGATGTGAGGGCCCGACTGCAGTATGCAGACCACACACATATCAATTTCGACATACGCAATCTTGTCACCCCAGAGGAAATGTAGCTTGTTACGTCCCCTCTGTAAGCGTGTGCGGAGTTGGCTGGCCCGGTCTATGCCAGGCCAGCGTAGGGGTGTGAATAAAAAGCACGTAGCTCTGGTCGTGGTTCTCTTCTGGAATGCCCAACGTCCCTGCCAGGGTGGCGCCCCTCACCCCGCCACGAGGTCAACGCTGTGAGCGGTGTTGCCTGTGATCCTGTGCGCCTGCTGCACCCCCGGCCGCTGGCCCCCGAAACCGTCTTGCCCGCCCCTGAGCACCCAGGCCTCACTGCTCACCTGCCAACACCGACGTGTGTTGAAGAGGGCCCACCACGTGCCGGTGCAAGCTCCAAGCCCGAGGCCTGTGACCCTGGCAGCCTGCTCCGACAATCACAGCCTCCGCGACACAGGTCCACAGAACGCCATTCTCAATGACGTACTCCACCGGCATACACAGCGGACAAGTAGGCAACACATTTGGAACTGAGTCTATATTACACCATGGCAGGGAACATCATCTAAGGCTGAGGTTAAGTCACTATACTCCCTTCGATGTGGTGCCACCAAGGCTGTGCATAGTACTCCCACCAAACACGTCCTTGGGCACTTGCTGACTGCGGCCTTTGGCCCACACTGAGGTCCTGCAGGACTCACACCAATCCAATGCAGTTCGTCACCGGCAGGACACGTCATCGTCGCTGGCTAAACACACGCTCAGCTCTGGTGGCACTACCTATGTCACCCACAAATCTAATACATATGCCGTTCTAACGTTGTGTGTTAGAGAACCATCAGGAGATGACTGGACAGCAGTAAACCCGCGCTGACCGCAGCCTCCATCCGACATTACGGCCAACTAGGTCGCATTTTTGGAACGGAGTCTTGATATCTTTATGGCAGTGTTCATGTCACAGTACGAAAGGAGATGAGTAAGGGGAAGATCTGCTTCACCCATCCAGCACAGGCGTCACTGGAGATGCAACCCTGTCAATAAAAGGGTCCGGGCGCACGTGCCCATTGCTAGTCTCACAAAGTCACTCAGTGTGTCTGTGTGGTCATTATGTATGCATGTGGGCCTGGGGCCATTCCACATTACATTGTGCTGTGCACATCATGCGCAACCATGTCACCGCAGGCAGTGGTGTAGACCTGGGACATGTAACCATGTCGTATGTTCATGTGTGCGTAAGCAGGTTTTGTAAAGTGTACAACAGTACTGTGTGGGAGTGTGGCCCCTCCACAAGTGGATCTGGGTGGGGTCCAGCGTGGGACTTGACAATGATGTGACTGATGCGTGTGTCTCTGTTGTAGTGTCTTCGCCATCCATCCTGCAATTGACGATGTTGCTATGTGGCATGCCCCCGATGTCTGAACTGGGGTGGCTGAGTGAACTAAAGAATGGTGATGGATTAAACCCAGATCAGTTGACTGTGGTGAGTGTTTGATTTGCTCAAACACTTCGTCCATCATCCCCTTTTGTATCCCGGTGTGCGAGGTCGGCCGAAGGGGGTACATGGGGAGGGCATGCCCGTTTGGGGTCAGGGATCACACATGCCAACTGTTGTGTGTGTTGCTATTAGCGCACCATGACCCACAGATGTACCCTCAACTGCATGTCGAGTGCAGCCAGGCATGTGCTCTACGTCTGTGTCAGCCCTGTCCTTGCAATAGGCCTATGCACACGTGGCTGGCCACATTCTGCGCAGCATCCTCACTGTGTCATACTCAGGCTTGTAGACAAGCGCAGTCAGGCATGTCAATCGTGTGCCGTAGGGGTGCATGTGATGTAATTGCACTGCGCACACTAGTGAATGTGCTCGGGGGAGGTGCAGCAGTGCGGCTATGTAGTACACAGTGATGCAGCTCATGTGCAACACGCAGTACATGTCATACAGGAATCACTAGGTCACACATTTCACACACCAATGAAGCAGTGAGCCTGCCAACACATCATGCAGTACGTAGTCTTGACTCATGTCTCTTTGCACTGTCACAGGTGACCAAGGATATGCACTATGCGCTTGGATGATGACACCCCTCCGAGCCCAGAACACACAGGCCCAGATGCAGTACAATTTGGCCCACAAACGCACCAGGGGCATCGTGGAGCGCACATTTGGCATGTTGAAGTCACGTTTCAGGTGCCTGGACGTCACAGGTGGTAAGCTCCTGTACAGCCCAGACCTCGTGTGCAAGATGATCGTTGCATATTGTGTGTTGCACAACATATGTGTACGCAGCAAGGGCACATGGATACGAGTGCCAGATGCACCAGACGATGATGATGAAGATGAAGCAGGTGGACCACACCCCACTGCAGCAGCAGCAGGAATAGCCCGTAGGGACTACATCATTGACAATTTCTTCTCTGGTTGACATCACATTGTGTGGGTCCTTAGCAGTCATGGCACAGTACGTTGACAGACCACGTGCACTGCATGTGCTAATAAAAGCATTCCGATACACATTCCCTGTGTGCATGTCAGTCATCTGTACAGGCACTTCACTCAGACAAGTGTGGGTGCGACATGCGCTGTCAATTGAGGGATTTGTTAATGGATGGTGGGTGTGTCACCTCTGTGCAGTGAGGCTGTTTATGATGTCACGTATCCGAACTGCCAGTTCTGTGTGTCACAGTTCTTTAGGTATCCCACTCTTCGGCGTTTCACATGTGTCCCAAATCATTCCATTTTGGCTGTTATATGTGGCCTAAAATTAACAACTGGGATTCTTTTGTGCTCTGATATGTGCCGCCATGTTGCAGGGTTTCGCCCTGTGTCGCATGTCCCAAGACATGGGCAAAATGAACATAAGGGGGACACACTGCCCCTACATTAGTCTGTATTTTCATTCTCGTTTGATCATGGACATGGCTCGTCGGTGCGCAGGGGGTGTTGTTTGTCCCTCTGCAATGTGAAGGGGAGATGTGTGTACCATGTTTGTTTCCACATTGGCGCAGGTTACATACTGAATGCATGTCTATGTACATTGTGGCTGTTTGTTGGGAATTGCATAACTGATTTGGACAATTGACATTTGTTCCACGTCAAAGTTGTGGGGTTGTGCTAGCACGCTATCATTTCACTGTTTATTTACTCTGCTTTTATGGTGTTTTTTCCCACCAGAAGCGTGGGATTTTCAGGCCTGTCACTGGTTTTCGCTGCTTTTTGTACCACAATTGGCCTCATCGCAAGATTTTTGCATTCGCGTTTGCATTTTTGCGGCGTGGTGTTGATTTTAACACGGACATTTGACGTGTTATCTGGAGACTATTGCATGGTGCGGCCGTGTTGAGAATGCTTGTTTAACAGGGCGTAATTTTCCCGTGATAGACTGCGATGTTGGAAGTTGCATTAGGTTATTTTTGCGATGGTTATCATACGTTCTTGAGAATATGCCCCTTCACCTCTACCTTTTGCATTACTTCCTTTCCTATGTCTGTCATGGACTCCACAGTGAGGGCCTCGGCGGTGCAGGAGATGTATACATACCTTGATAGCAAACCATGTCCATTTTCAATTTTATTTGCTAGAGCACAATTATTTACAGTGGTTCAAATCAGTGGTAAAGTAGAATGTTTGGGCCCCTCGAGTCTCCCGTACTTATCAAATATTTATTGGCCCTGGCCCGAATGGGGCCCCTCTGAAGTGTTTGGGGCTCTGACGGGTTGGGCGCCCACCTGTGCCGAAACTGCTGGGGGCTATATTACGCTTCTGGGTCACATCAAATTGGGAAAATGCATTTTTCTTCCGTGGATCACAAACGATTACATTCCCCAATAGAAAGAGTGCAGAATGATGCACCTCTAACCCACTCATTACCATATGAAGTCACGTGAGCAAGAACCGCTCAGTCAGACTGTGCACTCAAAGAAATCTGATGAAGTTGGCACCGGGTAGCGGCTGTGCTGGCATTATAGTCACCTGGAGTGGACAGTTGCATACAGTGCATGCATAGTGTGTCCTTTCTGAACACTGAAGCTATAGCTCGGGGCCTTTCCTTTGAATGTCTGAGCTTCTGCAAGAAGTAATCAGCGGGGAAGCGTGACATTACTATCTCGCATCAGGAAAGTGACAGCTTAATTCATTGCTGGTAGGCATGAAATTAACTTCAGAAAGTACATTAAAGGTCAGCGAGAGGGGGAAAGGAAAGTGAGGAAGAGTAAAGGAATATGCATTACAGAGGTAATGACATCTAAAGGGTGGCTGGCTGCAATTTCTACACAGACACTGCGGGATGCTCTGTGGCAGACGGTAAAAAGGATATGTATTCGATAACTGAAAATTGGTATAATCAGACTTGCCTCTATCACAGCAGTAAATATATGCGCTAACAGAGGGTTTTTTTTTGTGCAAGGCAATTTGCCAACGAATATAGGGGCTTATTTACAAGCCCCTTGCGCCGCAGGTACCTCACTTTTTCCCATATTAAAAGTGATGCACAGGCGGCGCAAGGGGCTTGCAAATAAACCCCTACGTACCTTCAATCTATCCTAATTCAGGGCCTCAAATATTGAGGCCTTATGGGCACATTTCCACCCCCAGAACGTAATTTTTTTGACGTTCCGGCGGCGCAATGTGCCACTGTATATTTATATGGCCAAGTAAAGCCACTTTACATGGATTTTCCTGGCCTTATAAATATATGCTCCTTTCACGCAGAAAACTGCCTGAAAGGGGCGTTCCATGGGTGTTGCTGTGGGTGTTCCCACAGCAAAACCCATGGAACTTGACACATTCCGAGACTTACGGGTCACCGTAAACCTGGGAATGCGTCAGAACCTAACGCCACCCCAGCAGGGGCATTAGGGAGGTACAACGAAGAGAAATGAAAACATTTCTCCTCGTGCTTTCATTTTTCTATTTATGCTGCATTCTGCAGCACACATAAACAAAGGCAAGCGCCTGAATGGATTGATTTTGTGCAGAAAGGGTTCCTTCTTGCACAAAATCAATCATGCCCGCAACTCAGACCCCTATGCACCATGGTGCAAAGGTGCCTGCGTTGGCGCATGGCAGCCCACTGTGCGCTGGTTCAGGGGAAAAGGGCAGGAATGTGCCATATCATATAGATACAGTGCATTCCTGCCCTTTCCGTTTGCAGTAGGGTAGGAACTGGTATTTTCAAACACACAATATAAAAATTATCTTTACTAAAAGATGCATTTTTATATTCTGAGTTTAGGCATACTAAACTTTATTTTCCTATTTTATCCGAACGGGAAGTTATATTTATAAGATGCTATAAATGAACTTCCATTCTATCCTACGGGACAGATAGCCTTTCAATAGTGTAAAACTAAATTGGCAGTATTTCACTATCGGGACATGTCACACACACCAGTACATGTCCTACCTTTCACATGCACTGCACCCTGCCCACAGGGGTACCTTGGGATACCTTATGGGTGCATTACATGTATGAAAAGTGAAGGTAAGGGCCTGGCAAGTAGGTGCGCTTGCCAGATCGGCATGGCAGTACCAAACTGCACACAGACACTGCAGTGGCAGTTCTGGGTTACCTTTACAGGCTGCTCATGTGGGTGGCACAATTCAGTGCTGCAGGCTCACTAGTTGCATCTGATTTACAGGCCCTGGCACACTCAGTGCACTTTACTAGGGACTTACCAGTAAATCAAATATGCTAATCAGGGAGAACCAATTGCAACAATTTACACAGAGAGCACTTGCACTTTGACACTGATCAGCAGTAGCAAAGTGCGCAAAGCATCTAAGACAGCAAAAACAAAATCCAGCACAGCATCAAAAATACAGGAGGTAGAGTCAGGGGAAACCTCACCAAAGATGCCAAGTCTAACAGTGAATAAATCACAAGCTGTTAAACGAAGAATAAAGAGGAGAGGCGGAAATTACCGTAGCTGCATACATACAACAAACATATTTGAGGAGCAAGTGGTACTTTCGTGATGTTCACTGCCTTCAGGAATTCCCTTAGGAGACATAACTGAACTATATGAATCCAAATCATTCCAACTCACATTTGCAGTGACATAGGTCTGTTAAGCATCCAGCATTTTCCCACATCTAGAAACAAGCATTGTAATCCACAAGGAAGCACGTACTGGAGGAGATCAAGTTCCCCAACACTATCTTATCCCTGGCTGATATTACACCACGGTTCAGTACTGTTGCTGGAATATTGCTGAAGTGGTAGCTGGGACACAAGAATAGTTCATGGGCCTACCAATGCTTCATATGTGTTCAGGAAATGTGACATCACACTCTAACCTATGAAGAGGGCATGTCTGCAATGTACCCTTGAACATGTAACATCATGACATATCAGTACACTTGCATGAATAGTGTTAATATATTTCCATCAATTATATCATAGGCCAGTGGTTCTTAACCTATGGTCCCCAACACTGACTCGCAGAGCCCGCAATTAATTAGAAAATTAAAAAATATTAGCAGAGTAATACAATTTATGTACATAGAATTGTGAAGTATATACTTTTAAAACATCCTATAAATGTAAATAATTGGAAATGAGAGGCTAAAAATTAAGTTGCTATTTTAGCTTGATTCTCGAGAGCAGCAAAAGTACATTAAACAGTATCTAGTAAGGATGATCAGTGGCCTCAGTTGAAGCATTGGTATGTGCCAACAAAAAGAGAGCATGCATTAAGAGTAAAAATAAGACAAAGTGATACTAGAGTCAAGCACACTGCTTGGTCTCAACCTTCCTATTAAAGTATTAATTTAGATTTTTGGATATTTTAAATATCTGAATTTAATAAAAAGTTTCATCATTTGTGGATGTGTTTGATAGTTACTTGTTTATTGTGCATTGTTTAGCAGTCCAATAATGGAGATTAATTAGGCTATGATCCCTGGCTTCCAGTAGTGAAGATTATGAGCATCTGGGAAAAATGTATATACAGTAGACCATTGCCTAGTCTTATCACTGCAGGATCCATTCTCTGAGGGTCAGAAGCAGTGAACTCCAGGACACTATGGGCTACGCAGCATTGTGGAGTAGACCATAAACCTGCTTATGTTAATGGTGTGTGGTTGCTATTTACAGCTTAATGGTGGTGATGGGTATATACGGTGCCTGAAAATCAAAAGAGAATACTAGATCATACCCCAGGAAGTGTGCTATGTCATCATGATCTTCTTTGTACTGCAGAAAACAGCATGCTACCTTACCTCCAGAGACTGTGCTGCCAAGTGCTGAGTGGTTATGTCTGACATTGTCACATGCAATTTAAAAATCATCTGAGGCATATTATACACATACAGGCATAAATGTAGAATTGGTATATTTGAACAATATAGTATTTTGTAACTAAAAAATAAAAATGCTGCGATGGAAATAAAAGGACTAGTATCAAGGAGAGCTGACTGTGCCCCTCTGTCGCGTCCCTGGTGAACAATCACAGTCGTCAACCCATAAGCAGGGAGTATGTTTTGAATGTTAGCAATGAAGCAGTACCTGTAAGTCTGATGCTGTGGCTTTGATGTCAATGGGACCAGGACAATGCCGCAGTAATTGGCCCAGCGTTGCCACATACATGCGTGTTTTTGGGGGCAACCCAGAGCCCGAAACACTGGCTCCTCCAAGGCCGTACAAAAATCCAGCCCTCTCTTCCAAACGCCTAGCAAGGGTGGGGATTCTGCTCTCCAGGAGCTGGCTATGTCTTGTTTGACGAGTGTAAAACCCAGGAAAAGCAGATGGTGTTCATACCTGTTTCCCCCAATATCCTCAGTAAAATGTAATAGTGCAAGCTGTGGTGGGCTGTGTAGGATCCAGCCAGGCACCTAAATACTACTTTCCATAATTTGTATCTAGAGGACGGCACATCCACACTGTGTCCAGGGGAGTGATTTGTTCTGCACCACAGCATAAGTGTTCTGGGGAGGCTGTGAGTCCCGCCTTTCAAAGCTTTGAGCGTGTGTAATATGCTTTGTGTAGGTATTTAAGCTGAATCAAACGCAATCATGAGGAGATTGCCGCCTCTCGTGGGGACTCCAGAGCTTCTCTCCAATCATCATTGTCGATGGGACCTACATCTACTTGTCACGTCTCTCTGAGTGTCGCTAATGTAGGAACGCTATGGGTATTTAATGTCTGATATATTTTGGAGATTTTATGTTCCCCGAGGTACCCATGAGGAGTTTCCCTTCTAATGGGCTAAATTCAGAGAGGGCCGTAACATTTTTAAGATATGGCGTAAGGGCATGATGGAATTGTAGGTATTTCTAAAATTGGGTGCCAGGCATGGAGATTTCTTCTTGTAATTCTGAAAAGGATTTATGGGTGTGGTCTTGAATGACATCCCCCAGACAGGATATCCCAATCCGGTACCAGCCCTGGAAGCCCTGAAAATGCTGTAGCTGGGGAAAAAAGTATGTTGCACCATAGTGGTGCTTCCCACATGAGATTGTTCTGCCAGCCTATCCGGCAAAGGGACTGTCGCCATGTCGTAAGCACAATTTTAGTAGCTGGGGGAAGAGCCTGGATATTTGGGTGGCCATATAAGTATTTATATAGAATATATATATAAAACATCAATCTCTCCATGGCATACGCTGGCTCATCTCTAGAACCGTATGACCAGTCATTTAATACTTGGAGGTGTGAGGCTGCGTAATATGACTGTATGTCAGCGGCAGCAATGCCCCGACAGTAGGTGGAGAGAAAGCAGGTGCGAAGAGCCAATCTGACCGCTCCACCCCCCATGAGGAACCTGATAAGCATGGAATTGGACTGTCTAAACCATATGTGTAAAATGGGTTAAGGGTGATTTTGAAGCTGGTATAGGAATCGCGGAAGGGATATTATCTTGTAGATTGCCGAGCGACCACACAGGGAAGGGGCAGGCCCGACCATGTCTTTAGCTTAGATTTAACCTTGGCTCAGGAGGCCTCCTGTCTGTCAATTATCGTTATATAGACTCCTAGATATGTTATGCTGTCTTGTATGTGAGAGAGAGACACAGCCCATTTTTAATCATCGCGAGACCCCCTCAGGGGCCAAAGTGTAAAGGTATTTCCATTGATAAAGACCTGAAGTCTCGCCAAAGACCCGCATAACTTGGAGGATTCGAGGACAGTCATAAAGAAGAGAATGTTGTCCGCGTATATGGCTATTCAGTCCGAGATTTTGGCTGACCACTCAAAGCTCTGAATCTGGGCATCCAGAGGAACCCAGGACACAAGCAGCTCAATGGCCAGGGTGAATAACAATGGAGACAACCTTGCCTAGTGCCTCGGCCAATAGGGAAAGGTGGAGACACACTGCCAGCTATACGTGCAGAAGCTGTCAGTCCCTTATACAACATTCAAATGTACAATAGGAATCGGGGGCTAAAGTTTAACTGTTCCAGGAGAAGGAACAAGTCAGTTCAACTAACTGAATCAAACGCTCGATCAATATCGGATAGGAGTAAAGCCGATGAATGGTGTAGACGAATCACAACTGCTATCGCATTATGGACTTGTTGTATGTTGCGCCGTGTGGCATGCCGGGGCATGAAACCCGCCTGGCCTGGGTGGATTAAGTCGGGGAGATGAGCCAAAAGTCTGGAGGTAAGCGATTTGGCGGGGAGCTTCGCCTCCACATTTAGAAGGGATTGGCCGATAAAAGGCATGGAGTTCCGGGGGCCGACCTGGTTTCTGAAACACCAAAATTACTGCGTGTCCACAATGTGGAGGCATGCATGCTGTCTGGGCTGCATCTTGTACGGCCACCAAGTAGTGGGGGCCTAACTGAGCCATATAAGCTTTATAAAATTTGCTGGGGAAACCATTTGGACCAGGCGCTTTCCCAATATGTAGGTCAGCAAGAGCAGTGGTAAGTTCCTCCAGAGACAGGGGAGCCTCGAGGGACTTCCGGGCTTCCTCGGAGAGGGCCTTCAGAGGAATGTCATCAAAGAACTGCTCGATCATGTAGGCGTCTAGGACCTCGTGGGGGTTTTATAGGGATTGGTAATAGGCTGCAAAGCTCCCAGAAGTCACCACAGGGTCTGTCACCAGTGCATTGTCGGGGACGTAAATACCTGGGAGTGGGGCATATGTTTGCCCTGTTGGCATGACCGATAGAGGAGTCGCCCTGTCATGTCACCCCATTGGTAAGTTCTACTCTGTGTAGCGAGCCATTCGCCTCGTCCATCAGCTCACTTTGGTATTGTTGCTGAATCAAGCGCTGCTGCCGACGTGTCGCGGCCCCGTCCCTGTCCTGAGCCCAAACGCTCTAGCGCCATATTGCCTGCCTCTAATTTGAATTACAGACTAAATGTAAATGTAAATGTCATGGTACTTATAGAGCGCACTGTCACCAGACGGTCACCTTGCGGTGTCGCCTATTCGGCTTCCTGGCGCTGATACTCATACCGCTGTGGAACCCCTCCTGGCTTTCCCTGTGAAGTGTCCACTCCTGGGCACCAGGGTGAAGCCAGGCATCCTTAGCGCTGTTGGGGCCGGTGTGGAGGCTAAGCAAGCTATTGCCCAGAGTTGCAGCGTGGGGCCCGTGATTAGAATAGGCACCGAGGCGAGAATTAACAGGTCCGAGGAAATTGAGCCAGAGACCCCGCCGAGGCGGGAATCGAACCCTGGTCCCTGATCAGAACTCTGCATTAGGGTCTGCCGCTCTAACCATTGAGCCACACTCCTCCACCTCCTCCAGACTGTCTCCGCCACTTGCATTCTTCAGCACAGTAACTGATGTCTACCCCATTCATTGTGGGATTCATTGCTTCCCAAGGGACACAAACCGAGGACTCCGTCAACTCATTATGTGAAACATACTCTAGAACTGCTTTGTGGATATGCGTGTGGTACGTCTGGCTCTGTAGGTGCCACACTGAAAGCCGCCATCTAAAGGGAGTTCGACCCAGACTTATCAGGAGGTGCACTGCAACTGGAGAGTGGTCCAACAGACCCCTGGGAAGGATCATTGCTGTGGTACTCTATGCATGAAGGCGCAGAGTAATCTATCCTGGAATAGAATGTGTGGGAGAAAAGGTTGTAGCTGGCATCTGTTGGGAAATGTGTCCTCCAGGTATCCACCCAGACAACCATATCGGCCAGGGTCTTTAACTTGGACTCAGGAGACCCAGTGGAAACACCTGTGGGGTGGCACCTGTCTATGTCAGGGCACATTACATAATTCCAATATCCTCTAACCACCACAAGCCCATTAGGCAAGGTGCCCCCGATCCCTACCAAATGGTCCACAAAACTCTGGCCAAGTGGTGGGGGAGTGTAGGCACTGCTGAGCACTATATGTTCCCCGACAATAATCTCATGCATGAATATGTATCTAGTGTGCGTGTGTCGGCCCACTTCTGCACCAGCGTGAACGCAACCCTGCAGTGTATCAGGATGGCTACACCTCGGGAGCCCCACATGAAGCCTGCGTGGAATGTATATACGTACCCATAACAGGCCCCAACAAAGGGTTTTAGTGGCAAACGTGTGTTTCTTGCAATAGGAGGATATCTGCACCTATGTGTTTGGCCTGTCGGAGCACTACCCCTCACTTAATCTTGTCAAGCATACCCCGGGTGTTCCAACTAACTATATATAACTGCCCCGAGGACTGGTTCTATCGCCATCGTTCTATGTGGGAGCGATATGCACGAAGGGATAGCACACGGGACCACGACTGTGGGGGCCTTCAACTTTTGTAGGAAACGTGTATCCTAACAAAATTAACATAAATATGAGTAACATCCCCACCCCCTCCCATCCCACCCCAATACCTTAAAACAGCTGAAGTATCTATCGCACGAAGCACTGTGCCCCACCGCCAACGGGAATGGGGCATGGTCTCCCCAATGGGTCACAAAGATCACAATTATGTCACGAGCCCTGTGGGGGGGTCCGAAGGACATCAGAGCGGTTGGCCTATGCTTGGCCTGGATGCCACCTTACATATACTAAAGGGTTCATGGCTATGGTCCCGGGGGCCCAGGCTATAGATCCATGAGTATTATTATTCTTTTTGGGGTGGGTGTTCTCTGGGTCAATGTTGTTGTTTTTTGAATGCTACGTCGATCTGGATTGGTGTTATCTTTTATCTGTGGGTCTTTGCTGTGGGCGTCTGGTCTCGCCAGTTGAAAAGTCAGAATTTCTTGTGGAGTGTGTGATTTCAAGGATCTTAGTTCATCCATCCAAGTGAAAACTTCTTCGGGGTGTTGAAGAAGATAGGGCAGGAATTAAAGACTACTCGCAGACGGGCTGAATATAATAGCATGTATGGGATCTCGAGGTCGCGGGCTGTTTTTTGGCAGTGGTAAAGGACTGGCTCTGTTGCTGGAACATTTGTGTGTAATATGGGAAGATCATAATAAGATGGGAGTCGTAGAACAGATCGGACTGTAGCCACGCCTGCTTCAAGAAAAAATCTCCGTCATTAAACTTTAGGATCCGTGCAATCATTGGCCGTGGTCAAGCCCCAGGCGGAGGCTGCTGCTGCAGGGCCCTATGTGCACGATCCACCACAAAACATGAGGAGAGTGTGTTGTCCGGGATCGAGGAGTTGAGTCAGCGGGTGAGAAACTTCTCGGCATCATCCCTCTCACAATTCTCGGGAAAAAACACAAAACGGTGGTTATTGCGTCATGCCCGCCCTTCTGCGTCTTTGACCCACAGGGCTAGGCCCTTGGTCAGTTGTTCCAGGGTAGTGACTTTGTGTTGAAGCATGGATATGGCGTGTTCCACTTCTAAAACCCTTGTTTCTGCCTCCGTTATGCGATCTATGGTGTTGCAAAGATCTTAGCGCAAGAGTGTGACTTCTGTGCCCACCGCACCAATTTGGGCCTCAAGCGCTTGCCTAGACTGGGTGATGGCAGCCAACAGAGCAGAATTATCGGGCAAGCATGTCGTATTGTCGACATTGGCTGTGGGTTGCAAAGCAGACGCCGTGAACCAATCCATGGTGCTTTGTCTGGGGCCAGGCTCGGGGGCCTTGTCTTTGGACATGTTGTTGTACAGGGGATTATTCAGGGTCTATAGGCGCTGGCCTTTGCCGGCTCCCTAGGTCTCGTGGCACCCTGCACTCGGTCTCTGGGGTAGATCGCAGCAGCCCAACTCCATTGTCTGAGAGGGCATATGGTCACGTGTACAGCCACCAAACTCCACAACAGGGGCGGCCAAGGGAGGACCAACACCCGCACCTAGCCCAGCTGACTCCGCGACCAGGAGCACACCCCATCTCCCCCTAATGGGTGCCTCACCACTGTCCTGGGCATCCGCCGCTGGATCGCTGCCTTCTGTGCCGCTGTCTTGGGCTGCCAGACCGTCACCACCTCTCAGTGCTCTTCGGGAGCTGCGGGCACTGACGTTGTGTGTGGATTAGGCCGCAGGTACTGATTGGGCTTACACAGTGGCCAGTGAGGTATTCATCATCAGTGGGGCCACCCGGCCGAGACAATGGTTCAAGCGCAGCTCGTCCCCAGCTATGGGCTTGAAGAGCTTCTCTCCGCGTCTGCACAGGCCCCTGCAGGAGGTAAACACAGCCTGTAACCAGCCGCGGCGAGCGAAGCGCACCGGTGCGCCACGCTGCGAGTCACACGAGGCCCTCCGATTGTTGTTGCAGCCCAAGGACACCTCCCCAGTAGGTGCTGGGCAATCAGAATCTCATGGGTCGGCAAAAAGATCACGTCCAGGGGGATTGAAGCAGGATGTTGATGGGAGGTCGCGGAGCTTGCTCAGAGTACGTCCGCTATGATGGGACGTTTGGCTCTGCCCCATCACCCTCATTTTTTGACTGGTGCTGATGGTACCTGACTGTACTCTGGCTCAATCTACTTGTAAGTACCTAGTATATAATAGACGATTTACTGCACTTAAGTGTGCACTGCTGTGCAGCCTGCTGACATTTTAAAAGTCAGCTCAGCTTTGCAAGCTGCTTTTAAATTAAAACGATGTGCAAATTCGACTTTGGATTTAAAGGTAATTCCAAAGTATTAAACAACCTTATTTTAACATATAAGTCGCCCCTAATGTCTACCCTAGGTGCCCCCATGGTAGAGTGCCATGTAAAGGGATGCAGGGACATTTTAAAAGATGTTTTATATGCACGGTGAGGAGAAAACTGCCATTTCCATTTTCCCCATTGCAGCATTTTAGCTCCATAGGCTAACAAGGGAATACTTAGCTATTGACAGGAGTGAGCTAAAATAATATTTCAAGGTTTTAAACGATTGATAATGATAGCTCCAACAACTTGCCACTGTTGAATTTATCATAACTAGTACAGAAAATAAGTTACAGGACTTTCTTTTCAGTGACCCCAAATCCAGCCTTCTAACAGCCATTTCTGATTGGTCAGTCATGCCAGCATGAGCCCAACTGCTTTGATGAGGTGATAAGGCAGAAGTTATCTGGAGGAGAGAGATCTTCAGCGGCAGATAACAGGCCAGGAAGGGGGCTGGGTAAACCAAATGATCTTCAAAGATAGCAGGACAGTGAGTCTGAAAGCCAGGACTACCCCCTCTTCCTGTACCCCTCCCCCCTCCCTCAGCCACAGGGGAGCCCCAGGAATGAAATTTGCAGGGGGAGTGTTATGGAAAATGAGCCTCACTAGTAGGTTGGCATAGCCAGATCTTAACCCCAAGGAGAAAGATTCTCTATCTTGAATTTTAAAGTACAGTGCTTTGTGAACAAGAATATGCCACACTTTGGAGGAAGCTGTCATACTTTTGGGAGACACCCTGTACCCCATTGGTCCTGGGTGCCCCCCACTTTTTGCTCCAGAACACTGGATAAATATGGGAGTGCTGCATAGCAACTCATCCCCTGCCTGAAACTACAAGAACAAGAAAGACTGCCCTGCTGGAACCCTAGCCTGCATGAAGAGGACTGCACTCTGAATGACTGCACCTACTGCACACTAAGGAACTACAGCCCTAGGAACTTTGTCTTGTTTCAAAAACAGAAGGCGTGGACTCCCTGAAAGCAACAAAGCTTCAAAAAGAGAAGGCGTGGACTCCTTGAAAGCAACAGGTTAAAAAAGCTCCGCCTGCATCATATCCGGCAAGAAGAACCCAGATGACTACCTTCAGCTGGACTTTAAAAGATTTGTCCAGGTGCATTGTGGGAACTGTAGTCCCAACGTCAGAGGTGCAACTCAGAGACTCTGGAACCTTGGATTTTGTTTGTCAACACTTTGAATCCCCAAAAGGAACCTCAGGAAGCACCTCCTGAAGTTTGGAGTACTTTTATGAAAAAGCTCCAGAGACCCGACGTAGAGAGTCAAGCCGACTACGTCAAACCATGACCCTGTATTTCAAGTTTGTTACCCTGAAAGCTCCATAGCTCAAGACTTCCAGATGTTGACTGGAGGCTCCAGCGGAACCAAGCCGACATAGCCACTGCAAATCCAGCCTGCTGGAGATGACCACTCAACGCCGAGAAAAAAATCCTCCAGAAACGTTCCTAAGTGTGAATGTAAATTTTGACTGAGGCCTCCAGCTTAGTGTATCTGACTAGGGCTCTCCACCTTCCAACAATCCACAAATCACTTTGCTAGTGGAGATGCAATGAAATTGTTGCCTACAGAACAAGATGTGAGTGCTTAACCTAACTTCCCCACTCAACCATATTGAGCAATCCTGGGAAATCACTGTATTTATCATGCTCATTTTCTCTGATTAATCAAAAATTAGAGCAGTTCGCAGAAAGCTAACATCAACATTATGCGGCGTGGATGGTTAGGAACTTCAACTACAGGTTACGAAAATACGTAAACAAATGTATTTGAAAAATCTTCATATTGTATTAATAAGCCTAACTTGTAAGCGAAAGCTTTTCGCTCCTCAGCTGAACCTGAAGTTTGCGGTCCAAGGGCATATCATGATCTATATAACATATAAGATGGCAGCATTTTCTATAGAAAAAAAAAAACAATAACAAGCTCTAAGAGCTATGTTTATGAAAAAGAAGCAAGCAAGCCTTGATGAAGCAAAACGCATTTTGCTAAATTTATGTTAGCTGTTTTTTCAGTTTATTAAAACTTGCGAACAAGTTAGCCAACAAGCTCATTAAAATATTATGAAGAATTGTTCAATACATTTGTAGGCATATTTAACTGAGAGACTTATAGACTAATGTATTAGAAGTAATTAAATGAGGAAAAACGAAATTTGGAAGTCCCCACGCTGCAGCTGCGCAAGAATGCTTGGTAAGCCACCATTGAGGCAAATAGAACCTAAACATCGGGGTTGGCCTTGATTGCAAAGGCTGTTTCTCCCTTTTTCTTCATACATTTTTATAAAAGCATCACCGATCACTACCACAAATGTATGTTGTAGCCCAAAAAATGTAGAAAGCTCCCTATAAGTGTCATGAGGTGCACAATAGAACCCGCTCCTTTCGTGACTGACTGTACGGCATTTTCTCCTCTGCTTATGGTGTCGTCTTCACCTCTCTCACTTCACAAAGCACTTATGCTAAAGAATTTTCCCACACTTTCATTACCTTAGCCGTCTATAGCAGTGTTGCCCAAACTATAAGTCGCAACCCCAGCAGATTTTGGTGGGTCACCAAAGTCCAGGCAATAAATAAAGATGCCTATAATTTCTGGGCCTAAGGAAATTGATGCATCGCTGCGAGAAAACAGAGATGCGTCACTTTTCATTGCGCCCTCCTTGCGACACCAATGATGCGTCATAATTACAATATGACTCATCATGTCGCAAGGAGTTACAGATATGTCAGTATTTCTGACGTATCTGTAGGCGCAAAAATGACTCCTTGCTGGTGTGTGTCGCAAAAAGGACGCATTGCTGGAGAGTGTCACAAAAGTGACGTTACTCTAGCAATGGGTCATTACACATGGGCAAGTCCCATGTGAAATGTGCCTGCGTCAGTCTTACCCCTGTCATGAGGTAGGTGTAAGATATTGACGCATTTGCGTCCTAGAAGTGGCGCAGTAAAATCTTATAGATTTCACTGCGTCACTTCTATGACCCTTTCTTGCATCAGAACGCCCCCCTGCATACATTATACCTGGCACAGTTATAATGTGGTGCAGGGGTTTACAAAGTGATGCATCTATCGAGATGCGTCACTTTGAAAATATAGTGCAACAAGGTGCATTTTTTACACCACTGGTGCATCACAAAAAGTGATGCACCGTGGCGCAAAAGTGACCCAAGGGCTCATATATAAGCCCCTCTGTATTTATCTTGTCACATTGGCTGCGCTTGAAAGCCAGAGGTCAAATATCAGGCTATGGCTTCTGCTGCATATTTTTTAACACAGAGACTGTTGTCTACGAACTCTTCTCACTTTGCAGTCAGTCAGAGAAACAAAAAATACAGTGAATTATGTGGCAATCTTGCTGGGGAACATGAAGGGTGAAAGAAAGCTGGAGGGTGTCACTATTTACTAACACACAACAAAATGTAAATACCTGTAAAAGAACTGCAAATTTTCAGCAGTTAAAAATGCAAGCATAAAGTCCATTTTCCATGATTCTGAAGCGTGATGGAAATGAAGATTTTAGTGGGCTCAGAACATATCAAGACACTACATTGTGATGCACAAATAATAAATATTCACTGAAACCCAATTTCAACACATTATCATTTGTGTGGAATATAGTTTTATCTACAAAACTTTTTTGTCTGTGCGACCATCTCAATGGACAATGTGCTATCTGCAAATAACAATGCATTACCACACAATGCTTTATCACATAAAAATCGCCCACCTCATGTCCATTAAAGCATTAAAGCTAGTTGGGTCGTGAAAGTATTAAAAAGTGAGTCAGGTTCTAAGGTTTTGGAAGTACTGGTCTAGAGCCATTGACAGGAAGTGGATGCAAAGCAAACCCTTTTCCTATTGCTTTTCAGAATACCCACCAGAGAAGCTTTTCTTGGCATTCTCTTTCTGGGAGCACATGAGGTGCTGTTTTTGCAATAATTGTCAACACTGCTGTACAACTAGGACCAAAGGATTGCTTTTCAGACTGAATCATTCATGTTTTACTCTCCCATTGCCTTGTTAGCAACCTGCATCCCTTCTTGGGGTGCTGCTAAGCATTTCTAGAAATGAAGCAGAAGTTCTCTACCTTCTCCGTATGTACCTCATCCACTTACTGCTTGCTTGCCCTGTTCCTTAACACAATGCACGTTTTAGAGTGGCCTCTACTAACAGAGAAAACCACTTTATCCCGCCGCTGAGCGTGGAACCTCACAATACTCCTATGAATTTTCTGATCTCACTCAATGTTCCAATGATACACCTTGGTTAATGCATGACAGCAGCATGAGTGCTTTTGGAATATAATATTTCAATAAATGCCTGCCTGACTCTTCATGTCACTGCTCAGTCGCAGATCTCTGCTTGAAGGGCTCCTCTTGATTCTAACTCATGTCCAACCTTCTGGGAACTTCATCAGCAACTGGGCCCATACCATGGACGCATCTTCACTCATTCATTAGGGGTTCCCTACAATAGCATCTGCAGCCCTTCTGGGCCCTGGCTGTCCCTTCTGTGCTAGGATGGGGACCAGGCAAATCTTTAAACTCATTTCCCCTTCACCTTCTTGTATGGTCTCAGCAACTGCTGGTGACCCTGGACTGTACCATCTATCTCATGGCTTGGAGCACTCTACAGCTTTACAAGGGACCAAACGGCTATTATCAAGGGTGGCCAAACGCTGGTAAAGGAAGTGCAATGCTGGCAAAATCAGTACATTCCGGTATTAGGAATCAAGAACTTAGGGATCCATACAAGGCTTGTACATAGTTAACTGCAGTGTTGAAATATCATCAATTCTTTCTTGATTTGGTTTCTTCTATCCATTATTCTAAACATTTGTCACACGAGTATGCGCTGTGCCAGGTAGTGCCTTCCATTTCAGGTGCCAGCTCCGTACAGTTGTTATCTCTGAAAGTGAGGTACACGCTCCTCATGTATCCAACACCACGTAGGTCTCCGCGATTTCCACTGGAGACACTTGTCCTTCTCTCTCTTTCTCCACCACTCACGGTGTCTATTTTACGCCAGGTCCAGGCCATACCCAGGAGGACAGAGTGGCGGAGACTTCGGTTTGCCCCTGAGGATCTAGAAAGCTGCACACCCTGACAACACTGACAGAATTGCATGACAACAAGAACAATGCTAGGTCATAGCCTACCTTCAGCGGTGTGAAATCACTATTTTTAGGAAATTTTAGCTGAACTCACCCATAGTGCTTCTCAAGACCAGAACCGCTAATAGTAATTGACAGAAATATCTCGCCAACCTCTTATCTGTTGATGCCGGTCTCAGACCCACATAGGTGTACTATACTTCACTCCACAGCTATATAACTTGTAGCCAACCTACATGACCTTACTTTGACAATATTTTAGAAGGTGATATTTTTTCTATATTTTGACATACAACGTATCATTTTGTACCCCTTGGCTAATTAATAGAGACAGTTGAGAAAGTGTCGGCAAAATGAGGGAATAAACACCATAACAAAAAATCAGTCCAGCTGGGGTTATTTTTTGTGTGTGTATAGAACGAGCATGGATGTGTCACAGCCACGGTAAAATGTCTCCCATTAGGAGCGTAACACGGGCTCCTGCAGCCAGAAAAAACTCTATACTTGTGCGGCGGACAACCTAAGTGACATTTAGGAGGCCACACACCTATTCTTTTGTTGAGGAGCTATAATTTTTATTATGCCTCTGTCACCAACTAAAGGACTGACATGGAAAGTTAGGAGCATAACCAATCTAATTAAAGGTGAAATATCTTTCTTGTGCTAAAACAGAGTGGCAATATAAAAAAAAAAAAAAGGATAATGCAGGAACATACCATATTCTTGAAACAATGGAATAGTAAAGACATCTACTCCTCATTGCGGCCTCATTTATGAGGCCTTGCGTCAGTTTTGCGCTTCCGATGCGTCACTTTTTGAGACACATCGCCGGCGTAAAACATGCCTCCTGTTGCACACTATTTACAAAGTGAGGCATCAAAGCAGTTGTGTCACTTTGTAAACCCCTGCGCTACATTATACCTGCGTCAGGTATAACGTATGCAGGGGGGGGTCCCCCCACAAAAAGCCTCGTAGAAGTGACGCAGTGAAATCTACGAGATTTCACTGCATCACTTCTAGGACGCTGTGAAATCAAAATCTTGCGCCTGCCTCACAGCAGGCGTAAGACTGATGCAGGCCCTTTCACATGGACTTGAAAGGACGCATTGTTGGAGTTGCGTCACTTTTGTGACACACTCCAGCAACGCGTTACTTTTGTGCTTACAGATATGTCAGAAATACTGACGTATCTGTAACTCCTTGTAACATAATACGTCATACATTAAATATGACGCATTAGGTATGTCGTAAGGAGTGCGCACTGAGAAGTGACGCATCGCTGCTTTCATGTATCAATCAATCAAACTACTTTATTCAGTTATACATATAACCATACAAGCGTATAACATAAAATTTCATATACATCAAAATTTTTACAAAAGATTCCTTAAATGAGACATGTTTTCCTTCTGAACAAACTGTTACAAAACATCCAAGATGATTGACTTGCGCAGTATAAAAATATAAAACGAGCTAAAAACTGTTACAGCGAATAAAATTATATCTAAACTCTTTGGGTCTAAGAGGACTGGGTGACATAGGTTATAGTTCATTACATGTTAGGCACAAAATAGAGGGGTTCCTAAGGGGTAATGTCCATATCCATTCAATCCTACAAATCTAAACCAGAAAGTAAATCAAATCGGTTGGAAGTGGGAATGTTATAGCTACTCAATGCAAGGCCTCTACTGCCCATCGAGTAGTTACTCTCTGCATTTGATCTTAATGGGGGGAAGTATGATGTACTAGGATAAAAGTCACGCAGTTCCCATGTTACAATAGGGCCGTCTCCTATTTGTGGCTGCCAGGCTTGAAGATATGGGACGACATGTTCATCCCTGAAATTTACTAATACCAAGTCTCCGGCTATATCCTTTGGGAGGGGTCCTAGCCAACCCACCCTTCTGACATTTAGTATTCTTCCATCGATGTTAGGTGGCAAGGGTCTATTTTTTGTTAACCAGAACGATACCTTATTTTTTAAATCCTGTTGCCTTTCGGTTTTTCCATTTGTAAGTACAGGCACTCCCGAGAGGATGCACACAAATGGAGCGGCCTCCGGTGGTAAGTGTATATGGTTAATTTTTCTTGGTATATTGCCTTGGTTAGCAACTTTCCCCTCATGAAATGTAGGTTCTTTGTTCTGCCCATCTCTAGGAGCAGGGCTCGGTACTATTGCAGGTTTTAAGGTTGCTTTCTGAGTATTTGAAGATTACGTATGTAGGACTAGTGGTTGATTTTGGACAGTAATACTATGTGCAGTAGCTTTGGACGCTTCGGTGGCAGCTAGCGACTGTAATTGCGTGGATCCTACCATGCTTTTTATGAGTAGCGAGTTTGCCCTAGTCATTTTCTCTATACCCGTGAGCCTTTCCCCTAGGCTGTTTATTCTTTCTATCAGCGGGGATATTATAGATTTAACCAGGTGTTCGATCTGGACCAATAGAGTTGCCTGTGGAGAAAGTGCAGGAGTTTCCAATATTGATTGTTCCTTGGATGCTTTAGGGGTGGTGGTAATAGCCAATGGGGGGCTTGAGTACAATTTTTGATGTTTTGCTGAACTCTCTGTATGTTTAGCCCCAATTCGCTTTCTTTTGTTAGAAGGGACCTGAGGGAGCACTATCGGTTGTGAGTTGTCTTTAGCTGATAGTAAGAGGGGAGTACCCGGGAGTCTTTCGTTTAATTGGGATGGTGTACTAGACTGGGTAATTGTGTTTGCTGTAGGGCAGGTAGGAACGCTAATTCGCCCACTTCCCGGTCCCACAGGAGCATACATGGTGTTACACATCTTGTTTAAATCCTCCAAAAAAGAAAAGTTTTGTGCTGCGTCAACTGACAGTAGAGGAGATCGGTTACTAGATGTAATATCTGTAGAGAGACGTCTTTCTGTTCTCTCTATTTCATGATCAATAGACGATGTTGCCCTATTGAAGTAGTGGTCCAATGTCCCCTTAAGCGAGTCCCTCTGGGAGATAGTATTTTTGGGAACCTTTTTACAAGTCATGGTGTATCTGGCTTTTATATATTTAGTAGAAATGCAGCAACAAACACCTAAGATGTTCTTACTAGACGATGTAGAGTCCCTTAGGGAAGACCCGGACGAACATATAGATGGTCTCCGGTGGTTGATTTATTCTCCTTACCTCCTTTTTTGGCAATGACAAGGGGGGTGGCCCGGCCTGGCCTCCTCTGGCCCCTGACGGCCACAGACGGCCCGCCCTCTGCCCGGGCTCAGCCCGGCGCCGCCCGCGCGCGTCCCGCAACGCGGGGCTCTCGCTGGACTTAAGAGCACCTCTGGGGGTGGGACAGGGCGTGCGCGACTTCTGGTTGCGTGGGCCGCTGGGAAATGTAGTCCGCCGTGCCACGATGTCCAGAAGGTGGCAGGCGGCAGGAAAGCAGAAAGGCTGGTGGTCCCCGTAGAATCAGCGCGGAAAGGCTGCGGCGCTCCTAGCGCCCTCCGGCACTCCCAGGTCAGTGACGGTGTGTCCCCACTCCCCCGGGGCTCTCGCTGGACTTAAGACCACCTCCGGGGGCGGGACAGGGCGTGCGCGACTTCCGGTCACGTGGGCCGCTGGGACATGTAGTCCGCCGTGCCACGATGTCCAGAAGGTGGCAGGCGGCAGGAAAGCAGAAAGGCTGGTGGTCCCCGTAGAATCAGCGCGGAAAGGCTGCGGTGCTCCTAGCACCCTACGGCACTCCCAGGTCAGTGACGGTGTGTCCCCCGTGCTTTCATGTATGCAGGGTGGGCGTTCTGACGCAAGTAAGCCTCACAGAAGTGACGCAGTGGAATCTATGAGATTTCAGTGTGTCACTTGTAGGACACAATTGCGTCAATAATCTTACGCCTGCCTCACAGCAGGCGTAAGACTGACACATGCACATTTGAAATAGGACTTGTCCATGTGAAATGACCCATTGATGGAGTTGCATCACTTTCATGACACACTCCAGCAATGCGTCATTTTGCGCCTACAGATACATCAGAAATACTGACGTATCTGTACCTCCTTGCGACATGATGCGTCATACTGTAAATATGATGCATCCAGCATGTCGCAAGGAGAGCACAATGAAAAGTGACGCATCGTTGTTTTCACGCAGCAATGCGTCACTTTTCATAAATGAGGCGCATGGTACTTACCTGTTTCGATATCTGTTTTCATAAGGCAGCAGCCTTGAGTGACTTCTCTTGGTATGCCCATTATTCAATGTTTCATAAAATAAATGGTAAACAAGTGCTCTTACACGGATTGGTTTATGAAGTTACCAATCTGTGCTGCTGTAGTTCTGACGAGTCTACTTGGGTTTTCTCCGTCAACAGTTGACTGAAGGAACCATATGGCTTTGCTGAGACGTTTTGTTAGTGCTTCACATTGCATAACTGATTGTAGTTCAAAAACTACATAAAAATTGTATTTATGTCAAAGAAATATGCCAACTCTTTGTTTTAATCACTATGGCCCTCATGATGAGTGGCCCACATGTGCTGTAACTTCAATTATCACACACACTGGAATTCTGAGTCTTGTGACAAATACCGCACATCCATGCAATTTTCCTTAGGCATTTTTTGGCAGGTCAAACCACTTGTTTACCATTTATTTTATGAAACATTGAATAATGGGCATACCAACAGAAGTCACTCAAGGCTGCAGCCTTATGAAAACAGATATCGAAACAGGTCGACCGAATCGTTTTTGAACCTGATCCTGTCCATGCGACTCGTTCAGAGCCGAATCGTGCCGCACAAAGGAGCCGGATTCTGAACAAGCAAGGACTATGCACGATTCAGACAGCTGTATCGACTCGGTCTCATCGAGACAAAACGGCTGTCGGAATCAGACTTCGGGGGGTCCAGAGCAGACCCCCCCTTCACCCGGAGCCCTCCAAATCGGTTGCGAGGGGTGCGCATGGTTCCCCCCAATCCAAGCGTGCAAAGTGTGGCAGGAAACATGGGGTGCCCACTACAAGGTGTACGCTTTTCCCCACCCACCCCTTTTTTGCTATGGGAGCCTGTGTACGCGTCGGTATACAGGCTCCCACAGAGTTCAATGGGAGTCTGAATGAACCGAGTCCATCAGCAAACGGCTGTATCGTACTCGTTTGGTCAGACTCGCACAGTGCAATTCGTTAGGAAAGCCCTCCGGATCCGAGTCGTACGGAGGGCTTTCCTAGAGATATCGGAATCGGCCCCTTAGCGTGAAGGGGCATGGAATGTGTGTTGCTGTGGACGTTCCACCACAACATCCATTGATTTTGATGCTGCCCCATATTTAAAAGGGTGGCATAAATAGGAGGCATCAGCAAAATTAAGACCGGGGAAAATCTGGTCTTAACCTGGTGAAAAGAGGAGAAATGCCTAATTTCTCCTCGTTTTTGCTGTTTCTTGGTGTGCTGCATTGTGCAGCACACATAGAAACAGCAAATCGTCATGAATGATTGTTCATGTGCGGAAAGGTGTCCCTTTCTGCACATTAACAATTATTTTAAAAAATGACTATTTGCTACTTCTATGTGTGCTGCCCAGCAGCTAGATTTAGTGCCAGTGCTAGGGAAAACACAGGGGTGCTCCACATCATTGTGAATACGGCGCATCCCTGCGTTTTCAGAATGGCGGAGTGTGGCATTAGCAATGTTTGCTTAGCACCATGCTTCCCATTCCCTTGTAAACATGCCCCCTACAGTGGGAAGTTGTTCAGGAACAAGATATGCTTTTATGTCTTGCCTAGAGATTGCTGTAGCTGTCTTGTAATACCCAAAATATTCAAATATAAAAAATCAATAATTATACAAATAAAGAAAAGTGGCTTTAGGCCAGAACGCCTTCAGTCATTGCTCAGTTACACTGGCATAGACTGGAGCAATGGCTCAACCTCCTACAGGCAGTGGCCTTTTTGCCGCTGTTCTTCAATCAATAAATTAGGATTTGTGTAGCGCTGAGGGTCTAGAGGCACTGTGGGTCCTGCTGCGGGATCACGCTGCCTATTCCTATTGCTTGAACATCCAGATCTTGAGGTTGTTCCTGAACTGTTGGAGAGACGATGCTGCTCTTAGGTGCACTGAGCGGGTGTTCCAGGTCAACTGATGGATGACATGATGGCCTCAGTGCCACCAGTCCTATAGCTGTCTAACTTTATGCTATTCAGTAAGTGTATGGTGCCAGTTTGCTGGGGGCAGAACCTATGGTATTTACTATTAATCACATCGACGAGTTTCGCGGGCTCTAAATTTTCTAAAATGTCATCCCTCTTTTGTTCGCCATTTCTCATATGTCAATGACGGTAATCTATTGTGTGTGTCTAAGGAACAGATGAGTGCGCCCTCTCGTGCCAGCTTCTACTTCAGAGATGACTCATTGGCACTCTCTTTTATTCACTCCAACATTTTCAAACAAGCCAAATCTTCTAGAAGCTCCTCCCTTTCCTTACCACCATTTTTGTTTCATGTATCAAGAACATGCAAAGCTGTTGACTCATCTAGAGGCTAATCAGTCTCTTTCCTGCCATTTCTCTAAGGCTGTCGCATGGCTGCTAGTGAAACATGGTGGCCATTTGAAGCTTTACTGCAGTAAATGTCCAATTTGAAAACCATCACTGAAGCAAAGACACCCTAACATGAGTTGACTTAAGTGATTCCACACACATCTGTTGTGGCTGTGGAAGACTAAGTCTTGTGTGTCTCATAAGTAATGTACCCATTTTATCTCACCATTTATCATACCATTTAATCACTCCTCGATATCCCAGGGAACCAAATCTTCTAAAAGCGTATCCATTTTTCTTCACCATTTCTCTATAATTAATGAGATGCAAACACATAAAAGCAATCAAATAGGCAAAGACGTACACTTATGGATGCATAAATATAAGAAGCCACAAGCGGGCATCATAAATAGCTCCCCCAACACCACCTCTGGCACCACTCTGCCTGTAGCTCTCTTGCTGCTTACAGATTTTTTATCATTATGTATCATGATGTATCCATCCATGCACTGACTCATGCATTCATTCTTTCAACCCTGGTCTTGCCTTTCACAGTTCTCCGGTCCCAGGATGCTTGTTTACGGCCCAGGAAGGACCTGTCTTGGCAGTTCGGGCTGGACTGTTCTCATGGGGAGCAAGGTCAAGACTGATTTACATATGGCTGGGTCGAAACCAGGGTGACATAGTGAGCAAAAGAACCATGGATTTAACCCAGATCTTTTGACTGGGGGAGAATGGTTGATTTATTTAGCATTCCATCCATCATTTGTTGCTGCGGCACTTGTCACTTGCTTCTTAGTCTGCTCTGGTGTATAAGACTCATTTGTTTGAGACAGCATGTAGATAAACTAGATAAACGTGTTTGCTTGAAGAAATCTAAGTGGAAGGTCTCCATAAGAAAAATATTTTCGGGAATTTTTTTAACAAACTTTAAGAAGCGCCTAGTATTCATTTTATTCTGTGCTGTCAATAACTAAATCCTCCTTGTTGCAAATTATCAGTGAAAACATTGCACTTTACAAAAACAGAGGTGGGCAAGCCAGCTAATTAATAGGGAGAGGTGAGTCAGGGCTGAGCCAGGGGATTTGCTTATCTGTATGAGCTCTAACATAAACCGCGCTGAGCCAACTGCATATTTGGCATATAAATCATGTAGCAGGCGCCATATAAAAATAGGACAAATAATATTTAACATTTGAAAACATTGTGCATCTTTAACTTGTGGGAGCATGTCACTTCAGTACTCTAGGCTTAGGTTGTTGTTATAGATGGAACAACTTTAAAGTCTAGTAAGACATGTACAAGATGTGTTTGAGCAGCGCATATCCAGAACTAAGGCATTTCAAGCTGCTCGCCGATGTTTTTATTTATTTATTTAATTATTTAGTGTTTTATAGAGCGCGAACCAGACCCGTCAGGGTATCAGAGCACTTTACAGAAGTAACAGGTGGGATACAAGGACATAGGGGCGAAAAAAGTCAAAGCGATAGGGACAGGTGGATACAGCATATGGTAGAACAAACAATCATAAGGGTATCATAAGGAGAAAAGGCCCCGGGATAATGCCGTACCGATAGGCGAAGCCAGGTTACGAAAGTGATTGTAATGTGAGCGTTAGGAGAGGAATTTGCCCACTAGGAAAGTTTTGGCCTCTTATTTGAAGTGAGCTAGAGACGGTATTCTTCTGATGGCGGGTGGGAGTGAGTTCCATATTCTTGGGGCAGCCCCAGAGAAGGCCCGATTGTATGTTTTTTTTTCCCGGAAGCGTGCAGGTTGGAGCAAAAGGTCTCTGGCAGACGAGAGTTTCTGGCTCCTCCAGATACCACGAGTTTCTGGGCGAGAAAAGCAGGGGACTTGGAATAAAGAGCCTTGTGGGTGATGCAAGCCAGCTTGAATTGGATTCTGGCCTCAAGAGGAAGCCAGTTCAGAGCTTTAAGGTGGGGTGAGATATGGTCGTACTTCTGGGAGCAAGTTAGAAGGCTGGCGGTGGCATTGAGGCAGGCTTTCAAGGGTGCCAGAGAGCTCTTGGGTAGGCCTGCAAAGGTAGAGCAACCATATTCTAGCCTAGAGATGACTAGGACCTGAATTGCTGATTTTAGATCTGGGGTGTCGAGGAATGGCTTCAGGTTTCTTAGGTAGTTCAAGTGAAATCTGGCAGTTTTGGCCATCGCGTTGATATGGCCATGCATGTTCAGGGTGCTGTCTAAGGTTATTCCAAGGGATTTAGCAGAGTTCACAATGGTAGGAGAGCAGTTTAGCGCTGAAATAGCCTTGATCCATTCTTGAATGTCTGTATTGGCGTTAGGTGGTGCAATTAAGAGGAACTCCATTGTTTTGCGTTGAGTTTATGCTGGTTAGAAGTGAGCCAGTGAACAGTCAACTTCAGGGTCTCATTCAGTGAGCGAATGTCCTCTGGAGAAGAGATTTTGATGTAGAGCTGTGTGTCGTCAGCATACATGTGGTAGGAGATATTGGTGGTGCGCAGCACCTCTGAGAGCGGTTCAAGGTAAAGATTGAAGAGGGTAGTTGACAAGGTTGATCCTTGAGGGACTCCCACCATGATCAGAGAGTAAGCGGACAGGTTACCGTTGATCAGGACTCTCTGTGAGCGATTCTGGAGGAAGGACCTAAACCAAGCAAGAACAGTGCCATCTAGGCCCATCCTAAGATTGAGGCGATTAAGGAGAATTTCGTGGTTAACCGTGTCAAAGGCCGAGGATAGGTCCAGGAGGATCAGGAGACAGGTTTTGCCTTGGTCAAGGGCTTGAAGGGCATCATCCACGATGTGGAGGAGTGCAGTTTCCATGCTGTGCCCGGGTCTGAATTCAGATTGCAAGTCGTCTAGTAGGTGGAAGTCGGTGATGAGATGGTTCAACTACTGTTGTACACATTTTTCCAGCACTTTAGCTAGGAGTGGGATGTTAGAGATAGGTCTGTAGTTGTCAGGAGAAGCAGGATCTAGCATAGGTTTTTTTTAAAAGGGGACAACCTGGCCGGCTTTGAGAGAGTCAGGTATCTATTGATAGAAAGAGGGAGGCATTGATTATTGCAGTCCAAGATGGGATGATAGCCTGAGAGGCAGCGGCTAAGCAGTTTGAAGGGAGAGGGTCATTGTAGTGATTGTTGAGTTTTAAAGAGGATAGTATTTTTGAGCCAGATTGTTCATCATAGACTTTAAAGTTGGTCCAAAACGCTTGGTTTTTGAGGGAAGTTTGGGAGGGCGGCACGGATTGAGAAGGTAGAGCCAGCGGGGTTTGGAAATAGGTAGCAAATATGAGTTCCTTTCCTAGGGCAGAGATATTATCACAGAAGGAGGAGAATTGCTCACATGGGATTGGAGATATGGGGGTTTCTTTGGACGATTTAGCCAGTTTGTTCGATTGGTGTTTGACCAACTCGAATAATTTGCTACGTCTATTCTTGGCGTTATCCAGTTCTGTTCTGAAGAAATCCTTTTTAGAGTTGAATATTTTCTTTTTATAGGCGTTTCTGGCCTGGCGGAGAAGTTTAAGATGGGCTGCTGATGGGTGCTTTTTCCAGTTCCGTTCTGTTTGCCGGAGGGACCTCCCCTCATTGTTGAGGGATCCGTTGAACCAGGGGTTCCTGTCTTTGGTCTGGGTTCTTTTTAGTTTTAGCGGAGCAAGGTCATCAATAATGTAGGATATAGTTGTGGAATCATGTTCAGTGAGGTTATCGACCGTGGTGAGAATTGGAGGAGGGGGAGGTCAGTTTCACAACGGGCAGCCAATTTCTCGTGGTCAAGGTTCGTGGTGTCTCTGATCCATCTTTTGGGGATCACCGGTTGCGGTGTCCATGTCTTCTGAGTGCCAGGCATAAGGAAGGTGATAGCGTGGTGGTCAGACCAGTCGCAAGGATCTATGGAGATGAGTTTGACCGCAGATTCCTTAGAGATGATCCAGTCTAGAATGGTGCCTTTCGAGTGAGTAGGGAGACAGCAGACTTGGGTAAGAAAGAAGAAGGAAGAAGTCTCTGATGGCGTTGACCTGCAGGTCCTTAGGGTCATTCCAGTGCAAGTTAAAGTCGCCAAGGAAAATGTCATTGGAATTATGGAAGGCCTTGGCTGTGATGATTTCCATGAGGTAGTCTGCGAAGGTGTCATTCTTGCCTGGGGGGGTTGTAAAAGATGTGCAGTCTGCACTGAAGGGTGGTGTTGCTGCAGACGGAGAGAGCAAGATTTTCACAAGAGTCTGTAGGTTCGGCCAGAAGTTCAGTGATAAGGAGGTTAGAGCGATAGATGCAGGCAATGCCTCCCCCTTTTTTTCTTATTGCCTGTCCAGCCTTACAATGTGATAGTTGGGCGGGACCAGAAGGTCTAGGCAGGGCGAAGAAGATTAATTTAGCCAGGATTCAGTCAAGATCGCTAATTCCGCGTTTAGGTTCAGGATGAGATTGGTGACATCAGAGGCATGCTTTACCCCAGAGCGGCAGTTGATAAGGAGACCGGATAAAGGGGGGACGGGATGCGTGTCGTGACTAGGGGCAGAGGTTGGGACTAGCGCTAGGTCACTGTTGACTACCCCTCTGTTGCGAAGAGTAGCTGATCTGTAGGGGTTGCTTGCAACTGTGCGTATAGGTTGTTCTTTTCTCTGGTCAGAGGGACATGAGGTTTCATAGCTAACAAGGAGGTCCACAATTTCTTCCTCCAAGAGCTCCAGAGGGCTAGTCGTTGCAGGGGTAGGTTTGGAGGTTTGGAGGAGGGCCCGTACTTCTTCCTATGCAAGGTGGCAGGGCTGTCTGCAAGGGCACAAGTGTCTCAGAGATAGCGGGAATGTGTGGAGAAGAGGCTCAAAGGAGGAAGTGTGGGGGTAGAGTTCTGCGAGAGCCTGATATTCGAGATAGAGAGCTTGGTGAGGTGCAGGAGGTTCTTTAGGTCCGTAATGGAATTGTGGATGCTCAAGGTTAATTCGGTAGCTTTGCGTTGCAGAGTGTCCAAATCCCTAAAAGAGGGGTGCTCTTGTGGGTAGGGGGCCGATGGTATGTAGACAGAACTGGTGAAGTGTGCAATAGGCCTCATAATGAAACTAGATCGGTCAGAGTCATGAGTTTCAATATCTCGGCGGTTGTGAGGATTTGAGGTTGAAGGTTTGGGGAGACTTCTGGCTTGTGCTGGTGGCCTCGTAGATGGGCTAGGACGTCTAGAGGGTTGGGCCAAGGGGGGGGTATCAGTATCCATAGGAGAGGGATGGGAATGTAAGTTGGAGGTCAGGGGTAGGGGCATGTCACAGTTGGTAAGTGCTGGATGCATAGTAGGGGGGGCTTGTCGACCTGTGTTGGGAGCCGTGTCATGGATGGATGGAGAGAGGCTATGTTTCCTTGGTGGATTAGACGGGGGAAGGTGCGGGGGGAGCGAGGATGAGGGGGGTTGTGCACATATTTTTTATGGAGAGCGAAGAGGTCCGCAAATTTGTTGAGGTCTTTAGGTGGAGCTTGGATCAGGATGATGCAGTTTTTGTATAAGACGATGGTGAGGTCAGCACGCAGGTTTGCGGATGGTGCGATTGTGAGTTTGTTGCCGTGTGGAATGTTCCTAGTTTTATGTACGTTGAGGAGATTCGAGAATGTTTTGCGCCAGAGAGACGTTCTCCTGGAGTTGAAGATAAGGTCATTAATGATTGCGTCCTTGTCCCTGCTGGAGCGAAGGTTGGAGTCTAGGGTCTCAGGATGCCTTTTCAGGATGGAGTGTTTGAAGGATTTAGTGGCAGTTTTGGAGAGGTTGAGAGGATAGATAACGGTGTAGGAGTTGTCGCCTTTGGGGGTCAGGCCAGGTCCTGCCCTGTTGGGGAGAGTGTGGATACTCTCGTCCAGGGGGTCTGTTGATAGTAGTGAGGTAAGTGGTAGGTCGAAGTCCCCAAAAAGGTCTGCCCTATGAGCTAGGCCTACCTAAAGAGTGCGCAATAATGCAACAATGCGTTGCCCCCTCTAAGGCTGCACAATTTAGTAAAGGTCCAGAGAGTCTAAGGCTGCACAATGTAGTAAAGTTCCAGAGTGTCAGAACAACAGGAGTACTAGAACCGATTTAAAAACAATGCCAAGATGGCAGCTACAGAAGTTAAAGAGGTTCTCATTTTATAGTCCCAGATACACTTTGAGCAATCCTCTTTCACTTTCCCTGAGGAGGGACATGAGAGGACAGCGAGATTGATCAGTCCTCTTTCTATTCCTATGAATGCTTTGGGGCAGTCTTATTTCACTTTTTATGGGGAGGGGCATGTGATGACATTTTCAGGCTCCCAGGCAAACGGTTGCACATACCATGTTTTTTTTTTTTTTTACGATGGCTCAGCCGGGTTGGCTCAAAAGCCGCCATGTTAGGGCCAGACAGTAAGCTACTAGTGGTTAGATCATCTGGGGCCAGATGTAGGTAATTCTATTTTACTGATTCATAAATACCGAATTTTACCGATTCGGTATTTATGAATCGGTAAAATAGAAGGAGGGAGATTTAGGTGAAATCGGTAATTGAATTACCGATTCTGTAAAAAGCGGTATTTACCGAATCGGTAAATACCGATTCGGTATTGCCCATTGATTCCTATGGGCCTTGAAGCCCATAGGAATCAATGGGCAATACCGAAGGGCATGTCTGTCTGTCACATGGCATAGGTGTGCATGCACACATGTGCATGCACACCTGGATTCGGTATTTTACCACCCAATTGGATTGGGTGGTAAAATAGCGAATCTGAAAGGCCTCTGGGACTCAGAAGAGTCCCACCTACATCTGGAAGTTACCGAATCGGTAAAAATACCGATTCGGTATTTTACCGATTCGGTAAATTTACCGATTCGGAAAATTTACCGAATCGGTAAAATTGGCCCCCTACATGCCAATTCCTAAATACCGGTCGGTAACGGCCGAAATCGGTCGTTACCGACCGGTATTTGGGCTCCTACATCTGGCCCCTGGACCTTAACCGATAAGGGAGAAGAGCGAATGAACTGTTGCCATCGACCAGATCCAGAACAGGGAGATAAACAGTACTCATGGCGCCAGCGGACACCAGTGGGACGGGGACCGCAACGTGGTGATGCAGCCTCGGGCGTATGCGACATTCTGAGTTCAGGCAAACTGAACTTTATTTTCCTACCTTGTTCCCAGGGGTAGTTATGCTTATAAGATGTTATAAGTAAACTTACCATTCCATTCCATTCGGAACAGATAGCCTTCCCATAGTGAAAAATGAAATTGGCAGTATTTCACTATCAGGATATGCCACACACATCATGTACTGATAAAGGAAGAATTCGATAAAAGGAAATTAGCTAATTGCCTTGGGTTGGAAATGGCAATATTTGCAGGGTTATCCCCAAACGTTCTGCTTCTTCCTCCTATTTTTTCCTGACCAGTCCTTGTTGGTTTTAGGACTCTGGGCACTTTACCTCTGCTGATCAGTGCTAGAGTGCATATGCTCTCTGTGTAAATTGTGTTATGTATTGGTGTTTCCACGATTGGCATATTTTATTTACTGGTAAGTCCCTAGTAAAGTGCACTGAGAGTGCCAGGGCCTGTAAATCAAGTGCTACTAGTGGGCCTGCAGCACTGATTGTACCACCCACAGAAGTAGCCCTGTAAAGGTAACTCAGACCTACAACTGCAGACTCTGCGTGCAAGTTTGCAACTGCCATGTCGACTTGGCAAGTGCACTCACTTGCCTGCCAGGCCCTTATCTTCCCTTTTCTTACATAAATGTCACCCCTAAGGTAGGCCCAAGGTACCCCTGTGGGCAGGGTGCAATGTATGTGAAAGGTGGGACATGCCCTGATGTGTGTGGCATGTCCTGATAGTGAAATACTGCCAATTTCATTTTTCACTATGGCAAGGCTACCTGTTGCGAATGGAATGGAATGGGAAGTTTGCTTATAACATCTTATAAGCATAATTACCCCTGGGAACAAGGTAGGAAAATAAAGTTTAGTATGCCTGAACTCAGAATGTTAAAATGCATCTTTAAGTGAGGGTTATTTTTACTTTCTGTGTTTAAAAATACCACTTTTAGAAAGTAGGTGTTTTATTATTTAGCCATCCAGTGAGCCTCTGCTAGGATGTGTATTGACTGTCTGGCTTTGGAGTGACAGGGGCTGGGGATGTGCAGTGTCTCCAGAGAGTCCGGATGAGTCAGGGCTGGACTGAATAGACCAGGGCTGGATTTAGAGTAGTGGGAGGAGATTTCATTGCACCTGAATGGGCCAGGCCTGCCTTGAACACTGCTGTCTCCATCTCCTGCCAGGAAGCTGAGCCAGAGAGGACAGAACTGGTTTGGACTAAGCACAGACACTCTCTGCCTGAGAGAACAAAGGAATTTTCAGTATAAATATTGGGGCCCAGAACTTAAGAACTCACTAGAATCAAGGAACCTGCCAAGAAGAAGAGCTGGAAGAGCTGCCAGGAGGAGTACTGCCCATTTGATGTGTTGTTGCTTTGTTGGATTGGCCTGCAGTTGCTGCTTCTGCCTTGGGCAGTGAAAGGACTGGACTGAACTTTCTTTTACTTGAACTGAGTATCTCCAAGCGCTTGAAGTAGAGCTTGCCTCCTGTTCCAAAGTCTCAGGGACTGCAAAGACTTCACCAACCTCTGGGTACTGCTCTGGGACTGCTATTTCAGTTGCCACAGAGAAGGGAAATGCACCGTCCGAATCTTGCACCGCAACCCTGGCCTAATCGATGACAACTGATGCTGCTGCGTAATTGCTTGTACCGTGATCTGGGGGCTCCGCAATCTGCACCGCCTTGCTTCACTTCGCCATCCTGATCTCATCGATGCCGTCGCTGCTGCTGACTTCGACACCTTTGACAGCATCATGGCAGGGAGCACCGCCCGAACGTTTCACAACGCACCGCCTCGTCCAACACAGCAGTCTGGCCCGACCGATGTCAGTTCCCGCTAACTGGCTCTGTCACTAGCACCGCAACCTGCCAGCACAGCATTGAGCACCGCCTCACCCTGCACCGTAAGCCTTGGTCTCACTGACGCCGTCTGGATGATGGTCACCAAGCTGCTGCTAGCACCACATCAATGGACATCGCACCATGCACCACTTCCATTTTGCAACGCAATCGCAATGATTGCCACGACCGACTCGCACCAACGTGCCAGACGCAACGAGAAAGGTACTGTTACTGAGTCTTTCTATGCTTTCGCTGGTCTGTACCGATGCGGTCAGCTAGACTCTGTTGTTTTCATCATCGAGGTAGCCCCGGACGGAGCTACCAACTTGTACGAACTTCGTTTTTGAGGTATTTCTGGAATTTTAAGGATATTTTGCAAAGTATATATTTTTAAGGATTGTATGTTGGATCTTTTTTATTTCTGTCTTGTTTTGGATATATAAACATATTGGATATTTTTCTAAACTAGTGTAGTGTCCTTTTGTAGTGTTTTCACTGTATTACTGTTGGTTATGTGCAAATGCTTTACACACTGCTTCTGAGATATGCCTGACTGCTTGTGTCAAGCTACCAAGGGGTTATTTTAGGAGTGTAACTCTCTTACCCTGACTAGGAAGAAGGGTCCCTACTTGGACAAAGGTGTAAACCCTTGCCAACTTGAGACCCCCATTTCTAACACCTTGTATCACACAATTTAGTTAAGACTGGAAGCCAGGATAGATCCCAGGTTTTATGTTGCGCAGTTGACTAGATGGACATCTCTTTTACACTCCCATTTTACAAAGGGTGGAAGTGGTAAAAACTACATGAAGTCTCTCTACGTTTTTGGCTCGAAGATCCAAGAATACCCTGAGCTGCTCCAGAGCCAGGTATCCTTCTCAAACCTGGCTCGAGCCTTCAGCAGCTCACTCACCTCTGTATCACACAACATAGCATGACTAATCACTCTTTTTGTACTATTTTATTTTCTATTTTCACAATAAAATAATTATATATAAATATATGTATTAGCTAACCTGGGAAATTGCAGCAACCCCGTTCCCTTTTGAATAAAGCTAAACAATTTCTTACAACATCGTTGCAAACTCATCTTACTTATTCACCTTAGAGACTGACTTCTACCTAGAAAAACAGGTTTAAAGCTGGGGAGCAGGGGGTCAGAAGTAGCTCCTCCAAAAAAGTCGGAGGAGCATCACCCCACTGCTCAAAATACCCCACCCCCATCAGGGATGAAAAATAAAATGGTAATGAAGTTAATTTATTAACATTTTATTTTCTGTCCTCTTGTCCTGAACCAAGTGTCAGGACGGGGCAGAGTCATAGCTGCTGAGTGGCAGCAGGGAGCTGAGCACTTCAATTTAAAGTGCACTTTTTGGCCGGCTGCTTTGTGACGACCAGCCAGACATGCACATTTTAAACTTCACTAACCTAGCAGTCTTAATTCAATTCTGGAGCTTCACTCCTGCTGGTTACCAGCATGAGAACAGGCCAGTATTACTTATGGAAATTTATTGGAGCCCGAGGAGACCGGAGGGAGGAGGACATCGATCGTTGGCGGTCATGCAGCAAGCAAAGTACGTGTTTTTTTCGTTTTATTTACACACACCACTCGCCTTGCATGCATGCACGCACCAACACCACATATGTCCGTCCCCCCTCACTTCCTACATGCCTCTGCTGCTGAGGGGAGTGTAAGGCAGATTTACTGAAAGCTAGGTGGGACGAGTAAAAATCAGGGCACTGGCTGAACACTGAAAAATAGTGCAGCACCACATAAGGGCCTCACACTACAGCACCACAGTTTATACCCAGGGTCACTGGAATTTTGCAATTTTGCAATGTGTTCCACATAATTGTGGATTTGCTGAGTAAACCAGATAATTCATAATCTGCTGCATAATCTGAAGAATTTAAGAAAATATTGGCCAACATGCATCAAGCATTTTTGTAGTCGCAAACGGTGCGATTCCTTAAAATCGGCCGTTTGCGAATGCAAAAGTGCTTTTTGGGATGCATGAAGCAATTTTAGAATTCGTAACATTGTTGCGAGTTCTAAAATTGCGGGTGCTTTTAAGAAGTCGCATATGTGCGATTTCTTAAAAGCAATGCATCATTACTTTTACAAGTGGAAATTCGCAGTTAGGGTGCCAAATTTACCGAGTGATTGAACCACTCGGTAAATTTGGAAAAAGTGTTTAAAATGGTGAAAATGTTTTTTTTTCAACATTCATGTTTCACACACACATGTCCTTAGGACATGTGTGTGTGAAACATGATGCAAAAAATACATTTCAGGGGTGCATGGGGGGGTCCTTTGGACCCCCCCCTGCACCCATGAAATTTTCTAAGTGCCACTCGCAATTTGCTGATGCCTTCCCATTGACTCCTATGGGCCTTTTGGTCCATAGGAATCAATGGGAATTGCGAAAATGTACTTAAGAATTCGGTATTCATTTGGGATTCGGTAAAAATTGCGATTTTTACCGAATCCCAAATGAATACCGAAAATAATGATGCATAGCATTTTGCACTTATTAATTTGCGATTCCTTATTTTTCGCAAATTAGGAAGTGCAAAATGTAACAATGATGCATGTGGGCCATAGTTTTTAGCTCAAACGGATCATAAGTTACTAAAACTGCAGTGACAGGTATTGATGCGAAGTGGAAAGCCCTTTGTAAATTGACTTGTCACTTACCCATTGATAATTACTTCATTTTGGTGTTAAATCAGTACTTGGGGTGAAACCTTTGTGAAGACAGCATTTATGAGTAAAAATGACAACATAAAAAATACTATAATAATATGTGCCACTTTTTGCAGCATAATTTGCCATTTCTTGGTACATAATTTAGTCCACCATGCCACATAATGTGGTCCTCCCCAGCTACAAAATTGCAGTGTACCTGGAAATACCAGAAGTATTGGTACAACTGCAAGCCAATAACAAGCAATGTACTCTCACAAAGTGGAATTGATTTAGCCATAGTCCATTCCCTTTTGTGAAACAGTTGAGAGATGCCCGCTGGTGACCACTCTGAAACATTGTGACGTCAGAGTGGACTGAGGGCCAGCAATTTTAATTGAAGTACCCAATTGACTAAGACAGTCTTTTTTATTTTGTCAAAAAATAACACCTCTGAATAGATGATTCTTATTTAAAGCGTGTAACAAGTTTACGTAACCACGCCAACGCAAGCATTTTTAGGATTCCAGCACTCTTCCATGGTCGCCTGTAAAATCCTTCAATGAACAAGTGAAGTATCAGTGCTTAGAACAGACCAAGGGGCATATGTACAACAAAATGCTGGAGCATGGAGCTGCGCCAAATTTTGCGCCGCCATACTCTGAAACTTTGTGCAGCACGCATAGATGTAGCAAATCGTCATTATTTTAATGATTGTTTGTGTGCAGGGAGGGGCACCTTCCTGTACATAAACAATCACTAATGGCATTTTGCTCTTTCTTTCACACATAGAAAAAGCAAAAACGAGGAGAAATAAAAGCATTTCTCCTTGTGCGCCATTCTAACGCCTGCTCATCCATGACGTATGTTTTTGGAGCTGCCACAGATTTACACCTCCTTGTAAACCTGGGGAAGCATAAAAAAGCAATGGGTGTTGCGGTGGAATGCCCAGAACAACACACATTGCACGCCACTTTCATGTAGATACTTGAGTGAAATGGTGGCATATGTACAAAGCGGCGTTCAGCCACAAAAAGTGGCTTAACGCCACTTTGGAAATATGGTGCAGGGCATACCGCCACCAGACCGTCAAACAAAGTGACGATTCGGTGGCGAAGGGGCTTGTACATATGTCCCCAAATGTCTGATGATTTCTTTCAACCAGGGCTTTAAGTGGGCCGGGTCCCTCTAGTCTCAGACCGGGTAGTAATTTAAAACCAACATTGAAATGGGTCCTATCGGGCCCTTTATTATTGCCCTTAACTTTACTACTAAAACACTGACAGTTTCTGAACAGTTAATGTAAAAGACAAAAAGTTAATCCATGTCAGTGATTTAGTTCCTGTTTATATTTCACATGTTTTACTTAATCTTGCACTCCATAAGCATGTTAGCTATTTCTGGGATGTTGTTTTCTTGTATTTTTTCCATGTAGCAAATTACTCTTGTATAGTGCAAACTTCGAAGGAAGCCATCTCGAGGTCTTTATAACAGGCAATGACTGAGCTCTGTCATTGAGGCTATAGGCAATGCATGTTACTCACAGTGCCTGCCAGTGGGTCAGAAAGGTGTTCAGAATACATGGCCATCGAATCCTTGGCTTCTCTGCAGCACGCACAGAGACAGCCATTGATAAAGCCAATAGTCCTGGCTGGTTTTAGATGCATTCCATGTGTTGTGTTATATATCTAGATACAATGGCAGGAAGCTCGAGAAACACCAAAATACCGAAGGAATGGCACAATGGAAATCACAGAAACGTATTTTACGTATTACGCCACATCTATAATTACATAGACCACTCCCCTTTTAGAGGACCCACTTCCACACTTTTTTCTTTCCACTGAAAGCCCTGCTTTTAACTAACAGTGGTGTGGAAAATCGTGGAGGGCTTTGTCCAGTCTAGGACTTGACACGTAATGCAAAATTATGGGGCCCCCTTGCAGAATGTTATGAGGTGTCCGAGTCTCCCATATCTCACAGATTTATTGGCATTGGCTGAATTCGGTCCTCCTGAAAGGTGGGGGTCTCCTGGCGGGCTGGGCTCCCTTTGCGCTGCAGGAGTCTGCGTTACACCCCTGCCAGAGCGGTTGTTCACACTGGAGCTTGACAACAGTTTGTAGAAAAATTTGTTTCTCATACAAAAAGCAAAGCAGATGGGAACGGAAGTATCGGACGCTAATCTCATCACAATTCTGATGAAAGCAACTCTGGAACAGATGTGCTGTACTTCTGGTAGGTTGATGAACTTTGGCCATGTGCCGCTTGCTGAAAAGAGGGCGTTTTAAAGCCGAACGGATTTTGCACCAGATGTATGACTGGTTTGCAAGCGTGCAAAGTAGCATATAAATTGTTAGCAGAGATGCATAGATAATTGAGGATGTAAAGTGGGAGCCACAGTTATCAATGGATTTACTATCTCTCCTAATTCAGACACGGAGGCTTGGGTTTCCAATCCATAATCTAAGAAAAATTAGGGTTAAATCTGAAACATTGGCTGTTTTTGACAGATCACAGGATTCTATAATTGCATTCTTATTCTCTCTTCTGCTTTTCCTTGTGAGTTACACCTGTCCGTGTGCCTGGTGGTGTATGTCACCGTTCATTTCCTATGAATATATGTACTGCCACCTTGTTCTGCTACTATGAACATCTTTCTTTACACTCAGTACTGCATTTGTCCCTATTTCTATTTTTGATGTGATCTGCACCGTTAATTTAATGTTTTTGCTTATGTGAAGTGCATTTTAAGTGAGATTTAGCCAATAAACCATAACATGTATTCGAACTGGAGGATAAGTTTGTAAATTGACGCTTATTTTTTAAAATATCTTACCTTGATTTACCTCTACCCACCCCATACCCCTAAAATTACCCTTACCTCCCTTTACCACATCCCACGCTATCCATGCCAATAAGCCCAATTCAGGTGGGAGATTCCCAATTACTGGAGCCAAAAATAACTTTATTTTAGCTGTCTTCCGCAAGAATTTGCCTCTGCTTTAATTTGTAGTCACGGTGAGAAAAACATACCCCTGATTTTTCTCAAAATTTCCCACTTTGCTGTTATAAAACGTTGGCATGTATGCCACTCCTAAACCCTAAAATTACCCTTATCTCCCTTTAGCACTACCCATCCCTAAACCCTAAAATGACCTCCCGTTACAAATTATGCATATATATGAATAATAATAATAATATAAAGAGGGGTCGATCTTATGTTATACGGCTTGGTCCTGCCGGGAGCAACGCACCACCAGCATCAAAGTGCGCCATCACTGCCTGAAAGCGGACCGCATATGGAGCCTGTGAAAACAATTAAGACAGCGGTGCTACCAAGAATCTACACTTGGTTCTGGCCCCAGCAATCTTCAAAAGTAAGCCTGCAAGGGAATCACGCTATATGAACAAGAGGAATGAAATATAAACATCACCCACTAGAGGGAAATAAATGTTTGGGACTGTGATCGAACTACCTTGACCAGAATGCCAAAGGACAAGCCTACTAGGAGGCAAACACATAAAATGCATAGATGGCATACAAAGCGCACTCTCCCCCCAATGCATGCATTAACAAGGGCCCCCTCCACCAATCAAACTCAGGAGTCTTGCCTTGATTTTCTGCAGTGTGCATGTTTATTAAAAACAAGTTCTCAGGTCAATTACTTCATTGACCTCCAGTTCTTTATTAAAAATCCAAATTATTTACACCACAGTATTAGGAAAAATTACACTTATATCCATATATACTCTTTTACCGCCCCTTCTCCAATGGGCATTTGGTTTACCTTTGGGTTGCGCCAGCAGGCCACAACCAAGATAGCCGGCTCTCTTTAAGTTAACCCCCTTTCCGGTCAACAGAGCCACAGGTGAATAATGTGCCACCACTTGTGGCAACCAACGGCTTCCGGGGTAGGGCTGGAGAAGCCGAGGCCACCAGCAGGTCAGCCCCAACTCTCCCGCCAGCCCGGAGTCCATGATGATTTCGAAAACGTGTTCCGAGATAAAACTGTCACTGGACAAGAAGTTCCCGTGGTATTCTTGTCCGGAACCCCGCTAAACCTTGCCTGAAGCCCTAACATTCTAGGGATGGGTGGGTGGGTGTCTTCTTTCGCGAGACGTCCGAGCTCCTTGGTGGTCGGTAGACAAAGAGGGGGTCCCCAAGATGGACGCAGGCTTTTAAGCCTGGCGCCCTTAGTCTACTTCCGGGGCGCTAACAAGCCCCTCTCCCATTGGCCTTTTGTCTACCTTTGCCTACTTTCACTTCCGGGTCCAGCGACCCGGAAGTGGTTCCCTGCCGGGGTCGGCCCTTTGGCTGCCTCTAACGCCGCCACTCCCCTAAGGGGGGTGGCGCCTGGCATAGATGGCATACAAAGCGCACTCTCCCCCCAATGCATGCATTAACAAGGGCCCCCTCCACCAATCAAACTCAGGAGTCTTGCCTTGATTTTCTGCAGTGTGCATGTTTATTAAAAACAAGTTCTCAGGTCAATTACTTCATTGACCTCCAGTTCTTTATTAAAAATCCAAATTATTTACACCACAGTATTAGGAAAAATTACACTTATATCCATATATACTCTTTTACCGCCCCTTCTCCAATGGGCATTTGGTTTACCTTTGGGTTGCGCCAGCAGGCCACAACCAAGATAGCCGGCTCTCTTTAAGTTAACCCCCTTTCCGGTCAACAGAGCCACAGGTGAATAATGTGCCACCACTTGTGGCAACCAACGGCTTCCGGGGTAGGGCTGGAGAAGCCGAGGCCACCAGCAGGTCAGCCCCAACTCTCCCGCCAGCCCGGAGTCCATGATGATTTCGAAAACGTGTTCCGAGATAAAACTGTCACTGGACAAGAAGTTCCCGTGGTATTCTTGTCCGGAACCCCGCCACAGGACGAGGCGCTTACTGGCGGACTCGACCTCCCCCCCCGCACTCGAGGGCTTCGGAGATGGCTCCTAAGACTGTCTGTAGAAATATCTCGGTGCCCACCTCAGAAAGGTGCACTCCATCCTTCGCATATAATTCTAACCTGGACGTTTGTATTAATTTGTGCCGAATAGTTTTAATGCTGGATTTCTGTAGGATCTCCGCCACTGACTGGTTTAACCTTTTTATCGATTTATTTACTGCCTTAGCGGGTGCGCCCTGCGACCATACTTGCCTCGGGATCAATCAATCAGATCATTTTTGTATAGCGCACTACTCACCCGGAGGGTCTCAAGGCGCTGGGGGGAGGGGATCCGCTACTGCTCGAACAGCCAGGTCTTGAGCTGCTTCCTGAAGGCGAGGTGGTCCTGGGACAGGCGGAGGTGGATCGGAAGGGAGTTCCAAGTCTTGGCGGCCAGGTAGGAGAAGGACCTTCCTCCAGTGGTGGCTCTTCGGATGCGGGGGACGGCGGCGAGGGCGTGGCTGGTCGATCGAAGCTGGCGTTTGGGAGCGTAGAAGTTGAGGCGGCTGTTGAGGTATCCTGGTCCTTGGTTGTGTAGGGCTTTGTGTGCGTGGGTGAGGAGCCGGAAGGTGATTCTCTTGTTGACCGGGAGCCAGTGCAGGTCTCTCAGGTGTCCGGAGATGTGGCTGCGGCGGGGGATGTCCATGATGAGTCGTGCTGAGGTGTTCTGGATCCGCTGGAGTCTTTTCTGGAGTTTGGCGGTGGTTCCGGCGTAGAGGGAGTTGCCGTAGTCCAGACGGCTGGTGACGAGGGCCTGGGTGACCGTCTTCCTGGTCTCGGTGGGGATCCATCGGAAGATCTTGCGTAGCATTCGCAGGATGTTGAAGCACGACGAGGAGACGGCGTTGACTTGTCTGGTCATGGAGAGGGAGGAGTCCAGGATGAAGCCCAGGTTGCGTGCGTGGTCAGTTGGTTTGGGTGCGCTGCCCAGGGCGGGGGGCCACCAGGAGTCGTCCCAGGCGGAGGGTGAGGATCCCAGGATGAGGACTTCCGTCTTGTCTGAGTTCAGTTTCAGGCGGCTGTTCGACATCCATTTGGCTACGTCTGTCATCCCTTCGTGCAGGTTGGCTCTGGCGGTGGCGGGGTCGTTAGTGAGGGAGAGGATCAGCTGGGTGTCGTCGGCGTAGGAGATGATGTTCAGGTTGTGCTGGCGTGCGATGGCTGCGAGGGGGCTCATGTAGACGTTGAAGAGTGTTGGACTGAGCGAGGAGCCTTGAGGGACGCCGCAGATGACTTCGGTGGCTTCCGATCTGAACGGAGGGAGGCGGACTCTCTGTGTCCTTCCGGCGAGGAAGGAGGTGATCCACTCCAGTGCCTTCTCCTGGATTCCGACGTTGCTGAGGCGCTGTACTAGGGTACGGTGGCAGACAGTGTCGAAGGCCGCGGAGAGGTCCAGGAGGATGAGGGCCGCTGTTTCTCCGTTGTCAAGCAGGGCTCGGATGTCATCTGTAGCTGCGATCAAGGTGGTCTCGGTGCTGTGGTTGGCCCGGAAGCCAGACTGCGAGAGGTCGAGGGAGCCGTTCGTCTCGAGGAAGGCGGCCAGTTGCTTGTTGACGGTCTTCTCGATGACTTTAGCCGGGAACGGGAGCAGCGAGATGGGGCGGTAGTTCTTGAGGTCGGTGGGGTCGGCTGATGGTTTCTTGAGTAGAGCGCTGAGTTCGGCATGCTTCCAGCTCTCCGGGAAGGTAGCGGTGTCGAAGGAGGTGTTGATGATGTCCCGCAGGTAGGGTGCGATGACAGCGTCGGCCTTGTTGAAGACGTGGTGAGGGCAGGGGTCTGTTGGGGATCCGGAGTGACTTCAGACCATAGTAATACGGCCTTAGGCAAAATATTTTTGACAGCCGCTAGCGTAGTGAACAAGAACTCCTTCACACCTCTCCTCCCGGCCGGGATCATGTCATTGCCCCCACCGTGCAACACGAATACATCTGGAAAAGGCATGCCTCTGGCCAAAGCCGCCTTTAAATCGTTCGGGACGTCAGCTAGGAGCTGCCCGCCTATCCCCACCCAATGATGGTCCCATCTCTGCGCCATGTGCAACCTTTTTTCAAGTGTCTCTTTGAAGAGCACCCCCGCCCTGCGAATGAAGGAGTGGCCGCACCAACATATTTGGATTCTCTGAGGAGAAATACCTGTAGTAAACGTTAAGAAACACGGTAAGAACAGACCTAGGCAGAAAGACGGGAAAAGTAATGATACAGACTGTTAGACTAATTGCGGGCGTACATAACGTTCATAGCAAGCTGATTTCCAACGACCTAATCTCTTAATCGCTTGTTCGGGCAGCCCTAGGCCAGCCGCTGTCGTTGCTGCACCGATGCGAAAAGAATGGGATGTAAAGTCGGCCGGGTCAACCCCGATCTTTGCCAAGGTCATTTTTACTACCCTTGTAAACTGGAACCTGGTAAGGGGTAAACCATCCATGTGCACTAGTACTCTATCATCAGCCCCATGGGGCCTGATTTGCATGAACCCTCTCATCAAGGTAACTGGACAATAAGATTCCCCTTCTACCCTACCCAATTGTAACCAAACCCCTTTTCCTAACGGGTCCGTTTTTGACCTTCGAACTCTGAGCCTAAGTACATCGTCCGACTCTATTATATCTGAACACCTTAAGCCTCCTTCCCTATCTGTTTTTGATGCCGGGAGTAATTCAGAGACCCGTAGAGCTCCACAGAAGGCTAACACGTACGCTACCCTAAATAATTGCGTCTCGTATGGGGAAAAACAAACGAGCGGCAATGTTTCCAAGATCTTAACCAATTTTCCTACATCTATTGGCCTTCTGGAGTCCTTCACCCCGGGCGTCAAGCGCTCCCAACCCCTCACAGCTCTTCTCACCCTTTGGTCCTTCGTCGGATCAGTGACTCCCTTTAACCCCGCATAGAATGCCAACGCTGATAATTGCCTCTTCATAAATGCCACTGACTTCCCCTTCTCTTTCTGCTGTACTATGAATCCCAACACGCTCTGCGGGACAAAAGCATCCACTAGGCCCGCTCCCCTTAAATATGCCTCATAACATTCCCAAGACTTCTGATACATACACTTAGTCTTGGGGGCCAAGGATGCCGCTATCAACTCGGAGGCCGTGGGGCACCAAACTTCCATAGATCCGCTGGGAAAGCTGTCATTGTCTTCTCTGCTTGCGGCCAATGTACACGGAAGTCTGTCAACTTAAAACGAGACAAAGCATCAGCTGCTTGGTTCTCCACCCCAGGAACATGCCTAGCAGCGAAATGAACATTGTGGCGCAAACATTGCAATATTAACTCTTTTAAAAGACGGAGCACCCATGTGCAGGTTGCTCTCTGGTTATTAATCACCATCACTACTGACATGCTGTCTGACCAAAAAACGATGTGCCTGTTTGCCAGCGTATCCCCCCACAAGTGCAACGCCACCACTATGGGGAACAATTCTAGAAAAGTAACGTTACGGGTCAGACCTCGTTGTAACCATTCATCTGGCCAATGCTGCATACACCATTTAGGACCCAAAATTGCTCCAAAACCAATACTTCCTGCAGCATCGGTGAACAGCTCGAGGTCGGCATTTGGGGTGCTGGCTGACCGCCACAACACCGTGCCATTGAATTCCTGCAGGAAATGCTTCCAAATTAATAAGTCCTTTCTCACCTCAGCTGAGAGTCTCACTCTGTGATGTTTTGCACGCAGTCCAGACATCGCCCGTGCTATACCCCTGGAGAATGCCCTGCCCATTGGTATGACCCGCAGGGCAAAGTTCAATTGCCCTAAGAGGACTTGCAACTGGTGTAAAGTTACTTTCTTTGCTCCTAAGCACTTATCAATAGCGGCCTTGAAAGCATCCACTTTTACCCTTGGCAACCTGCACACCCCTAATCTGGTATCAATTTCAATGCCCAAAAATGTCAGACATGTAGTTGGGCCTTCGGTCTTTTCCGCTGCCAATGGTACCCCCAGCGCTTCAGCCAGGTGCTGGAAGCCCAGCAGGGCCTTCCTGCATGACTGGGAACACTTCGGGCCCATGAATAAAAAATCATCCAAGTAGTGTACAACTGCATGGGATTTGTCTGAGGTCAGGAATTGCTCCACAGCCCACTCTAGGAACCTAGCAAAAGTCTCGAAAACTGCACACGCAATGGAGCATCCCATGGGCATACACAAGTCTATGAAATAATTGTCATCAAAAGTGAAACCCAATAACCTGGTATCCTCTGGGTGAACAGGAAGTAACCTAAACGCCGACTCAATATCAGCCTTGGCCATTAAGGCTCCCTCGCCCAGAGCCTGCAATTTCTCAATTGCTGTGTCAAATGTCATATAGCGAACCGTACACAGTTCCGGGTCTAACTTCTCGTTGACAGAAAACCCTGGTGGGCTTGATAGATTATGTATAAGCCGGAATTTGCCCTCCTCTTTTTTTGGAACTAAACCCAACGGTGAGCAGATCAGATCAGGGGTAGGCAGATTTTTGAAAGGACCCGCGACCCGCCCCAAGGAGACTTCTTTCATGATCTTGTTTCGTGCTGCTTCCATATTCCGAAGCACCGAACTCTGATTGCGAGGAGGGACATTAGTGGGGGAGGCTGAAGACGGGATACGGAAACCAAATGTAAAGCCGTGAAGCAGAAACTGCGCCTCCTCAAGTTTGTCATATTTACTAAGGAGGTGTGTTATCACATGACGTTTAATGGGAGTTGGTAGCTTTGTCGGATGTTTTAGGTGGCTTTCCTTTTGGGGTGGCATGGGTGGACTGATCTTTGGGATTTCCTGCTTTCTTGAAACATTTGATTTCTGGGTGGGATGTCCCTCCACAGAACGAACAGCAGTGTTTGAACCTGCACGAGATCCCCCTAGCACACTCATTTCTGTTAAACTGCCAGCAGGCCTGTTTTTTATCACCGCCTCCTTTGTCACTCCGAAAGGACTGACTCTGAGCCGGGGAACTAGCCTTGGACGTTGAAGGTGAAGAATAAAACACTGTGTGCCAAAGATTGATCTCCCGTTGATCCCATGCTATCCCCGGGTGGACTGCTTTCATCTGCCTGAACATTCTATCATATTTTAACCAATTCAGGCCTGGGAACTCAGCTGCCGCGCCATGTATTAGGGATATGTAACTCATCATTTGAGGACCCAACACGGGATATTTTTCCAGCATAACTGCTGCATAAATGGCAAAACCCGTGATCCAGTTCTTCATGGACCAATCCACCCAATTCCTCTTTTGATTGTGTTCGCCCTCCTTCACTCCCCTGTACTTCCCTGAGGCTACCCCTGCATTAATGAGGTCAAACACCTCGATGTATTCACCCCTAAGTATCTTTTCCTTTATATCTGCTGGAACGTGCCAGGTGATCCCCGTAGATGGTGATAGGCTCATTGAGGGTGATCCAAACATTAACGGGCTGAACGCCAACATCGGTTGACCGGCCGCCTGCCCCCCATACCCCCCTTGTGTCTGGCTATTACTAGCCACCGCCAAGTCCACTGCGGTGTTAGCTATTGGAGCCTGTGGTGGACACCCCAAATTTGGGTAAGCATTAATCATTACGGGCCCCCCATTTGCCGGGTAAGTCGTGGTGGGGATCATCGGGCCTATAGGACCATTACCAATCGTTTGCCCATGTGAACCATATAACTGCATGCCTGGTAGCTGTGCCACCCCCCCGGGTTGAACCCAAACTTGTGACACCCCGCTACCCGGTTGCGCCACTACTGGCGGTAACGCTACCTGCGAACAAGGCACCCCCGCATGAGCGACAGGGTACCCTCCTATGTGTGTAGCCTTGGCATTACCGTGCTGTCCCTCCACAGTGTCCTTGTCTTTATCAGCCATTGAACTCACATCAATTGTCTCTAGCACCTCCTCCTCACCTTGCGATGTTGACTGTGGCTCAGCCGCCCTGGGCCTCTTGTCTTTAGCCGCCTCTTTGAACCTTTCCGGCGTACGTCTCGTTCTCTTGCCTCTCCCTCTTTCTTCCTGTGACTTCGCGTGTGCTCTCGTCCCTTCTCGCATCATCTTTAGCGCCCAGTCCGCGCCTTTCTCTTTCGTGAACTCCAGAAGCTCCGAAAAAGCGAGCTGCTCATCTTTTGAGGCTGGGGGCTCTTTGCCCTTCCGAGCCCTTTTTGGCAGCATCCTGCACTTGAAGGAAACAAGCATTAGTAATCTTTAAATGACAGTACATGTATTGCCCAAATTGAACCGGGTTGTGCCCAGGTGCTATAACAAAGAAACCCGGCTGTCAGCCGTCTCCAATGACATGCTTCACATTACTGTTCTGAATGGTCGAGTGCACACACCAAGTGATCTTAAGGACCCACTTATTGATTACAAAGCGGCCCCGCAAAATAGCGCATTAACCAGCATCTGCACAGCACACCTCCATCACTTTCATGGAGATATAGATATATCCATACATACTAGCGCCACGCTGGAGCCACACAGGCTCTGGACACCACATGTCCCCAAACGGTGGGGCTCTCAGGCTCTCAACAAAATAAGGCCCCTCTGAGCCACATAGGCTCTCTCGAACTGCGGGGGTTGTTGGAGTCCCTCACGGGGACTCGAGCTAAAGAAATGTGGCAGGGAGCCCCTCTGGCTCCAAACAGACTAAAATGCACAGATGTGATCGGCTACTAAGTGGGGCAAGGATGTCTTTTGGATTGGATCGCTTCGGTGGGGCGGCCCGCTGCCATCCGGGGCCGCCCTTCATGCTAGCAGCCCACGCGGGGACTCGAGCAAAAGAAATGCGGCCGAGAGCCCCTCGGGCTCCACACAGACCAAAATGCCCCCACGAGCCTCTCTCAGGGCTCAACACCAACCATACTCCGGTGGGGCGGCCCGCTGCCTAAAAAGACTGCGTCTCACTGTGTTGCCCAGGCTGGTTTACAGAGACTATTCACAGGCGCGATCCCACTACTGATCAGCACGGGGGTTTTGACCTGCTCCGTTTCCGACCTGGGCCGATTCATCCCTCTTTAGACGACCTGGTTATTTTGTGCTTCCACAGAATCACCATATCGATGCCGAACTTAGTGTGGACACCCGATCGGCATAGCACACAGCAGCCCAGAACTCCTGGACTCAAGTGATCCGACAGCCTCAGCCTCCCAAGCAGCTGGGATTACAGGCGCGCGATTGGTCCGGTTCGTTTCCAGCACCTTTGCAAACTCTGGCGCACCCTTTGAAAAATGTTTAAGACAGACCGAAATGCATCAGGGACAGAGAACTGCCAGCGCTTTTAAATACGGAATAAAAGTGCCGTTTTGCATTGTGATTGTGTGCGGCTCATTCCTTCTAACAAAGAGGGGTCGATCATATATATATATATATATATATATATATATATATATATATATATATATATATATATATATATATATATATATATATATATATATATCTCTGTTTGACCCAGGTTTCGGTGCCGGCGCTCAGGTGTAGCGCGGTGCGTTTTCCTCGGCGGGGTCAAGCCGAAAAATATCCATAACAAACACCAATCACTTGGTAATGAAAACACACTCACTCGAGTTATGCTTTCCAGAATTACAGCTTCATTTATTCATGGTTTATCGACCATGAAGCCCAACGCGTTTCACCTCAGCCTGAGGCTTGATCACGGGATGTTGTGCCTGTGGTTTATGCCTTCTTTTATTTTAATGTCCATATTCTAATTTCAAGTGGTGCATTATGGTTAATGTATTTTTTCTATACATTTAGAAAGTTACAAATAACTTAGTAACATTTTGTCCATCAATTACAGGCATAAAAAGTATTTTAACAAGAGAGGTCAAGTACTGGTTGCATTTGTTGAAGCATTACCGTTCATAATTCTCTGTCGCTCTCTAGTGAGCTTTTTGATTTAGAATCACAGTCAATTTGTCGCCTCCCATGGTGACCAAGCAACAGTGTTCTGGTTATTGCAGTGAGTATTAAAGAAGTCAATGACACTCTCTAGTGAGTGAGTTGACCACAACATGAGTCCATGCCAGTGTTATTTTGTCCGGTTGATTATAAATGGACATAGAGTTCCTCAGTTTGGTTGAGCCCCCTCGGTTCAAGAGTTCTGAAATTGATAATCAGTTTTGATTCCCTTTGTCTTAGAGTCTTGATTTGTTTCCCTCCTCTTTCTGAAGCTCGTATTTGATCAATGGCGCAGAATCAAAGTGTTTCCCACCTGTTGTCATGGACCTTTTCCATGTGCTTGGCGATCGCATTTGTACGGTCCTTATGCGTGGTCACTCTTGTGTGTTCTAGACTTCTTTTTTTAATATATATATATCAATTCCACCCCTCCGGCAGAAAATCACAAGCCACTCTGGTTGTAATGATAAGGTATTGTTTTTAATGCGGCAGAGAAAAATAGCGCGTTTCGACCATACATGACCAATTAATTCAGTTGAATCCTTTTGAAGCAACTTACGCGTCACACACAACGCGACAACAATAGACATAAAGAAAGTATATACATGTGAAAATACATCATGGGTTGAAAAAACATTTCAGTTTCAATTAATGACATGAACTGTGTCAACTCTGTTACCAAACATCACACAATCTCAATATAGGCATTGCATCAATAATGTGTCATTGCAACATGTTAATCAGTGGCAGAGTATTTAATGTGGCAAAGAAAAATAACGCTTTTCGACCACACATATATATCCCTGTTACCTTTGGTTTTATAGTAAATTTCTAAGGTCTTTTTAATTCTATTTCCTAACTATAGTGTCGCCTTAATATTTGGAAATGCAGAAATTCCACCCCTCCGGCAGAAAATCATGAGCCACTCTGGTTTCAGTGATAAGGTATTGTTTTTAATGTGGCAGAGAAAAATAACACGTTTTGATCACACACGGGGTCTTGGTCACGTAACCAATAAATTCAGTTGAATCTTTTTGAAACAACTTACGCTTCACACACAATGCGACAACAATAGACATAAAGAAAGTATATACATATGAAAATACATCATGGGTTGAAAAAACATTTCAGTTTCAATTAATTACATAAACTGTCCCAATCCTGTTACCAAACATCACGGAATCTCAATAAAGTCATTGTATCAATCATGTGTCATTGCAACATGTTAATCAGTGGTAGAGTTTTTAATGCAGCAGAGAAAAATAACGCGTTTCGACCACACATATATAACCATGTTACCTTTGTTTTTTTGTGAATTTCTAAGGTATTTATATTTCCTAACTATAACTTCCCTGTCACTTTTGTATTTTTTCTGTGCAAATATATATATCAATATCACCCAGTGGCGGTCACCACTGGTTGCTTAATGTTAGGATTGTATTTCCATATGAAATGCCTTTTTTATGTTGCTAATAACTTTGGTGCGATTTGACAAATCTCCACAGAACTTTCCCAAAAAGTGCTACCTTTTGTGCATGAAAAGTTTCGGGGTGATCTGTGGTGTGGAGGCTTAAAAAGAGAGGGGGGTCCCAAAACGTGCTTTCACCATTCATTTTTCCATAGAAAATTTAGACACAGCTACAGCCAAATCACTGAACGGATTTTCACCAAATTTGGCAGAAAGCTAGATCTCAGTACAGAAAGAGTGCTTTTTGTGTGTTTTGGTTAAAATCTGTTCTGCAGTTTTAGAGAAATTAAGGTTGAAACAAATTGTATATATCACACCGGGGAGGATCCATGGAGCCAACATATCTCGTTCTGGAATTTGATTGGTTGCCACCACATCAACCAGGAAGTCGTGGCAGCCATCTTGGGACACACGACCCAGTCCCGAGTACCATATAGGCCTGCTGGTGGGGCCCATTTTTTTTTTAAGCAGAAGTGTGGTCTTCTATACTTCTTTCTAAAAAAAAAAACAGGGTGGACCTTGGCCCAGGGGGCAAAGGTAGCTTATTTTTTAGGGGAAGGGGTGCATGGCCCCCCACCCTGAGCCTCTGAGAGGCTCCAGGGACTCATCCCCCGGGGCCGATGTAAAGAAAGGGAGGGGAACATGAGACCTTCTTTCAGAGCCTAATTAGGCCCTGGGGCCATCCCTATGCTTAAACCAGTTAAAGGTCCTGGGGACCCCATCCCTTTGGGCTTCCTCAGTGGCTATGTCCCAGGGAGCCCACCCCCAGGGAGACACAGTAGTTTCCCTGCCTTCACTAGCGTAGGCAGGGAAACCTGTTTGCTCCCGTCTGGAGGAAGCATTTTTTAAACTTCTGCCAAAAGGGAGCAAAAAGTAAGGGCCTGATTACAAGTCTGGTGGTCCGAGGACCACCAGACTCTTGGAGGCGTGGCTGTGGCAGTCCAGCCACTACCACACTGGTGCTACGACTACCCTAATACAACTAGGGCGGTTGGACCAGCATTGCACTGCAGATACCACCAGAGGATCACCTATCCCTGGCGGTGGTGTAGCAGTGTAGAGTCAGTAATATGCTTGGTGGATCCACTGCGGTTCCGCCAAACATATTACGAGTTTCCTCTCCACCACAGTTTTTATGGTGGTTCCTCCTCCATGATAACTGTGGCGGAGAGGAAACAAAGGGGGCCCTACATGGATTTCAGTCCATGCCATGCAGGAACTGTTTTTGGCATCCCCATTGTGGTGCCCATTTTCAGAGGCACCACTGTGGGAATGCCAAAAAAGCCCACCAGACACGAGGAACACTCATAATGTGGCAGGCGGCACAACCACGGCTTTGGTGGTTCAAGAGCGAGCCGGCGACATGCCGGTCTGTTCTTGCACCGCCAAACTCGTAATCAGGCCCAAGGCTGTTCCCAGCTGGCAGGAGATTAAAAAATGCTTCCACCAGCTGGGAGACGACTTGTTTTCTGTTTCCCTGCCCACACTGCTGCTGGCAGGGTAACAAAACACACATTGCTCCTGCTTGGAGTGCACATGCAAAAAGTAGCTGCTCACTACGAGCGGGACCAATGCGGGAAACTTGTGGCCCCCAACGTGTTGGTTGGTGGGTGCCCCAGGTGGGCACCCACCTATAATTGATTTGGGCCCTGAGGGATGGGGCATATAAGCATCAGGAAGGGATGGTGCACGGCACCCTCCCCTTTTATCACATTTTCAGCCCCGGGATATGGGGTCCATGGGGCCTAATTAGGCTCAGGGAGGAGGACCGCCAGTCTCCTCCCTTTATTAATTGCTCCATGTCGGGAATGGGGTTCCCAAGGCCTAATAAGGCTCAGGGGATGGGGGGGCCACACAGCTCTTCCCCTTTTTATTATATGTGGCCTTGGGGGTTGGGGTCCTGAGAGCCAGAGAAAGCTTGAGGAGAGGGGCTGCATGCCTCCTCCCCTTAGAATTCAGCATTGGAGGATGGGGTCTCTGGGGTTTAGTAAGGTTCGAGGAGGGGGGACACGCGGTCCCCTCCCCTTTTTTGCTGAATTTATCATCAGGGCTTGGGGTCCTCTGGGTCTATTAAGGCTTGGGGACGAGGGTGCCTCAACCCCATAATATGTATGTTTTGATCCCAGGAGATGGGGTCCAGAGGCCTAAAGGCCAATTCTATGCCACATTGCCAAAGGCCGTGCACGGCATGGAGTTGGCACCCTGCAAGGCCGTTGATTGTCTTCGGGTGGGTTGCCCACAGGATCTTCGGCTAAGCATGGTGTGGGGTTGGCTGCCTGCAGGGGGGTGCCACCTGCAAATAACCCCCCGCAGTGTGCAGCCAAAGGCTTGCGCAGCGTGGGGCCGGCTGCATGTGGAGAGTTGGTTGCAGGGCCTGGCCACAACCTAACACTTTAAACTCTAAAAAACACAGAATTCACCACTTATAGTTAAAGTTATCTCTAGTAACTATAACGTGTGTCCTAAAGTAACTATAACTCTTGCCCTCACAGTGCACCTCCACATATTACATCACTCATGACATCTTCTATACAGTCATTGATAATATCACTACAACATTTGCAATAAAATTATTGATAGTAAAACTGTGCATGGTTGAAGTGCCAATTATAGTGACCTTAGGACAGGAGTTATAGTTATGTGAGATAACTATTCCTACAAGAGATAAATGTCTATGTTTTTTACAGTGTAAAATGTTACATTGTTACTGAACGTCTCACCTAACTATAAAGGTACTTTGTTTTATTTCTGTGAATATATATATGTCATGAGTGATGTCACTGGCCATGTCATGAGTGATGTAATATGTGACGTCATCAGCAGTGCATTGCACGCGCAAGTTATAGTGAGTCCAACTAACTATAACGTGGGAATTTCAATGGTTTTATGCGAGTAAAATTTCCACCTAACTATAACTGGTGTGAAACCTATGGTTTTTTCAGTGAATATATATATATAGCACTGTCTTTTCTGTCCCTGCCCGTTTGACATCGGTACTAGGGGGCTGGAACGTCTGGGGGCCGGAGGGAGCACGCTGAACACCTTTTCACTGGATATTGACTTTTGCTCCTCGCAACACTCTGCCACACAAACGCATTTCCACTTGGACACACCACTAGCAGCACTTACCTGGCTGATGCATTATGGAGCCTGTAGTTTCAACGAACAGCAGGCCTTGTGATTTCACTCCATTGGCGGTGTGGCGCCCAATAACGAATGGGACAGTGGCAGGAACTACTTAAACGAGCAGCAAAGTCGCCAGAACATTTCTTATGGCATCTGAGGAAGGCCTATGTCAGGCCGAAATGCATTATGCCCTAATTCAGCTTCATTAAAGTGTTTCCTCCGGTTTCCCCGCTGCGGCCTCTGCTTCTTCACAGGTGGGAGGAGTTCTTTTGATATATATATATATATATATATATATATATATATATATATATATATATATATATACACATACGTGAATAATGACATCTGTTAAGGGGCAATATCAATTGTGTTTATTTGGTTAAATGCAGCAACTGAATATGGAATAAAAGTTTTGAACTGAGATTCATGGAGTCAGCGCCTTCTTTGAATGGAAAAGTTTGGTGTGGTAAAGAATATATTTATATATATATATATATATATATATATATATATATATATATATATATATATTGTACTGTATTGTAATTTCATTTTTATAGCGCTTACTACCCCTGACGGGGCCTCGAAGTGCCTTTTCGGCGAGTAGCACGCTACTCCGGGACCCATAGAGGATTGGTGTTGAAGTAGTATAGTGAAACATGCAAGTACATTTTAAGTGGTGGATAGGTTAGTCAGTTATTTGGATTTGGAATGATAGCAGAAGGATAGAGGAGGACAAAGGTTTGTATTTATATAGAGCTTGTTGATGCACGCTATTCAGGAAGCCTACAAAGGATTAGTGGTGAATTAATATGAAGTAATTTCAGTGGTAGATATTAGTCAGTTACTTGGAGTGAGAAGGATAGCGGAGGGATAAAAGGGGAAGAAAGATTTGCATTCATATAGCACTTGTTACCCCTGATGGGTGTTGAATCGCTTTTCTGGCGAGTAGCACGCCACTCCAGAACCCATAAAGGATTACTGTTGAAAATGAGTATAGTAAAAATAAAAAATAAATGAAGTAATTTGAGTAGGGATATGTTATTCCGTTATTTGGTTAGTATATTAGTATAGTTTAATATGGAATGTGAGAAGTGAACATGTTAGTCTGTTAATTTCGATTGAAAAGGATAGTGGAGGGATAAAAGAGTGAAAGATTTTTTTTTATGTCTTAGCAATAGGAGGAGGCTTTTGGGTAAGTAAAAAGGAGTTTTGGAGGGAGGACTCAGAGGAAAGATTTTAGAAAGGTTTGTTTTAGGGGATCGGTATTGTAAAAGAGGTGTCAGATGATGCAAGGAGGGGTAGAGTAGGAGAGAGTCTAAAAAGGGTTATTTTGGCAATCATAGTAGTGGTATGGGGTTTGGGATACATGAGAGAGTGGATGTAGAGGATATATTGATAGATGTATAGGATGAGAGATATGGTAGTGCATTGGAATGAGTAGTAGAAGAAGTTTGAGATGAGGCAGAAGGTTGGGCTAGAAGATATATTGAGCAAAGTATAGACTGAGAAATAGGGTAGTGCATTGGAAATGCTAAATTAGAAGAAAGTGATAAATGTATAGATCCATAATTACATTGAAAGTATATAGATACATAAAGGAGGTAAGTGTATGTAGATTAAAGATATTGATAGAGGCACAGGATGAGAAATAGGGTAGTGCATTGGATATGCTTTTTCAGGAGAAAAGTAACAGACACACAGATCTAAGTATATGGAAGGTACATAGATGCACAATGGAAGTATGTACATGTAGACCAAAAATGATTTTTATGTATTTATTATTATTATTTTTTCTCTCAACAACATAATTATTTTACATGTTTATACAAAGTAATACACAAAGATAGGTACATATCTATAGTGGAAAAAAAATGCTTGTATACAGAGGGATATGCTGTAAATGTCTGTTTGCGTATGGTGCTTATGTGGGGAAGAGCCAAATCTTGAGTAGTTTTCTGAAGATAAGGTGGTTGTCTGTGGACCTTATGTTGGGGGGTAAAGAGCTCCATAGTTTGGCTGCTTGAACAGAGAAGGATGTGCCACCCATGTTTTTTTTCTTGTATGGTGGGATTTTGAGGCGAGATGCTCCTTTAGAGCAGAGGTTTGTTGAATGTGTTTGGTGAATTTATTCCTGATGAAGAGCAGTCCCATTCCATGTATTGCTTTGTGGGTGATACAAAGCAGCTTGAACGTGGATCTTCTGGCAACCGGTAACCAACGCAGGGCTTTCAAGGCACGGGAGATGTGGTCTCGCGGTTTGATATGCAAGAGTAGTCAGGCAGCCAAGTTCTGAATCAGTTGTAGTCTTTTCATGGTCGTTAAAGGTGATCCGTGGTAGAGGCTATTGGCGTAATCAAGTTTGGACAGAACAAGGGAGATTCTTTTTTTTTGTTCATATCTTTTTATTAAGTTTTTGCAATTACAGAGACCCCCGAGGGGGTAGCATACCAATCATATATCAGTCGTTACACTTAGAAAAAGGTTCACACAAAGTTCATAAAAACATCTCAACTGTTACACATGGGGGTGTACTCCACCTGGTGGGATAGTATATACTCGCTCATGGATTCGCGAGTGAGGAAAACTAAGCGTCTAAGAGAGAGTGTCGCACTCTGGCATATCCCAGGAGCCACATGCTGGCAGAGTTAGGTATGTCCGTCATCCCCGTGTTTGTTCACATGTCCCCTTACTAGACAGTCCTTGACTAACGTGCAATGTGTCTGTCGGCAACGAAATTACCGACCAAAACCTGAACTCAAAACTGTGGTAAGGAACTCCTTCTTAGAACCTGAAGAGAGGGAGGGCATTGAGGACAAGCATGGGCGATTGGATGTATGGTGGGCGGAGGGCGTGCAAGCTAGCGGCCCGAGAGGGTGAAGGTCCCGAGGGCGTCGGGGGGGGGAGTGTTCATTCTGGCGCAGATGGCTGGCATTTTCCCTGTCAGGGCAACTGATTAGGTGGGTCGGAGTGTTGTGAGGAGTCGCAGGGGTGAGGCGGGGAAGGCCTCAGTGCATCGTCCGGCACTGTCTCTTGCTTAAATGGTATGAGTAGCTGTGTCCATTCTAGGGAGATGGGATGTTTTCGTGTACCCTTCACTTCTTCCTCCCGTAGGGTTTCTTCTTCCGCCGCCCCCCCACTTGTTGACAGCCCCTAATCATGCCGCTTCTGGGGGGCCCGAGGGGGCTCTCCAGTGCATGGCTATTGCGTGCTTTGCGAGGATTAGGGCAAGGAATGCGAAGCGCCATTGCAATTTTTCGGATTTCTTCCGTTTGTAGGTTCCCAGGGCACAGATTTCCCACATGTCGATGTGCGGTAGATTAACCAGTGTGAGGAGCGTTTGGTGTATTCTGGTCCAGTAGCATTGCAGGGAGGGGCAATCCCAGAACATGTACCGAAAGTTCGCTTCCACCAGCTGACATCGGGGGCAGCTAAATTGTGTATCCGGATAATACCAGTGCAATTTGTCTGGTGTGAGGTAGGCTCGGTGGAGTATGTTGAACTGTATGCATTAAAAATTGTCCGGGAGGGAGGTCATACCAGTCGACTAGCTGCTCGTAGGTTCTCAGTTGCCCCTCATGAAACAACGCCTCCACCTCCGTCACTTCGTGATCAGTCCAGGACTGCAGGGCTCTAGTAGTGTAGTATCTGTCCCCGCGGGGGAAGCCTACCAAGGGCAACAGTGGGGAGTATGGTGGTCGGTCCTTTGACATTCTATGGACGCGCATCATGCACTTACATGCTATGGAGAATTGAACCGGGTGGGTACGGGTCGGTTTGGTGCCGGGCAGGAGCATCCGTCGTATGGCTTGGAGAGGTATCCTGCCGGCCTCCGTTGTCATCTCCCCAAAGCACCTCTCTGCTGTCCAGTGGGAGAGCCATTGAAGCTGCGCAGCAAGGAAGTAAGATTCAAAGGACGGGGCTCCTAGGCCACCACACGCGGTGGGCAAATACAGGGTGCGTAAAGCAACTCTGTGCCGGCCATTTCCCCATATCAGCGTTGTGAGCAAGGCGTCTAGTTCTCGGTAAAAGGACTGGGGCAGGATCACTGGGAGGTTGGCAAAATGGTAGAGCATTCTGGGCACCATTATCATTTTCACGATGGCCACCCGGCCGATGGGTGCCAGTGGTAGAGTCTTCCAGAAGTCCACCGCTGACCGCAGGCCCGCCAGCGCCCTGCGGTGGTTACCTTCGTACAGATCGGTCGGGGAGTGATAGAGTCACACTCCAATATACCGGGGGGCTGCTGCACTCCACCGTAAGGTCTGCGCACCTATCACCACATCGTGTGGTGCCAGGTGGGGGTGAAGCGGGTAGATGGTCGACTTCCCCCAGTTAACCCTGAGGCGTCACCGAAATCTTGCAAGGTTTCCCAAATCGAAGTGTGGTCTCCTGTCACGTCCCGAACGTAAATTAGCAGGTCGTCTGCGTATAATAAAACACAGTGTGTCGTTCCTGCAATCGGGATCCCCCAGGACGTCCCCTCCCGTTGCAGCCGTATAGCCAGGGGCTCCACTGCCAACAGAAAAAGGAGGGGGGAAAGTGGGCACCCCTGTCGGGTCCCCCTCTCCACCGGGAAGGGAGCAGAGATAAACTTACCGACTCTCACCCGGGAGGTGAGTCCCTTATACAAGAGTTTTGTGTATGCCAACAAATTTTGGCCTATATTTAGCTTGCGGAGGACCGCGAACAAGTGGGGCCATTTCAGAGTGACAGAACAAGGGAGATGGTAGTTTGGATCTTGTGTGGAAATCCCAAATGAGGGGAAATTTGTTGCAGCGTTTTTATAGTAGCAAAGCTTGATCTTGCTAGTTTATCCACTTGGGCATTCATCGACAGCTTGGAGTCCATGGTCATTCCGAGGTTTCTTACTTCCTTCGATACTTTAGGCAGTGATCCCAGTTCATCAGGGCATGTGGCAAGCGGGTTGTAATGTTTCCAATCGCCACACGTGAGTATTTCAGTTTTTGAAGCATTCAATTTGAGATGGCTCCAGGTCATCCACTGATCCATGGCTCTGAGACAGCTGAAAATTGGTGATTTTCCAATGTCTTTGGGACATTCCAGTTGAAGGAGTATTTGCGTGTCATCTGCATAGTTATAGCACGTGAGGTGAAATGTATTGATCAGTACTGGTAATGACTTCATGTAGATGTTGAAAAGCATGGGCGAGATGATAGAACCTTGAGGGACCCCTGCTTTTGTGGAGCATGGTTTGGACGAGAAAGGTGGGGTATGGATGACATTAGTTCTGTTTCGAAGGTAGGGCGCTATCCAGTCTAATGCAGTTCCCTCTATGCCGGCTTCATAGAGTCTTTCTTTCTGAGTGTCATGGTCAACCGTGTCAAAGGCAGCCGAGAGGTCCAAGAGGAGTGGTGCAGCAACCCCTGTGCAGTCAACTGTATTCTTTAGGTCATCCCAGATGGCAAAAAGGGCAGATTCAGTGCCTCTTCCCGGATGGAATCCTGTTTGGAAGTCTGAAAGTATGTCATTCTCTTCAATGAATTGTGACATCTGAGCGAATGCTGCTCTTTCTATCAGTTTGCCCAGGAACTGTCCATTTGTAATAGGTCTGTAGTTGTCAGGGTTCAGCGGGTCCAAGTTTGTTTTCTTCAGTAAAGGGCGTATGTATGACTTTTTGAGTTCTTCTGGAAATATTCCAGTAGTTAAGGAATCGTTGATGATTCTTCTTACTGGAGTGGCAGCAGAGGTTGTTAAAAGAATTGTCTTGAAAGTTTGTGGCGGACAGGGGTCAGAAGGGCTGCCAGCAGGCCTGCCAGCAGGCCTGCTTGCTTTGACCAGGTCCAAAAATTAATTTGTGTGAGATGTGTCGGAAGGAACGGAGAGGCTTGATTAGAGCATTCTTGGATTGTTGTTTTGTACAAGGGTTAGTGCTGGTGCTTTGTTTCTGTTTTCAGTACGATTCCAATGTGTCTGCTTTGTCCGTGTAATGATTTGCCAGTTTGTCTGTGAAATCTTGAGTAACAGGATGAGTTCCTTCTAGGCAATTTGGTTTGCGAAATTCATTGATTATTTTATAGAATTTTTTATTTGCACATTTGGCATTTTTAATTCTATCTGAATAGTACCTTTTCTTAGCTTTTTTGATAGCAGACTTGTATGATCTGTTAATTTTCTGTAGGTGAAGTTTGTCTTGTTTGGCGTTTGTTTTGAGCCAGGTACGTTGAAGCTTTCTAATTTGTTGTTTTATGTCTTTTATTTCTATGTTTCTCCAAGGCGCTTTTGTTCTTTTGTTCTGTTGTGTGGTTTTGAGTGGTATCAGGATGTAGCCACTCATATAGATTTTGAACAGAATGTATGCGTTCCAGATTTGTACTGGATGTTAGTTGTGTTTCCAAGTGTTCCAAATTGAGTTTGTTCCACGGTCGATAGGTGGATGGATGTAAGGTAGTTTTAGGTGAGTCGCTTAGCATTGTTTTATGTTGGAAGGCAAGCAAGTGGTGGTCTGACCATGTGACTGGAGTTATAGTTTGAAAGGTAACTAGTTCAGTATTAGCAAAAATGACATCTAGGATATGTCCAGCGGTGTGTGTCGGATTGTGGACAATCTGATGCAGGTTCAATGTGTCTAGGCCGGTGATTATAGTTTTTGGATGGGTCATATTGGGTTTATCAAACCAAATGTTAAGGTCACCCAGAACGCAGAGGTTGGAGTGTATTGTTATCAGGTTTGAAACTGTGTCTGGAAGTGCCTCTGGGAATGTTGCCTTGCTAGGTGGAGGTCTGTAAAGGAGCAGGAAGTTACAGGACAAAGATGGTGTAGGATTGCATCTTGTTAGAAGAGCCTCACAATTCTTTATGGAGATGTTGTCAATTTTAGTAATATGTATTGTTTGCCTGAATACAACAGCTAGACCACCTCCTTTTTTGGCTATACGATTTTGGGTGACTTTTTGATAGCCTAGAGGAATGGCTTCATGCAGGACTGGAGCCATATGTTCTTCCAACCATGATTCGGTTATGAATAGTGTTAGAAGCGGCTGTCTCTAGTTGGCAGAGGTATACACTTCTGACAAATAGGGACACACCTTTTCTAGTCGGGGCAAGGAGATCACACACTTAGATAACCCCTGCTCACCCCCTTGGTAGCTTGGCAAAGCAGACAGGCTTATCTCAGAGGCAGTGCGTTAAGCATTTATGACCACATACAGTAATAAAGTGAATACACTACAAATGGACACGACACAGTAGTATTATAAAAATAAGTATTTTTATATAAGGTTTAGCACAAGACCAAATAACGACAAAAATATACCACAGTCTCAATAAATACTCTTGGAAGGAAAAATAATAGTTCAAGCACGGTTTCTTCTTAGCACAAAAGTCTTTAGTATCAAAAGCAACTCTTCTTCTCTAAAACAAAGTTCTTGGCAACAATGTAACCCACAAGGGAGTCACACGACGTCGAGGCAAAGTTAATCCAAAGGTTCGGCGTCGACCGCGAGGAGCGCTACGTCGAGCCCGGAGTCGCACAGACCCCAACAACACAGTACCTTGGAAAAGTGAAGCACTCGATGATCAGCGGCGTCGAGATGTCCGGCGTCGCGTCTTCGGCGTCGATGTCGATGTTGCAAGAGTGAGCAGCGCTCACGGCGTCGAGAGGGCTCGAAGTCGATGCGATCAGCGGCGGTGCAGACACGGGGTCACTTGGAGCTGGAGCCGAACTCACTACTCACTGGCGTTGCTGCTGGCGTCGATCGGGCCCGGCGGCCGGCGTCGAGGAAGCGGGACACTGGAGCCGTTACTCACGATGTCGAGCTGGATTCGGCGGCGTCCGTCGGCGTTGAGATTGCTGGATTCTTTCAGAGGTGCTGGATTCACAAATTCCAGCATATAGCACTTTAAGCAGATGAAGTCCTTTAGCCCTGTGACTTCAACAGGAGACTGGCACTCTTCCAGCCCTTGGAGATTTTCTCAGCAAAGAGTGAGAGTACACACACAGTTCCTCTCTCCTGGTTCCTTGGCAAAAATAAAGAAGCAATGCAGGATTCCCCCAACAAACAGCACTCTGGCAGAAGGGGTAGGCAGTCCTTAGATCAGCAGGCTTCTTGTCCTTGGTTCAGGTTTCCTTGTCAGAAGTGATCTAAATTCTTGGTTCAGGGGTCCTTCTCTTATACCCCTGTTTGACTTTGATCCCTTTGTCCATGCAGGGGAATTTCCCCCCATCCTGGGTTTGTTGTGGGTGTTGCCAGGCCAGAGCACCTGGCCTATTCACTGGGCAGGGCAGAGTCCTCAGCCGCTCAGCAGGAGCGGAGCCAGCATTGTCACTGGCAGGGGCAGGGCCATCAGCTGCCCGGCAGGAGGCGGGCCAGGAAAGTCCCAGGCAAGCACAGAGTCATCAGTCGCCTGGCAGGGGGGCGGAGCCAACATTGTATCAGGCAGGGCAGGCTATCAAGAGCTACTCTTCCCCTACTCTCAATGCAAATGCCCCACTCATCCCACACTGACTCATTCAGACTCTCTGGAGCCACCCAGCTCCTGTCACACACACACCAGAACCAGCAGAGACCGGTAGACAGTTAGACAAGAAAATAGCTACTTTCTAAAAGTGCTATTTTCAAACACAGAGTCCAAAAACCATCCACACAAACGGATGCGTTATTAAACCCTGAGTTCAGGGATACCAAACTCGACATTGCACCATGCTCCCCGAGCCCGCTAGGATTATAACATTAATAATCCTGGCAGCCCATTCTAACTGATGGAGAGCAGGCTACCTTACAATAGTGAAAAACGACTATGGATGTAATTCACTATTAGGACATGCCAACCTTGTCAGGCTTGTCCTACCTTATGCTTACAATGCACCCTGCCCGTGGGCCTACCATAGGGGTGACTAACATGAAGTTAAGGGAAGGTTTAGGGACTGGCAAGTAGGTGTACTTGCGCAGTCCTCGTGACAGTCAGACTGCACGTGGTCTGGCAATGGCAGACCTTCAGACATACTTTTACTAGGCCGCTCTTGTGGGTGGCACAACATGTGCTGCAGGCCCACTAGCAGCATTTGTATTTACAAGCCCTGGCACTCCTGGTGCACTCGACTAGGGACTGATAGTAAACCAAATAAGCCAAACATGGAAGTAAATCAATACAGCAATTTCACATAGGGAGCACTTGCACTGTGACACTGATCAGCAGTGGCACAGTGCCCAAAGCATATACCAGCAAAAACATCGTAAACAGAGGAGGCAAACAGAAAAAACGGAGGAGAGACTCATGCCAATGATGCCAGGTCTAACACGTGTCCCCTCCAGCTGAAATGTGGGGAGAACTACCCTTACCCTAGGGAGTCCTCATCACTAAGGCGGAAAAATCTGGACAGACCATCAGCATTGGCGTGATCTGTGCCAGGGCGGTGTTCCACCGTGAAGTCCATCCCCTGTAGGGAAATGGACCACCTCAACAGCTTTGGATTCTCACCCCTCATCTGCATCAACCATCTGAGGGGCCTGTGGTCTGTCTGCACCCGGAAGTGAGTCCCAAACAGGTAGGGTCTCAGCTTTTTCAGTGCCCAGACCACAGCAAATGCTTCTCTTTCTATCGCACTCCACCTCTGTTCCCTGGGAAGTAACCTCCTGCTGATGAAGGCTACAGGTAAGTCTCGGCCCTCTTCATTCACCTGAGCTAGAACAGCCCCCACGCCATGCTCTGAAGCGTCCGTCTGGACAACAAATTCTTTAGAAAAGTCGGGTGCCTGGAGTATGGGTGCTGTGCACATTGCAGTTTTCAGGGTGTCAAAGGCCGTCTGACAGGCGTCAGTCCAGTTCACAAGTCGTGGCTGCTTCCTGGAAGTCAGCGAAGTCAAGGGGTGCACAATGTTACCATAATCCTTGACAAACCTCCTGTAGTAACCCGTGAGACCCAGGAAGGCTCTCACCTGAGTCTGGGTTTTGGGCGGTGCCCATGCCAGGATGGTATCAATCTTGGGTTGCAGGGGGGCCACCTTGCCGCTCCCTACTTGGTGCCCCAAGTACACCACTGAACCCTGCCCAATCTGGCACTTACTGGCTTTGATTGTGAGGCCTGCTCTGCGCAGGGCCAACAACACTTCCTGGAGGTGGCACAAGTGTTCTTCCCAGCTGGCGCTGAACACTGCGATGTCGTCCAGGTAGGCGGCACTGAAATCCTCCAGCCCAGCCAAGACCTGGTTGACCAACCTCTGGAAGGTGGCAGGGGCATTCTTCATCCCAAAGGGCATAACCCGGAACTGGTAGTGCCCATCTGGTGTGGAGAATGCTGACCTCTCTTTTGCCCCATCGGTCAAGGCGATCTGCCAGTACCCAGACGTTAGATCAAACGTACTAAGATACTGGGCAGCCCCTAACCGATCGATGAGCTCATCAGCTCTGGGGATGGGGTGCGCGTCAGTCTTGGTGACTGAATTGAGTCCTCGGTAATCCACACAGAACCGAAGTTCCGGTGAAGCGCCAGGCGCTGCAGCCTTTGGAACCAAGACCACGGGGCTGGCCCAAGGACTGCTAGAGGACTCAACCACCCCTAGGGCAAACATCTTGGAGACCTCCTCCTTGATGTATGCCCTGACCTTGTCAGTCACTCTGTAAGCCTTGTGCTTGACAGGAGTGCTGTCCCCGGTGTCTACATCATGGACACACCACTGAGTAACACCAGGAATCAAGGAGAACAGATCAGGGAATTGCCCCAACAAATGGCGACAATCCTGCTGCTGTTCAGGGGTCAGTGTGTCAGAGAGGACAACACCATCCACTGACCCATCTTGCTCTTTTGCATACAGGAGGTCAGGAAGAGGCTCACTCTCCTCCTCCATTCCAGCATCTGTAGCTAGGAGCATGCCCACTTCGGACCTTTCTAAGTGGGGCTTCAAACGGTTGACATGCAGGACCCGCAAGGGGTTCCTGGGAGACTTTAAATCCACCAGGTAGGTGACATCGCTCTTCTTCTCCACAACCTCGAATGGTCCAGTCCACCTGTCCTTGAGCGCACAAGGTTCCACAGGGGACATGACCCAAACTTTCTGTCCAGGCTGAAGCTCTACCAGAGTGGCCTTCTGGTCGTACCACCGCTTCATCTCCTCCTGGCTGGCCTCCAGATTTGCCTGAGCAAGATCCCTGAAGCGCCTAGTCTGGTTCCTAAAGGCCAGCATGTAACTGTATACATCCTGGGGAGGTTTCCTGGGAGATTGCTCCCAGCCTTCTTTGACCAGACTCAAAGGTCCTCTCACCGGGTGACCATACAAAAGCTCAAAGGGGCTGAACCCTAGAGACTTCTGTGGCACCTCACGGTAAGCAAACAACAGGCATGGCAAGAGGACGTCCCATTTACGCCTCATTGGTTCTTCAAGACCCATAATCATGCCTTTAAGGGTACGGTTGAATCTTTCAACCAACCCATTACCTTGAGGGTGGTAAGGAGTGGTGAACTTATAAGTTACCCCACACTCCTTCCACAGAGACTTCATATAGTTGGAAATGAAGTTGGTGCCCCGGTCTGACACCACCTCTCTGGGGAACCCCATTCGGGAGAAAACACCCATTAGTGCCCGTCCCACCACGGGGGCAGTCACTGTTCTGAGAGGGATGGCTTCCGGGTACCGTGTGGCATGGTCCACCAAGACCAGGATGAACCTGTTGCCCAGGGCTGTCTTGGGGTCCAGTGGCCCAACAATGTCAATCCCCACCCGGTCAAAGGGGGTACTGACCACGGGAAAAGGTTGGAGGGGAGCCTTCTGCTTCCGCCCGCTCTTCCCACTTGCCTGGCAAGTCTGACAGGTCTTGCACTGGATGTCTACATCCCTTCGCATCTGAGGCCAATAGAAATGGGTGACAAGCCTGTCATAGGTCTTGTCCTGCCCCAGATGTCCAGCTAACGGAACGTCATGAGCCAAACCCAGTAGGAAGGCTCTGAAGCGCTGGGGTACCACCAGCACACGGGCTGACCCAGGCTCAGCAGCCTTAGGCTCGCTATACAGGAGGTCGTTCTCCCAGTACACAAAATGTGACCCTGACTGATCACCTGAGGTTTGGGCTGAGGCCTGCTGCCTCATACCCACAAGAGAAGGGCACACTTTCTGTTCTGCACAGAATTCCTCCCTGGAGGGACCACCATCCTGCTGCCAATGGGTCAGCTCGGGCAGGTCTCCCAGTTCGGCAACTTGTTCACCTGTGGGTTCCAGGGCATCCCCCTCGAGGTCTGCCTCCTCCTGGACCACGGGAACTACGGGGGACGGTTTCCCGCGCCCCCTGCCTCTTCTCTTCACGGCTGGGTCCTGGGCCGTACTTTCAGGCTCCAGAACCCCATCAACACCCTTACTTGCTGTCATGGATCGAGTGGTTGCACACACCCACTCTGGCACACCCAACATTTTCAAATGTGTCTCCCTCTCCACCTTAGCCCAAGGGGAGTCTTCTAAATCGTTGCCCAGGAGACAATCAACAGGCATGGCGGGCCTCACAGCAACCTGAAGAGTACCTGAAACTCCCCCCCATTCAAAGGAAACTTGAGCTACCTCACACTCTTTCTGGGAGTTGTCAGCAGCTATCACAGGGTAGAATGCGTGGGGAACAACCTGCTCTCTGGACACCAAGTGACACTTGACAGCTGTCACACTCGCTCCGGTGTCTCTGAGAGCTTCCACTCTATGGCCATTAATGGTCACCCACTGCCTATATTTTTTAGTGTTACTAGGCAGAGGGGGTGGCGGGACCAATTCCATGTCTCCTAGAGAGACCAGGGACATCTCTGCGGGACCCTCCCCACCATGGGCAACCATCTCCTCCCCTCCCAGAGCTACACTAGCCAACTGACGGGGTGGTGCACTGGGTAGTGCACCAGACTTCTTCAAGGGACACTGAGGGTCATAAAAACGGTGTCCTACCTGCTTACAAACGAAGCAGGTCAGGGGGCCCCTATGACCAGGTTTACCTGGCGGGGCCTCTGATTTCTTCACAGGGGGAGGCTGGGAACCTTTCCCTTGGTTCCCTTGGGGATTACTTTGGGGCCCTTTCTGGGACTCCTTCTGTTTACCCTTGTCCCCCCCACTCTTCTGCTGGGGACCCTGCCCACCTTTGGCTGAGTCTCCCACTGGACCCTTGTGGACCCTGGTACTGACCCAGCGGTCCGCCTCTTCAGCAAGTTTTCTAGGGTTAGATATCTTGCTATCAATAAGGTGCTGGCGCAGCTCTGGAAAACAGTTATTAGACAAGTGCTCCCAAGCAAACAAATCATAAAGAGCATCATAACTTTCCACTTTGCTGCCCTTTACCCAACCATCCATGGCTCTGCAAAAATATGACACATACTCCACCCACGTGGTACCAGGCAACTTCTTACATTCTCTAAAGGCCTGTCTGTACTTTTCTGGGGTTAGGCCATACCTTAACATTAAAGCATCTTTCATATGAGCATAAGACGTCCTATTCTCAACAGGCATGTCTAACAGGGTATCTCTTCCCTCATTCACAAAGCGACCCCACAACCCCGCTCCCCAATCCTTCTCAGGGACCCGGTGGGCCAACAATGCTAACTCATATGCTTTAAACCATTGACCAATATCCTCATTCTTCTGAAAATCTTTGATCACATCTTTGGGAAAATAAAACCTACTTTCTGCAGGCACAGATGGGACGCTGCCACCAGAGGGATTCAATTCTAACTCCTTAGCTTTGAGCTCCATGTCCCTCACCATTCTCTCACGCTCAAAAGCTAACTTCTCTCTTTCAAACTCTAATCTTTTGATCTCCAAATCAGCTTCTCTCCTGCCTCTTGCATTCTCTATCTCCAACTGCCCATTTATCTTAAGTTTTGCCATTTCCACGTTGTAGGCTCGCTCCTTCGCCCTTTCTTCTCTTTCTTCAGGGGAAAGACCTTTGGAGGAAACACTGCTGCCAGGAGGGGATACAGGCCCAGTCACGGGCACTTCCTCATCCCCTTCCTCTGTCGGTACCACCACCGGGGCAGAGGGGTCTCTGGCCTCTAACCAGGCCTCCAATGCTTTGAGATAATCTGCTCTCTTGGAAATGCCTGTGGTAGGAACTTTCAACTGCTTGCAAAAGGATTTCAGCTTCCTTACTGGATAGTCGTTTATCTTACTCCTATCAAACTCCTCCTCAACAACAGGTGTAGTGCTTCCAGCATTACTCATGGTCAAAAACTGGCAGTTTCAAAAATCAAGCTTCAGGAAAAGCGGAGAACAAAAATAGAATATCCAACCAAAACAGATTGTGGCTGCGCTATGGTCTGCTTTCACTATGTAGCGCACACTAATCACTGCACATGGGTCATAAATGCAAAGTTCAAAATCCCACCGCTGCCCCACCAATGTTAGAAGCGGCTGTCTCTAGTTGGCAGAGGTATACACTTCTGACAAATAGGGACACACCTTTTCTAGTCGGGGCAAGGAGATCACACACTTAGATAACCCCTGCTCACCCCCTTGGTAGCTTGGCAAAGCAGACAGGCTTATCTCAGAGGCAGTGCGTTAAGCATTTATGACCACATACAGTAATAAAGTGAATACACTACAAATGGACACGACACAGTAGTATTATAAAAATAAGTATTTTTATATAAGGTTTAGCACAAGACCAAATAACGACAAAAATATACCACAGTCTCAATAAATACTCTTGGAAGGAAAAATAATAGTTCAAGCACGGTTTCTTCTTAGCACAAAAGTCTTTAGTATCAAAAGCAACTCTTCTTCTCTAAAACAAAGTTCTTGGCAACAATGTAACCCACACGGGAGTCACACGACGTCGAGGCAAAGTTAATCCAAAGGTTCGGCGTCGACCGCGAGGAGCGCTACGTCGAGCCCGGAGTCGCACAGACCCCAACAACACAGTACCTTGGAAAAGTGAAGCACTCGATGATCAGCGGCGTCGAGATGTCCGGCGTCGCGTCTTCGGCGTCGATGTCGATGTTGCAAGAGTGAGCAGCGCTCACGGCGTCGAGAGGGCTCGAAGTCGATGCGATCAGCGGCGGTGCAGACACGGGGTCACTTGGAGCTGGAGCCGAACTCACTACTCACTGGCGTTGCTGCTGGCGTCGATCGGGCCCGGCGGCCGGCGTCGAGGAAGCGGGACACTGGAGCCGTTACTCACGATGTCGAGCTGGATTCGGCGGCGTCCGTCGGCGTTGAGATTGCTGGATTCTTTCAGAGGTGCTGGATTCACAAATTCCAGCATATAGCACTTTAAGCAGATGAAGTCCTTTAGCCCTGTGACTTCAACAGGAGACTGGCACTCTTCCAGCCCTTGGAGATTTTCTCAGCAAAGAGTGAGAGTACACACACAGTTCCTCTCTCCTGGTTCCTTGGCAAAAATAAAGAAGCAATGCAGGATTCCCCCAACAAACAGCACTCTGGCAGAAGGGGTAGGCAGTCCTTAGATCAGCAGGCTTCTTGTCCTTGGTTCAGGTTTCCTTGTCAGAAGTGATCTAAATTCTTGGTTCAGGGGTCCTTCTCTTATACCCCTGTTTGACTTTGATCCCTTTGTCCATGCAGGGGAATTTCCCCCCATCCTGGGTTTGTTGTGGGTGTTGCCAGGCCAGAGCACCTGGCCTATTCACTGGGCAGGGCAGAGTCCTCAGCCGCTCAGCAGGAGCGGAGCCAGCATTGTCACTGGCAGGGGCAGGGCCATCAGCTGCCCGGCAGGAGGCGGGCCAGGAAAGTCCCAGGCAAGCACAGAGTCATCAGTCGCCTGGCAGGGGGGCGGAGCCAACATTGTATCAGGCAGGGCAGGCTATCAAGAGCTACTCTTCCCCTACTCTCAATGCAAATGCCCCACTCATCCCACACTGACTCATTCAGACTCTCTGGAGCCACCCAGCTCCTGTCACACACACACCAGAACCAGCAGAGACCGGTAGACAGTTAGACAAGAAAATAGCTACTTTCTAAAAGTGCTATTTTCAAACACAGAGTCCAAAAACCATCCACACAAACGGATGCGTTATTAAACCCTGAGTTCAGGGATACCAAACTCGACATTGCACCATGCTCCCCGAGCCCGCTAGGATTATAACATTAATAATCCTGGCAGCCCATTCTAACTGATGGAGAGCAGGCTACCTTACAATAGTGAAAAACGACTATGGATGTAATTCACTATTAGGACATGCCAACCTTGTCAGGCTTGTCCTACCTTATGCTTACAATGCACCCTGCCCGTGGGCCTACCATAGGGGTGACTAACATGAAGTTAAGGGAAGGTTTAGGGACTGGCAAGTAGGTGTACTTGCGCAGTCCTCGTGACAGTCAGACTGCACGTGGTCTGGCAATGGCAGACCTTCAGACATACTTTTACTAGGCCGCTCTTGTGGGTGGCACAACATGTGCTGCAGGCCCACTAGCAGCATTTGTATTTACAAGCCCTGGCACTCCTGGTGCACTCGACTAGGGACTGATAGTAAACCAAATAAGCCAAACATGGAAGTAAATCAATACAGCAATTTCACATAGGGAGCACTTGCACTGTGACACTGATCAGCAGTGGCACAGTGCCCAAAGCATATACCAGCAAAAACATCGTAAACAGAGGAGGCAAACAGAAAAAACGGAGGAGAGACTCATGCCAATGATGCCAGGTCTAACAAATAGTATATCTGGTTTTGCATCGGTGAGAAGGTCGTAGATGTGATGCTTGTTTTTAGAGAGGGATCGAGCATTTATTAGTAGACAGTTTGGTGAGTGGCCTTTGGTGATAGTGGGACTTTGTTTGGTAGAAGAGTGATCAGTATTGTGTGGGTTTGTAGCAGGTGTGTTTTTAGTGCTGGTATTAGCTGTATAAGGATAGCAATCGTGTAGCTGTTCTGTATCGTGTTCCTCATCCAGCATGCTAAGAAGGCATTTTGATGGGTCTGCATGTGTATGTGTTGGAGATGGTGTTTGAGAGTGAGTTGGAGTGCTGTGTCGCTTTTGTGGTGTAACATTGTTGTGAAGTAGACATGGGGAAGCAAAGCTGTGATGTGTGGCATGTTGTTTATATTTTTTGTGTGTGTTTAAGGCAGAAGGTGTATGAGTCAGGGGAGGTGGTGCAGCATGTGGGTCATGTAGTAATGTTCTAAATTGTCCAATGGTTGAGAGGTGGTTAGAAGAGAGGTGCTGTATTGCCTTATCTGTGTTAGGTGTGGTGGAAGAGTGAAAGCTTGGCATTGGAGTTTGTTCATTTGTGTGGTTTGAAAGGTGGGTATATGTTTGTATTTTGTGATGGTAAGTATTATGATTTGTTGCGCTTTACAGATCTTGTGCTGGTGTGTGTTGTAAGTTTTGCTTTTGAGGAGTAGTGAAAAAGGGTGCTGATGTTTATGTTTCATGCAAAGGATTTGGTTGTGTAGTATTGTTTGTGAGAGGAGGATGTGACTTAGAGAGGGTGGTGATGTGTTTATGAGTAGAGTGTATGTTGTGTGTAGGAGGGAATGAAGTAGAGGTGAGAGTCTTTATCTTAGACTGGTTTGTTGCAAGAGTTACAAAGTGTGGTGGTGTGCAGTGTATGTGTTGTGCGTTAGTGTCATTATGGTAAAAGGGAGAGGAGGGTGTTTGTTGGACAACTGATGAAAGGATGATTATATGTTTGTTAGTGATAAAAGGTGGTCTGTTAGGTGTAATTACAGCAGGGAGAGTGTGTCTGATTGGGATGTAGTTATGTATGGTGTTGATTGGCGTTGTGTTAGTGATGAGTGTATTGGTTAGTGGTATAGGATAGAGTTATGTACTGTTTGTAGGTGATGGTGGATATGTGTGGTAGTTGGGATAGTAGTGTGTGTGGATGTGCTTTGGTTGGGTTTGTAGTGCAGGCTGGTACAATAATCTGTGCATAGTGTTGTGCATGGTGTACATTTGGTGTGAGTGTGTTGCTCTGTTTGTGGATGTGGATGGTGTGGGCTGGGTATTGCTAAATGAGAACAATGGCAGCATTTCTGGCCCTAGTCCCGACCAGTCTCGAACAGGACCAAACAGGCAACTACCCTTGTCCTCTCTGCCCTTAGCCTCGACGCCCGGGCTGAGACGCCCTAACCCTGGCCTTTTTTTATAGCCCTAGTAATCAGGTGACCCCTTAAGCCAATGGGAACCCTAGCCCTAACACTATCCAATCACAACACTAGTCCTAAAATCTGGAACCAATAGGAGACCAGGACCTTACAGCCAATCTTAGCCCTAGTCCAAGCACCCAATCAGTTCAAAAACCCTGATCTCTACGTCCAATAAGGGCCCTAGTCCTACCAGTAGTCCCAAAACAAGTCCATGCAACCAATGGCACAGGTAGCCCTAGTCCCTACTTCCAATAGAAAGCCTAACCCTACTCTAAGTCCCACACCTAGTCCAGCAACCAATCACACCAGAAGCCCTAATCGCTACTTCCAATTAAAGGTCTAACCCTAGCCCTAGTCCCACCCTACTCCCAACAACCAATAACATAGGAAGCCCTAGTCCCTACTTCCAACAGAAATCCTAACCCTAGCCCTAGTCCCAACCCTACAATGATTGAACAACAGACCCAGAAACCAACGAGAACCCTCAAATACCCAACCAATGAGGAGATTAACCCTAATCCAATAGAAACACCAGATACAACCACAAATCAGTGTAGACATGTACCAACCACTAGCAGACCATATAAGGTCCCAGCAACCTCAGACAAGGTTTGCTGGCCAGGGATTTGGAAGCTGCTTCTCCTGTTCAGAATCTCCTGGGAGACAGACAGGCCCAATCCACACTTTGGACTTCAGCAGTTAAGTGCCTCACTAACTTGAAATCTAACAATACAATACATGCACCGCACGGTGCCTGCCACGTTGAGCATCGCAATGCAAAACATGGGTTTTTAACATTCCGTGCGGTGCTGCAGCCAGCAGCACCATCCGCAATGTCAAACTACCGGGATGTGCCCGCCAGTGTGGTAGGCGCATCCTAAAACAGCAGGCGGGACCGGCGTACCTATGGCGGATGGTCACAGCTCCGCAGGGATGGCGGGTGGGCAAAAGTCCACCCACCATCCTAATAGGCCCCTAAATTTGAATTGTCTTTAGACAGCTGCTTGACAAATCCTGGATAGCAGTTATCTATTGAGAAGACATCTGGGGAAGTATTGCCTAAGTGGTGTCTCACAATTCAATGTGACCCTTCAGTTCCTTATCACCAGTTCACAGATATGTTACATTTTTATGAAGGGATTGTGATAAGGTTTATGTGAGTTTAGTTCATAGTTCAATGTCTACGAATGTAGATAAGCTATACAACAAACACGTTATTCAAACCACTGAGATGGTATGTCATTAATTTTCGTGAATATCTTCTCTATCAGAGGGATAGTTTAAGTAACCCATCAGTGTATACTTTCCAGGTTTTTTTGAGGTCAAGCAAGCACTATTATTGCCTTTGACATATTCCATGAAAAGCCGTAAAGATCTCCATCTCCATATAGTCTGTATTATAGCCATATACCCCGCCATAGCGAGCTATACTGGCTATTAAAGGCCCGCTCCCACGTTAAAGGCCCGAGCCGAAGGTGAGGGACTTTAACAAGGGAGCGGGTCTTTAATAGCCGGTATAGCCCTGCTTCGAAGGGCTATAAGGCTATTAGAACATTCTGCCACTAGAGGGCAGAATTTCTAACAAATAAGACAAAGGCTTCTCAATCCCCTCGAGCTCCGAGAGGCCTTTGTAAAACATTGGAAAGTTGCTCTGCAGGCCTTTACCGGCCCGTAGAAGCAGGAAGCACTCGATTGTCTTCAATGGAGCTCCCATAATTCCAATGTTCTAATAGTTGTTATGAAGTGTTCCTTCTTGTTGTCATGTGTATATCTTGTTCACACAGATTAACATTCCAGTTATTTCATATGTTTCCAGTAAAAGGGGTTAAAAGGACACCTTTTCAGAAGCAGAGAAGGGGCTCAGACCTCTAGGCAATTCATGTCACCACTGTTACTTGATGTGTTGAGTGCGTCACTGGGGTGTAAACGCATCCTTGAGTCTGGGCACACCATTCGGGTTCGTCATAAAGAGACAGACTCCGTTTTTGCTTCTGCCAATGAATTTGTTTAATCAATCATTAGTTGAAAAAAGTTCAAAGAATCATAGTTTCCAATATTTTGATTGTTCTCAAAAAAGGAAGAATAGTTGATAATTACAAGACGGGCTCCGATGCATTTCGGGCGGGAAATGCCCTTTGTCAAGGAGCTCTGTAAACACAATAATACGCTTTTATAATGCAGAATCTAACTCAAAGTGAAATTAAAATCAGGTAAATAGCAAGGTATCAATGTCTGGGGGCATGCGGGGACGCGTGCAGGGTGGCGGGTACAATCATAACTCAAAAACCTTATAAACCGGGGTTAGTGGCAAGAAAACAATGTGGGTGGAAAAAGGATGAGGAGAAAGTCTCTGGAAGCTTTTCCTTGGATATTTCTGAAATGTTAATTTAATAACATTAAACTTTGTAAGTGTCTCTCGACTTTCTCCTCATCCTTTTTCCACCCACATTGTTTTCTTGCCACTGACCCCGGTTTATAAGGTTTTTGAGTTATGATTGTACCCGCCACCCTGCACGCGTCCCCGCATGCCCCCAGACATTGATACCTTGCTATTTACCTGATTTTAATTTCACTTTTATAAAAGCGTATTATTGTGTTTACAGAGCTCCTTGACAAAGGGCATTTCCCGCCCGAAATGCATCGGAGCCCGTCTTGTAATTATCAACTATTCTTCCTTTTTTGAGAACAATCAAAATATTGGAAACTATGATTCTTTGAACTTTTTTCAACTAATGATTGATTAAACAAATTCATTGGCAGAAGCAAAAACGGAGTCTGTCTCTTTATGACGAACCCGAATGGTGTGCCCAGACTCAAGGATGCGTTTACACCCCAGTGACGCACTCAACACATGATATAACAAAGACGTACACGGACGGTTACGTCACTTGTTGGAGCACCTACAACCTTTTAAACATTGCTAAAGAAATTCACATGAAAATTTCTAAACATTAGCTGTGCGCCACGCCTTATAACCTTATTATTCGTACCACTGTTACTTGTGCATCTGACCTGGCTACTCATGTGACGGAGCATTCAGGGAAAGAATCCATGGAAGCAGCATATCCTGTTGAGAATGTCTCCTTGTTCCAGCCATTTTAAGATGGCACCCTGAAGGCAAACAGTTCCTCTGACTCATGTATACCGCAACTCGAATTATGCACTTAGACCACTGATCTGAGTAACTATATCCTTTGTCTATCCCCTCACCAGGCTTGTGCTTGTCAGTGTTTGCCTACTCTCTGAAGGGTGCATGATGTACACTGCTGGGCTCACCTGTTAATCACTTGTGCTGCCGTCACTCATTTGTTTACTGCATGAAACTGACCTTCAGCACTCATCATAGTGACTACTCCACAATGTAGGCATTGGAGTACACCAACCCCATCAACTCATTGAAAGGTGTGTCAGGAGGGCAAATGGGGTCAATAAGTATCAAGAGGGGAGACTATCCGATTCCTTTGTGTTGAAAGAAGGACTCGTAGGCCGATATAAGTTACACTGTTCTTCTTTAATCCAAATTACAGGTTATACAGCGACACCGAACACAGCAGCAACCTCCACCCTTCTCCTTCAGCAACTGACTCTCCCCGCTACGTTCTCTACTCCTCACATTCCATACATTCCACACGTGCACACACATACACGCGCTAACACATACACGAGACATGACACGCGCACAACACTACATGTATAGCCAATACCACACACCCTCCTCCTCAATAACTTGAGACTCCACCACAAGAATTATCCTAACTTAAAATCAGAAAACCTGGCAGGCAACTTCCTTGTTCTATTGCCACGGCGTAAGTTACCACCTTCAACACCAATATTAGAACTAGATGAAACATCATCAACAATGTCTCTAATACTACTTCCTGTATCACGCCTAGCACAACCACCAACCGTGTCGCCAGTTGACGTCACGTCCTTCTTCAATCCAAAATCATCACCTAACATATACCCACTGCACGTCCCCTCATCAACACCTCCAGAATGTGAACCAATATGTGAACCTACCACACCATCCCTCTCATTGCAAAAACTCAATTGTCGAAAATTCCACCTCTTACCATCTTCCAATTCCACTGCACCACTAAATACTTTCATTACTCTTAAGGGTTTGGACCATACACTTTCACCCTTCAACACAATCCTAGGATTCTTTACCCGAACCATTTGACCTATTTTCACCGAAGGCCAATTACATTTACCTCCATGATATTTCAGACTGCGATCCTGATATTTCCTGACTTCAGACCTGATTTCTTTATCAATGTCACTGTTACTACACTGCATTCTGTCATTCCTTTTTCTCAACCACCAAGGAACTAACCCAGTAAATGGTTTCCTACCTCTCAAAACCTCAAAAGGTGTTTTCCCTGTGGCAGAATGCGGAGTAACACGATATGCAGTCAACCTCTCTAGTAGAGCTTTCCTCCAGGGTAAGCCTGCGCTCAATGCCAACTCAATCACTTCCTTAACCACCCTGTTGAAGCGCTCAACCTGACCGTTACTTTCGGGATGATATAGTGATGACTTTATGTGCTTGATACCCATAATCATCAAAAATTCTTCCATCTTTTGTGACACAAACTGAGGTCCATTATCCGAAACCAAAATTTCTGGAACACCTTCTCTTGAAAATACGTCTTCTAAAAACTCAATGACTACTTCCGTAGTTATCCCACTTACCATTCTTACCTCGGGCCATTTCGAATAATAATCAACCAATACAATAGCGTAACAATCTTTTGCAGATATAGCTGAAAATGGACCCATGAAATCAATCGCCACCTTTTGCCATGGATACTCGGGTAATTTCACCATGGTCAAAGGTACATTCAATGGCTTTGCTACTTTACCACTAGCACCACAAACCTTGCAATTCCTCACTAATCTATCCACCATAGAATCGACCCCTGGCCACCAAAACCACTCCTTAACCCTTCTCTTAGTGCTGGACATCCCGCCGTGCCCCATGTGACTCTTCTCAACAATGTCCTCTCTTAAGCCAACTGGAGGCACAATTCTGTCACTTCTTAAGACGATATCATTAACAATACACAACTCTTCTCTAATTTTCGAAAACGCCGCACTCTCATCACGTAAGCTGGACTCTCTTGGCCACCCATCAACTATGAACCGTTTAACTTCTTTCAAAACAACATCCTTGTCCATCTCGCACATCCAAGATGCCTCAGAAACAATACTATTAACATCCTTTTCATTTATCAAAAACACATCCTTGATGGTGAAAGCTATTTCGCCATCACTATTAGTTTTAATTCCAGTCAAATCCACATTAGGTAATCTTGAAAGACCATCCGCAACTACATTATCTTTACCGGGAATGTACTCTATATCAAAACTAAACATTTGTAATTTTGAAGCTAAACGAGCTAACCTAGGGGTTAAATTCTTCCCACCTTCAGGTCTCAAAATATTTACTAATGGTTTGTGATCCGTACAAATTCTGAATTTCCTCCCCCACACATACATCCTGAATCTCTCAGCAGCCCATGAAGCAGCCAACAACTCCTTCTCTATTACGGAATAATTGCGTTCTGATTTCGTTAGCGTGCGTGAAGCATATGCCACTACCCACTTTTCTGATTTGACATGTTGAGAGAATACAGCGCCAATGCCGTAGCCAGACGCATCTACAGATAGTATGCATTCAGCATTTGGCAAAAATGGTTTTAAAGGTGGTGTTGTAACTATCTCTTTCTTCAACTTTTCAAAACACATTTTTTTGATGCTCGCTCCATGTAAACACTACACCTCTCTTTAACAATAATCTCAATGGTTCAACTTTTGAGGCATAGTTTTCAACAAAACGTGAATAAAATTCTGTTAATCCCAGGAACGACATCAATTGTTCCTTATTTGCAGGTTCAGGAACAGCTAAAATAGCGTCAACATGGCTAATTTTAGGTCGAATACCATCTTTGGATATAATGTGTCCTAAATACTCCACTTCAGATTTCCCAAACACAAATTTCTCATTTTTGATAGTCAATCCACTGTTCCTCAGTGCATCCAGAACAGCATATAAACTTTCATCATGACATTCTTTGTCGCTTCCATATATTAAAATGTCATCCTGAAATACTTTAGCATTTTTAATGCCTTGTAAGACCCTGCACATCTCTCTTTGGAATACTGCAGACGCACTTGCAAGGCTAAATGGTATACGTTTATATCTAAACATCCCCTCAGTGGTTATGAAAGCAGTACAATGCGTTGAGTCATCATCTAAAATAATCTGATGATACGCACTCGTTAAGTCTATCTTGGAAAACCAAGAAGACCCACCAACAGAAGATGTAAGTTCTTGCAAATTCGGAAGGGGAAATGTGTCAACCCAAATAGCTTCATTTAAACACCTCAGGTCAACACATAAACGCAAATCGCCATTGGATTTAAGAGAAATTACGACTGGCGAAACCCAGTCTGAACTCTCAACTGGTTCAATAATTCCATCATTGCACAATTTCTTAAGTATATCACCCAATTTTTCTCTATAACTGATAGGTACATTTCTCAGTTTTTGCTTCACAGGACATGTGCCCTCTCTTACAATAATTTTATGTTTAAATCCAATCATCTTGCCGATGCTATTGGAAAAAACATTAGGACATTTTTCCTTCAAAAATGAATAATCATCCATTCCACGACAATCATCCTGAATAGCATAAACAGGGCACTCTAAACGAGGATCAATTTTCATACCCAAATCAAACATGTGTGGCCATCCTAAAATGGTTGCGCCTTTGTTAGCTATATATATTTTGCCATGACATGAGTTATGTCCAAAACTAATTTTAGCTAATATAAATCCTTCTAAAGGTATTTTATGACCAGTATAACCCCCAGGGTGTACATCTTGAACCAATAATGATCTGTTCGGCCAAAGTGACTTAAATTGATCCATGCCCATGATGGTATACCACGCACAAGAGTCTACCATTACCTTGACTTCTAAACCGTCAATGTTGACAATAGTTGATGGTAGCTCTTTAACCTTACCCCTCACCTTTACTGACTCATCATGTACACTGCAAATTTCGCCCACAACATGAAAAGTATCATCTTCTTGGATATAATTTATGTCGTCTTGATCATCTTCTTGAATACAATTCACTTTAGCCTTAAAATTGTGACATACTCTAGTGAAATGACCTTTCTTTTTACAATTTGTGCATATTTTGTCAAGTGCAGGGCACCATTTATGGTTCGCTAAATGGTTGGAAGATCCATACCTATAACATAAAAACTTCTTTTGCTCATTGCTTTTCTCATAACCCTTCTCATTACTTTTTTTATTTGTGTAATTAGTAATTGATTTATTATCATTTTTAGATTTGGATCTATCACCCTTATTTATCTCATTAACTGAACCAGATATGGAATCATTTCTCTCATTTCTAACTTCACGAATACATTGGTCTGAAATCTCTACACCCCTAGCCACTTCAATAGCGTTTTTTAATGAAGTACTCCCAGATGACCATAAGTTCTCTTGGATCTTTTTTGATTTGGTTTTCATAAGAATTTGGTCACGTAAAACTTGGTCATAAGTCATACTTTCAAACTCACACGTAACGGCTAAACCCCTTAGAGCCGACACATACTGATCAATTGACTCATCCACTTTTTGTCCCCTCGAATAGAACTTAAATCTTTCCATCACCACATTAATTTTCCTCCCAAACCTCTCCTGCATTTGTTTAACAGCACATTGATAAACACCCATGTCACCAGCATCATCAATTTTAGGTACATTTTTTAATTCTCTTAACCCTACTGCGCCGAGTCTGTGTTTGAGTAAAGACACCTTCCTTTCTTGAGAAGATTCTTCCTCAGCTAAAACTTCAACATAGGCTTCAAACATGTCAAGCCATAAATCCCATGCTATGGGAGGTTCACCAGATTCTGCTAAGAAGAATGGGGGTGGAAGAATAGAAGACATTTGGATAAAGTAAATGGAGGAGAAGCAAAGGAGAACAGTAAGCAAGAACAACAATCCCAAAAAAAAAAAATTCTAATGAATATGATGCTTGCGCAAAAAGTTCACCAATGTTCACATCTACCAATGTTCACCTCGTATCGTGAATGTTAAAAGTTTGGGCAAAAAGTTCACCAGAGTTCATCATCAAGATTTACTTGAATTACCTCTTTTAATCCAAGTGTAGAAATTGCCAGGAAATTGTTAATAACACCGAGTTGCAACAGTAATGTTTACTTAAAGCTTCTTGCTGAATTAATAACACGAAAAGCACCCACAGCGTTGAAAACGGCACTCGGTGTTGAATAAAGCTTGTTGCTAGGATACTTTAAGTAGCTTCAAAATGGCCGCCACGTTGTGTTGTGATACGTGATGACGATGTAGCGTCTGCTACGGAGACTCAAGGAAATGTAAGGCACGTCATCAAGCTGCAACAGTTGAAGTGCTCACGGACAATCACTCGCGCAGAGGATTCTAATGTACTTCACTCGTGCAGGTCAATTGGAAAGTACACAACATGACGGCATCATATAACGGGTGAGGGCTGCTGGAATTAATTTCATAAATATTTTACCGCTCAAGGTTTCCGTCGTCTAGGCGCCCGATAAGATAGCAGGCAAGATCATCCGGACGATCCTTTAGCAACAAAATTTTTTTTTCCGATTTTGTGAATCCTTTTGAAGCAACTTACGCGCCACACACAACGCGACAACAATAGACATAAAGAAAGTATATACATGTGAAAATACATCATGGGTTGAAAAAACATTTCAGTTTCAATTAATGACATGAACTGTGTCAACTCTGTTACCAAACATCACACAATCTCAATATAGGCATTGCATCAATAATGTGTCATTGCAACATGTTAATCAGTGGCAGAGTATTTAATGTGGCAAAGAAAAATAACGCTTTTCGACCACACATATATATCCCTGTTACCTTTGGTTTTATAGTAAATTTCTAAGGTCTTTTTAATTCTATTTCCTAACTATAGTGTCGCCTTAATATTTGGAAATGCAGAAATTCCACCCCTCCGGCAGAAAATCATGAGCCACTCTGGTTTCAGTGATAAGGTATTGTTTTTAATGTGGCAGAGAAAAATAACACGTTTTGATCACACACGGGGTCTTGGTCACGTAACCAATAAATTCAGTTGAATCTTTTTGAAACAACTTACGCTTCACACACAATGCGACAACAATAGACATAAAGAAAGTATATACATATGAAAATACATCATGGGTTGAAAAAACATTTCAGTTTCAATTAATTACATAAACTGTCCCAATCCTGTTACCAAACATCACGGAATCTCAATAAAGTCATTGTATCAATCATGTGTCATTGCAACATGTTAATCAGTGGTAGAGTTTTTAATGCAGCAGAGAAAAATAACGCGTTTCGACCACACATATATAACCATGTTACCTTTGTTTTTTTGTGAATTTCTAAGGTATTTATATTTCCTAACTATAACTTCCCTGTCACTTTTGTATTTTTTCTGTGCAAATATATATATCAATATCACCCAGTGGCGGTCACCACTGGTTGCTTAATGTTAGGATTGTATTTCCATATGAAATGCCTTTTTTATGTTGCTAATAACTTTGGTGCGATTTGACAAATCTCCACAGAACTTTCCCAAAAAGTGCTACCTTTTGTGCATGAAAAGTTTCGGGGTGATCTGTGGTGTGGAGGCTTAAAAAGAGAGGGGGGTCCCAAAACGTGCTTTCACCATTCATTTTTCCATAGAAAATTTAGACACAGCTACAGCCAAATCACTGAACGGATTTTCACCAAATTTGGCAGAAAGCTAGATCTCAGTACAGAAAGAGTGCTTTTTGTGTGTTTTGGTTAAAATCTGTTCTGCAGTTTTAGAGAAATTAAGGTTGAAACAAATTGTATATATCACACCGGGGAGGATCCATGGAGCCAACATATCTCGTTCTGGAATTTGATTGGTTGCCACCACATCAACCAGGAAGTCGTGGCAGCCATCTTGGGACACACGACCCAGTCCCGAGTACCATATAGGCCTGCTGGTGGGGCCCATTTTTTTTTTAAGCAGAAGTGTGGTCTTCTATACTTCTTTCTAAAAAAAAAAACAGGGTGGACCTTGGCCCAGGGGGCAAAGGTAGCTTATTTTTTAGGGGAAGGGGTGCATGGCCCCCCACCCTGAGCCTCTGAGAGGCTCCAGGGACTCATCCCCCGGGGCCGATGTAAAAAAAGGGAGGGGAACATGAGACCTTCTTTCAGAGCCTAATTAGGCCCTGGGGCCATCCCTATGCTTAAACCAGTTAAAGGTCCTGGGGACCCCATCCCTTTGGGCTTCCTCAGTGGCTATGTCCCAGGGAGCCCACCCCCAGGGAGACACAGTAGTTTCCCTGCCTTCACTAGCGTAGGCAGGGAAACCTGTTTGCTCCCGTCTGGAGGAAGCATTTTTTAAACTTCTGCCAAAAGGGAGCAAAAAGTAAGGGCCTGATTACAAGTCTGGTGGTCCGAGGACCACCAGACTCTTGGAGGCGTGGCTGTGGCAGTCCAGCCACTACCACACTGGTGCTACGACTACCCTAATACAACTAGGGCGGTTGGACCAGCATTGCACTGCAGATACCACCAGAGGATCACCTATCCCTGGCGGTGGTGTAGCAGTGTAGAGTCAGTAATATGCTTGGTGGATCCACTGCGGTTCCGCCAAACATATTACGAGTTTCCTCTCCACCACAGTTTTTATGGTGGTTCCTCCTCCATGATAACTGTGGCGGAGAGGAAACAAAGGGGGCCCTACATGGATTTCAGTCCATGCCATGCAGGAACTGTTTTTGGCATCCCCATTGTGGTGCCCATTTTCAGAGGCACCACTGTGGGAATGCCAAAAAAAGCCCACCAGACACGAGGAACACTCATAATGTGGCAGGCGGCACAACCACGGCTTTGGTGGTTCAAGAGCGAGCCGGCGACATGCCGGTCTGTTCTTGCACCGCCAAACTCGTAATCAGGCCCAAGGCTGTTCCCAGCTGGCAGGAGATTAAAAAATGCTTCCACCAGCTGGGAGACGACTTGTTTTCTGTTTCCCTGCCCACACTGCTGCTGGCAGGGTAACAAAACACACATTGCTCCTGCTTGGAGTGCACATGCAAAAAGTAGCTGCTCACTACGAGCGGGACCAATGCGGGAAACTTGTGGCCCCCAACGTGTTGGTTGGTGGGTGCCCCAGGTGGGCACCCACCTATAATTGATTTGGGCCCTGAGGGATGGGGCATATAAGCATCAGGAAGGGATGGTGCACGGCACCCTCCCCTTTTATCACATTTTCAGCCCCGGGATATGGGGTCCATGGGGCCTAATTAGGCTCAGGGAGGAGGACCGCCAGTCTCCTCCCTTTATTAATTGCTCCATGTCGGGAATGGGGTTCCCAAGGCCTAATAAGGCTCAGGGGATGGGGGGGCCACACAGCTCTTCCCCTTTTTAGGTCTCGCCTGTCGATGCGCATGCGCATCGAGCAAGCGAGACTATAGGGGCTCATCGACTCTTTATCTAACTTGCAAGGAATCGTGGCGATTCCTTGCAGTGCCCGTGACTTTTAAGCTCAATGCGCATGTGCATTGAGCTTAAAAGCGCGTGCACAGCCGCCCGCATTCCTCCGACACCTTTGAAGTGAAGCTTAGCTTCACTTCAAAGGCCCGGCTTCTTCACACCCACATGCCGCTCTGCCCCGCTCCGCCCCCTCCCCTGAGTCATCCTGCCTGCCCCTTCCCGCCGTGTCGCATTTCTCCTCCCCCCTCCCCTCTCTTCCCTCCGTCTTGTTTCTTTTGGCGATGTTCTTGTGTTCAAAAGCGGTCTTCACAAGCCTTTAGCATAAGTACACGGTCTGAATTCCATCGCCGGATCTGAAACGTTGACAGTGTCAGGGGTTAGCTAACACCACTCTCCGTCCGTCTACTAATGGTTATGTAAAACTACAATTTCATTTAATGTATCGCCTCACACAGCAGTCCAGTCCTGCTGTTTCTATACGCTGTAAATCATATGTTACTGTTAACCAGCTTAATAGTAATCGACTCAGGAGAATGGCAGCCAGCCTCGTCAGGATTCGAACTCAGGACTTGCAGATGCACCACATGCTTCAGAACGGGCATTCCCCTCACTGAACATCCCAGAGAGGTTTCGGACCAGTAATCCGTTTGCAACCAACACTCCCACACCGAGTGGTCTTAGTCAAACGTTTTGTAGAATGTCAGCCATGCTTTCTTGTGTAGGTCGGACAGAGGCAGTGAACTGAACCCAGCCCGCCTATCATGAGCATAAGTTGTTGGTACTCTGGTCGGTGCAGTGTTTCTCCTGCGCCCCCCTTCCTAGCTCAGGGTGACGGGGTTAAAGAGCTTCGAGTCGGGCTGAATGCAAGGACTGAACAGGATATTGCGCAGCCTGCTGTTCAGGACGTTTCCTCGGATTCCGCCTTTTGTTTGATTCAGCTGGGCTGAGATTTTCCAGAAGTGTCCCCGACCTTAAGATATCTCTGGGTTGCTGACCCTCCCATTCAAAACATCATTAGCGCTCTGTCGATGCTTAGAGTTCAGTCAGCTGGATTTATTTGCAGTTAGTATTTTATTTATTGAATAACATGTTATTCTCTATTTCTTATGCGGCCTTTGATTCAGGGTTGTAAAATCCTATGCAGGTATAAACGTATTTTCATAATGGCGTTGGGGCTTGTCAGTGAGTGGCACTTGGGTAAAGCGCTGGAAACTGAACAGTACGTAGGTTAAACAAACCTGCTTTTGTAACGCTGCTCCATAGGTATGGGAAGACGTTAAGTACATGTACTTCCGTTCACTGTGATGGGGGTGCTCCAGTGAACGTGCCTCGCATCTAATCGCGTGTTTGTGTCTATCCCACGCAAGGTCTGCCCCATCCATATTTCCATAAACTTGCGGTGTGTCGTCATTTTTCTGGCGTATTGGTACATGGTCGCAGCGTGCGGTTGTGGTCTGCCTCATAGTACTTTGGTGGTGACAGTCACCAAAAGCATGCAACCCTGTCCCTGGTAGCCGCTCCTCCGCACCTAGAAATGACACTTGCGTGAACCTAGAGTGGCTTAGTTTTGGGGAGCGTGACCTGAGCATATGCCAAGCATGCTTGCTGGACCTGAAGGAATCCTCGTAAACATGAAACCTTTCCTTCACCGAATTCAGTCAGTAATAGTACTGTGTACATATGTATATAATCTACTTCACTTGTTGCGTCCGATTGTTAGTGACTTTAGATACACGTTATGAGTTGTACCCGTGTGCTGCTAATAAGTTGAACACTGAGACTCTTTCCCACAAGCCTATCCTCAAACTCCCATGATCACTCAACAGCAACACTCCACATCACACCTCGCTTGTTTGAACAAATAAAAATATCCTCAAGCCAGTGTATTTCTTATTTATGCGCCCTCCTTTTTACTTGTTTTGAATCTCCCAAAGGGACAACAATTGAGTGTTATTGTTCTCCTTGTTTTGAATCTCCAAAGGGAACATTTATTGAGTGTTATAGGGGCGTTCCTTTCTAACCTCTGCTACTGCCCTGTGGCTTTTGAAGGAAATGGTGTCTTAACAGTTAAACGAGGCAGACAAGTAGTGAGGCTGTTATTGTATGTACATAACGTGATGTATAGGCTCCGGATGGCAAAACCTAACTTGACCTGAAAATACACCCTGACTTTTGGAAGTTAAATATGTCTGCCGATCAGTTTTATTCCAGGATGCTTGAAACGTAATGCTCCTAATATTTCTAAACTGATGCGTGGGAAGCAGCGTTTGGATCACTTATGTACTTTGCACAGATTACGCTGTCGTATGTGTGCCTTGCCTGCACTTTTAGAGTATTAAAGGGCTAACTAGCTGGCATGTGAGATGCACGTGCAGATCATAGCAGGGGGTCATAGATACTGTAGACAATTTGTAGACAGCCAAGACCCAGGTAGTCCAGTGTTTGGGGATCCAGATTACGACTCAGATCAGTGGCTAAATATGCAGTGAAACCCAAGATAATCGTTAGAAAATGACCATGAAGGCCGATGGGATTAGCAGTGATGGGATAATGGCTTTTCACTTGGAGTTGTTACTGGCCGCAGAGATGCTTAGATAATGAATAAGTCATGTGCCTGTTAGTTTCACCAGGTTCCTTGATGGCTCTCTGTATGTAACCCATTCCTGCAGCTGGATGCTTGTTTATTTACTTCATGGGTGCCCTCGGAATTCTCACTGGCATTGCTATTATAGTCTTCAAAACGAGTTTCACAGGCTCTGCCTGGTTCATAATCTCTTGATTTTTGGCTTGGATATGGGTCCTATATCGTACTCTGAATATGTAATACCAGTGGGTGTGTGTTTGCTTCTAAGTGTCTAAGTAGAAGTCTTCCTGTCCCGTCTCATGCTTTCTAGTTTATCTGTCAATTCAATGTCCCAAAGTTGGTGTGTATGTAAACCAGCACCTCTTTCTTGCTCCCATACCTTTGATACATTTACCTGCAGAGCAGGAGGTTGAGACATGGTGAGATGAAGGTAGAGCGCCGGCGCTGATGCCACAAGCCCCTCTTTTTCTTAAGCGCTTCTGCCTTGTTTTATTTGTAATTCTTTAGCATTGGATACAGGAAACCAAAATGCTAAACATTTACAAAAAAAACCCATAAACAATTCTAAAAGCACTAACTCTAATGGTGCGAGACCTATTGCATTTCCAATGCTTGTTATTATATGTGGCCTTGGGGGTTGGGGTCCTGAGAGCCAGAGAAAGCTTGAGGAGAGGGGCTGCATGCCTCCTCCCCTTAGAATTCAGCATTGGAGGATGGGGTCTCTGGGGTTTAGTAAGGTTCGAGGAGGGGGGACACGCGGTCCCCTCCCCTTTTTTGCTGAATTTATCATCAGGGCTTGGGGTCCTCTGGGTCTATTAAGGCTTGGGGACGAGGGTGCCTCAACCCCATAATATGTATGTTTTGATCCCAGGAGATGGGGTCCAGAGGCCTAAAGGCCAATTCTATGCCACATTGCCAAAGGCCGTGCACGGCATGGAGTTGGCACCCTGCAAGGCCGTTGATTGTCTTCGGGTTGGTTGCCCACAGGATCTTCGGCTAAGCATGGTGTGGGGTTGGCTGCCTGCAGGGGGGTGCCACCTGCAAATAACCCCCCGCAGTGTGCAGCCAAAGGCTTGCGCAGCGTGGGGCCGGCTGCATGTGGAGAGTTGGTTGCAGGGCCTGGCCACAACCTAACACTTTAAACTCTAAAAAACACAGAATTCACCACTTATAGTTAAAGTTATCTCTAGTAACTATAACGTGTGTCCTAAAGTAACTATAACTCTTGCCCTCACAGTGCACCTCCACATATTACATCACTCATGACATCTTCTATACAGTCATTGATAATATCACTACAACATTTGCAATAAAATTATTGATAGTAAAACTGTGCATGGTTGAAGTGCCAATTATAGTGACCTTAGGACAGGAGTTATAGTTATGTGAGATAACTATTCCTACAAGAGATAAATTTCTATGTTTTTTACAGTGTAAAATGTTACATTGTTACTGAACGTCTCACCTAACTATAAAGGTACTTTGTTTTATTTCTGTGAATATATATATGTCATGAGTGATGTCACTGGCCATGTCATGAGTGATGTAATATGTGACGTCATCAGCAGTGCATTGCACGCGCAAGTTATAGTGAGTCCAACTAACTATAACGTGGGAATTTCAATGGTTTTATGCGAGTAAAATTTCCACCTAACTATAACTGGTGTGAAACCTATGGTTTTTTCAGTGAATATATATATATAGCACTGTCTTTTCTGTCCCTGCCCGTTTGACATCGGTACTAGGGGGCTGGAACGTCTGGGGGCCGGAGGGAGCACGCTGAACACCTTTTCACTGGATATTGACTTTTGCTCCTCGCAACACTCTGCCACACAAACGCATTTCCACTTGGACACACCACTAGCAGCACTTACCTGGCTGATGCATTATGGAGCCTGTAGTTTCAACGAACAGCAGGCCTTGTGATTTCACTCCATTGGCGGTGTGGCGCCCAATAACGAATGGGACAGTGGCAGGAACTACTTAAACGAGCAGCAAAGTCGCCAGAACATTTCTTATGGCATCTGAGGAAGGCCTATGTCAGGCCGAAATGCATTATGCCCTAATTCAGCTTCATTAAAGTGTTTCCTCCGGTTTCCCCGCTGCGGCCTCTGCTTCTTCACAGGTGGGAGGAGTTCTTTTGATGTATATATATATATATATATATATATATATATATATATATATATATATATATATATATATACACATACGTGAATAATGACATCTGTTAAGGGGCAATATCAATTGTGTTTATTTGGTTAAATGCAGCAACTGAATATGGAATAAACGTTTTGAACTGAGATTCACGGAGTCAGCGCCTTCTTTGAATGGAAAAGTTTGGTGTGGTAAAGAATATATTTATATATATATATATATATATATATATATATATATATATTGTACTGTATTGTAATTTCATTTTTATAGCGCTTACTACCCCTGACGGGGCCTCGAAGTGCCTTTTCGGCGAGTAGCACGCTACTCCGGGACCCATAGAGGATTGGTGTTGAAGTAGTATAGTGAAACATGCAAGTACATTTTAAGTGGTGGATAGGTTAGTCAGTTATTTGGATTTGGAATGATAGCAGAAGGATAGAGGAGGACAAAGGTTTGTATTTATATAGAGCTTGTTGATGCACGCTATTCAGGAAGCCTACAAAGGATTAGTGGTGAATTAATATGAAGTAATTTCAGTGGTAGATATTAGTCAGTTACTTGGAGTGAGAAGGATAGCGGAGGGATAAAAGGGGAAGAAAGATTTGCATTCATATAGCACTTGTTACCCCTGATGGGTGTTGAATCGCTTTTCTGGCGAGTAGCACGCCACTCCAGAACCCATAAAGGATTACTGTTGAAAATGAGTATAGTAAAAATAAAAAATAAATGAAGTAATTTGAGTAGGGATATGTTATTCCGTTATTTGGTTAGTATATTAGTATAGTTTAATATGGAATGTGAGAAGTGAACATGTTAGTCTGTTAATTTCGATTGAAAAGGATAGTGGAGGGATAAAAGAGTGAAAGATTTTTTTTTATGTCTTAGCAATAGGAGGAGGCTTTTGGGTAAGTAAAAAGGAGTTTTGGAGGGAGGACTCAGAGGAAAGATTTTAGAAAGGTTTGTTTTAGGGGATCGGTATTGTAAAAGAGGTGTCAGATGATGCAAGGAGGGGTAGAGTAGGAGAGAGTCTAAAAAGGGTTATTTTGGCAATCATAGTAGTGGTATGGGGTTTGGGATACATGAGAGAGTGGATGTAGAGGATATATTGATAGATGTATAGGATGAGAGATATGGTAGTGCATTGGAATGAGTAGTAGAAGAAGTTTGAGATGAGGCAGAAGGTTGGGCTAGAAGATATATTGAGCAAAGTATAGACTGAGAAATAGGGTAGTGCATTGGAAATGCTAAATTAGAAGAAAGTGATAAATGTATAGATCCATAATTACATTGAAAGTATATAGATACATAAAGGAGGTAAGTGTATGTAGATTAAAGATATTGATAGAGGCACAGGATGAGAAATAGGGTAGTGCATTGGATATGCTTTTTCAGGAGAAAAGTAACAGACACACAGATCTAAGTATATGGAAGGTACATAGATGCACAATGGAAGTATGTACATGTAGACCAAAAATGATTTTTATGTATTTATTATTATTATTATTTTTTCTCTCAACAACATAATTATTTTACATGTTTATACAAAGTAATACACAAAGATAGGTACATATCTATAGTGGAAAAAAAATGCTTGTATACAGAGGGATATGCTGTAAATGTCTGTTTGCGTATGGTGCTTATGTGGGGAAGAGCCAAATCTTGAGTAGTTTTCTGAAGATAAGGTGGTTGTCTGTGGACCTTATGTTGGGGGGTAAAGAGCTCCATAGTTTGGCTGCTTGAACAGAGAAGGATGTGCCACCCATGTTTTTTTTCTTGTATGGTGGGATTTTGAGGCGAGATGCTCCTTTAGAGCAGAGGTTTGTTGAATGTGTTTGGTGAATTTATTCCTGATGAAGAGTAGTCCCATTCCATGTATTGCTTTGTGGGTGATACAAAGCAGCTTGAACGTGGATCTTCTGGCAACCGGTAACCAACGCAGGGCTTTCAAGGCACGGGAGATGTGGTCTCGCGGTTTGATATGCAAGAGTAGTCAGGCAGCCAAGTTCTGAATCAGTTGTAGTCTTTTCATGGTCGTTAAAGGTGATCCGTGGTAGAGGCTATTGGCGTAATCAAGTTTGGACAGAACAAGGGAGATTCTTTTTTTTTGTTCATATCTTTTTATTAAGTTTTTGCAATTACAGAGACCCCCGAGGGGGTAGCATACCAATCATATATCAGTCGTTACACTTAGAAAAAGGTTCACACAAAGTTCATAAAAACATCTCAACTGTTACACATGGGGGTGTACTCCACCTGGTGGGATAGTATATACTCGCTCATGGATTCGCGAGTGAGGAAAACTAAGCGTCTAAGAGAGAGTGTCGCACTCTGGCATATCCCAGGAGCCACATGCTGGCAGAGTTAGGTATGTCCGTCATCCCCGTGTTTGTTCACATGTCCCCTTACTAGACAGTCCTTGACTAACGTGCAATGTGTCTGTCGGCAACGAAATTACCGACCAAAACCTGAACTCAAAACTGTGGTAAGGAACTCCTTCTTAGAACCTGAAGAGAGGGAGGGCATTGAGGACAAGCATGGGCGATTGGATGTATGGTGGGCGGAGGGCGTGCAAGCTAGCGGCCCGAGAGGGTGAAGGTCCCGAGGGCGTCGGGGGGGGGAGTGTTCATTCTGGCGCAGATGGCTGGCATTTTCCCTGTCAGGGCAACTGATTAGGTGGGTCGGAGTGTTGTGAGGAGTCGCAGGGGTGAGGCGGGGAAGGCCTCAGTGCATCGTCCGGCACTGTCTCTTGCTTAAATGGTATGAGTAGCTGTGTCCATTCTAGGGAGATGGGATGTTTTCGTGTACCCTTCACTTCTTCCTCCCGTAGGGTTTCTTCTTCCGCCGCCCCCCCACTTGTTGACTGCCCCTATCCATGCCGCTTCTGGGGGGCCCGAGGGGGCTCTCCAGTGCATGGCTATTGCGTGCTTTGCGAGGATTAGGGCAAGGAATGCGAAGCGCCATTGCAATTTTTTGGATTTCTTCCGTTTGTAGGTTCCCAGGGCACAGATTTCCCACATGTCGATGTGCGGTAGATTAACCAGTGTGAGGAGCGTTTGGTGTATTCTGGTCCAGTAGCATTGCAGGGAGGGGCAATCCCAGAACATGTACCGAAAGTTCGCTTCCACCAGCTGACATCGGGGGCAGCTAAATTGTGTATCCGGATAATACCAGTGCAATTTGTCTGGTGTGAGGTAGGCTCGGTGGAGTATGTTGAACTGTATGCATTAAAAATTGTCCGGGAGGGAGGTCATACCAGTCGACTAGCTGCTCGTAGGTTCTCAGTTGCCCCTCATGAAACAACGCCTCCACCTCCGTCACTTCGTGATCAGTCCAGGACTGCAGGGCTCTAGTAGTGTAGTATCTGTCCCCGCGGGGGAAGCCTACCAAGGGCAACAGTGGGGAGTATGGTGGTCGGTCCTTTGACATTCTATGGACGCGCATCATGCACTTACATGCTATGGAGAATTGAACCGGGTGGGTACGGGTCGGTTTGGTGCCGGGCAGGAGCATCCGTCGTATGGCTTGGAGAGGTATCCTGCCGGCCTCCGTTGTCATCTCCCCAAAGCACCTCTCTGCTGTCCAGTGGGAGAGCCATTGAAGCTGCGCAGCAAGGAAGTAAGATTCAAAGGACGGGGCTCCTAGGCCACCACACGCGGTGGGCAAATACAGGGTGCGTAAAGCAACTCTGTGCCGGCCATTTCCCCATATCAGCGTTGTGAGCAAGGCGTCTAGTTCTCGGTAAAAGGACTGGGGCAGGATCACTGGGAGGTTGGCAAAATGGTAGAGCATTCTGGGCACCATTATCATTTTCACGATGGCCACCCGGCCGATGGGTGCCAGTGGTAGAGTCTTCCAGAAGTCCACCGCTGACCGCAGGCCCGCCAGCGCCCTGCGGTGGTTACCTTCGTACAGATCGGTCGGGGAGTGATAGAGTCACACTCCAATATACCGGGGGGCTGCTGCACTCCACCGTAAGGTCTGCGCACCTATCACCACATCGTGTGGTGCCAGGTGGGGGTGAAGCGGGTAGATGGTCGACTTCCCCCAGTTAACCCTGAGGCGTCACCGAAATCTTGCAAGGTTTCCCAAATCGAAGTGTGGTCTCCTGTCACGTCCCGAACGTAAATTAGCAGGTCGTCTGCGTATAATAAAACACAGTGTGTCGTTCCTGCAATCGGGATCCCCCAGGACGTCCCCTCCCGTCGCAGCCGTATAGCCAGGGGCTCCACTGCCAACAGAAAAAGGAGGGGGGAAAGTGGGCACCCCTGTCGGGTCCCCCTCTCCACCGGGAAGGGAGCAGAGATAAACTTACCGACTCTCACCCGGGAGGTGAGTCCCTTATACAAGAGTTTTGTGTATGCCAACAAATTTTGGCCTATATTTAGCTTGCGGAGGACCGCGAACAAGTGGGGCCATTTCAGAGTGACAGAACAAGGGAGATGGTAGTTTGGATCTTGTGTGGAAATCCCAAATGAGGGGAAATTTGTTGCAGCGTTTTTATAGTAGCAAAGCTTGATCTTGCTAGTTTATCCACTTGGGCATTCATCGACAGCTTGGAGTCCATGGTCATTCCGAGGTTTCTTACTTCCTTCGATACTTTAGGCAGTGATCCCAGTTCATCAGGGCATGTGGCAAGCGGGTTGTAATGTTTCCAATCGCCACACGTGAGTATTTCAGTTTTTGAAGCATTCAATTTGAGATGGCTCCAGGTCATCCACTGATCCATGGCTCTGAGACAGCTGAAAATTGGTGATTTTCCAATGTCTTTGGGACATTCCAGTTGAAGGAGTATTTGCGTGTCATCTGCATAGTTATAGCACGTGAGGTGAAATGTATTGATCAGTACTGGTAATGACTTCATGTAGATGTTGAAAAGCATGGGCGAGATGATAGAACCTTGAGGGACCCCTGCTTTTGTGGAGCATGGTTTGGACGAGAAAGGTGGGGTATGGATGACATTAGTTCTGTTTCGAAGGTAGGGCGCTATCCAGTCTAATGCAGTTCCCTCTATGCCGGCTTCATAGAGTCTTTCTTTCTGAGTGTCATGGTCAACCGTGTCAAAGGCAGCCGAGAGGTCCAAGAGGAGTGGTGCAGCAACCCCTGTGCAGTCAACTGTATTCTTTAGGTCATCCCAGATGGCAAAAAGGGCAGATTCAGTGCCTCTTCCCGGATGGAATCCTGTTTGGAAGTCTGAAAGTATGTCATTCTCTTCAATGAATTGTGACATCTGAGCGAATGCTGCTCTTTCTATCAGTTTGCCCAGGAACTGTCCATTTGTAATAGGTCTGTAGTTGTCAGGGTTCAGCGGGTCCAAGTTTGTTTTCTTCAGTAAAGGGCGTATGTATGACTTTTTGAGTTCTTCTGGAAATATTCCAGTAGTTAAGGAATCGTTGATGATTCTTCTTACTGGAGTGGCAGCAGAGGTTGTTAAAAGAATTGTCTTGAAAGTTTGTGGCGGACAGGGGTCAGAAGGGCTGCCAGCAGGCCTGCCAGCAGGCCTGCTTGCTTTGACCAGGTCCAAAAATTAATTTGTGTGAGATGTGTCGGAAGGAACGGAGAGGCTTGATTAGAGCATTCTTGGATTGTTGTTTTGTACAAGGGTTAGTGCTGGTGCTTTGTTTCTGTTTTCAGTACGATTCCAATGTGTCTGCTTTGTCCGTGTAATGATTTGCCAGTTTGTCTGTGAAATCTTGAGTAACAGGATGAGTTCCTTCTAGGCAATTTGGTTTGCGAAATTCATTGATTATTTTATAGAATTTTTTATTTGCACATTTGGCATTTTTAATTCTATCTGAATAGTACCTTTTCTTAGCTTTTTTGATAGCAGACTTGTATGATCTGTTAATTTTCTGTAGGTGAAGTTTGTCTTGTTTGGCGTTTGTTTTGAGCCAGGTACGTTGAAGCTTTCTAATTTGTTGTTTTATGTCTTTTATTTCTATGTTTCTCCAAGGCGCTTTTGTTCTTTTGTTCTGTTGTGTGGTTTTGAGTGGTATCAGGATGTAGCCACTCATATAGATTTTGAACAGAATGTATGCGTTCCAGATTTGTACTGGATGTTAGTTGTGTTTCCAAGTGTTCCAAATTGAGTTTGTTCCACGGTCGATAGGTGGATGGATGTAAGGTAGTTTTAGGTGAGTCGCTTAGCATTGTTTTATGTTGGAAGGCAAGCAAGTGGTGGTCTGACCATGTGACTGGAGTTATAGTTTGAAAGGTAACTAGTTCAGTATTAGCAAAAATGACATCTAGGATATGTCCAGCGGTGTGTGTCGGATTGTGGACAATCTGATGCAGGTTCAATGTGTCTAGGCCGGTGATTATAGTTTTTGGATGGGTCATATTGGGTTTATCAAACCAAATGTTAAGGTCACCCAGAACGCAGAGGTTGGAGTGTATTGTTATCAGGTTTGAAACTGTGTCTGGAAGTGCCTCTGGGAATGTTGCCTTGCTAGGTGGAGGTCTGTAAAGGAGCAGGAAGTTACAGGACAAAGATGGTGTAGGATTGCATCTTGTTAGAAGAGCCTCACAATTCTTTATAGAGATGTTGTCAATTTTAGTAATATGTATTGTTTGCCTGAATACAACAGCTAGACCACCTCCTTTTTTGGCTATACGATTTTGGGTGACTTTTTGATAGCCTAGAGGAATGGCTTCATGCAGGACTGGAGCCATATGTTCTTCCAACCATGATTCGGTTATGAATAGTATATCTGGTTTTGCATCGGTGAGAAGGTCGTAGATGTGATGCTTGTTTTTAGAGAGGGATCGAGCATTTATTAGTAGACAGTTTGGTGAGTGGCCTTTGGTGATAGTGGGACTTTGTTTGGTAGAAGAGTGATCAGTATTGTGTGGGTTTGTAGCAGGTGTGTTTTTAGTGCTGGTATTAGCTGTATAAGGATAGCAATCGTGTAGCTGTTCTGTATCGTGTTCCTCATCCAGCATGCTAAGAAGGCATTTTGATGGGTCTGCATGTGTATGTGTTGGAGATGGTGTTTGAGAGTGAGTTGGAGTGCTGTGTCGCTTTTGTGGTGTAACATTGTTGTGAAGTAGACATGGGGAAGCAAAGCTGTGATGTGTGGCATGTTGTTTATATTTTTTGTGTGTGTTTAAGGCAGAAGGTGTATGAGTCAGGGGAGGTGGTGCAGCATGTGGGTCATGTAGTAATGTTCTAAATTGTCCAATGGTTGAGAGGTGGTTAGAAGAGAGGTGCTGTATTGCCTTATCTGTGTTAGGTGTGGTGGAAGAGTGAAAGCTTGGCATTGGAGTTTGTTCATTTGTGTGGTTTGAAAGGTGGGTATATGTTTGTATTTTGTGATGGTAAGTATTATGATTTGTTGCGCTTTACAGATCTTGTGCTGGTGTGTGTTGTAAGTTTTGCTTTTGAGGAGTAGTGAAAAAGGGTGCTGATGTTTATGTTTCATGCAAAGGATTTGGTTGTGTAGTATTGTTTGTGAGAGGAGGATGTGACTTAGAGAGGGTGGTGATGTGTTTATGAGTAGAGTGTATGTTGTGTGTAGGAGGGAATGAAGTAGAGGTGAGAGTCTTTATCTTAGACTGGTTTGTTGCAAGAGTTACAAAGTGTGGTGGTGTGCAGTGTATGTGTTGTGCGTTAGTGTCATTATGGTAAAAGGGAGAGGAGGGTGTTTGTTGGACAACTGATGAAAGGATGATTATATGTTTGTTAGTGATAAAAGGTGGTCTGTTAGGTGTAATTACAGCAGGGAGAGTGTGTCTGATTGGGATGTAGTTATGTATGGTGTTGATTGGCGTTGTGTTAGTGATGAGTGTATTGGTTAGTGGTATAGGATAGAGTTATGTACTGTTTGTAGGTGATGGTGGATATGTGTGGTAGTTGGGATAGTAGTGTGTGTGGATGTGCTTTGGTTGGGTTTGTAGTGCAGGCTGGTACAATAATCTGTGCATAGTGTTGTGCATGGTGTACATTTGGTGTGAGTGTGTTGCTCTGTTTGTGGATGTGGATGGTGTGGGCTGGGTATTGCTAAATGAGAACAATGGCAGCATTTCTGGCCCTAGTCCCGACCAGTCTCGAACAGGACCAAACAGGCAACTACCCTTGTCCTCTCTGCCCTTAGCCTCGACGCCCGGGCTGAGACGCCCTAACCCTGGCCTTTTTTTATAGCCCTAGTAATCAGGTGACCCCTTAAGCCAATGGGAACCCTAGCCCTAACACTATCCAATCACAACACTAGTCCTAAAATCTGGAACCAATAGGAGACCAGGACCTTACAGCCAATCTTAGCCCTAGTCCAAGCACCCAATCAGTTCAAAAACCCTGATCTCTACGTCCAATAAGGGCCCTAGTCCTACCAGTAGTCCCAAAACAAGTCCATGCAACCAATGGCACAGGTAGCCCTAGTCCCTACTTCCAATAGAAAGCCTAACCCTACTCTAAGTCCCACACCTAGTCCAGCAACCAATCACACCAGAAGCCCTAATCGCTACTTCCAATTAAAGGTCTAACCCTAGCCCTAGTCCCACCCTACTCCCAACAACCAATAACATAGGAAGCCCTAGTCCCTACTTCCAACAGAAATCCTAACCCTAGCCCTAGTCCCAACCCTACAATGATTGAACAACAGACCCAGAAACCAACGAGAACCCTCAAATACCCAACCAATGAGGAGATTAACCCTAATCCAATAGAAACACCAGATACAACCACAAATCAGTGTAGACATGTACCAACCACTAGCAGACCATATAAGGTCCCAGCAACCTCAGACAAGGTTTGCTGGCCAGGGATTTGGAAGCTGCTTCTCCTGTTCAGAATCTCCTGGGAGACAGACAGGCCCAATCCACACTTTGGACTTCAGCAGTTAAGTGCCTCACTAACTTGAAATCTAACAATACAATACATGCACCGCACGGTGCCTGCCACGTTGAGCATCGCAATGCAAAACATGGGTTTTTAACATTCCGTGCGGTGCTGCAGCCAGCAGCACCATCCGCAATGTCAAACTACCGGGATGTGCCCGCCAGTGTGGTAGGCGCATCCTAAAACAGCAGGCGGGACCGGCGTACCTATGGCGGATGGTCACAGCTCCGCAGGGATGGCGGGTGGGCAAAAGTCCACCCACCATCCTAATAGGCCCCTAAATTTGAATTGTCTTTAGACAGCTGCTTGACAAATCCTGGATAGCAGTTATCTATTGAGAAGACATCTGGGGAAGTATTGCCTAAGTGGTGTCTCACAATTCAATGTGACCCTTCAGTTCCTTATCACCAGTTCACAGATATGTTACATTTTTATGAAGGGATTGTGATAAGGTTTATGTGAGTTTAGTTCATAGTTCTATGTCTACGAATGTAGATAAGCTATACAACAAACACGTTATTCAAACCACTGAGATGGTATGTCATTAATTTTCGTGAATATCTTCTCTATCAGAGGGATAGTTTAAGTAACCCATCAGTGTATACTTTCCAGGTTTTTTTGAGGTCAAGCAAGCACTATTATTGCCTTTGACATATTCCATGAAAAGCCGTAAAGATCTCCATCTCCATATAGTCTGTATTATAGCCATATACCCCGCCATAGCGAGCTATACTGGCTATTAAAGGCCCGCTCCCACGTTAAAGGCCCGAGCCGAAGGTGAGGGACTTTAACAAGGGAGCGGGTCTTTAATAGCCGGTATAGCCCTGCTTCGAAGGGCTATAAGGCTATTAGAACATTCTGCCACTAGAGGGCAGAATTTCTAACAAATAAGACAAAGGCTTCTCAATCCCCTCGAGCTCCGAGAGGCCTTTGTAAAACATTGGAAAGTTGCTCTGCAGGCCTTTACCGGCCCGTAGAAGCAGGAAGCACTCGATTGTCTTCAATGGAGCTCCCATAATTCCAATGTTCTAATAGTTGTTATGAAGTGTTCCTTCTTGTTGTCATGTGTATATCTTGTTCACACAGATTAACATTCCAGTTATTTCATATGTTTCCAGTAAAAGGGGTTAAAAGGACACCTTTTCAGAAGCAGAGAAGGGGCTCAGACCTCTAGGCAATTCATGTCACCACTGTTACTTGATGTGTTGAGTGCGTCACTGGGGTGTAAACGCATCCTTGAGTCTGGGCACACCATTCGGGTTCGTCATAAAGAGACAGACTCCGTTTTTGCTTCTGCCAATGAATTTGTTTAATCAATCATTAGTTGAAAAAAGTTCAAAGAATCATAGTTTCCAATATTTTGATTGTTCTCAAAAAAGGAAGAATAGTTGATAATTACAAGACGGGCTCCGATGCATTTCGGGCGGGAAATGCCCTTTGTCAAGGAGCTCTGTAAACACAATAATACGCTTTTATAATGCAGAATCTAACTCAAAGTGAAATTAAAATCAGGTAAATAGCAAGGTATCAATGTCTGGGGGCATGCGGGGACGCGTGCAGGGTGGCGGGTACAATCATAACTCAAAAACCTTATAAACCGGGGTTAGTGGCAAGAAAACAATGTGGGTGGAAAAAGGATGAGGAGAAAGTCTCTGGAAGCTTTCCCTTGGATATTTCTGAAATGTTAATTTAATAACATTAAACTTTGTAAGTGTCTCTCGACTTTCTCCTCATCCTTTTTCCACCCACATTGTTTTCTTGCCACTGACCCCGGTTTATAAGGTTTTTGAGTTATGATTGTACCCGCCACCCTGCACGCGTCCCCGCATGCCCCCAGACATTGATACCTTGCTATTTACCTGATTTTAATTTCACTTTTATAAAAGCGTATTATTGTGTTTACAGAGCTCCTTGACAAAGGGCATTTCCCGCCCGAAATGCATCGGAGCCCGTCTTGTAATTATCAACTATTCTTCCTTTTTTGAGAACAATCAAAATATTGGAAACTATGATTCTTTGAACTTTTTTCAACTAATGATTGATTAAACAAATTCATTGGCAGAAGCAAAAACGGAGTCTGTCTCTTTATGACGAACCCGAATGGTGTGCCCAGACTCAAGGATGCGTTTACACCCCAGTGACGCACTCAACACATGATATAACAAAGACGTACACGGACGGTTACGTCACTTGTTGGAGCACCTACAACCTTTTAAACATTGCTAAAGAAATTCACATGAAAATTTCTAAACATTAGCTGTGCGCCACGCCTTATAACCTTATTATTCGTACCACTGTTACTTGTGCATCTGACCTGGCTACTCATGTGACGGAGCATTCAGGGAAAGAATCCATGGAAGCAGCATATCCTGTTGAGAATGTCTCCTTGTTCCAGCCATTTTAAGATGGCACCCTGAAGGCAAACAGTTCCTCTGACTCATTTATACCGCAACTCGAATTATGCACTTAGACCACTGATCTGAGTAACTATATCCTTTGTCTATCCCCTCACCAGGCTTGTGCTTGTCAGTGTTTGCCTACTCTCTGAAGGGTGCATGATGTACACTGCTGGGCTCACCTGTTAATCACTTGTGCTGCCGTCACTCATTTGTTTACTGCATGAAACTGACCTTCAGCACTCATCATAGTGACTACTCCACAATGTAGGCATTGGAGTACACCAACCCCATCAACTCATTGAAAGGTGTGTCAGGAGGGCAAATGGGGTCAATAAGTATCAAGAGGGGAGACTATCCGATTCCTTTGTGTTGAAAGAAGGACTCGTAGGCCGATATAAGTTACACTGTTCTTCTTTAATCCAAATTACAGGTTATACAGCGACACCGAACACAGCAGCAACCTCCACCCTTCTCCTTCAGCAACTGACTCTCCCCGCTACGTTCTCTACTCCTCACATTCCATACATTCCACACGTGCACACACATACACGCGCTAACACATACACGAGACATGACACGCGCACAACACTACATGTATAGCCAATACCACACATTGCTATTATATTACCACGTGGTGTTTCTCACAATGAAAGGTACTGCCATGAGAATGGAGTCTTCTCAAACCTAAACTGATTACCGTGAGGCAGGGTCAAGAATGATGGACACGAAGTTGTTGATCAAATCTCTTACTTTCCTCATGCCCCAGCGAAAACCGGGCCCTAAGGTAGGTGACGTTTGGGACACACAGTTGCATGTGGAAATATCAAGGGGAAATATATTGTTATACAAAAATATTCTGGCCTAAATATCGACTTTAAAAATATAGAGAAGGTGTAAGTATATATAGAGATAAGTGTAGATTTACTGTTCTTAAATGCACACCTATGTATCGTGAAGATATATTTAACTAAAAGTTACATATATGTGAAGATACATATAAATAACGTCAAAGTACATAGATGCGCATTTATCTAAATTATGTCTGTAATTATCTAATTACATATATATACAATGACTTTCATAATTTTTGAAGCCAGTTTTTAGGCCACAATATTTTTGTATAGCGATAATCTGCTCAGAATATTCTGGCAGAAAACTGCAGTCAGGAGCGCTAGCAGAAATCCGTCAATTTGGTCAGCTTCTGGCTGCACCTACTCTTCTATTTGCTGTTTAATCTCTGAGATGAATTTGTTGCAGGTGGAGAATTTCCTGCAATTGAAGTATTGTGCCATCATTGCTTTGCAATCTCATTTGAGAAACCCGTTTTGTATGTTTCCTCACATCCCCTTAGAGTGACACATAATTCTGGACCTGCAAAACAAAAGTGTTTCCTCTTATTTCAGAAACCTGTGCGCTGAGATTCTAATGTTGTAAGGGCTACCTAGAGCTTCTCTGTCCCATAAAGAGCAAACGCAATTAAATGTATCCTGGTCATGGATCCCTATTTTTCAGAAATTGACAATTTAGCAAATCTCCCTTAGTAGGCCTCATTTTTTTACCAGTTTATAAAGGTGGTCTGCATATTTTGCTTTCATGCACTTTAAACATTTCTCAAAAGATTTACAGGGTGATCCTAAGGTAGCATGGAGCAGCAAAGCAAACTCAAGAATGGGTGAAGTGGGCTTTGCTGAGGGACTCGGAAAACAATGCTCCAGCGCTCTACATCCTTCAAGACATTTGAGGGTCTTCCACAACTTCAATGTAGACCTTGGGACACTTGGTACAAAGTACAGAAACACATGGCCAGTGGCCCAAATAAATGACCACCAGGTATATTACAATGTTTCAATGTTTCCAGCTTAAGATCCTTAGTCAAGACCATCTAGTTTACACAGCCAACTAACAAATGCATTAGCTGCAGGTTAACATGTGCAAGAACCCTATCAATCAATCAATCTTGCCATTTGTATAGCGCACTACTCACCCGGGAGGGTCTCAAGGCGCTTGGGGGGAGGGGTATGCTACTGCTCGAACAGCCAGGTCTTGAGTTGTTTCCTGAAGGCGAGATGGTCCTGGGTCAGCCGAAGGTGGATGGGGAGGGAGTTCCAAGTCTTGGCAGCCAGGTAAGAGAAGGATCTTCCTCCGGCGGTGGCTCTTCGGATGCGTGGTACGGCTGCGAGGGCGAGGCTGGTGGACCGTAGCTGGCGGGTGGCCGTGTAGAAGGTCAGGCGGTCGTTGAGGTACTTGGGGCCCAGGTCATGGAGAGACTTGTGTGCGTGGGTGAGGAGCCGGATCGTGATCCTCTTGTCGACGGGGAGCCAGAGCAGGTTCCTCAGGTGGCTGGAGATGTGGCTGTGTCAGGGGACATCCAGGATGAGTCGGGCGGAGGCGTTCTGGATGCGCTGGAGTCTTTTCTGTAGCTTGGCTGTGGTTCCGGCGTAGAGGGCGTTTCCGTAGTCCAGTCGGCTGGTGACGAGTGCCTGGGTGACAGTCTTCCTGGTCTCGGTCGGGATCCAGCGGAAGATCTTCAGAAGCATACGCAGGGTGTTGAAGCACGATGAGGAGACGGTGTTGACTTGTCTGGTCATCGAGAGGGAGGGGTCCAGGATGAAGCCCAGGTTGCGTGCGTGGTCGGTTGGCTTGGGTGCGGTGCCCAGGGCTGGGGGCCACCAGGAGTCGTCCCAGGCGGAGGGCGAAGATCCCAGGATGAGGACTTCCGTCTTGTCCGAGTTCAGTTTCAGGCGGCTGTCCTTCATCCACTCGGCGACGTCTTTCATCCCTTCGTGTAGGCAGGTTCTGGCGGTGTCGGGGTCTCTTGTGAGGGAGAGGATCAGCTGGGTGTCGTCGGCGTAAGAGATGATGTTGAGGTTGTGCTGGCGTGCGATGGCTGCGAGAGGTTTCATGTAGATGTTGAAGAGGGTGGGGCTGAGTGAAGATCCTTGCGGGACGCCGCAGATGACTTCGGTGGCCTCGGAGCGAAACGGGGGAGGCGGACTCTTTGCGTTCTTCCGGCGAGGAACGAGATGATCCACTCCAGTGCCTTCTCTTGGATACCGATGTTGCTGAGGCGCTGGACTAGGGTGCGGTGGCAGACCGTGTCGAACGCAGCGGAGAGGTCCAGGAGGATGAGGGCCACTGTTTCCCCCTTGTCGAGCAGGGTCCGGATGTCGTCGGTGGCTGCGATGAGGGCGGTCTCAGTGCTGTGGTTGGCTCTGAAGCCGGACTGCGAGGGGTCGAGGGATCCGTTCGTCTCGAGGAAGGCGGTCAGCTGTCTGTTGACAATCTTCTCGATGACTTTAGCAGGAAAAGGGAGGAGCGAGATGGGGCGGAAGTTTTTGAGATCGGTGGGGTCCGCTGTAGGTTTCTTCAGGAGGGCGCTGATCTCGGCGTGCTTCCAGCTCTCCGGGAAGGTGGCGGTGTTGAAGGAGGCGTTGATGATGTTCCGGAGTTGGGGTGCGATGGTGGAGTCGGCCTTGTTGAAGACGGGGTGTGGGCAGGGGTCGGTCGGTGATCCGGAGTGGATGGTGTTCATCGTGCGGGCTGTGTCTTCGGTGGTCACCGTGGTCCAGGTGCGAAGGGTGGCGGTGGGGGGCGTTGGTTCGACGGTTGGGTGCGTGGGTGGGGCGCCGAAGCTGTTGTGGATGTCGGCGATCTTGCGATGGAAGAACGAGGCGAGGGAGTCGCAGAGGTCTTGTGACGGAGTGATGTTGTTGGTGCCGGTGCTGGGGTTGGAGAACTCCTTGACGATAGTGAAGAGCTCTTTGCTGTCGTGAGCGTTGTTGTCCAGTCGTTCCTTCAGGGATTTCTTCTTGGTGGTGCGGATGAGCTGGTGGTGCTTGCGGGTAGCGTGTTTGAGGGAGGTCATGTTGTCGGTGGTCCGGTCGAGGAGCCAGGCTTTCTCGAGGGTGCGGCAGGTCTTCTTGGAGTCCTTGAGGTCGTCGGTGAACCAGGATGCCTTCTTGCTTCTGGGTCTGCTGGGAGGGTTCTTTAGTGGCGCGAGGTCGTCGGCGCAGGCGGTCAGCCACTGTGTGAAGTTGCAGACTGCTTCGTTGGGGTCCGTTGTGTTGGCGGGTGGGCTCTGGCTGAGGGAGGTGGTGAGCTGGTCTGCGGTGATCTTGCTCCAATTCCTGTGAGGTACCTGTTGCGGGTGGTGGTGGGTCGTGGATCTTTTGAAGCTGAAGTGGACGCAGCTGTGGTCGGTCCAGTGGAGTCCGGTGGCGTGGCTGAAGGTGATGTACTTGCTGGAAGAGAAGACGGGATCAAGTGTGTGGCCGGCGTAGTGGGTGGGGGTGTTGACCAGTTGCTTGAGTCCGAGGTTGGCGAGGTTTTCCAGCAGGGCGGTGGTGTTGCGGTCCTTGTTGTTCTCCAGGTGGAAGTTGAGGTCCCCGAGGAGGATGTAGTCAGTGGAGGGGAGGGCGTGAGGGCTGATGAAGTCTATGATGTCTTCGCTGAATTGTGTGCGTGGTCCCGGGGGTCTGTAGACGAGGGTGCCTCTGAGGGTCGTCTTAGGGTCGGTGTGAATCTGGAAGTGGAGATGTTCGGCTGCGGCGAAGGAGTCGTTGGCGTCGGTCGTGATGCGGATGGTGTTCCTGTGGACGATGGCGATGCCACCTCCGGTCTGGTTGATGCGGTCCCTCCTGATGATCTTGTACCCGTCCGGGATGGCGATGGCGATGTCGGGTGCAGAGGAGGCGTTCATCCAGGTTTCCGTGAGGAAGGCGACGTCCGGTGATGTAGCGTCGAGGTGGTTCCAGAGTTCCACGGCGTGTCTGTGGACGGAGCGGGTGTTGATCAGGATGCACTTGAGGTGGTTGCTGCTGGTGTTTGTCTTGGCGGGTGCGGGGCAGGTTCGGAGGCAGGTGAACTTGCAGGTGCAGCAGGTGAAGGGTCCGTGGGTGCGTTTCGGGGTGGCTCGGCAGCAGGCGTGGGTCCGGCCGGCATTGAGTGCGTTGAGAGTGGCGGCGTCGTAGGTCAGTCGGGTCGTCTTGCCTCGGCGGGGAGGGCCAGGGGTCCTGGCGCTGGGCGCGGGCCAGGCGCGGAGGGGCGCAGATGGGCTTACCTCTGGCGCACCTTCGGTGCTCAATCGGCGCTCCCACTGCGCGCGGTCGCTCTGGGGGCGTCATAAGTAAGGAGCCGGGAGGGAGGAGCAGCTGGGTGGCGGGAGCAGGGTGGCGAATGGAATCACAGGGGGGCGGGGCTGCAGGGAGGCAGCGGCGGGAAATTCCAAGAAGCAGCGGGCAGCGGGAAATTCCCAGGAGCAGCGGGAAATTCCCAGGAGCAGCGGGAAATTCCCAGGAGCAGCGGGCAGCGAGCGAAGGAATCTGCAGGCAGGAGGCGGCAAAGGCAGGCAGGAGTGGCAGCAGTGAGTGGGGCGACCAAGCCCTGTGGAGGGCTGAGCGGTCACACTCTGTGGTCCCCTACGGTCCCCTTAAGTAAGGAGCCGGGAGGGAGGAGCAGCTGGGTGGCGGGAGCGGGGCCGCAGGGAGGCAGCGGCGGGAAATTCCAAGAAGCAGCGGGCAGCGGGAAATTCCCAGGAGCAGCGGGAAATTCCCAGGAGCAGCGGGAAATTCCCAGGAGCAGCGGGCAGCGAGCGAAGGAATCTGCAGGCAGGAGGCGGCAAAGGCAGGCAGGAGCGGCAGCAGAGAGTGGGGCGACCAAGCCCTGTGGAGGGCTGTGTGGTCACACTCTGTGGTCCCCTACGGTCCCCTTAAGTAAGGAGCCGGGAGGGAGGAGCAGCTGGGTGGCGGGAGCGGGGCGGCGAATGGAATCACAGGGGGGGCGGGGCCGCAGGGAGGCAGCGGCAGGAAATTCCAAGAAGCAGCGGGCAGCGGGAAATTCCCAGGAGCAGCGGGAAATTCCCAGGAGCAGCGGGAAATTCCCAGGAGCAGTGGGAAATTCCCAGGAGCAGCGGGAAATTCCCAGGAGCAGCGGGCAGCGAGCGAAGGAATCTGCAGGCAGGAGGCGGCAAAGGCAGGCAGGAGCGGCAGCAGTGAGTGGGGTGACCAAGCCCTATGAGAGATCTTCCATCGAAATGCCTGCCCTGTTTGAGTTAATGTACAATGTGCTGTTATTGTGGTGGGACACGGACCTGGAGGTAGCAACGCTAAGACGCTTGTAGACCCAATATGTTTAGTATATGTACTTAAGAGCTCAGAAACAATTGTATGGGAGAGCATAGCAGGAGGCTGTCGGCGTGCAGACCGGTGTTGCAGGCAGAAGTTGCTAAAGCTTTGTGTTGGTGATTCTCTGATAGTGGTTGATTCTGTAACAAAAAGGGGTGGCTGCCAGAGCTTCACACTGAATCATGGTGCAAGCATCAAGGTATTAGTTCAAACTAGCCTCTTTGCGGCCGTGTAAAGCCCAAAAGCTTGAATTCAGCTTTCGTGAGCCATACCAAGGGTCCAGGACCTGAAGGGCATCACTTGGGGTTCAGGAACTCACTGCAGCTGGGTCCAGGGGCTGGTGCTGGATGTTGGCAAGCCTTTTATGTCCCTGACACTCAGATCCAGAGGCCAGGAGACTAGCCCTTGGAGTCACTCTGGCGCCCAGTGTTCAAGGATGAAGTTGCAGGTCTAGCTCTCTTATTACCGAGGCAGGAGGGAAGCAGGTCAGATCAGCAGGGCAGCAGTCCTTTCAGATCAGCAGTCCAGCAGAGTAAAACGCCTTTCATCAGCACAGCATCCTTCTCCTTGACAGAATATCCACAGGTACCGAAGTGTACAGAAGAGTGGAAGTCCTAGGCCCCCTTTGTATACCCAGCTGTGCCTTTGAAGTGGGGAGAAGCTTGTAGAGATATGCCTTTGAAGTGCACAAGTGCCCTGCCTTCCTGGCGTTGGCTCTAGACTAACTACAGAGAATATGCAGCCTTGTGTGTGGATACGGAACACAGCCCATTCAAGAGTAAATAGGGCTGATCCTAGCTCCTCCCTCCCATCATTGCAGTGAAGGCCCATCCAGTCATATCCAAGCTCCCTATTGTGCGTGGTTGTCTAGGTGATTTACACAAAGCCCAACTGTCACCAACACCCAGTCATGTGACCCAGAGATAGGCTGCAGGCACCAAATGGTTAAGGGACAAAAATGCCAACTTCCGAAAATTGGAATTTTCAGAATCGTAACTTGAAATCCGACTTCACCAAATAAGAATTTTAAATTAGGAATCCAGAGACACCAAACTTGAGCTGCGTGCCTATACCCATTTGGAAATTACACTTATAAAATGTAATAAGGTAACTCTAATGTTATCCTATGGAAGAAGTAGGCCGTTCAGGAGTGAAAAACGAATTTAAGAGTTTTGCACTACCAAGACATGTAAAATTTAAAAGTACATGTCCTACTTTTTAAATCCATTACACCCTGAACATGATCTACCCTAGGGGTGACTCATGTGTATTGGAAAAGAAGGTTTGGGGCTGGCAAAGTTTTATTTTGCCAGATCAAAATAGCAGTTTAAAACTACACACATGCAGGCTGCAATGGCAGGCACGCCTGAGGCATCTTTACAATACTATGACTGGGTGGCACTGGGCACAAGTAGTGCCACTTTACTAGGGACTTACATTTAAATTACATATGCCAATTGGGTATATGCCAGTCTAACATGTTTGAAGGAGAGAGAGCACAAGCACTTTAGCTCTGGTTAGCTGCCATAAAGTGCACGGAGCTCTAAGGCTAACAAAAACGAATTTTGTAAAAAAAATAGGAAGAAAAAGGCAAAAGGTCTGGGGATAATCCTGCAGAAAGGGCCAAGTCCAACAGTAAGCAATTTATGTGCGACCTATCAGCACGGGACTCAACACAGCTAATGTACCAGGGTGATACTTTATAATACTTTCACTTTATGCTTCATGCTTACCTTTCTATTGTGATTATCTCTCCTCTTAGGAGGTGTCACTCTCTTGAATCAGTACAGATCCTGCAACAATTAAAATGCCGGGCAAGCTAAGGTATTGTTTTCCAGCTAGTTTTCCACTCCTTTCCTCCCCCGGGAGAGCATCAGGAACTCTTTCTTGTAAACAACGCTCAGTTATTCATTCCCTTTTCATTTTACAAGTCATATCGTTTAAGCGCTCGGGTATTAATTATCACAACGCAGGCTGCTATTGCTGAAGGAGGAGTGGTCGTCAGAAGAGGTCGAGGAAATCATTTTGCATCAGTGCTTCCCCCGGATTGCTCCAGGCTCGTCAATTATTTAACGGGGATGTCCAAGGAACAGTTAACACTGGTCAGGTATCGATCCCAGGGTCCTGGTAATGAATTTGACTGCCATTTTACGGACGCTGCTTTTTAAATTAGAGTTGTCAAGGGGCTGCATAATTGAGGGCAAAGGAGGCCTATGTTTTGCTGTATCTGCAGGAAATGAGTATGCAAATATTACATAACTAAGAGAATTACAGGTCGCCCAGTATGTGTCCATGCGGTGGCATTTTAACCTATAATTATGGGTCTCATATCACCGCCCTGTTTGATGTTAAACCAAATGACACATTTCAGTGATGATATGTAGTGTATCACAGTGCACTCTGCTCGTTCCTGGTTGAATGGCATTCCCGCTGCCTCCTTGGCTCCCTTGCCACCCGACTCTTGGCAGCCTGGCTGATAAATGTAAGCGTGGCATGTCGCGTTAGCACCGTCCCGGAGCAGCCTAATGGAGAACAAAAACAATGGCCGACAATCTATTCAAGGGAGGCTCGGAACGCATGTCGCATTCAGATCGGAGATGTCATTAGAGCTAAAAAAAAAAAAAGACTTCGGCTCTGGCTCACAAGTTGCCGCAGTGCCTCAGTTAATTCCTGCAGGCCGAAATCTAATAACTTTGTTATCCGAGAAGTGTGCTGACTGGCCAACTTTAACGACAAATCTGTGTGCATTTTGCTTGATGAGGACATACATCCCTGACCAGTAATCAATGCAGTAATGGGCCTATTCCACAACCCTCTTTGCTGAAGAGAAGGATTCATTGCACAACCATCTGTGATAAATTGGTCATTATCTGGAGTTGATGCCGGCTTTTCTAGTAAACTTCCTGAGGCAAGGTCCGCATTGCTCGACGTTCGCGCTGCTTGCTTATCCGCCACAGACCAACGTCAGCGGATAATCTGCACTTTATATAGTGCCCTATGATTTGCAACTCCGGTAATGCATTAAAAAAAATAATTTTCCGCACAGCGCAGAGCCACAGTTTGGATACAAAATCTATCAAGTCAGTCGGAGGGACTGAAATACTTCAAGCGGCGAAAGGAGCGCAATTTATAGCGAACGCGTGTCCTTCATTATGCATGTTAGATTGATCTGGCTCAGCATCTTTAATTTACTTTTTGGTGTGCAGATGCGAATCCTTGGCTTTGGAGTATGGGCATTTTCAAAGCCATGTTTAATGAGGCATTGTACCGCCTGAGCTTCTATTATATCTCCACCACACAGGCCTGCAGTATATCATTTTCTCTCCGCGTAGGACGCAAACTAGAGAACACTTCATTACAGCTTCTTACAGCTTTCACTCTGGTATCAAATTTTAGATAATGAATATTGTGAACTCTGGGGATCAATGAGTGGAACCAGCAGTTTCAGAAAATTACATCTCTCTTCTTACCAGGAACCACGTGATATTAAAAGACCCCTTTAACAACTAACCATGGTGGGCCAGATGACCCTTGCACACCCTAGGAGGAGAGAATTTTAATGCTGAAGTTCTACCAAGGAGTTCCATTCGGATTTATGTATTGGTTGCTCCACCTCAAGGTTGGATCCTGAAGAAAGATATTGATGTGACTGTGTGTTAAGGAGTATTGGCACCACGTGCACACACTGCTTCTAGCTGCCATGGGATGTGTTTTAATACATGTGCGATATGTGTCATAACACTCCGTGAATATTTGCCCACATGAGTTATTCAGAAAGCCACTTGCAATGTCCAATCTTCTGACAATTGTATTTTTAATAGGGGTTGAGGCACCCCTGCCGCAACCCTTTGCATCGCAAGCCCCTTGTTGACGGCATCCTTGATGACGATGCAAGACCTCGCATCACAGCTTTGCAGCTCCTATGAATAGCCACTGCTCGACGCACCCTGCCTTGACGCAGGACTCCGCAACGCTCCGCGACCAGGATTTGCCCACTATCTATCACCCTGCGGAGCCCATACAAATCCTTGCGACTATTGCAAGATGCACCTGTCTTTATAACATTTTGGCATGTGAAGATTTAGGCATCAGTGGTGGCTAGAGGAATTTCAAAGAGGTGCGGCAGAAAGAACCAACTTGTAGTGCAGTGAGCAGCCAAGCACAATTCTTCCAAGGGGATTCTTTGTGGTGACATTCCAACTTGACCTACAGTTTGCTAAGGCATCACTTCATACACGGCCGTGAGATTAGAGAGGCATGGACACTGTGCATCATGAAAACAAACTATTCCCCATCCAGTGACACTGAGTGCAGTACACAGGCTTACAATATGTGTGCAACAGAAGGACATAGTTTGGTTTCTTCATACTCTATCAAGTGCCTTTCAATAAGACCAGTGAGTGTTCTGGGTAAACGTCGGAAAATAGACAAAGCAGGCTAAGTTCTCAAGGTCCACCCATTCCCCCTTTTTGCACAAGCTCCGAGGCCTGTCGCTGAACTCTCCCTGTAAGCCATGTGTGAAAGGCACTCCATGGGGAGCACTGTCACCAAGAGCACCCCATAACAACAGGGACCCAGGTAGGCCGCAGCCAGAGGTTGGGGTCGTGCTAATGTGCTATGGCTTTACCACATACTGTGACTGGGCCTCCATGTGAACCACTCTGAAGGAGCTCCGTGCCTGGGAGGCTGCGTTGCCTGGCAAAGACCAAGTGAACAGTGATCATATGCTGGGTAAAGGGAGCTTGGTCAGTTGTGCTGCACAAGAGATATTAGCACAGGGAAAAATGTGCTATGTATATCCAAGCATATGTATGGTACACACCTTCCAGGACCAGTGGCATGGCTCGCGGGTGGCGGGCGTGGGTGGTCGAGGAGGTGGGTTCCGGGGGGGGGGGGCATCCTGGTTCCATAATCAACCAGGGAATAGGGGCCTGGGCATGTTCTCCAAGCAGGCTGTAATGCAGCCTACATTGATAATGGGGAAAGTGCGCATGACTGGTTTGGCCAGCCCGAGAGGGCCGACCAAACAGTCATTGCACACTTAGGAGTGGACAAACTACTCCACCCCGGCCCCGAAAGCAGAGCCGCCCCACCCTCCCGCCCACCTGCAAAGCAGCACAAACATAAAATGATAATAAATGAAAGTTATTCTCATTTTATGTTTCTGCTTCTCACACTGCTTGAAAGCAGTGGGGCGATGCCCCTCTACCACTATCCATGACCCTGAGGTGTGTGTAACCCCTTTACTCGATCCGGGCTCTACAGCAGAAGGCAATATGAATTTCACATGCAAGTGAGCCAGCCCCAGGAAAAAAGTAAACTAGATGAACTGGTAACCCTGATTTGGCTAGCTCGAGATTTCCAAGCACAAGGAAAATGTGGCTGGACTGCGCTGCGATTCCATTATAAGTGAAACACTATTATTTGAGTTACTTCAAAGAGTTCTCCATTAATGTGTTTTTATAGTGTGGGAATTACCTTAAGGACATAAATCCACATAAATGCTTTCAGCTCCTGCTCTTCCCGGTACATGTAAGAAAGTTGGAAATATTCCAGAGAAGTGCGGTCTATGTGTAAACTAGCCCCATGGCAGGACGGTCACATTCAGCCACTTCCATTTTCTTCGGGCACAGTGATAGCAAGGGTAACATGGCCCCTAAAGCAAGCAAGGAAACAAAGTTCCCATTCCCAGTTAAGGAAGTAAAAACTGCTATTTGGGTGAAGGGGGCACCTTAGACCTCTAGGCCCTTGTGCCTCTGCACCTGCTGCATTATTGATTGCTATGCACTTTGCATGTTTGAATTTACTGGCCCGTACATACAATGTCGAATGTGAAAATAGACCTGGCGTTTTGGGGATAATGTTAAAAAACCACAGTACATGGTTGTGCACAATTGTCATGGCAGCCATGACGCTGTAATTATTTTCCTCCATTGCAAAGACCTCAGGTTTCACAGGTCCATGCATGAGTAGCCCATCCCCTACATAGTGCTTTCCAACTGTGTGTCCCGACACAGTATTGTGTCGCCTGCAAATGGTGGGTGTGTTGCGGGATGACACTAGTATTCAGGGCACTTAGCACATAACTGCTGCTAATTAAAAGGCATTCCTTTGAAAGAGTGTCTGGGAGTCAGCCGCAGCAGCGTGGACTCTGAGACACTCTCCTCTATGGGGGCCGGGCCATTCACAACAAAGCCCCATTAACAAGTAAATGGTATTTTAAAGACCTGCGAATTACTTGGTGCAGCTGTGTGTGTGCCTGGGAAGCTGGGGTGAGGTGACAGAGGGTGACAGGCAGTGGATGACAGGCAGAGGAAGGGAGACAGAGGGAGATAGAGGGAGGAAGACAGAGAGAGAGGGAGACAGAGAGGGAGGGAGACAGAGGGACGGATACAGAGGGACGGAGACAGAGGGAAGGATACAGAGGGAGACAGAGAGGGAGACAGCCAGAGGGACGGAGACAGATAGAGGGAGACAGACAGAGGGAGACAGAGGGAGGGAGACAGACAGAGGGAGACAGACAGATGGAGGGAGACAGAGAGAGAGGGAAACAGTGGGAGACAGAGGGAGATAGAGGGAGACAGAGGGAGGGAGGCCTGGGTAGACAGAGGGAGGGAGAGTGAAACAGAGAGAGGGAGACAGACAGAGAGAGAGAGAAGGAGATAGACAGAGTGAGTGAGACAGAGGGAGGGGGAGAGAGGGAGAGAGAGATAGAGAGAGGGAGGGAGACAGAGGGTGACAGAGGGAGGGGGAGGGAGGGAGACAGAGAGAGAGGGAGGGAAGCAGAGGGAGACGGGGAGACAGAGGGAAGGAGAGGGAGACAGACAGAGGGAGGGAGACAGAGGGAGACAGACAGAGGGAGAGTGAGAGGGAGCGAGAGGGAGACAGACAGAGGGAGGGAGACAGACAGAGGGAGGAGGGCGACTGAGGGAGTAAGGTTACAGAGGGAGGGAGACAGAGGGAGGGAGACAGATGGAGGGAGGCAGAGGGAGGGAGACAGAGGGAGACAGGCAAGAGACAGACAGAGGGAGGGAGAGAGAGGGAGGGAGGGAGATAGAGGGAGAGAGAGAGGGAGGGAGATGGAGAGGTAGACAGAGAGAGAGGGGGAGATAGACAGAGTGAGTGAGACAGAGGGAGGGAGAGAGATAGAGAGAGGGAGGGAGACAGTGAGAGAGGGAGGGAGACAGCGAGAGAGGGAGGGAGACAGAGACAGACAGAGATAGAGACAGAGACAGGGACATACAGAGACAAAAAGAGGCAGAGACAGGGGCAGACAGATAGAGGCAGAGACAGACAGAGATGGAGAGGGAGACAGAGGGAGGGAGACAGGGACAGACAGAGACAGGGACAGACAGACAGATAGAGGGAGAGACAGGGACAGACAGATAGAGGCAGAGAAAGGAACAGACAGGCAGAGAGGTAGAGAGCGAGATGGAGAGGGAGATAGAGGGAGACAGAGGGAGAGTGAGAGAGGGAGACAGAGGGTGACAGAGGGAGGGAGAAGGAGGGAGACAGAGAGAGAGGGAGACAGAGGGAGACAGAGAGAGGGAGACAGAGGGAGGGAGGCAGAGGGAGACTGTCAGGGGGAGACAGATGGAAGGAGAGGGAGACAGACAGAGGGAGGGAGACAGAGGGAGGGAGACAGAGGGAGACAGACAGAGGGAGAGGGAGGGAGACAGACAGAGGGAGGGAGATATAGGAACAAAGACAGATGGAGGGAGGCAGAGGGCCGGACACAGAGGGAGGGAGACAGAGGGACGGAAACATAGGGAGACAGAGAGCGGGAGACAGAAAGCGGGAGACAGAGGGCGACAGACAGATGGAGACAGACAGAGAGTGACAGACAGAGGGCGACAGACAGAGGGAGGCAGACAGAGGGAGACAGGAAGAGGGAGTCAGACAGAGGGAGTCAGGCAGAGAAAGGAGGGCGAAAGAGGGAGCAAGACAGAGGGAGCGAGACAGACTGAGAGAGACAGAAGGAGGTAGACAGACAGAGGGAGATAGACAGAGACAGACGGAGACAGACAGAGGGAGACAGAGAGATGGAGACAGTTAGAGAGAGAGAGGGCGACAGACAGAGTGAGTGAGAACCCTCCCTCTCCGAATCCCTCTTAGGTGGTTCGGGCTCGCTACGCTACGCTTGCTTGCTACACTGCCTTACTGTGTCCCAAAATGATGCATCTCCAAAAAGCGTGTCCCCAACATGAAAAGTTTGGAAAGCTGTGCCCTACAGGATGTGGCTGTGTATGGTGGGACCTAGAGTTCTGACTCTATAATCAGATAAACATGACTACGAACTCGACACTCCACCGCAAAACATCAGGGTGAGTCCCTCATGCACGGGCAGAGGACACCTGAGAGGTCTTTCATTTGTGATAGCAATCCCATATCCTTTAAATCTAGTGGACCTGAGGCAGACTCCTTGGTATACATTATCTGACCTCTCGGGTGGGCAGGGACTGCTTTAGGATAGCATGACATGACTCAGTACAACAGATTAGTGACAGTATACCTACTAGGTGGCCCCATCACCCCTGTAACCTCCATCTGTATTATTCAATCAATCAGGGAACTGTGACGCGCGCTACCCACTTGTGAGGGTCTCAAGGCGCTGAGGGAGGGGCGGGGAGGGGTGCAGCTCTGAGGCAGCCAAAAAGCAAGGTCTTGAGGCTCTTCCTGAAGGTGCGCAGAGTAGGGAGTGTCTGATGTTCCCCTGGAGCTTGCTCCAGGCCCTAGCTGTGACGTAGGAGAACGGTCTTCCACCCGCTATGGTTCTGAGGATGCGCAGGGTTTCTGCTAGGGCGAGGTCAGCGGAGCAGAAGTTTCTTTTGAGTAGGTTAGTGGAGACTCTTTTGTTGAGGTATTTGGGTCCGGTGTTGTGGATTCAAGCAAGCCGGGCTGAAGACGGCTGTAATGCCAGAAACCGGTCCTCGGAAGCTTGTTTCTGGTCCAGGGAAGGCATGGCTTGGCAGTTCGGGCTGGACTGTTCCCATGAGGCACAGGGCCAGACTGATTTGCATATAGCCATGTCTGAACTGGGGTGGCGGAGTGGGCTAAAGAACGGTGATGGATCAAACCCAGATCTTTTGACTGGGTGTGAGTGTTTGATTGGTTCAGATGCTCCGTCCATCACCACCCCCTTTTGTACCGCCCTGGAGAGATTTGAAGGCATGGGTGAGTAGCTTGAAAGTTACTCTCTTCTCGATGAGGAGCCAGTGGAGCTCTCGAGGGTTTGGGTGATGTGCTTATGTCGTGGGATGCCGAGGACTAGTCTGGCCGCGGTGTTCTGGATGGTCAGGAATTTGCGCAGCAGGGATTTGTTGGTTCCAACGTAGAGGGCATTTCCGTAGTCCAGTCGGGGGAATCCACTTGAAGGTCTTACGAAGGATGAGGAGGGTGTTGAAGCAGGTGGAGGTGACGGCGTTGATCTGGCGGGTCATGGTGAGGGAGGAGTCGAGTATGATGGTGAGGTTCCGGGCGTGGTCCGTGGGGTTGAGGCAGTTTCCGAGGGCGGTGGGACACCAGGTGCTGAGTCTGGTGGTGTCAGGTTCCTTCGTGAGGGAGAGGATGAGCTGGGTGTCATCAGCGTAGGATACTATGCTGAGTCCATGCTGTCTGACGATGGTGGCGAGGGGGGCCATGTAGATGTTGAAGAGAGTGGGGCTGAGCGATGATCCTTGGGGTATTCTGCAGCTGATCTCTGTGGGTTCGGAGAGGAAAGGGGGAGTCTGATTCTTTGGGTCCGGCCGGCGAGGAAAGAGCAGATCCACTCGAGGGCGGTTCCCTGTATGCCAGCGTCGTGGAGTCTGGCGGTGAGGGTGCGGTGGGAGACCATGTTGAAGGCTGCAGAGAGGTCAAGTAGGATGAGGGCCGACGTGTGGCCCGGGTCGAGGAGAGTGTAGATGTCATCTGTGGAGGTGAGGAGGGTGTTCTTGGTGCTGTGGTTGCTGCGGAATCCGGATTGGGAGGAGTTGAGGATGGAGTTGGCTTCAATGAAGTTCATTAGCTGGATGTTGATGATCTTCTCTGTGACTTTGGCTGCAAAGGGGAGGAGAGAGATGGGTCTGGAGTTTTTGAGGTCCGTCGGGCTGGGGAGGACTTTTGCGAGTTTCCAGTTGTGGGGAGTGTGCCGGTTTTTAAGGTGGCGTTGATGGTGCATTGTAGCTCGGTTACTATGGTGGAGGCGGCTCTCTGGAAGATGTGTGGTAGGGAGGGGTCTTTGGGGGCTCCTGAGTGGATGACTTTCATGGTCGTGGTGGTGTCTTTGGTGGTGGCACGGGTCCAGGCGGAGATAGTAGGTTGGCTGGCATTGCTGGAGGTAGGAGTGGTTGCGGTGTCTGGTGTCTGTTCATTGAAGTTGTCATAGAGGGACTTGATCTTGAGATGGAAGTAGGAGCCAAGCTTGTTGCAGAGGCCCTGGGAAGGTGCGACATCAGAGGTTTCGCTGGGGGGTTTGGTGAATTCCTGTATGAGTTGCTGGAGTTGGTGAAGATTTTGTCCTGGATGAAGATCTTTTTGGTGGATCTGATGCGTTGGTATTCCGTCATGGCGTTCTTGTTGGTGGTCCAACTACTGGGGTTTTGCTGTTTCTCCATACTTTCTCGAGACGTCTGCAGGTGCATCTGGATTCTCAGACATCGGTGGTGAACCAGGTGTCTTTCACGGGGCGCTGTGTGTCGGAGTTACAGAAGGGGCCGAGCTTGTCTGCGCAGTTGGTTATCCATCTGTGTAGTTCATTGGCTGCAGGGTTGACATTGGTCGTGGAGGGAGGGGGATCGTGGTTGAGGGTGGAGTTGAGGTGTTCCTCTGTGACCTTGCTCCAATTCCTCAGTGGAGAGCGTAATGTAGGTTTGTGAGCGGTGTTTTTTTTTTTTTTTAAGGAGAAGTGTACGCAGTGGTGGTCCATCCTGAAGGGGTTGCATGGTGTGGCTGAAGTGGATGTTGTTCCCTCCTGCGAAGATGGGGTCGAGGGTGTGTCCTGCCTTGTGGGTAGGGGTGGTGAAGAGCTGTTTTAGTGCGATGTTGGCGAGGTTGTCCAGGAAGGCGGTGGATATGGGGTCACTGAGGTTGACAAGGTGGAAGTTAAAGTCTCTGAGTAATATGTAGTCCATGGAGGCGATGACGTGGGGCGAGATGAAGTCAGTGATGGTTGTGGTGAACACGGTTCGTGGTCCGGGAGGTCTGTAGGCGAGGGTGCCACGTAGATTCGATCTGGGGCTGGTCTGGATCTGGAAATGGAGGTTTTCCATTGGGGACAAGAAGTCGTTTGTGCTGAAAGTGGTGAGTAGGAGGGAGTTCTTGTACGCAATGGCGAGTCCTCCTCCTGGGTGATTGGGGCAGTCCTTCCTCTGGATCTTGATTCCGTCGGGGTTGGCGGTAGTGATGTCGGGGGAAGTGGTGGAGTTTGTCCAGCTTTCAGTGAGGAAGGTAACGTCTGGCGATACGGTGTCACTGAGATTTCTACTACCTGTCTGTGCAGGGAGCATATATTGAGGAGGATGCACCTCAGGGGTTCGGGTGCACTGGTGTCAGGTGGGTGGGTGGTGGCCATGGGGGTTCGGAGGTGGGTGAAGGTTCTGTGGCAATGTGAGCAGGAAAACTATCCGTGTGGTGTCTGGCATCGACAGCTGGCAGTTGTTGTTTCTTCCGGGTTTGAGTGCATGGAGGGCAGAAGAGTCATAGTGGTGGGGAGTTAGGGAACCAGGGCCCCAGGTGCTGTTGGTGATTGGGTCAAGGACGGGTGCAGACGGGCTTTCCTTTCACCAGCAGCGCAGCCTCACAGTGGCTGCCATTAAGTAGTGGTCAGGGAGGGAGTGCATCTGGGAGGTGGGAGCGGGAACAGGCAGGGAGGGGACTACGGGGGCAGCAGCGGCAGGAAAAGGGCAGAGAAAACAGACACAAAGGGCACAATACGGAAAAAGGACACAACAAGGCACAATAAATAAAAAAAGATTAAAAAACAACAGATAGACTGAAAACAGGCACAATAAACAGAACCAGACAGACAGAAAAGACATACAAAACAGAAAACAGAGAAGGCTGGCCGAGCGGACAAGCAGAAGAGCAAGGCTCTCCCTCTGGACCACCAGGGATAAGGCTGCGAATGGAGGAGGGCCTCGAACATCTACCTGTGACCAGACAGGTGCTTAGGGCAGTGGCGCAACAACTGACTGCACGAGGGGAGAGCAGAGGTCCCTGACCAGGAATTCAGAGGTCTTGCTCAGTAGGTCAGTAGGATTAAATCACCTGCCACTTGGATCCGCATATCCTAACTACTCGGCAAGGCCAGGGCAGCCCCTCTTCCAGGCCAGAAGACAGGTAGATTGCATGTGTTCCCTTACCTCAGGCCAGGGAGTGTAAACGGATATGACCATTTTGAGCTAGCCAAGGCAAGGGGGTGTGCCTCATTATTACATCCACATATCAGGACACACATGTGATATGATGCTTGAGTTTTGTTTTCCCTCTTTACCTTGAATGACGTGTGACACCTTCAGTCGCTCTGACTTTTCATGCAAAGTGTACCGCAGGTTAGGAGCTGTTTTGCCAAAAAATGGTTGGTACTGGCTGAGGGCATCATACTTGGCATATGGCCAGATGGCAGTTATGTTTATTCGCAAAACTCAGTTCCTACAGCCCTCTGGGGATCACCACTCGGCATATGAGCGTTCTTTCTTTGAACACTCCTGCTGAGAGCCACACACATCAACCCCCACATGCATCAACCTATTTAGGAAGTGCAAACGGTGCGAATCAGTAAATTCGGCTGTTTGCACTTCCTAAATACGTTTTTGGGATGCATTAAACAATTCGCTATTTTTTGCATTTCTTAAAAATGCAAATGCAATTAAGGAATCGCATTTGTGCGATTCCTTAAATGCAATGCATCAATTTGTAAAAAAATTGCGAATTTTGAAATTGGAAGTGCAAACTAACACGAGGTTGACCCTCGTGTTAATTTGCGAAAATGTTTAAAAAAGCAAAAAAATGCATTTTTTAAACTTGCATGTTACAGACACACATGTCCTTAGGACATGTATGTGTGAAACATGCACTTGAAAATACATTACAGGGGTGCAGGGGGGGGGTCCTTTAGACCCCCCTCTGCACCCTTGCAATGCATCAACAAATTGCGAGTGCAAAAAAAAAATGCAAAACGGCATTGATTCCTATGGGCCTCTAGGCCCATAGGAATCAATGTAATGCCATTCCTTAATTGCGATTCGCAATTAAGGAATCGCAATTTCCGAAAATTAAGAAATCCTACAAACTTTTAGGATTTCTTGATGCATAGGATTTTGCATTTCCTAAATAGCGATTCCTTACATTTCGCTATTTAAGAAATGCAAAATCCTACATTGATGCATGTGGGGCATGTCTCTTGGAGATCCGAAAAGTGGAAAAAGCTGCTTTACATTTGCTATTGGGAAGGATCATCGTGAACATTGGCCATGAGCAATTCCATACAGAGTTTAAGAAATAATTCAGCTACTAGGATTAAGTGCTGAAATTGTACATGATTAGAGATGCTCGTTGTTTTAAGATCGCTTCGTTTGGTTTAAGATGTAGATATATTTGCAATTTAAAATAAAGCAGCGACGGCATAACAACAAGGCTGTTATTTCTGAAATATGCACTGATTTTCCTGGGTCCCGAAACAGCGAACATATTTCTCTCTTGGTACGACCTTCCCTATCCTCGAAGGAACGACCAAGAAGCGAATGCTGTGGGTATCTCGGAGGAGTCCATCAAAGACTGTTGGAGGATTGCAAGAAAAAGAATTTTAAGAGAAGCCTTAGTACAAATCGACTTAAGAAAAACTGTTGTTTATAACAGTAACAAACATGCTTAAGACTGTTACTAAAGACAACTAGGAGATATTAGCTTAAAACACGGCAGATATTCAGTAAACATAACCATGAAAACATCTAAAGATAGATAATTTCTATATATAATCAGTACATACAAAATTAAGAAAATATAGATACTTACTAAGTATGACCGTGGTAGACCAGCATAAGACTAGATGGTTATCTGCTTAGAATAACCACAGCAAACCACAACTACATCCTTATGACAATATTCGCATACACATGTAACCAGAACCAAACATATAAGTATATCAGATACTTACTTATAAAATATAACCAGAATAAACAAATGAAAGGTAGTAACTTACTAAATATAGCCATAGGAAATATATAACCACAATAGATGTTAAATGCACATTTTTCCACCTTAAAGGAAATAAAAATGTGCCCCAAAAGAAGCAACCACACCTACCTACAAGATAAATTAGGCCTATAATTCTTCCCACCATCTGTCTGCCCAACCAGAACCAATATGGAGATCACCAGATATGTGACAGGTAAACATTGTTAAACAGTGGCGGTCACCAACATTAAAATATGGTGAGGCATGAGGCCCAAAAACTCACCATATATGTTGCACTTGCTCGCAGACAGGCTCTGGCTGCGGTCTCTCTTCGTCCTGGCACTCTCCTCGACAGTGACTCAGGTGGGGGGAAGGGAAGGACTTCCTCCCTTGAGCAACGTGAAACCAACCAATCTCAGCTCCAGGATTGGTTGAAGCAGGCTAACCCAGCGCTCATTTTGAGGCTGGGGTCCTGTGGCTGTAATCTCTTGGCTGTTTCTCAGCCCTGGGATTGCTAGCTCTGAAGTGCACATGACAGATTGGTCAGCTCCAGACAGCCGACCAATATGACATGCGCACTGGAAGGGACAGAAGTAATAGTGCAATTTCACTAATCAACTCGCCCCGCCGTCACGCTGTAACCCCGCAAGCCTGCAACACATTAAAATAAAATGGTATTTATTACCATTTTATTGATGTGTGTGCCTGCTGCGCTTGCAACAGGGGGGGCGCCGCTCCTCTGCAATAAACGAGGAGTCGCTGCTGCTGTTAAAGAAGAGTGGGTAAGTCCACTGAACTGATATTCTAATTGACTTAGTGTGGCAGCACTGCAGAAAGTGTGAGCAGACTGAGACGTCTTCACAGAAAGGTCAAGCAGCAGAGGAGTAGTGGTGGGAGCAGACATCACCGCTGTCACACTCTAACTCACCTGGTGCAGAGATATAGAATAACATGGCCCAAGACATCAGTCCAAAAGACCCAACCTGCTATTGTAAACACAGCAGGACAACAGTTGGATGATGCCCCTGTGATGGTTTATTTTTATTGACTCACAGAATTTGTATATCGCTTACTACCCCCATATGGGGTACTGAAGCGGAATTCCAAGGGTGTAGAATTCTACACCATGTGTGTGCATTGCTGGATGAGCACTTTTGCTTTGAGCCTATGTGGGAACTGCTTTTATGTCTTACCTGATGATCACAGAGGTGCGGATATTGTGTTATATGACGCAGCTCTAAGTTGCGTCCTGGATGAGGAAGAGTGAGAGAAGTACCAAACTAGAGTTTTTAAGTAAAACAAGATATGTCGTATGATTTTCATGCCTTCAATGTGAATTTTGGTTGTCTAGCAAATAGCCTACTAAAGGTAGACTGTTCCTGGTGAGAAATATGACCAATGCTTAATTTGAGCTGGTGGTTGCCAGTGGGGCCACTGGCACTAATTTCTCGGGGCCAACATTTCTGTTTCATCTTAAGTCTTTGACCCAGAATGAAAGAGAGAAAGAGACACACTTACTTACTTATGCTTCTTACCCCTCTTGGAGTACAGGCCATCAGCCAGGACTCTCCAGTCATCTCTGTCCTGGGCTTTTTTCCCATTCTGACTCCAGATGTAAACCATCTCCTTGCAGGCAGCCTTAAGGCCAGGTGTTTCTTGGCCTTCCACTTTTACTTCTCCCTTGAGGGTTCCAGTTCAGGACTTGTCTGGTGATGTTTGATGCAGGTTTGTGGAAGGTGTGACCTATCCAGCCCGGCACCTTTTCATGATTTCGTCACGAGCAGGGATTTGGAATGTCTGCTGCCATAGGTTGCTTTTGCTGATGGTGCTTGGCCAGCAGATTTGGAGGATTTGCCTCAAGCATGTGTTGATGAAGGTCTGTACTTTGTTGGTGTTGGTCACTGTTGTCCTCCAAGTTTCTGCTCAATACAGAAGGGCCGATTTTACGCTGGAGTTTAAAAGCCTGATCTTAGTTTGCAGCATTAGGTCCTTGGAGCTCCAGATCTTCTTTAGCTGAATGGAGGCAGCCCTTGCTTGGCCAATTCTTGCCTTGACTTCAGCATCAGTGCCATCTTACTTGTCTATGACACTGTCCAGGTAGGTGAAGGTCTCAACCACTTCTAGTGCATTGCTTGCCAGAGTGACTGCAGTTGTGCTGGCCATGTTAGCCTTCAGGATCTTGGTTTTTCCCCTGTGAATATTGAGACCAAGTTGTGCTGATGTGGCTGCCACCTTGTTGGTCTTCTCTTGCATCTGCAGATGGGTGTGGTAGAACAGGGCCAGGTCGTCTGCAAAGTCCAGGTCATCGAGCTGTATCCAAGTTGTCCACTGGATCCCATTTCTTCTCCTTGCTGTGGATATCTTCATGATGCGGTCTATGGCCAGCAGGAAGAGAAAATGTGAGAGTAAATAACCCTGGCGGACTCCAGTCCTCACTTGGCAGGCTTTAGTGAGTTGTTCTCCATGGATTATCTTGTAGGTCATTCCCTCGTAAGAGTTCCTGATGCCTTCTCGTCGTCCATGAAGTTGACACAGAGCGGGGAGTTCCATTACATCAACAAAAACACAATATGAGGGGGGTCTAAGGGGAAAACATTTTTAGAGACCAACTTGCATCCTGTCCCCCAAGCTAACAAGTAACAAAACACAGAGAATGCTAAGGGTCTATAAAAGAACTACGCCCAATATACTAAAAGTCACTAAACACTCAATTGTAGTGTAAGGAAGTAGTTGTACTAAGGAGAGAAGGACAGCAGAGAGAGAGAGTATAAACTTAAGTAAGAATACCCATCAGCCCACCTGCTGGCGGAAAATCGTCATCTGGGTTAAATTTGGAAACTGGTATCCATTAGACACCTCTTCAGATTTCTTTCGAGGAGTGCCAGTATTGGATCCGCCAGTGTGATAGATAGTCAGCAGGTGAAATTAGTAGGTTGAAGGGAAAAGTTGCAGTGTTCAGGAAAGAAGTGTAAATGTGAAAGATAAATGTGATATTGTTAAAAATGCCTGTTATGATGCCAAGAAACAACTTTATTGGGAGTAATCAACGTAACGGCATGATTAAAAGCAGAGTGAAGATAGTATGAAAAAATTACTATTGGTTATAGATAGTGATTGGTCAACATGTTTCAGCCTCACAAGGCTTTCGTCAGGACCTATAATGTACACTATTGCAACAGTGAACAAAGAAAACATAGACCTACCAGTGAGTTATTACTAAATGGTAGTCTTATATCATTCTGACAGGAACTCTCCTAAGAAGGGAAACAAAAGAAGAAAAACACACACAACATAGCAGATGTAAATCATTATGAAAACATCAATGTATGTGTAAATCAACATATCACACTTTGGTAACAGCAAACTCACCCATCATTGGTATGGGGAAGGCCTCACCTCGCCTGGCGCTCGCTCAGGTCAAAGAGGCCCCGCTCTAAACATGGGAAAAAGGTAGGTTGCATTTGAAGATCTAGCCATATATATATAGCAAGATTCCTTTGGTCCTATTCGTTTGTAAATATGAAAAACCAGATTTGGTTATGAAGGCAGTTAATAATGACAGTTTTGAACAGGAAAAAGCATTGATTGCTAATAAAATGAAGCGCCCTTAGTTTATATATACTGGTGATAATTGGCGCACTGATTTGTAAAAGCATTTTCATCCTTATTTCTCTCTCAAAATGTGTATCCATGTGTAGCCATAACCATGGAAAGGAGAGAAGCAGCTATTCATTGGCCTTGAGCACGTAAAATAAATGCGTGCATCTTCCAATAAAACAAAGATATCCCAACACAGCAGTAAAGGGATTCCACAGTTGTTGCTATGAAACTGCAGGATGCAGAGGCTCCACGGAAACAAATGCCGAGAAATAGAATCCATGGCGATTGAAAAAAGCGGGAAGAAAATGCTGAGAATGCCGCCACCCACCTGTCCGTCGTTGCCTCGGTCTATCATCTGAGCCGAGGGGAAGGTGGCGGTTGTATCAGCTTGGTCCGTAAAAATAGGCCACTTGCGGACCAGAAAGGGACCGCGTTGTGAAGTTTTAACCGGATATACTCGATGATAATTGGTTCAATCTTAGAGCCTGGAGACCGGAAATAGTCGGACGTATCAGCCTCATCTGTAAAGAAATTTTCTGAGGCGCTTGAGAAATGCATTAAGAGACCCATCACCATACTGACGGGGATATCAGTGCCAAGACTGGTAGAGGCAGTACTGGGTATGAAGACATCACCATCCTCCACAGAGATGCACAGAAACAGAGGGAATGCTCAGCCACCCTTAGTAACACGTTTCATGTCCTGCAAGAACTAGAGGATGGCAGAGACCCAGTATAAAATCAGTGGAAGAAGAAAAAAGAAACAGTGACATCAACTTGCCAGGAGGTACTTGGTCCCAAGAAACAGCAGCATAAAGAATGGATCCCCATGGAGACTCTCCACAGAAAGAAACATAAGGGGGAAAGAAAGAGAACAATGAAAAAACAGTAACAAAGGGAGTCAGCAGGAACATGCAAACATGAGTTAAAGAGGTAGGGAGTGTCTGATGTGGATTGAGGAGGCATGAGGTGGAAACAAAATTACACTGCCTTGGTATTCGGCACCTGTGACATTCAATAGCGCCAACTGTGGATTTCTTAGCAAATCCTTAGGCCTCTGGACTTAATCTGTTACAAATTAAGCACTACCTCTGACCTCGGACACCTGCACCCTCTTCTCACAGAAGCCTTTTTTATCTCAAGTGTGTGATGGTGACTTCCTTAACATGAGTGAAGAAGGGCACCAGGAACGGCAGCTAAATGGCTGCCTCCCCGGATATGCAGGAGCCCGCATTACAGACTTGAATCCTGCAGCCTGGTTGTTTGAAGCCAGCTGACATGATGTGAGGCCACAGACAGAAAGTGACTTGCAGTTGTCATTTGAAACTTGTATGAAATAGACCTAAGACTAGAGATGCCAAGCAATAACTAATGCGCTAGGTAAGTGAATGCACGAGTCTAAGACCCATGGTGGGTACATGAAATACCAGTAAATCATCAAAATCATGTGACTGAAGTTTGCATTGTACTAAGAAGTGTACAACCTTTTTTGTGATTTTTGTACATGTCACAGAGCTCTGCTAGTCTGGTGCTGCTGCATCTCTGGGCATTTTCCCCAGCAGGCATCTTGGGGCTGTAAAAAGAGTTACTTTGGCCCAAAATTCGTATGCAGCATGTGAACTGTTGGAAGAAAAACACTATGATTTCAGAAGTCTTCTGAAGCTGAGTAGGTCTGTTTCCTTGGAAAGGTGAAGCTGCATTAATAAAGCATTCATGTTCCTTTCACAGTGAAAGAAGCAGTTTGATCCAGAAGGTGACAGCAACAACTGAGAAAGTCCTGCACCCCAATGTGACTCGTCTCTACGCTGTGCAGCAGGAATTGTCTGGTTGACAATAGGAAGGTCAAGGGCATTTAAAATGATTGGACAAAGGCATTTGTTTCTGATTGCAGATGGATGTATGTATGGACTTAAATAGGATTCAGCCTTTGGTGGATTGTAAGTCAGTACAAAGAGGTCAACTGTGGAATTGTTAACGCGGGGTTTCTGGTCTCTAGTTACCTTACCAGATCCCTAATCCTGTCGACTGAATCGTTGGTACCTGTCATTGAGTAAAAGACAATCTACTACTAGGTTAGTCAATTAGGAAATTAAACCACTCTAAAGAACCACTTACCACTGGGAAAGGTTAAAAAGTTTTAATTCAAAGTCAAAAGTATCTGGAGATACAAACATCTCAGAATAAGATTCAAAAGGTATACAGGTATTAATACAAAAAGGTACTCTCTAAATATCCTCAATCGGCAAAAGGAAATTATCAAAACTATCTCAAAAAGCATAAGTGTTGCAAGAATCGCTGTGAGTTGCAACCTGAGAGTCATTTACAGAAAGGAAAAATACAAGTTAATCTGTCCCTACACTAGACTAAGTGACATCCCTACTTAACAAGATCTTTACCTAAAAAAAGGTGTCAGCAGTGGTGACTTCCAAAGAAGATCACAACCTTCTCCTAGTCTCTGAACCAAGTTGGTTTCTTTCAGTTCTCTATCTGCCTACCCATCCGCTCTCTAAGGCTTCTCAGATCATCTGCTCTAACTCCACCCCGGGGTGCTATCCCTAATACCAAATCACATTTCCAATAGGAACGCCCATGTCGACGCCTCTCACGTGGTGCAGTTTTGAGCGGCAAATTCCGTCCTGGTGCTTGATGTAAAATGCAAATAAGGTCCATAGGCACAGGTAAGCTTAAATTGAGCTTTATTGCAGCACAGAGACAGTAGGTCAGCTCCAAGTCCGACCAGGGCTCCAACTGCCAAGAAGGCAGGGAGAGCGCTCCAGAATACAGAACACAAGAAGGAATCTAGAGTGCAGGCTCAAGGAAGAGCAAAGCACTGTACAACATATCTCCTCTCCTTGCAATAAAATAAGAGACAAAGAGCAACAGAAAAGGAAATGCTAATGTACATAGTCATTCAAATACAAAGGAGGGCGTCGGGAGCGAGGGCTCCTCAAGCAGACATCAGATAAGGAAGAGGAAGGAGGAGCAGGAGTACAAGGTAAGGAAGGAGCATCAGGAGTAGTAGAACTGAAATCAAGAACAGACCTATTGAGGTAGGTACCCGAGGAAGTGGAAGCATCACCACCACCCACCTCCCTCCGACTAGCTGACAGTGGAATGGGAGCAGCAGGAGAACCAGAGGACAATAAGTAGCCATTACAACCATCTACATTGGCAGGAGGCAGGTCATCAAAAGAAGAAGCTTTACATTTCTGGTAGAGAGCTACTCTCCGGTAATTCCAGCTCTCACCATTGGATAGAACAATGAAGTTGGGAAAAACTCTCCTAACTTTGTAAGGACCTCTAAATTTACTAAGGCCCTTAGCAAGTCTGCCCGGCTTAACTTTGACCAAGTCACCCACGGAAATGGGTGAGGAGGCACTGTCATGGACCAAAGGAATTTCATGGCTGGAACTCAGCCAAGAAGGGGTCAATTTGCTCGTTGGTGACCGACCCCGCATTAACTCAAAGGGAGACTTTTCACCAGACTTGTGGGGTGTGGAGCGGTAAGCCCAAACCAATTCCTGGACACGCTCATTAGAAAAAGAGCCAGAATCCACAAACATTTGAATCACGCCCTTAACCAGGCGATTCACCCTTTCGCAAATGCCATTGCCCTGTGGGTTGTAAAGGCTCGTCTTCTGATGCCTGATGCCACAATCATTAACAAAAGAAGTCATTTTAGAGGACGTGAGTTGCGTCCCGTTGTCAGAAATGAGAACAGAAGGATACCCCTCGTTGTTGAAAATACCCTTCAAAAACTTAATAGTAGCATCTGTAGTGATTTCCTTTACAAACTGCACACATAACCATTTTGAAAAACAGTCGATAAGGACAATTGCAAACCTGTGATCGGTAGGAAGCTCACACATGGGGCCTATGAAGTCAATGCATACACTATGCCAGGGAGTATTAGCAAAAGAAATCTTGTGAGAGGAGTGGGAGCCTAAAACTTTGAGGCGCTTCTCACCCTCCTTACAGAAATTGCATTTCAAAACACAATCCACAGCGTCATTATCAATAGAGGGCCACCAGAAGTTCAATTTGACACGACGTTGCGTGAGACTTTGACCCAGGTGTCCCTCATGGGCCAAGTCTAGAATTTTCTTTCTCAACAAAACAGGGGGAACAAAACGATCACCCCTCATGAGAATATCTTTACCTTCTAAGGAAAGTTCGTCCAAAATTTTTAAAAAGGGCCTGACTGAGGGATTTACTGCACTTTCTCTCCTGGGACCATTAGAAATGAGACTGATGACGGCCTTCAAGGTCAGATCCTCCTCCATACCTTTGGACCAGTCATCACGAGTAAATGTGCCCCCACACACAGACAAGACATCCTCTATTACAGCAACTGCGAGATCATCGGACTTGGTCCCAGAACTACAGTCAGTGGAAGGCATGGGGAGCCTAGACAGACAATCCGCTTGGATGTTTTTCCACCCATGAATGAATTCAACCTCACACTGGAAGTCCTGTAGCCGAGAAGCCAGTCTCGCCAACCTGGGAGAACCTTTACCAGCTCCACCAGGAGCAAGGATGTTGACAAGGGGTTTGTGGTCGGTACGTAACACAAATTTATAACCCCATAAGTAGGTTCGAAAGTAACTTGTACCCCAGACCGCAGCAAGAGCTTCGCGCTCAATTACTGAGTAGTTAGACTCAGAAGAGGACAAGGGTCTAGAAGCGAATGCGATTGTCTTTTCGACACCGCCATGTTTCTGTAGAAGAACAGCGCCCAGCCCAATGGCACTTGCATCTACCATCAAGATGGAGGACCGAGTAGTGTCAAAAGGGGTGAGAACATTGGCAGATTTGAGTTCCTTCTTAATCAAATTGAAACAGGATTGGTGATCAGAGGTCCAGTTAAACTTGACACCCTTTTTGAGCAAGGATCGAAGAGAAGCTGTTTTAGAGGCAAAATCTCTTACAAATTTCGAGTAGAACTCGATTAAGCCCATAAAGGACCGAAGTTGATCCTTATCAACCGGGGGGGGTGCAAGTTCAATAGCCTCAATCAAATTCTTTTTGGGTTTAATGCCATCCTCTGACAAACAAAAACCAAGGTATTCTATCTCTTTCAAGAGAAAAGCACACTTCTCTTTCCTTAAAGTCAACCCAGCCTCGTCTACTCTATGTAAGACATCCTGTAGAATTTTATTGTGTTCCTGTAAAGAACTACCATAAATCAAAATATCATCTTGAAAAAATAGCACCTTGTCAAGACCTTTAAAAACTTCAGAGACAAGTCTCTGGAACACGCTGGCAGCTGAGACTAGCCCAAAAGGTAGTCTGGTAAATTGGAAGGTGCCCTCACTAGTGATAAAAGCAGTTAAATGCTTTGAGCTATCGTCCAGGCAAATTTGGTGGTAGGCGTGCTTAAGGTCCAACTTACTAAAGAACCTTGCACCTCTAAGGGTTGACACCAATTCGCCAATGTTGGGGAGGGGAAACACGTCCGCTACCACACACTTATTGAGGGAACGAAGATCCACACAGAACCTGATCTTGTTGTCCGGTTTCTGCGAGATCACAACAGGCGAAATCCAAGGGGATGCTTCAATGGGCTCAATAATCCCCCCTTGGAGCATTTCCTCCAGAGTGGCCTTGACCTCATCCCTCAAAGCAAAGGGCACTCTTCTAACCTTGTGCTGTACAGGCAAACTTCCCTCTTTGAGAATTATGCGATGAGAGTATCCAATAAGCTCACCTAACTGGTCTCTAAACACATTTTTAAATCTGGCCAAAATGTCTTCTACAGATGAAGTCTCAACTATGGAAACTGGGTTATCTGACCTGGGATCAACTACTATATGGAGATCGTATTGGTGATGACGGCCCAAGATTGCTGGACCGTCAGCTGATATATAAATTTTCCCATATGCTGATCTGCCTTTGAATACAATTTCAGCTTCAAAGAAACCCAGCATGTCTATTCTCTCCCCCTGGTAACCAGACGGGAAGATGTCGCACTCTTTCAAAGCTCTTTTTCCCCAAACATTTTCCAAAAGGGAAAAGGGAATTATAGTCCACTTCGACCCTGTATCAACCATGAGTGTAACAGTTTTGCCATCAATTATGAAATCATCCTTGAAAGGATTACCCCTCTGGTTATCACACGCACACACAGTGTCAGTCAAAACTAAAATTTTGTTCACATCACGTCTTAAAACATCGCATTCATCAACAACTGTAACTTTAGAGTAATTCCTATTCTTACACATTTTAGCAAAGTGTCCCGTTTTACCACACTTTAGACACTCTTTGTTATTAGCATAACAAAACTTCCCATCTAAAGGATGAGAAGAAGTACCACATCTTGAACACATTTTATGATAATTCTTGTTGAGAGATGTTGCTTGCACATTCTTTCTTTGAAGAATGTAACCTTTTTTTCTGACGATTGCGATGGCAGCAGATTCCTCATCGCTATTGTCACTTACAATACTTTTATGAGAGACTTCAGTCACCTTGGACTCTAACCCACTTTTTTGCAGTTCTCTCATGCATTTTTCACTTTCCTCAACAATTTTAGCCAGCTCTATTGCGTCTTTCAATGTTGGGTTCTTAGCCGCCCATAGGCGTTCTTGCACCTTCCTATTGTTGGCTTGCACCACCAATTGGTCTCTTATTAGCTCGTCTGCCATCTGCCCAAAGTTACATTTAATAGATAATTCACGCAGTCTTGCTACGAATTCGTCAATGCTTTCCTCAGCCAATTGCTTATTCTTATAAAATTTATATCTCTGAAGAATGAGATTCTCTTCTTTGCCAAACCGAGTTTCAAGTCTTGTGACAGCTTCTTTAAATTCGTCAAAATCGGCTTGTGAACCTGCAGGTAGTACTTGTGGTAGGTATCTAAACAAACGCTGCCCCTCTTTGCCCAACGTGGTCATCAACAGTGCTTTTTTACGTTTAGGCGAATAATCCTCACCATCTAGAGCCTCTATATAGTTATGGAACATAACTATCCAGTCTTCCCATGCTATAGGAGGATTGCCTGGTTCTGACAAGAATTGAGGAGGAAGGGCAACATTGATTGATTGTGACATGACTTTTAGCAAATGTCAGCAGGTATAGAGAATTAAGTACACCTAACAGTGGAGCAAACAAAAGTATGAAGCAAATGCTTACTGTTAATGCAGCTGATGGTCTGGTTACAGCTTTGTCAGCTTTGTCACACTCGTTTCAAGCGCTTTGAAATGCTCGTTTTTGACAGTACAGATCAACTTATGTAGCGTTAAATGCCTTAAAACGGAGCTGGGAGGCACTTGCTGAAGATTACGCGTTGAACGCGAAGGTCTTGTGCACCTCGGCGCGTTACATCGGCGCGTTACCAAGGTAACGGTAAAGCTGTCCAAAATGGCCGACAACGTCGTGGCGTCGTGCGTGAGCGTCTCGCGTCACACGCCGACGTTGCAAGTCAATAGCTTCTGCGCCCTTGACGAACGCGCTCAGAGGCAAAGCGTTGCTTAGCAACTCACCAACAAAGGAGGTTGGTTCGGGTGACGTCGCTGCTTGAGGAGATCGTGTTGCCAGGATACGCGTTGCAGCAGAGTAGACGTTGGTGAAGATGACGTCAACGCTGCGCGGAAAGCAGGAAATGGGAGAAATTACCAGAAGAGGATCACCACGAAGTCGCTATCGCCGAAGAAACGGAGGCCACACTTCTTCATCAACGCTGAATCACACGCGCAGATTCTTGATGGAGTTGAGACACTACTTCTCTGGAAAGCGAGTTAAGGCTGCAGCGGACACAGGAGACAGTGATCGGAGTTCACACCACATCAAGTCGCCAAATGATGTAAAATGCAAATAAGGTCCATAGGCACAGGTAAGCTTAAATTGAGCTTTATTGCAGCACAGAGACAGTAGGTCAGCTCCAAGTCCGACCAGGGCTCCAACTGCCAAGAAGGCAGGGAGAGCGCTCCAGAATACAGAACACAAGAAGGAATCTAGAGTGCAGGCTCAAGGAAGAGCAAAGCACTGTACAACAGTGCTCCTCTGGACTCTTCATTAAAGTTGACCTTGCTTCCCAGGCTTCTCTCCGTCCAAGCGGTACCCCCTAAAATTCCTGAAGACTCCTACAGGCCTGTGCCTGGCGCTTCTGAACAAGGGCCTATTCATTATTTCTGATTTAAGTTCCCCTTGCACCTGCAAACAGACACTCTCTCGGTAGGCCCCAAATTCCAATCTCTACCATATCTAAGAGTCATAAAACATCTTGTACAGACCTATCGTTCGTGCTCTGTGCGACTTCTCCTTAACGAGCTCTGGCAGATCAAAGAAGCAACTTTCTCTATTCAGGCCTACTAAAATTACATGAAACGGGCCTCTGCAATATGCACATTTAATTTCTTTGTTTAAACGATATTTAACTAACACACATATACTAAAATATAACACATCTATGTAAAACATATATTTCAATACTATGCCTAATAATACATTTGCACTCAAAGGACATTAGAATCCACGTCACTAAAAGTGTAGCAGCATCTTTCGTTTCCTGTAAAATGCCATGTGGCCTACACATTTTCATGGTTTGCAGAATTACATTTCGTTTTCACTTAGTCATCTAACGAGTGACTCCAACATCATTTTAACATTTCTACAACCTCTACATTAGTTTCCACACTTATATATGCATCTATTCTAATTAAAACAAACACTCATATATTTTCACTATATAAATTGACACTCTTGTGTAATACAATTTAAACTAACACTACGTGCTTGTAAATATGGTGTACTTATACATTGTTCAGATTTGTGCTCTCTCAGTCCCCCTTTGATGACTTTCAGGAGTCATCACCATCAAAACACCATCTCTAAAATGTAGGATCTTTCAGACTGAAGTTGTTGCAATACCCCCACGTTTCATTGTCTCTAGTGCCTTCAGACTCTTATATTGTGTATCCTGCATCGCAGTCAGTCTTTTCTCCTGTTCCCTCATGGATCTCTGCAACCTGTTTGCTCTATACCATTGGTACAGTCGCACCAATCCCCACAAAGTGATTACACAAATCACAATTATGATGATGGGTTTCAATATGTACCAAATGATACCCTTTCCTAGGTTGGCAAACCAACCTCCAACATTACCCATTCCTTGGCCTACTTTTTCCCACACATTTATTTTTGTCAGATCCTCAATTTCATGATGAATCGCAGTAATATTTCGTATGTACTTCTCTAAAGGTTTTGAATTGTCTGGAATGTAAGTACAACATTCCTGGACCTTCAAGGCCTTACAGACTCCGCCCTCTTTGGCTAACAGAACATCTAAAGCAAGTCGGTTCTGAAGAACCATTGCTCTTATCGATTGCATCTCTCCCTCCACCAGCATTAAGGATCTAGCAGTACTGGCAGATAACCTATCTACGACTCTAGCCAATCTTCTAATTTTTATGTCATTCAGTATCAATCCCAAGAGAGGGAATGCAGCACCGAATACATCCCCAACAACCTCTTCAGCACCTAGATCTCTTCTCCCTCTTGTTGGCATTCCTCTCTTTGTTGTTTCTAAATTCTCAACATGGTATATTTTGGGGAAGACAATTGCTAAATAGCATGATCCGTACCAATTATCTGGTAACTTCACATATGCATTTCTTCCACATACAAAATATACATTTGGAATTGCTTGCATCTCCTTCAAAAAATCTTTGGAGTAGTACTCCACTTGGAAAGCATGTTCACAACTGACTTGACCTACATACATATTCTCATAATAGGAGTAACTCCTGTGAATGCACAGTTTCCCCCGTTTCTCCTTGTCTAAAGCAATTGGACCAAGGCTACCCTTTCTTTGATGTATCCTTTCTTCCTTAGTCCAATCTGTTTCCCATTGTCCTGAAGCTTTTAGAATCTTTTGCCTCCTGTATCTAGTATCCACCTGCCCTATAAACTTTTTCTCAATTTCTGACACTTGACAAGTCAGATTATTTCTTCGGGCATGTGAAGTATCTAACGTTTTCCATGGAATGAAAAATTTCTGTAACCTGTCTTCGCACTTGTAGTAGTCCCACTTATTCAGATGCTTATAATTTGGGACCTCTGGCAATGTCGAGTCAAAATTCGAGAAATAATACTTGAACCCATCTCGTCCATAGAATATGCTCAACAACAAACTACATGTGATTCCATACGTCAATGGAAGATGATGGTATCTGATACCCTCATCCACAGAAGCTGGTAATTGCATACAAACGTAGCAATTCTTCGCCTCCATGACATCAATGTATTCGTAGAGCAACTTGGCATAAGCATTTGACCTAAAGTTCCCCTGTGATTCATCAACATGTAATCTTTTGATCTCAGCATCTAGCAAAGCCTTTTCTTTCTCATTGTTTTCTCCTTTTACCTCAGCCACAGTGATAGGCTTTTGTGTTGATGCTTTCTTTGTTTCTGATCTTGTCTTTGTTTCGTTCTCATGTCCCACTATATATGATACAGTAACTACTAAAACTATAAGAGAAATCACTACCACTAAAAGTGTGCCTACTATGCATTTTGCCCTGCGGTTCGGGTTGCCAGTCTCCATGATCTCAAACAGTGTAGCTCTGTTTGTCGTTCTCAGCAAAGTCCCTTACTTCTTCTTAATGTCCTTTTGGCTTTGCACAAAGACTCTCTTCATTTGAACCACAATGTCTTTCTTTGAACCACACTTGGAAGCTGACAATTCTCTCCCGCAAGAACAGTCATTAAATTCTGTAGCAATAGACAACTCTAGCCCTTCTCCATCCACTAAAGTGGAAGTCCATAGTTTCTGTCTTCTTACATTTGGCACTAGGTTATCCTTTTGATCTGTATTAACAAATGTTCTTTATCAAAGTCTTTTTAGCAATCTGAAACTATGCGTGTTCCCAGAAGTTCCACCACTAGCTCAAATATTTCCATACGGAGAAGGATTCCCTCCAGTATTGGACTCCTTGAACAGCAACACGGAAACTCAACAGTCTCAAATATCAATTTTCTTATTCCACTCAGGAGAGGAGGATAGACGATGTTGAGTGTCAGCAGTCTTTTGACCTCCAATCCTGGCAACAGGAATCTTATTTCCACTGAGATGATTGGGTCAGTTCTGATCAGGGTCACTTCCCTCACCCTCCCAGCTCTGCGTCCCTCGGACATCTGCAGCGAGGTAGGTCCACTCAGGTGTAGAGTATCTTCTGCTAGGCACTCGTACTCTCCTTGATCTCCTTAGACCCTCCTGCTCTTGGTCCGATACACCTTCTTCCAGATCCGAATCTTCGGATATAGGAGCAAGAGTTTCTTCTCGAGCTAGCTTCAGGCTCGGCCTCCTTCTTCTTTAAGGCCAAGTAGCTGCCCCACTTCTTGTTCTTCTATTGCTTTCCCTCCTGCTCGGTTCCTGATCACTCTGTTCCTGATCTGTTTCCAAATCACATTCACAACTGCTCTCTCCTTCTGTTGCAGCTTCAGTTTCGCTACCGCCTTGCCCTTCTTCTTCTGGATCTGCAACGCTCCCAACTTCTTCAGACACCCCCACAGCTTGACTGATCCCCTCTAATGGTTCACCATCTTCAGCTGGATTCTCATCCGTGAGAGGAGCTGTTTCTTCCAGGGGTGCTGGAACTCTTCGGGTGTGGGAAGCGTGTATCCAATTCGGCAGGCCTCCACACTTGATAGCCGTATTCGTGGTCAGTATGACCTGAAAAGGTCCTCTCCAGCGCACGTCTAGGCAGTTTTTCCGGACGTGTTTCTTCACTAGCACCCACTCTCCTGGGCACAGGTCATGACACAACTCTCTTGAAGATGGGACCTCAGCAGCCTGCACCTGGAAGGACACAGAATGAATGGCGTCAGACAGTCCTTTGCAGTAATCCAGGATCAGGTCATCTGTAATGTTTAATAGTGTCGCAGTTGGTACAGAAGGAAGCCTCATTGCCCTCCCCATCAGCACCTCGTGTGGAGAGAGACCTGTGCTCCGGTCGGGTGTGCTACGCATGCTCATCAACACTAAAGGCAAAGCATCTGGCCAACTCAAGGAAGTTGAAGAACACACTTTGGCAATTCGACACTTTAGTGTCCCATTTATCTGCTCCACAATTCCTGAAGCCTCTGGTCGATAGCTACAGTGCAACTTCTGATCAATGTTCAATGCGGCACAGAGCATCTTCACAATTTCACTGTTAAAATGTGTTCCTCGATCAGATTCCAGAGAGCCTGGCACCCCGTAGCGCGGGATCAATTCTCTAAGTAACAGTTTTGCTACGGTGAGTGTATCGCACCTACGTGTAGGGTATGCCTCGACCCACCTGGAAAATATGCATACAACCACCAACACATACCTAAGGCGGTTACCTCTAGGCATTTCAATGAAATCTAATTGCATTCTGTTGAAAGGCCCCCCAGACCTCCCAATGTGACTCATGGTAACTGGTGTTCTTTTCCCTACATTCAGTTGCTGGCATGTGACACATCTCCTACAAACTGCTTCTGCTGCAATCCTGAATTTTGGGCAATACCAAGTTTGCCTAAATACTCTCAGCATGGCATCCCTTCCTAAGTGTGTCGGACCATGTATTTGTCGTGCCATTGGACTCACTAATTCCTCTGGTAACACTGCTCTTCCATCTGCTGAAACCCAAAAATCCATTTCACTTCTCACACAACCTGCTGCTTCCCAGGACCTTTTCTCTGACTCAGGTGCATTTTCTTGCATTTGTTTCAGATCTTCCCATGTATCTACGGTCTCTAATATCATATTGACTTCTGTTTTTTCCTTTGCCCCGCATACTTCCACCTCCGTGAAAGTATACCCTTGCTCCGCACAATAGCGGGCAACTTCATCTGCATATCTGTTTTCTTGTGACACAAAATCTGTATTTTTAGTGTGAGCTATACACTTGACCACTGCAATTTCAGCTGGACCTTGCAATGCTTCTAACAGCAGTCGTACAAATTCCCCATTTCTGATTGGCGAACCAGAGGAGGCCATGTAACCCCTCTGAGACCACAATTGCCCGAAATCATGAACTACACCGAAACCATATTGGCTATCGGTATAGATGGTGACTCTCTTTTTGCTACCTGCTATACAGGCACGTGTCAATGCAACGATTTCTGCTACCTGAGCGGAGTGTACTCCTTCCAGGCAAGCGGCTTCCACAACTCCAGTAATGGTGCAAACAGCATAAGCTGCTCTCAACCGACCAGTATCGTCTCTTAAGCATGAGCCATCAACAAAGTAAATTTCATCAGGGTCGATCAATGGCTCATCCACAATATCTGGTCGGGGCTTCGTGTATAGTTCAGTCACATCTAGGCAATCGTGATCTTCACATTCTTCGCCTTCTATATCATTAGGAAGTGGCATCAATGTAGCAGGATTCAAGACCGAGCACCTCTTAAGGGTCACGTTCTCTGCAGCAAGAATAACTTGCTCATAGCGCGTGAGCCTACTATTGGTCAAGTGCTGCGTCTTGGTCCTTGTCATTAACAATTCTACCGAATGCTGTACATACACCACTAATTGATGTCCCATCACTATGTTCTCACACCTCTCAATGCTGACACCTGTTGCAGCAACGGATTTGAGACATCCGGGCAACGCTGCGGCTACCGGATCTAATGTAGCCGAAAAAAATGCATCTGGTCTACGGGCATTTCCGTGTACTTGCACCAACACTGATAACGCACATCCTTCTCTTTCACAGCAGTATAATGAGAAAGTCCTCTCATAATCTGGCATTCCCAAAGCCGGAGCACGACACAAATCCTCTCTCAGTTGTAGGAACGCCATTGGGCACTCGTTGTCCCATGGTACCGGATCACTCACCTCCTTGTGCGTCAGTTTCTGTAAAGGTTTTGCTTTCAGTGAAAAGTTAGCTATCCACTGTCGGCAGTAACCAACCATTCCTAAGAACATCCTAACTTCTCTCTGTGTCATTGGCGCATTCATTTTCATGATGGCCTCTATCCTGTCTGGAGACACCTTGCGCTTCCCCTTCTCTATTCGGTGACCCAGATATTGTACTTCTGTCAGACAGTACTGTAATTTGTTCAGAGATACCTTATGTCCATTCTCAGCTAAATGATTCAGTAAAGCAATGGTGTCTTCCTTACAAGCTTCCTCTGTTTCTAACGCAACAAGTAGGTCGTCTATGTACTGGACCAGAACCGAGTTCTGTGGCAATACCAGACTTTCAAGGTTCTTCTTCAACAGCTGACTGAAGATCGAAGGGCTATCTGTGAACCCTTGTGGAATTCGACACCATGTTAAGGCGCGATCTTCCATTTTAAATGCGAAAAGATACTGACTGTCCTCATCTAATGGGATGGAAAAGAAGGCTTGACAAAGGTCTATCACTGTAAACCACTCAGCTTGGAATGGTATTTGAAACAGTATCACTGATGGATTCGGTACCACTGGACAACATGAAACCACAATGTTGTTAATCTTTCGAAGGTCCTGAACTATCCTGAACTTCCCACTAGGTTTCTGCAAACCCATAATCGGGGAGTTACATGGACTACCCACGATTTCTTTCAGTATTCCCTGTTGAATCATTGAGTCAATCACAGATCTTATTCCTGCAATCGTTTCCTGGGACAGTTTATACTGAGGCGTTCTTGGAAATTCAGCGTTTGGTTTTATCATGATCTTCACTGGTTCCACCCCTTTGATCAGTCCTATCTCTTCCCCAGTAAAATCCCATACTTCAGCTGAGACAGCATCTCTTAGGTCACAAGGAAGGTCTTCCACAGTCAGAGTAGGATACAGTTCTATACATGTTCTCTCATTGGCAATCTTAAAGGTAGCATCATCATCTGCGGTCTGTACCTCCACACCCTGAGGGGTGCAGTATATGGTGCAATTCAATTTGCACAACAAATCCCTCCCTAACAGACATACAGGACTAGAATCACATACCACAAACTGATGTTCATTTGTGTAATTCCCTATTTTCACTGACACTGGTTCTGTCAAAGGACTAGTCATTCTTCTATTTGCGACTTCAACCCCCTGAATTGTTTCCCCCGACATTGGTAGGTCAGGAACCACTGCTGATCTCAGAGTTGATCGAGTAGCTCCAGTATCCACCAAGAATGTCATCGGGCACCCTGCTACCTCTGCCTCAACAAATGGCCCTCTCTGATCTACTTCTAGAACTGCCCCGAAGGTACAGTCCTCTTCTCTGTTCACACATTGACCAGTCATTGGGTCAATGTAATAACATGTTTCTTCTTCAATAAAAAGAGGCATTTGTTTATAGACTTTTCCCCCTGTCGCGATCTTTGGTGGCTGTGGAAACTGAGCTCGTGGAGCCGAAGTCCCCCCTTTGACCACCTTGCTTCCTGAGACTGTCGCCCTTTGAACTGGAACCTCCTGAACTTCCTGTTCTAATTCTAGTTCTCCACTTTCAGGGTTAAAGGGACACTCGCGTCTCCAATGTCCCACCTGGTGACACTGGTGGCACTTTGTCGTTTTCTTTAAAGTGGCAAAATCTATTCTAGGTCTCTGACTTTCTTCACTATCCTTGTTCTGACCATTCGACTTCCGTCCCATTGTCCCCGTTCCCTGTTTCTGCTGTCCGCCCTTTCCGGCTGACTGCATCTGCACCACCATCAGCTTTTCCTTCATTTTCTTTGTCTTGGAATCTATCTCATCGCTACAGTATCTGGCATACCTTAAAATTTCATCGAGTGGTTTGTTTTGCCAACAAATTAAATGTTGCTGAATCATCAAACAAATATCAGGTCTCAACCCCAAAACGAACTTTGACACAAACTGTCCTATATCTTTGGGATCCATTAAATCGAGTCCACTGTATTGTTTGAATGTTTTCAACAACCTTTCATAGAACTCATGAACTGTCTCCTTTGGTTCTTGTCTTGTTCGGTCTATTTTTACCCAATCTATGTCCTGGGGTGGTACCTTATCTTTCAGCCAAGCTATTACCCTTTCCTACTTTTGCATGACAATTTCAGACGGTCCATTTGTCTGAGCATCCCTCACTGGTTCAGTAGTTGGCCATTCAACACTAGTCTTGCACGATGTCCACAAGTCTGATGGGACCACAATGTCAAACAAAGTGTTCAAATCAATCCACAATACTTTCGAGATCTTTACAAACCTTTCTACCTGCTTATACCACTCTACTGGATTGTCCCTTAACTTCGGAAATGAGTTGGTAAATGCAGCTAAATCTCCTCTACTCCAGGGCACATGTACATAATTCCCATTTGATATTTCTCTCAAAGGGAATGCCTCCATCTGCATTACCCTTCCTTCAGGAGACATCACACTCATGCTCCGTCTGACAGTGCCCCTTTTGGACCACCTCTCTTCCCATTTGTCCAGATCCCTCCACGCTCTTATTCCTGCTATCAGTTCCCTTATGTGTGTTTTCAATCCGGTTGTCCTTTTTTCATCTAAATCCTGATCTGTGTATTGTAACCTATGGTTACTCTGTAGGGTCTTTGTTCTGGACAAATCTACCGTGTACCTGTCTGCCAGTTCAGACAGTTTCTCATGAGTCGCTCTCGCCTTTCGAGTAACATCTTTCGCTATGAACAGCAACTCATCTTGTTCATACAAGTCGATCCTTTCTAAGGCCAACGTACCATCTATGATCTCATCCAAATCAGATTTTAAACTGGTGACATCAAGTCTTTTTGTCCTTATTGTAGCTTTCAGTATACCATCTCTAGGGGGTCCATTTCCATCTTTCCCATCCCAGCTCCGAGTCCTACGTCTGGGCTCAGGTGAGTTACGTGGAGTCCTCCCATGCTCCCACCCCTCCAGGTCCCATGCTGTTCCATCCTCTCTGGGTGGATGATGAAACACTCCATTGTGCCTCATAGTCCCACCTTCCCCTTCATGCCTGGATTCTCTGGGTTCATGGTAAGACATTCCATTACTCCCCCTTTCCTCACAATTGGTCTGTGACCTCTGATCACCCGATGTATGGCAAGATCTTTCATTGTTCCCCCTATTCCAGTGTTGCACATTCTCCCCTGGCGCGTGATGAGTGCACCTAAACCTATCTCTGTATGCTAGTACCATTTGGTCTCCACCCTTTTCAAAGAGCCGAGACATCTCTTCACACTCCATGCTTCTACCATCTCGCTCCTGCTGGTCTCTCCCATCATTAGGACGTATTACTCCTCTGTTCTCCTGGCTTTGACCCTCACGTCCCTGACTACTTTCGCTAGCCCCGCAGTGAGATACTGTCCCATTGCCTCGATTTCCCCACTCAGCTTCTGCTCTTGACCTATTGCTCTGTGTTTCTGCGGACCCATCCCATTCTCTCAAGTCAACTCTTAACTCTTTAAAGGATTTCGGATGTGGTCCCCTTAGGTCCATCGGTCCTCTTTGACCCCCCTGCTCTGTTGCGGGGCTCACTGTCGGTTCGAATGGGGTGTTCCACGTTACCGGTCCTGGCAATTGCTTCCAGGCATTTGTCGTGTTATTCCTCCTTTCCATCTCAACCTTCTCTCTGTCTAACCGTATCTGTTCTTCCTCTCTCCCATTCTCTGGGTTGTAAATCGATACTATGGGTCCTATGGTAACGGGTACTTGGAGAGCATCTGGCAATCTGCAAGGTTCCGCCCTCTCTGCGGTTGGCGTTTTCTGTACCACAAACCTTCCGACTACACTCTGTGCTGTACTATGTTGAGGTGTCTCCCCACCTTTGATAGGTGTCCATTCCGATATAGGAAGTGGTACATACCCCTCTATGGCAGCCCCATCTTCCCTTGCGAGTCCTCTACTTTCTATCTCCCCAACTCTCGGAGGCGGTCTATCTATCAGCAATCTATTTATCAAGTTGTCCTCCGAGTCGCTCTCCTCATCCTCTTCCATGAGGTTCTTTCCTCCTGCCACCTCTCTCACTGGGTACAACTTATCCACCTCAATAGTGTAAAGGATACACGATGATTCCACAGGAGCGTCAGGAGTCCGAAGATAAATCCACAGCCTTCCCCTGCGGCCTTCCGACTCTATCGAGCACTAGAGCTCGAGAGGCGCGCCAGGGGAAAACAGGGAAACAAAACAAGGAAAGGTTGGGGGGAAAGAAATGTGTGATGGTACTCTTCAGACAGGATGTATTTTCTGCTTCCCTTAAGTGCTGGGTAAGGAGTTGGCCTGTAACACAAAGAAGTAATAACATGTATCTGCATACAGCAATATTCTACAAAACACTACAACCGTGACCTATATGACCCTCTCCTACCCTGTATATGCGTGTAGGAGCTCAAATGTCGTAGAAGGGTTGTGGATGGACCTCTTGTAAGGACTTCTTTTGAAGCTATAGGAAAAGATGGTACATCAATAAGTACAGGGTGCCTGAAATACACGCAGTATAATATATAAGGACCAATACACTGCTCACTTTGGTGTTTGTGTAATGCTCGTCTTATTCTTTTCAAAGACAGATGGAACACTCCAACTCTTGTACCAACACACAGGATAGCAGTATTAACATCTATGGAAACAAACATATATATTCAAAATACCGCAATAAGTCACAATACGTAATTAATTGAATATGCAGCGCTACTGCGCTGTTACCGTGATTCTAGAAGTGTAGAAACGTGAAATCCCCTCTGGTCCACGCAAGCATCAACAGCCAAATAAGAGATGTCCCGAGATAACTGAATACCTCAATAAAAGGCTGGACAGGGGGATAAGTAAACGAGGGAATGGAAGGAAGTGACACACTGTGCAAAGCAAAAACCTAACTAACTAACTAGTAGGAGCACTGCAGTAAACCCAGCCAGGCAGCGGATACCATGACCGGCATACCGGACGAAGCAACTCCAGTGGGGGGAAAAAAGGAGAGAAAGCCCGGCCCGTCAGCGGAGCACAAACCCGGCTGAAGGGCGGAGCAGAGGAAGAAAACAGCGGCAGGGAGGTAGAGCCCGGCAGAGAGGCGGAGAGAAAGGTCTGGCCGCCGTGCAGGGCTGAACAACTGCAGACTCACGGAAAACACCGTGAATGGGATTCCATAAACAAGCGTTAACTGGAAACAACGCTCGAGGAGGGCAGGAACCCACGAAGGGAGGGAGAATGAAACGGAGCTCGAGAATGACACGGGGGCCAGGAGCTCACTCGGGGAAAATGCTGAAGGCTCAAACACCGGAAGTCAGGCAAAATACAACAGGACGGAAGAAACCAACGGAGCTAGACGCAAGAACGTGAAGCGTCGCTCCATGGGTCAGAGAGTCTTATGTAGTGGCTGATTAAAGGGACAGTGCAGGAGGAGGAGAACGTGTGAGGCATGACAGTACACTCCCCCCACAACAACCCCCAGCCGTTTTGGGCTTGTCAGGATGTCTCAGGTGAAACGCCCGCAACAGACGGGGTGCATGAATGTTGGAAAAGGGTTCCCATGTACGGTCTTCCACGCCGTATCCCTTCCAATGGACCAAATATTGAACCGAATTCCTCATTCTACGGGAATCGAGAATAGCCTCGACCTCATATTCCTCCGAATCCTGCAAGATTAATGGCGGAGGTTTCACTGGCAACGTGGTACCTGGCTCAACCGGTTTTAACAAGGATACATGGAATACCGGATGTATCTTGAAAGAAGATGGAAGTTGTAATCTCATTGCGACAGGATTGATCATCCTCTCCACCTTGTAGGGACCTATGTATTTGGGCTTGAACTTGCGTGGACCCCCAAGAGCAATATATTTAGTGGAGAGCCAAACCTCATCCCCTGGTGTGTATATAGGTTCCAATCTCCTGTGTAGGTTAGCCCCTTCTGTGTATCTCACCTTGGCCATTTCGAGACACTCTAATGCCCTCCTTTGTATGTCATGTAATCTCTCTACCCTATCTGAAGCAGCGGGGGTTAGACTCTCTGTAACCTCTCCTGAGGGTAACAACTTAGGGTGGTAACCATATGAACAAAAGAACGGAGATACATTGATGGAGGAGTGTATGCTGTTGTTATAGGAGATTTCTGCTACCCACACCAGTTCATCCCAGTCCACCGGAGACTGTAACACCTGATTCCTTATGTACTGTTCAAAACACTGGTTGACTCTCTCCGTCTGCCCATCTGACTGAGGATGATGGCTCGAGGATAGATGTACTTCTATTTGGAGCAACGAACATAAACTCTTCCAAAATCTAGATACAAATTGGGCCCCTCTATCGGAAATCAGAACAGAAGGGAATCCATGAAGACGTACTATGTGTTGCATGAATATGGATGACAATTCAACGGCTGTGGGTAATCCCTTTAACGGCACGAAATGGGCCATCTTAGTGAACAGATCCACTACCACCAGCAACGTATTGTTCTTTGCTTGAGTGAGCGGTAATTCCACTATAAAATAAAGGGATACTGTATGCCAGGGGCCGGGAGGGGCTGGCAGTGGCATAAGAAGACCCACAGGATTGAGGCGAGATGTCTTGGTTTGTGCACATACATAACAGGTCTTGACAAAGTGTTCTACGTCTGAAAGCATGTTAGGCCACCAATACCTGTCACGCACTGTCCTGATTGATTTCTTTATCCCAGGATGACCAGCTATAGGATGGGAATGATACCATTTCAAGACCTGCTCCTGTAACTCCTTTGTTGGTAATAACACTCCCCCTTGTACACACACAAGGTCCCCTAGTCTGGAAGTGTCATGTGTACCCACCACAGTAGTCATGTCTGCTGAGGCCTGACTGATCCGAACCTGCTCTATGAAAGATTCCTCGGTCAGTAAGCTTCCTACGATATTCGTTCTGGGAATGATAAAGGTCTGTTCAATTGGATCTGTGGGGGCCTCAAATCCTAATCTTGATAGGGCATCTGCTTTGCCGTTACGTCTTCCAGGCCTATATTGGACAGTGAAGTCGTATTCACTAAAAAACTGGGACCAACGCAGTTGTCTCATGGACAGCGCTTTGGCCGCCTTAATGTATTGGAGGTTACGATGGTCTGTGTATACTACTGCAGGATGCCTGGCCCCTAGGAGGTACTGCCTCCACTCTTCAAACGCCTTCTTGATGGCTAGGAGTTCTTTATCCCCCACTGCGTAGTTGTATTCCGCCGGGGTGAATTTATGAGAGTAATAAGCCACCGGATGGAGCACACCGGACACTGCATCAGCCTGAGAGAGGACTCCCCCCACCGCCACCTGAGAGGCGTCTACCTCCACCACAAAGGGCAGAGCTGGATCCGGATGGCGCAACACAGGGGCGCTGGTGAAGGCCTCCTTCAGGAGTCGGAAGGATTGCTATGCCTCACAGGACCAGACAAAGGGAACCCCCTTCTTCAACAGAGATGTAATTGGAGACACCAAGGCAGAAAAATTGCAGATAAACCGCCGATAGAAATTAGCCAGCCCCACAAAACTTTGGATTTCCTTAACTGAACGAGGGGCTGGCCATGCCAGAACGGCCTCTACTTTGGCAGGATCCATACGAAGGCCCTTAGGGGACACGATATAACCCAGAAAGGGAACCTCTTGAGTGTGAAAAGTGCATTTTTCTAGTTTACAATATAAGCGATTGTCAAGCAACTTTTCTAGCACATTGCGTACATGCTGCTGGTGGATAGCCAAGGTGGAGGAAAAAATCAACAAATCGTCAATATAGGCAATTACGTATCTATCAAGCATGTCCTTCAAGACTTCATTTATGAAGAATTGGAATGCCGCAGGGGCATTGCAAAGCCCGAAGGGCATTACAAGGTACTCGAAGAGACCGTATTTGGTGCAGAAAGCCGTCTTCCACTTGTCTCCCTCCTTGACCCGCACCAGGTGATAAGCGCCACGTAAGTCCAATTTCGTAAAGTATTGGGCATTGCGGATCCTGTCAAGGAGGGAGGCGATAAGAGGCAGAGGATAACGATTCTTTATGGTGACATCGTTTAACTTGCGATAGTCAATACAACACCGCAAACCCCCTTCCCGTTTCGGAATAAAGAACAAAGAGGAAGAGGCTGGGGAGCGTGACGGTCGGATGAATCCCTTCTCAAGCATGGTGTCTAAATAGTCACGTAGATATACATTCTCTTTTTCGGTTAATGAATAAACCCTGCTGCAAGGTATTCTAGCCCCTGTCTCGAGATCTATGCGACAGTCATAGACTCTGTGTGGGGGAAGAACGTCCGCTTCCTTTACGTCAAAAACCGCCTTAAGATCTTGATAACAGGGTGGAAGAACAGGACAACCCTCAGGATCCCCTTCAACCAAGCGTGCCTCCTCCGCTGCTGCCCCTACCACGGCCCCTGGTGTAACAGGAGGAGGGAAGGTTATAGTGGAAGTCTCCCAATTAATGTCAGGATTTTGAGTCCTCAACCATGGAATACCAAGTAGTACTGGGAACTGAGGAGAACAGATTAGATCAAATGTCAAGTCTTCGTGGTGTTCTGGGGCTATGACCATATGTAAGGGGGTGGTACGATGCGTAACCGGACCAGAACTAAGAGAGCTACCATCTATGGTGGTGACATTATTGGCGACCTCCTTTTCAGTACAGGAGATCATGTTTTCTCTAGCCCATTCTATGTCCATGTAGTTCCCTGAAGCTCCTGAATCAATCATTATCAAAACGTGTAACCCAAGGGCACCTTATGAGAGATAAGCTGAGATGTATAAGTGATTTGTAGGAGTGTAAGTATATTCAGAGGAAGAGACTGTAAGTCCGGATCTACCTGGGTTCCTCGTCTCACAAGAGCCCAGGCTAACTAGTTTCCCGACAACTTAGACTGAGCAGGTTTAACCAGACATTCTCTTAGAAAATGACCCGCTTTACCACAGTACAAACAGAGCCGAAGAGCTCTTCTCCTCTGTCTTTCCTCTGGAGTCAAAGGTCCTCGGACTATACCTATTTGCATAGGTTCACTGTCATCGTTTGGTTTTTCTGGAACACTCTTCTTCTCTTTCATAGTGACATAACGGTACTCATGCTTCCCCTTCTCTCTCTTCCTTTCATGAAACCGATGGTCAATCTTCACTACCAAATCTATGAGAGCATTACATGTATTGGGGAGGTCTACTATCTGCGACAAGGCGTCTTTCAGTTCATCTCGTAAACCCCTGTAAAACACTGTACTGCGCTTTTCTTCAGGCCAATTGGATTCAACCACTAACCGGCGGAATTTGGTGATATAGACTACCAGATCCTGTGTACCCTGTTTAAGATCCAATAATTCAGTGTCAGAAGAGTGGGTATACATGTGTCTATCGAATAGTTTACGGAATTCTCGCCTGAAATCTGTATAGTTATGCAATAGAGGGTCATCCCTATCCACTAAGGGTATAGCCCAATCAGCTGCAGAACCACTGAGGTAAGAGATCACAAAGGCTACCTTCGCCTGATCAGACGGGAAGCATTGAGCCTTGCACGAAAAGTGTAGTTGGCATTGACTAAGGAAGGCTGCGCATCGTGCTGCCTCTCCTGCAAATCTTTCAGGGGGTGCTAGAGGTATAGTAGAAGGCGTGGTTACTTGTACCACCGATGCCCCTCCTCCTGTAGCCCCCGTGGTTTGATGTCTCTGTATAGAGTCTACTCTGGCCATCAATGTTTGTGTTTCTACTTGCAGACTCCCTAACATCCCCGCTAAATCCGCTAGGGTCACAGCTTCGAGATCCATGACGCTCAGGCAGAACACACCACTTGGGCTTCACGTTCTGTAAAGGATACACGATGATTCCACAGGAGCGTCAGGAGTCTGAAGATAAATCCACAGCCTTCCCCTGCGGCCTTCCGACTCTATCGAGCACTAGAGCTCGAGAGGCGCGCCAGGGGAAAACAGGGAAACAAAACAAGGAAAGGTTGGGGGGAAAGAAATGTGTGATGGTACTCTTCAGACAGGATGTATTTTCTGCTTCCCTTAAGTGCTGGGTAAGGAGTTGGCCTGTAACACAAAGAAGTAATAACATGTATCTGCATACAGCAATATTCTACAAAACACTACAACCGTGACCTATATGACCCTCTCCTACCCTGTATATGCGTGTAGGAGCTCAAATGTCGTAGAAGGGTTGTGGATGGACCTCTTGTAAGGACTTCTTTTGAAGCTATAGGAAAAGATGGTACATCAATAAGTACAGGGTGCCTGAAATGCACGCAGTATAATATATAAGGACCAATACACTGCTCACTTTGGTGTTTGTGTAATGCTCGTCTTATTCTTTTCAAAGACAGATGGAACACTCCAACTCTTGTACCAACACACAGGATAGCAGTATTAACATCTATGGAAACAAACATATATATTCAAAATACCGCAATAAGTCACAATACGTAATTAATTGAATATGCAGCGCTACTGCGCTGTTACCGTGATTCTAGAAGTGTAGAAACGTGAAATCCCCTCTGATCCACGCAAGCATCAACAGCCAAATAAGAGATGTCCCGAGATAACTGAATACCTCAATAAAAGGCTGGACAGGGGGATAAGTAAACGAGGGAATGGAAGGAAGTGACACACTGTGCAAAGCAAAAACCTAACTAACTAACTAGTAGGAGCACTGCAGTAAACCCAGCCGGGCAGCGGATACCATGACCGGCATACCGGACGAAGCAACTCCAGTGGGGGGAAAAAAGGAGAGAAAGCCCGGCCCGTCAGCGGAGCACAAACCCGGCTGAAGGGCGGAGCAGAGGAAGAAAACAGCGGCAGGGAGGTAGAGCCCGGCAGAGAGGCGGAGAGAAAGGTCTGGCCGCCGTGCAGGGCTGAACAACTGCAGACTCACGGAAAACACAGTGAATGGGATTCCATAAACGAGCGTTAACTGGAAACAACGCTCGAGGAGGGCAGGAACCCACGAAGGGAGGGAGAATGAAACGGAGCTTGAGAATGACACGGGGGCCAGGAGCTCACTCGGGGAAAATGCTGAAGGCTCAAACACCGGAAGTCAGGCAAAATACAGCAGGACGGAAGAAACCAACGGAGCTAGACGCAAGAACGTGAAGCGTCGCTCCATGGGTCAGAGAGTCTTATGTAGTGGCTGATTAAAGGGACAGTGCAGGAGGAGGAGAACGTGTGAGGCATGACAAATAGCCTGTACCCTCCATCTCTTGGCGTCCTCATCCCATTTGGAATCTCGCACTGCTCTTACCGATCGCGTCAGCCTTTCTTGACGCCTATTCAGATTCCTATCGTGCGCCGCCCTAATCCATGCGTTAAGGGCCTCAAACTGGGTCGGTCTAGGCGGGGGTTTCAATGCGGACATGGTTGCTTTTAGCCGATGTAACACCTCTAACTTAAACGTCCCATACTTTGGGAACGACATTTCCTCATTCCCTTCCGTAAGCTTGTTCCAATCCCCAATCCATAATATAGTGTGCAGCCCAACATTCGCTGCCATATAATGAGCTGGTGTACCCTCTGGCGGTGCCTCTTGCCCGTAAAAAGACTCTCTCCTTTTTCTTTTAAAAATATCCTTCAAGCATTTAAAACACTTCATTTTCAATCTACTAGTTTCTGTTTTCTCCGGTTTGTTTACTTCCTGATGACAATCCACCAATCTCAGCACTGTTCTTCGCTAACTGGCCTATCAGAGCGCGACTTCTCACTGACGTCGCACCAGCCGCCCAATCCCGTCGCGGCTCTTGCCGACGTCACACCAACCGTCCTATCGCGTCGCGGCTCTTCACTATCCACCCTATCTCAGCGCGACTCTTGCCGACGTCACTCGTCGCCCTTTGCAGCAGTTCCCTTCCTTTTTCAGCTCGTCTCCGCGTTTATGCATGCGTCCCATTCATACTTCGAAAAATGATTACTTCCGTCCAAGCGATCACTTTTCTTTGACTGTACGCCCACAGTCAATCTGTAATTGTCACCTTAACTGGCGAAATGTCTTTCCGTTTACGTCCAGACAATCGCCTTCTCTGATAGGTTACTTACACACAGTAACTTTCGACCAGCGTCCGTTACTCACACACTCACTCTTGCACTCCCCCTATCTCGGTTCTGCGGCGGTCAATGGTACCTCATGACCTCCTTACTCTGGTCGACAATTACTCTGGATGTTCAATACACCCGAACCACTTAAGCTCTACCCCGAACTTAAGATTTTACCAGGTTGCGCGCGCTTACAACCTTCTCACAATCACACTACAGGCATTCAACTCCTCAAGACATTACAATACAAATACAACACAAAACACCGCAATCTGTTCACGCATGACCCTTGTTATATTCACTCTCCTCCGATACTGCTGCTTTTCCCGCACCGTCAGCACCCTCTTCGGCACGCGATTCTTCCGCTGCTCATCTCTCGATGTCTAGCTCTAGGGGCCTTGGGGTAAGCTAACCTAGTCTAGATTACCTTCCTCAAGAAGATAACCATCCTACACTGCTACCAACTGTTAACACGGGGTTTCTGGTCTCTAGTTACCTTACCAGATCCCTAATCCTGTTGACTGAATCGTTGGTACCTGTCATTGAGTAAAAGACAATCTACTACTAGGTTAGTCAATTAGGAAATTAAACCACTCTAAAGAACCACTTACCACTGGGAAAGGTTAAAAAGTTTTAATTCAAAGTCAAAAGTATCTGGAGATACAAACATCTCAGAATAAGATTCAAAAGGTATACAGGTATTAATACAAAAAGGTACTCTCTAAATATCCTCAATCGGCAAAAGGAAATTATCAAAACTATCTCAAAAAGCATAAGTGTTGCAAGAATCGCTGTGAGTTGCAACCTGAGAGTCATTTACAGAAAGGAAAAATACAAGTTAATCTGTCCCTACACTAGACTAAGTGACATCCCTACTTAACAAGATCTTTACCTAAAAAAAGGTGTCAGCAGTGGTGACTTCCAAAGAAGATCACACACTTCTCCTAGTCTCTGAACCAAGTTGGTTTCTTACAGTTCTCTATCTGCCTACCCATCCGCTCTCTAAGGCTTCTCAGATCATCTGCTCTAACTCCACCCCGGGGTGCTATCCCTAATACCAAATCACATTTCCAATAGGAACGCCCATGTCGACGCCTCTCACGTGGTGCAGTTTTGAGCGGCAAATTCCGTCCTGGTGCTCCTCTGGACTCTTCATTAAAGTTGACCTTGCTTCCCAGGCTTCTCTCCGTCCAAGCGGTACCCCCTAAAATTCCTGAAGACTCCTACAGGCCTGTGCCTGGCACTTCTGAACAAGGGCCTATTCATTATTTCTGATTTAAGTTCCCCTTGCACCTGCAAACAGACACTCTCTCGGTAGGCCCCAAATTCCAATCTCTACCATATCTAAGAGTCATAAAACATCTTGTACAGACCTATCGTTCGTGCTCTGTGCGACTTCTCCTTAACGAGGTCTGGCAGATCAAAGAAGCAACTTTCTCTATTCAGGCCTACTAAAATTACATGAAACGGGCCTCTGCAATATGCACATTTAATTTCTTTGTTTAAACGATATTTAACTAACACACATATACTAAAATATAACACATCTATGTAAAACATATATTTCAATACTATGCCTAATAATACATTTGCACTCAAAGGACATTAGAATCCACGTCACTAAAAGTGTAGCAGCATCTTTCGTTTCCTGTGAAATGCCATGTGGCCTACACATTTTCATGGTTTGCAGAATTACATTTCGTTTTCACTTAGTCATCTAACGAGTGACTCCAACATCATTTTAACATTTCTACAACCTCTACATTAGTTTCCACACTTATATATGCATCTATTCTAATTAAAACAAACACTCATATATTTTCACTATATAAATTGACACTCTTGTGTAATACAATTTAAACTAACACTACGTGTTCGTAAATATGGTGTACTTATACATTGTTCAGATTTGTGCTCTCTCAGAATCATAAGCAGAGGCAACTGATGACATTTGAAAGGGTTGGGGCGTGGTGCGATGCTGAAAACTTACAGATGCTGGCCCTCCGTCCAGTGTCTCTCCAGATTCTGAGAGTGATGGTGTATTCACTCAATGTTCCGAGAGCGAGCTGGAAAGGGAAGGAAGGTGGATGACTTCCTGCAAAAGCCAGCACGATCACAACCAATTCTGGAGCTGTTCCTATGCTGTTTTCAGCATGAGAGAAGCATCAGGATTGGTTGAAGCAGGTTGATCCAATGCTCATTTTGAGGCTAGTGGCCTGTGTCAGCAATTCCCTAGCTGTTTCACACTGCTGGGATTTCTGCGGTCTGACATACGCGTGCCGGGCTGCCACTCCCAAGCCAGCCGGCCAATCCGACATGCGCACTCTGCACTGGCATTCTGATACTTGGAAAGTCATCCTGCAATCAGCAGGAATCAGCCCGCCCTAACATTGGTGCTAGAGCAGCGCAGGCCAGAGGCAGATTTACAGATGTAATAAAATGGTTATCACCATTTTATTAATTAACATTTACCTGCGACGCTCCTCCGCCCTTTAGGAGGAACCACCACTGAGGTGAAGCCTGGAATGGCCGCATGCTGTAGAAGCTGAAGTCTGTGTAACACAGTGTAGGACAAATTCATGAAGTCTGAGGTGCAGTAGAATAGCCTCAAGGAGATAAGTGCCTTCGGAATCATATCCATATAGGAAAGAAAACAAACAGAAGTATTCTTTTCAGAGTGCGTAAAGGAAAGAAACAAGAGCTTACCACAGAACTGTTTATATTTAGAGTGGAAGGAGCACGGTTCACTGAGAGTGGCATAAGGCAAGAGATTACAGATCTGGTGATCACACAAGCATAAAGCAGAAAATAAATAAATAAAAACACAAGCTATGATGCTGCAGCTCCGCTGGGACCAAGTAGGTCTCGCCAGGATCCCGCGAGCCATTGGCCCTCAGTTTGCGCTGCTCATGCCAACTGCCTAGTTTGCCTAGTCCTTGCGCCAGGCTTGTCAAAATAGCAAGGTTAAGACAAAATATTTATTTACGAACAAAAACCAGAGTAAACCAACTCACGACAAGATATTCACTTACTAAGAACCATCGAAATAGGAGTAAAAAAATACATTACCCTCTCGCTGCCAAACTCTAATTGGATTGTTGAAGCAAGATGAAGTACCACAACTTGACTCGAAATAAATTGGAGGGCAGAGCCCAATTTCTACAGAAAAAAAAATGCAAAGATATAAATAAATTATACCTCCCTAACACCTTACACCTTACACCCTAGATTCAGAGCAAAAATATCTTACTTAATAATTTGATCAATACTAGTGCAGTACAGTTTTCTAGCCAAACCCCATTAATCTTGTTTATAAAGAACTCAAATGAAAACATGTAAGTGAAAGGCAATTACACGACTGCATTCATCAGCCACAGTTCTATGATGTGCCAAACCCCGAGGCCCAGCATTGAAGCAGAATGAGATCTAAGCATCTGGCACATCAGGGCCTGTTGACTGTTACTTGGCAACTCTATTCCGGCAGTATCACAATCTGCACACACGCATAAATCAGAGACTGTGCACTAATAATTGAGTACATACTACCATTAAAATAAACAGTTCTCCATTAATCATTCTGATCCGAGAGCTAGCACGTGCTGTTTAAATTGTAATGTATTGCAAGTCGTCCAGATAATCTAATCAAGTGTAACGAAAATTCAAGCAAAACATTAATATAACATCAAAGAAAATGTTTTCATAGTGTACTGGTAATCTTAATGCCTTAAGCCTCGTTCTTCATCAGCACAGTCTTGATCAGTGATTTTCGAGACAGGAATGCCAGTTAACCCCATAAAGTGCTAAACACATTAAAAAAAGATTTGCTGCGTCTCTTCGTGTTTCCTGGTCTTATGCATATCACTTGACATCCATTTCGTGCTGTTACCTAAATAAACAGACTGTTGCAAAGCATGAAACACGTGCTCAAAAATCCGTTTGTATAAATTATTGGAAAAAATTATTTCTCTAAAATATTTAAATAAAAATTATAAACCAAGAGATATAAATGCCCAGTAAGTGAATCACTGTGCAGAGGAAGTGGTGGACAACAGTATAGGAAGGTGAGGGTCGCCATATTCAGGTGACAGAACAGAAGGAAAGGTCAGATCAGAGGTGGTGGTTGGCAAAAGAGCACATGCTGCAGTGCGTGATTGAGTAAGGGGCAATTTAGGTAAAGTGGAAAAATTCAATTCACAAAAAGTAAGCTAGGCAAGGTAAGGAGAAACAAGGATTAGCACTGCCAATAGGTTGGCTTTAACGTGCTGCACCCTGCACTGTTACATGTACAACGCTCACCCTGCATTAACACATGCAGGGGCTTACTCCTCTGGAGTATTGAGAATAGACATGAGAACCAAGAAAGAACATTCACCTGCTCCAGTGCAAGGGAACATGGCATAATGAAGTATATATCTGAGGAGGGACGAAGCCCGTGAGAAGGCTTGTAGGACTGACACTGAATGCTGAAATACTCGAGACAAGTGACACCAAGTGCCCTGTGTCCCATGCAAATTGTCTTCATTAAGATTCATTCATTCACTGGTAATCTATGGTAGAAATCCAACAGATTTAGTAAAAAAGCTCTGAGGTAAATGTAGCAACAGGCATGGCAGCTGCATTATGTTCAATCTGAAGGCAACAGATAAGATATTTAGGTAAGCAAAGCAAGACTGCATTCCGGTTTCATGACAGAATATTGTGGAAAACAATATCAACTCACCAAAACTTTGCCAAAGTAATTTTGATCACAAAATTATCGCCACCAAAAATAACACATCGAACAATAAAAATATTGGCATAAAAAATATCTACATTTAACAATATCAAACATATAAATATAGAAATACAAAATATTGTCTAACATTTTAATATATATATATATATATATATATATATATATATACACAATATCAAAATTACCAAAGCAAACAATATTGACTACAATAATTTCGCCAAAAATAAGTAAAACATACTTTTACATAATAAACTTATTTTCTTTTAAATTAAATAAATATAAAAAATAACAATTAATCAATGAACTACACAAACAAATTAGTCATAAATTAAAACAACAAACATGAAATAGAACAGTTAAAATATATTAATAAAGCAAAAATCCATCAAATGCTCACATTTAAAAGTAAACCAGAAACTCTAATTAGCGTCCACCCAAAAAGGTAATACATTAAAAAAAATCAAACTACACACAATGTAGTCAATTACATTTTCATAAAAGCAACTGACCAATACAAATATAAACATAATTAAGTGAACGTTAGTAAAAGAGCACAAAACCTCACTATTTTACACAGGAATAAAAGTGAACACCTGCAAGAAAATGAAACCCTGCTGGACTGCATGTAACTAAAACAAAAAAGGTTCTCACCAATAGAAAAGGAAAGTCCAGCTTACCCAAATCCTGACAATGTCAAAGAGAAATATATCAAGTGCAACATAAAGCAACAATACATATGTAAATATAAAATGTAAGGTGTTACAAAGCATGTTAAAAACTAATGTTTTTAACACGATTAATTTTAAAATTATGCTACTTTCGGAAAGAATGGCAGAAGGAGTCATATATATCACATCACAAAAAGGCAAACAATTGCTTTTGCAAATAGCAGGAAACATAACGTGAATTGGAAATGTACTAAAGATTATGCAAATGGTTGTTATGGGAGGGCCACTACAGAAAACAATATTGCAATTAATGTCAGAGAAATCAACCGCCTCACAAATGTAACAGAAATAGAAGTAAGGCACGTACGCTAAGATTTAAAAGAGACAAGTACTTCTTCCCAAGATGTTGCAAACCAAGAGGCTAGGAACACTCACTCAGTAGCATTGTAGGGTATACAGAAATTAGTACATCCTCACACAGAGATTTAGCTCTTTGCATCAATGGAAATTTACTAATTTCATAAATTCACAAAACTTTTCTAGGTTACCCTGGGAAACCTGAGCCAATCCCACCTATTAAGGCATTATCTAGGAAAGGTTTTGTTTTCCGCTTTCCAGTGTGAAAATGTACCCGTGTATATCATTGCATGACAAAAAGATGAGCTTGTGCTTATGCATTTTTTGAGTTTTACTCACCACTGGGAGGGAAATGGTTGTCCCAGGTGGAGAAACGTCTTCACCCACAGCATCACAAAATATTTGGCTCTGAGGAAGATCTCCTTTAAGTGAAACGGTTGGAATATCGTGGGCTCAGCCACACGTGTCCGACCAACACAAGCATGACCACGCTTGACTTAACCACGCATATGCGTGGTTAAGGCAATGCTTGGTCTAGTTGCCGAGCGGAAGAGAAAGAAAGGAGAAGGAAGGATGATGGGGAATGAGGAGATGACGTGGTGAGGTAAGTGGGGCAGGAGCCAGGTCTTGGGTGGGGGTAGTTTTTCGGGGTGGGGGTAGCTTTTAGACCTCAGGAGGGGGTCAGGGTTGTTTGTAGGGTAGATAGCAGTTTTAGGGCTCAGGGCAGCGGCGGCTGGTGTCGGTGTAGTTAGCAGCTGAAGGGGACAGTTTTTAGGGCTCAGGTTGGGGGGATAGGGTCGGGGCATTTTTTAGGGTAGGGCAGTTTTTAGGGCTAAGTGTGGGTGGAGTAAAAGGGATGGTTTATAGGGTAGGGGCAGTTTTAGGGCTCTGGGTGGAAGGGGCTGGGTAGGGGTCGTGCAAGGACGTAGGGGCCAATTTTTAGGGCTTAGGGCATGGGGGCTGGGGTTCGGTAGTTTTTGGAGCATGGGTTTAATTTTTAGGGCTCAGGGCAGAGGGAAAAGGGACAATTTGCAGGACAGGGGTATGTTATTTATCACACATGTCTCTTTACCCATCATGACTTTATCACAAATTTATGTGGTAAAGGCATGCGTGGTAAAGACCCGGTCATGGTAGAGACTGCGTGGTACAGTCATGCGTTGTTCAGGCATATGTTGTTCCATCATAAAACCCTCCTTTAATTAGTGCCTCAAACCTAAAAAATAGAAATATGTAGGCACTGATCGACGAGGAGCAACATTTTTATATAAACATTAAGGTCTCTGACTCTCACTAAAAAGAGACTGGGACGAATTGGAAGCACAATTACCATACCTTCAAAGGGGATCACATCCATTGTGGGACTCACCTAATATATAGAAGTTATAAGCCATTGAGTTGACTATGAAAATCAAATGATTCCTTTCAGATCAGGTTTGATGATTAGCCTGTAAAAAGTCTGTATACCTGCATATTTATTTTTCACGGGGTGTGGTTAAAGCGCAGAAGCAACATGCACAAGTTAGCAATTTATTTTTAGTGTTATGTCACCACATGTTTGAATATTTAAAAGTCACATGTTTGACGCTCACATATTTGCAATAGTTATATTCATCTTGCTGCTGGTAATTGAGAAATAATGAATTTTCTTGGGAAAATCATTTAATGTAAACATGAAGAATAAAGTCTACAAGTTCTGACTGTTAAAAAATGTTGTAATCTATGGTTGACAAGGGTAACCTATATGACAAATATATGCGTTGCACAGACAATGGCAGAGGTACATAGGAGGGAAGGTGAGAAAGAGTGGGGACAGGAGAACTAAAGTGGGATGGGCAGTGAGACAGTTGGGTATAACCTGCCAGGCACATCATCTGACCATGGCTGACAGAGAGAAATCATGGACAGGCTGGTTGTGATGGCGGCAGGAGAGGGGCGAAAAAGGATGGCATTGGTGGTGCACAGTATGTGGAGTAAATTCCTAGACAATCATAAACACATAAAAACTATATCAAAGTAGTGTCCAAATAGTCAATGTAAGGCTAATTGTATATATGAATAACTAAAAAAAGGTTCAGAACAAATAATATAAAAAACTATGGAGATATTTTATTCATCAAATCATTCATATTGTTAAAAAACATAGTACAGATACATAATACACAATTAATTTTACATACATATATAAAAAACATCAATATTTTAAAAAGTTACAATGCTATTGAAGGTAAATAGTACTGTGGCAAAATGTATGAATATGTTCAACTTTTCACTTTGGTGGTGGTGGTGCACAGACCTGGTGTGGAGAGCTTGGACGAGTTGAGGAGCACCATCAGGAGTACAGATGATTGGACATGCAACAAGAGAGTCACAACAGTGACATTACATCGCTTTATTTCTTTATTGTGTTTGTAAGACACATAATCACTGGTAATTGCCTCAGGCACCTTGAGACATGAAGATTTCAAACATAAGAATAGTATGAGGACAAGACAAGGCATTTTGTCTTTCTGTGTGATAATGATTATTCAAGCTGATACTGTAGATACAGTGGTACATTCTGACTAGATATCAGGAAAAGAGAGCATCGGTCTTGGAATGCTTACCTTGTGAATCTGGTCTTTAGTTTCTCACCAGACCTGGGTTTCATCAATAGTCTTGAAGGTACAGGGCGATTGGAGAAGGTCTAATCAGAAGCAGAATGGCTCTTCAAGACTCTCCTGAACTTGAGGAAATCGTTTTCAATCCCTTAATGTTCAGAAAGAATGTACTTGCATATTAAGAATTCTGCCACCAAATACATGTTCATCTGTGTGACTGTGAGGCACTGTTATTATAGTGAATGACTTCACACTCCTGAAGGATGATACAACTATAAGATATTGGCAAGTATCCTTGGGTGATAAAATTATGCTTTGTTTCTAAGGCACACTGTCAAGAACAGAGACATTTGTCTGACATGAAACCAGCTAAGCATCTGTAATTTAAAGCTCTTGTTTATTCATTTTTCCATTGTTAATCATACACATATCCAAGATAACATTGTGTCACAACAAACGACATGTTTCAAATTCAGCGGCAATATAGAGCTCGGTGGACATGCACTGCACCACCATCCATCTGTTAGCACAATCCAGTTCATGTGTTGTGGTTAGGACTATTGGAATTAGCCGCCTCATCTTCTGCCACGAGCAGGAACTCTCAAAAAGGTGCCCGCATATTGCGTGGGTGGGAAGCTGCCAACATTAATTCATCATAAATTTCTAAGTGATCATTGCAAAGGTTAATTCAGCTAGGCATCCTTTTTTAATCGGGGTACGCACTCTAACCCAATGTCTCACCACGAGGTCCTTGGCTAGCAGCAGTGCTAGTGCTATGAACTTCCTGTGGGCATTAGGTATGTCATTTACTCATCCTATAAGCGCCATCTGGGGCATCATTTTGATGGGCAGGCCCATAATCTGTTTTAAGGTGTATCCCACTGCTGCCCAGAACCTTTGAATAAAACCCACACTCCCATGCTAAATGAAGGAAATCTGCTGGGGCAGCGCAAATCTCTCATAGTTATTCACTTCCTTCAGTCCTTATTTGCCCAGGGTCACCTGGTTGCAATATACAAATTGGAGGAAACGATAATGGATCTGGCTGAGTCGACTACTGGGTAATGTGGAAAAGTCAGCCCATAACGCCCCGGATGCCCAGGCTGCTGGCGCAGGGCGACTCTTCGTTTCCTTCTTGAATAGTAACAAATAAAGAGACGGGCACTGGAAGTAGGAAAACAAGAACAGGGTTTATTACTCATGAGGAGAGCCTGTCCTTTGGGACACTCGCATAGTGTCTTCGGGAGGTGCTCTAACAAGTTCTCTGAGGTTTCGCCTTTTATACACAGGTTCGTGACACACAGGCATCCTATATTACAATCAATACATTGTATAGTATGAAGGTATTTCAACACGTGGCTACAGTACGGGCCCTTATCCTCCATGCAAGAGGAGGGGCTGTCACGCAGCTGAGTGTTCTGCTGATTTCCATTGGAATGTGTGTGTCTGATCGAGTCTCAGGGGGTGGGGTGGCCGTGATCAATAGTAGCTTCTTCCAAGAGAAACGAGTGCATAAAGTAGTGGGCAATAAACTGTATCCTCAGGCTAAGGGATGACCAGTGGTCCGTGCAAACATTCAGGCTCAGAGGAAGAGGTCATCAAAGGAGAGATATTCATGAAAGGGAGGGTCAGTGTGGACAGTCGAATGCTGTGGAAGGGTTGATCACAAGAGGGGTATTCAAGGGCGGGAAGGAGGTGTTGGTCAGGCGCGGGGTGCGATTCTTTAGGGACAGAGTCATGCGGGAGGGGAGGGCTCATGACTTGGGCATGAGAGAGAGCGGGGGCAGTCAGGGTACACGGGGGGTGCTCGCAGGGTCAGGGAAGGGCGCTGATGAGCGATCGTGAACAGGGAGACCATGGTACCTAAAATGGCTGTCGCGTACGTGTGTGCATGGGTCTATGCTAGGGAGACAACATAGTCAGAGTTTTAGCGATATTTGTTCGGTTTACATCAAGGGGCACTGAGAACACAAATGAACGCTGCTTATGTACATACATATTGCTAATTTTAACAGTCCCCACTTTTTACATAAGCACGTTCTACATAGTCGATGTGATAGGCAGAATACAATGCGTGTCAATCTATGTCTGTTGGGCTCTTTTATACAAGCCTAGAAATTGGCATATTATTTAGTCGGTGTAGAATCAAGGAAAAATGTTCCGATACATACAAATCAAGTTCACATTTTTCTCTCTAGTGGCATCACGTACAGAAAGAACGTTCTGATACCTTCCGGCTTGTCAGTATTATAGGGAATTTTCGGAAAACCTAACCACATGAGTGACCGATGAAACATTTCTTAAAAGGCAATACAAAATGGTTGAGGGAGGTATTCAATTCGATACAAGTAATTTAGTCAAGGGGCGAAATAGAAAGTTCTGGAAAGGGGGAGGGTCTTCGTCGCAATGTCTTTTAACAGAGTCCGTCTTCTTTTGTTGGCGCTGCTGAGCGGTGGAGCTATAAGTCCAGCTCGGAATCGTCCTTACACGTTGCAGGGTGCGATCAGTCCTTTGCTGTTAGATCACAGTCCTGTTTCCTAACTCATTTTCTTAGGGGTGCCCTATGCTGGGCACCTGCGTGTCTTTCTTGTCTTTCGTGGCAAAATCCCAGTCCATAGTCAAAGTTTATATGAAAGAGGTTGTTGAATAATCGAGGGAAGAGAGGGCGGAGTGGGGCCAGATCTTTGAACACACCAAGGGACCAAGGGAGCAAAGGATGATGAGCAGGCAAGCCCAATAATCGGACTAAAAAAGGGGACGGGGACTTCAGGCATAAGAGGGTCAGCGAGTCGAGGGCTTCAAGGCAGCCCTTCATTCCTCCATCTGCTGAGTTTGAAAGTTATGCCTCGTCCCACGTCACGTTGCTCTGCGGTTCCACCTTTGGTCGTCACACGTGCTCCATGATCTGTGGCCAGGCTGTGCGTCACGTCCAGCTCCTCTCCTCCGGTGATTGTATCTTTGAATGGGGGAAAAACAAGTTTTAGAAAACTGGTCGAGAGAACAGATATACATCTCAATTCCTTCCCCATTCCTGAGTAGGTGGGGGATAAGTTCATCGGTCACAGTCAGAGGTCGTCACTTATGGAGTCTGGAGAAGGGCATTGCATATTGACTATAGGCTGGCTTGTTATTCATTCGCGACATATGATAAGAAAAATTTGGCTTTTGTACACAATGTATTACGTTACAAAAAAAATCGAGTCCTTATGTAGAGACTCGTTCTTCCCTTTAACCCAAGTATCGACAATACTACATCTTCCTTCGGGGTCGGCTAATTCTTGCAAGCAGGGGTATTATCATCATGAAGAAGGGGGAGTGGTGGATGTAAAACATGGCTTTCCTGGGGGATGACCGTTAATCGAGGTCCTCAAATTACATTTCGTGGGTAGCTGCATGGGTCTGGGGTTGACCGGGGTCGCGTGGGTGCTTTGGACAGGGAGCTGGGGTCGATGGGGAGAAGGGGGGTACTCTGGACGCCCGCACTTAGGTGCGAGGGGGTGGGGCAATCGTGGCATTGGAGATCGCATTTCTAAAACAGAAGACCATTGACGTTAGAGTTCCCTTTATAACAGGCCAGATTAGGGGACATCCGTCGTCTTACCTGTCCTTTCCTTTAGTACCAACTTGGGTTCTATCGTTTGCAGAAAGGGGAGGTAGTAATATGGCGAGTCACAATCGTTTTGGGTTTGGTCAATTTTGTTGAACACCTTTGCGTTCGAGGAAATCCAATTATGTTTTGCGCCGGAGGGGCACAACGTCACTATACAAGAAGAGGAAAACAGGGGGGGTTTTTGGAGAGAGAGACAGAGAGAGAGAGAGAGAGTGAGAGAGAGAGAGAGAGAGAGAGAGAGAGGGAGAGAGAGAGAGAGAGAGAGAGAGAGAGAGAGAGAGAGAGAGAGAGAGAGAGAGAGAGTCGCACTTCTAAACGAACCATTCGGTGCACGTATGTCGCGGAGAGAGAGACGTGTACAATAATGGTTCATTCAGTGCGCACACAACATAGAACTGCAGGGGTTAAATAATGCGTAAACACACGCGGAGAGACGACGTAGATCCATACATCATGTACACACAAACTCGGACGGGGAAGACAGTACAAATATTACATACAAAGATCCAAGACAAAACATAAAACAGTTATTGGCCACAATTATCTTTTTTCTGCATGCTGCGCATACTTATTGTCCTGAGCTCTTTTTACCTGTTTCTTATCCTTTATCCGTTGGCTGCCTTTTACTGATGATTTTGATTGTACACACTTACGCCTTTGGCAACTGGCCATAAACTAACCTGGTCGGGCTAATGCTCACGGAGGTTTATTCGAGTCATTTTAGCAAGTGCGTTTCCAGGCTGAGACAACCGTTGGTGTCAATTGGAGGGCAATGGGGCAGCTTTCAGTTATATGTCTATGAGGATGCGAAAGGAAAAAAAAGGGGGCAGTAGGATTTCAAACATTGGTAATATCCCTAGTCCTCTCGGCGGAGGATACTTGTGTAACCCTTACCTCGAAATACCCTAGACCTTTTCCTACTTAGTCGAATGTAAGAATGCTTGATCAAGTGTGTACATTATTCCTTTTTGCTTTATTCGGGGTTTGCCGCGGTTAGATACTATAATTAGACCCTTTTTCCTGTCTCGTCGTCCGCTGGATCACCTTCTTCGTACATTAGTCGGCATTCCGAGGTGACCTGCAGAGAGGAGGGAAAAGAAGGGAGGGGAGAGCAGGAGGCTACATTGATAGACACACTAGCGCGCATAAACCCAGAAAGGCTTTTACTTACTGCGTACTCGGTCTATTTCCACAGGATGCAGTTACTGCCAACTGGGGCGTTTAAGCCCAGGTGGACCCTTAGCGTGACTTTTCTTATGCAGGTAGCATATAAAGTATAGGCGAAATACCAGGATCTTTAGCTGTTGCCTATGGCTGTATAAAAAGGAAGGAATACACAACTAAAATTTGACCCTTCCTATTTGCAATATTTCTACGTACTATACTTTTCAACCTTTTATCTAATCGAGCTTAGTCATTCCGTCTTTATTCTAGTTATATCGAAAAAATAGGGATCATTCATTCAAAATTTTATCAAGTTACACGGACAACTATAGTTGCTTTCTCAAAACTCTTTAATAAGAATGTCGGTGCATAAATACAGGACTACTCTCCTGTGGACCAGCCACGGAGCAGGCTGAAACTGTAGATGTGAAGATACTTTATTAGAAAAAACTTTAATGGAGTCGGTGGTCGTTTATTTCTTACATAAAGTGCGAAAAGCGCAATGAAATCATATTGAATCTTTAAGCGCGAGCGAATATCATAAACATCAAAATTTCGAACTTTCAATAATCATGATGCGCCAAACTCAACAACAATTCATTGTCCGAATGTTCAATCGGTACCCATCTTACGCAAATTCATGGTCCTTCGTTGTCCGAACACCTAATCGGTACCCATCTCATGCCAATTCATTGTTCGAGCTGACAGTATACATCCTATATCCATCCATTGTTTCAAACTCACAATCAGTACACATCTAAAAGTTTAAAAACTTCATACATATTCTATGACACCAAGGCTGAGCAATCGGGGTACAATAAGGAGTGTGAGAGTTTCATTTGCATCGGCGCCATTTTGGGTGCAGTGAGGCAGAACCAGGCATAGTCTAAATGTCTATTAACTCGTGGTTGGCTCAGAGCTTCTCTTGGCAGTCCAAAAGTTCCGTTAAAGGGCAAAAGAAAGGATCGGTGGTTTGAACCATCAGTCAAAAAGGGGAGGGAGGCAACAACGTTCCTACCGGGTCATACTGTGCTTTCACCGGAACTGATCCGAACTGTGGTCGGCAAGATTCTAGTCATTCAAACTGAGGCTGGCGCCAGTATGGAAGCGCCGACGTCCTGCGGCTACATTTCCATCGTTCCGTGGGCAATCATGGCAGTTATTCCCCATCGGGGATATTTGCGGGAGTCGGGGACTCCCGCGGCTCCTCTAGAATCTTCAAGGTTGTGGAGAACTACGACGGTGGAGTCAACAAGGGACCAGGCCATACCTGCATGCTGGGCCCACTCTTGCCGGGTCGACCGCCATCTTGGGAGTTCGGCAGCCGCCAGCAATCGCGGGGTCAAACGAGCGGATGGGCTCCAACCTGCTGGATGAGGCGTCGCGGCATCGCCATAGTGGATGAACCCTTTTCCGGGCGCCTGGAGCGTTGAGGGTGCAATTGGGAAGCCTCCACCTGAGGAGGCGGGAGAGGCCTGTTCGCACCGTCTCTCCCTCCCAGTGCACCCCACGGCGCCTCGCTTGACATTTGTTATGGCCGGCGGCGATGAGGACGAGGGGGGGTCGGAGGCATGTGCAAGACATCCCCCCCAGTGTTGTCAAAGCCATTTTTCAAGAAAGAAGTGGTGCCTGGCGTGTGGTCGCTGCTATTACGGAGGAGAAAAGAAAGAAGTGGCGCCTGGCGTGTTGTCGCTGCTATTACGAAGGAGAAAAGGAAAAAATGTCCCGTCTGTCTTTGGGCCGGGCTTCCGGTGGATGTCGGCCGGACGCCCCTTGCTCTGGCCCCATGAACGGGTTCCTTGGTTTATCGGCTGTAGCCGGATCTCGTCGGCCCCAGCCCGTTGGTGGCCGGACCGGGGGGCACGTGGCGGGACTACCTGCAACTCTCAAGGGCCGCTGTGGCCGGACTGGGGGAGAGAGGGGAGGGTCGAGGAGACATTCCCCCCCCCCTACAACTCTCCAGTGTGATCAAGGCGATCCCCTGGCTGGGTCCCGCTGGCCCCTGTCTCTCCTCCGGCTCCACCCTATGTTACGATTTCCTGGCCGACTGTTGGCAGCAGGACCCGCCTTATATGGGTTGCCTTTGGCTGGGCGTGGCCGCAACCCTGCCCCGCTTTGGAAGTTTCCAGAGTGGGGGCGGATGTTCTGCTGACTTGCATTTTCTACAGTTTACCGTTCTTATTTCTAATGTTTTATTGTTTCTAGAGCATTTAATAGGTTTTATTATTACGTATTGTTATCGTTTCTTGTTCGTTATTTTTAAATAAAAAGTTCATGTTAATCAGTGGCCTACTGATTTCGTTTTCCTATTCCTTTCTTTCCAGGTTGTTTCATGCTAAAGCTTCTGTTAACAGGTTACAGTGATCACTTAGTTATTAGTGTATGTGTCCCTTTTCACTAGGGGTGTTCTCTGGTCGGGCCAGATGACGTTCCTCTAGTAAATGGTCCGAGTGAAACTGGCGTATCAACCAGTGGGGAGTAGATAGGTATGACAGATTACAACGGGGACAAGGGTCCGCATTACCTACCCTTCACTACTTGCAAAGACTAGAGTATGGTGACTTCCGTGCTCGTTTGCAAAAATAGAGAATACCTCCAAAAAGAACTTATTCCCAAACAGTCAATGTTCGGGCAAACAATCAATCAATGAGGAACGAAATAGGTACGACGTGTTAAAGGTTTGCGTTGCCTACCCTTCACTCTCTGCAAAAGGGAGAGAGAATGTTGCTGTTCTTCCCCGTTTGCAGGTAGAGAAGATTCCTAAGAGAACAAACTTCGAACAATTCAATGCTCGATTCAATCAATCAATCAATGGGGAGAAAGAGAATAGGCACGACGTGTTAAAGTTTTGCGTTGCCTACCCTTCACTATCTGCAAAGACTAGACAGAGTATGGTGATTCTGTGTTTGTTTGCAAATAGAGAATCTCCCAGAAGCAATCAATAGGTAATACTAGTATTATCAAACAATCAATCAATCAATTTTCGCAATTTGTCGTGCGTCACGACCTTACCCGGACCGGACCATGTGGATAGTTCTTCGCCTTCCTTTTTCCAGCGCCCACTCGTTCTCTTTCTCCATGTTTTTTTACTTCCGGCATTCCTGTGGGCTTCCAGTCAGGACAACAGGTCACTTGAGAGAGAGGTCCGTTCGGAATCGGTGAAGTTCATTCAATCGGCAGCCGGACGAGGGCCCTCTCAAGGCAGGTATACTCCAATCATTTAGATGTTCACCCCATCGTCTGGACCTCTCTTACCGGACCTGATGTCGCTGATGGGCCCCGCGTTTTGGGCGCCAATTGTGGAAAAGTCAGCCCATAACGCCCCGGATGCCCAGGCTGCTGGCGCAGGGCGACTCTTCGTTTCCTTCTTGAATAGTTACCAAATAAAGAGACGGGCACTGGAAGTAGGAAAACAAGAACAGGGTTTATTACTCATGAGGAGAGCCTGTCCTTTGGGACACTCGCATAGTGTCTTCGGGAGGTGCTCTAACAAGTTCTCTGAGGTTTCGCCTTTTATACACAGGTTCGTGACACACAGGCATCCTATATTACAATCAATACATTGTATAGTATGAAGGTATTTCAACACGTGGCTACAGTACGGGCCCTTATCCTCCATGCAAGAGGAGGGGCTGTCACGCAGCTGAGTGTTCTGCTGATTTCCATTGGAATGTGTGTGTCTGATCGAGTCTCAGGGGGTGGGGTGGCCGTGATCAATAGTAGCTTCTTCCAAGAGAGACGAGTGCATAAAGTAGTGGGCAATAAACTGTATCCTCAGGCTAAGGGATGACCAGTGGTCCGTGCAAACATTCAGGCTCAGAGGAAGAGGTCATCAAAGGAGAGATATTCATGAAAGGGAGGGTCAGTGTGGACAGTCGAATGCTGTGGAAGGGTTGATCACAAGAGGGGTATTCAAGGGCGGGAAGGAGGTGTTGGTCAGGCGCGGGGTGCGATTCTTTAGGGACAGAGTCATGCGGGAGGGGAGGGCTCATGACTTGGGCATGAGAGAGAGCGGGGGCAGTCAGGGTACACGGGGGGTGCTCGCAGGGTCAGGGAAGGGCGCTGATGAGCGATCGTGAACAAGGAGACCATGGTACCTAAAATGGCTGTCGCGTACGTGTGTGCATGGGTCTATGCTAGGGAGACAACATAGTCAGAGTTTTAGCGATATTTGTTCGGTTTACATCAAGGGGCACTGAGAACACAAATGAACGCCGCTTATGTACATACATATTGCTAATTTTAACAGTAAGAGTTCCCCTGTCTGGGCACAGCAGTACTACCATACTCCATCCAGGATGGGTGCCTTGAAGTCTTTCTAGCCCTAGTCTTTGTAGCTATTACACCAGTAACAGTAAAGGGACTGAAGGGGCAAAACAGCACCTGTCTATAGTAAGGTGAAATGGACAAATGGAAGGTGGTGAGGAAGGGTGGAGGCAGACAGCGCCCACAAGAGCAAAGGACTGGTGCAAGACTTCCCAATTGATTATGGGGACAGCTAGTGGCCCAAATGGGAGGGCGATGAGGAGGAGAGAAGAGGAGAGAAGTGGGTGGTATTAGCAGGAGGGGTGAATGCAGAGGCAATGGAAGAGTTTTACTAAGAAATTGTGGGTGAGCTAGGAGAAAAGAAGGAGGAAGGAGCAAAGGATGACGGTTAGCAGGAGTTTGGGTCACAGGTGGGAGAAGGTGAGAGGAGTGCCTCAGAAGGTACGGTGTTTTGTTGGGGCCCTAGGCCCGCATTATCATAATAACTGCGACACGGACACTAGATGTATCGTGGGTTAGTGAGCCACGAGCACGTGCGCTCGGCTCCTTTTATTGACTGTGTCACGTGCCTCGTTACACAGTTGTGGGTGGGTGTAAAGTGTTAGGTCAAATCCGGCAAACAACTAGAATGTGTCCAGCAGGACACAACATTCCTCCCAAAATGTAATCAAAAATTAAGGAAAGACAAAAGTCCGAACGTGTGGGAGGAAGTACATAAATATACACTAATTACAGATTTACATTGAGTCTCTTCAGCTGCTTGCTTGATGACGACGAAGGAAATTGCTGCTGAAATATTTATTCTTGGCTCGACGTCCTGGTTCTTGGTGGGCGTGCTTGTAGTGTAGTTCCTATTATCCCAATAGGCTCTGCGCATTGGAATAATACCTTCAATAGTAAAGGCCTAGACCAGACGTTAACTAGGTCTACTACTGTCGATATTAGACTTAAAGTTTTGGGTTTGCCAGCTAGCTCAGAGTTCACTAGAAACTTTCTCGAATGTTCAGGAAGGAATTAACTTCCCTGATTAGACAAGAAGGGATTTAGTTTCTGACAACCATAGAACATGACAACTTTGCTCTCCCCTAATCAAGAGTGTATCTCGAGAGTCGTGTGAACAAAAGGCAATTTATTTTACTCAGTCAGTACGTGCATTCTTAGTCTCATCAGAATGTAGAGAAAAGGAAGAGAAGGGCGTGTTCAATAAAAAGGTGTTATTTATTGATCAGTCTCTTTTCTCATACAAGAGAAATGGATCGATATTATTGCAATACTTATAGCTAAGTAAAGTGCATACATTAAAAGCAATAGTATGAAATAATACTGTAAAAACATTGATATGGTTTCTAAGCCATAAGATGTTTTAAAATGAATAAAATATATTACATACACATATACATTTGACTAAACGTACTCAACTGGTGTTTCTAAATACGCCTACCCCGTGTACCTGTCCTAAGCCTAATACTTGGGCGGGAATAGAAAGTTACAGTTTAAGTTAAGTTTGTTTTTGCCAAGTGAATAACTAAAGATTTCTCTGCGAGGGGTTATTCAGTTCTGTACCTGGAATCTAGGTTGAATGAGGGATGGTATCTCTCTCTCTGGTCTCGATATTCCAGGCTGCCTGCGAGGGCTACCCGGAAGCGCCGGTGCTGGATTTCTCGGCAGGAGAAAGCAGCGCGTCTCGTTCTCAGCGCGTCAGGAAGGTGGGGCTGCGCCAGCGGGGTCTGCTCTGCTCTGGGCTTCGGCAAGTATGGCTGCTCCGTCTCGTCACCACCGCGTGTGTTTGCATAGGGCAATATCGGTAATATTTATACCTTTAAGGTGCCGAGATTGACGTAAGGATGGACATAGATACGTCAATAAGGATGTCATACGACTTGCTCGTTAGCACATTCTTTTGCTGAAGTTCTCGGTGAAATCAAAACAATGGCCGCAGGGTTTTGCCCAGGTTGTCATAGGTTTGATTTGTTATGAGAACTCCGTATGCCTTATCAGGGGCTGGAGGAATATCGCTTGTCTAATTAGATCGCAAGCGTTATGACCTAATCAGATAACACGTTCCTGTGCCGTAGTGTGACTGCGTCAGATAACGGTATCTGCATCATGGGGGTTTTTCAGCCTCATGGGCTGACTGCTAGTTAACTTGTTGGTTTGTTTAACCAGAATAGGGTCAGGAATAGGGGGATCGATTCAGAACCTATAGGAATACATCACACCCACTCCACGCTAACTATGGACATATTTACTAATCTATGCATAGTAAAACATACTATAGAGTATAGTGTATACCTTACCACCCCAAAATACATAAATGCATTTTTAAATTTCTCAAATATACGGAAGAATTGCAATCATATGTATTGTATGCACTGAAGCTGGAGAATAATGCCAAAGTAATCACGCATTTGTATACATTATTACTATATGGTATATGAGAATTAACACATGAAATGGCTCTTAATACAGAAAAAAAGTTCGAGACCATTCCATCACAGAATAAAATATTTATGAACATACCAGCGGGCAGCTAATGTCTATAAGCTATCTAAAATTTAGAAACCTTAGTTCTCTAAGAATAGTTCTTACTTTAAGCAGAAGATAGTGTCCCGAAAAATATGCAAAAAGATTTTGGGGCTGCTGAAAAATTGCTGTCCGTGAACTGGAGGTAAAATTGTTCATGTGACTTTATTTTTAAAGTTGAAGGCCGAATTCAGGGAACGCCATGTGCGAGCTTGCTCAAAAGTCTCTATTTCTGCTCTGGTGAGAACATCATATCATTTAGGCTTTCGAAAAAGCTGTCAACAGCTTCCTGGGAAAGTTCCACTAACTCGGAAAAAGGTGTAACCATGCATTCGTGCGCATGATTGTCTCCATTGACATTCTGATTCGCATTGCTGACAGAAGGTCGTACCTGTTCGATGCTGCTTTCATCTTGAACTTCACTACCCCTTAATCGTAGTGGTGAAGCTTCCACGAATGCCGTCATCAGGATTGGTAGCCTTTGAGGGCAGCACAAAGCGTGAACCTTGATCGGGCTCAACAATGTTTCTGCATCCATTGGCGCATCCGATTGTAGCGTCAGACAGGTGTCTAACACGCATTCTTCTCCGCATAGCAGACACCTTAATACAGGTAAAACACATCTTTGCCACATTGGTCGAAATGATAGAAACCAAGTCATGTTCAGGTCTCTAAGCCGGGAGAGTCCCAGGATTTTTGATATCTGGTCCCGGTATCCAATGGCTAGGATTGTTTCTTCCCTTGTCGCAAGAGTTTTGTCTGTGACATGGGTTGCCATAACGAAAAATAAGGACTAAGAATAGGATTCCTGCAATTAGTCCCAAGATCAGGGGAAGTCTGCCAAAAATCGAATGGACGAAATCTGGAAAAATACCCAGTATGGCTTTGAATGGTGTTAATGCCATCGAAAATACTGTCTTAAATACCTTTGAGACCCCATTGGTATCAGAAATATTTAAGATTTCATTCAGGATTTCTGCGAAATGTATGGGGGAATTAGTTGATAACAATGAATGTATCTCTGCAGTCGTCCTTGCGACTTGTAGATCATACGTTTCTTTTGATGACGTGAGCCTTGTAGGCGTCTGAAGAAGCACTGTTTTCATTCTGCTCAAAGTATCTATTCGAATAGAAGTAATTTTCAAATTGGGCCATGCCCTTGCCTCCCTGTCTGGAAAGGAGCTGGGGAACAGTGAGCGTCCACAGCACTTGACCTTCGCAGTCGTAGTTACGAGATAAGGAGTCCCGGGCATAAGACTACAACATCTGCGATCTACAATTAGAATGTAACTCCCATTATAGAGTCTTTGAAAGAATGGTTCTATCTCTGTTGCAGGTGCGCCTTGCTGGTGACATGAAAGGTTGTATGAATTCCCTTCACAGGCTCCATGCAAACTAATTCCCTTACACAGAAGCGTGCCGCTTAGTGACATCGCACAATTATTGCCACTAAGAAACACTTTCTGTCCTTTATTACTGACACATGCATGTGAATAGGGCAGGTTCCATGTTGTTTTAATGTACCCCTTTCCCAATTTCTCGTACATGCCAGCCTGTATATATTTTTGGCAGTATTGAAACCTGAAGGTTGAGATTGGAATATTTATTATCCCATGTATTATCCATTCACTGACAGGTCGTTCTGACATTGTCACTGGTAATCTTTCGAGTTTTTCAATGCTCAAGATTGTATAATCAGCACCCTTTTGTGCCATACTGACTTGTCTATCAGTAAGGTTAAAGATTTGGAATAGTGACGTTGTGTTGATTAAACGCCAAGGCACATAGCCTGAACGTAGATTTTGTAACGTCCAGCCAAGCTGTACAATAGAACGCAATTGAGACTGACCGTGTTGTAGCAACAGTAAGTCTTGCGATAATATGTCGATTGCTGAAGACACAATGCTGTCCAAAGAAAAAATTCTGGAGGACAGAGTCATTAACCCATTGTCCACTACAGAAAGTGATTTTCCAAATTAATACGGTCAATTTCCCGTATTCTCTCTGCTGTTTCAATTTGAGTAACCTTCCAGGCCTCATTGTATGCTGCATATACAGAGGCTGCTATGAAACGTTTTTGACGCTGTTTGCGCGGTCCCATAATGAAATCACGCAAGTCAGCACCATCAGTAAGTAAAGTTAGGTGTTGCTTAATTTCTGTCAGTGTGGAAGTTTGTAGCCATTGAAGGCATAATTTGCCCACACTGTAGGTGGTTATTATCCCCGGGTGATGTCTTTGAGGATATCTAGGGTCTGGCCTGGTCATTTTGAACCCCTGTGTTTTGTTCAGGAATCTGTCTTGACAGTTATTAGTATCTGTGGGCCAGATCAACCACTGTTTCCAATCTGGATGTGTTCTGTTTTGGTTTAATACATAATTTACGTCTATCTCTTCATCTATGGAGCTATTGCTGTTCATTGTTGGCTTTGGAATAGACGGTTTATTTAAGTCTTTGATTTTGGCTAGGCCAAGACAGGTAGTTTGATGAACAGTGTCATTTAAAAATATCATTTGTTCTGGGATCATGCAGGCTCTAAACAAAGATTCTATACCCTGAACTTGCCATTCTTTTGTACCCCAAACACTTTTCAATTCAACATTTTTGTCCCAATAATCAAAACCAAAAGTATTCATTTTTTCAAAGAATGAGTCTGAATATATCAATTTTGTGTTTGTTATCATGGTCTTAGTTCCTGTCTTGTTTGACAATTTGAAATAAAATGCTTCAGCATTACTTGTGTTAAAACCTGAAAAGTATGAATATTTGTCATAGAAGGTTCTTGAGCTTCCTTTTGGAGGGGTTGCACAATGTTCCCATTGATTATAATTTAAAACATTTCTAGGTTGTGCAGATCTGTGTAAAAAATGGTTACCATAGTGGTTATAACAGTACATACTATCATAATTTGTAGAACCCTGCAAATAATCATGTTTGGTAAATTTAGCAGACATTACTAAGTCAGACATCATATTATTAATGCTTTCGAAGTCCCAATCATCAGCAAATGAGCTTGGTTTTTGCAAAGTCACTCAATGAGATCTTAATTTGGTGTGGATATTTCAGGATTTCAACCGGACCATAGATTTCGTAGTCAGTGTTGTCCCATGCTACCCCACCCGGTATAGGATTGGCTGTGAAGTTGACTGAAGAAAGTTCTCTTTTCTCGACGTGTGAAGATATGTGTGGTTTGAGGATCAAGTTGATTTTCTGACTTGCTGTGTCCATTTTAGCATATTTTCCCTCAATGAAGCGTCCCAAAGTTAGTACCATGATGAGCCAAAGTATGAGGATAAATGCACCAAAACCCACCCAAAATTCGATCCATGGAGAAATCAGATATGTTTCTTTTAGTTGTTTCAAAAGTTCTTTAGCTTTATCTTTAAAAGTTTTTGATGATGGCTGTGTCTTTGATTCACTGAAGCCTTCAGAGGAATCATCGAAGTTTATGAAGTAGCCGGATGCATTTCTGTCAATTGTTCCAATTGCTTCAGGATTACTGTTTCTTGCATTTTCGCTTGGTACTTCATTATAGATTGGTGTGTCTCTGCTAAATGTTTTTATTTGGGTTTTCAGAGGTCTGAGTTCTATTGCATTGCTGCATAGTCCTTGTTGTTCTTCTGTAGGCGTTTCAAATGTGATGAGCCTCTTCGTTAGGACCTCTGTACTGGTAGCAAACCTTGGTGTTCGGCTATTTATTGGGAGTCCACTTGGCCTACTGTTTGTTATCGGCCACATGATTGTGGTTTTACCAGGTCGATGAATACAACTCGGTTCTCCTTTTTACCAGCAAGTGGCGGTAGTACAACTGATCTTGTCCCGTTGATAGACAAGACAGGAACTGCTTTTCTGTAAGAAGGCCCAAATTCCTTCTTTACCGCGATCTTTTCCCTGACTAGATCCCCGACTTTTGGAATCCAGACAGGTCTTGCTGGGACAGGTGGTGGTTCTTCAGTGGTTGTTAGCTGTTGTTTCAACTTTATGTTGCTCAGGTCTTTTCTTGTTTTGTTTAAGTCCTGCAAAATAGCCAAACGGTCTTTGATATCAAAGCTTTTTTCTTTCACCACTGAAGTCTGACTATCAATGTCAGAGATCAACATCCTAGTTCCAAATAATAATTCGTACGCACTGAATCCCTTCAGAGAATTTCTTGGCAAGTTATTTAGACTACGTTGGACACTTATTAGATGTTTGACCCACCCAGCTCCCGAACCTAATATCCTTTCCGTTATAGATTGCTTTATGCCTTGGTTTTTTCTTTACACCATCCCGTATCCCTCAGGAAGGAAGTGAGAAGATTCCCGCTGTGCTATGCTCATTTGGCCATGTTTCCCATCAGGCTGGAGGGCTAGAATGAAAACAATGGTCAAACGTAGCATGCTCTTAGCGTATATGCCATTTAGACTCGCAAATCTTTGTATAACAGTCCAGACGTCAGCCGAGTGCTGGTGATCTACATTATAAGTGGAAACTAGCCTGTATATGTTAATCGCAAGCCTTCCTTTTTACTCTTGATTTTTTCTGGAGTAAAACGACGAGGTATTAAACTGTTTCTCTCCCCACTGCGATCTCTGTTGCAGTTTGGGCAGTTTTTTACAAACATGGTGTGACGCAGGCTCATGCCTGGCCACCAGTACCGTGATTGTAATTCTTCCAGAGAATCTTTTAGTTTGAGGTGTCTGAGACCCTCGCCCATATGTGCGTCTGCGATTAACAAGTTTCTCCTGTCCATGTTTGGAATCACTCTATCCCCCACTCCAGGGATTCGAGCAAAAGGGACGGAGTTTGCATCGATTATGTATGTATAATTGAGTGGATAGTTGATCGGTAGCTCTGAGCAGTCACCTTTTGATGACGTTTTCACCGCCAGCACTGTTTCACCGTCAATGTATTTTAATGTACGCTTTTTTCGAACTACGGGAGCCGATTTAGTGGCTGCCGCTGTGGCTGTCTCAGCCAATGAATTCCCTGCAACGTGAACGCCATCACGCTGATGACTCAGTGAGTGTGTCACGTGAGTCTTTGGTAGCTCTTTTTGTAAAAGAGCTATTTGTTCCCAGAGCAGTTTCTGCTTTATTGGTGCATCTGTGTCATCTTTGTAACCGTTTTGAATCCATGTCTGCAAATCCTTGTTATATGATTTGACGCAGTAATATGAATCTGACACTATAAGTGTCGGGAATTCGCGATCCGCATTATCTAGCGCCATTTTCAATGCTAGTATTTCAGTTTGTTGTTCTGAATTAGTTTCTACTGAGTGTGTTTTTGTTAATAGAGGTTTTAGTTTACCTCCTCACCACACTTCTTTTGTAATCCCACATGTGGGGTTGTATGCCGGTTCTCCCCAAACGGGGGGTTGAGCATGCCCGTCTGTATAAATTACACAGGCGTAATATCGTAAAGGCAGAATGTCGATTGGCAGAGGGAATGTTTTTTCATATTCTAGATTTTTTATTTCTTCTAGTTGCTTGGAGTACGGCACATTTTCCTAGAAAATTGTCAGCCAGGCTATACTTGATAATTCATATCCTAAGAACAGGACTGTCAGATGGGCAATTCTGGATTTTTTAAAGTTGAATTTGTAATCCTCTGCTGCGAACCCAAGTATTATGGTGTTCACTCTCTTCAAGTGAGTCTCCAAGTCATCATCTGTTAAGTAAATGTCGTCGACATAAGATAATGCTTCATCATCATATATTTGTAGTAATTCTGTTACTCTCGCTGAGAATACTCCCGGGCTGTTCTTGTACCCCAGGGCTAACCGACAGAATTGTTTTTGAGTGCCATTTATTGAGAACGCAGACAAATATCTGCTCTCTGGTGCTATGTTTTGACAAAAGAATCCATTAGAGATGTCTAAGGTTGTTTTGTATTTTTTGCGCACTATGTTATTCATTAGTGCAGCACTATGCGAATTTTGCACTGCAAAAGTTTTGCAACATGTGTTAAGGTGTCGGTAATCCAAAACTAGACGATATGAATTGTCTGGTTTGGAGACCGGAAACAAAGGGTTGTTCATTTGTGAGGTGCAAGTTTCAATCACCCCCTGGTATTCTAGCTGATCTAGTATTTCTTTTACCTGTTTTTTAGCTTCTTGCTTAATTGGGTACTGCCTCTGTGCAGTAGGTTGTGATTTTAACTGGATTTTGTGAGGAGGAGAGTCCTCATCCCATCCTACGTGATTTTTATATAAAGCAGGAGCTAGAGCCACTGCCCACTTTCTAGCAAGTGTGTATTTTTTATGAATTGGGATATGATTTGAGAAGGCAGGCATAATTACTTCTTCGCCATGAGGGCAATCCCTGACAAACTCTGGTGGCCAGTCTTTTTCAGCTAGAAGGATATCATAGCCCTTGGAGAGATTATCCCAAAATAGTCCCCTTATTTTTCTAGTCTTATCCCCCTCTATACGTAATGTTATTTCGTATATTTTGTGAGGTTTGCTAACTCTGGTGTCTGCAGTTTCCACTTGAAGATATTCATTCGTGTCCACTGTCTCCAGATGATTCATAAGGACTTTGCGAGCTATGCTCACTTCTGCTGCGCTGTCTAGCATTGTCTGAGCCCATTCTCCGTTTTTCAGTTGTGTCCTCAGTATTCTCGGCATTGTTAACTACCTTGATACTGGCTACCTTCTTTTTTGGAAATTGTAATTTCTTTTTTAGCTGAGCATGTTCCTTGTCTTTAGACTTGGCGTGCTCTTCTCTTTGTTCTGATCGTCCTCTTCTTTCCGATTTCTGCGAGGAAGTCTGAAAAGATTGAGAGGGACGTGTATCAATGTCTTGATATCTATCAGGCTTTTTTATATTATCCCTGTTTCTAAGGTTATATCTTTTCCCAGAGGGGTCACTCTGGGGTGACCTGTGTCTTTGGTTCGGAGATTTCTCTCTTCGCCTAGGAGACCTTCCTCTGGACTGGAATTTCTTTTCTTTGGGATTGGATTGTTTGTTTCCATCCCAGCTCTTTTTCTGTGATGTTGAATTATTATTAAAAAATATTTTTTCAGGACTTTCAATCAGTTGTGGTTTTACTGGTATTCCACCTAAGCTATCTCTACCTAGTTCCTCATAGGACTTTTCTATGATTCTGGCAATTTCAGCTGGTTGGTCTGCTATATCTGTTTCCTTTAACCTCTGGCGGATCGCCACGTTTGCTGCTTCTCCCTTTATGTTGGCTAATAATATAGCCGAGACCTGCTTGAAGTCTTTTAGTAATTTCATACCAAGAGTTAAAGCGGGTTCTGGACCGTATTCATCTTGAATTTGTTTTAGCACATCCGGTATTACCGAAATGGATGGAACACCGTGCGTTTTTGTGTAGATGGAAGCAAAGACTGTACCCCAAGTGTCACAGTCCTCAATGTGTGGTGCGATTCCCATTGGAAGACAGATAGTCAGAATCCTGTGCTTTTCTAGCGGGGTGGTGTCTGGAAACACCGCCTCTATTTGGGTGATTTTCTGCGCTAGCCAGAATGGTATTTGTTCCCGTTTAGCCGGTACTTTACCTAGGCAGGACTGGATGTTCTGTGATGTAATTTTATTTGTGTTCCCCTGGTGAGGGGTCAGCTGTGGGAGTTTAATCACTGGCTGAATTGTTGAAGTCCGCATCACATACTGGACTAATTGTCTATGTATTTTTATTAATTGTTTTAGCTGTGTTAACAGGTTAGCTGCAGACATCTCGTCGATGTCTGGATGTGGTGTGTATCCGGCTAGGACCGGCCACGTTGCTCCTGGTCTACCTAAAGGACCGAGCCTGGTGATGTGATTATTATGTTTTAGGGCGCCATCAAATAAGAGCAAATGCTCTTGAAATTTGAGTGGTACTTCCACCTCCTCGAAAGGAGTATACGTTTCAGGTGGTTCCTCTATTTTGTAATAGTGGAAGTACTTTGTTACAGGATTTGCTGCTGGAAAATTTATCCATGAATAGTATACCTCTGTCTGCCGATATTCGTGTGCCTCAATTACGAATATGACTGTACCACCTCTAGGTGTCAGTCCATTTTCTATAAGTTTTATGGTTATAGATTTCCTTTTAATGACCGGGATGAGTATTATATCCTGGTCTGCTTCCTGCATGGTAGCATCAGCTGCTGCGAGTTCAGTTGCTAATCTAACTGCCTCTCTTTCTTCATCACTGTCTACCATTTTACTGACAGGATGGTTATTTCTTTTGTTTGCAGATCAGGTTTCTTATGGAAACAAAGATTAGATGCACAATATTTTGGAACAGTGTATCCTTCAACGTTGACTATACCAAGAACCATACATAGGAGTTCCCTCCTGCGAGGTCTGGCGGATATAACCTTTTACCCACTCCAGACGTCTTTGGAGTATTATGGGAGAAAGGGGTCTGAGTGGGAAAGCACGACTGAGTTACTTTAAATGTCTTACGTTAGTTTTATCGCCCTTTCTAAACGCGTTGGGCGCCATGTAGTGTAGTTCCTATTATCCCAATAGGCTCTGCGCATTGGAATAATACCTTCAATAGTAAAGGCCTAGACCAGACATTAACTAGGTCTACTACTGTCGATATTAGACTTAAAGTTTTGGGTTTGCCAGCTAGCTCAGAGTTCACTAGAAACTTTCTCGAATGTTCAGGAAGTAATTAACTTCCCTGATTAGACAAGAAGGGATTTAGTTTCTGACAACCATAGAACATGACAACTTTGCTCTCCCCTAATCAAGAGTGTATCTCGAGAGTCGTGTGAACAAAAGGCAATTTATTTTACTCAGTCAGTACGTGCATTCTTAGTCTCATCAGAATGTAGAGAAAAGGAAGAGACGGGCGTGTTCAATAAAAAGGTGTTATTTATTGATCAGTCTCTTTTCTCATACAAGAGAAATGGATCGATATTATTGCAATACTTAAAGCTAAGTAAAGTGCATACATTAAAAGCAATAGTATGAAATAATACTGTAAAAACATTGATATGGTTTCTAAGCCATAAGATGTTTTAAAATGAATAAAATATATTACATACACATATACATTTGACTAAACGTACTCAACTGGTGTTTCTAAATACGCCTACCCCGTGTACCTGACCTAAGCCTAATACGTGGGCGGGAATAGAAAGTTACAGTTTAAGTTAAGTTTGTTTTTGCCAAGTGAATAACTAAAGAATTCTCTGCGAGGGGTTATTCAGTTCTGTACCTGGAATCTAGGTTGAATGAGGGATGGTATCTCTCTCTCTGGTCTCGATATTCCAGGCTGCCTGCGAGGGCTACCCGGAAGCGCCGGTGCTGGATTTCTCGGCAGGAGAAAGCAGCGCGTCTCGTTCTCAGCGCGTCAGGAAGGTGGGGCTGCGCCAGCGGGGTCTGCTCTGCTCTGGGCTTCGGCAAGTATGGCTGCTCCGTCTCGTCACCACCGCGTGTGTTTGCATAGGGCAATATCGGTAATATTTATACCTTTAAGGTGCCGAGATTGACGTAAGGATGGACATAGATACGTCAATAAGGATGTCATACGACTTGCTCGTTAGCACATTCTTTTGCTGAAGTTCTCGGTGAAATCAAAACAATGGCCGCAGGGTTTTGCCCAGGTTGTCATAGGTTTGATTTGTTATGAGAACTCCGTATGCCTTATCAGGGGCTGGAGGAATATCGCTTGTCTAATTAGATCGCAAGCGTTATGACCTAATCAGATAACACGTTCCTGTGCCGTAGTGTGACTGCGTCAGATAACGGTATCTGCATCATGGGGGTTTTTCTGCCTCATGGGCTGACTGCTAGTTAACTTGTTGGTTTGTTTAACCAGAATAGGGTCAGGAATAGGGGGATCAATTCAGAACCTATAGGAATACATCACACCCACTCCACGCTAACTATGGACATATTTACTAATCTATGCATAGTAAAACATACTATAGAGTATAGTGTATACCTTACCACCCCAAAATACATAAATGCATTTTGAAATTTCTCAAATATACGGAAGAATTGCAATCATATGTATTGTATGCACTGAAGCTGTAGAATAATGCCAAAGTAATCACGCATTTGTATACATTATTACTATATGGTATATGAGAATTAACACATGAAATGGCTCTTAATACAGAAAAAAAGTTCGAGACCATTCCATCACAGAATAAAATATTTATGAACATACCAGAGGGCAGCTAATGTCTATAAGCTATCTAAAATTTAGAAACCTTAGTTCTCTAAGAATAGTTCTTACTTTAAGCAGAAGATAGTGTCCCGAAAAATATGCAAAAAGATTTTGGGGCTGCTGAAAAATTGCTGTCCGTGAACTGGAGGTAAAATTGTTCATGTGACTTTATTTTTAAAGTTGAAGGCCGAATTCAGGGAACGCCGTGTGCGAGCTTGCTCAAAAGTCTCTATTTCTGCTCTGGTGAGAACATCATATCATTTAGGCTTTCGAAAAAGCTGTCAACAGCTTCCTGGGAAAGTTCCACTAACTCGGAAAAAGGTGTAACCATGCATTCGTGCGCATGATTGTCTCCATTGACATTCTGATTCGCATTGCTGACAGAAGGTCGTACCTGTTCGATGCTGCTTTCATCTTGAACTTCACTACCCCTTAATCGTAGTGGTGAAGCTTCCACGAATGCCGTCATCAGGATTGGTAGCCTTTGAGGGCAGCACAAAGCGTGAACCTTGATCGGGCTCAACAATGTTTCTGCATCCATTGCCGCATCCGATTGTAGCGTCAGACAGGTGTCTAACACGCATTCTTCTCCGCATAGCAGACACCTTAATACAGGTAAAACACATCTTTGCCACATTGGTCGAAATGATAGAAACCAAGTCATGTTCAGGTCTCTAAGCCGGGAGAGTCCCAGGATTTTTGATATCTGGTCCCGGTATCCAATGGCTAGGATTGTTTCTTCCCTTGTCGCAAGAGTTTTGTCTGTGACATGGGTTGCCATAACGAAAAATAAGGACTAAGAATAGGATTCCTGCAATTAGTCCCAAGATCAGGGGAAGTCCGCCAAAAATCGAATGGACGAAATCTGGAAAAATACCCAGTATGGCTTTGAATGGTGTTAATGCCATCGAAAATACTGTCTTAAATACCTTTGAGACCCCATTGGTATCAGAAATATTTAAGATTTCATTCAGGATTTCTGCGAAATGTATGGGGGAATTAGTTGATAACAATGAATGTATCTCTGCAGTCGTCCTTGCGACTTGTAGATCATACGTTTCTTTTGATGACGTGAGCCTTGTAGGCGTCTGAAGAAGCACTGTTTTCATTCTGCTCAAAGTATCTATTCGAATAGAAGTAATTTTCAAATTGGGCCATGCCCTTGCCTCCCTGTCTGGAAAGGAGCTGGGGAACAGTGAGGGTCCACAGCACTTGACCTTCGCAGTCGTAGTTACGAGATAAGGAGTCCCGGGCATAAGACTACAACATCTGCGATCTACAATTAGAATGTAACTCCCATTATAGAGTCTTTGAAAGAATGGTTCTATCTCTGTTGCAGGTGCGCCTTGCTGGTGACATGAAAGGTTGTATGAATTCCCTTCACAGGCTCCATGCAAATTAATTCCCTTACACAGAAGCGTGCCGCTTAGTGACATCGCACAATTATTGCCATTAAGAAACACTTTCTGTCCTTTATTACTGACACATGCATGTGAATAGGGCAGGTTCCATGTTGTTTTAATGTACCCCTTTCCCAATTTCTCGTACATGCCAGCCTGTATATATTTTTGGCAGTATTGAAACCTGAAGGTTGAGATTGGAATATTTATTATCCCATGTATTATCCATTCACTGACAGGTCGTTCTGACATTGTCACTGGTAATCTTTCGAGTTTTTCAATGCTCAAGATTGTATAATCAGCACCCTTTTGTGCCATACTGACTTGTCTATCAGTAAGGTTAAAGATTTGGAATAGTGACGTTGTGTTGATTAAACGCCAAGGCACATAGCCTGAACGTAGATTTTGTAACGTCCAGCCAAGCTGTACAATAGAACGCAATTGAGACTGACCGTGTTGTAGCAACAGTAAGTCTTGCGATAATATGTCGATTGCTGAAGACACAATGCTGTCCAAAGAAAAAATTCTGGAGGACAGAGTCATTAACCCATTGTCCACTACAGAAAGTGATTTTTCCAAATTAATACGGTCAATTTCCCGTATTCTCTCTGCTGTTTCAATTTGAGTAACCTTCCAGGCCTCATTGTATGCTGCATATACAGAGGCTGCTATGAAACGTTTTTGACGCTGTTTGCGCGGTCCCATAATGAAATCACGCAAGTCAGCACCATCAGTAAGTAAAGTTAGGTGTTGCTTAATTTCTGTCAGTGTGGAAGTTTGTAGCCATTGAAGGCATAATTTGCCCACACTGTAGGTGGTTATTATCCCCGGGTGATGTCTTTGAGGATATCTAGGGTCTGGCCTGGTCATTTTGAACCCCTGTGTTTTGTTCAGGAATCTGTCTTGACAGTTATTAGTATCTGTGGGCCAGATCAACCACTGTTTCCAATCTGGATGTGTTCTGTTTTGGTTTAATACATAATTTACGTCTATCTCTTCATCTATGGAGCTATTGCTGTTCATTGTTGGCTTTGGAATAGACGGTTTATTTAAGTCTTTGATTTTGGCTAGGCCAAGACAGGTAGTTTGATGAACAGTGTCATTTAAAAATATCATTTGTTCTGGGATCATGCAGGCTCTAAACAAAGATTCTATACCCTGAACTTGCCATTCTTTTGTACCCCAAACACTTTTCAATTCAACATTTTTGTCCCAATAATCAAAACCAAAAGTATTCATTTTTTCAAAGAATGAGTCTGAATATATCAATTTTGTGTTTGTTATCATGGTCTTAGTTCCTGTCTTGTTTGACAATTTGAAATAAAAGGCTTCAGCATTACTTGTGTTAAAACCTGAAAAGTATGAATATTTGTCATAGAAGGTTCTTGAGCTTCCTTTTGGAGGGGTTGCACAATGTTCCCATTGATTATAATTTAAAACATTTCTAGGTTGTGCAGATCTGTGTAAAAAATGGTTACCATAGTGGTTATAACAGTACATACTATCATAATTTGTAGAACCCTGCAAATAATCATGTTTGGTAAATTTAGCAGACATTACTAAGTCAGACATCATATTATTAATGCTTTCGAAGTCCCAATCATCAGCAAATGAGCTTAGTTTTTGCAAAGTCACTCAATGAGATCTTAATTTGGTGTGGATATTTCAGGATTTCAACCGGACCATATATTTCGTAGTCAGTGTTGTCCCATGCTACCCCACCCGGTATAGGATTGGCTGTGAAGTTGACTGAAGAAAGTTCTCTTTTCTCGACGTGTGAAGATATGTGTGGTTTGAGGATCAAGTTGATTTTCTGACTTGCTGTGTCCATTTTTGCATATTTTCCCTCAATGAAGCGTCCCAAAGTTAGTACCATGATGAGCCAAAGTATGAGGATAAATGCACCATAACCCACCCAAAATTCGATCCATGGAGAAATCAGATATGTTTCTTTTAGTTGTTTCAAAAGTTCTTTAGCTTTATCTTTAAAAGTTTTTGATGATGGCTGTGTCTTTGATTCACTGAAACCTTCAGAGGAATCATCGAAGTTTATGAAGTAGCCGGATGCAGTTCTGTCAATTGTTCCAATTGCTTCAGGATTACTGTTTCTTGCATTTTCGCTTGGTACTTCATTATAGATTGGTGTGTCTCTGCTAAATGTTTTTATTTGGGTTTTCAGAGGTCTGAGTTCTATTGCATTGCTGCATAGTCCTTGTTGTTCTTCTGTAGGCGTTTCAAATGTGATGAGCCTCTTCGTTAGGACCTCTGTACTGGTAGCAAACCTTGGTGTTCGGCTACTTATTGGGAGTCCACTTGGCCTACTGTTTGTTATCGGCCACATGATTGTGGTTTTACCAGGTCGATGAATACAACTCGGTTCTCCTTTTTACCAGCAAGTGGCGGTAGTACAACTGATCTTGTCCCGTTGATAGACAAGACAGGAACTGCTTTTCTGTAAGAAGGCCCAAATTCCTTCTTTACCGCGATCTTTTCCCTGACTAGATCCCCGACTTTTGGAATCCAGACAGGTCTTGCTGGGACAGGTGGTGGTTCTTCAGTGGTTGTTGGCTGTTGTTTCAACTTTATGTTGCTCAGGTCTTTTCTTGTTTTGTTTAAGTCCTGCAAAATAGCCAAACGGTCTTTGATATCAAAGCTTTTTTCTTTCACCACTGAAGTCTGACTATCAATGTCAGAGATCAACATCCTAGTTCCAAATAATAATTCGTACGCACTGAATCCCTTCAGAGAATTTCTTGGCAAGTTATTTAGACTACGTTGGACACTTATTAGATGTTTGACCCACCCAGCTCCCGAACCTAATATCCTTTCCGTTATAGATTGCTTTATGCCTTGGTTTTTTCTTTACACCATCCCGTATCCCTCAGGAAGGAAGTGAGAAGATTCCCGCTGTGCTATGCTCATTTGGCCATGTTTCCCATCAGGCTGGAGGGCTAGAATGAAAACAATGGTCAAACGTAGCATGCTCTTAGCGTATATGCCATTTATACTCGCAAATCTTTGTATAACAGTCCAGACGTCAGCCGAGTGCTGGTGATCTACATTATAAGTGGAAACTAGCCTGTATATGTTAATCGCAAGCCTTCCTTTTTACTCTTGATTTTTTCTGGAGTAAAACGACGAGGTATTAAACTGTTTCTCTCCCCACTGCGATCTCTGTTGCAGTTTGGGCAGTTTTTTACAAACATGGTGTGACGCAGGCTCATGCCTGGCCACCAGTACCGTGATTGTAATTCTTCCAGAGAATCTTTTAGTTTGAGGTGTCTGAGACCCTCGCCCATATGTGCGTCTGCGATTAACAAGTTTCTCCTGTCCATGTTTGGAATCACTCTATCCCCCACTCCAGGGATTCAAGCAAAAGGGACGGAGTTTGCATCGATTATGTATGTATAATTGAGTGGATAGTTGATCGGTAGCGCTGAGCAGTCACCTTTTGATGACGTTTTCACCGCCAGCACTGTTTCACCGTCAATGTATTTTAATGTACGCTTTTTTCGAACTACGGGAGCCGATTTAGTGGCTGCCGCTGTGGCTGTCTCAGCCAATGAATTCCCTGCAACGTGAACGCCATCACGCTGATGACTCAGTGAGTGTGTCACGTGAGTCTTTGGTAGCTCTTTTTGTAAAAGAGCTATTTGTTCCCAGAGCAGTTTCTGCTTTATTGGTGCATCTGTGTCATCTTTGTAACCGTTTTGAATCCATGTCTGCAAATCCTTGTTATATGATTTGACGCAGTAATATGAATCTGACACTATAAGTGTCGGGAATTCGCGATCCGCATTATCTAGCGCCATTTTCAATGCTAGTATTTCAGTTTGTTGTTCTGAATTAGTTTCTACTGAGTGTGTTTTTGTTAATAGAGGTTTTAGTTTACCTCCTCGCCACACTTCTTTTGTAATCCCACATGTGGGGTTGTATGCCTGTTCTCCCCAAACGGGGGGTTGAGCATGCCCGTCTGTATAAATTACACAGGCGTAATATCGTAAAGGCAGAATGTCGATTGGCAGAGGGAATGTTTTTTCATATTCTAGATTTTTTATTTCTTCTAGTTGCTTGGAGTACGGCACATTTTCCTAGAAAATTGTCAGCCAGGCTATACTTGATAATTCATATCCTAAGAACAGGACTGTCAGATGGGCAATTCTGGATTTTTTAAAGTTGAATTTGTAATCCTCTGCTGCGAACCCAAGTATTATGGTGTTCACTCTCTTCAAGTGAGTCTCCAAGTCATCATCTGTTAAGTAAATGTCGTCGACATAAGATAATGCTTCATCATCATATATTTGTAGTAATTCTGTTACTCTCGCTGAGAATACTCCCGGGCTGTTCTTGTACCCCAGGGCTAGCCGACAGAATTGTTTTTGAGTGCCATTTATTGAGAACGCAGACAAATATCTGCTCTCTGGTGCTATGTTTTGACAAAAGAATCCATTAGAGATGTCTAAGGTTGTTTTGTATTTTTTGCGCACTATGTTATTCATTAGTGCAGCACTATGCGAATTTTGCACTGCAAAAGTTTTGCAACATGTGTTAAGGTGTCGGTAATCCAAAACTAGACGATATGAATTGTCTGGTTTGGAGACCGGAAACAAAGGGTTGTTCATTTGTGAGGTGCAAGTTTCAATCACCCCCTGGTATTCTAGCTGATCTAGTATTTCTTTTACCTGTTTTTTAGCTTCTTGCTTAATTGGGTACTGCCTCTGTGCAGTAGGTTGTGATTTTAACTGGATTTTGTGAGGAGGAGAGTCCTCATCCCATCCTACGTGATTTTTATATAAAGCAGGAGCTAGAGCCACTGCCCACTTTCTAGCAAGTGTGTATTTTTTATGAATTGGGATATGATTTGAGAAGGCAGGCATAATTACTTCTTCGCCATGAGGGCAATCCCTGACAAACTCTGGTGGCCAGTCTTTTTCAGCTAGAAGGATATCATAGCCCTTGGAGAGATTATCCCAAAATAGTCCCCTTATTTTTCTAGTCTTATCCCCCTCTATACGTAATGTTATTTCGTATATTTTGTGAGGTTTGCTAACTCTGGTGTCTGCAGTTTCCACTTGAAGATATTCATTCGTGTCCACTGTCTCCAGATGATTCATAAGGACTTTGCGAGCTATGCTCACTTCTGCTGCGCTGTCTAGCATTGTCTGAGCCCATTCTCCGTTTTTCAGTTGTGTCCTCAGTATTCTCGGCATTGTTAACTACCTTGATACTGGCTACCTTCTTTTTTGGAAATTGTAATTTCTTTTTTAGCTGAGCATGTTCCTTGTCTTTGGACTTGGCGTGCTCTTCTCTTTGTTCTGATCGTCCTCTTCTTTCCGATTTCTGCGAGGAAGTCTGAAAAGATTGAGAGGGACGTGTATCAATGTCTTGATATCTATCAGGCTTTTTTATATTATCCCTGTTTCTAAGGTTATATCTTTTCCCAGAGGGGTCACTCTGGGGTGACCTGTGTCTTTGGTTCGGAGATTTCTCTCTTCGCCTAGGAGACCTTCCTCTGGACTGGAATTTCTTTTCTTTGGGATTGGATTGTTTGTTTCCATCCCAGCTCTTTTTCTGTGATGTTGAATTATTATTAAAAAATATTTTTTCAGGACTTTCAATCAGTTGTGGTTTTACTGGTATTCCACCTAAGCTATCTCTACCTAGTTCCTCATAGGATTTTTCTATGATTCTGGCAATTTCAGCTGGTTGGTCTGCTATATCTGTTTCCTTTAACCTCTGGCGGATCGCCACGTTTGCTGCTTCTCCCTTTATGTTGGCTAATAATATAGCCGAGACCTGCTTGAAGTCTTTTAGTAATTTCATACCAAGAGTTAAAGCGGGTTCTGGACCGTATTCATCTTGAATTTGTTTTAGCACATCCGGTATTACCGAAATGGATGGAACACCGTGCGTTTTTGTGTAGATGGAAGCAAAGACTGTACCCCAAGTGTCACAGTCCTCAATGTGTGGTGCAATTCCCATTGGAAGACAGATAGTCAGAATCCTGTGCTTTTCTAGCGGGGTGGTGTCTGGAAACACCGCCTCTATTTGGGTGATTTTCTGCGCTAGCCAGAATGGTATTTGTTCCCGTTTAGCCGGTACTTTACCTAGGCAGGACTGGATGTTCTGTGGTGTAATTTTATTTGTGTTCCCCTGGTGAGGGGTCAGCTGTGGGAGTTTAATCACTGGCTGAATTGTTGAAGTCCGCATCACATACTGGACTAATTGTCTATGTATTTTTATTAATTGTTTTAGCTGTGTTAACAGGTTAGCTGCAGACATCTCGTCGATGTCTGGATGTGGTGTGTATCCGGCTAGGACCGGCCACGTTGCTCCTGGTCTTCCTAAAGGACCGAGCCTGGTGATGTGATTATTATGTTTTAGGGCGCCATCAAATAAGAGCAAATGCTCTTGAAATTTGAGTGGTACTTCCACCTCCTCGAAAGGAGTATACGTTTCAGGTGGTTCCTCTATTTTGTAATAGTGGAAGTACTTTGTTACAGGATTTGCTGCTGGAAAATTTATCCATGAATAGTATACCTCTGTCTGCCGATATTCGTGTGCCTCAATTACGAATATGACTGTACCACCTCTAGGTGTCAGTCCATTTTCTGTAAGTTTTATGGTTATAGATTTCTTTTTAATGACCGGGATGAGTATTATATCCTGGTCTGCTTCCTGCATGGTAGCATCAGCTGCTGCGAGTTCAGTTGCTAATCTAACTGCCTCTCTTTCTTCATCACTGTCTACCATTTTACTGACAGGATGGTTATTTCTTTTGTTTGCAGATCAGGTTTCTTATGGAAACAAAGATTAGATGCACAATATTTTGGAACAGTGTATCCTTCAACGTTGACTATACCAAGAACCATACATAGGAGTTCCCTCCTGCGAGGTCTGGCGGATATAACCTTTTACCCACTCCAGACGTCTTTGGAGTATTATGGGAGAAAGGGGTCTGAGTGAGAAAGCACGACTGAGTTACTTTAAATGTCTTACGTTAGTTTTATCGCCCTTTCTAAACGCGTTGGGCGCCATGTAGTGTAGTTCCTATTATCCCAATAGGCTCTGCGCATTGGAATAATACCTTCAATAGTAAAGGCCTAGACCAGACGTTAACTAGGTCTACTACTGTCGATATTAGACTTAAAGTTTTGGGTTTGCCAGCTAGCTCAGAGTTCACTAGAAACTTTCTCGAATGTTCAGGAAGGAATTAACTTCCCTGATTAGACAAGAAGGGATTTAGTTTCTGACAACCATAGAACATGACAACTTTGCTCTCCCCTAATCAAGAGTGTATCTCGAGAGTCGTGTGAACAAAAGGCAATTTATTTTACTCAGTCAGTACGTGCATTCTTAGTCTCATCAGAATGTAGAGAAAAGGAAGAGACGGGCGTGTTCAATAAAAAGGTGTTATTTATTGATCAGTCTCTTTTCTCATACAAGAGAAATGGATCGATATTATTGCAATACTTATAGCTAAGTAAAGTGCATACATTAAAAGCAATAGTATGAAATAATACTGTAAAAACATTGATATGGTTTCTAAGCCATAAGATGTTTTAAAATGAATAAAATATATTACATACACATATACATTTGACTAAACGTACTCAACTGGTGTTTCTAAATACGCCTACCCCGTGTACCTGACCTAAGCCTAATACGTGGGCGGGAATAGAAAGTTACAGTTTAAGTTAAGTTTGTTTTTGCCAAGTGAATAACTAAAGAATTCTCTGCGAGGGGTTATTCAGTTCTGTACCTGGAATCTAGGTTGAATGAGGGATGGTATCTCTCTCTCTGGTCTCGATATTCCAGGCTGCCTGCGAGGGCTACCCGGAAGCGCCGGTGCTGGATTTCTCGGCAGGAGAAAGCAGCGCGTCTCGTTCTCAGCGCGTCAGGAAGGCGGGGCTGCGCCAGCGGGGTCTGCTCTGCTCTGGGCTTCGGCAAGTATGGCTGCTCCGTCTCGTCACCACCGCGTGTGTTTGCATAGGGCAATATCGGTAATATTTATACCTTTAAGGTGCCGAGATTGACGTAAGGATGGACATAGATACGTCAATAAGGATGTCATACGACTTGCTCGTTAGCACATTCTTTTGCTGAAGTTCTCGGTGAAATCAAAACAATGGCGGCAGGGTTTTGCCCAGGTTGTCATAGGTTTGATTTGTTATGAGAACTCCGTATGCCTTATCAGGGGCTGGAGGAATATCGCTTGTCTAATTAGATCGCAAGCGTTATGACCTAATCAGATAACACGTTCCTGTGCCGTAGTGTGACTGCGTCAGATAACGGTATCTGCATCATGGGGGGTTTTCTGCCTCATGGGCTGACTGCTAGTTAACTTGTTGGTTTGTTTAACCAGAATAGGGTCAGGAATAGGGGGATCGATTCAGAACCTATAGGAATACATCACATGCTCTTTTGCACTTGCGCCGTGAAAGTGTGTTGGTCAGTCCACTGAGATCTTGCTTTTGAGGGTGACGCCAAACAGGATGACCAGATGTTGGACTTGAAGGATGTTGTCTTCTACTGGTCCGTCGGTTTCTTCACTGTAGGCAGCTTGGCTTTTCATTATAAAGGATGGAGTGTTTGAAGGACATTCTTCTCACTAGGACGCCCCTCTCTCGGATGTTCTCCTGCCACGAGATGTCCCGGAGGCCCTTTTCATCAGGTATCCACTGGGCCGGGTATTCTTCCATAGCGTTGCTCCAACTCCACAGTCTGCGTGTGAATGGAGGAGACGATGAGGGTACTACCTCACAAAGTCCGTAGCTCCACCTGAAGGGTTGTTGTTGACTCCTGCCTTCGCGCACAAGTTCCTCTTCTTCCTGGGACGTGCAGGTTAGACGGCGATGGATCCATCTCTCTTGTCGGGACCCTCTGCCACCGGTGTCCCTGGGGCCTTTGCCCCTTGGATCTCCACGGGCTGGTGTGGATTGGTCAGTTCTCCTTGTTCAGGCCATCTGAGCTCCCTCCGCATCCAGGTTTCCGCTCGATCCCAAAGGTGGGTGTTGCCAATGGTCCGGCCTGTGCTCTCCTGCAGTCGACTGGTCGTCAGGGTCTTGTGAATAGGTGCCTGTTCTGTTCCTGGTGCCATCAGTGTTCTCCTGGACGTGTGGGTCACTGTACACGATGTTGTAGTGTGTGTCACCTCTTCTTCTTGAAAGTGTGTAGACTTATCACACCTCTCCTCACCTTTTCCAGATGTTGTTCTTGGCGTCGTGCCACATGACTTCTTTCTTCATTTTCCTTTTCACAACACGGTGCTGTCACCTTTCTGTCTTTGTCTTCCTGACCAGGCTTCTTCAAGCAGCGTGCACTCCGCCTGTTTCCCTCTGATCTTGTCCTGGCTTTCGGACACTATCTTCTTCTCTTCTGTGACTGGACCGGTCATTACGATCTTTTCTCTTGCCTTCGTTTTACTTCTTTTCTTCAGGTCGGTGTCATCAGACGTCTTCGTGGTCCCATCCCTGGACCTCTTCTTGATCTTCACATCGGACCTTCTAACTTGACATCTTCATCTTGACTTCCTGGCAGAATACCTTTGCTGCGCCTTTATGGCGGGTCAGCATTCCGGCGACCTATTGGCATGTCGGCTTTTTCTTTTCCTTTTCGGGCGACCATCTGGGTGATCGGCATTTGTTTGGGCGCCCCTCTGGCTTGTCGGATCATCCTTTTCTTCTTGGGCGATCTTCTTTGCTACCAGATGGGGTGGACAGCTTCCTCTTCGTGAGTCTTCTCGCTATCCGCGATCGTTAGGATCGCCATTTGTTCTGCTGCAGTGCTTTTGCGTTGGTGCAGTTTCGTCTGCGCTCTTCGTGTGCTCTGCTGTTTCCGGAGGGTTACTTCACCGCTCCATGGACGTTCTCCGGTGGGTGCACTTCTCGTGCACGCTACCGGTGAGGCTCTTTAGCTTCTTGGCGTGGTGATCTTGCGTCACTCTTTCATTGCAAGTCATTGTGCCTGGCAGTTGCAAGTTTGTGCTTCACTTTGTACCGTCGTGGTACATCTTCAGTGTCGCTTTGTTCCTTGCTATTCTGTATCTTCTGTGGCGTCTTTGCTCTTTTCCACATGCATGCTGCACTTCTGCTTCTTCACACTTGGGTACTTGCCGTACACATCTGCTCGTGCTTCGGGTGTGGCTTCCTTACTGTCAGGCGCTGTCCTGTACCGTCCGCGTCCGGGGCACACTTGAGCTCTTCCATCAGTTGCCTTTGAACCTTGCTGCTTGCGGTAGACGTTGTGAATCTCCCTCGCTGTCCAGCGTGGTGATGTTGTCTCTCCTGCGGTTGTGGTGAGCACCTGTGGCCACAGGGCATCACCTCAGCAGTGATGATGGGTCTCCGTCTTCGTCCGCATCGCTGCAGGCTTGCTTCACCTCAGTAGGCTTTCCCTTGGTTTGTCTTGTGCTTGTTTGGTTCTTTTGCTTCGTATCCACTAGATGGCAGGGTAATATTTGACTTGAGAAATCCTGGCAGGCTGTCTGTTCGTGCTGTCTCCTCAGCTCAGTGATTTATCAACTTTCCTCTGGGTGTAACGGCACCATCTTTGTCCTGTGATCTCCACTGGTTCCAGGCTCTTCTTTCCTTCTTGCCAGGCACCGGGGACAGGTAGGTGCTTTCATTTCTTTATTTGCCTTTGGGGCTTATTTGTGAAGGAGGGAGGGAGGGGGAACAGTCTCTCCGTGTTCCCTCTGTGGTGGGTGCTCGCTAAGCTGGTGGCCCTTGTCCTTTTGGCTCCTGCAGCCTGCACAGTCTTTCCTCCACCATCCCCCTCGCGGCAGGCCTTTCACTGCAGGGGCCGTGCGGGTGGGGGGGCTGATGCTTTCTTGGTGGCTGCGTGCTTCGCTTTCCCTTCCCCTCCGCGGCAGCCTCGTTCCGTTCTCGCCATGCGGGGGGAAAGGGATGTTCGGTAGTCTCTCCCGGCAGTTGCGGGTGGGCTCCGCTTTGCGTGTATAGGCGCCCGGCAGCTCTTCACACGCTGCCGGCCGCTCTCCGATATTTTGTACAGCGCTGGGCTCCTGCTGGCTCACAGTCACTCCGCGCCTCCTCTAATTCGCGTCCGGGCAGCATAGGGGTGCTGGCGCTGCTTCTCTCTCCTGTTGTAGCCTCCTTCCCTCCGCGCGCGGGCAGGGGGGCATGTTCCGACGGGTGGGGCAGCGTCTACAGCTGGTGGGCTCCGCTTTCAGCAATCGGCGCCCCGCAGCTCTCCACACGCTGCGGGCGCTCTCTTGTCAGAATTTCTTCACCCCCCCCGCCGCCGCGGCCTCACGTGACACACGCTGCGCGGCGGGGGACCGTGACGCTGCAGGCAGGCCGCGGGTGGGCTCCGCTGGCGCTGCTTTCTTTGAAGTTTTATTGTGGCTGCATTATGCCCGGCAAGGCGCGCTGGTCATGCGGGTGTGCTCCGCTTGGTGTGCTTACATAAGGGGGGTCGCTTCTGGCATCTGCGCCCCCTCCGGGGCTATTCACAGCACCCGGGCTCACCTCCGGCCTACGGGCCTCTTCTGCCACGCGGGTGGGCTCCGCGGTGGCTCTTCCGTGTGGGGCACAGTCGCGGCCCACACGGGTGGGCTCCGGTCAGTCCGCTTATTCTCCGTGGGCACTCCTGCGACACGGCAGCGCCCAGCGGGGCTAGAGAGGTGCGGGGTGGGCTCCCGGACACTCTCTCCTTGTTTTTCAGGCCCGGGGCTCTGCACACGCCCTTCAGGTCCCTCGGCATGCTGGCGCTGATCCTGGGGGAGGGGGCACGATGTTGCCCTTCTGCTCTCTCCCCCTTTCACCCACGACGAAAATGGCTGTGGCAGGCTGGGCTCAGAGTTAAACAAAAAGAGCCCCACCAAATCTGGGTCATCCGTGTAACAGACCAGTCAGAAGAGTATAGTATCCCAATTTTAATACATATACCCAGGACGTGTAAAATAACACTACTCCTACGGTCAGGATGTATAAATGACTTGACACCACAAAAACACAGGCCAACACATTCAAAAGCTGAAAAGAATGTGAAAAATATGTGAAGAATAGAGTGAGTGACTCACGGTAGCAACACCCGAGGGGGTTCCCGGCTAATAATCACTGGTATACCCACTACTCATCATTGGTCACTCACTCTATGTAAAGAAAACAGAAGTGCACATAAACACAATACAAAGTGCACAAGTGAGAATAGCGACAAAGACAGACCAGTGTATACAAATAAACACTACTGAACACAAATGTGTAGACATAGACCCCCACACAAACAAATGTAAAAACAGGGCAGGGTTTTGCTGGCTACTTATCCTTTATTCTGGTGCTGCAAAAACCTCCCGTTTTAAAAATGGTTAATTAAATACCATGCAGATTCCTCCTCAAGCCGACATGTTTCATTGCTCTCATTTAAGCAATTTCATCAGGGCATATGAGGGTTTCCTATTCTCAATCTTCACATATAAAACGTATAGTAGGACCTTATGGTGAGCCAATCATTGTATACCGGTCACCAAATGTTGGACCCCGTGTCACTAGATCACGCGTCCGCCGATGGCTCCTCAATAATGCGAGCCACTCCTGGCGAGTCCCTCCGGCGCTTCCGACGATCCTCCAAAGCCACACCCCTCGTCGCCATTGTTGTGTTGGGGCCCTAGGCCCGCATTATCATAATAACTGCGACACGGACACTAGATGTATCGTGGGTTAGTGAGCCACGAGCATGTGCGCTCGGCTCCTTTTATTGACTGTGTCACGTGCCTCGTGACACAGTGGTGGGTGGGTGTAAAGTGTTAGGTCATATCCGGCAAACAACTAGAATGTGTCCAGCAGTACGGGTTGAGTGGTTCCCAGAGTACTGTGACTGGTAGTGCTTTGATGCAAGGAGTGACAAGGGCATGTGTGGGGATGGCACAGATTGTGGGTCAGCCGGACAAAGGAGGGGTGAACTGGAAAGAAAAGGAAGAGGTAGTGAGGTTGTGGGACCTTTGTCGAAGTTGCCTTACCTGGGAAGAGTGGCACCTAGACATATTCAAGTTGCTGCACAGGGAAACCTATACCAAGGATGAATCTGAGGCAGGGGAGAAGTAACTGGCAATGAGAGTTGGGGTACCCACCAACATACCAACATACGAACATGGACAGCAGCATTTACAATTTACACCAGCAGAGGATGTGAGAAATTCCTACAGTAAATGGTTTTGTTATTCATGTTTCATTGTTCAAGTACAAAGACCTGATAAGCCACATCAGTTTTGGGAGGCCTTTCCCGGCTCAGATTTAATGAGCAGTTTAGAGCCAGAAGGGTATTGAATCCAGCAAAATCTGAGGGCAAGAAAGATAATGAAATGCGACTTCAGTTCATGGCACTGACCAGACTCATTCCACCGGCTCCTATGGCTAATGGATTGCTCCTGCCCCACATCCTTTTTCAGAACATGCCCACCCCGAGGAGGGTGGGAGCCCAAGGAAAGTCAAATGCAGCCTGCTGCAAGGGTGCCTGCAACAGGTCTCCATTCTGATTTCGGTACAAGTACTCTGTAAACCTGATTGTGGGATTGTTTTCCCTGCTTCTTCATTTTCTATGGATGTCATCCCTGTGTTTCTTTTCGCAAATTGAGGACTCACATTCGACTGAATGAGAAAATTCTGAGACTCTCTAGCTACTCAGATGTGGTGGTGTGACCCCCTTCTCTGAATATCACGTAAGACATCTATCTTTTGGGATTCGTTCCTGGGCTATGGGTGCTATTCTTCGTGCTTGGGGTTGGCCATTTTCTGCTTAAAGCTGTTACGTCCTGAAGATCTTCTTACGTACGTCTGACAACACAAGGATGAAACACTGATGTACTGTCCATATTCGACTAGATCAACTTCTGGTAGCTAACTAGAATATCTGGAGAATATGGACATTTGATCCTTTGAGTGGGTATGCACACACATATATGTCTTTAAGACTCATATATATCTGAGTTGTTTTAAGAACATATATTTGTGAGTGCTGATGATCCCCCTGCATATATTTTGAGTCCCCCTTTTCTGAGTATTTAAAACCCCAGGCTAATAATTCAAGTCTTAATAAATGTTTTGTTTTTCTTTTAAGACATATTGTACATAGCTATTTGTTGCATGACTACTTTATGATTCGGCTGTTTGTGGTATGATGTTTAGTCAGCTATCAAGTAGATTTTGTCTGTCATTTATAGATCAATGTACTTTGAAATACTTATATTGGGAGCCGGTGGGTGCTTGTGCCTCAACTGTGGTAACTAACATACACAAGCGTGCCCCCTTTCTCAGTAAATCTATGAGTGAACACCAGATAAACAATCTCATTAAACCTGGTGTGGTATTTTTATTTATACCTGATTTTTAAGAATTATTTAGAATAGGATTTCGAAAAGGCAGAAAAAAATGCACAATACAACAAAATAACTTTTTACATTTAGCACAATACACTTTTGAACTATACAAACGAATTATGCACAAAAATTATTAAAGCATCAAGTGTTACATTCAACAAATAATGCACATTACCGTGCCACGAATTTACAATATGTTGAACCATTCCATAATAAAAGAGTTATTTTACATCAAGAGAGCTAATTTCTTAAACAAGAGAAAACAAGAGGAAACAAATGTGAGGCAATATTATTTTGAACCACACTAAGTATTGACTCTTGTTGGATTTGCCAGCTCTTGCTGGTTTTGCCGACGCGTTTCAAGTAAGGACCAAGCGTTTCCAAACTATCATCAGGGCTCTTGTTAATATTCTATATATTCTTCAATATTCTGTTGGAATGTAAAAAAATAAACCGTTTTAATATATCATTTGCCTCTTTTTTAGTAATTAGTAGTACCGTGTGGATAAAATTAAATGTACCTATATATTCTTCTGAATGTGACCTGTGTTAATTTCTGTTCATAACCAACATCCGTGTTTCAGGTCTCCGTCGGTAACTCTTAAACACAAGTAATCTGGTGGGAGAACAAAAAGAATTGTCCACGTTCACAATGCATACTTGTAATGCATTGCTGAAAGTTCTATTTAGAAATCAAGGATTCATACCTTAATCTCGTGGATCTTTCTAAATCAGGAGGGGCAGAGGAGTTTCTTGTCTTGTCATTAATCCTGTTATGAATGACATATGTCTTAATTATAAAATCTAGGAGTAAACAGCTACAGTTTTTTAAAACTCATATATATCACTAACGCATAAATCATACCTGTCTTGTACCTCACTGGGGATTACTTTATTTCTTCATCATGAGTATCACGTGTACCTGTGTAAACAATGTACTCGTGAGTGCGACATGGTTTGCAATATTACCGCTATGACATATTTGTGGCTCGAACAACAGATTACGGTGGTGTTAGTACCTGTATTTTTGCTCGGCAAGGGCACGCCTCTTGCCCACACCTACGGCCCCAGCCGGGGCTGTAGAGAACGGAATTGCACTTGTTTTATTCTTCGCGTCTTCCGAAAACAGAGTTCGCCGTATTCTGAAAGTGAAACGTGTTGGGGATTACTACTCGATAAATCGGCCTCTCGTTTTGAGCATAACTGACGCGAGCGCTTGTAGTTGCATACCTTTTAGGCAACATTCTATTCCTGCTGCATGACACAGTGCTCCTCACTCGCTGGCGGTTCGTTTGTGACCGCGGCGGCCATCTCATCACGGTTAAAGAGTGGAAAATTACCCAAATGGTGCATTCTGGGATATTGAGTGTATGAAATGTTATGATTTCAACGTAAGTGTTTGGGAAACATTGAAACATCAATAACACTTTTGAGACACAATGTATCAGTTCCTCACAGTGCCACACGTCACGTGATGTTTATATAACGCGATATTGAATTCTGGACATGGGTTATATTAGCAGCCCCAAGTTATTCATAAGTGATCGTGGGGCAGATTTGTATAGGGTCCAGCCCTCCCTCAGCCCCGCTAAGGACCTATCTCCTTTCTGTTCACTTCAACTGTGGTAACAGCCACCCTCTCTTAACATGGACAGGGGTCGAAAGAAAGACCCAGTTTTATTCTATTCAATTGTATTCAGTTGTATTTCTATTTTTAAAAAAGATCATAATGCGGGGATGAAGTTATTCAATTTGTTTTATCAGTAATGAAGCAACAAATTGAAGGTTACGTGTATTAATTGCATCTTATCTTTTGCCAGGTGATCCAGATAAAAAAGTACACTAAAAAGTACACTAAACAGTGGGCTGGACAGCATGAACTGCACAAGCAGCAGACTGCATTTGCACCAACATCCCTGTATTACTTACAAGTGCTCTGAAGTGCATTCTGATGTAGGTCCTCATACCGATAGTCCCTTCTTGTAATAACTGATATCTGTGGCATGGGTAATTCTGGCTCTGCATTGAATTTAGATGAGATTAGACCTAGATTTATATTTATATTTATAAAACGCACTATGTCCTAAGGCATCAAAGCACTACCAACAGAAAAAGAAGCTACTCACAGAAGGAACAATAATGGAAGAGAGATTAACCACATTTTCAATTTCTTGCGGAAGGTCCTATGAGAGGTTAAACTGGCAATGTGGAACAGCAGTGTGTTCCACAATTTAGCAGCCACTACCGAAAAGGTGTCCCACCTATACCATGAAACAACGTGATGTTATAGCACCACAGATATAACCATGGTGTTCGATCATTTGATCACACAAGATACGGTCCCCGATGATTTGAAATCAGCAATGATACGTTCTCTCTTAAATAAAGTAATCTCTTGTGCTACTGATCCCAATAACGTTCGTTCAATTTCACTACTGCTGTTGTTCACAAAATCTTTGGAAAAGCTGATCTTCATTCATCTTCAAACCTTCATTAAAGAAAATAGGCTGTTACATCCTTGACAAACAGTGTTCAGATCAGGGAAGAGCACTGAGTTGGTTGTCACTTCTGTTACAAATAACCTTAGACCAATTATTGACATTGGTGATCCCATGTGATCATTGTACTAGACTTTTCAGTAACTTTTTATACTGTTGACCACACCAGCATTCTTTCTAGAATGAGTGATTTAGGCTTTGGTTGTCTTTCAGTTTAATAGTTTGAATCGTTTCTCACTTCTTGTACCCAGGCCACTTTCCTCCCACCGTTCAAATACAGAACCACACCCACCACTTGGGAAGTACTTCAGGGTTTAATATTATCTCTCCTGTTATTCAACATCTTTCTGATATGCTAGGCCCATTTCCTTCAATCTATGGGTATCCTTTCTTATAAGCATGGACATTAATCTTTAAGCTCCATCATTCACAATACACCCAAGAATCTTTTTGTAAGACCTGAGGTAATGGGCCCTCTTAACAGTTGTGCAGAACCTCAACATCTATTTAAATGCAGACCTTTCCTTGGAACATAGGAGGGTATACTTACTAAAATTTAACACAATACAGCATAACAAGGCAAGTTGCTGCGCTGAGTTGCATGGACGGGAGAGTACCCAACTGAACCATATTTACCAAGAGGTGGTGCTGTTCAGCTCCCCCTATGCCCTGGTACTAATTCAGGCGCCCTTGAACCAGGTATACCTTTCTGCACAAAAACAATCCTTAGAGGCTTATTTTTCTTTCTATGGGTGTTGCGTACATAGGAAGAGTAAGTAACGAGGGCAAAATAAGATATTTCTCCTCATTATGCTTCAGTCAGGTAGGTGAACATTTTGGCCCAAACTCAGGTTTACAAGTCTTTATAAATCTACGTTTGCATCAAAATACAGGGGTGGATGCACTGGAACTCTTGTGCTCCACCTATGCAACGCCTACCTGACGCATAATAACTCAATCCAGAGCTATACACTGTGTTGCTTTAATTTATATTTTCTAAACCATGCAAATTCGACTTTGCGTGGCTTAGTAAATGTCAAAATGGATTTTGCATTCGGACTGCGCCACAAAAGTGATGCAACCCGATGCAAAATCTTAGTGAATCTGGGCCCAGATCTTTAAGGTGGCCATCACAAGCTTTTTGAAAGCTTACACCTTTGAGGAAAATCCTCTCCTATATGAATACTTACTATCACACCCTAGCAGTTTTAGCTTTGGTTCAATCCCTCCTAGACTATGGAACTGCCTGCTATTTTGGGTCCTCCTGACATATTCAAAGTGTCTACAGTTGGTACAGAACACTAAGGCTCAGCTTATAGCCTGCACATTAGGCAGAGATAAGCAGGCAGGAGGCCGTGAGGAAAATAAATTACAGTGCACCAAATTGATCAGGTAGAGGTGATAGGAGGAGGGCTGTGTTATATAAGTGCTCTAATGTCTGCCCTGGTAAATGTGCCTTGACAGTGGACGTGTTCATTTCCTTCTTGAGGACAGCATCTGCAGATTGTGCAACTATAGGTGTTAAAGGCCAGTGTTGTTGTCCTTGCGTGCAGACATAAGATAAAAACAGTACATTAGCTCTGGTTAGAAAGGAAAGAGTGAAAACTGAAATGTGGATGTGCTGTCATCTCAAGCAGCGCTTAACGAGATGGAAGATGCTGCTTTGTGTCCAGAAAAAGACAATGAAGGAGGATGTATCTATTTACTCAGGTCAATGTGAAATTGTCTACCTCTTCTGTATGTTGTGCATGGGTTTACTCTAATGAAAGAGGGAAGAAGAAAGGCTGTCATGCTCAGCAGACAATGTGGCCAATGTTTCACAACCAAGTTTATTTTGGTGGAGGGAGGAGGGTTATTTTGCTATAAGAAGCTTGCGGCATACAGCGATAGTCTGAAAGGGGCCCCAGTAGACTGTAATGTAGCCTAATCTATATTTACAATGTGTTGTGTTTCGTTGGTTTGATGACACTGCCGTGAAGCTTGTCCCGTAGTTGTGTTTAATTTATTTCTCACAAGAAGTGTCACAAGCAGTTTTCTTTGTGCCAGCACACACAACACCACAATAGTCAGCTTACCCGGTGACATCATTACCAACCAGTGATGGGTACATTGTTGAGACTTTTGTTCTCAGGCTTCTGTGCAGCCAGGGGAGTACGGTGCAAAAATGGTAACCTGTGCGCACACTGGGAACAGCCTACCCTGATGCAATGAGTGTGGGCAACAACACTGGCAAAGCTAAGAGGTTTCACCTTAATAACCTACTGGCTTTGTCAATGTATTTTCTGATGCTGTGCAGCGTAAGCAAAATGCAAAAAAAAGAACAAAAGGGATGCTAACGTGGCTGTGGCATTCCTGAGCAGTGAGTATGAGTGATGACGTATGCACAGGTGCAACACCACACATACAGATGCAGCTACTGAATGACGCGTGGCCATTTTATTTATTTAATTTAGCATCCAGAATGAGGGATGCTACATGGATAAGTAATTTAAAATATATATTTTTAGTTGTGCTGATAGACAATTCATAAAGAGGAGTGGTCCAGCAGCAAATGGGTACGACCGAGCTCTCAAAAAAAAAGATTTAAAAAAAGAATATTAAAATAATTAGAAGGATTGATAGGGTTGGGAGACCACCTAAGGAGCGTGTGCGGGGTGAAGCAACAGGGGGTGGGCAAGATAGGAGGGCGAAAACAGCACACGAGGGAGAGAGAGCCACAGAGTACATAGGGTAGGTATTTTGCAGTGGAGAACCACATAAGAGAGAACCCTGGAAAACATGCATTCTCTTGGATCGCTTAACCAAATAGAAAAAAGTAGTCCCCTAAAAGTGAGCAGTGGAAGGCTACATCTCATCCAATCAAAAGGAGGGTAAAGAGGCTATGCTCTAGTGGATGGAACAACACAAGAGAGAGAAGGCAAGTCATTAATGAAGAAGCAAGCAAATGTGAGTGATATTAAAGCCAACCAATGGTAAGCAATTGGCAGGCTGTAACCTAGTGTAAGTTTTTGTAAGACCACAAAACATCTTACACAACCTGGCAGCAGGCCCGGACTGGCCGTTGCGGGCACCGGGCAATCCCCCGGTCGGCCGCATGGGTGGGGGCCGGTTTTGGGCCCCAGGGGGCCGTTTTTGTTACAGGGCCGTTTTTTGCAGCATAGCTGCAAAAACGGCCCTGTAACAAAATCGGCCGAAAGCCGGCCCTCACAAAGAGTGCGGTCGCACCCCCAGGGGAGAGGGGGGGCCGGCTGAGCACTTTGCCAGGGCCGATTTCGGTCCCTAGTCCGGCCCTGCCTGGCAGCTTTCGCTGTTTAGTAGACGAGACCTAAAAATGAGAGAGGTTTCAGTTCTAGGTTTTGACTGTGGCAGCAGGGGCATTAGGAGTTGCCAGGTATGCAACAGTATTTACTAGTTTGTCTTTGTGCATAAGGTGAAAGTAACATAGCCTTATAGCCCGCCGTGGCGGGCTACACTGGCTATTAAAGGCCCGCTCTAGCGTTAAAGGCCCGAGCCAACAGCGAGGGCCATTAACAAGCAGGCGGGACTTTAATAGCCGGGATAGCCCAGCTACGAAGGGCTATAAGGCTCTTAGAACATTCTGCCACTAGAGGGCACAATGTTCTAACAAATAAAACAAAGGCCTATCAGAGCCCGAGGGGGTTAAATCCCGAGAGGCCTTTGTAAAACAACACTGGAAGGTTGCTTTGCGGGCTTTTACCTGCCCGTAGAAGCTCGGAGCACTCCATTGTATTCAATGGAGTGCTCCACATTCCAATTAATCATGGTTAGCAATCATGTGGGTGGTAGATTGTGGAGAACGCACCTGCAGCTTTTGAAGTTGAAGACAATCATGGAAATCTGTAGTGCTGCCAACTAGCATGCATGTGCCTTTTCACTGTGTCTGTGGCATCTGTGAAATGAGGTGAAGCCTCATGACTTACTGAAAACAGATATGGGAACTGCAATAACTGACAACAGAGAAGTAGGACTGCTAGAAGAAAAAAGAAACCGAAGAAGGTCTGTGAGTAGTCCTGAGACTATGTCCTGTCCTGTGTTAAAATGTGTTCCATGTCCCTTCATTAGGAACACTTGCCCTTGTCAAGACGACGGGACAGTGTAATAAAATCCATATTTTCTTTTTTTTTTAATCAAAAATGTAGATTTATGCTGAGATGAAAAGTACTCTTCTTTGTAATACACAATGCATATTTATTTCATTGTATTATTTGTGAGTTTGCTTTTGATTGTAAACATTTGGTGTTTTTTATTAGTTCTAATATTGAGAATTTCCAGAAAGCATGCATTTTTGATGTTGGTTATTTCTGACTTTTGATGTGGGTTGGGAAAGTATGCTTATTACACGCTTGCAAGTTGTGCACAGATTTGTTTCTGTGTTAGTGATAAGTGTGATGTATATATGAAGAAATATACAAGTTCTGACTAAGGCAATTGAGGTTTATGTGCTGAGCTCTCTGGAGTTTCTTAAATTCATACATGTGATGTTAGATTTCGTGTACGTATGGATATTGCATATGACAGATTTGATATTTTATATTGAAAGTAGTTCGCATAAGGTCCAGATTTGTGTTGTTTATTCATTCTGTTTTTGCTATCTCCTCAGGAAAATGTATACACATCCCTTTCTTTTAAAAAACAAAACACGCAAATCAGGTGGAGGATAATATGTTATGTTATGTTATGTTAAAATGTGTCTTAATATAGCGCTAGCTACTCCAAAGGAGTGTCCCGGCGCTTTAGAGCCATTAGATGATACCTGTCTAGCAACCAGCCGACATAAGATAACTGTTAAAACGCCACAATACCTGTCATCAATAGCTGATGGCTGATTGAGCGCTCCACAAGCGCAAAACAAAAATAGCAACACCAACTGATTGCAAGACACCATTGACAGAGAATATGACACCTACTCCTTCTGTCTTTTCTTATAATTTAAAGGGCCACGCGCCAGATCTTTTTGTTCACTTGTCCTGTCTTATCCCGACATCTGCCCACGTCTGCAGTGGCCATCAATACCAGAGACTGACAAACCTCCCAGCAGCGCTCCCCCTTTCATCATTCTCTGTGGAGGTCTAGCGGCCACGTTTCCCAGTGACTCAGAGCATCACGAGGCATTTTGCTATTAGTCTTTGATTGAACAAGTGAACCGTCCAGCAATCTCCGAGAATCAGCGCCGGCTCTGATTTTCATGCGACTAGCAGGTTAAATGGAAAGAAACGCTCGCTATTGTTAAATTTTAACCATCTATCAGCGAAAAATACATTTCCATGCAATCTCATTGCTACAATGGCCGGTGGAGAGACAGCGGTGCACAACTGCTGCCCAGGCTCCTTATATCAGATATAAATCAGCGCATTTCTGGCCGGAATCACGCTTTGAAGCACCGGAAAGAAGCCTTCCTTGTTTACTCGCAAACGGAGCAATCGAATTTTACCCTTTTTTTTAAGGCAGCATTAAAACACATCCAAGCGCACCTCGGATTTATTGCCGAAGGAGTACATCAATCGAATCATGTCACTCTCGTCCCAGGTCCCTCTATTTCATCTAGGTGAAAATGAAAGTTGAATCTCGCCTACATAAAAATGACATTATTCTCCGTCACACATAACTGGGTAAGAGATCATACTGATATATGGCTCAAAGGGAAAAACATCTACCAATGAAATCCATGTCCAGAAACCTAATTCATTAAATGGCTGGTGTAGAATACAACAGGCTTCAATGGTTTTATAGGAAATCCCCACATAGGATGAACTGGCAACATTAAATTGTGTTTTTTGGCTCTCTATGCAAAAGTAAGTTTCTTGAGCATGACAATTAATTAATTGCTTCTTTATAAGCATGAGCAATCGTATTCTGGTTTCCCAATGACATAGATGCATGGTGCATCGAGAGATAGAGAGAACCAGGAGTTGCAACATTGTGCACTCAGGACTGGAGGCATGTGGCAGGCTGGAGAGGAATTTTAAGGGGATGAGGTGTGAGATTGTTTCCAAATATTCGACACAAAGGTGACTTCTACGGAAGAAAAAGTGACATCTGCTCAAACAGGATCCAGCACTTGGAACTTGTTGGGCACATAAGTAGAATATTTATTCTGTGCCAGCAAATGAGAGCAGTGGTTGTGGCCCATCTGTTCTCCTCAACGCACTTGCAACAATGCAAAACTTCTAAGAAATTTCGACTGTATTATAAACAGCTGCGTTATCTCAGTGCTGAGCACCTGTATTTTTTGTTCAACTCTGACTTCGACCAGTGCAGCTCTTCATAAGACCCATTTCTTTAAAAAAAAATATATATATATATGATTTGGAGAGAGTATACAGAGTACAAAATATTTGTTCATGAGCAGATTTAAATACAAATATAGCTAAAATATGTTTACACCAACAATTATTTTTCAGCATTTCATAAATATATACAATATGAATAAAATATCTAATCTGTTAATTTCTACAACAAGAGAAAACACCTAAAACCATAATTCTGCCTGACCCCTTACGTTACACTTTGCTTAGTAATCCATTTCTTCATTGGAGCCCAGATTTCCCTACCGCTCCTACTGGCATCACGGCAATAACACTTATTCAATTCAATTCAGTTAATTTATATAGCGCACTACATACCCAGAGGGTCTCAAGGCGCTTGAGGAAGGGTGGGGAATTACTTGTCGAATATCCAGGTTTTAAGTTGCTTTCTGAAGGCTAGGTGGTTATGAGTGAGGCGAAGGTGAGTGGCAAGTGCGTTCCAGGTTTTAGCCGCCAGGTAGGAGAAGGATCTTCCTCCCATGGTGGTTTTGTTGATGCGAGGTACAGCAGCAAGGGCTTGGTTGGAAGAGCGTAGCTGGCGGGAGGGGGTGTAGAAGGAAAGTCGTGTGTTGAGGCATTGGGTCCAAGTTCGTAAAGTGCTTTGTGTGCGTGGGTTAGGAGGCGGAATGTTATCCTCTTATTGACGGGGAGCCAGTGGAGGTTTTTCAGGTGGCCAGAAATGTGGTCTTTACACGGGATGTCTAGTATGAGTCTGGCTGATGCGTTCTGGATGCGTTGGAGTTTTTTCTGAAGTTTTGCGGTGGTACCGGCGTATAGGGTGTTTCCGTAGTCCAGGCGGCTTGTAACCAGTGCGTGGGTGACCGTTTTTCTAGTTTCGGTGGGGATCCAGCGAAATGTTTTTTTGAGCATGCGGAGAATGTTGAAGCAAGATGATGAAACGGCGTTGACTTGTCTGGTCATCGATAGTGAGGAGTCCAGGATGACGCCCAGGTTCCGTGCGTGGTTCGTCGGGATGGTTGCTTTTCCAAGGGCCTCTGGCCACCAAGAGTCGTCCCAGGCGGAGGGCGAGGTACCTAAGATAAGGACTTCTGTTTTGTCTGAATTCAGTTTCAGGCGCTGTGCTTCATCCAGGCTGTGCTTCATCCACTCGGCTACTTCTTTCATTCCTTCATGTAGGTTGGTTTTGGCGGTGTTAGGGTCTTTGGTGAGTGAGAGGATCAGTTGAGTGTCATCAGCGTAGGAGATGATGTTGAGGTTGTGTTGGCGTGCGATGGCCGCGAGGGGGCTCATGTATACGTTGAAGAGGGTGGGGCTGAGTGAAGATCCTTGTGGCACGCCGCAAATGACTTCAGTGGCCTCTGACTTGAATGGTGGGAGGCGGACTCTCTGAGTTCTTCCGGCAAGGAACGAGGTGATCCATTCCAGTGCTTTTCCTTGGATTCCGATGTTTCTGAGGCGTTGTAACAGGGTGCTATGGCAGACTGTGTCGAAGGCTGCGGAGAGGTCGAGGAGGATGAGGGCGACTGTGTCTCCATTGTCCAGTAGAGTTCGAATGTCGTCTGTTGCTGCGATGAGTGCGGTCTCAGTGCTGTGTTTGGCTCGGAAGCCGCACTGTGAGGAGTCGAGGGATTTGTTGGTTTCGAGGAAGGCGGCGAGCTGATTGTTGACGGCTTTCTCGATGACTTTGCCCGGGAATGGAAGGAGCGAGATGGGGCGGTAGTTTTTGAGTTCGGTGGGGTCAGCGGTGGGTTTTTTCAGAAGGGCGCTGAGTTCGGCGTGTTTCCAGCTTTCCGGGAAGGTGGCGTAGTTGAGGGAGCAGTTGATGACGTATCGGAGGTGTGGTGCTATGATGGAATCTGCTTTGTTGAAGATGTGGTGATGGCATGGGTCTGTGGGGGATCCTGAGTGGATGGAGTTCATCAGGCGGATGGTGTCCTCGGTGGAGATTGGGTTCCAGTCATTAAGGATGTTCAAGGGGGGTGAAGGTACTGCAGAAGGTTGGGTGGGTTGGTCTCCGGGTTGGTTGTCAAAGCTGTTGTGGATGTCTGCGATTTTGTCGTGAAAGAACGAAGCTAGGGAGTCGCAAAGGGTTTGAGAGGGAGTGATGTCGTTGGAGTTGGCAGTGGGGTTGGTAAACTCTTTGACGATGTTGAATAATTCCTTGCTGTTGTGGGCGTTGTTGTCTAGTCGGTCTTTGAATGCGGCTTTCTTGGCAGTTCGGATCATTTGGTGGTGTATGCGGGTGGCGTTTTTGAAGGCGTCCCTGGTGCTGGTGTTTGGGTCTTTTTTCCAGGCCTTCTCAAGGGAGCGACAGAGTTTCTTAGATTTCTTAAGATCATCGTTGAACCAGGGGGCGTTTTTGCTGCCTAGTTTGATTTGACGTTTTTTCAAAGGTGCTAGGTTGTCGGCGCTGTTGGTTAGCCATTGAGTGAGGTTAATGGCTGCTTGGTTGGGATTCGAAGAGTGGGCAGGGGGGTTTTGAAGAAGCGATGAGGAGATCTGGTCGATGGTGATTTTGTTCCAGTTTCTTTGCAGAGTAGGTTGAGGATGGTTGTGGGTTATGGTCTTTTTGTAGATAAAATGAACGCAGCTGTGGTCCGTGCAATGGAGAACTGTGGTGTGACTGAAGGAGATATGTTTGCTGGAGGTGAAGATAGGGTCGAGAGTGTGACCTGCGAAGTGAGTGGGGGTATTAACAAGTTGTTTGAGTCCGAGGTTGGCGAGATTGTCCAGAAAGGTGGCGGTGTTTCTGTCGTTGCTTTTTTCCAGGTGAAAATTGAGGTCTCCCAGTAGAATGTAGTCCTCGGAGGGGAGGGCGTGGGGGTGATAAAGTCAGTGATGTCTTCACTGAATTGTGCACGGGGTCCTGGTGGTCTGTAGAGGAGAGTGCCTCTGAGTGTGGTCTTGGGGTCGGTGTGGATCCGGAAGTGAAGGTGTTCGGCGGTAGCGAGGTTGACGTCAGAGCTGGTTGAGATGCGGATGGAATTCTTATGGACGATAGCGATGCCTCCTCCTGTTTGCTTGGTGCGGTCCTTTCGGATGATCTTGTAGTTTTCCGGGATGGCAATGGTGATGTCTGGGGCTGAGGAGGCGTTCATCCATGTTTCTGTTAGGAAGGCGACGTCCAGAGAGATGGTGTCTAGTAGATTCCAAAGGTCGATGGCGTGTTTGTGGACCAAGCGGGTGTTGAGCAGGATGCATTTTAGGTGGTTGGTGTCAGATCTCTGTTTGGTGTTAGTGGATGAGGAGTTGGTCTTGGTGCCGTCATACTTGCAGGAGTTGCATGTGAAGGGTCCATGGGTGTGTCCAGGAGTGGCTTGGGCGCAGTTGGGGAGTCGACCGGGGTTAAGGGCTAAGAGGGTGGGGGCGTCGTATGTAATGCGGGTTGGGTGGGTGGTACGGGGACCAGGGGGTCTGGCACTGGGCGCGGGCTTGGCGCGGACGGGCGTAGACGGGCTTACCTTTGGCGCACCTTCGGCACGGCCGTAGCGCGTGGACGCTGCGCGTTGGGACATCTGTCATAAGTGGATAGAGGAGGGGGCGGAGCGTGGGAGGGGCAGCTGGGAGGCGGGGAGGGGGGAGGAGGCACGGTCCACGAGTGACCACACTCAAAATGGACGGAGTGGAAACGAAACTGGGACCACAAAGGAGCAGACAAAATAAACACACAAACAGGCAATGCAGCGCAATATAGTATGCTAAGAAATGAGAACCAACGAAACCAGGCGCTATGGTCGCTTCTAGGCACTCAGCATATGCAGGCTGCTACCGATCGCGTTCACCCAGGCAGGCACAGGGTGTCAGGCGCAGTAACTGGGGCAGGCAAGCGGCAGTATGGGCGAACTCTGCACCGAGAGCAATCAGGTGAGCAATCAGCCAGGAGATCGTGGCGGGGAGCGTGGGGGAGCGACCGCTATGGAGCTAGTCCAGCTGGTCACAGGGGAGTGTAGGGAGGATCGGGCTACTTTGCTTGTGGGTGGGAGGGGCAGCTGGGAGGCGGGGAGCGGGGAGGAGGCACGGTCCATGAGTGACCACACTCAAAATGGACGGAGTGGAAACGAAACTGGGACCACAAAGGAGCAGACAAAATAAACACACAAACAGGCAATGCAGCGCAATATAGTATGCTAAGAAATGAGAACCAACGATACCAGGCGCTATGGTCGCTTCTAGGCACTCAGCATATGCAGGCTGCTACCGATCGCGTTCACCCAGGCAGGCACAGGGTGTCAGGCGCAGTAACTGGGGCAGGCAAGCGGCAGTATGGGCGAACTCTGCACCGAGAGCAATCAGGTGAGCAATCAGCCAAGAGATCGTGGCGGGGAGCGTGGGGGAGCGACCGCTATGGAGCTAGTCCAGCTGGTCACAGGGGAGTGTAGGGAGGATTGGGCTACTTTGCTTGTGGGTGGGAGGGGCAGCTGGGAGGCGGGGAGCGGGGAGCGGGGAGGAGGCACGGTCCACGAGTGACCACACTCAAAATGGACGGAGTGGAAACGAAACTGGGACCACAAAGGAGCAGACAAAATAAACACACAAACAGGCAATGCAGCGCAATATAGTATGCTAAGAAATGAGAACCAACGATACCAGGCGCTATGGTCGCTTCTAGGCACTCAGCATATGTAGGCTGCTACCGATCGCGTTCACCCAGGCAGGCACAGGGTGTCAGGCGCAGTAACTGGGGCAGGCAAGCGGCAGTATGGGCGAACTCTGCACCGAGAGCAATCAGGTGAGCAATCAGCCAGGAGATCGTGGCGGGGAGCGACCGCTATGGAGCTAGTCCAGCTGGTCATCCCTAGGATAAAATGATTTCTCAAGGTGATATATGGCCAGCAGACGACCTAACCAAGCATGATATAGAGGTGGATCTGCATCCTTCCAATGTGTGGCAATGAGAAGACGGGGCTTTTTTTTTCTCTTCACCAGTCGCTCCAGATCCCGTCCGGATTACGCGTGGGGGTAAGTTTGCAGGCGAGACAGCACACCGCATGGGTCCCTGACTCTTCTGTGCAGGTCCCACAGAGCAGACTGCAAGGCATCCTAGGGATTCGCTTAGGGTTGCATTACACCAGGCAGGACCAGTTGGCCTGTCTCACTACAGACCTTGAGACAAAAGGTTGTATAACTAAAAGGTTTATTTCACTGTGTAGTACTAACACTAAGGTCCTGAGGAATTGCTAGATTAGCAAGAAACATGTCGACCTAAACTGAGGGTTGCAGATATCTTCGCCGCATACACTCATGGCGTCTATCTCCCCTCCCACCGTTTTTAATCAAGGGGGTTAGCCACATCAATAAAGTTCCTTGTGGACTAACCCACCTTTTTTAATTAACCACCACTTATCCACGACTACACATTCACCTACCCTCTCACACACATGCACCATATGGCTGGAACAAAAGATCTCCGCTAAAGAGCCCCTTCGCGGGTGCCCGTCAGACATTGCAGATATATTAGAAGTGGGTGACCCAATAAACCCTTGCGAGCTTGGGCTAAGATATAGTATAGGTAAAGTTGCTTACAAGGGAATTTTTTTTAGCAGAACATTTTTTTTGTAAATTAATTGCGAAACAGGAGGTTGATCAATCTTGACTGAAAGAAACTTAGGACCAACTTAAAACAATTAAAACCTGTTTCTCATATAGTTCAACATTTGATTAATCAGTAAAGTGGTGACAACTCACTATGGAAAAATGCTACACGGGAAGTAGTTTTTATGAAACAAAGTCTTTATGTATCAAATTTTCTTTTCATGGGGTACAATTTCTTAAAAAACAATGGAAAAATCAACAATAAACAAGTGGATAAGACATAGATTAGTTGTTCTTTAAAATCCACTTGCGTTATAGTCCACTCTTACAAGTAATATCACAACAAAACTTGTTCACTGTCACCAAAGATAACGTTGTATGAAATTAATCTGACAAGCAGGGAAAGATGTGGACTGATATGTCGACGTTTCGGCCTTATTATTGACAAATCATCAAGGCCATCCTCAGGACTTTCAATCTTTTGTATAGTGTGACCCCCTGAGTCTCCAACTAATCGCTTTGAATGTGAATTTTAGTACGGGACCTTTGGTTCAACCGTTCCTTGATTGTTGAAGCTTGTATTGGACAAAGGTTTTATGGCGTCTTTTATCCGCTTCCGCAGTAAATGCTTCTTCTTACATCAAAACTTCGTACGGCGTGGCTCAGTCTCACAGGAAAAAGTTAGACTAACTTCACATTCAAAGCGATTAGTTGGAGACTCAGGGGGTCACACTATACAAAAGATTGAAAGTCCTGAGGATGGCCTTGATGATTTGTCAATAATAAGGCCGAAACGTCGACATATCAGTCCACATCTTTACTTGCTTGTCAGATTAATTTCATACAACGTTATCTTTGGTGACAGTGAACAAGTTTCGTTGTGATATTACTTGTAAGAGTGGACTATAACGCAAGTGGATTTTAAAGAACAACTAATCTATGTCTTATCCACTTGTTTATTGTTGATTTTTCCATTGTTTTTTTAAGAAATTGTACCCCATGAAAAGAAAATTTGATACATAAAGACTTTGTTTCATAAAAACTACTTCCCGTGTAGCATTTTTCTATAGTGAGTTGTCACCACTTTACTGATTAATCAAATGTTGAACTATATGAGAAACAGGTTTTAATTGTTTTAAGTTGGTCCTAAGTTTCTTTCAGTCAAGATTGAACAACCTCCTGTTTCGCAATTAATTTACAAAAAAAATTTCTGCTAAAAAATATTCCCTTGTAAGCAACTTTACCTATACTACATCAGACATTGCAGCGCCAGTCTGACGAGGAGCAGGACCCATATGATGAAGCATGACACCTAGCTTGCTGAGTGTGTGAGGGTTCTAGTTCCCAAGAGGGAATCCCCCCCCTCCCTCTTTCCCTCTTGGTTATTTCCCTTCTACACTACACACACGTCCCTTTCCACCCAGTCCTTCCGGGGAACTTTGTGTATCTTCTTTGTTGCTAATGAGAAGCCGGGTCACAGCTATTGAAATAAAGACAAACTTGATCTTCCGATAATCATATTGTGCCTTCTCATCACATCCTAACAACATTAATGTAGGGCTTATATTGATTATATTCCCTATTGCTGCTGATAAAAAATCCTCTAGTTGCTTTTTAAGGGGTCCCAGTTTCTCACAACCATAATGTGAATTATGTCTGCTGGCCCTTGATCACATCAAGGACACTTATCATCCTCTCTTTTTCCCCACCAATGAAGTTTTGCGGGAGTAAAATAGAGATCGTATATCGAGTAATAGTGTTGGGATTTTAAATTAGCTGCGAGAAATGTCCCTGTTGGACTTAGCCCTTTTTTCAGGGTCATCCCTGAACTTTTTGCCTTCCTCCTGTAATTTGTCTGACCTATTTTTGTTGTTTTTATGACTCTGGGCACTTTACCACTGCTGATCAGTGCTAAAGTGCATATGCTCTCCCTATTATAAATTGATGTATGGATTAGTGACTCCATGATTGGCTGGTTTGGTTTACCTTTCAGACCTTAGTGTGTCCAGGGCTTATAAACCAAAACGGTTGCTTTTTTAAAATATGGGCAGGCTAAAGGCATGTTTCTAAGCTACAGGGTACGTACCCTGTCTGAGCGAAGAATTTCAGATGGCATTTAGATGAGGATTGAGACACTCCACTAAGGCGCTATATTGTTTGGCTGGCCAAGGATCGTCCGGTGATCCAGATTTGCACTTCTGCAATTCAATCAATGATGCTTCGACTGATATCTCAGCAAATTTGGAGAGAACAAAGCTCGGAGTCTGCACCAAATAGTGATCATTAATCGTCTGGGAGACGTCAAGTGAAACAGGAAAAGAAGCGTAAATCAAAGCGATTTTCTCCTCCAAGAAATCAGAGATGTTGTTTCAGAATATCTGTGAGGGAGGATGAGTGTGAGTAAGTGCTAGTGGGTTGGTGAAAGATTTAACAATCTTAAAAATTTCCCTGAAGGAGTTTTTAGCACTATTAATCCGATCTGCCAGAAAGTCTCTTTTTTATCAATAAGAAGTGTGTCGCAGGGCCTGTTGCGGCTCAGAAGAATCGTTAAAACGCCGCACGGCTGTCGGGCGTGTACGCATCGTGTCGCATCAATGAGAAGACGCCATTTTTGTGTCATTTCATCACATCTTCATCGCATCACGGCGCTGCTGGTCGTATCGCCACGGAAGCGCAGTAAGAAACCACCGCATCACCTCCCCACACCGAGAAGAACCGACGCATCCCCTACGCATCAGTAGGGACCTGACGCATCACCATCACCTTCCCTGCAACACTTTCGTTGTATAGCGTTACACATCCAAAGGTACATTGAACTTAAAGTGTCGCATTTAACATCTAAAGAGAACTAAGCTATTTCTACCATTTTTAAAGTACAGTATTGTGGATTTTTGTTGTTTGTGGTCTTGTGTTAAGTCTATATAAAAATACTTATTTTTATACTACAACTTGTGTGGTGTCTTTTGGACCCGGGATACCCGGCCCACTTGGGGTAGCATGGCACAGGGTGGTAAGGCCTAACTTCAGGGCACATGTGTTGTACCTGCGTCACACACACCACAACTTTCCCAATGCACCCCCACCAAAAATGACACCACACCGTCTTATACAAAATATTAGAAATGCCTTATAGTTTTCTTTAGATTAGCTTCCAAAATTCTAGCAGTTCATAACTTATACTTAGCATTTCTGCATTCTATTACCTGCATCAATGAAAACATGACCATGCATACTGTCTGGAATCAGTCTCCAGCTGAGGTTAGGAATCAGATAATTTCTACACAGTACCTAAAAACGAGTAGGTATTTCACAGTATAATTGAATCTAGCAGAATTTACATTCAAAGAGAAGTAAGTGGGTACTTATTTCAATTCACCATTAGCTGTAAAAGTACATTAGAAGAAAGGCAGGAAGGTAATCATATTACTTCCAGTAAATATTTAAAGATATGAAATCAAGCAGGCAAATGTAATAAGGTCAGTTCCAATGACAGTTGGCTTCTATAAATAGAGTGGCGGTCTATTTTCATTCCTGTCACAATTTTCCCCGTTCAGGCTTTGCTATTTTGGACTTGTGTGGGAAAGTAGAGCAGACCTGAGGACATGGGCCCACACATGGCTGAATCTTGAAGTCACAGTTCCACACTTAATTTCCTCTCCCGCTTTGGTACCCCTGGCTGGCCCACACCTCCCTGTGCAAGAATCCCACAACCGGCCCTTGCCAGGTGAGGCTAAAAGGGAAGGCACTCCTTCCACACGGGTACCCTCCTCAGCGCTCCCACTCTCTCTTACCGGCCTGCTGACTTTGCACGGAGCCGGTGCTCCTTCCACCTCCCACCTGGTCTCTCTGGACTGCTCCTGGGCTGGAAGAAGGGGCTTTAGCGCCTCCAAACCCCCTCCAGGCTCCACCATCTGCAGCCGCGCCTCCCCCGGGCTTCCAGGTGAGCGCGGCCGCAGCAACACTTCCGGCAGCTTTCCCCCGCCTCCTCTGACCAAACTTGCGGGAACTCCCTGATAAGGAGCTCTGACAACGTGGGCCAGCTCCTCAGCTCCCAGCAGTATCTCTGAGGTCCGGGCCGACACTACAGCTCAGCCGACTCTCCTAGAGATGTCCAGCGACCAGGGGCAGTGCTGCAGCGAGTCTTTCTCCAACCTCACGCAGTAAGTACCCAAGCGCTTGAAGGAGGGAAGGAACCAGCCCTCAGACGGGGATTCCTTCACGCAATGATGTGCTTCTCCTTTCGCAGCGGAAATGCTCCGGGGGGGGGGCGGCAGGTCCCAATTATTCTTTCCAGTGTGGGGCTACCATAAACACCACTTAGAAAGGGGAATTTGAAGACGGTGGTGATCCTGGGCAATCTTCACCTGGCTTGACTTTAGGAAAGGGGACCACAGCTGCGCAGGCTCTCACAGGTGTTCACTCACCACCCTTCCCTCTGGCAAAGTCGGTGGTCCCTCAGCAGCCTGGCAGTCTTAAGTTCTGCAGGTAGGGGGGACATAGAGGTTGGTCACTCTTCCCCACAGCAGTACCAGAACAGCAGGTAAGAGGGCAGATTTTATCTCACCAGGCACAGCCCCTAAGAACCATCAATCTGGTCAGTTGGACCAACCCCCTCACGCAGCAGTCTGCACTCCAGCCGGTTCCTGAGAGTGGACAAAATGGCCGTCCAGAGCCCTCCCTTATATAGACTAGCCCCAAGTCACTAGAGTGGACCGGAAGGTTCTGGAACCCTACAATGCTTTTCTATGGACCAGGGCTCTGAGGTAAATTCTAACCATGCCACAATTTTAAAAGAGCGCACCTGCACCTCAGCACTGAGTAGCAGTGTTGAGGCGCCCGGAGTCCTAAGGCCACACAAAAAAAAAAAATGGCAGGAAAAATAAAAGTGAGAGAGAAACCACCCAAAAGGCTGACAGGTCTAACAGTGTCCATCTGTAGTGTTGTCAGTGGATGTGTTCACAAATGCTTTACACACTGCTTCTGAGATAAGCCTGTCTGCACGTGCCAAGCTACCAAGGGGGACTCCAGATCATCGTGGGAGTGTGTCTATCATAATGTTATATATATTTTTGATTTTTATCTGGGGCTGAGACATGGACTCTGTTAAAAGAATCCTGTTCATGGAGATCCCCTCTTCATTGATTTGTTTTATAAAGCTAGTAAGCTGTTTATATTTAAAATAAGTTCCAGCTGTTATACCATACCTTTGCTGCAGCTCAGAGAACGACAACCTCTGTTCAATTAAAAATAGATTTTCCAACTTCAGGATTCCCTTTTCCTCCCATTGCCTACCCAGTTTATCATAAGTTGATATGGGAAATGGAGGAGATCGCCACAACAGCGTATATCTGTTGTACTTCGGTATTTGCATGAGCCCTAAAATTATTTTCCATAGTTTCCAGACTGCTATTACCACCTTGAATCTGGTCTTTTTGTAATAGCTGGCCTCTATCTGTCTTGAGAAGTACTCCCTGTGTAGTCCTTCCTACGGCTAGCTCATATATCGAGGGGAGGTCCCAATTTATATCCTGTTGTCTGTGCCCAATGCCTAATGAGATCACAAAAGCCATCTGTAGTAAAAATGTTGCATAGTAGTAGTATCTAAGATTAGGAGCGGACCATCCACCTCGATCTTGTGGTAATGTTAAAAATTTAAGGGATCGTCGAATTTTTGAGTACTTCCAAAAAAAATTGCTAAAAATACCATCCAGTTTCTTTAAAAATAGATCTTTAATTCCTAGAAGAATGGACCTGAACATATATAGGACCTTAGGGAACATAACCATTTTAAGTATATGACATCATTCTGAAAGGTGAAGTCTATCTAAACACCATAAATCCGTACTAATCTTATTTATCATAGGTAACATATTTATTTTCCAGATGGAGTCTACATTACTGCTAATCTTAATTCCAAGATAGATTACCTCATTTAGGGGCATATTATCAAGGGGGTTATCTCCTCTTTTTTGGATTTAAAAGCCAAGAAAGCGGAGATAAAATTATCTCACTATTACCTAGCTGTCGCTAACACCAGTTAGCGACAGCTAGTAGGAGATAGCGACCATCTTGGGCCCCGCTTTGCATGTCAGTGAAATTTATCACTAATGACATGCAAAGTGGGCGTGCCAAGATGTTAGCGACTGGAAACAGTCGCTAACATCGCTATCTCCTATTACCAACTTTTGGAGATATTCGCGCTAAGCGTGAATATCTCCAAAAGCTAACACCTTCCCCTGAGCAGTTCTTAGCCTTGTTATCCAATGGTAGGTGGATAACATGGCTAAGAGCATTAGCTCGGTAATGCATGAATATCGCTGACTTTTCAGCGATATTCATGCTTTTCGGCCGATTTTTATCGCCTAGGAGATAAACCTTTATAATAGCAAGGTTCCTAAGCGATAAAAATCGCCGCAGCTCGGCGATAAAAATATTGCCGCTAAGCCAACATAACGATAATTATCGCTAGTTGTTGGTAATATGCCCCCTAGTCTTTGAGAATCATTACAGGAAGTTTTAGAGTTACATAAAATCTGGGTTTTCCCAGTATTCAGTAAATAGCCGGATTTAAGTCCATACTTGCTGGCTAATATCTGAATGTGGATAATTGCTTTTTCTGGGTCGGTGATTACCGCCGTCAGATCATCGGCATAGGCCATTATCTTTGATTCATAGCTGTTGCAGATGACTGGCATGATTACCTGGTCTTGGAGGATTTGCTGTATAAAAATATCAATATAAAGGGCGAATAATATAGGAGAACAAGGGCACCCCTGTCTTGTCCCTCTTGCAATGTCAATGGAGCTTGATTCTTGACCCATTATATTTAGTCTTGCATATGGTCTATGATACATTGCCTGTATAGCTGTTATAAAGCCAGGCCCAAACCCTCTCTATACCATAGTCGCCCACAGATATTGCCATGAGACATGGCCAAATACCTTCTCTGCATCTTGGAGGATCATAGCCATCTTCTCACCGGTTGTCTCAGTTATATCAATTAAGGCTATAGCACGTCTGATATGGTCTGTTTTGCCTTTTGTTTGTATAAAGCCACGTTGCCATGGTGAGACTAGATGAGCTATGATCCCCTCTAACCGAGTCACGAGAACTTTTGAATACAATTTAGTATCAACGTTCATGAAGGATATGGGTATGTAAGATGCAGGGTTATCAGAGGGTTTCCCTTTTTTTAAGAAGACCACAATATCTGCTCCCTGCCAGGACTCAGGAGGAACCCCACTGTATTGTATTCCAAGAAACAGGTCCAAGAGCAGCGGGGCTATTTCCTCTTGGATTTTGTTATATAACTCCAATGGAATTTTATCAGGACCTGCTGCTTTTCCTGAAGCCAAGGATTGTAAGGCTGATAATACTTCTTCTATTGTGATCTCTTTATCCATCTCTTGTTTCATTTCTTCGCTAAGCCTGCGCTGACTTCCAAGAATGGTTTCGGTTTCATTGGACAACAAAGAGTCAAGACTATCTTGTTGATACAAATCTTGATAGAATTTTTCCAAAAACCTTAATCATGTCTTTTATTTCTGTATGGAGTATACCGTCTTCATCTTTGATTTCAGTTCTGTTATTCCTGACAGCTCTTTGTTTAGTCTGCAAAGCAAGCATCTTGCCTACGGTTTCCCCATATTCATATCTCTCGCTTTTATGTGCCTGGAAGGCGGCTGACCCCTTCTTGCTATAACAACTATTTATTTTGGCTTTTACAACCAGTATTTTCTTCTGCAGTGATAGTTCTTCAGTCTCTTGTTTTTGCCTAATTGCACTAGTTTGTTCTTTTTCTAATTCTCCCAATTCTGTTATCAAAGTATTCATTTCTTTTTACTCTTGCTTCGTAGCCCCACCAACAAAGCTAATTGTTTCTCCCCGAAGACCCGCTTTAAAGCTATCCCAGACTCTCCAGCGTGAAGTGCTATAGCGATTCATCTCATAGTATTCTGTCACCCACTGTTTGATATGTTTCAGCTATTGCTCATTAGATAGTAACGTTCTATCAAATGTCCACTTGAACTGTGGGCGGTCCTTGGTTTGAGATGCTAAATACATATCTAAAGGATTATGGTCAGATAATAGTTTGGGTAATTTCTTTATTTCTACGGTCGTGATCAAAGACGATGAAACCAAAAAGTAATCTAACCTAATGCATTTCTTGTGGGAATTTGAAAAATATGTGTATTCAGGGTCGGTAGGATGTGTTGCCCCCCACACATCCTTCAAATCATAACTAGTCCTCAGGGCCGATTAAGCCTGATTAACATGGGGTTTTCTCCCCTGATATTTTTTAATTCTATCCCTGCCTGTTTCATAATGGATATTCAAATCTCCGCATATAATTATTGGCTTGACCATAAAGCTAATTCAATTTGTAGATCGTTAAAAATCTGTGGATCGTCCTCATTTGACCCATATATTGTACAAATGGTCAGTCCAATAGGCAGTAGTGCAATAGTACATGCCCCCGTTTGTCTTCCAAGATCCGTTTAGCTGGACCAATGCACTTTCTTACATGAATCGTTACCCCCCTGATGGTCCAGTTTGAGTGGAGCATGCTACAAGATTATATCTCTTTATAGCTAAGATATCTTGTTTCCCCCAGGGAATATGCGTTTCATATTGGCATATTATATTGACTTTTAGCGCGCTTAGTATTTCGGCAACCCTGATATGCTTTAATTAAGGCCCCCAACATTGACTAAGCAGGTGGTGATTTTACCCATTTAACTTATATGATTTTCTCAGGTTTAATTGCTTTTGCTTCCTTTTGTTAGCTCTCTTATAATTTTTATTTGTACCCTCTCCAATGTTCTCTTTTTGCACTCCATCCACCCTGTGTTCCGCACCCCTAATCCCCTTCTCCTCCTTCCTTCCCACCCTACCCTACCCCCTGTGTCCTTGAACACCTTCACCACCCCATCCCCTGTAGAAAGGCATCCAGACTAGCTCAGTCTATTGTGATGGTTGCTGCTCACTGATCAGTATGTCTTATTTCCTGGCAGCTAGGGCATATAAGAAATTCTTTAGAAAAAAGAAAGAATAAAAATAAAAATATAAAACAGAAAGAAAACAGAGTGTGTAATAACTGCTAGTAAAGATCAGATGCTAAGTTAATAAATCTAAGATTTCAAGTCCCAGTTCTCCAAGTATTCTTTAACCTTGACCTCAGAAGTGAAGAACCAAGTATGATCTCCCTTGAGCACCTTTAGGCGAGCCGGATATAGCAGGTATGCTTGCCCCACCCCGCTCTTGCACTGGCTTGATCATCTGGCGTAAATGCCATCGTCTCTCTACCATGTAATGGCAGAAATTGGTTGAAGAAAGAAAAAATAGTCCCCTCCACTGTGCTTCGTTGTTGGCTTAGCCTTATCATATATAAATTGCTGCAATAAAAAATTGCCAAAAGAAACCAAAATTGCGCGGGGCTTCATGTCCGGTCTCACAGGTTGTTTGAGATTAAATGGAACTTGATATGCTCTCTGTAATTCTAGCGCCCAGTTCCAGCCATCTAAGTCAGGAAATGCTTTGGATACAATATCAGTGATATATGCCCAGGTATCTGACCCTTCCTTTCCCTCCGGTACACCTAGTACCCGTGAGTTGTTTTGGCCTTGCCGGTTTTCATGGTCTTCTAAATTCCACTGTATGTCGGTTAGTTGAGCATCATGTGTGGTAGTACTTGTTTCCGTGTCCGCCAAGTCGTTCTCCAGAGTTTCTGTTCTCCTTTCAAGGGTTGTGAGGTATTCGTTAATAATATTGCATGATTTTGCAACTTTTCTAACAGCCCCATGAAACTTCCACATAGCTATTTGTACACGTTTGCTAGCTTGGCGCGTCTCTTCGCAATGGGAAAGTATGCAGGACTGTGTCTAAAGTTGGAGGTGTTGAGGAGATTGTGTTGTCGCCTTTAGAGGGTGGTGATGTCTTGCTCGCTGTGATTCGAGGAAGTAGTGTGATTTGTGGTCATAGCACTTCCCAGATGGGGATTCAGCGTGGTAGCCTCCAGAGTTGTTTCTATCGATTGAGCCCAGGGCCCCTCTGACATGCATCCAATGTTGTAATCCCTTATCTCAGGTTGCAAACAGGGGGGGTGAGGGGAGCGGGAGGCAACTGATTGCTCTTGCAGATTTCAGGTAAAGATACAGTCACAGGTACAATCTCATGTATGGCACCAAGTGTTGCGACATCAACCTCCCTCATCGCATCACCATCTGTATCACTCCACCCCTGGCTCTGCTCACCTGTTCCACCTTCTTGCCGTTGTGAGTGCTTTACTCGTGGTGCGGCTCTCAGAAGATCCAAGACGGATGGTTCACTCTCAGGCAGCTGAGGCGGAGCTCCGGTCTTACTTTACGCCCGGCAGAGATCCGAGCACACCGAACAGTCTTTCCGCTCCTCACCGCTGCACGTCAATGTGGCCAGAAGGCCGAGTAACGCCTTTGTGAGCTCCGCAAAGCAAAACGCAGCCCTGCCCTGGCTGGGACCAGGGCATAGCTGCAGGTAGGAGAGCGCAGCTTCCATTCAGCTCCTTTCACTCCGCTTTCGTTTTCACCCATTTTCCTTCTATTGATTAAATGTGCTTATATTCAGAGTCCAGCATTATATTTTCAACATCATCACACTGTCCGTTATACTGCCGTTTTCTTCCATTAGCGTTTCAGAGATAGTCCATGAGCAGGGAGCTGCCATATGACCAGCTCACGCAGTCGCCATCTTGCCTTTCTCCCCAAAAATCCTACATTCAGGCCCAAAATCTCTAGTGCAAGTGTGGATTGTAAACGAAAATGGGTGCCAGATTCCCAATAGGTGTGTCACCCTTGTACCACTGCAGGGGGGGCGCAAGGGCAACGCAACTTCTAAATTAAATTTAATCAAGCCACGCAAGGCCATCTTGAGTGGTCCTGCATGGCTTGATAAATCTCGAGTAACACAAGGCAGCGCAAATAATTACCTTGCGATACTCTGCCCCAGGGAGGCGTTTCATGGGTGGAGCACAAGTGTTCACCCGCATTCACCCATAGACATTGACGCATGTCCAGATTTATCATTACTGGAAGACCTGGGAATGTGTCACAATCCTACGTCTCCCCAGGTGAGGTGTAACAAGGAGAAATATCTTTATTTCTCCTTGTTCTTTCCACTTTTTATGTGTGCTGCATTCCGCAGCACACATAGAAAGAGGAAAAAGCCTCAGGGAATTGTTTTTGTTCAGAAAGGTGCCCCTTCCTGCACAAAAGCAATCCTGCCTTCAACGCAGGCACCCTTGCACCATGACGCAAGAGTGCCTGCGTTTGCTCTAGCCTGCTCATTATGCGCCAGCGCAGGCAGAGGGTAGGAATGCACCATATCTTGATAGATATGACACATTCCTGCCTTCCCTCTTTTACGCCGTGCAGTGAAGAAAGGTATCTTGCTGTGTTGCACTGCATGAAAGCCTAATAAATAAGGCTCTGAGTTTTCTTATTGCTGTACGAAGCCAATGTGGTGACCACCTGGAATACCTTTTCCCACAGGCATTGCACATACGCCAACAACAAAAGGTGCAGGTGATACAATGAGTATGAAACAGTACCCACTTGTAGTTACATTTTTTCAAGAGGTGGAAAAAATGATATTCCCGAACATGGAAAATATTTTCCTTGTGAAAGGAAAAATGTGCAAATGCACGTTTTCCCTAAACCTACAGAGTGTATGCGCTGCACATGTTTTGTGTTGGAGCTCATACACAAAGCAGGTTATGGAAATCGTAGCTTTTGTATGAGCATCCCTGTGGACTCAGTGAATCCCATCAAAAGTGCAAATTTAAGCAAATGAAGGGCATACACACATGATGCCCTACATTTGCACATCCTTCAAGAGTTCGACATGAAATCACTCAACAGAGATACAAACCACAAACCTGTATAGGATGAACCGCCACTTTATTAGGACAGGCTTGTAGTCAAAATTCATTCTTATAAAAGACATCAAAAACAATCACCATTTTTGCTAATACAGCGTTAATTCCTTACTTCTTCCCTCCGTTCAACTACCAACATTTCTAACACCCGCAAAAAATCCCTATACCCTCAACAATATTCTTTCATCTTGAATCCACACCCTTTCCTTTGCATTACCCAAGCTTTACCTCCCTCACTCCCAACCACCCACATCCCAACAAAATCCCCTACATCAACCTTCTCTTCCTTCGTCTATGTCTCCTCCCCCTCCCCACAACTCTTCATCCTCCCCAAAACTGTGGCACTAACACAATCTACAACCTGTCCTACTGTACTGTGGCAAACCTAACAGTAACAAAACCTTAGAAACTAAGGGAGTCAAACTCAGTATAGAATTGTTTTGGGTGTGTGATCCTCACCAGTAAAAACGCCTCAGTCCTATCTCTCACCCGGACAAAATGGTGTCACAAATTAGCTGAAGAAAATCCCCTCCCCAACCTATATATACCCCTTGCCCTGACCCTGCCCCTTTCATTGTCCCCAACCTATTCCTGATCCTGGGAATGTGGTCGCCACTTGCACAAAGCCACCCGAGGGGGATATTGGCTATAGCCATCCCCCACTTCCCCGGGTTCCCCCGTCATGCAATAAAGACCCAAACCACAAACCTGTATAGCATAAAAGCCCTCTTCATTAGGACAGCCTTGTAGTAAAAAATCATTCCTATGAAATGCATCAAAAACAATAAGAAGCCTCACCAATAAAATCTTAACTCCTGACATCCTCCCTCTCTTAAACTCCCATTTGTAACATTACCCCCAAAAAAGCCTCATAACCCACGACAATATTTTTTCACCTTGCATTCATACTCTTTCCCTTGTATTACCCGATCTCTTCCTTTCTCATACATGCATATTGGGATACAATCCTAAATGATATTGACCCATACATTAAACCGTAATTCCAAGGCTCCCTAGCTTCAATCTCCTAGGCCTCCCTAATGCTCTTACCTACCCTCTTAAGGACGACCGTGGGAAAGCAATCACTCTAGCATTAGCCACAGCCAAGCAGACACTACTAATGCACTGGGGTACGGCAAAAATCTCAACCAAGATGGACTGGTTACACAAGATTTGGGAACTGGTAGGCATGGAGAAGATTACAGCAGGCCTCTCCCGCACATTACCCAGATTCCTGAAAATGTGGGGCTCCACCGTCGCCTTTCTCTCCACAGAATTCCTGGAACTTACCTTCCCACGATATCTCCGGGTCCTCTGGCTCTCTAATGCGAACACACCACCCGAAGACCAGCCCCAGGTAACACTAACATCTATTACAGGAGTCTCCCTGACCCATTGAAACACAGAGCACACCCAGACATCTTAACTATCCCTCTTCCTCTTCTAATATTTCTCATCTTTTGTTCGCTATCAATTCTTCTTGGATATACTTCCCCACCTGCCAGTGGATGTAGGTGGTGGTCATTGTAAATGTGTATATCCATATAAAATCAATAAAAACGATTTAAACCATAAGAAGGTTCTCCAAATGCACCAATCAGCTCTCACTGCCATAACAAGTCTCAGTCTAAGATGAGGTAAGGAAACTGCTGTCATAGAGAAGCCCGACCTCCTACAAAAAATCCTCCCTGTCCATACAACTCTACAGACATTATTCAGGTAACCCAATAGTTTGTGCACAGTGCGTGAATCAATTTTCCATTTCCCAGTCACATTTCCAAAAAGGTTTGAATCTAAGTCACTTTACTATCAGACAGTATTGCCAACATGTTCACTGTTTCCAGTTCAATGTCTAGAAAAGTCAAGGACATATCAAGGCCCTCTGTCTTTTCCACTGCCAATGGTACTCCCAATTCCTCTGCCAACAGAGGAAAATGCTGCAGTGGCCTGCCACATTCACCTGTCCCTTGTCTGCCAATAAATAAAAAGTCGTCCAAATAGGGACAAACCAGGCTATGGCCACTGCGTTCCATAAAAGCCCATTGTAAGAATGAGCTAAACATCTCAAACAGTGAACCAGAAATAGCACAGCTGATGGGCAGAACCTTGTCAACATATATAGCTCCGCCAAATTGCATACTCTACAGCGAAAAATCTGTGGGATGAACTGGCAGGAAGCAAAGCACAGATTTTATCTCACTTTTCATAAGCTCAACACCAACTCCCCCACCTCACACCAGTCTCATAGAATTGTCAAACAAAGCATAAGATACTTACGTTTCCTCATCTGCAATGCAATCATTTAATGGTATCTCTTCAGGCCAAGAGAGATGGTGAATTTAACGATATTCCACTTCTGCTTTCTTAGGCACTACACAAAGGAGTAATATCATCAAGTCATGTAGAGGCCATTCCCAGAAAGGTCCGGCAATCCAGCTTTCAGTTAGCTCTTTTTCAAGTTTCTGTTATACAATAGAAGGCTATTCTCTGGCTGATTTCATATTGTCTAACCAGCGTCTCACCACAGGTCCTTGGTACCCCAAACAAAAACCCTCCCGAAAACCCAATTCTGATCTTGCAGCTTTCACTCCAGTGGAATAAATTGCAGCCTTCGAGTTCAGCTTGACATATTAAGTGTCGTATGAGCCCTTTGGCATAGGCTGAAGCTGCTGTCCTCTGCCCCTTGCTGGATGTCAACACACATAACAATAACAATCTCCTTATCATATCGTAACCAAGCATAACCCCAGAAATGTATCTGTGCCGCATGAATTATGTCCATATATTTTAACCAAGGAACAGCCTTGTCACCATGCTTTTCACAATAAATGCTGGCATAAATAGGAAAAGCTGATGTCCAATTATCAACATTTCTGTGTACTCGTGGTACTCTTCCTATTACTTTTCCTTCACTAGAAGATCTCTATGAAGTAATTTAAAAACTTCTGTATATTTATGTTTCCAAATTAAATTTTTTATCTTATCGGATAAATGTGACCATAAAGACATTGCTATCTCCATATAAAGCAATGTTTTCCTGAGGTTCAGATTATCCTCCTCACCCTCCCCTTTTTACCGTTCTCCTCATTCATGTCTTTCTTATCTTTACATAGCATTTTCTTTCTTTCCCAATGTTTGGTGCCCCCACATCTTTTTCCCTCATACCTGAACTTGTGTGTTTCGATGTTCATGGTTCCAGTTCTTCTATTATATCTTCTTCAACTCCCACTGATTTTCTATCAACAATAACATTGTGTTCCACCCTCACATCCCATACTGACCACTGTTGCCCTCTACCTTTAGGAAATTCCTTTCTGCGAGCAGTATACCTGCCATACAACCACCTACTTTGTCTTTGTCCAACACCTAAGTCAGCGCTCCTTCCATCCGCACATGAATTCTGAAAGGCACCAAAACTCTCTCCCCACTTGTCATCTGATCTGACAACCTCTCTTGCCCATGCTCCATTACCGCCTTTCTCCTTGCCCTATCACACTCTTGCACTTCGCCCTCCTCCAATTCCTCATTTTACTCATCAAAATCCAAAACCAACTCTTCAATGTCAGCAACCCCACCCAACCGACTCCTACTTGGTCTCAACCTATCACCAACATCACAATCATATACGATCCGTTCCGTTGAATTCTTAGGTAGTTGACCAGTCTTACAGTCCCTCAATGATGGAAAAAATACAGAAAGCTTTTCCATGCCATCAGGACAAAGTCCTGGAGCTGTAATGTGCTCCATCGGCGCAGAGTTTTTGGTAAGACAGGAAGCTTGGCGCTCTGGCTAATATGCGTTGTGTATATGATGCTGAGAGTGAAGACAGTGCTATCAGGTCGGGGGAAATACCCTGTAACCCCAGTGAATATGTGAGTCGTGAAACCCACACCAGAAATGGGAAGCAAAGTCCTGGGCACACGTAATGAGGATATCGCACTATTAGAAATGTCTTATATAGTACCAATTCCAGGGGTCAACACCAGATTGTTTGTTTCAAAGTATTTATTAGAGCAACAACAAAGAAACAACCAGCCGACACGTGTTTCTTCACAAATTGGGAGATTTTCCCATGAGTCTTCAGGGCTGTGTGGCTATGTCAAGGACCAGTGTGGTCACTCGGCCGAAACGGGATCAGATGTGGCCTCCGTATTTGACAGGAAAATGTGGTACATGAAGGAGCCCTAGCAGTTAGGGAGCCTCTGGATGTGAGGCAATGGATCAAGTAGTGCCTAGAGGGAGCTCTCTTGATGTCGGGCTGTGACTTAGGAGATCGGCTGGACCCAGTGTCTCACTGTCCTGTTACTCGCGATTTTGAGTTGGCTGGCATACCAGCCACCAGCACACCAAGACACTGGACATCTTCTTTTAATCCCTCCATGCTCTTTCTACACTCCACGGCACACCCGCTTTCGATCCATCCTCCACATCTTGCGGAGCTTACATTTTACCAAGGCGTGTGTCACCCCCCGATGTGCACACCTCCTCTCTCCGAAGTCGCAGCCCGACATCAAGAGAGCTCCCTCTAAATAGCATTACTATAACAGGAAGCAAAAACCCAAAAGCAAATGAAGCAAAACTAGCATTTTTTGCTGGTCCTCTACCTCCAAATGTAGCATATCCTTGGCTATACATGACATTTTTGTGCACATTATTTGCCTATGCATGTGCCACATGTGTTCATCTGTAGTAATTTGTAACAATTCATGTATGCTATGATGTAGTTTTAACCTTGTTATGGAAGTGGTAAAAATGTATCACAAAGGGTAATATCTGTTCAACTCTCTTCACAAATTGCACAGTGCCAATGCATACGATGAATAATTATTGGGAATACATGCCAATAGTCCGTTGGTCGGAACTGTAACATCAACATATATGGGCCGATTATGATGGCGGACGGACCTGAGTGCGTCCGCCACCATAGCGTAGGAGGGAACCTCCGCATTGCCTGCAGAGTTCCCTCCTGTGCAATTAGGATGTGACCGCTACCCTGGCGGTCACATCCTCAATCTTTAACATTGCGGCGGGTGCAGCTTGAAGCTGCATCCGCCGCAATGTTAAAAGTGCATGCACCGCTCGGTGCCTGACGCTTTGTCCACGCAAATGCAGGGGGGTACCATAGGTACCCCCCATGTGCATCCCCCACCCCCCCTTCACCCAGGGGGCCCGCAACGGGCCCCCGAAGTGAAGCTCCGTATGCTTTTCCACGGCGGAAAAGCCGCAGCGGAAAAGCATACTTTGTACTCCATCATAATATGGATGGCGGTGTCTGATAGACACCGCCAGCCATGTTAATGCTTTTCCGCTGCGGGCGGAATCCGCCCGCGGCGGAAAAGCGGAGGACAGATTGTAAGACCCACCAGCCATCCTAATATGGCGGTGGGTCTTTCAAGACTCCTCGGCGGATTTCCCGCATCCTCCGGGCCGGCGGTGGCTTCCGCCGGCCCGGTGGATGCGGGAAATCCGCCATCGTAATAGGCCCCATAGTGTTAACTTTGAGTTTGCAACTGGTTTAAAAAGAAAGACAGAAATCATTATTCCCTCACACTTTACGATTAAGGTTTTTATTCTTTAAAAATCCGAACATCTAAACTTGTAGGTTTACTTCTTCAATTGGGTGCAGATTTACAAACGTCTCTAATTCACAAGGGTCAATCGATCTTTCAGTACAACCGATTGAGCAAGTAAAAATGCCTTTGTGATAGTGGATTTGCAGTTTGAAATTTTTATTTCCCAGAGTAAAATATTTTTTCTTTCAAAAACTCCTTTCCCTGCTCCCTCTCCTAAATTATAGTGGGGGAAGGAGAGGGTGTCCCCTTCATATCTCACACAGGAAACAGATGTATTAATGCGATTGACAGGAATACATTTTTGAAAGTTTCCAAGGTGAAAATGGGTAATGGAAACGTTTTTGATTGCTTACAAATTTGTGGACCTATGTTTGTTTCTTACCTGGGAGAAGATTAATCCATATCCATTTTCAAACCATACACCTATATTAAGCGTAGCTCGATTCCTTTATGAGTACACATTCACTTTTTGTGAATTTCAAAGTATTTGAGTACATTTGAAAATGCCTTTGTGAATCAGTTCAAAGGGCAATCTTGCCTCATGTGTGCTTCTCATGCTTTTGTTATAATTAGAAAGATACATTTCATTGGGCAAAATTAACAACTGGTTTCTGTAAATGTGCTTTGGAAATGATTTCATATGCTTTAGAAATTTTCTTTCATAAAAATTCTACACAATGTGACTAAATTCATATTAGAAAATCCGCCACTTTGCAGTCAGACGAAAGAAATAAAAACACATATCCATGTTAAAATAATTAGCTGTAATTTGTCTGGTATGTGACAGCTTGTCTTTGAAAACCCAACAAATGGTTCTGGAATAAATATGTGAAGGCCACCTTTATTGTTGAATCTCAATCCAAACTTTTTGGTTTTTATGGGGGGCTGCAGCACCTCCCACACACCTAGGTCGAGTGTCACTAACCAATGGGGGACTTTCAGAGCCAGTGTCATACGGTCACAATTACATATTGTGAGAAATGGGTTAAGTCCATTTAGATTCATGTAATCCCTCTTAATTTTTCACTTTTTAGACTACTTGGTTTATGGACGTCTACCAGGAGTGAGCCTCACGAACTGTAAGTTCTTTTATAAAGGATTAGTGCTAACTGACAGTGTGTGCCTTTTAAGACAAGGCCTGCTGCTGCACAGTTAGGATATGAGTCTCTGGGCTTGTTGCACCTGCACATGTGTGGGCTAAGCGTGTGATAGTACAATCTAGTTCAGCCTGGCATTTGTGCACAGGTAGCCTATTGCAGACGGGACACTTTAGGGATTGATGCTGACCTTATGTAGGCCCTATACGTGGGTGGATATTATTAATGTGACTAGGTACATCTGCTGTGCTTGCTGAAAAGTATGTTTGCTTCACCGTATTATACTCTATGGGTGAAATCTGCACACAAAACTGCAGTTTTACCATCATGAGTCCTATAGTCTTTAGGCCTCAGCTCCAATGTGAAATAAAATTTCACATTGCACCTGGCCTGGGAAGGCCCACTCCCACAGAAGCAAAGGAAAGCAGCCAGACCTCTGGAGACAAACACCGGAGGGGCTCCTCTTTGAACATTTGGAGGAAAGGGACCAGGGAGCAGTGGCAGTTAGGCACATGCTTTTAGGCTCACAGAGAGGTCTTTCAATATATCAACTCATGTCACCATTGTGCAATGTCTCAATGTGATGTGCAGAATGAAATGGGCAGTGGGGGAATGATGGTGTCATCCTAAGGTTGAGCAGTGGAGCCTACCTTCTATCTTCTAGAAATTCTCATTCCCACTTTCAAAACCCCAGTACAATGAAGAGACTTTGGAGAATAGTCTGTACCTGGTGGAAGCAAAGCCAGAGGAATGGCCAACTGGAAGAGAGTAGACCCTTTACCCCTACTGTAAGGATGGATTGAAGTACTTTTGACTTCCGTTGCCACTCAGAGACTAGGATTTGCTTCTCCACAGCCAGTGGAGCTGGTCCCCCTACACCCACGGTGAGACAAATATCTAACCCCACGGCGTTTCCCGCAGTCTTCCGAGTAAAATGATACCTCGCTTGTGAGGGTGGGGCAAGGTCATGTGACTGGGAAGATCCAAAAACATAGGGATTAAGGGTATAGCACCGAGAATTCCAAGCGCTTTTTTTCAAATTAAGTTTTTAGCCAATTCTGCATTGGACACCCACACAAGTGAGGCATCATTTTACTCAAGAGACTCAGGGGGTAGGACATTTGTGCGGGCACGGTCATTCCACACAAAATTATGTGGAAAATGTGTTTTTTTCAGCTAAATTTAAGGTTTGCAGGCGATTCTGGGTAGGAAAACGTTGGGGGATCCTCGCAACCCATACCTCACTGGACTCCCCCGGGTGTATAGTTTTCAGCAATGTGTGGATATGGTAGTTTCCCAAAATGGCCACCGAGCCCAGGGCCAAAAACCCAGGTGACCCCTCCTTGCAAAACCAGGTTGTTTTGTGATAGGTAAATTTGATGTCTCCTAAATATGTTTTAGGCCCTTGCCTGTCGCGGGTACTTGACCCACCCATGCGAGTCAGGTACCATTTTTATTGGGAGACCTGAGAAAGCGCTGGGTGCTAGGAAATTTGTGGATCCATGCATATTCCTGAACTATCCACTACAAAAATATGAGGAAAATTTGGGTTTTTTGACAAAGTTTGAGGTTTGCAAGGGATTCTGGGTACCAGCATCTGGTGAAAGCCAGACAAGTCACCCCATCCTGGATTCCCCTGGGTGTCTCGTTTTCAAAAATGTATAGGTTTGTCAGGTTTCCCTAGGTGCCGGCATAGCTACATTTCAAAATTTACAGCTAGGCACTTTGCAAAAAAAGGGTCAGTTTTCACTGTGAAAATGTGGTGTGTCCTTGTTGCATTTTGGGCCGTTTCTTGTCGCAGACACTAGGCCTACCCACACAAGTGAGGTAAAAATTTTCTTGGAAGACTTTGGAGGACGCGGGGTGGGTGGAATTTTGTGGATCCACACAGACTTCCAGAACTTTCCACCACAGAAATGTGAGGAAAATGTGTTTGTTTTACAAATTTTCAAGTTTGCAAGGGATTCGGGGTAACATAACCTGGTGAGAGTCAGTCAAGTCACCCTATCCTGAATTCCCCTGGGTATCTAGTTTTCAAAAAATGTATAGGTTTGCTAGGTTTCCCTAGGTGCTGGCAGAGCTAGGGTTCAAAATATACAGCTAGGCAATTTGCAAAAAAAGGGTCAGTTTTAACTGTATAAATGTGGTGTGTCCCTGTTGCTTTTTGGGCCATTTCATGTCGCAGGCACTAGGCCTACTGTTGTATTTAGTGGAGAGCTTATGTCTTTCAGGAAACATTCAACACTAAGGTTCTAAAGTTGTAATTGTTGATGACAAAGGTGCATTCCTGACCGGTCAGTTGTCTGCTGGCTGGAGAGGGATCAGCAAGGTAGTGTCTTCTGTGCATCAAATAAACATATTGTGTATTTACATCCGGATCAGACTTTTATTTGGAACACAACAAATGGCGACGATTATCCAGCAGTGTACAGACTAACCATTATACCTGCATTGGTTGAAGAGAACCCGTGCGTGGCACCATCGTTTCCGTGTGAGAAATGAATGTGCCACTTAGTGTACATGCAGCGATGGACGTGTACTTGTCAATTTCTAATGAAGGAATCAATATTTAACTTTCCCAAATACGTATTCGAGTGTGGAAGTCAGTGACGGCTGTACAGAGTCATTGGCAGTTGGACGACGGAGCGAGCAGTAGCGCGTGAAGCTGCAGATGTCCGTTCAAGTTTGTGGCCTGTAGTCCAGGAAATGAGTTTGCACAAGTCTAGTGGATTGAGGCTATACCGCAACTTCAAAGACACTTATAGCGTAATGACGTATTTTGCAGCCATTTTTATGGTTTGGATGAATTGCACCTCAACCGAAACGACGCACACAGCGTAACGACGACTTTGGTGGCCATCTTATGTGATTGGGAAGGATCACGCTTTGTTTCTTGGTGGTACGTCATTCAACCACCGACGTTTGTTTTTTGTTTGATTTGTGTGTATTTCACTGAAATTTTATATTGCTCTCCAGTGGCTTATGCAGTGATACACACCCCAGACACCGAAGTTCATCATTTTTCAAGGTAACTTTTATTTGACGTGATAGGCACACTGGAGTGATTTACATTACAGTGTCTATTTATTTACCCTTCAAGAGAAGTCATCGGTGATAGGAACACCTAAACAATTGTTGTGAATGGGTCAGAGCTATTATTCTTTTCTCTATATTCGACAGTGATAGGAACACTGGAGTGTTTTTTTTACGACAGTGACTATTTATTTATCCATCTAGGGCACATCTGAACTATTTGTCAACAACAGTGATAACCACACTACAGAAGTCAATATAGTGTAGGTACTGGTATATAATCTTCAGTGTTTAGAACACAGTAGCAATTAATTACATAATGGAGGCGGCAATTATTCCACCACCCATGTTTTTCCAACAACCTGGGTAACCCTCTATGGAATGGGATGAGTGGATAGAAGTTTTTGAAAATTACTTAGAGGCTTTAGATGGAAGGGAGTTCAGTGTAGCTAGGAAGAAGGCATTACTTTTGAGTGCTCTAGGAAAAGAGGGACAGCATATATTTAAGTATTTGCCTGTAGCTATGGATGGTGAGGGAACAGCTATTGCAAAAAAATTTTTAGAAGCAAAAGCGGATATACACTATCTGCTGCCTGTGTCAAACCCAAGAGGGATCTCTTGGAAGCTATAAGGAGAACTCCTACACATGTAGATAAAGATCTTTCCTCAGATTTTTCCTCAGACTTATAGAGTACTACTATAAATTTGTCAAAAATGTTGCTCCCTTTCCTAGTCTTCGGCTTTGTAAAGGCGGTACAGCTTAATGATAATGATAAAGCCCTTCTGGACCTCCTTCTCATGGCGGCAGTTAAGGTAGTCCTTAATAACTGGAAGGATACAAAGAAAGCTAGTTTCGCTTGCTGGTTAAACTGGGTGATTAACCTGTGAGGGGCAGACAATATTACCCTTCAGCATTCCCCCTGGCGCCCCGCACGAAGAAACATGTGGTACTCACTTGATACCTACTTCAGTGTTCACAAACCCCCGTGATTAACTCGGTCTACCTGACATTCGCACACTGCGATTGCCTCTCAAGCTGGGCGGGGTTAACCAAAGGCCTATACAATATCTCTTAGTGCACCCTCTCTTCCTCTTCTTTCCTTTCTCCCTTTCCTCTCCTTTCCTATCTTTCTCTTCCTCTTCCTTCTGATTCTTAATGTTGTGTGACACTTGATGTGGTCAGCCAGATACAAATCTGGTCCATCTGAATGTGGCAAGGACCACCACAGTCACTCTTGTTGCAGCCTTTATTTGTTCCTTCAAGGTAATTGCATTTATGTTTTGAATATATCCAGATGTACTGTATACCTGTATGCTGATTGAACTCACGTCGATTTCTGTTTTGTAACTGAAATGTCCAATAAAACCTTTTTGAAATTAAAAAAAAAATGTTGCTGGCACAAATAAAGAGACTGCTTAGTAAAGGATGTAAATATGTATGTACTGAAGAACAAGAAAAGGTTTTTCAGTACATCAAAATTGAAATTTGTGTAGCGAAAGTTTTAACTCCGTTTGATACTAAGTTCATGTCCACCCTTACAGTCAATGCCAGTGCGGTGAGGGGTGGGGCTGTTCTTGCACAACTTCATAAATCAGATGAAAAGACAGTAGCCTTTGCCTCTAGATCTTTGACTGATTCCGAAAGGAATTATTCAGTCATAGACAGAGAGTCTTTGGCTGCTGCTTGGGCAGCTAAGTATTTTCGAATGTACCATTGGGGATTTCCTTTTGTTTTACGAACAGATCACAAATACCTAAATAAAATACTGTCTCCTGGTGGTGCCGGGAAAGGGTCCGTGATACTTGCAAGATTAGCAGCTCATTTACAAGAGTATCTGTATAAGATTGCAGTACATTGCTGAGTGGAAACAATTGTCACGCTGACGGTTTATCCAGATTGCCATTACCTTGGTATGAGGTAGATAAAGTGGAAGTTGAACCTTTTGAAAGAGAATTTGCTGTGGCTTGTGTAGAAGGGTTGGTGAAAGTGAGCAATTGAGCAATCTGTAAGCAAGTATGGCAATAATGCATGTCCAAGGATGCAGTTTTACAACATGTTATGGTTTTGATTGTGAAGGGAGGTAGGCGCGAAAGTACTCTTCCAGTTGCTGTGGTGAGAATGTAATCATGAAAGATGATACATTTGTCCCTCCACAAGAGTTCAGGTTTGTATTGTTTAAAATGGCCCATGAAGGTCACTTGGGACAATCGCTTACTAAGAAAAGAATACAAGAGCATTTTTGGTGGCCTGCCATTGACCAACAAATTTCTGAGTGGGTGGAGAGATGTGTTGACTGCAGAGAGAGTGAGAAAAGATTGAAAGTTAGAGGTCAAGCGGAAATGGGTGTGATGGAAGACCCTGGTTTGCCATGGCATACTGTGTGTATGGACTTTCTTGGACCTTTAGGATGTGTAGGTACTGAGTTGAGATTTGGGATGGTCATGGTTGATGTTTCCTCAAAATGGCTCATTGTGAAGTTCATGCGTAAAGTTAGTACAAGAAATACCATTCCTGTGTTAGATGAGATTTTTAAGGAAGAAGGTTATCCTGTTAAATTAATCACAGACAATGGCGCTCAACTTACAACAGTAGAAATGGTCAGGTATTTAAAGGCTTGTGGAATTTTTCACTCAAGAACCTCATTGTAGAATCCACAGGGGAATGGTATGGTTGAGAGCGCCAACTGCATGGTAAAAGGTGTTATCCAGATGGCAGTTGAAAACAGGAAGAATGTAAGAAATATGGTTGCTGATTTGGTTTGGGCGTATCAGACTTCAGAGAATGGAGTGACTAAAAAAATACCCTTTTGTATGATGAGAGGATATAAGGCTAATACCAAGTTGGTGCCGGCCTGGATGAAGAGACTCTTGGGTTTGGCAAACTTAGGAGGAAATAAAGTAAACCAGGAAGAGGTATATGTGAAGAGAAATGGTATAAAAGAGAATGATTGGGTGAAAGTCAAACCTGGTCGCATAGGCAGTGGTCTCACGAAGGTTCGTGGCCCATACAAGGTTAGGAGTGTGCATGATGGGTATGTGATCCTGTATAATGGTGAAGAGTGGAATATGAGGAGAGTGGCACTTTACAAGAAAGGTGTAACTCGTGGTGGGAGCCAAGAGTTTGGAGAGGTGAGTGATGCTTGTAATCCTTTTATGTTAATGAGTGATGAAGATGTGCTGGGTTGAAGGTCAAGTAATGTCACAGGTGATAGTGGTGACAGTGTTGGGGCAGTCAGCAGTAGAATGGTTTCTCAAAGACCCAGGTATCTCCGGGACTATGTGTGTGGAGACATGAGGTTAAGTTTCATAGTTCTGTTAGGGTTTTATATTTATTAATTTTTATGTATGTAGTGCTTTGTTTACCGACTACATAACATAATGGGGTCGATTCCGATCCAGTAAAAACCGCTCCGAATAGCCGTTCAGAGCATTTTTCCCGTACGAATCGTACCCTGCAACATCTGCCGTACGTACGACGAAGTACGATTCGTTCCAGGAGCCGGACTCCGTACGAATCGTACAGAGACTGTACGACTCGAATCCCCGTACGAGTCTCCATCGGAACCCGCTGTACGCGACATCCGTATGGTTCGCGGCTGGTTTATACGACCCAGCAAGTACGATACGTGTCGGGTACGCACCGTACGACCCTTTTTCTACGGGAGCTGAAAACAGCCGTAAAAGCAGAGTTCGCGATGAAACAGGTACGGAACGCCCCCCCCCCAGGGTACTGTGCGTACCCATAAGATCGCAGGGGTACGCACCGTACACCCAGCGTACATGGGGTACGTTGCGTACCCCCCTTGATCGCAGGGGTATGCACAGTACCCCATGTATGCTGGGTGCACGGTACATACCCCTGCGATCATGGGGGGTACGCACCGTACCCCATGTACGCTGGGTGTACGGTGCATACCCCTGCGATCATGGGGCGTATGCACCGTACGGTGTGTATGTGATTATGCGCTTTTCCGTACGAATCGCCCTTACCTGACATGGACCGTACGGATTGCGTCCTGATACCCCGGTCCGGATCATACTCATCAGGTCGTACGGCGTGTGTACGAGTCCGAGGGAGAGGGCTCCAGATACGAATCGTACGGACGTTTTTTTTACCGGATCGGAATCAACCCCATAGTGTTTCAAGTTTTACATGTGTTGTTCAAATGAATTAAAGGTGAGAAGATGTATTGTGTTTAGTGGAAAGCTTATCTCTTTAAGGGAACATTCTATCACTAAAGTTCTAGTGTTGTAATGGTTGATGACATAGGTGCATTACTGACTGGCCAGTTGTCTGCTGGCTGGAGAGGGATCACCAAGGCAGGGATTTCTGTGCATCAGATAAACATATAGTTTATTTACATCGGATCAGACTTTTATTTGGAACACAACTCTTACCCAGACAAGTGAGGTACCATTGTTCTCGGAAGACTTCGGGGAATGCGGGGTTGGTGGAATTTAGTGGATACACGCAGATTCCAGAACTTTCCACCACAGAAATGTGAGGAAAATGTTTTTTTACAAGGTTTGAGGTTTGCAAGGGATTCTGGGTAACAGAACCTGGTGAGAGCCAGACAGGTCACCCCATCCTGTATTCCCCTAGGTATCTAGTTTTCAAAATTGTATAGGTTTGCTAGGTTTCCATAGGTGCCGGCAGAGATAGGGTTCAAAATCTACAGATAGGCACTTCGCATAAAAAGGGTCTGTTTTCATTGTGAAAATGTGGTGTTTCCACATTAAGTTTTGGTCCGTTTCCTGTCGCGGACACTAGGCCTACCCACACAAGTGAGGCACCATTTTTATCGGGAGACTTAGGGTACCACAAAATTGTAGAGCAACTGTTATTACCTATTGACTTTCGCTGCATTTCTGCCTTCCAAATGAAAGACGTTGTGTAAAAAAGAAGTCACTTTGAAAAATGTCCTATAATTTGCATACTAGTATGGGTACTCTCAATTCCGGAAATGTGCAATTAGCTACTGTTTCTAAACTCTATATTTTGTTTCGATTTCAGAAATACATAGGTGTCTTTCACCCTGATTTTTCACTGTATATATTTTCCCAACTGAATTGCTATATACCCAGTACATTATAAAAAACCATTGCAAGACGCTGCTCAGTTATTGGCTCTGGGTTTTCGGGTTCTTGGTGAACCTCCAAGTTCTATATGTCCCCACAACCAGAATGGTCCAGCAAATGTAATGGTATATTGCTTTCAAACATTTGTCATAATTAGAAGAAGTTACAGGTGAAAACATTGTCAAAAATAGCTGGTTTTTTTGCAACTTATTTCCAACTGTTATTGGTTTTATACCCATTTCTACCATTAACTGGAAGAAGGTTGAAAGCACATTAAAAAAATAGCGAAAATAGGCTATGTCCCAGTAAAATGCCAAAACTGTGTAAAAAATGTTGGTTTTCTGACAAAAGTCTGTCAGTCCCTGAAATCTAGGAAAATGGTTATTTCATCCTCACAAACCCTTTGTTGATACCATTTGCAGGGAACAAAACAGACGCTTTCATTTGCAGCACTTTTTTCCCATTTCCCCCCCCAAAAAAAGAACATTTAGCTACATTTTGGCTAATTTATGGGTCCCCTCCAGGGGAATTCACAAACCCTTGGTACTGTCGTATAGATATGATTTGCCTATACGCTGTGTTAAGTTAGCATGAGCTTATTAGGAGTTTAAACCCCATTTTACCTTTCTGCTGTTTCTGCACACGACTCATAACTGTTACTTTAGCTTTGAGCCTAGTAGAGTGTTTTGATTCACACGAGAATAATATGTTATTGCTCTGATATCAGCTTTGCTTGGTGAGCTGTGTCTGTACAGTGAGTGCTGAAACCTTCAAGGATATCTCAACACAGTAGTTGTTATGAGGTCTGGTCTTCGCACGTTCCTAGACATAACATACATGCAGCTGCGGCCAAGTTCTGGCATTAGGCGCGTTTTATATTGCATTGCACAGAGCATACAAACACACTTGATGGTGCTTCGCATGCACAGAGCTGGTGGAAGATGATGTGATCCCTTACCACTAGGATCTGAGGTATGGGGCCGCTGTGCTAAAACCTAATGAGATCTTCTTAGATATAATATAATATACTAGCAAGGGAGGGTGAGAATTAGGTGTTGTTTAGCCTTCTTCGCTTTAGCATTTTAACATGCTTTCACCTTTTGTATTCTATGGACTAGTAACTATGCTGATTACTTTGTTTCTTATAATATGTTTGCTTGTATTAGCTAAGATACTGCGCTTGAGAACACTGCATTAGAAAATAAACATTTCAAATATGCACGCCTCCTCATTTACTCCTTGTTCTGGATTGAAATGATTGTATAACGAAAGAGTGTTCATGTGTTCCACGTTACCTGAGGTGTACTAAGTCCATGTTCTGGTTTGTCTAAACATTGGGAGTTTGTAATAACCAATGAGACACTGTAGCTAGTCTGGTAGGGGATTTTGGGTACTAAGGTGAGTTTTGGTACACCCTAATTCACTAAGGTTCCAAGTCTCTATGCACAGTTCTGTATGAGAACGGAATCCCTGCGACAGTACCTTTAGAATTCCGATGATGTTGGAAGAAAAGGAAGCAAATTTGGCGTGGATACCTCATGTGGTCAAAAGGTTACAGGGGCCTAGCGCGAACTACCACAAATAGCCCAAAAAAGGATTAGCACAGGGGAGGGGGGGGGGGGGGGAGAGGAGGCCTAGCAGCGAAGGGGTTAAAAAATAAAAGTAACAGTCAGCAGAGGCCGGTGCTGGTAAAGGCGGTGGGGCGGGGCATTGCAGGAGGATGTCAACAGATGATGGAATAGGAATTATTTATTTATTTATTTATTTAATTTGCCCTATTCCATCATCTGTAGACATCCCACTCGCATCTCCCCTCCCCGGCCCACTATCCGATCGAGCTTACCTGCACCAGCCGCTGCTGGTTGCAGTGCTAGGCCACCTCAGAAAACGAAAAGTGTGTGTTGTTGTGTGATGTGGCTAATCAAACAATCAGAGTCCAGGAAAAAGAAAACAGGAATGCCACTGAATCCTCTGGGGTGTCAATACAAATCTACCTGCTGGGGCATCAGCTAGTGCCCGCTCTGAAAATTAACCCCTAAATCTCCCAGAGGGATACCTTATTGACCTCAGGAGATTTTGAAGTTGGTTTCAAGCACTTCTATAACTCAGATTTTTAATCAAACAGCTCTGGAGTGGCTACTGTAGGGATAAAGGTAAAAGAAAATCTAGTGCATACTAGTTACTCAAAAGTAATGCAACACTTTTTTCACAAGGACAGAGTTAACAGTAAATCAGTACATGAAATGATGACGGTCATGGAGATGTTATATTAGCAATCACAAAGTTGAAAGTGATTAATTTTTTTTTTTACTAAATGTCATTGAAATGCTTTAAAAGGCTTTATTGACAATCACAAGGTTAACAGTGAGTCATTATATGACTTAATAGAGAACTTTGTAAAATGGTACCATCCAGAGTTTAAATTGTAAAAGAATGAGTGCCCGTGATGGAAGCTCTGCTCAGAAGACTGTGGCCTGCATTATTACATAAGGTCACGTCAAACACCAAGGCTGTATAGCCTTAAAACCACCACATGCACCTTTAATCTACTACCAGATTCCACCTGCCCATTTATCTCACTCTTGCAAGTGCTTGCTATTTCTCTTTGAGATGGTTTTGTCTTTGTCTTTTTCCATTTTTCACCTGTGTCTGTTTCTCACTCTCTTGCTCTCCTTGGAAATGTTGGATGAACAAAAATAAGTGTCTGCCTCCAAAAATGAGTCCACATTGGCTCAAATTAGCAGTGGTGCCATCCTTTGTGATTTAATTGGTGTTGCATTGATGTATTATGACTTATGTCTGCTTTTATTAATGTGGTAACATCTTAATAAAGCAGTAGGCCTGCCTTTCGATAACTACACTCCATTTTAATGTGCTTAGTATACGGGGGTGTTATGGTGTTTAGATGGTTCAGGGATCATTAGCAGTGTAAACAGATACAAAGATGTCATCATAGGTATTTTCATCTGTCATAATGTAGATTTTGTCAATTACTGCATAGTTTTGAGTAGTGTGAGCATAATAAAGTAAGTTTCTGTTTATAAAAAAAGCATTTACTGGACCGACATTTATTAGTTGTGGCAGATGGGGGACTGGGGTACTAGCCCACACCTTATCCCCTGAGTAGGCATTGGGCTGCTCTGCCTCACTAACCTGAGAGAGTCAAGTACTACCAGCGGCAGCTCCTCCGCTATGGCGAAGGAGCGTTGCCCACCCCAAAAACGTCAGGAAAGAAAAAATAAAACAACACTCATTTTATTTTTTCTTTCCTGCTAAGTCTTGGGGGCGGGGCCTGGTGGTGACAGGCACTGAGGAGAGTGGGAGTGCACTCCCATCACTGCTCAAGATGATTTGGCCAGCCGTCACAGGCCGACCAAGCCATCATGCGCAGTGAAATCTCTGCCCAAACCAATAGCAGCAGGATTGGACAAAGTAGGCACACACTCACAGTTTGTCCTGGAGCAAAAATGGAGGGCGCTCAGGCCACTTCTGAAGCTGCTCTCATGCGCAAGAGCAGTTCAGGATTTGGCGGCAGGGCATTCTGGGAGCCTGTGCCTCCCTGACGAAGTGAAGAGGTAAAGAGGAGCAGAAGAGCGTGACGGGGACGGTTGCAGGTAATGTTTTTTTTTATTATTTTCTTTTTATCCCCCCTGAAACCTCTAGTGCCCTTCTCCCCCCCCCTCCTGCTAGCCCCCACTGCTCCAGCATACTGGCCACTCCTGAGTGCTACATCAGTCTACTTGGTTGCCACAAGGCAGAAGGTGCAGCATTATTACTTGTGAAGGACCCACATCCTATGCAACTAAAAGCCAACTTACTTACACCTAATTTAAGGTAACCCTTCTCAGCCTGATTTTGTGTTCAAATATTTTGGCAGGCCAGTGCAGAACACATTGCATTAGTCAATCTGTCTCAAAACAAGACATTTAGTAAGTTCAGTTGGATCAGGCTTGTATGAGAGGCATGATTTATTCAGCACAGATAGTTGCAGATTGATACCCTTACTCAAAACGTTGACTTGGGGCGGTCAAGAATTAGATGTTTGAGTCAAATATGAACTCCAGATTTTAAGTATTCTGATTAGTGGGAGGGCCAGACCTAGGCTGAAGAATCAGAAAATGATAGCGAGGTGGTTTATTACACTCCTAAAATCAGAATTATCTATTTATTTATTTTGGAACTAAGTAAATAACGGAATCTTCTTATCATCCAATGTTGTAAGTGGCCAAGTCAAGTTGTGATATTGTTGTGGCCCTTAAAGTTGTTCTCTTACGGATGTAAATTTGTAGATCAGGTAAATGTATCTCGTATTGATCTGGAAGGTGAGATAAAAATGCACGTAGCACTTGAACAGAAATGGAGAAAGAGCAGTGCCTTAATGAACACTACATGAAAGTTCATAGGAGCAGGATTATGCAGAAAACATCCAATCTTGTCGAGTCACGAGGAAAATATCTAATCTATTTGATGTGCCTGATATCCCAAACCACCATCTCAATCCGGAAAGAAGAACATCATGAGCAATTGCATCATAAACTGATGAGCTATCAAGAAGCATCAAGACTGCTTGCTGACCTTCACTAAGTGGAGAGAGGAGCACTTTTCCAGTGTCCGCCAGTGCTGATTCTTTCCCTCTAGCTCCTCCATGACAATAATCACATAAGCATTCAGAGATGTGCTGCTGATGATTCCCATCGAAGACGTCTCACCTCTGCTCTTAGTCCCACAGTGCCCCCACCAGCCATTTTGCTCAATGAGCCTGCGGCTGCTTCAGTTTGCCCTCAGTTTCCCCAGCTGCCATTGAAGCAGCCTGGGTGCCTGTCAGTGAGCTGTTCCTGTCACGACTCACACCGGTAGCCCCATCCGTTCTGCTACAGACCACCTGGATGGCTGGAGGTGGTTATTCATAAATATCGTCAGCTGCTCTCATACCCACAGAAGTTACTTAAAACCGGCAGCTCGGTCGGCCTTCTGTCCCAGTCGATCCAAAACACACCATACGCCGAGAACAGGGGGAAGGGGGGTTTGAGGGCAGCGGACTGCAGGGAAGTCAGCCCCCGGGCAGATTGGGAGGGTGGTGCAGTCCAGCGATTTCCATTTTGTGTTGGGCTACTTTATAGCCCAAAAATAACCCAATACATTATGTATAGTGTGGATTAGGGATACCAGCCACCATTTTAGGTTCGGGTGGCCAGGTGGTTGCTAGGCTGTATTTGGGGTAATTCTGGTTCAGAAATTAAGCTGGTTCAGCTCTGGTTAGTACCTGGATGGGAGACTTCCCGGCATACCATGTGCCATCGGCTTGACATCCTTTTGGCAGTGTCGGAGCAGGTGAGCGCTTGTGACTGCTCCATGCCCAGTGGAGTGGCCACATGGGAGGCTGGGGCTGAGTGGTGTGAGGTGAAGCCCTGCACAGTGAATGCGTCCGCGTCAGGGCTGGGAGGGAAGGCATCGGTCAGGAGGCAGGCTCCTGGGTGGCCATCTGGCGGGAGCGGGATTTTGATTGAAAGCCCGGCAGGGCTTGAGGGGGCAGGCCAGGGGGACGTGGCCCATCACACTGTAGGAGTGTTTTTTAGGGGCCACGGGAAAGAACAATGGGCGCTGCGTGGTTGGGAGTCCATCTGGGAAGACCAGTAGTTGTAGCCATTCTACACTGAAAGCACCAGAACTCGCCTGATCTCAGAAGTTAAGTGAAGCGGGCGGCCTCAGAAAAGCCGCTCGTGTATGTAGAGAGCCTTGGGGAAAGGGGTGCCCGTAGAAGCGTGATGTTCGCTGGGCCCCGTGGGCATATATATGCAGCCAGTAGGAGGGAAGGAGTCAGGGCTGGAGGGGGTTTCCATGGCATGGCAGCAGGGGGGGGAGCTGGGGGAGTGTGGCACGAGGGGGTGGGGGCCCTGGCCATTGTCTAGGAGGTGGGAAGGGGACGGAGGAGCAGGCTTTATACTGCGAGGGGGTTGGGAAAGTGGAAGACAGGCCATCTCAGTCTGGCCTGGACATATTTGGGCATTAGGAAGAAGCAGCTGAAGGGTGGGAGTGAGATAGTGTAGCCTGCCTTGATGACTATTCAGGCAGGGGAGAATCTTTTCAATGGGTAGCATCCAGTACGGGGAGGAGGTTTTCCACGCAGGTGGATGGGAGGACCGGGAGGGGCCGGCGTCTGCAATAGTCGCGACTATGCTGGTTGGAGTGAAGGGATGATAACCTCGAGGGGGAGGGCCTGGTGGATGAGGATTTTGGCATAGTCAAGGGACACATAGCAAGGGTGGGTCCTGGAGAAAGGGGGTGTAGTCGGGCATCTCAGTATAGTGGGGGGCAGCAGGGCATTGGGGGTTGGAAATCCTTGGAGTTATGGTGACGTGGAGAGCAGGGTGCAGGGCGCAGGGCGCCAGTACACAATTTCTGGCTTCTGTTGTACAGGGGCAGGAGAGGCACACTTTCAGGTCTTGATAGAGCTGGAAGTGGTTCAACAGCACAGAGGAGAAGAGAGGTCTGGGCCCAATGTGGTTCGCTTGACATCGGCGAGGGACCCCGACGCAGCCAACACACGAAGGTCCAGAGTGACCTATTTGGCTCCAGCGGCTGGTGGTATTGAACGGCATCTAGTACAAGAGGAGCAATGAGTGAGAAAGGGGCAGCAGTGAACTGGTAGTGCAGGGTTGCTTTGGCCCTCCCGGGTGCTGGGCATCACAGCACCACAATAACGTTTGAAGTGAGTAAGGCACAGGGGAAGGTACGGGGTAATGACTGGGACCGTTTAGATGGCCCCTTGGAGGTGGGAGCTTGGGACTGCGATGAGGATAACCTTGGGGGAAGAGAGCTCCGTGAGGAGGAGCCATAAAGCAGCAGGGGGCCAGGGCACACTAATGAGTTGTCCAGTATGTTGCAGGTGCTCACAGAACGGGCCCCTAATGATGTAAATGAGGAAAAAATACCAGCGTGGTGGACTGCAGCAGCACGGGCACAGACATTGGCCCCAGGTAAGGGCAATGGAGAAGGATCTCCCTCTTCAGATGGTTTCCATGGGAGTGGATACTAGCACATGGTCTACACAGGTGGACAGCGGCTGGGGGGGTCGGGAGGTGGACAAGTTGAGGAAGAAGGAGGGGCCGTACAGTAAAGAATTGAAGTTTAAGAAATTGCTGCACATGGGAGTGACAAAACCATTAGGCGATCATTTGATGTTGGCCATGAAGGAACACATTTGGAAAAGGAAGTACGTTGAAAGGTTAAAACTCTTATGCAGAGAGGTGTGGTTGAAGGGATGCTCAAATGAGGAGGAAGATGAGCTGGCCAAGCTGCTGAGAGTTTGCCTCATGATACAAAATCGGACAGGGGCCCCTTTTCTAATTTATCCTATCAGCTACTACAAAACATATCCAGAACTGTGCATGGCCATGCTTAAGTACATGGATGGGATTTGTAAAGCTCAGATCATGGGGGGGGATACCTGTGGGTGCGGTACGATGGCGAATTACGGGCACGTTTGACTTGGGACCCAGAAGCAAAATGGGGGAACTCGATTGCGACACACCATTGGGGCCACGAAGTTGGGGAAGACTATGTTCATGGCATGTGGCCAGACAATAGTTTATAGCCTCCCTTCCAAGGGCGTCACACCTGGGGAGCGGTGGGAGGACTTTCAAAACCACTGCTGGGTCAGGAGGGTCATGCTGGGATTTTAACAAAGGGACATGTACGCAAGAGCATTGTAAATTCCGACCAAATGTTCAAAACACGCATGCAGACACCACCTTGTCAACTGCTATAGGATGGGGTGCATCCCAAGGCCACGGCTCGGTCAGTGGCAACAGTATGGAGAGAACAAAGTGGTCATCAGCAGCAATTCGTGGCACAGAGAGAGGGTGGAAGGGGCCAGGGATCTGCTGCGAACGGCTCGTACTCCGGTTTTCCTCAAGAGGTTGGAATATGGGCTTGAGTACTACGGGCGACCGGAAGAGGCTGAATTGTTGTGGAATTAGTTTTGCTGGGGGTTTTCAGTGGGGTACGATGAGTCTAGGACACGCGAGTGGGCCGACAATTTGCGATCGGCCGTGGAGCATGGACAAGTAGTGAGGGACAAGTTGGAGAAGGAGGTTAATGAAGGCAGTATGGTAGGTTTGTTTTTAGACTGGCTTATCGAAGACCTTTTCGTGCCAGCCATTGTGGTAATCCCAAAAAGAAGATGAGTTTTGTTTGATACAGCATCCGTCCTGGCCGGAGAGCCAGTCAGTCAAGGGTTTCATGGAGACAAGATAGCATTGGTATCCTGCTCTTTAGTAGACGTGAAAATGTCCCTTGTGGTGGCAGCGGGCCCAGGAGCGTTGATGGCAAAATGTGACAGGAAGTCAGCTTGTCGGCTGCTTCCGGTACACCCTGAGAACTTCCATCTACTGGATTTGCATTTTTTGAAGGCAAATGGTATGTTGATAAGGCACCGCCAATGACGCATTATTTGGATGATTTTTCATGGTGAGGCACCCGGTTCGGCGGACAGGCAGAGAATGTTGGCAAGATTGCAGGAGCTCTTGGGTGACCTAGGAGTGCCACTGGCACTGGAGGAAATAGTGGGGCCCCAATGCAACGCTGCCAGTTTTGGGCATTGAGATTGATTCTATGCAGATGGAAGCCAGGCTGCCACATAACAAAAAAGCGAAAAATGCTGGTTCTAATAATGTGCAGGATGGGAAAAGAAAAGGTGATGGTGGAAGATGTGCAAGTTTTGCGGGGTCATTTCAATTTTATGTGCAGGGTGGTAGGGGCGCGGAGGTCATTCTGCAGAAGGTTGGGAAAGTAGTTGTCGAGGTCTGCTCTCCTCTATCAACATGTTCGGGTTTCAGAGAGGCTCAAGAAGGATTTGAGGATGTGGTGCGTTTTCTCTCAGGCATTCAACAGTATTGCATTGGCGAGGCAGCCGGTCGTCGACTGGGACGTGCAAAAAATTTTCGGATGTGGTTGCTGGGATTTCGGCTTATATCTGCAGGGCAGATGGTGCGCAGAACAATGGTCGGCTGCATAGGTCGATGGAGGCAGGAACAATGCATTCCGGAGCTCTTTCCTTTAGTGGTAGCAGTGACTCTCTGGGGCAGGGAGTTGGCGCACAGGTGGGTGTTATTTTGGGTCAACAACATGTCAGTAGGGGAGGGGGTGAATAGACAGCCAGCCAGTGATACACAAGTGCAGAAGTTGCAGCAGGTTTGTTCTGGGATGTTTGCACTATGACGTAACTTTCAGAGCACTGCACGATCCGGGCGTGACCAATGACATTGCGGATGCTTTATCTCGTTCACAGTATGGATTAGCCAAAGATGCAGAAAATGACCCGGCGCCCATGTCGGAGATTCTGTGGTCTGTAGGCAACGCAGGATGATACAAATGGGGGTGGTGTCCTTGGCTGAGTCTACGTGCAGGGCATATATTCCAGTTTGTGGGGAATTTTGAGCTTCGGGGGCAGCTCAGGGCAGCAGGACGGGCGAGGAACAAAGATGTGATACACTACATTTTGGGGCTGATTGAGAAAGGTCTGTCACAAGCGACTATTCTTGGGAAGCTGGAGGGGTTAGCCTTCATGGGTAAGTTGTTGTGGGGATGCCCCCCATCTGGTGGGGAGCTGGGATGTAGGATTTTGGAGGGTTGGGCACAGGAGTAGGACCAGATGGGGCGGCCCAGGTATTGCAGCAGTTATCTGATGTTTGTTGAGATGTGGGGGAATAAATTCAGGAAGTAAGAGGACCACCATGCAGAGGGAGACAACACGCTCCGCGTTGCCTGGGCGATACGAACAACGATAGGAACATTGTTCACCCCAGGATCAAGGGTTTACAAAAGGAAACTTGCTTATGAACCTCACAGCTGGTAGGCTACAGCATGGCTCGCTGAGGTATTTTAGATTTATGTGTCCAACACATGGTGCAGTGGCAAATATAACTTAGCCCTGATGAATCTGCGTAAAGGCTTGAAGCAGAGAAACATGTTGGCATCCAACAGTGGTATGCATAAATAGCAACCTACACTATTTTTTACTTTGACTGGGTTCACTGAGCGAAAGAATATAGTTGTTGCGCATTGAGTGAATCCTATCAATTTTACTTCATTTTCACCACATTGTGATGTGTGATACATTTATTTATTTATTTATTTATTTATTGACATTTTTAAAGCGCGGCGAATACCCGTAGGCGTCTCGGTGCTGGCTAAAGGGCATGGGTCAACATCCAGGAGAACCAACGGAACCTTCCTAACTATTGATCAAACAACCAAGTCTTAAGTTGTTTACGAAATATAAGCAGGGATGGACTGGTCCTGATGTAAGAAGGTAGGGAATTCCAGAGTTTTGGGGCGGCAACCAAAAAACGCCTATCGCCCCAGGTGACTGTTCTAGTACGTGGTACTACTAGATGATTGTGATGGGTGGAACGGAGAGAACGAGTTGGTATGTAACGGAGAAGGTTATGTTTGAGGAAGTGGGGGCCTTGATTGTTGAGTGCCTTGTAGACAATACACAGCGATTTAAACTTAATTCGACTGCGTATTGGGAGCCAATGAAGTTTCCTGATGGTGTTGGAAACAGGTGCAAACTTGAGAAGTCCCGAAAGCAGCCGGGCTGCTGCGTTTTGAATCGACTGCATCTTGTTTGTCACTCGAGTTTGGGCATGTAGGAAGAGGGCGTTACAATAATCCAAGGCAGACAACACCAATGAACTGACCAGAGTTTTCCCGGCTGAATCCGGTAAAAAAGGTAGAATTTTCCTGATCATCTTAAGTTTCATGTGAGCTGTGGCAGCCATCTTGTTAGCATGCGCCATGAAATTAAGACCCACATCAAAGGTAACGCCCAAACTCCTAACTTTGAGAGCTGGACTAGGAGGCGTTCCAAACGATGTCGGCCACCAAACTGATGACCAGCCAGGAGAAAGGTGACCGAAAATGACCACTTCAGTCTTTTCTGAATTAAGCTTAAGACAGTTTGTGGCCATCCAGTCACCTATGGCTACCATCCCTCTTGTGAAACGAGTGGCCACCTCCTCACCATCCCCTTTAATGGCCAATACCAATTGGGTGTCATCGGCATAGGAGGTTAGGCTCATCCCAAATGCTTTGATGACAATAGCAAGGTCCGACACATAGATATTAAACAGTGTCGGACTTAGGGATGAGCCTTGCGGAACCCCATAAGGCAGGGACACCTTAGAGGATTGGTATGGTCCTAGGGATACCGCCTGCGTTCTGTCAACCAGAAACGACACAAGTAGGTCCAGCGCAGTTTTCTAGACCCCCATCCGTCCGACACGGTCGGCCAAGATCTTATGGTCGACCGTGTACTTCACATTTTGCACCTTTATTGTTACTTCACTTTCTCTCCGTTGGACACCTTTTCTGTTAAGAGCGTAATTACTGCCAATGATGACAACAATGGACTCAACTGGTGAGTACCTATCAGTGGTCTGCATGGTGGTACGTCCGTGAGGTGTCATTACGCTCGCTTCACTTTTTTCACTTCGAGGATTGTATGATTGGGACTGCAACAGTGGAGATCGTGTAGCTGATCATCCCATCACATACTGAAAAACTGTCAACAAAAGTGTGAGAGTAGGTTTTTAAGAATTATACATATATGAATACTAAGAAATAGAGTACAAGGAGTGTTATGTAGAAAACTATAAACCTCTAAATAGGACTACATTGAGGAGATACGACATATTAAGATCTCCGTAGTCTTAGGACCCTGGTCTTTTTGTGGATTAATTAGAGATGTGGGGGAACCCTGCCTATTCTACAGGAATGGTCTGGATGTTTTGGGGCCTTTGGGTATCAGGATTACAGGGGGACGAGAAGAGCCCCTGACATTTTGGGAGGACATGATACAGGCTTTTGAGAGTTGAGATGTGTGTTTTCGCCACCAAAATGTGATCAGAGGTTTCGGGGGAAGAGTGTTATCCTGAATGCAATGGCTAGTTGTAGAGCGTGCCCAGTTGCATGGAGCAGGCGCCTGGCGGAGCGTTGTGGGATGTCTAGTGAGATGGTTTCTCCCATTTGCAGGGTGGCAGCTTACCAGTTGCTGGCTCTCCTTAGGGCAGCATTGTCCAGGGTGGGGTTGCAGGTGGCTGACTATGGCACCCATTCCTTTTCGCATAGGGGGATCCTGGGAAGCAGCTAATCAGGGCTGGGCTCAAGGGGACATCATGCGCTGGGTCTGCTAGTCGTCGGATGGTTATAAACATCATGTGCAGGAAAGGGAGGTAGGGGGCAGCACGGCGGAAGCATTGTGGTGAAACCGTTACTGCTTGCTTATTCCTTTCCAGATGCAGTAGGGGGCCCTGGTTCTGAAGAAGTGGTCATTTGGATAGCTAGCCACACGTTTATCAAATGGGTGGTGATTCAAGCAGGACAGAGGGGTGTGGGCGCGAATTTGGGTTTAAACAAATGTCTCTTTCCAGTCCCCTGGAAAGGTAAAGGAGTAATAATATGGAAGGATCTTCTGTACAAATTAAATGGTATGATGGTCTGACTGCAGGGACTGGGTGTGTTGCTTTTGCACCTAGGGGAGAATGAATTGATCAAGGAAAAAGAGGTAGTGCTGTTGTGGACCATGAAGAGAGACCTGCTAGAAATTAAGGAGCAGTGGGACAGGGTGTTCTGTCGTTGACGGAATTTGTGCCGCGACGATCTTGGAGAGGTGCTGGAAAGACGGCGGCAATAGACAGCGAGAGATGAAAATTCATCAGGGAAATTGTGCATTTTTGCAGGGATATTGGCTTTGGCGGGATTTGTCACTCAGATATTACATTTGAGGCTTCAGATATCTTCAGAGATGATGGAGTACATTTATCCCATATAGGCATGGATTTGTATTGGTTGGAAACCAGGGAAGTTCTAGGTAAGGCTTTGAACGGGAACATAGAAGGAAGCCGATCCCTAGGTTGGTTTTGGGTCCGAAAAGGCAGGGAGGTTTATAAACAGCCCGTTCTTTTCTAGGTGGCGAGGGCATGGAAAGTTTATGTATAGTGTGGTTTTGGGCTACCAGACACCATTTTCAGTACAGGTGACCTGCTGGCTGGTAAGCTGTATTAGTGGTAATTTTGGAGGTTTTGAAGGCGGCAGTTGAGACAGGTGCTCAGGGATGAGGGTTATGTACGCTGTAACTTGGAGCAGGTGCTATGGTAGGCATGGAAAGTTTGATAGGAGTTTGCAGAAGTTGTTTGCCTTTATAAGGGGAGGAAGTTAAAGGTTTAGTTTAGGACATTTGGTTACTTACAGGTTTATATAGATACTCATAGGATGTAGGGGGAATTGAAAAGTTGGAAATGTTGAAATGCAATACAGTTAATGAGGTAGCTGCTGGGTTGGTATGTTTGGCGGATCGTAGGGGTGGGGGTGGAATAGGGGCTATTTCACTGGATGTGTAGAGAGGTCTTTGCGTTGTAAGGCAGTTGGCCAGGATACGTTGTGTTGTGCACCTGTTTCAATAAAACAGCCTTTCCACACTTGGTCAGTGTTTGTCTGCACCCCTCCCTCCCAAGAGGGGCTTGGTGGGCAGCTGACTGCAGGGAAGTCTGCCCCCTGGGCAGATTGGGAGGGTGGTGCAGTCCAGCGACGGCCATTTTGTGTTGACCTAAATTATAGCCCAAAAATAGCCCAGCACATTATGTATAGTGTGGTTTTGGGCTACTAGACACCATTTTCGGTTCAGGTGACCTGGTGACTGGTAGGCTGTATTTGTGGTAATTCTGGCCCGCCCTCCCCTCCATTTATTAGGGTTTCAGGGAGATTTAAAAATTGTTTAGGGTTTTGAAGAAGGCGGTTGAGACAGGTGCACAGGGAGGAGGGTTATGTATGCTGTCGCTTGGAACAGGAGCTATGGTGGGCATGGAAAGTTTGACAGGAGTTTGCAGAAGTTGTTTGGTATTGCCAGTTGGCGAACCATGTGCAAGGGGAGGGTAGGCAGGTAGTTAAAGGTTCATTTTAAAACATTTGGTTACTTACAGATTCATATAAATACTCATAGGATGTAGGGGGAATTGAAAGTTGGAAATATTGAAAAGCAATACAGTTAATGAGTTAGTTGCAGGATAGCGGCTAGTTCACTGGATGTAAAGTGAGGTCTTAGTGTTGTAAGGCTGTTGGCCAGGATATGCTGTGATGTGCACCTGTTTCAATAAAGCGGCCTTTTCACACTCAAAATTGGTCAGTGTTTGCCTGCACCTCTCCCTCCCAATGCCCCGTCTTCCTGATCTGTAACTGTCTCCGTAAAGGAGACAACAAGTCACCTGCCCCCCCCCCCCCGCCCCCCATATCTGGCTCCCTTCAATTGTGGATCTTTTACAGAGGCCCCTGAAGGAAGCGAGGCTCCCAGCTGAGTCCATGAAGGACGTGGCCATGACAGAACTCATAAGGTGCTAAGAAGGAACTGAAATGGGGAAAGAGACTGGCAGGACCCTGGACAGAGGCTCTGGGGGCTCCAGAGCAGTGGAGAAGCTCGCCCCTGGTCTAAAGGAAATGTGCAATGCTGTCTATATAGTGCTCGAGACTGCAGGCGCACCCAGTAACTTAGGGGCCCAGCAGGGGGTAGGTAGTGTGTCAGCCCAATCAACCACAGTTTGCTGGGCAGAAATGGCTGACAACGGGTGAGGTGATTTGGAGACACCACTACCTACTGAATCAATTGTCATAACTCATGCAGAGCCTACCTCAGCCAGAAATGGCTTCAAATACAGCAACTGAGTGAAAGGTAAATAAAGCCTCCTAAAGCAGGTGGGCTTCTTGATGTTTCAGAAGACCTTCCCAGAGCTTCATGGCTGGAACTGGTTCCATGAGATTCAGAGGGCTCATCGAACCCCTATGGTGCAAAGCAGGCAATCTAGGACCCCGGGAAATCTAGAGCAATACTGGTTTATATTGGTAATGTTTTGTTGCGACAGGCAAATTTCGACACAGTACGTCCAGATTTAAAATGTACCATGGATTATTGTTCATTCTGTGTCTGGCCTGACGTTTGTCATGCAACAGTGGAATGTAGCTGTCACTTCAGACAGCTAATCAAGCCCTTCCAAGACAAGGGGGCGCAAGCTTTCCAGATCAACCCAGCAAAATTTAAAAGTATTTGGAATAACAAGACACTGGAGTTCATGTCCGAGATTAAAGCCACTACATTTTTGGAGAGCAATGACCTGTTATGTGCCGTTATTATTTTGATCCATCGGCATGGACATGGTCTGAGAACGTTTGAAGTATGATTTTGGAACCGAGAACTGGACTGGGGTTATTTAACCTAAGGGGCTTTAATTCTGGGTGTTTCCCTCTTAGTGGAAAGAGCCAGCGTTTTATTGTGCAAAATGTAAAAACAATTCTACATGAAAGTAGAACCATGAATTGTTGACTTAACTTTTCCTTCCAGGTCTCCTTCCCTGCAGTACCTAGCCTAACTTCCTTTCCTGCTGTTTAGCCACATCGATTCTCTAGTGAAATATAAAACTCAGAGTCGGTGCTGCCAGAAGAAGGGCATATTGTGTTAAGACACGCAGCGGAGCAGCGTAGGTGACAAGAGAGGAAGAACTACAACACCCAGAAGCACGCCCGCCAGAACTAACACTCCCAGAATGCTGTGTGCGTCAACCGCGCTATGCGGGCGGGACCATTTAAACAACCCGGATGACAGCGGTCGGCGTCGGATATTCTGAATCGTAGACGCAGGTTCGTGGAGCTGCGAGGAGGAAGGTGAGCTCCGTCGTATCAGAGGCTTGGGAGCAGGAGCCTTCCGCATTCACGGTGAGCTGTCAAACCGCTGCCTTGACCTGTGTTTGCGGTGCTAACTGCCCGCAGCGTTACCTTGTGGACTTCGGTCTTTCCGTTCTGTCTCAGTCCCCGCTCGAGGGTTCTCGAGTGTTAAAAGACTTCAATGCTCGCAGTACTTTGGAGACAGTCCCCGCTCGAGGGTAAACGAGCATTACGGACACCCGTTCTTTTGGTACTTATTGACAGTCCCCGCTCGAGGGTTATCGAGCGCCAGGAAGCTGAACTTTGTTTGTACCATATTGACAGTCCCCGCTCGAGGGTTATCGAGCGCCAGGAAGCTGAACTTTGTTTGTACCATATTGACAGTCCCCGCTCGAGGGTTATCGAGCGCCAAGACGCTGAACTTTGTTTGTACCATATTGCCAGTCCCCGCTCGAGGGTTATCGAGTGTGGAGAACAGACCCGTATTATTTGCGTTGTTTATTGCGTTTGCCCTCTGTTGGAAGCGTGTCAGGACGGACACGCATGCGGAGGACGGTACAGAAGGAGTAAGAGACCCAACGGGTTCTTTTCCGTATCGAGTGGCATTGTCGGCCATTGATTAGCACAGTGTCCTCTGTTGGAAGGTGCTAGGACGAGCACCATTGCAGAGGACGGTTAGATCCAAGACCGTGAAATTTCGCTACCTTCATTTGATTACAGTTTTACACTTTTATGGGCATCTCTTAATAAAGAGCTTTTGGAATACTCTAAAGAAGCCTGGTACATCCTCTGTGTGTTTAACAGGGGGTGTGGGCTGGGTTGCTCGATCCCGAGGGACTCAGGATTACATATTGAGAGCATAAGTTTCAAAGAACCAGGCCTGACACTAGGTACTTGGAAAGAAACAAAGGCAATACATATTCCAACAGAAGGCCCTAGTTCATTGGACATGGAGAAATCGTATACTTAAATCAGAAATTAAAGCATACATCCCTCTTCATGTTCTACTTCAATGTCTTCTTTACACTGCTTTGGAAAACAATTTAAGAAGACCTCCTTGTTTTTCTTTATTTTACCTTTTCCATCCATATATTCAGACAAGGAAACAGACTGTTTCCATCTGCATTTATGAGAAAAACATCTTTATAAGCGGAAAATGGAGGAACTGAATTATAAGCAGTCTGAGAACATGAGTCACACTTCAAATGCACTAAATCTTAGATTTTTGGGGTCAGATATTATTGCCGAAATGCACATTTAAGTGATCAGTATCACAAATCAATGACATTATTGGAATGAGTCTGCCACGTGTTCTTGTTATAAAAGTAAAACACCATTTAAGTTCTCAGGCTACTTATAATTCAGGTTTCCAATTTTCTGCTTATAAAGATTCAGTTTCCTAAATGCAGATGGAAAGTGATCTATTTATGGGTAGAAATGGTAAAATGAGGAAACATGGAGAGTAGGTATTTTTTAACTGTTTTCCAAAGAATTGCTCAGAACAAACTGGAGGAGAGCACTAAGGGACATTTATGCTAAATGTCGATTCATTTCTGATGACCAGCTTATTGCTGGATGGACTTGGACATGGTGTCTCTGCATGAGGGCCACCAAGGATCAATACATATTAATGAATCATTTTGCATTTCCCGATTTTGAAAAATGTAGGCAGTAGCGGTTGGTGACAAATCACAATGGGGGGCACAAAAAATATACACATAACAAACACAAATAATACACATAACTTATACACATACACATATGTATACGTAACACATACACATAATACACATAACAAATACACAATAATATGCGCATTAACATGAATATACACATAACAAAATAACACCGCTGCTCCACATTCTGAAGCACATCCTCGTTATTCTGCAGCACGTCCTCCAAGGTGAAGCCCACAGCGAACTCTCTCATCCAATCAAGAAGCTGTTCTAAAGCATCTTGATTGGCGGGAGCGGGCTGGCTCCATGCTTCAAAAAGTTACTGTAGGCCTGCGCCTGCTCTCCAACCCAGCTGTCCAAGAAAGCTGGGTTGGAGAGGTCTGAATTGTGCATGTCGGTTTGCCGTAGCAAGGTAGCTGGCCAAACCAACATGCGCAATGCAAACTTAAGTGGCCACTCCTCACTGCTGCCACCATTGACAGCAGTGACGTACTGGACCCACCCTGCCCTCACACTATGTTTGCTGGCAGAAAGCATCAACAAATAAAATGGTAATCAAATCATTTTATTACCATTTCATCTTTGACGCTTTCTGCCTAGCAATGTTGGGGAGGGACGCTCCTCCGCTCCCACAGAGGAACCACCACTTAATGCCGGAAAGAGAGAAGGAGTCAATCTATAAAAATACTTCAATGGCTCTGTGCCTTGATTGCTGCTGCAGATCAACAGAGGCTGGCAACACAGAAGAGTGGTGTGGTGGGTGGGTACAAGCATGCACAGTGTGTGGTGACTATAAGTAAAAAGAAATAGCCACTTACCTTGCTTGCTGCACGATGTCCGATGTCCTTTCCGCTCCAGTCCGTTTTCTGCTTATGTCTACTCCAGGCTTCGTGGGCTCAAGTCAGTTTACCTAACCAATCATGGTTTTGCTGTCATGCTGGTAACCAGCATAACAGAAGCGCCAGGATTGGAGGGAGCGGCCTCTCTCACCCCTCTCAAGAGCACAGGTGGCTTGTGCTTTCTCTAACCCAGCTGTTTAAGACACTGGGTTAGAGAGGTTTAAAATGTGCATGTGTAGCTGGCCATCGCAAGACAGCCAGCCAAAGAGACATGCACACTTTAAACCTAAGTGTATAGCCAGCCTACCAGTCCTCCCTGCTCGGCAATGGCCAGCCACTTCCTGACACTTGCATCGGGCAGGCTGATGAAAAATAAAATGGTAATAATTAAACTTTATTACCTTTTTATTTTTTATCTCTGGGGCTTTTCTGGGGGACATTTTTGTCAGTGGGGCAACTCTCCTGCGCCCAAATGAAGGAGCTGCTCATGCTGCGGATCTCAGTAAAAGTCCCCTAAATAAGCATAACAGGACCCCGTCATCAAGGGCGCCGTTTTCCAGTCCTTATGTGCTTGCTATCTGCAGTTCAAAGCTTCATTCTTAATTATAAATAGGGCTCCCGGTTTTATGGTATTTATTTTTTGGACATTTCCGTCTGTATTTATCCATATTTATTTTGGGTTTTGTGGAAAAATTAAGCTGAAATAAGTATATTTTCACATTTATTTAAATATGAACGCAAGCTTCAATCCCTGCCATGATTCAATGCTGTGAACACCCGCAGAAGATAATTCAATGCACATATCTGAAAATATGCACATTTCAGTATCAACCCTGTGCATATCTACTCTTTACTAAAATTCCTTTCTTTTTTAATCCCCTTACCTATCAATTCACACAGCTATTGGCCTGGCAGCCATGGCAGACAGTATTAAGAATTACTCAAAAAAGCAACCCAATCTCCATTTATATCCACATTTAGAAATAAATACAGACAAGAAAATAAATGTTTTCTGTCTGTATTTATCTGTAAAAATCAGTAAAAACGGAAAACAGGGAGCCCTAATTATTAAACTCAGGAAGTAAAGTCTCTGCTGCTGTGATATGTGTGCACCACACGTCTCAGGTTCCAATGCCAGTAAACTAGCTTAGTGGGAATATGCACTTGCATTTTATAGGTTCTTTTATCACAAACATGTTCCACAAGAGGGATTTGAAGCAACTGGGTCTGTATTGATTCCGCCATAAGAAATGCTAGTAGTGTTACAATAACTGATGATGGATGCTTCTCGATGGAAGCAAATGTAGCAATGGTACACACAGAAAATTCAAGAACAGTCTAAACATCCTGTTTCTAAACTAAACTGAAAGGCAATATGGCAGTTTAGCACAAATTGACAATTTAAAAAGAATTCACCTCTCATAAGTCCCAGTGTTTAATTTGTAGAAAATTAATTGCCAGGGCCCAGGGTATTTTAAAGGAAGCCACTGCAGCTGCACAACCCCCTGCAGTGCCAGCGCTACCAAATACCATCACATTCCTACAAATGGGACCATTTGGACTATTCCAGGCCACACAAAGTTGTCCTCCTGCATGCACTAGTGTTGAATTGATAAACGCTGTGCTCATGTCCATGTGATAGACTGTCATAAAAATTTACAGATATTAAGAATTAGGTGCCAACACCGGAAATCACCCTCACAAATTAAGGACTGGTTTCACCCTGACCTTGGCCAATGAGTATTCTTTGTTCACATATGAAATGCTCTATATCAGCAGTTCTTCACCTTTTGACTTTTGTGGACACCCACTGAATCATTATTGGTATCCTGCTAAGTCATTATTGGAAGCTGGGGACGCCAGTCTAAGCGATTTCTTTGATTTGAACCACAAACCAATACACAAAAATACAAAAACAAATATATACCAAACAAATGCTCAAACATTGGAATATTGTGTGTAATTTTCAATCAAATATACAAAAAGTTTTTATATTTTTAATTTTGTTTCATTATTTATATATACTTTTTTAATTTTAATTGCACATTTAAAAACAAGTCACTGGACTCTCCTGTCTGTGAAATAAGAAAGATAGGGCTAAAGGGGGTAGTCACTACCAATTGTCAATGGGACAGTGGAAAAAGGGTGGGAAAAGCTGCTGGAGGTTAATAATTCTCAGGAGTCTTTGTGCTGCCCCCCTAAAATGCCTGTAAACCCCATAAGTGTAAAGTAATAATTCAAGAATCAGATATATATGCATTTGAAAACCCATTACAAAGAGGACCAGTTCTTTTCTAACACTTCACCCATTGCAACCGGACACAATCTCACCTATAAAAATGCCTTTCCGACCTTCAGCATGTAAAAAAAAACATTGTCTGTCTATTCAATTTATTGTTTGATTAAATAAAACCTTTACAAACTTTTGAAAAAAAATAGAAATATACAGCGTGCGATATTAAAAACATATAATAAAAACAAACGTCACCGAATACAGGCAGAAAGAATTTGGCTGAACCATTTAAAAAGCAGGTTAGGAAGCAGTCGTGGCACATGACTGAGCAAGCTTTTGCATATAAAAATTGAACGATGTGCAAAATACGCAGAACACAAACCTGTTTTAAAATGATAGATCTACAGAATACAGGTGGAAAAGGTTCAGCTGAGCCATATTTTAAGGGAGAATGCACGTAACAGATCACATTTTTTTTACATGGATTATAAACTGTGCAAAGTACGCAAAAAACAGGCAATTTGTGAAACAAAAGATCTATCACGATACTAAACAGAAACATGTTGCAAACTTATCTGACTCAAAAACTAACCTAGTACAATCCTAACAGTGCGTGTTTAGAACAAACTAATAACCAACTAACCAATATAACGATATACAAAATACGCAGACCTGCTGTGAGACTGTGGATCAACGGAGTGCGAGAAAATATTCAGCTGACCCATATTTTTAAGGATAGTGCGAGTGACAATCCAAAATTTTTTTAAACATAGATTATAGAGCGATATGCAAAATACGCTCAACACAGGCCGGTTATAGGACGACAGATCTGTAGATGAGACTAAAGGAGAACATATCACACACTTGTTTTACTCAGAAGTCGTCCTAATGCAGTCCAGAGAGAGTGCATCATGTTTAAAAGTAATAAATAATCAGTTGACCAATATTATTCTTTGGGGTAGTGACAACCCTGACTGCTACAGGGGTGTTCTTGCTGCAGTTTGGTGAAAGAGCATGCTTTATTGGGATAGTTTTGTTTTATCTATTGATTTCCACTCAACATGCAGACCCAATCCTTGCGCACAATGGTAGTGTTGCAAGCTGTGGGGAAGGTAAAGTGATATACACAGCCAGCTTTTGCGGCAGAAGATTTGCTTGTCACGACTGGAAAGGAAACCTCTCTGGTCTTGGACAAGACACATTTTCTGTCTATTTCTTTCACCCCCCCTCTAACGTTCTTGGTCTACCAGCCCCACCTGAGAGTTTTTTCTCACCTGCCAATAGAGTTCAACTGATGTTTCAAATTAATGGTGACTCTGAGTCTTTCGATACTCAAGATGTACTAAGGATTTCTTATGCACTTTTTAGGATGATGTAGTGAGTAAGGATTTAAAATGTACACAACCACTGGTCAACTCATTTCTCAGCCTCAGGGAGCATAGAGGAAACGAAACATTCACCAATAGTTATAAATCATTACTACAAATAATAGTGGAAAAGGGACACAGCACAAGGTATAGGGTTATTCGGGACTTGCCCTGTGGTTGGATTGGACGTCAGTTTCTTAATCGTTCTCTTATAGCACCCTCAGGCACGCAGCACTTTAAAGAAACTGCAGGTGACAGTGTGCCAAAATCAAACTTGTAACCATATGATGATGTGCAAACAAAAGGGGGTGTTCATTTTCACAGGTTTTCAAACAGCGCTTTACCAAATAGTGTGAAATTACACAAGAGAAAATAGTTGAATGCGGAGCCACAGGTGACGGAAAATACCCTAAACCCTCCAATTTGGACCTTGAGGTCCGACTGTGTACAACAACAAGTCCTATGCACACGCATATGACACATATTTGTGACACACGTTGTTTTCTATGTTGTTTACAGCCCTGAGGAAGTCAAGGGTTTAACACCCTATTGACGAAACACATGTTGGCTGGCTTGTTAAGCAACACCGTATTAAAACTAAACATTCCAAAAAGGACACCATTGTCTTCATCCTTGATCAACAGAAATTGTGTTGTACTGTTTTTTACTTATATGCGTGACCATATGATGATGTTTAGGATTTCACTCCACAGAATTAGGAGGTGTGGGTCTATCGCATATCCACCAGAAACAGCTTTACTGAAGGAAAGTAACTTGTTCTTCTGATCGATACATCTAACTGTGGATTTCTCACCCTTAGAATAGATACCACAACTGTACCTCTCAAAGGTGGAAGGTCGGTGGAGTGGACTCCGATGAGGAAGTCATGCAGGATTGAGCGGGCAATGAGGCCTCACCTTTGGACCCAAATGTTAAGGCAGTAATGTTTCTTGAATATGTGCTCCAATGCCCACATCACAGTGAGGCAGAAGTCCAAAACCTCCCTTGCAAATGCTGTCATAGTGGCCTTGGCCCTGGTGGAATTAGCACGCGGGCCTTCTGGGGGGTACTTCTTAACCAGTGTGCAGCAGATTTTAATGCTGAAGACTATTTACGTAAACAAAGTCCTCTTTTTTTACCACCTTGTTTTCAGGGGAGACATCTTCTCCAGCACATAGTCTGTGAGAAAGTTTGGAGTCATTGGGAAATGGACAAAGTTATGACCAGCACTCCAGATCTGCATCAAAGGGTATGAAAAGAAAAAAACTGACATCATTGCACATGGACAGTGCTAATATGTGGCTCTGCTCCATCCGTTTCAGGGTGGGATTACGTTGTCACAGAGCTATATGGAACTACCTACCAGCGCGTGGGAAGCACTGCTGAAATAAATCTTCAGAACAAGTCTTTCAAATTCTTCATATTTATTTTAGCATAACAACAGTGCATGGAACCAACCCAACGCGTTTCACCGATTGACAACGATTAGAAGAATTTCCAAGTGAAACCAGTCAATGTTAGCCTATGGAAGGAAATTCAAATTACTGGTAAGTACGGTTAGAATTACTTTTCATGATCAGTACTGGGCTCAAAGATGCATCACTGAGGTCTCTCCTGATAACAGGTGAGTAAATCGGAATTCGTAGTTCGGCTGATTTTAGAGGAATATTTGTAAGTTTCTTACATCAACACTTGTAAACTTTTTCAGCAAAAAGCAGGCAATGATATCCTATGAAAGGAAATTCAAGTTACTGGTAAGTACTGTTAAAATTACTTTTCAGGATCAGTACTGGGCTCAAAGATGCAGCACTGAGGTCTCTCCTGATAACAGTTGAGTAAAATGGAATTCGTAGTTCGGCGGATTTCACTTCGGTCCAGTATATATAGAGCCACTTTCCTACACCATCCCATCCCTTCACCACTGTGCAAACATGCCCTCTAGCGCATTTTAAGTTGGGGAAATAATTCCCCCTCCCTAGCCCACTAGGTACATCCAGTAAGCGCCACAGAGCTGCGTAGCAGAAAGATGTAAAATGGTGCACGGACTGCACCACCTCTCTGTAACGCAGCGCAGTGGTGCTTCCTGGAAGCACCTGGTGGGCTACTTGGCCCCAAAGGTCCCTCAGGATTGAAAAGGAATTGTTTCCCCAACTTAAAATGCACTACAGGGCGTGTTTACACCACTGTGTAAACACGCCCTGTGGCCGTTCTAAGTTGAGAGATTAAGTCCCCTTCAATCCTAAGGGTCCCTAAGGTCAAATTAGCCCACTAGGTACCTCCAATGAGCGCCACAGAGCTGCGTTGCAGAGAGGTGTAAAAAGGGGCAGGGCCTCTGAATACCTGTCTGCAACACAGCTCCCTGGCACATACTGGAGATGCCTGTTGGATTACTTGGCCCTCAGGGACCCTCAGTATTGAAAGAGAATTAATTCCCCAACTTAAAACGGGGCGCGTTTGCACAGTGGTGAAGGAAGGGGCAAGGCCTGAGGTGACATGTTTGCAAAAATGCCCTGTGGCGCATTTTAAGTTAGATAATTAATTCCTCCTCAATCCTGTGGGTCCCTAGAGGGCAACTAGCCCACCAGGTACCTCCAGTATGCTCCAGGGGGCTGCGTTGCAGAGAGGTGTTCGAGGCCACGCCCCTTTTTACAACACTCTGCAACGCAGTTCCGTGGCGCTTACTGGAGGTACCTGGTGGGCTAGTTGGCCCCCAGGGACCCTCAGGATTCACAAGGAATTAATTCCCCAACTTAAACCACGACACAGGGTGTGTTTGCACACATGTGAACTCAGGGCCCGCCCCCTCCTTTCACCACTTTGCAAACGCGCCCCGTGGCACGTTTTAAGTTGGGGGATTAACTCCCCTTGAATACTGAGGGTCTCTGGGGTGCAACTAGCCCACCAGCTACCTCCAGTAAGTGCCACAGAGCTGCGTTGCAGAGAGGTGTAAAAAGGGGCGTGGCCTCAGAACACCTCTCTGCAACACAGCCCCCTGGCGCATCCTGGGGGTTTCTGGTGGGCAAGTTGGCCCCAAGGGACCCCCAGTATTCAAGGGGAATTTGTTCCCAATCTGCAAACGCGGCAGGCGGCGCGTTTGCAGAGTGCTGCAAGAAGGGGGCGTGGCCTTCGGCGCGATGCCAGTCTTTTCTTTTTTTTTTTAGAAGGGGGACTGTGTAGCCCCCCTTTTTTTCCCTATTTTTTGGCCGTGGGGACCCCATCCCCCAGGGCCTGACGCCTAATTTATGTTTTCAAATCTCAAATTCGTGAATGGGGACACGTGGCCCCCCTCCCGAGGCCATAATCACCCCGGGAACCCCATCCCCCGGGGCCGGCCTTTGTCTTTTTTTTAATTGTTTTTTATAATTTGGGAGGGGACCGTGTGGCCCCCTCCTGGGCCACTTCTGGCCCTGGGGACCCCATCCCCCGGGGCCTGGCCATTGTTTTTTTTTTTTTAAATATGGATGGGGGCCGCGTGGCCCCCCTCCTCGGGCCTATTATGGCCCCGAGGACCCCAATTCCCCGGGGCTGGCCTCCCTCTTTTTTTTATATTATTTGGGGAGGGGGACCGCGTGGCACCCCTACCAGGCCACTTGTAGCCTCGGGGACCCCATACCCCGGGGCTGGCCTTCTTCGTTGGGGACCTTTGGGGGGTCCCCAATCCACCCACGGTCGCAGCAGCTCCCCGCCTCCAGCGGGTGCCCGCATTGCTTTTCCACATGGGGAGCAGCTAACATGCTGCTCCCCATGTGGAAAAGCAATCTGCTTTGCATCATTGCAGCGAGAGCAAGTTTCCCTGCTCTCGTTTCAATGAAGCAAAGTAGTTTGCCATGACAGGGTGGGAGCTGCAAGGCTCCCGCCCTGTCATTGCAAACAGCAGTGTCCCGGGGGTGGGCACCCCGGGACACTGCAGGAGCCGGCCCTGAGGGGTGGCGGTTCCTAGGGCCATCACGGGCTCCAGGAGGGGGGCCGTGTGCCCCCCCCTCCCACCTATTGCACAGCCCCGAGGGGTGGTGGTCCGGGGGTCCGTCACGGACCCCCACATTTTAATATTTAGAGCCCCAGGGAGGTGGCGGACCCCATCCCCCGGGGCCGGCCTTTCTCATTTTTTTTTTAATTGTTTTTTATAATTTGGGAAAGGGCTGCGTGGCACCCTCCTGGGCCACTTCTGGCCCGGGGACCCCATCTCCCGGGGCCTGGCTATTCTTTTTTTTTTTTTTTTTTTTGGGATGGGGATGGGGACGCGTGGCCCCGCTCCTCAGGCCTATTATGGCCCCGGGGACCCCATCCACCGGGGCCGGCCTGCCTCTATTTTTAATATTATTTGGTGAGGGGGGCCACGTTGCCCCCCTCCCGGGCCACTTGTAGCCTCGGGGACCCCAACCCCCGGGGGCTGGCCCTCTTCGTTGGGGACCGTTGGGGGGTCCCCAATCCCCCCACGGTCCCGCCGGCTTCCCGCCACCTGCGGGAGCCGGCATTGCTTTTCCACATGGGGAGCAGCTAACTTGCTGCTCCCCATGTGAAAAAGTAATCTGCTTTGCATCATTGAAGCGAGAGCAGGTTTTCCTGCTCTCGCTTCAATGAAGCAAAGCAGTTTGCAATGACAGGGTGGGAGCTGCAAGGCTCCCGCCCTGTCATTGCAAACAGCAGTGTCCTGGGGTGGGCACCCCGGGACACTGCAGGAGCTGGCCCTGGGGGGTGGCGGTCCCCAGGGCCATCAAGGGCTCCAGAAGGGCGCACGGCCCCCCTCCCACCTATTGCACAGCCCTGGGGGGTGGTGGTCCCCTGGGCTTGGGTGGCCATCACAGACCCCCACATTTAAATATTAGAGCCCCGGGGAGGTGGCGGTCCCCGGGGTGTGTGGGGTGCAGTGTACCCCCCCGCAATATCAATGAAGTGGAGCCCCGGGGAGTGGCGGTCCCCGGGGCTCGGGGGTCCTTAGAGGCCAAACATTATAATATTAAGCCCCAGGGCTGCGGGGGAGCTGCGGGGGGGTTCAAGCCCACCCCTACACAGTGTGCCCCCGCAATCTCAATTTCATTGAGCCCCGGGGGGGTGGCGGTCCTTAGAGGTCCCCCAAAATTACACTATTAAGCCCCGGGGGTGTGTCCCCCACAATTATACATGCTTTTGCCCCAGGGGGTGGCGGTCCTCAGGGCAGTGTGGGGGGTGATTGGGCCCCCCACTTTATTATTATGAACATGCCCCTGGGATTCGCCCCCTCGGGGGCTAATTATCATCCAGGCGCTTTGTTTTTTTTTATCGGCAAGATCCGCGTACTCTGTGCGGATTTTTGAAGATTTTTTTAAAAAAACATTTTTTTGGGGCCCTGGGGGTCCTTGTGGCCTGAGCAGGCCTAGGGAGTCAGGGTGTTTCTACCCTACCCCTTTTCGCGTTTTTGCGTTTTTTATTTAGGTTTCTTGTGCCTCGGTTCTACTCTGTTCGGGAGGGTGCGCAGATCCTGCGCAGCCATAGATATGTATGTACTTTTAATTGTGATTTTCTCAGGAACTACTGAATGGGTTTACACCATTTAAGCAAAAGGCACAAGTCTGAACCAAGGACTACCTCTTTGCCAATTTTGGTGTAATTCCATTCAGCAGTTCAGGCTGTAGCCGCGATGAACGGTTCCTATGGAAAATTGCACGGGGAAAACAGGTTTTTTTCTCGGCCCCCACTTCACGAAGCACCCCGAGACTTTCAGGATAGGAGCGGACCGGAGCGACCCACCAGTTTTGAAAATTTCACGAAGATTCGTCAACCGGCGCCAAAGTTTTCCAAATAGAATGTTGCGGATAATAGGTCCTAACTATAACTCCAGTAGGTAATATATATATATATATATATATATATATATTTATAAATATATATATATGCCTGTTTGTTCCAATCGACAGCACGCCCACAAATCAGGAACCGCGACAACAAAGAGGAACAGAAGACCCAGGATGCAGGTGAGTTGTTTTTATTTAGGCACACGTCGTCAGCATAACGTTTCGGCCTACCAAGAGGCCTTGGTCACATATATATATATACATTGTTCATTAAAAAACAAACTAAGATTAAAATGGCATCATTTTAGTTACATGAAAATTATAGTTAAAACATAACATTTTAAATAACATGTAAATAAATCACCATTTAAAGTTTACTTAGCTAACAAGAATTTGTGCCCCCACCATGCACAGTGTTATTGTCAATGTTGTAATTTTAGATGTTATCAGTGATGTTATCAATGATGTAATTGAAAATGACATCAACAATGCAATATGTGAGGTTATAAGGGGAGCATGGTGGGGGTACAACTTTTATTCAGCTCAGTAAAGTATAAATGGTGAATTTCAGTGGATTTATTTAGTTTAAAATGTTATTTTTTAAATTACATTTTCACCTAACTATAACACCACTTTAAGCTTTGTTTTTTTCGCTCCGTTTCTGGGGGGTTTATTTTTTATTGTAAAGTAAGATATTATTACTATACTAAACTATAACATCACTTTAACCTTTGGTTGTCACTGTGAATTTCTAGGGTGTTTTAATGTAAAGTAAGATCGTATTACCATCTTAACCCCCCCACCCATGTGAAGGGCCAGAATTTGGGGTAATTCTTGTAAGCAATTCGGTTACTGTCTGACAGGGGGGAGCCCTTCACAAGCAGCAACAACAATATTCAGGGTAAAGTCAAAAGCAAACTCTGAATTAACCTGTGCGAGCTTGGGACAGAGCAATTAGGCTTAACTTAGAGGCAATGTGTAAAGTATGTGGCCTCCCCCAAGACTCAGTGAAGACCCGAGGCGCCGACGGAGAGAGCAGGGCCTCGATATCCTGAGCACGGTCCAGGAGAGGTGAGGTCCAGTCCCCGGTCAAGCTGGATGCCAATTGCATTCCTTGATTTGGAGGATCATGTGTATATTTATCCGCGTCATTACATTGGTGTATCACAGCAAGTATTTTGTATGCTTAATTTTTCACTAAGATTTTGTTTCATGATTGCAGTAGCAAGAGAATAGAGCAGAGGCCCTGAAGAAAGCCTAGGGATATTTAGCCCGTTTGGCTGAAACATGTTGGCCCGTTTTTGCAGTTATTTGTTTATACTGCGCCTTGTACTGTTCTGTTTTTAGTTAGGGGGTAGTGTCCGCATATCGAATAAAGTCTGTTAATTTGGGGCACACCACCCTATTTTAATTCACCACTCACATATTTTTTGTTTTGCACTGCTTCAACTGTTTCAGTGATCTAGTAAAGCATGGTTCACTCTACTTTTTCAGAATATATTTGGGCAGGATCCAACCTAATGCATATAGGTATGGTGTTCTCTATGATCAAGAGGTACACCAGCCTTTAAACTGAATGACCAAATGATAAAACTGATCACCTTGAAGAGTTGATGGTTATTCAGATTTTGGATTGTGTGGATCCTCCCTAATATAGATCTGGTCTTTTTGAGTCTGAGTGTTATGTGTACTCTTTGTACTATTTAGACAACACACTACTATTGAGAGTGTGCGATAGACCTGCCTGATTTGAGGCATTGTAGACCCCAGTTCCCTTTTGGTATTTATAAAGTATGTGTACAATACTTCAAACAGTAACACAGTGACTACACACCAGAAAGGATCCAAATACAAGTTTAGAAAAATAGAATACTTTCTAATAAACAAACCAAGACTAAAATGACAAAAATCCAATCAGTTGAACTGGAGATTTGAAGTTTTAACGGTTTTAGTGAAAATAGGGCCAAAAGCCCACAGTGTCACTTGCGCCTATCTGGTTGTGCAAGACCAGGAGAAAGTCATAATTTCAGGCCGACCGGATGGAGTGTGGGTGGGGTATTGGGACTAAGTTAGTGCCACTGAAAAGTTACCTTCTAAGTCCAGTGTAAAGAGTCTGTTGGCAGTATAGGGGGCCACAAGGAGCAGGGAAGGAGCAGGGAAGTGATGCAGATGGTCTCCGATGTAGCACAAAGAGCAGGTCTGGCATCGCAGATGGGCGTTGCTGTAGCATGAAGGTCCTGATGTTGTCGCAAGCAGGTAAGCCAGTGCTTCGCAATGAGGCACCCCGTGAGCAGCTGATGCCGTAGCCCGAAGGGTCAGGCTGACAGAACTTTGCTTTGGCAGGCTGTGCGAGTGACAAGGTTTTGGTGGCAATGGGCCCGTTCACTGTTGTGAAGAGCCAAAAAACATCAATTCAGCCTCTCTCGGGGCACACCAAGGGTCCAGGATCTGAGGGTCATCATTTGGGGGTCGTGGACTTAGTCCAGCTAGGTCTGGGTGCCAGGACATGTGGTTGTGAGCATGTCATGTCCCTGTGGCCCTGAACAAGAAGCCCGCAGACTAGCCCTTGGAGTCACTCTGGGAATCCTGGGTGCCGATGCAGGTCCAATCTCTCCAACTCAGGCAGGATGGCAGCAGTCCAGCAAGGCAGTAGTCCAGCAGGGCAGCAGTTCAGCAGCGTAGCAGTCCAATAAGCAGCATAGAATTCCTTCTTCCTGGCAGAGTATACATAGGTTCAGAAGTGTACTGGAGAGTTGGTGTCTGAGGTCCGCTATTTATACCCAGTGCCCTTCATCTGAAAGGTTGAATAAGCATCTAAATATTCCCTTTGAAGTCCCCAGGATGTTGCACCACTCTTTGTTTAACCTCTTGGTTGGTTTGCCAATATACTTATTTTGGCATGGGCAGATTATGGCATAAACTCATTTTTTGTTTTGCGATTTGGAAATTCATTGTGTTCCCATGTGATCCTGCTGTCCAGGAACACAGAACCCTCAATTGTAGAGCAACAAACTGAACAATGTACGCACTTGTGATGGCCTTCTATAGGTTTCAAATATATTCAAGTATATTGTCAAAACCAACCAAGAGGTTAAACACAGAGTGGTGCAACATTAGTCCCGTATAAAAACAAAGATTGTACCTGTGCCAATGGTTAACCACTTCATTGAGAAGAATCACACAGAAAAGGATTTTAAAATGGACCGTATTGGGTGTGATCATACCTAACCCAAGAGGTGGCGATCTTGAAGCAGCCCTCACAAAAAGATAAGCTTATTTAATCCTCAAATGTAACAGTGCAACACGTGGCATGAAAATGTATGAGATAGCAGGTTATAAAAGAGGAAAATGAACTCATCCAAAAAATAATTGAGCAGGCGCAGCAGGACAGAACTAGGCCTGGACGGCAAATTCCGTTCCGCTCGTGGAATTAGCGGAATTTGGGTAATTTCGCATTCTGCGGAGAATGCGAAATTGCCCAAAATCCTGTGTTCCGCGACTTCGTGAAATTATTTGCTTGTTCGCGTTCTCAAAATGCGTGTTCGCAAGATATTTCCCCCCGAGCATGCAAACAGCAGGAATTTCTGCGTGTTCACGGAGATTTTTTACCGTTTCGTGGAGATTTGCATAACACGATTACGCAAATTCTGCCCACCCCTAGGCAGAACCAAGGAGGATGTGTCGTCATGATGTAAAAAAAACTACATATCCCAGTATATATAAAGATGCTCAACCAAACAGGTTTAAATTTCGCTGACACCAGATGGCGTGCCATATGGATTTCCTGTTTGAGTACAGAGCTGACGAGCGCAGCAGCGGTTTGAACAACATTTCAGAAGGAAAGCAAGTGACACGTATCAAAAATATGGATAGGTTATGCAAACATTAGCCAGTCTGAAAGCAAATGCACCAATAGTATTCTTCATTCTCAGTAACAACTAATGGGTTGGAGTCCTGTTGGGGGACTAGAAACAATGTTACAAATCGACACACTGTACTCTATTGCCATTGCTTACGCATATTTGATGCAACGAGGGAAGATATGAGGTCCACCACAATCCTTGTAAACAAAGTAGCAAACCGTTGAGCCGCTTGTATACACAGTGGTAATTAGATCCACATCACAACTATGACATCAAAAAAACACTAATCTATAGGCTAACAACTATGCTCAACAGTTTATATTTCTTACAACTAATACAATATAATTTACTTGCTCTCACAGATAACTCAACATAAAGGGCATCCGTTTTGAACAAAGGCCACGATCCCTTTCTAAGGTGAAGTGTTCACTGATCAACTACTTGAGAAATATACAAAAGAAATTTGAATTCGAATTGTAGCGACGTGTATAAGAGTACCAGTACAACTATGGTACTAATGATTATCAACTAGAATTAAGTACACAAGTTTGGCGAGAGGGCTAATGGAAAAAGAAAATTAATTTATATTCACACATTATTAATTACAGAACGCATCCAATAGTTAATCTGAGGAGAACCTCAATAATGATAAGGGGGTGTGTCAGCACAGCACAATCTCTTGGGAAACATAAATGCAGGAATAGGACTATCCAGTGGGAGTAGTGGCAATTTCCCAACACTATTCTACTGACTAAAATTGAGTTAGCAGTCCCCAAGAGTTACCAACAGTAGATTAGAACCATTTTGATTAAGGGAATTATGGTTCTGCTGTTTGATTTTATGAATATAAGACTGGTAAAAAAGTACTTGCAAAATTGTACACATGCATTGCTTTTCATTTGGGAATTTAGTTTCTTTAGTTTTCATTTCTGTTTTGTAATAGGTTTTTCACATCTTGGTTTTGTTTGATGTATTTAAAGTGTTTGTGTACATATCCAAAACGATGAAAGTGGTCCCTTTTATGACAAAAAATGATTTGCAATTTTATGTAAATTAATGAAAGAATCATAGTAAATAAATACAAGGCCAAGTAAATGTATTATTGGTCCTATTTTCAGAAATGGATAGTAGTGTAAATACACAGCTAGAAATGTTTGGGACAATACATAAGAGATGCCTATTCTAGCTGATACTAAGGGCCCAATCCCTCAAAATACATTAAACTTTCTAATAGCGGCATTTTCAATATTGTAACTTAAAATCCAATTTTACCATAAGGTAGTATTTTTCATCACAATTCCGAAGTCACCAACTTGAACTGGTCACCTGCTCCCATTTAGAAATGGCAGCGTATTAAACATTACGGGATAACTCCAATGTTATCCTATGGGAGAGGTAGGCCTTCCAGTAGTGAAAAATAAATTTAAGAGTTTTTCACTACCAGGACATGTAAAAGTTAAAAATACATGTTCAACATTTTAAATACAATGCACCCTGCCCACCGGGCTGTCCAGGACCTACACTAGGGGTGACTTATATGTATTCAAAAGGAAGGTTTTCGGACAGGCATTTTGACTGATCGAAAATGCAGTTCAAAACTGCACACACAGGATGCATGGCAGGTCTGAGACATGTTTAAAAGGTTACTTAAGTGGGTGGTACAATCAGGGTTGCAGGCTCACTAGTAGTATGTAATTTACCGGCCCTGGGTACATGTACTACCACTTTACTAGGGACTTTCAAGGAAATTAAATATGCCAATTGGGTATAAGTGTGTTTTTCCATGTTTTAAGGAGAGAGCACAAGCACTTTAGCACTGGTTAGCAGTGGTAAAGTGCACAGTCTCTTAAGGCCAGTAAAAAAGAAAAAGTGGATGGTACAGGCAAATCGCTTGGGTGTGACCCTGCAGAGAGGGCCAGGTCTAACAATTCTGTTCAGCTGCTTTTCTGTATCAATGTTAATTTTCTCCAAGGAAATTGCAAGGGAAAATTGCATTTTGGGACCCTTCCCTTCTTCTTGGCCCCCGCTTGATGGATCCAACCCGAAATTCTCAAGAAAGGAGCTGAGTTCAGTTAACATATGGTTTGGAAAGTTCCATGAAGATTAGTTGAACAGTGCCAAAATTATTAACAAAACAAAAAAAACTCTCTTTCTATGTAAAGTCTGACCTAGCTATAACTACACTGCGAATGACTGCCACCGTGCAATACATAGACACACATGAAAAAACGGACCATTAACTAGTTTAAAAGAAAGAATACACAATGTGACTTCAAAAATAAACCTTCTAAATGGTGTTTTGATATTCACTGGCAAAATCAGCAGTAAGACTATACATGTTTCAGACAACTGAGGCAGAAACATTTCAGTTCTAGTTATTAAAGTTGACTTTACAACACAGGTTCTCCCAAGATTCAATATTAATGATGGAGGGTGTACCTTTTCCAACCAGTTTAGATGTTTTAAGTCAAAGATCAGCAGATGCCAAATTATGGTGCAGTGGCATGGGACTTTCTTTTGCTTTAAAAGGCTTTCGGCATTGAACATAAAACTCTTATTATTTATAGGAGTACGAAGGGCCATTCCTATAGTAAGCATATTCTAACAGACCTACAACTTGAATTTATCATTTTTATCTTCCATATAGACTTGATTTGTGTTATGGAGAGTACTATGCTCTATTGATTTGAAGAGTGTGAGAAATTGGGTAGTTGGTTGAGGAGGGTGTTACCCCTTCACAAGCAACAGTCACAATCCTTGTAAGGGTGAACTACAAAAAATCCCTCAAATAACCTCTGGTTAATCCTCCAGTAACTTGACAGAAAAGCAGTCAGGCTTAATTTAGAGGCAATTATAAAGTATTTATTCAGCACTTAAACAGTAACAAAGTGAAAACACAATACAAGAAAAATCACACACAATTTAGCAAAATGGAGTAAACTTGAATTAAATATTTGACACCAAAGCAACAAAAATCCAATCAGTAGAACCGAAGTTATGACTTTTTTAAATTCAAGTGAAAAATAGCACCAAAAAGGTAAACGCACCAACTGCGGACATCAAGACAGGGGCAAAGTGAACCCTTATGGGCAACCACGATAGAGCGCTGTTCGGATACACAAAGTGGATTGGGCCCAGTCTCCGCTAACCTTGGACTTAGAACATTTTTTTTTCAAAGAGCCTGAGAATGCAAAGTTCAGCAGCAGAAGGCTGCCAGCGGTGTTCGAGGAGGAGGCGTCATTATCGGTGAGCCACTGGACAAAGTCATGGTGAAGATTTCTATGTTCTAACTTAGACTGTTTTTGGAGGTTGAAAATTTTAAGCAGGATAAAGATGAAGGGTCTAGCCAACAAGGGCTCCATGAGCCCGGATTCCTCTTCTGCAAGGAGCTGCTGTACACGATTTGCTGATGCGGAAAATAACATAGCGGGTGCAACCGCAAAGTCAGGGTGACCACAGATGTACCTTGGGCAGATCAGCGAGCAGGTAGGTCTTGATCTCCTCTCGGTTCTGAGGGCACTGTTGGGCTGAAAATTTTGTAAGTACCGCGTTTTGGATTTGGGCTATCTGGGTACCTTTAGCATCACTTCCAAGGGCCCAGGACTTTAGGGGCACCACTTCAAGATTCAGGACTCAATCAGTCTGGGTCCAGGTGCCCGTTCAAGATGGTGGTAGCCTTGTCTGCACCGGAGTTTATGATCAGGAGGCCAGCCAGCTAGCCCTTGGAGTCCCCCTTGAAGTTCTCGGTTCAAGCAGAAAAGCAGGTCTCAAGAAGCAGGACGGCCCTGGGAGGACACAGGGCAGGTGTCAGGCCACAGACCAGTCATCTTGCTGGAGCAGGAAACTCCTCTGAAGGACAAATCAGGCCACAAGCATCTGGCAGTCCTCTAAGACCTCCGCAGGTCCAGATGTAATCTGAAAAGTGGGTCTGAGGATACTGTTTTTATACCTGGTACCTGCTTTGAAGTGGAAGAAACTTCTTGAGTTTTCCCACCCTAGATAGTGTTAGAATTTCCTGGTTCCCTGCTCAGGGTCCACTGGGCCTGGGGTCACAAAAAGGCTAGTGTGAAGTTCTTTGTGTGTTCTGAGGCAGCTGCTTTGAAAAGCAAATGGGGATGTGCACAGCTCTGTACCTCCACTCCCCATCTTGCCAGGATGGCTTATCCTGCCAACACACAGTCCCCCTATCTTGTGCGTGTTTGGGAGGACTACACAAAGGTCAGCTGCCAACTTCACCTAGCCAAGTGAAACAGGAAATAGGCTGCAGGCCCCAATTGGTTGGGACAAAAAAATGCCAACTTTAAGTGCAATTTTCAGAATTGTGTCTTAGAATCCGACTTTACCATTGAAAAGAAATTTAATTAACAATTCCTAAGATAAACAAACATGACCTTTCTACCTGTTCCCAAACGAAAGGTATCACTCATAAATGTAATAAGGTAACCCAATGTTATCCTATTGGAGAGGTAGGCCTCACATATGAAAAAACGAATTTGTGAGTTTTGCACTAGCAGGACTTGTAAAACTTAAAAGTACATGTCCAACTTTTTAAATACAATGCACCCTGCCCTATGGGTTGTTTAGGGCCTCCTTTAGGGGTGACATACATGTAATAAAAAGGTAGTTTTAGTCCAGAGGTGTATCAAAATTACACCTGGGCATACTTTTTTGCTTCTGTGATTCAATTCATACTGAAAAATTCTCAATGGTACATGCGTGAAAAGGGTCACAGATTTCTAGTAAAGCTTTCCTAAAAGAGTGAAGGAGCCGGGTTCCATGTTCTAGAACTGCTCTGGAACCTCGAGCCGATGGTACTTTTTCTCAGCATGAAAGCCTGGGGGGGGGGGGGATCTTTAGCAGGTCAATCATTTCCGTTTCAATTTACTATGACTCTTATGAATCACAGATTACCAATTAAGATCAGTTGGTTTATTACAAAGCCAAGAATAACTGGACGTACAAGCACCTCAAAGTGAGGGTGTAGGAATACATTGCAACTAATACAAATCTAAATTTACGGATGAAGTTAAGGCGTTGCAACATGCACAAAATGATCAGTTTGAGAATCAGGATACAAAAGATTATGGAGGAGATGTCCAGATTCCCCTTCATCGGACGTTTGTGGGTATAAAGCATTCATCTGTTCCTACACTTCCACTAACTTGATATCCCTACATAGCCTTTTCCAGGCAAGATCAGTTAAGGTGTCAGCATTTGAAGCCTTCCTAAGAAGTATCCCCACATTAGTTGGGTCAAGCAGCATAAAGCTACAGAGCTCGTTCTAAGATGCTCTCTCTCAACGCAAGGCAGAAGTCCTCTGACCCTTTCCCTAGTTATGATACATTAATACACAGGTGGTATCCGAGGGTCCTTGGCAGATCACGCCATCCAGTCAGGGTACCTCCTCATAGGTAACTTTCCAGTAGGTAGCGATGCTCCCAAGCTTGGCGAGATTACCTTGATTCCCAGGCTCACTTTGATTAGAAAGTACAACAGTTCTCCACTATCAGTACCAACGCTCAATGTATCTTCTTCTCCCTAAGCCTAACTCCTGAAACAAAGACATTATTCTAACTAACAAGAATGAGTCTTCCACCTGAAACAGAAATGTGCAAAAGAACAAATCCAACATGCACATGAAATTCAACTATTAAATCTAATGCGAGAGCTTCCACGGAAAATGCATTTCAGAAATCAACCAAAATAAGAAAATGGCAAACTGGCGTTATGAAATTACATATAAAATGAACACTCCTTACTGAGCAATTCTAAATTAACACGTTCACATCAAATATGTGAATAATTGTCAGCAACATACACAAATTCTACACATTAATATTTTCTGCTAGTCACATCTAGTCTCAACATTAATCTCTCCACGTTTACACTGGAATGTCCCTAATATACCACAATTCGCCTTATTACAGTTCGAGTTCTACTGACTCAAGCTAGGAACAACAAAGGAACATATGAGGTGCAGACTACTCATGATTATGAAGCATCCCTACAAATGAAAAAGTGAATTTTACGCAACATCAAGAGCAATAAACAATAGGGAAACCCAAAAGGAAGAAAACGGGCGAGATGATGGTGAAATCTGAAGTATTGCAAAACCATGGACTGAAATGACTTACAAGCAGACTAACGGTTCTATATATTCCCAGTGGGAGAATTACATGATTATGTGGAATTCAGTCAACTGGAGTGCAGGGCAAAAGGACAATGAGTTTTGCGCTTGAATGTAATACAATGTTGAACTCACATACCTGCCTAATAACCGACCACATTCAAATGTCCTATGCAGATGATGTGCAGTTGGATTAGCTTTGAGGCATGGGGCACACAACAGTGAATGTCCAAGATTGCCCAGGAAGAAAGGAGAATTGCTGATTTGAACAAGGAAGGAATACACCCTACATCAGTGATCTATGTGAATTGTTCTGTCCTCACAATTCAGCTATATGAAAATATCAGGACGACAAGCTTCTACCAGAACACTGTTGTGTTGTAGCTAATATCATTGTTTTTAAACTAATAAAAACTGCTCAATCCCAGTGATCCAGCGCCCCTATCGAAAATATGTCATAGCAGCACTACCCAACTCTACAATACTCACCATTAATCATTAATCACTCACAAGGCCCATAAACTAATAAAGACATATTTTGAGCAACTGAATCATGTGACCTAATTAATAAATCCTTATTTACAAAATATATATACATTTATATACAACTGCGGTATACTGACTTTACCATAGTTTAATAATTTTCCATTTAATTAAGCCGCACAGGCGATAAGATCTGCCGATGGTAACTAAAATCTTGAAATAACAAGGCCAACTTGTATTTTCAAAAAATCTTATTTGTTAACTATTTATTCAAAGATAAGTGCATCTTTATTAGAATCTTTATTATTCAAGCAGCATGGTTTGAGGAATTGCAAATTAGTTTGACAGTTTTCAAGCAAAATCAAATAGCATGTTTAAAGAAGAATAAACAGTTTTTCATCACCTAGACCCTATTTCCCTGTCTAAAATTCACTTTACCTAAAATGAAAATTGTAAAGTCATATAGCCTTATTGATTCTTACGTGCTCCAAAGAAGTCCGTCAGCACGTCACGCCCATCTGGATTTGGAAAGCGAGAAGAACCCCCTCCCTCCAAAGGGGTCAGTTTTTATACCTTTCTAACTAACTAATCTAAGTAAAATGAATACTTTTCTCTGTCATCCAGAACTCTGATTGGCTGTCAAACGACAGACCACATTAAGTCATCACATTTTCGAAGCCCAGTTACGACTCTCTCTTAGAGTCTATTGTCACTTATTCTCGTGTCACGTAGCTTCCTTCAATTTGCAACAACTAAAAATGTTTGTCCGTGACTTCCTTAGCTTGACAATCTCTCTGCCGGTTCCTGACCTTGGTCAAGCCGACCAAGAGTACGAATAGTTCTTTCATTCAATTAAGTTTGTATGTTCTTCTTTTTAAAACACAGCAGAAACTTTCCACACTGGGCTCTTGCTTTTTCTGAGCAGTATTTTGCCAACTGCATAATAAGATGTGCTAGGCCTCAAGCCTCTTTTTCAGTAACTAGTATATAAACAAACACAAAAGAATAATTAATGCAAGAATTAGAAATCATTCTGTTACCCACCCACCTTAGCTAATTATTAACCCATTAGTCTAAGTTACTTAGCAGAAGCAAATAAAGTAACAAACAGATTTGTGCAACATTTAAAACGAAAGACAAAACATGAGCACATATAAATAAGCACATGCCATTAATAAAAACAGCCGCATTTAATTCTGACAGCACAATAGACAGGATTATTTTTATTATTTCTCACATGCAAGCACTTTGCACATAATGCACATATATGAGCACACATATTAGTTTCCCGCGTGTAATGATCTTTAAGTTTAATCTAGGTTGATTAATGTTTTTCACTGCACACATAATTAATATTATTATTCATTATGGAAGTTTAACTTTGCGAGCGGAAATAAATATATTTCTAAATCTCGCTCCATCAACTCCCTCATCTGGTGATTTTAAAATCACCAAACCACACCCAAAATTTAGCAAAATTTTATCTCATAGATGAACATGTTTGATTTTCACTGTGTTAGTATTTCTAAAGACTTGTCTCATCAGTTTGTCTGCAATTCTCATATTGAGTTCTACGAAACTCTTCCAGTTCTATCTCCTTCTCTTGTTCCTTTCTGATCTTGTATATTCTCTTCTTTTCCCTCAGGTATTTCTTTCTCTTGTGTAACATACAACTGATCTTCAACAACAGTATCACAAAAACTATAACTAATAAAGGTGTCAGTATTTTACCAAGAATTGAACCACCAATCTCTTGAAACCAGGTTTTGATTGCTTGAAATCTTTTGGACAAACGTTCTGAAAAATCATCCTCTTCTAAAGGAACAATATGTGATTGTAACTCAGTGATATTTTTAATATACATCTCAATACCCTGACTCTCATCTGGGATATAAGTACAGCAGTGCTGGACATGTAAAATGCCACAGACTCCTCCCTCTTTTGCTAGCAGAATGTCCAACGCAAGACGATTCTGCATTACCATAGTCCGAATTGCAATAAGCTCCGTATCCACTAATTGGAAACCACCAGCTGTGTCAGTTGATAATCTGTCAACATTTGTGGACAATTTTCTGATTCTTCCTGCATTCAGGGTTATACCCACTAAAGGTATCACTGCTTCAAAGATGTCTCCTAAAATTTCTGAGAAACTTTCTCTTTTGTATCTGTTCAAATGTTTGCTGATTTCAAATGAACCTTCGGCATTTCTGTCAACATGAAATATTTTTGGAAAAACTAATCCTACAAAACATGTCCCATACCAGTGATCAGGGAGGTTGTAATAAGCTTTATCTCCACAAACAAAATAAATCCCAGGAAAAATTCGGTCTTTGCCACCTTTGAATCCCCAACCCCCCATGATTTGATAAGTGCCCTCACAATGACTTGCACCCACAAAATAGTTGTCGAATAAAGTATTATCTCTTCTAATGCAAAATTTACCACTAATTGGTTTATCTATGTGAATAGCAGCATTTTCAAAAGAATTGCCATTAAGTTTTTCCGTCTTCTTTCTGCCAGAACTTGGATTTGGTCTGTTTAAGCATCTCATTTCTTTTATAAATTGCTCTTCTCTCCTCAACTAAGTTTAGGAAAGACTTTTCTTCAGATCTCAATTTACATGTCAAATTATTTCTAAATGCTTTGGAAGAACAATGGTTCAGGGTAGGCCTTAAGAGGTCCTTAGCGAGGAATAGAACAGAGAGCGAGTGCTTAATAAGTCGCTGGGGAGCAGAGGTAGTAGGTATTGGTAGGAGTTTTTTTATTTTACTCTCTTTTCTTAAGGGTATACATAAATAATTATACTGTATTGCAGGTGCTCAAGTGAATAGTACGGTGCAGGACGTGACATAAGTGATCAAAGTGAACGAACTGTCACACAACAACAACAAGGATAAAAACACAACAATTATATACAAATAGAACGGGTGAAATTCCTTGGGTGGGTCGACGGCGTTTCGATCTATATTAATCTAGATCATCATCAGGACAGATGAGCCTCCTGAAACTTGCCGGTGCTCTTTAAGGCAAGGATGATTAGTTGGCAATACAGTAGATGTTGCTGTACTCAATTTGAATTGTTTACTTAGTGAAAGCATGGATCTTCCACTGAAGGGAACAAGTAGCGCTCGGTCACATCTACTTTGCCGAGGGTCCTACTTGAATTTAAGGGGTTTAACTGTGAGAACCCGAAGTTAGTAGAAGGGGTTCGCTTAGCAAGGTCGCTTTTGCAGTGCAGCAGTCTTGGCGCCTGTAATTAATCGGGCGTCACGTCGTGGCAGTAGAAGGGAGTCCAGGTATCTCTTCCGCGATAGGTGAGCTATCGCGGAAGAGATACCTGGACTCCCTTCTACTGCCACGACGTGACGCCCGATTAATTACAGGCGCCAAGACTGCTGCACTGCAAAAGCGACCTTGCTAAGCGAACCCCTTCTACTAACTTCGGGTTCTCACAGTTAAACCCCTTAAATTCAAGTAGGACCCTCGGCAAAGTAGATGTGACCGAGCGCTACTTGTTCCCTTCAGTGGAAGATCCATGCTTTCACTAAGTAAACAATTCAAATTGAGTACAGCAACATCTACTGTATTGCCAACTAATCATCCTTGCCTTAAAGAGCACCGGCAAGTTTCAGGAGGCTCATCTGTCCTGATGATGATCTAGATTAATATAGATCGAAACGCCGTCGACCCACCCAAGGAATTTCACCCGTTCTATTTGTATATAATTGTTGTGTTTTTATCCTTGTTGTTGTTGTGTGACAGTTCGTTCACTTTGATCACTTATGTCACGTCCTGCACCGTACTATTCACTTGAGCACCTGCAATACAGTATAATTATTTATGTATACCCTTAAGAAAAGAGAGTAAAATAAAAAACTCCTACCAATACCTACTACCTCTGCTCCCCAGCGACTTATTAAGCACTCGCTCTCTGTTCTATTCCTCGCTAAGGACCTCTTAAGGCCTACCCTGAACCATTGTTCTTCCAAAGCATCTCGTTACCCCAGGTTCTACTGTATGGGGTTCCCTTGTTTTTAACAAACAAATTATTTCTAAAAGCATATTCATAGGTAAGTTCATTTGTTACAATAAAGAATTCCCTCATCTGTTTGGCTTGCTTGTGTTTATTCAAGCTTTTCTAAATTATCAGGTTTGCAAAAAATTTCGTCATAATTAGAATAGTAATATTCTAAACGACCAGTTTGATAAAATAAGCTAGCTATCACACTGCAGGTTATGCCATAAGTAAGAGGAAGCATATTATAGGTAACTCCCTCCGAAACAGAAGCAGGTAATTTCACAGAAATGTAACAATCTTTCACCTCCATGACCTTTACATATTCAGCCAGGAGTCTTGAAAAAGTATTGCTAGAAAAATCACCAACAGATCTATCTTGATGAATCTCAGGATTATGATCAATAACTCTGTTAGTTTTGCCACTTGCACTATGTTTGTCTTGTTTAACTGAAGCTTTGCTTGTCATGTTGACCTTGTACATTTCTTTGTCAATTCCAAAAGGGAAAACGACAGCTAAAACTAACCAAAGCAAGATTATTAGGACCACACAAATCAAAGACATCTTACAGCATCTCTTGAAGATGCAACATCTTGAACTATTATTTACAAAAACGTAAGGCATTTTCACTAAGTTTGCAAAGAAAACAAAAACAAAAATTTAAAAATGTCTAATTTTTCTAAAATTCTAACACCCCCCTTTTTAATTTTTTTTTCAAACCCTCAACCTTCTAACAGTTTTTTTTCGACCTTACGTCACAATTCTTTTTCAGCTAACACAATTTCTTCGTCTTTGTGTCACCTAACACAATTTCTTCAGCCTTATGCCAAAAACGGAAACCCTAAATTTAAACTGAAAATACTTCACTCGTTGTCACTATTGTCATCTATTTCTTCCTGACTGCTACTATTAATCTCCACTACAGGTGGAATAATTATATAAATCCATTCAGGTGACTTATATTTCTGATTTGGTTTCACAATTCTCTTTGCCCTTCTATTAATGACCTCTATTTTCTTTCCTGGTTCAGTTTTCTTTTCACGATCTTTTTGACTTGATATTTCATTGATCTGTTCTTTTGATCTGTGTACCAATTTGAATTTCAGGCCTTCATTTTCTTCTGGCCAATTATCACCTTTCCTTGGTAATTTCTTCTTTGGCTCAGTCACATTACACTCTGTTCTCTAAGCTCTTTTTCTGAAATTTCTTATTTGAGAATCTTCATCACTCTCATCAGTTTCACTGTCAGAAATTTGAATTCTAGATTCAGGTACTTCTTTACTTGGCAGCTTCACTCCGTTAGGAACTTCATCCTTATAGCTGGTACTTGGTAATTCGTCTTCTTCTTCTTCGATTACCTTCAACTTCCCAGTTTCAGAATTCCTGTTACTGCTTTCAGAGCTTCTTTTCTGTTTTTCAATACTCTCCTGATCTTGATTCACAACTTGATTGAACTCTTCTTCTGCTTCTTTTTCTAGCAGATCTTCATCATTTTCTGAGTCTAATGTCACAATTTCCAAATCTTTTTCATTCAAGACTTGTTTTCCATTCAAACTTTCCAGATATCGACCTTCCTGTCGATCTTCAGGATCTGGATTTCTTTCAGGTTCTTCTTCAGAATCTGAATCAGCAGTTGTGTCACTCTCTTCATCAGAATTTTCAGGTGTAGGTACACGAATAGTGTGACTTGCATGTATCCACCGCTTTAATCCTTTGCACTTCACCGCATTTGTTGTAACAAGAAAAAGCTGTCTTGCTTTCTGCCACCTGGGTACTAGACAGTTTCTTCTTCGATGAACTTTTGTCCTGACCCAGTCACCTGGTAACAGATCATGTGCTTGTTTTTTTTCTCTTGTTTGCACTTCAGTTCCCACCTGATTAGACACAGAAGTCACGACATCAGATACATTCCTGCAATACTCCAAAATGGCGCTATCATTAATAGTCATCAATCTCCCTACAGGAATAAAAGCCTGTCTCAAAACTCTGCCCATGACAATATCATGTGGACTTAAACCTGTCTTTTTATCAGGTGTACTTCTCAGATACATCAGAACAAGTGGAAGGGCATCTGTCCACTTCATACCTGTTGCTAGGCACATTTTCCCAATTCTGTTCTTTATAGTACCATTCACTTGCTCCACAACACCTGAAGCTTCTGGTCTATATGCACAATGGAGCTTCTGTTCTATATTTAAAGCTTCACAAATCAATTTTAACAATCTGTTTTCAAAATGCTTTCCACGATCACTCTCCACAGTCACAGGGAAACCGTACCTAGGTATAATCTCCCTTAAAAGCAATTTTGCAACAGTCATTGAATCATTGTGACGTGTGGGAAACGCTTCAACCCATCTTGAAAAAAGACAGATTATTACCAGAACATAATGCAATTTATTATGAGGTGGCATTTCAATTAAATCCATTTGGAGCCTAGTAAAAGGACCACCCTCCCGTCCTATGGTTCCCATGCTCACAACTGTTTTTCTGTTGGGGTTCATTTGTTGTGAAACCAAACACCGTTGACAGAGAGACTCTGCAATAATTCTAAACTTTGGATTGAACCAAGTCTCTCTGAAAAGTCTGATCATAGAATCTCTTCCAATATGTGCCTGACCATGATACATCCTAGCCATATCAGCAATCATGCTATTTGGTAAAACTGTTCTGCCATCTTTGTAAGGCCAAACTCCGTCCTCATCTCTCTGTCTACATTCTGCTTTCAACCATGGATTTTTCTCCTCGTCACTTGCTTCATCTTGTAAATCTTTAACTCCCTGCCATGTTTCAACTACTGATGTTAGCATGAGTGAATTTGAAACATGTTCATCATTCCTTTCCCGATTAATGGCTAAATTGTTTCTTTCGCAATATTTCGCCATCTCATCTGCGAAGGCATTTCCTTTGGAAATGAAATCCTCACCTTTTTTGTGAGCTGAACATTTTACAACAGCAATCTTTTCTGGTAATTGAATGCCATCAAATAATCTCTTAATCAGTTTTGCATTTCTGATAGGAGTACCTGCAGAAGTTAAATAACCTCTTTGGGACCAAAGCTGTCAGTTATTATAGTGATTTTCAAATGTATTGCTTTTTCACAAGCACGAATCAAAGCAATCAGTTCCGCTACTTGAGCTGAACGAACTCCTGTGAGACATGATGCTTCAATCACCGTAGCAACTGTACAGACAGAATATGCTGCTCTCAGAAAACCCTCTTCTATTCTTACACAAGAGCCATCAACAAAGTAAACAAAGTCTGACTCAGGCAAAGGAACATCTTTAATGTCTTGTCTAGGTTTCGTGCAGTATTCCAAGACATCTAAACTCTCATGGTCGATGTCATTTTCATTTCTGATTTCAGTTTCTGTACCATCAGGCAATAATGTAGAAGGATTTAAATTTACACACCTAGCTATTTAAACATTATCTGATCCCAGAATAATCTTTTCATATTTGGTAAGCCTGTTACTTGTTAGGTGCTGCGTTTTACTTCTGGTAAGCTGAATTTCAACTGAATGAGGTACATAAACTTTTACAGGAAATCCCATGATGATTCCCTCACTTTGCTCAGGACTCACACTGGTTGCAGCTACTGCTTTTAAGCAGCCTGGTAATGCTTTTGCAACAGGATCAAGTACTGCTGAGAAGTATGCAATTGGCTTTCTCAGTTTTCCATGTCTCTGAATTAACACAGACAATGCACATCCTTCCCTTTCACTGCAATACAGCTCAAAATTCTTGTCGTAATCTGGCATGCCTAAAGCAGGACCTTCACACAAGCTTCTTTTTAGCTTCTCAAAAGCTTCCATTTCAATTTCTGTGAGAACAATTGGATCTTTTATATCTGATTTTGTCAGTCTCTGCAGTGGTTTCGCAATTACCGAAAATCCACTAATCCATTGACGACAATACCCAACCATTCCTAGAAACATTCTGACCTGTCTCTGTATTTTTGGAGGTAGCATTCCCTGAATCATTTTGATTCTCTTAATTGTCACTTGTCTGATCCCTTCTGCAATTCTGTGACCAAGGTATTTTACCTCTTGTTTGCAAAACTGTAATTTTGCAGGTGACACTTTATGTCCCTCATCTGCCAAGGGATTCAAAAGAGTGATCGTATCTGTGACACAATTATCTCGTGTTTTTGCTGCAACGAGTAAATCATCAATGTATTGGACCAATGTCAATTTTCCTGGCAAATTTAAATTCTCCAAAGATTTCTTTAACAACTGATTAAAGATAGATGGACTCTCTGTATACCCTTGAGGGATACGACACCATGCTAGTGTACGACCTTGGAACCTGAAAGAAAAGATTTGCTCGCTGTCTGGATGCAATGGAACAGTAAAGAACGCATTGCAAAGGTCAATGACAGTATACCATTCTGCATCATGCGGAATTTGGTAAAGAATCACTGCTGGGTTTGGAACAACTGGACAACATGGAACAACTATCTGGTTAACCCTTCTCAGATCTTGAACTATTCTGTACGTTCCGTTTGGCTTTTTAATCCCCATAATCGGTGAATTACAAAGACTGCTTTCAATTTCTTTTAGAACACCTTGTTTTATGTATTTCTCAATTACAGGTATGACACCTTCAATTGTTTCTGCTTTCATTTTGTACTGAGGAATGTTTGGAAATTCAATTCCTTGTTTCACTGTAATTTTAACAGGATCGACATGTCTCATCAAGCCCATCTCATTTCCTGTTAAGTCCCAAATTTCAGTTTTGACTGTCTTTTTCAATTCATCTGGAAGATTATCTTTTTCAAATATAGGAAACAATTTACTTTCCTCTACTTCAACCATCAACATTGTTAATTTGTAAAGCCCATCTTCCTCAAAAGTCTGTAGCTCAATTCCCTCGGGTGAGCAATATATTTTACAGTTCATCTTGCATAGGATGTCTCTTCCTAGCAAGTTTACAGGACTGCTGTTGCAAACTACAAACCTGTGTTTGTCTTTAAATTTGCCAATTTCTACCTTCACAGGCTCTGTCAAATCTGTTTTAATTTGCTGATTAGCTACGCCAACTACTTGGATAGTGTCACCAGAGAGAGGCAGGTTTTCAATTTCCACTGATCTAACAGTAGAACGGGTAGCACCAGTGTCCACAAGAAAAGTGATTTCTACATCATTCACTTTACCATTTACAAATGGACCAGACTTGTCAACCTCAAGAGTGGCTCCAAGTACACACTCTTCCTCCTCTCTCAGGCACCGTCATAAGTAATCCTCTGAATCACTTCCTCCATTTTCTGTCATCAAAAACTGTCCAGAAACATTTGGCACATTCACTCTTTTTGGTCTGGTTACCTGATCACCTCCGCTGAATCCTGTTTCCGAATTATACCTTTGACCACCTCCACAGTTAGGAAGAGGAGGTTGTGAAATTTGACTTTACTGATTTGCTAACTTTCGCTGTAGCTGTTGCTGCAGATTCAACTCATTTAGTTGTCGCTGTAGCTGTTGCTGCAGATTTACATCATTCTGCACCTGTGGATTTAATGATGTATTTTTTAAAATTTTGGGCGGATTTTTACACTCGCGCTTCCAGTGTCCAATTTCACCACAATTAAAACAAGGCAATTTCTGTTTCAACTCCTCAACATTAACATTAAATTTTGGCTTATTAAAATTACCTTTAAATTTTCCTTGACCCTGATTCTGATTAAAATGTAAATTTTTATTCTCCAAATTAGCAATCTGCTGCTCTGCTACCTTCACCTGTGCCCACATTGCCTTCTCCTTTAATTTCTTTTGTCTGGCATCAATTTCATCACTGCAGTATTTTGCCTTTCTCAATATGTCGTCAACTGAGAGTGATTGCCAACCAACAATATTATTTTTAATCATCTCACCAATTTCAGGTCTAAGACCATAAATAAATCTGTAAATAAAGTGGCTCATGTCCTTTTCATTTAATTCTTCATAGCCACTGTACTGTTTGAAAACCAACAGTAATCTTTCATAAAATGAATGAACAGATTCCTTTGGCTCCTGATTTGTTCTGTCAATTTTAACCCAATCAACTTCTTTTAGAGGAATCTTTTCTTTCAACCAGTAAATTACTTTGTCATATAATCCCATGACTTCTGATGATGGAGCACCTGTTGCTGCATCTCGAGCTGGTTCTACTTTTGGCCAACTTACAGCAATTTTACATTCTGTCCAAAGATCTGATGGGACAACAATGTCAAAGAATCCATCAAGATCAATCCACAGAACTTTTGACACTTTAATGAATCTTTCCACCTGTCGATACCATTCTACGGGCTTTTCTCTCAGCCGAGGAAAATCATTTGTGAACAACAAAATGTCTTAATGATCAGGGTTAGGGAGGAGGAATGAATGTCCTATCGATTCCCCAAATTATATACAATTAATCAAAAGGTGGATAGGACACTTGTAACCACGTTACACGGAGGTATATTAGATAACCCTCATAAACGCTGTGTATTGATCGTGCGGTTTATATCTTTTTCTCCGCCCCACACTCGCGTTGTGGCATTTATCATCGGGTTAACTAATGTGCTTCATGCCCGCCTCACCCAGAGGCATTCTCTAGTGTTGCGTGGCAGTATCCAGAGCAACTCCGTGCTAATGCCCTCACATGAAGGTTATAGTTAAAAAACTTCTAGTCTCCATGCAACCAATGGACTTTTTATTTTGTTGGATGGATGACCACTTAAAAAATGGTGGGTATGCTAGACAAACCGCGTAACTAGGTCTGTTGCATATCGCTTGAACATACAAAAAAACGTCGACATGTTTCAGCTCCTTATGGCCCAGCCGGGTCTGTGGAGCCTTCGTCAGGACAGAAAGGTTTAAAAGTTACTTACACGATTTGTGCAGTATATCTGGGTTATTTGATTTTCTTACCCACAGTTTTTCTCGGTATTCCTCACCTAAAAAATAGTTTTAGTAGTATTAAGATCATTGTCATGTTTAGAGAGGAGTTGGTGTGGCTAAAAAGAAACATGATTATGTTTATAAACACATATTATTTACTCTTAGAGGAATGTGTGTGGCGAATTACAGTAGAGAGCGACATAGATCATTTTACATAGATTATTCAGCATAGTTCTCATATTGTTCAGTACAGGAGTGTTAAGTATCTAGAAACGCCATCGTAAGGAAACTGGGTTATAGGTAGTTATCCTCACAATGCATATTTGCTAATGACCAAAGTACATGTTTTTTTTTTTTTTATGAAAGTGCACGATCTAAAGGACACAAAAGGGCACATTTTGGGGCATACAGTGGCAATATTACTCGTACTATTTGTTAATCATACTTTTTTGTAAAGAGGTTGGCGACTCCTTTACCTTATTTTGTGGTGATCTCTCCCGGAAAAAACACTGTTTGGATAGAAAAGAGGGAGGGGCACACAAAGAAACTGGGCATTTCAAAATACCGGATACATGTTATAAAGACAATTACATTTTCGAGTCCGGATATAAAAGTTTTTACCTTAGTTTCTCAAACAGTAATCGTCCTCAGGGGGGAAGGACTGCTTCGTCCCAGGCTGTGTTTAAAAAAGGGGGAGACAGTTGGAAGCTTTATCCTAACATAATACACACGCCACGGGGATTTTTTGCGCTAGGCGCCATTCTTACCCGCGAGGAAGTTTGATTCCGCGTCTGGTGCTGGCTCTGCCCCCTGGACGCGGAATCAGCAGATCCCGCGGTATCAGCAGATCCCGCGGTATTTTCTAGACATCCGGACTACGGAGATAGAGAGAGGACTAAAATCCACAACGTTAGTACTCTCCAACGTTGCTAGTGTGTTATTGGATTATAAGCCTGTCATTATAAATGTACACAGTTCTGCCATTACAAATCTAAGGAGGGTATGTTATGAAACGGAGCTATACACACAATCATTAAGGGAATAATTCTTTACAAAAACGGTAAAGGGATATTAATCGAGTATTAATAAGCCAGTGCCAATGAATTGTCAATATTTTCAAAATATTCGATCATATTTTTCAAACATACCAAGTTGGGTTATCGTGAGAAATGGTGCCACGAGATGTCATCATTCAAACCATGTTGATTTGTTTTTAATCTGCCCACCCAACGTTGTTCTTTTTCATACAGAATTTTTTCTGCATTTGCGGTACCTTCTTGTAGCTTTTCAATGACTGTCCATTTTAGTTCATCAACGTTGTGACCTACCTCTATGAAGTGGGTGCATAATTTTGTGGTACTCTTTTTTAACCGGATATTGCTTTTGTGTTCTCCAATCCGTAGCTTTACTTTTCTGCAGGTCATCCCTATGTACTGTTTTCTGCAGGGACATGTTATCATGTAGATGACCTGTGATGAATTACAGTTAGTATGTTGTTTTTGGGTCCAGTTCAAGGTTGGTGTTAATTGTAGGTTTTTTGATGTAGTTGTTGATTTGCATACCGAACAAGTGCCACATGGATAATGCCCTGTCACTGGCATCATATGCAGATCTCTTATCTGTCCTGTCAGAGTTCGATTTTTTGGACGTGTATGTACCAACATGTCACGTAAGTTCTTAGTACGTCTGTTTGCAAAACGTGGCTTCGGCCAATCGAATTTGCCTGTGTGCAGAATGTGCCAATTTTTATTGATCAGTTTGTTGACATTATACGTTGCAGGGCAGAATGTCGTGACGCATGTCATAAGATCTTTGTTAGGTTCCTTAGGGTGCGTTTCCAAAAGACATTCTCTAGGTTGATTTTTCGCTCTTTTGCGGCATTTCGATATTATTGATGGTTTGTAGTCACGTCTTAGAAGTCTCTCGCTGAGTTCTTTTGATTGTTCACAGTAATCACTCCCTTGGCTACAGTTTCTTTTCAGTCTTAAAAATTGACTGTATGGAAGATTGTCTCTTAAGGGTTTTGGATGGTAGCTCTTATATGATAACAAACTGTTCTTAGCCGTTGGTTTTCGAAATGTTTTTGTCTCCACTTGTCCATTTTTGATGTAGATTGTAAGGTCCAGAAAATAAATGCTTGTGTTATTTGAAGTAAAAGTAAACTTGAGCCATTGGTCCCTGGTGTTAAGCCAATCGATGAATGATTTTATGTCCTTGTCATTTTGCCATATTAGCAAAATGTCATCGATATAACGTTTCCAGTAGAGTATACTGGAAACGTAGGGGTTTGCATCGGTCAGGACGTTGGTGGTTTCAGATTGACTAACGTAGAGCCCGGCTACCGAAGGGGCAAAGGCACTACCCATCGATGTGCCATGGCTCTGTAAAAAAAGTTGACCATCAAATTCGAAAAATAATTCCGTCAAGGCTAATCGACAGCACTCGAGTATAAAGTGTCTAGGTGTTTGATAGTTCCATTCCTCCATGAAAAGTACATCCTCAAGCATTTCCAATGTCTCTTTTTGTGGTAAGCTTGTGAACAATGACTCCACATCTAATCCTACCAGAATCATGGTATTTTGATCGAAGGGCATATTTCTCAGCTGGTTCAGGAGGTCTCGTGTATCTTGCAGATATGTATGCCCGTGGCGTGTGTATTATGTTAGGATAAAGCTTCCAACTGTCTCCCCCTTTTTTAAACACAGCCTGGGACAAAGCAGTCCTTCCCCCCTGAGGACGATTACTGTTTGAGAAACTAAGGTAAAAACTTTAATATCCGGACTCGAAAATGTAATTGTCTTTATAACATGTATCCGGTATTTTGAAATGCCCAGTTTCTTTGTGTGCCCCTCCCTCTTTTCTATCCAAACAGCATTTTTTCCGGGAGAGATCACCACAAAATAAGGTAAAGGAGTCGCCAACCTCTTTACAAAAAAGTATGATTAACAAATAGTACGAGTAATATTGCCACTGTATGCCCCAAAAATGTGCCCTTTTTGTGTCCTTTAGATCGTGCACTTTCATTAAAAAAAATTGTGTAAGTAACTTTTAAACCTTTCTGTCCTGACGAAGGCTCCACAGACCCGGCTGGGCCATAAGGAGCTGAAACATGTCGACGTTTTTTTGTATGTTCAAGCGATATGCAACAGACCTAGTCACGCGGTTTGTCTAGCATACCCACCATTTTTTAAGTGGTCATCCATCCAACAAAATAAAAAGTCCATTGGTTGCATGGAGACTAGAAGTTTTTTAACTATAACCTTCATGTGAGGGCATTAGCACGGAGTTTCTCTGGATACTGCCATGCAACACTAGAGAATGCCTCTGGGTGAGGCGGGCATGAAGCACATTAGTTAACCCGATGATAAATGCCACAACGCGAGTGTGGGGCGGAGAAAAAGATATAAACCGCACGATCAATACACAGCGTTTATGAGGGTTATCTAATATACCTCCGTGCAACAAAATGTCTTGTCTAGACCAGGGAACATGAACATAACCACCACCTGCAATTTCTCTCATTGGATACTGATTAGCCATCCTTTCTCTTTTTTCTTCCTCTTTTTTTTTGGTCCACTTCACTCTCCATTTGCTTAAGTCACCCAATTTTTTAATGTACACAATCAAATCTTTTATATGCATAATTCTTCCCATTGTATTGAAATTATCAATGTCTTTTTCAGTGAAATCCAATCTGTAATGTTTTCCCAAATTCTTCTACCTGCTCAAATCAATCTCTAATTCTGCAGCCAATTGTTCTAATTGATCATATTTGTTTTTCGTTTTCCATTGTACACTTTTGCAAATGAATAGCAATTCATCATCTTGATAATGCTTCAAACTGTCAGGACCAATTGTACCAATAATTAATTCCTCCAAATCTGCTTTTAGTCTAGCAACATCAAGCTTTGAGGATGAATCTGATTTTTCAACACTTTTTTTCTGGAGATTCGATATCTGATTCTGCACCCATTGGTGTTCTGCATGATAAACCTGGATTAAAAGTTAAATCAAACATCTTTATTTTTTCTCGATGAATTTCAGTTAATTCTGAGTAAAATTTTCAGCCACTTTTTGAATTTCTGCATTTAATGGAATTGTTAAACCTGGCTGTTTAATTTCATCTTGATCAAAAACAGGCTGAACAGGACCAATCGTTACTGGAACTGTTAATGCTTCCATGCCTTTAGTTAACTGTCGAATTAATTCTTCTTTTGATCGTAAATATTCTGAAGTATTTGGAGCTTCCTCATCTCTGCCAACACCCATTAAACTTCTGGAAGGAATCTCATTTCTTGAAACTGGAGTTTCATGAAAAATTCGACTTACACCAAATACACTTGAATTATTTCTCGTCTCTAACCTTTCAGGAGTTTTAAAAGATTCAGAATTATTCGGGTATAATTTGGGTGTTTCGCCATTTAATGGAGGTGCACTTGGTGTGGTTCCTGTAGAAACCATCGGGGTAGACCATGAACAAGCTGGTTTTAAGGGAGTCTTTTTTTTATTTGTCATGTAAATTTCTTCTAAAACTGGATCTTCTAAATCACTTTCTTCAATATTATTTTTCTTTTGAGTAATCTTTTGACCTGGTATTTCAGTAATCATTTCTCTCACTGGGTAAAGACCATCACACATGTCTGCCTGTCTCCATCGTCGCATTCTATCTTCATGAGTTTCTCTAAAAAAAAATTATGATTTTGGGTGTCTTTTTATACCACTGCTTTCTCATTGTAATTCATACATCTCATCTTCCCATTCAACTAAAGCTTCGAATTGAGTAGGTCTAGGTCTCGGCACACAAGCCATCATCTTTTCTCTCAAGTTTTTCAAAATTCTCATATTAAATGAGCCATCTTCCGGCCAAGCTAAAACACCGTCATTTTTGTATAATCCATCCATACATCAAACCAAAGGCAAGTATGATAACCATATTCACCTTCCATATAGGCTGCGGGTGTTTTATACTTATGAAGTAACTTTCCACCTCGAGTCATAATTTTCTTATCAGGAGAAAGTAAATTTTTCAATTTCTGAAGCAATGTAAGCTTCTTTTCCTCTTTTCTGTAATAATAACTCATGTTTTAATCAAATTTGTTTAACTTAGAATGTTCGTAAATGTTCCCTGGTTGTTCCGCTAATTCAGCCAATCCGTGCGCGAAACACACCAACAAGCCAATCAGGTTGAGTTATGTCACCAACTTACTCAACCAATAAAATTGCTGTTTTTCACAAAAGCCAATCAGCTAACAGTTCGTCGGAATCACGTGAGATAATCAGTGCGCTAGCTGCGACGTATGTTAACCAATCACAGCGCGAACCTGTGACGTACACAGCTGCTGCAGTTTCTCGTGTCTCACTCCTAGTGCTCACCCCTCCTTCACAAAAACTTTTCACAGCGCCATTTTAAGAAAACTTTTTCAATGAATTTCAATTAATACCAACAGAAAGAACAAACCATTTGTCTGTTTCTCTAAATAAAGTGACAGCTTTTACAATCATACAAGTATTCTTTTGCGTGGAATAGACGACGCTATTCTCACAGAATATTCAATCGTTGATAAAGTAAGACTACTCTACCCTTCTAACAGGTAATAACAAACTCGTTTCCCTCAGAATGCACATAAAGTAGCAATTCAAAGTTTGACTCGAACGGAATTACAAAATCATTCACGCACTTTCAAACTGAAAGTTTCCCTAACCATACATACATGAAATCTTGGCAGGACTTTAACCAGCCATAGAAATCCTCATTTGCCAGTAAGATTAGATGATGCTAATTTACCCTTCACTCAAGTTTGAATAAATTCTATTACTCTTTTCACAGTGAGTTTTAAAGCAGGCTCTTAGTCCCTATACTCGAAAGCTACGATTTCATACACAATCCTCACTATACATTCTACCTAACACACCTAAAATCCCTAAACTTGTGTTGTACGCCCATAACACTAGTGATAACAATACCACTATTTTGAAACAGAACAAATGCACTGTGTAACTTCACTTCTCGTTACACCACTCAAATGCCGCGGCAAGCTAAGAATTTTCACACTGCTGGAAAAATCCTTTCGATAACATATAACAGTTTAAACAAACTTAACATATGTTAAACATCGATCCTATGCAATTACCATGTAGCATGTCAGTTACCATAGCAACCGTTCCTCTGCTACCAAGGAAATTGTTCCAGCGCCCCTATAGAAAATATGTCATAGCAGCACTACCCAACTCTACAATACTCACCATTAATCATAAATCACTCACAAGGCCCATAAACTAATAAAGACATATTTTGAGCAACTGAATCATGTGACCTAATTAATAAATCCTTATTTACAAAATATATATACATTTATATACAACTGCGGTATACTGACTTTACCATAGTTTAATAATTTTCCATTTAATTAAGCCACACAGGTGATAAGATCTGCTGATGGTAACTAAAATCTTGAAATAACAATGCTAGCTTGTATTTTCAAAAAATCTTATTTATTAACTATTTATTCAAAGATAAGTGCATCTTTATTAGAATCTTTATTATTCAAGCAGCATGGTTTGAGGAATTGCAAATTAGTTTGACAGTTTCCAAGCAAAATCAAATAGCATGTTTAAAGAAGAATAAACAGTTTTTCATCACCTAGACCCTATTTCCCTGTCTAAAATTCACTTTACCTAAAATGAAAATTGTAAAGTCATATAGCCCTATTGATTCTTACGTGCTCCAAAGAAGTCCGTCAGCACGCCACGCCCATCTGGATTTGGAAAGCGAGAAGAACCCACTCCCTCCAAAGGGGTCAGTTTTTATACCTTTCTAACTAACTAATCTAAGTAAAATGAATACTTTTCTCTGTCATCCAGAACTCTGATTGGCTGTCAAACGACAGACCACATTAAGGGGCACATTATGATGGCGTACGGACATGAGTCCGACCGCCACCATAGAGTAGGAGGGAACCTCCGCATGGGCTGCGGAGTTCCCTCCCGTGCAATTAGGATGTGACCGCCACCCTGGCGGTCGCATCCTCTATTTTTAACATTGCGGCGGGTGTGGCTTCAAGCTGCACCCGCAGCAATGTTAAAAATGCACGCATTGCATTTGTATGTAGAAAGTGGCATGCACCGCGCAGTGCCTGCCGCTTTCTGCATACAAATGCAGGGGGGTACCATAGGTACCCCCCATGTGCACCCCCACCCCCCCTTCACCTAGGGGGCCCGCAACGGGCCCCCGCAGTGAAGTTACACATGCGTTTCCACGGCGGAAAAGCCGCCGCGGAAAAGCATGTTTCAGAGCCCATCCTAATCTGGCTGACGGTGTCTGAGAGACACCGTCACCATATTAGTGCTTTTCCGCCGCGGTTGTAAGCCAACCGCGGCGGAAAAGCTGCGGACGGAAACCTGGACCCACCAGCCATCCTAATGTGGCGGTGGGTCTTTGGTAGGTCCGCAGAGGATTTTCCGCATCCTCCGGGCCGGCGGTGGCTTCCGCCGGCCCGGAGGATGCGGAAAATCCTCCATCGTAATAGGCCCCTTAGTCATCACATTTTTGAAGCCCAGTTCCGACTCTCTCTTAGAGTCTATTGTCCCTTATCCTCGTGTCACGTAGCTTCCTTCAATTTGCAACAACTAAAAATTTTTGTCCGTGACTTCCTTAGCTTGACAATCTCTCTGCCGGTTCCTGACCTTGGTCAAGCCGACCAAGAGTACGAATAATTCTTTTATTCAATTAAGTTTGTATTTTCTTCTTTTTAAAACACAGCAGAAACTTTCCACACTGGGCTCTTGCTTTTTCTGAGCAGGATTTTGCCAACTGCATAATAAGATGTGCTAGGCCTCAAGCCTCTTTTTCAGTAACTAGTATATAAACAAACACAAAAGAATAATTAATGCAAGAATTAGAAATCATTCTGTTACCCACCCACCTTAGCTAATTATTAACCCATTAGTCTAAGTTACTTAGCAGAAGCAAATAAAGTAACAAACAGATTTGTGCAACATTTAAAACGAAAGACAAAACATGAGCACATGTAAATAAGCACATGCCATTAATAAAAACAGCCGCATTTAATTCTGACAGCACAATAGACAGGATTATTTTTTATTATTTCTCACATGCAAGCACTTTGCACATAATGCACATATATGAGCACACATATTAGTTTCCCGCGTGTAATGATCTGTAAGTTTAATCTAGGTTGATTAGTGTTTTTCACTGCACACATAATTAATATTATTATTCATTATGGAAGTTTAACTTTGCGAGCTGAAATAAATATATTTCTAAATCTTGCTCCATCACCAGTAATTGGATTCTACTGCATCTTCTCTCATGACCATAGTTGAGCATATTCAAGATTTTGTCCCGATCGTCTCCCTTTCCTCCCTCACCACACCACACCACATCTCATCAATTACCTTCCCCTAGCACCTCTTCCCATTACTTAATTTCTCCCAGCACCTATTTACTCTCAAATATTCTTCTCCTTCCTTACAGAATTACTCCCAATACATAAGAAACGGTTTTCTCCCTGTTATTGGCTATTGCATTGATAGGCACAGCTTAATGCACAACCAAGAAAATGTTAAGACAATAACTTCCCCTTGTTTACTTCTGCTAAAATCATTCCATCACACAAACCCTTCCCACATGTTCAATTGCTGTTTGATTTCTCCTGTAACTTTCTCCACCTTTTTCAACTCAAGTAAGTCTTCAGCTTGCTACAGCCAGTTCGTCACAGGAAAAAGCCACCCACCTCGCTTTTAAGTAAGCCAATACTCTGCTAAAGCTCTAGTTCTCTACAAGTTTAACTACAGCCTCCTCCACTAAATCAATCTTTCCCCATTGAAGGACTCCCTAGTTACCATGCAAGCATGAATGGAAAACAGGGCCTACCTAAAGCTGAACTCCACAAAGGTAGAATGTATGTGTATACACACCATCAGTGGATGCAAACAACAACAGGTAAAAGGATGGCTCTCAAAAATTAATTTGGATGGCTTTAAGCCGCGACTCATCAGCAATGGTGTGCATATAAAATATCGAAGTCAGAATATTGATGGCACAAAATATTGAGGCCCAATTATTGAAAAAAATATCAACAGCTAAGTAAGACTAGATTTTCTTGGCCAAACTCCATATATATATACCGAAATACATGTACATATGTCCTCAAGGTAAGTAGATGTGGAGTAAGTGATAGTAAATCTTTATGTCCCTATATGCACATGCTTTTTGACATTTTTTCCCACAAGTGTCTGTCCTCGATTTTCTTGTATGTTGATTTTCTTCATGTCGATATTCAATAGTACAATTGCCAGCAACAATCTTTGCAGTTCCTCATAGGCAGCCACCTCAGCTTCAGAACCCACACTGCACACGGGATGAAGACTGAAGTTCACTAACTGACCCAACTCTGCAAAGCGAAGACCTTCTTACTGGAAGAATTGATTAGAACAACCAGTGTTGTCAATTATCTTATGTCCATGGAGAAAGTGCCCTGTTAGTTGAGGTTCAAGAGATCTATGTGACGCCACTAAAAACAGCCTACATTCAGTAAGCTATCTCATCATGGTTCTTCAGATAAGTGGCAGATTCACACAGATGATGGGAGAACTCCATTAGTACCTACTACATACCTACTGAACATTCATGTCCTGCTGCATCATCTACCAGGAAGTCAACTTCAACACCGTGCCACACCATGAAACCAAGATCAAGCGGTCAGGCGGAACATGTACCATCAGTAAAATGGAGATTATGGAACACAGAATGTAGAAGATGAGATGCAAAGGATTCTCCTGCTCTGCTCCAGTCATGTATAATGTACAAATGTTTATTCATCATCCGACTACACCATTAAAAGCAATGCAATTGATCACAAATGAGTAAGTATGTCATATGATGCAATATAATACAATCACACAATACACATTGGATATACACATACATATATTTATATAATTGCCATATTTCATGATGGCTTCGTTAATGCCCTCTCATGTTTCATGAACGTACTCACAGTAAACATAACATGGATATTCTTCTCCTTCCAGATGGTTAAGATAGCCTCCCATCTGTTATCATTTGGCAGCTTTAAAAAAAAATTGGTCTTGGGTATTAACTTCTAAACTCTCTCTAGAAGGAGGCCATGAGGGGCAACAAGCTTGAATTAATCTCAGCCACTGGTAATTACGCATCCCAGTCCATCATTATTTTGCACCCCATGCCATCTCAGCATGGACCCAGACATATGCTAATTAGTCTTGACCCTGCTCCAATGGGAAGAGTCCAATCGAACTGCTGGGCCAGGTCCTTTCTGAACCAGAACACAAACAAACCAGTGCCGGTTTCACCCTTATTAGGGCTCATTAACTGGGTATAGCTTCGTTCCAGTGGCATAGTACTCATGAGACCCAGGTCTGGCCATACCCTTTCCCACCTTAGGCATCACACTGGAGTATACAAAAAGACTTCTAAAGTCAGCATGGTTTATGGAAATTATTTTATCTGCAACACATTTTTATAATCAACTTAGGGATGGATAGTCTTATTTACAAAATATAGAAGAGTGATAGGTCTATTAGACATGGTATCTCCTCTTACCTGTACCATTTTTAAATTGACATAATGACCCCTCTCTTCAAGGAACACGGTACTCTGTATGCATGTTTATTACTTGTATCAGGTTAGCAAATATCCCAACACATAATTTTGGAAAGAGCCTAAAGTTTGATTGGGTCTGCCTTGGAAGCTGTGAGGGAACTCAAACATTTTTAAAAACAACACTTTAGTACAAAATTTCTCCATGAATTCAAAATTGGGCATACGGATATCAACAGCATTAATTCTGAAGAAATGTTTTGTAAAATGATCAAACCATACCAGTGGGGCAACTGACCACTCCAAAATACATATTTACTGACGAGTCTCCAAGCCTACGGTTTCACAGAAATCTCTTTTGTTCACAATTTCAAGAAGGGTGTTCAATTTATCTAATTTCAATTCTCTCCACTAAGCTTTGAGAAATTATTTGTTGCTCGAATTTAAAAGGGCTGCCTTTTAACATCTAAAACCCAACATAGAAATATGTTTATACCCAATGGCACTTAGCTGCTTAACATTATATACAATACTGATCCAGAGGTAATTTCACGGTAATTTCTCAATGCAAAACATCATTTACCTCTAGTTTACCGCTTAAAGGTGATGGACCTTTGCCACTGTGTATCACTTTCAGAAGACTTTACCTAAACATGAAAACAATCAAATGCCAATAATACTTAGGGCAATAAAGAAAGTTTTAAAGGGGGGGGTTTCTAGTTAAAAGTTACGTTTCTCTGATTCTTTATTCATTAATCAATTTTCAATCCAGTTACAGAATTGAAAAATTGGAAAAATAGAATTAATACAGAACATATTACAGATTGCGTACAAGGCACTCCAGAAAGGAAGGAAATGAGGCATAATATATCAGTCAGAACTCAGAGTTTTAAGAAAAATATCATTCACGAGTGAGTTTTGCAAGGCTAATCAATAATTAATAATTGGCAAAAATCTCCCCTAAAGCGTAATAACTGCATAAGACAAATGAATCTTTTCAAAACCAGTTAGTCAAAAGCATCAAACATAAAGTTTAAGCATCAAAATCTGTCCTGATATCTCAGATGCTCTTTCTCTTCGCTCGTCTGTTCATCTCTGCTCCTCTGTGTCTCACACAGAGAGGCTGCCCTCCCTTCACAAGGTCACAGAAGAAATGTGATCTTCCAAAAAACAAGGCCAGCCTACACCTCCCTAAAATATGTGAACAAAGCCCCCTCCTCCCTCTGTGTCTCCTCGGACGCAATCTCCACCCAATCTGCACCCGCGACGTTCACGTACCTCACCCAAATGATGTCTGGTCAGATCTGTCCCTCTCCTCATCTCTCCTTCTGACACGCCCCCGATGGGGTCATTATTCATACCCTAATTCTTGGCTGACTATACTAACAATATTGCAGTTTCAGTAGAAACTCGCACTGTGATTGGTTGGCACGGGTGACATAGGGATCTTAGCATCCTGTTCTCATCGCAAGTCCAACCCATACCGGTTCTGACAATAGGGGCTTAATGCTAAGAACAATATACATAACATGTAGCATTAAGAACATCTCTTGCAACATCTTAAGCAACAAGTGCATCAATCAATTTCCAGGGATGACACTTTCCCACAAACACTGGTACATTGGCACGGTGACAGGAGTGTGCAGATCATTGTGGCCTTGACCCATGTGTCTTCACTTGAGGCACTTAGCAGTCCATGCAGCTGGCACATTCTTCTGCGCATGCATCTCTCATTCAGCACACTGCTAACAATTCTCAGCCATGCTGGATTCTTGGGCAGCCATTTTATTGTGGGCCCAAAATGTATACTAAAGTAAAACAAACACAAAAGAATATTACATTATTAAGTAAAGCCCAGTATGTTCAACTCCCACCATTCAAATGCCATGTATTCATTATTACCTCGCAAAAGGTATTAATGTAAAGCAGCGTTTCTATTATTTGTGCACAACATGCAAAATGTCCAATGTACAACATAGCATAAACATGTACTAGTGCAAATTTTCAAAGTGCAAACAGTTAATACATGCTGATAGCAACATGCTCATATGTTTTAGATAGCTTTCATGCAAAATGTGTTTGCCCCACATGTAGTGTTGGTGCATGGTTGATTAATTAATACAAATTATAAGAAAGATGTGTTATGAACTGAATATGCATTGCCTAAATATGCAATAAAGCCAAGGTCTCTTGAGACTGGGAACAGAGGGTGTAGACTACAAGGAAAAAGGAGCTGGTAGGAGAGAACACACATTCCATTCTTATTTTCAAGGCTGAGGAGGCCACAGTAAGCCTTCCAAAGGAAACTGAAATCACGAGTTTTTTTCTACACTGCAAAATGCCTGTTAATTCTGCACAATTATGTGCTGCTTTAAAAGTAAAAAAAAAACATTTCTTAAATTAAATGTACGTTCTATAGTGAGGTTAAATCTAAACTAAACACATTTTTTACCACCCTGGATTAACTAATTGAGCATGGGTTTTAAATGAAAGCATTTCAGACTGAAAGCATTTTGACCAGGCCTCATTTCATGTTTCATGTGTTTTACACTTGCACCAAAATCTGTGTGCCATTTTAAATGCAGTCTGTCTGAAACACAAAAACAAAGCAATCCCTGAATCTAGATTAAATCTGAGCTACATCAATATCACATGGCATTCTGGCATCAACTTCCACCTACGACCATCCCTCACCCACTTTGTTTCTCAATTAATTGATATTTTTTTCTGAAACCAATTCTTCACCATGTCAATGTGCGTAATCTAATATTAAACTTCATAATAAACATGTCCCAATTGCAGCTGAAGAATGTCGGAGAATAACCTGAATCCATCTACATTGCTCTTAGGCCGGACCATTCGTTTAAAGATATAATATCTCTGCTTGACCCTGAAGCTGGTACAAACAACAATCTTGGTTACTTTCAGTTTCAGAACAGGTGTCCAACACCAAGCAGTAACGAAAAAATAACCTTCTAGAAGAGAGAAATTAAATCCGGTACAATTTGATCTTCCAGATGCGCACCCTGGTGGTCCTTTGTTAAATCTTTCATGAAGTTCAGAGTTCATGTTGTTACAAAAAGTGATGAATCCAGTTTTACGGCTAGCATGCCCATCCACATGTAGGATTACAACATCAGGAACCCTTAAGAATGTCCTCCTTTGCCATTCAAAGTTTAGCACTATTGTTTTAGAGATATTTGCATTCATGCCCCATTCAATTATTTTACATTTACTTTTTTCTCCCATAATCAAAGAAGGTTTGTGGCCCTCCTCCATAATTGTATCCAGCTTGATTTCAAGATTTGCATACACATAAAAAGCGCATATTTTGACTGGGCATCAATACAAACTATTTGACCCGCTACGGCAGGCCACACTTGGGACTCCATTTCCCAAGTCTAACCCGAGGATTGTCATAACTTTCATATCCTTTCCATATTCATCTGTCAAGGTTGGTGATTGTAGGAGGACAGCTCACAGGTTTTGTTGCTATCCATGATATAGAAAGATGCAACAGACTGCATTGAACATGCACACTGCACTTTTTGTGACTTTGTTGACATGTGGTATCAAGGACAGGTCTGAATTTATGGTTACCTGTAGGTTTCTCCTGATGTTATTGGAGGGTCTCGAGTTCCTTGGGCTACAAGGGGGTAGGCTGGTATTTTTGCAGCAGCGTGTAGGTCATGATCTCTGTCCTTGCAATGTTGAGCTTTAAAGGGTTACTCATCATCATCATCCATACATACATATGAAGGCAGCTGTCAAGGTCTGAGTTCTAGAGCTTTTCCCGCCATCCATTTCTAGAATGATTTGAGTATCATCTGCATAGTTGTAACAGGTGAGGCTGAATGATGTAATCAGGTCTAGTAAGTGGTTAGGTAAATGTTGAATCATTGCGGAGATAAGATTGGCCCCAGAGCTGGGCGTGAGGAGCTGTTGTGAATCAGGTCTGTTAAGTGGTCAAGGAAAAGTTGAATAGAGAAAATAGGATGAACATCTGAGTTGGGCATAAACGGCTGATGTGAAAGGTTCTAGGTAAACCACACTTTAGGGCACATTTATGAGGTGGTCACACAGTGCAGCAAGTTTTCTTGCTGCGCTGCACTGCCTTACAGGGAAAAGGCAAGAATGCGCGATATTCAAAAGAATATGGCGCATTCCTTCCTTTTCCCCTGCGGTGACACTGTTTTGGCTGCCTAGCGCCAACTCATCCCCCCTTGCAACAAGGAACAAGTGTGCCTGCTTTGTAAGGTATATTCTTTTTGTGCAGAAAGGGGAACCTTCCTGCACAAAAACACTCACCTGAGGCATTGTCTTCTTACTATGTGTGCTACAGAATGCAGTACACATAGAAAGAGGGAAAAAATGAGGAGAAATAAACCTACTTCTCATTGTTACACGTCACCTGAGAAGGGGTAGGTTTTTGGATCATTCCCAGTCTACCACTTCTGGTAAATCTGGGAATGGGTCAAAATCCATGGATGTTGCATGGGAGCAACCATGCAACACCCATGGAATGCATCCTGGTGCAGTGTAAGGCAACGGAGCGATTTGTGCTGCATTTCTATACTCAAAAATGTAAGAAGCCACTCAGGGTGGCCCTGCTTGGCTTCATAAATCTCATTTTTGAGTTGTGTCGCTCTTGCACCACGTTGCATGGTGCAAGAGCGATGCAACGGGCAGGGGCGGCTCCTCCACTAGGGCGAAGGAGCGTCGCCTCACTGCTTCTTGCAGTGCAAGAAGCAGAAACATAAAATGGTAATAACTTTCCGTTATTGCCATTTTATGTTTGGTTGTGGGCGGGCAGGTGGGCGGGGCTGCTCTGAGAGCAGAGGAGGGGAGGAGTGGTGCGCATGCCCACTCCTGAGTGTGCAAAGACTGTTTGGGGCCACCCAAACCAGTCATGCACACTCTGCCTACTTGGAAAAAATGGCCTCCCCATTAGCCTTATTTAAAAAATATAGAAGAGTGATAGGTCTATAAGACATAGCATCTCCTCTTCCCTGTGCCATTTTTAAATGGACATAATGACCCCTCTCTTCCAGGAACATGGTCCTCTGTATGCCATGTATATTACTTGTATCAGGTTGGCAAATATCCCGACACATCATTTTAGAAAGAGCCTAAAGTTTGCCTTAGAAGCTGTCAGGAAACACAAACATTTTTAAAAACAACACTTTAGTACAAGGTTTCTCCATGAATTCAAAATTAGGCATACGGATATCAACAGCATTAATTCTGAAAAAATGTTTTGTAAAATGATCAAACCATACCAATGGGGCAACTGACAACTCCAAAAGACATATTTACTGACGAGTGCCAAAGCCCACTGTTTCACAGAAATCTCTTTTGTTCACGATTTCAAGAAGGATATTCAATTTTTCTAGTTTCAATTCTCTCCTCTAAGCTTTGAGAAGTTATGTGTGGCTCGAATTTAAAAGGGCTGCCTTTTACCTCTGAAACCCAACATCGACATTTGTTTATTCCCAATGGCGCTTAGCTGCTTAACATTATTTACTATACTGATCCAGCAGTAATTTTACAGTAATTTCTCAATGCAAAACATCATTTACCTCTAGTTTACCGCTTAAAGGTGATGGACCTTTGCCATCGTATATCATCTTCAGGAGACTTTACCTAAACACAACAAAAATCAAATGCCAATAATATTTAAGGCAATAAAGAGAGTAGTGAGTCATTTTAAAGGGTGTTATTTTCTAGTCAAAAGTTAAGTTTCTCTGTTTCTTTATTCATCCATCAATTTTCTATCAGGTTTCAGAATTGAAAAATAGGAAAAATTGAGTCAATACATATTGCAGATTGCATACAAGGCACTCCATACAGGAAGGGAATGAGGCATAAAATAATTCAGAACTCTTTAAAGAGTTTCAGGAAAAATATAATTCAAGAGTGAGTTTTGCAAGGCTAATCAATAATCTTTTCAAAACCAGTTCGTCAAATGCATCAAACTTAAAGTTTTAGCATCAAAATCTGTCCTGATCTCTCAGCTGCTCTTTCTCTGCGCTCGTTTGTTCATCTCTTCTCCTCTGTGTCTCACACAGAGAGGCTGCCCTCCCTTCACACGACCACAGAAGAAATGTGAACTGCCAAAAAACAAGGCAGCCTACACCTCCCTGAAATACGTGAACAAAGTCCCCTCCTCCCTCTGTGTCTCCTCGGACGCAATCTCCGTCCAGTCTGCACCCGCGATGTACACGTACCTAACCCGAATGATGTCTGGCCAGATCTGCTCCCTCTCCTCATCTGTCCTCCTGACACCCCCCCTAAGGGGTCATTATTTATACCTTAATTATTGGCTGACTATACTAACAATATTCAGTTTCAGTAGAAACTCGCACTGTGATTGGTTGGCACGGGTGACATAGGGATCTTAGCATCCTGTTCTCATTGCAAGTCCAACCCATACCGGTTCTGACAATAAGGACTTAATGCTAGGAATAATATACATAACATGTATCAATAAGAACATCTCTTGCAATACCTTAAGCGAGAAGTGTATCAATCAATTTCCTGTCTCTCTTTCACATCGCACGCAGGGATGACACTTTCCCACAAACACTGGTACATTGGCACGGTGACAGGAGTGTGCAGATCATTGTGGCCTTGACCAATTTGTGCTGCATCTCTATACTCAAAAATGTATAAAGCCACTCAGGGTGGCCTTGCTTGGCTTCATGAATCTCATTTTTGAGTTGCGTCGCTCTTGCACCATGTTGCGTGGTGCAAGAGCGATGCAACGGGCAGGGGCGGCTCCTCCACTAGGGCGCAGGAGCATCGCCCCACTGCTTCTTGCAGTGCAAGAAGCAGAAACATAAAATGGTAATAACTTTCCGTTATTGCCATTTTATGTTTGGTTGTGGGCGGGCAGGTGGGCGGGGCTGCTCTGAGAGCAGAGGAGGGGAGGAGTGGTGCGCCTGCCCACTCCCGAGTGCGCAAAGACTGTTTGGGGCCGCCCAAGCCAGTCATGCACACTCTGCCTACTTGGAGAAAATAGCCTCCCCATTAGCCACTGGCTGGTCGGCGTCCCTACCAATCACAGCGCTGCTTGAGCAGCGTTGTGATTGGCTTAGGGGAGGGAGGGAGCCTGGCTGCCTGCTTCTGCATTCTGTTTCTGGAGAGCAGGAGAGCAGAGAAGACGTGGGATCTGGCCGTCGGAAAGGTAAGTTTAATTATCTATATTTTTTTATTAAACTAACCCCCCCACTGCGCGTTCCCCCCTCCCTGCGCAACCCTGTGCCCCCCCCCATCTGCGAGTTGTGCTGGCCGCAACTGGCAACAGGGCTCGTAAATATACCCCTATTTTTTGGATGGTAGAAACCATCCATTTTAGGGCATTTTCACATATTCTGAGATGATGCAGTCTTTGCAGTAGTGTTTGGTGGTAGACCATGTCAAGAACAGCTGATAGGTCCAAAAGCAATAGGACGACCACTCCGTTCTTGTCCACTGTAAGTTTAAGTTCACCCTAAACAGATATGCTGAGTGACTCAATGCCTTTACTTGGTCTGAAGCAGGAATGTTGTTCTGACATCAAGCCATTGTCTTCTGGACATTTTGAAAGTTAAGTTTAACAGCGCTCTTTCAAATACGTTTCTTAAAAATGGCCCATTTGTAACAGGTCGTTAGTTTGGTGGGTTGGATGGAATAAGGTGTTTCATTTCAGAGGAGTCGTGGTCTACTGTAAGCAGATTTCAGCTTGGTGGAAATTAACCTTGTCCCAGGGCTGTGTTTACTAAACTTGTTCTAACATTCTACTCTGACAGGTTGTACAAAGTTGGCTCGCATAGCTACACGCCTTCTTGAGTACCCACTGGAAACAAGGTAAGGCTGCCCAACTAGGAAGGTTTCAGTTGCAGGCTATTTTTGCAGATGTGATATTCACAAATAATGCGCCATCTTAAGATGTCAAAAGAATTAAAGAGAATTTAGCTATGAGCTACGGAGACTTCTTCGTACTACCGCCACAACTGGACTCAGATTTTAATTGCAGTTGGCTTTAACAGAGGTAAACAACTATCGTGATTTATGAACCTCTCAGTGAGGACACATAATCCTCCTTCAATATCGGTATGTAAACAGACGTTTACAGTTATATTGTAATAGTCTACACTGCCATCTACCGGTTTCTCACGAAATACGCTTTCCGCGCGCAAGACAATTTTGTTCTTGTCAAAATGTTTGAATTCAGTTAAATAGTAATAATATGCGTTTATTTTAAAAATCAAACTAGAAATAGATTCAAATAAATGTAGTATCATGGCCCTGCACAACAAACATGAAACTAGCTGTATAGCTATTTCCTTTATTCACATTAAAATCCTATGTTTTCCATCTTATTTTTTTCCAAACACTTTGTTTTTTTTAATATTGTTCCATCGGCATTTGGCTGGGGCACCTATTCACTTTTTTCAAATTGTAACTTCGTGACCAAATCTAAATGTTGTGTAAGTTTGGTTACCTAAATGCCTGGAGTAAGGGAAGTGACAGAAACCCTTTGACCTTAATGGCATCGTTGGAAGAGACATCATATTACCTTTGACCCTGAATCTTCCAGGAAGTAGTCACATGATCATACCGTCTCCCCATGACAAACATGTATTTAAGTATGCCAGCATCAGCATTTTCCATAGAATCACCTCGAGTGTGCCACCATTAGTATCAATTATGTCAGATATTAACTCTAAAACGCCAGTGCCAAATTTTGTTACAGGTGCCTGTCATGCTAAGAATTGTCTGCATCATTATTTTGTCATGGGTAGCTCTATAAACCAAAAATTACCTTCAGTGTGACTCACAAGCTTAACACCACATTCTTAGTTATTTCTATGACTCATGTGGATATTATATTTGCACCACACAAGACGCACATCAAATTAAGCCAATCTGTTTGAACAGCATAAGACGCACGTGAAATTAAGCCCATCTGCTTAAACATCGTGGGCATAAACATGCGCGTATTTAAACAGTGTAGGCAAAAATGCTTTACTGTCAATTTTCCTACACTGATCCTTTCCCTTTAACTTGTTCACTTTTCCATCTGCCCCCCACTTAAACGGTACCTGCTGCATTTGTCTGCCTCATGTCAATCTCATATTTAGCCCCCGGAAACGCACGTCAAATTAAGCTGATGTGTTTTAATAGCATAGGCATGGACATAAGCTCTGTTTGAACAGCGTACGCCTACACAAATAATAGACCTTCTCATGTTCACCTTTCCGTCCACCTCCCACTTAAGCAGTATCTGCTGAATCTGTTTGCCCCATGTCGATATCATATTTAGACAGATTCAGAGGAGGTGGTATGCACACCTGTTTCTTCTTTTACATGTGTTTATCCGCATTTAAACTTTTTATTTTGCACTTTGCGTGCTAGCCTGGGTGGTGCCATGCGCTCAATGCACCGATTTATAAACAAACAAATGGGGAGGGTGGAACATCGATGACATGATGAAAGGATATTTTTACATACGTCTGTTTTTACTAAGGAAACTTGCAATATAGAATGTATTAATCTAGTTAAGTTTGGTTACCTGTGTACATTGGGTGCATCATGGGATTTGAAGTACAGGGCGCACATCACAGGTGCGAGGGATATGTTCGTCATCACGTGGGGAGGAAGGTGGAGTTTACGTGGTTTTAAACAGCAAAGCGAAACGAGGAACGGGTTACGTTAAGGAAGGCAATTGGGATGCGGGTCGAATGAAAAATAGCAGGTATGCAGTAAAATGAATAATAGAAATGGGCGCGTAATTCATAAATGAGGAGTAACTGAAAAGCGCTTTGCACATGTTTAAAGCGTGTGATATAAAACGGCTATTTTTTTAAGCAGAGGAGAAACAATATGCTGCTCTTGATTGCAAGGGGGTCATGATATAGTGATTAGGTATCATGAAAGAGTAACGTAAATAGGTGTGGGTGAAGATTAAGGATGGAACGAGGTAGTATTGGTTTAAAACTTGTCTGATGTTAAGATGGCAGATGTATCCAAAGATAAGATAGGATGGGTGGGATCAAAAGTGACTGATTTAAAGAGGCAGATTACAGCGGTTCTCAAAGAGGTATCCTAAAGCATTCACAGTAATGTGTATAAACATGAATTAACTACCGACTTATGCTGATTTTGTCAAATATTTTTTTTTTTAAATGCATTCTAGTAATTCTTGTAAATATTGACTTTCAGTGTCCCCTGACGAAGGGCAATGACTTGCCCGAAATGCATTGGGCCAAGAATAAAGAACTACTGCTTGGAACACTCTGTTGTACTGAGATCATATTTTCGTAATGAAAGCCTGGATGGGCATACGTGAATATTAGAAACTTCTCAACTACAATTTGAAAACTTGTGGACTAGTCAAGAGAACTGAGACTTTGTTATGTATAACAGTGGACAAGAATGAGTATTGGATAAAACGGATGAAGAATGATTGATATTGATATTGTTACGGAAACGCTGTGCAGCCAGGGAGTGGAGGGTGTGTTCCACCCTCCCCATTTGTTTGGATATCATATTTAGGCCACAAAAGACGCACGTTAAATTAAGCCAATCTGTTTAAACAGCTTAAGACGCACGTGAAATTAAGCCATCGGGTAAAACAGTATAAGCATACACATCGCTCTGTTTAAACAGTGTGGGCAAATTTTTTATACTGTAAATTTTGCCACACTCATGCTTTCCCTTTAACTTGTTCATGTTTCCATCCAACCCCCAACCAAATACCAGACCTTTACTTGTTCACTTTTCCGTCCGCCCCCACTTAAAAAGTATCTGTGGCATCTGTCTGCCTCATGTTCATATTATATTTGCACCACAGAAGACACACGTGAAATGATGCCAGTCGATTTAAACAGCGTAGGCAAAACATGCGCGTTCTTTAAACAGCGTAGGCAATTTTTTTTTATTGTCAATTTTCCAACACTTATACTTTCCTTTTAACTTGTTCACTTTTCCGTCCGCCCCCATCCAAATACCAGAGCTTTCCTTTTTCCCTTTTCCGTCCGCCCCCCACTTAAGCAGTACGTGCTGCATCTGTCTGCCTCATGTTGATATCATATTTAGCCCACATAAAACGCATGTCAAATTAAGCCCATCTGTTTAAACAGCATAGGCATGGAAGAGGGAGGAGCCAATTCCAACATCACTGCCCAGAGCTTCAGCTCCGTGGAAACCCCGCGCACAACATCCTAACGCGGCCCTCCAAGCCCCACTAAATTATCTGTAAGGGCCAAATGCCAAAATCTGACGATCTGGAGCGTCTGCCGTTGGGGCCGCCGATGCATCCAGCGGCTGCTCTGCCGTGATATCGGCAATATCCACCCCTGGCGATAACACCTCAAGATGGCGCCCGAGGTGAAACAGAGGTAGAAGTGGGGGGCGGCCGCAGTGAACGGACCCACGTTATGAGGTAACAATGCGGGGGCCGTGGAATCAGGAGCGGGCCCCCTGCTGCCCTTTCATCTTCCCCGGCGGGCGCCCGCAGCTGGTGCAGCCTGTGATCGCCGGATCTGCAGCCTCCACCCGCCTGTGTGGCCCGACCGCAGTGTGTGGATGGGGGCCCGCAGCCACAGCGGATGGACGGGACTGGTTGCACGACTACCGGGAGAGGATTTTAATTACAACGCTCACCCATGACATATGACGAAGCAGCTAACGCCCCCCTGGGAGAGCCAAGATAGACATCAGCTTTTTGTCGAGCATGAAAGCTGGGTGGAGACCTGGGGATTTGTTTTAACACCCCTCCAGCTAATGCCCAGCACAGGAGCATGGGAGCATTTAGACCAGGGATCATGTGTGTGAAGCAGTGGTAAAATGAGGTGCAAATACTGAAGATGCTCATCCTTTTGACTGTCTGGCTCCTTTTCCCCTCTTGTTCTTCCTCTGTTGGGTCGGCTCCCTGGTTTTCTTTGGACTTGGTCCTCGTAACTTTTGGATAGGAACTCGTGTGCGCCCCGCCATTTTGGCACCCTCTCCTGTTGTTGTTCTTGTCCTGGGTGCATCTTGCCATGTTGAGATGGTTTCCATCGATGCCCACGACCGGGTCCGCCATTTTGTTGATTCTTGTCCTTTCCTTGGTCCCTTGGATTCCATCCTGTTGACCTTCAGACATTTCTCTTACGCTGTACTGCCTTATCTCTTTCTCCCCCTCAGGCCCCCCTCTCTCCTCTCACCGATCTCAGCCTCCAACTCTTCTCCCCCACATACCGCTCTCTATCCCTTTTTATTTTTATTTTATTTTTTTTATTTTTATTTCTCTTTTCATTCTGTAAATATGTGATATACACTTGTCCAAGCCTAATCGCTGGTAAAATGGAATCCTGAGAAAATCTAATATTTGTATATATATATGTATATCAAGATACCTTTAACCACTAGTATATGTAGTAGACCTTTGTACTCTCTACCATTCCTATGTGATTCTTAGAGTTTATCCATTTTTATCTCTTCCTTGAGTGACTTTACAACTTGTACATTTGCAATTTTTTCTATTTGTATCTCTTCCCTGTGTGACTTTACAACTTGTACATTTGCATTTTTTTTCCTGTTTGTATCTTTTATGTAACTCATGTAATCCTAAATCCTTATGTATCGCAACTGGTTCTTTTGTAAAGTGCTCTGACACCGTCGGGTAATGTTTGCGCTATAGAAAATCGCATTAAATAAATAAATAAAACTCATTCACAAGCTGGCCACTTGTACACACTCTTACTTTCAACTCCCTCATTCATTCTCAGGTACTCATTCTCAATCACAACTTTTACTGTCACTCATTTTTTCTCACTTTCAATGTCACACTTTTTCTCACTCAAAGTTAAATTCCCAGTCACTTGTTTTCATTCACATCCTGTAACACTCTCCAATTATTCTTACTCATTCCTTCCCAGTCACCAACTCTCACTCACTTGCAGTCACTCATACTCTCACTTGCATATTATCTCACTCGCTCGTTTTCACCATCACTCAATCTCACTCATTATCTGTCATTGATTTTCACACACCCATGCTCATAAATACAACACACACAAATGATACATACATGCACTGTTTCACAAAAACTTACTTTCACCAACAACCACGCAAACAACATCCATTTGCCTGTGAAGTCTCCATTCGAGCTTCTGGTGCTCCACTTCTTATTACTCTGATAGTGAATAATGGACTAGTGTTTATTATTTGTATAGTAAAATATATCGGGCTATGTGTTCTTAGCACTGATTTTGTCACCTCGGAGGCCAGAGGTAGAAAGTGCAGTGCCATGATACTGGGTTGGATGGGGGCAAAAATTGGCTAGTCTACTGGGCGTGGGTTTATAATTCAAAGTCCTTCTTCACTGTTTTTGTTTGTGGTTGTGAGGATGGCCAAGTGGATGAATGTGAGAATAAGTATATTCATGGATGGCAAGATGAATAGGTGAGTGCATTAAGGAGCAGATGCATTGTAAAGAGTAAGGGTTCAGAGGGGAGTCTGGATCAGTGAGGGACGTTGTGAGTGAAAGGCAGTTACTGGGAAAGGAGCAGTGAATGGCTGAAGGATTGAGTTCCTGGATAGGAGAGTGAATGCATGTGTGGATGACTAGATGAATGGGTAAGTGCATCTTTGATAAAGGGGGCAATGGTAGTTTTGATGAGGAGACTATCCACAGCTACCCGGAGCCTACCACCTCCATCGGCTCGCAGTATGTTAGTGAACATCAGCGGGAATCCAGTCACCTAAGAAGACCAGAAGAGTACGCAAGCAAAAAACACTGAATAGTAGGAATGAAACAGCTGCATGATCAGACAACCCAATTTACATTAGGGGTAACACCATTTGTTGAGGCTGAAGGTCTTGAAACTGGCCTGGATCCCCCACAGGAGTACTATGCACAAACAACCAGAGTGTTCTAAAAACAAGAAGAATGCCATGGCGCTATGGTCTTTGGCACAGCCAAAGAAGCAATTGTGCAGGTACCCATTTTGTACTCCACCACTCTGTCTCCTAAGACATAGTTGTAGGTGGGCAAGCTTCGATTTCCATAAGCTATTGCTTTGTGAAGGAAATGTTGATTGTTACTAGCTTTCGGTCTAAGTCTTCAGAAACAGCTCATAATGGCAGGGTTGTGGTTGTTGTTGACTTTAGTGGTCCTCGGCAGGCTTCTTACAAGTATTCCAAGAAAGAATGGAGGCAGCACCAAGTTCAAAGTCAATCAACGGCACCAAAGTTTGTTCAAAAATTATTTTTTCTTTTTATTTTCTTATTTCTCAAAGTGCACAAGACAGCCAACGCGTTAGGCTCCCCAACCACGGGAGCTTCGTCAGGGCAATTGTGATGGGCGATTAGTCTTACAGTAGTACAGTCAAGTTGAATGAAGACGATCTGGCCAATGTAATGGAAACAGATACTAGTACAAGTATTCCAAGCCGAGAATAAAGATATATCGCGAAGTGTGGAGGGCCGTCGGGTAGTTAACACAAATTTCATAAACCGATTGTTTCAAGGGTATGTAATAATATCCTAGGTACACTAGACGTAGAGCGACGTTTGTGCAGTCCTTGATAAGCTGCCAATACACGTGTTGCGAGAAAATATTCGACACCGACGGCCCGCGACGGATTCACTCGAGTGATTGCCCTGACGAAGCTCCCGTGGTTGGGGAGCGAAACGCGTTGGCTGTCTTGTGCACTTTGAGAAATAAGAAAAGAAAAAGAAAAAATAATTTTTGAACAAACTTTGGTGCCGTTGATTGACTTTGAACTTGGTGCTGCCTCCATTCTTTCTTGAAATCTTCTGTCTGGGATTCCAGTGGGACCGAACCACAGCAGGTCCTGGAGGTTTACAGCACAACTATATGTAATATTTCATGGGACTTTGGAAATTTGAGGTGCTTGTGAGTCGATCGGCTGTGGGACATTTTTCTTTTTCTTACAAGTATTCCATAATCTGATGGGTATGGTTAATAAAGTTTGTGATGCAGTGCATTCAGTAAATGGTTGCACGCTGCAGAATAAAGGTGTACAAACCAGAGCTCTGCGTGTCGCATGGTCTGTTACATGCTTCCAGGATGGGGAGGATGCTAAAACTGACGATGAGATAGGGGATAGGTGCCCACCAATGATGCAAGGTTTCTCTCTCCGCGAGTTTGCCAAGGTCCAGCCAACTGCTCGTGCCACATGCACCTCAAAAAGGGATTTACAGTTGGCGTATGTGGAGTCAATGCACAACTCCAGCTTTTGAGAGGCGCTCGAAGAAGGTGAAGGCCCAACAGAGGAGCACAATCAGTAAGCCTGCCAACAATTTACTGGTGAGCCCAAAAGAGGAGATACTGCACCACAGCATTACATGGAGCCAATACCAATATAAAGTAGAAACACTAAAGACAGTGACAACCTGGTACGAAGAAGCACTAAAGGCAACGACAGCCAGGCCTGATGCATTAAGTTGAGAGTGGTGAAGAAACCCAGAGCAGACCCCAAGGACCTCAAGAACTTCAGACCCATATCCTTGCTCCTGTTCCCGGCGAAAGTCATCGAGAAAAATGTCAACAGGCAATTGACACGCTCCTCAAAGAGAACAATGCTCTGGACTCGTCCCAATCAGGACTCCGCAGCAACCATAGCACAGAAACCGCCCTCATCGCCGCCACCGACGACAACAGGACCCTGCTAGACAATGGCGAAATCGCGGCCCTCATCCGCCTTCGACACCGTCTGTCACCACACCCTATGCACACGCCTCCAGGATCCGTGGCAAAGCCCTGGACTGGACCACCTCCTTCCTTACCTGCAGAACACAGAGTGTCTGACTCCCTCCCTTCCGTTCGGAAGCCACCACGACCAGCTGCGGTACACCCCAAGGATCATCACTCACCCCAACACTCTTCAATGTCTACATGCACCGCTCGCCAACCTTGTCCGATCACACGACCTCAACATCATATCATACACCGACGACACCCAGCTGATCCTATCCATAACCAAGGACCCCACAACCGCCAAAATGAACCTCCACGAAGGAATGAAGGCCATCGCCGAATGGATGAAGAACAGCCACCTGAAGCTGAACTCGGACAAGACAGAGGTCCTCATCCTTGGACCCACCCCCTCTGCCTGGGATGACTCCTGGTGGCCGGCCACACTGGGGGCTGCACCGACATCTACCGACCGTGCATTCAACCTGGGATTCATCCTAGACTCATCGCTATCAATGACCCAGCAAGTCAACGCAATCTCATCCTTCTGCTTCAACACCCTCCGCATGCTCCGTAAGATCTACAGATGGATCCCCATCAAAACCAGAAGAACGGTCACCCAGGCCCTCGTCAGCAGCAGACTGGACTACAACAATGCCTTCTATGCGGGAACCACAGCCAAATCCAGAAGCGACGCCAACGCAAACAGAACGCCTCTGCATGCCTCATCCTCGACATCCCTTGCCAAATCTTAGAACACCTGAGAGACCTCCACTAGCTGCCCGTCAACAAGAGGATCACCTACAAGCTCCTCACCCATGCTCACAAGGCCCCCCACAACACCGGACCAGCATACCTCAACACACGACTCACCTTCTGCACCCCGAACCGCCAGCTCCGCTCCGCCAACCTTGCCACTGTCCCACACATCCAAAGAAATACCACAGGTGGCAGACCATTCTCCCACCTCGCCACCAAGACCTGGAACACCCTACCCATCAACCTATGACAGACCCAGGACCTAATGACCTTCAGGAGACTCCTCAAGACCTGGTTGTTCAAGCAGTAGCAGCACCCCTCCCTCCCCCAGCGCTGTGAGACCCTCACGGGTGAACAGTGCGCTTTACAAATGCTTGATTGATTGATTGAAAGATGAAGAAGCTATGCATCTTAGATTTATTGATGGCTGCCTCTCTGACTCATTCTGACTACACATGCTGAGAGAAACGCTCAGTCTGGAGGAAGTGCTCATGGCTACAAGAGCAGAGGAATGTGCTGATCGATAAGCTGCTGATATGGAAGCTGGAACCACCCAAAGTAAATCAGCTATATACATGAAAATTAAACAGAACACAAGGTAGCAGCCCACCGAGTCATGTCTGAAGAAAAAAAAATTGTGTTTCTGCTGTGGATTCTCCTTTCCACCTGGAGGTAAATGTCCTGCTATCAGACAAATATGCAAAGACTGCGGGAAGGAAAAACATTTCATAATGGTTTGCAAACGAATAAGAAACTAAGTGTGTCATCAAGAGACGCATTTAGGATGGACGCCAGAAAGTTCCAGAAGCACTCTAGCCACTCCTGCAAGGCAAAACGGCAACATCAACTAAGGAATGTGGAAACCAAACAAAGTCTATCATTATCAAATCCATCTCCCAATAGTTCATTGACGTCATCATCGAGTGAATATGAGGAAAATGGATGTGCAATGGTGATGTCAGTCACTGATCAATGTGCACATGTAGGACTGGCTGCTTGCAAGGAAAAGCACCGCTCAAAAAGAATCACCACATGATGCAACAAGATTCCTTTGGACATCGTCCTAAAATCAGGTTCAAAATGAACAGGTGCCCTACAGTTTTCATTATAGAAAATGGTGCCTTGATAATCATCATGCCATCAGAAAAGTACAGAGAACTGTCCCTGATTCCACATCTTACACTGTCACGAACCAAGGTGTATACTCCAGCAGCTTCCACACCCTTGCTTAGTAAAGGATCCTTTGTAGCGACCATGCTGGACAAGAAAAGGACTTTGCAAACACCAAATCATGTACTCCCAGGTACTTCTTCAAGTGCATGCTTATTAAATTTCGACACTACTGCTGACATGGAGCTGATTTCTATTAACTACAACTTGAATGCCCATTCCAAATACTGAGTCAATTCCCAACATTGTTTCATGGACTTAGGAAACTTAAGACCAGGAAGGCAGAGCTTCACATTAATGAAGATGTTCACCCCGTTGCACAACTACACCATTGAATTGCTTTCCACTTACAGGAAGCTGCTGAGAAAGAACTAGAAACACTTCTAAAGTATGACATCATCGAACACTTTACTGTTCCAACCCTGTGGGTTTCACCCATTGGGGTGGTGCCAAAAAAGGACAGTGGACAGTCAGTGCACATTTGTGTTGATATGCGACAGGCCAACAAAGCAATCAAAAGAGAAAGACATCCAGGTTCACAATTGTGGACATGATCAGTTGAATTGCGCCAAAGTCTTTTCCCACCTTGATCTGAACAAACGTTGCCATCAGACTCTAGTGGTCCTCGGTAAACTCCTTAAAGTATTCCAGAAACCCACCACACACCACCGCACCCAACAGATCCCCCGCCCTGCTGGAGCAAAATCACTGACGACCAACTACACGCAAACCTCACTCTCAGCCCACCCACCGAACCCTCCAACACTGACCACGCTACCCACAGCCTCAGACGCTGGATCAAGGACTGCGCCAACACCATCGCCCCACTGAAGAAACCCCCCCACAGAGACACCAGCAAGAGGGCCAGCTGGTTCACCCCAGAACTCCTAGCCTCCAAGTAAGCCTGCCGGAAACTAGAGAAGAAATGGCACAGTGAACAAATTCCGGACAGCCACGCAGCACACAAGGAAGCCATCTGCAACCACCACCACCTCATCAGGGCGGCCAAGAGGACCTCCTTCAAAGACTGCCTCGACAACAATGCACACAATAGCAAGGAGCTCTTCAATATCGTGAAGGAACTCTCCAACCCAGCTCCAACACCAATGACATCCCGCCGTCGCAAGCCCTGTGCGACTCCCTTGCCACCTTCTTCCACCGCAAGATAGCAGACATCCACGACAGCTTCAACACCCAGACAGCCCCAACAGACAGCAACATAACAGACCCTCCACACACCATAGACCATGACCCCCTGCTAGCCTGGGCCAGTGGGAGCATCATTGACACCATCACGACCATGCGCACAATCCACTCCGGCTCTCCGTCAGACCCATTCGCGCACCACGTCTTCAACAGAGCAAACAGCTCCATTGCACCCCACCTGCGCAACATCAATCCCTCCCTCAAGACCGCGACCTTCCCAGAGATCTGGAAACACGCCAAGATCAACGCCCTACTCAAAAATCCTACGGCAGACTCAAGAGACCTCAAGAACTTCCGGCCCATCTCTCTGCTCCCCTTCCCGGCCAAGGTCATCGAGAAAACCATCACCAGACAGCTAACCCGATACTTCAAAGAAAGCAAAATCCTGGACCCTTCCCAGTCAGGGTTCCGCAGCAACCACAGCACCGAGACTGCCCTCATCGCCGCAACCGATGACATCAGGACCCTGCTGGACAAAGGCAAGACCGCAGCACTCATCTTCCTACACCTCTCTGCCGCCTTCGACACCGTCTGCCACTGCACAGTACGTGCACGCCTCCACGCCGCAGGGATCCCAGACAAGGCTCTGTATTGGACCACCTCTTTCCTCTCCGGCAGAACCCAGAGCGTCCGCCTCCCCCCATTCTGTTCCAAAGCCTCCGAGATCATCTGCGGCGTACCCCAGGGATTCTCCCTCAGCCCGACGCTGTTCAACATTTACATGGCCCCGCTCGCACACGTAGCCTGACAGCACGACCTCAACATAATCTCCTACGCCGACGACACTCAGCTGATACTCTCCCTCACCAAGGACCCCATCACCACCAAAGCCAACCTCCATGAAGGAATGAATGCCGTCGCTGACTGGATGAAGACCAACCATCTGAAGCTGAACTCGGACAAGATGGAGGTCCTCATCCTAGGCTCCAACCCTTCAGCCTGGGACGACTCCTGGTGGCCGACGGCACTGGGGGCAGCCCCAACACCCACCGACCACGCACGCAACCTGGGGATCATTCTCGACTCAATGCTCTCAATGACCAAGCAAGTCAACGCCGTCTCCTCCTCCTGCTTCAACACCCCCCGCATGCTCCGCAAGATCCACAGATGGATCCCGACAGATACAAGAAAGACAGTCACCCAGACCCTCGTCAGCAGCAGACTCGACTACGAAAACGCCCTCTATGCGTGAGCCCCGACCAAGCTCATCAAACGACTACAATGCATCCAAAACGCCTCGGCACGACTGATCCTCGACGTACCACGCCACGGCCATATCACCCCCACCTGAGAAACCTGCACTAGCTCCCCGTCAACATGAGGATATCCTTCAAGCTCCTCACCCACGCACACAAGGCACTTCACAAGACCGGCCCAGCCTACCTCAACAGATGGCTCTCCTTCTATATCCCCAACCGCCAGCTACGCTCCACCGACCTCTCACTTGCCACCCTCCCGCACATCCGAAGAACAACCACCGTGGGAGATCCTTCTCCCACCTTGCCCCCAAGACGTGGAACACCCTAGTACTGAGCCTACGACAGACCCAAGACCTGCTAACCTTCAGGAGGATACTCAAGACCTGGCTGTTCGATCAGTAGCGCCCCCCCCAGCGCCTTGATACCCTCGCGGGTATGTAGTGCGCTTAACAAATGATTGATTGATTGGTTTGTGGCACAGTGCGTTCAGTTAACGGTTGCACGATGAAGAATAAAGACATGCTAACCAGAGCTCTGTGTGTGGCGTGGTCTGTTACATGCTCCTGGGCTGGGGAGGGCGCTACAGTTACTAGGAACAGCAAAGCACTGTTCCAGTGATGAAAATTAACACTGCCATTAGAGAAACAAATGTTAAACATCTCTAGTCGCATCGTCATGTGTCTCAGACTGGACTCAATGCATTGAAAGAACCATCAGCCTGATGGGGAAGGAGAGGGTGGGAGGTGGGAGGTGGAAGAGGGAGCAAACAGCAGAGTGGCATCAGAGAAAGGAGGAGGGACTGTTTACTCCAAAACTAATTTACAAATAAATAAACAAACTACTTTATTCTTTTGTTGCTGCTCTTTTCCAAAATAAGCACTCTTTTCTGGAATGTTGAAACTATCAAATCAATACATGTTTTTATAATTCTGTTTGATGAGAAGTGCATTATTAGTTGGGATGGATGGTAGTCCAAAAAAAGGAATAATGTAACTATGCTTGCTAGATCTAGTAAAGGTTTCAGTGATTTAAAACTGAGCTCCGCGTCTAATAGTTATTGCCCAGAGCAGACAGACTTAACTTAAGAAACTGATTAAAGCATTTACAAGTACCACAACATTTAAAAAGTCGAAAACACAACAATATGTTAGATTTTACGGTACTAATAAAATAAGTCCTTCAATCATTTTTTTAGCTACTCCCAAACTGATGGTAAGTGTCATAAGGCATTATAATGTAACCCAATGCTTTCCAATGAGAGACCCAGCCTTCCCACAGTGAAGAATGACTTTGGAGGGTTTTTCACTACTAGGACATGTAAAACATAAAATAGACATAAGTCACTTTTTAAGTACCATGCACCTTGCCCTATGGGCATTAGGGTCTATCATAGGGATGGCATATATTCACATTAATAAGGAAGGTTTAGGTCCAACAAGAGGCTTATTTTGCCTGGTTGAAATGGCAATTTTAAAAATGCACACCCAGGCTACAATGGAAGGCCCTGGGTCCACTTTTGCACCAGATACTAGTGACTTATAGGTAAATTAAATGTGCTATTCAGCACTGTAGCCAATTTCAAGATGCCTATGGGTCAAAGCACATGCACTGGGAGTTTGTTAGTCATGTCTCAGTGTGTAGAGAATAAAAAAAAACAGCAGCATCAGTCCAGACAAAAAAAGGAATGACCATAAAATAAGAGAAATCGTCCTACAGATTGCTATAGATTATTGGATGTGATTTGTTTGCTTCGAGTATTTTTGTCAAAACTTTGTTTATTGTGTCTCTTCAGGGTTCATATTGATAACAGTGAATGTTGTGACAGTCCAACCCTCACCAAACTTAAATGCTATGGAAAGAATCAGTTGCTTTTCCCTTTTGGTTTGTCATATTTGAATCCTTAATTATTGTATACCCTTTTCAATAACTGTAACGAAGAATTCCACTATTTGCTAAAAAAAGAAAAGTAAAAGAAAACCAAACTCCTTCAACTAAAAGTACTTGGGTGAGCTGGAGTTGTCTGGTGGAAAGAGTGGTGTGTACAAGGGGTAGCCTAATTTAGTCAGGGCTGTGTCCAGGTGGTATCTTGCTTCTCTCTTAAGACGCCCTCCGGAACCTTATACTAAAATTGGAAGAGTCTGCGCTCGTGTTGGGCAGGCACATAGTGGCAGTCCCTGAGAAAGGTGGGTCACCAATGTGCCCCATACATATTCAAAATTCTTAAAGGTGTTTGAGAGGATATCTGTTATGTGTTCCATTGTGAGGGCTTGCAATAAGCGTAAATGTCATTGGGTCAATGAAGGGGCCTCTGTTCGTATTTACAGTCATTTTAGCTGCCCCTAAGCACAACCAGAGAACTGATTGGTTTCCTATTGTGTGGCGTTTAAGAGATCTATCACGGAGGCCCAGAAGCACAAAGCCTAGGTCATCCGGTAAGGGGTATCCTAAAATAACCTTAATCTATGCCAAGATTTTGGACCGGAATGGGCAGATAGAGGGACAGTCCCACCAGATATGTCTAAAGTCACCCAGCATGGCACATCCCCTGCAACATAAATCTGAGGTATTAGGGAAAATTCTCTCTAGTTTGGTAGGGTTAAGGTACCAGTCATAAAACAAAAGACACACAATTGATGGACGGAATGCAGAACAAATCAAAACATTCACCCCCAGTCAAGAGAACTGGGTTAAATCCATCATTCTTTTGCTCACCAGTCATAAAGCACCATATAGTGGGCTTCCCATATCCCCATTGAATGATTGAATTTGAGAATGTCTCTCTATAGCCTGCCCCATTGCTCCTCGGAAATGTCCTTACACAGCATCGGCTCCCAGAAGGCCATGTGTCGCTAGCGGGGGATGTTGAGGGTCAAGATTAGCAAGAGGTAGAGGAATGAGATGATTCTCTTAGATCTGCCTCCGCCCTCACAAACCTCTCAACGGGGTGAGATCTCCAGTGGCCATCTCCCACATCTCCGCGCCCAGAACCCAGTGTGTAAGCTGGGCATAATGATAGTGTTCTGACGCTGGAAGTTGAATGTTTCTTTGACAATGTTCAAACATTAGGCTGTCCCATTCATGCCAGAGATCTGAGACAGTGAAACATCACATCTCTCTCCATGCATCGAAGGTCCCTGGGCGCAAAGCTGGGGGAAATGCAGGATTATAAATTAATTGGTGGGAAAGGTGTGGGGAAGGAGGTCTCAGCAGCTGTGCTGTTAACCTCATCCCAGACTTTTAAGTTTAGTCTTCATTATGTTTCTCAAGTATGCATTCAACGGGCGGTCTGCCTTAGGTTTTCAGAGGAGGTCCCAGATATATCTCCCCACCTCAGCACCATCCATATGGAGCCAGTGTTTATTGGACTCCATTCCCGACTATTCCTAAATTATTCTCAGTTGAGAGGCTTCGTAGTAGAGATAGAAATCTGGTAGTGCCAGGTCACCTAGGGACTTCCGTAGACGGAGTTGCTTATATAGGTGGTACACCCTTTTATCCTGCCAGACAAACCGCATAACCATAGAGCGCAGGATGAGCAAAAATCCTCGATCCAAATCGATCGGGTACAATAATCTAGGTGAAACATTCATTTCACTTTTAAAGAGGCCCGGCTGATCCCGCTGCTTAAGAAGCCCAGGGCGGATGTCAAAAATGTAAAGAACTTTAGGCCCATCTCCCAACTACCTTTCTTAGCTAAGGTGGTGGAGCAGCATGTTCTGACGCATCTCTTAAAACATCTGGAGACAAATGATCTGTTAGAGCGAAATCAGGCCGGCTTCCGGATACATCACAGCACGGAGCTGGTGATGTTGTCCATTTTGGATGAACTAAGATGCAGAGCTGACAAGAAGATCCCCAGTGCCCTGGTGCTCCTTGATCTCTCCGCCGCTTTTGACACGGTGTGTCATAGTCAACTGGTGAAGCGTCTGAGAGATCTGGGCATCGGGGGGACCGCACTAGGCTGGCTAACTTCATTCCTGCAGGGAAGATCGCAGAGGGTTCAGTTGTCAGACCTAGTATCTACAGCAGTGGCCATAACCTGTGGAGTTCCGCAAAGTTCTGCTCTTTCACTGCTCCTTTTTAACATCTATTTGCAGCCACTGATTTAAGCTCTTAATAAGATGGATTGTCAGATATACAACTATGCTGACGACACACAGATTATCATCCAAATTGAGGATTCGCCAGGAGCCCAAGCCAGGCTGCATAACATCTTAAAGTATACAATTAACTGGATGTCCGCCAACTCCTTGAAGATTAATCCAGATAAAGCCGAGGTGCTGCCTATCACCATCTCGGGCAACCCTTGGAACGATCGCTTCTGGCCCAAGGAGTTGGGCAGGACTCCAGTACCGGCAGTCGTGGTGAAAAGTCTGGGCATCCACATTGATGGTAATTTGTCTAGGAAGAAGCAAGTGTCCTCAATGGTGGGCACATGCGTAGGCCTCCTTAGGCAACTTCGTAAAATCTCCCAATTGTTGTCCTTTTCTACCTTAAGGAGCGTGGTGTCCGCGATGATCCTAGGACGGTAGGATTATGGTAACGCCCTTTACGTCGGGCTTCCCCAGCAACAACTTTCAAGACTGCAAATAGTTTTGAACGATTCTGCAAGACTGATTTTTAAAAAACCCAGGAGTATGCATGCTTCGCCTCTCCTGCGCCAATTACATTGGCTCCCTATTAAGCAGAGAGCAATGTTTAAAGGTCTGTGCATCTCACACAAGGCGGTATATGGCAATGCGCCCAGTTACATCAAAGCCCGACTGTCTCGTTACACTCCTGGGAGGACATTGCGTTCATCAGAGGATACTCTTTTGGTCAGCCCTCGCTTCCGCCTGTCCACCTTGGGCGGACGTGCCTTTTCAACCATTCTTCCGGCAGTTTGGAACAAACTGCCTTTGCACCTTCGGAAGGAGTCTAATCTACTGCCGTTTCGACGGATGCTAAAAACTGTGCTTTTTCAAGATGCATGGGGCGTGCTATAAGCTGGTTGCCTGTTTCTGTAATGTCCGGTGTTTCCACGTACAAGCGCTTAGAGACCTATAGGTGATAACGCGCTATATAAATTGAAATTAATAAATACATTTTTATAACGTGCACATGACCCAGCCACGAAACGTACACCGGCGCCCACCTTCGAAATCGGACTTTAATTGTTGGAGGAGTGGTAGATAGTTAGCTTTGAATAGGTCTGAGATCTTGAGAGTGATCTTAATACTAAGATAAGTAATCTCTTTCCTAGCAGATTTAAAGGGGTGTAGATTGAGCAGGAAAGATTTGGTTAGATTAATATGGAAGCCTGATACTAATTCAAATTTTCATAGTTCCATCTACAAGGCTCCCTGGGTAGACCCTGGACTGCTAATGGTCATCAGCAAAGAGGGTGATCGTATGTTCCTCCATGCCAAAAGTGATGCCTTGGATAGCAGGTGTTGTATGGAATTTTGCAACAAAGGGCTCAATACTAAGGGTGAGAGGGGGCACCCATGCCGTGTTTCAAATAGAAGAGATCAGAGCTCACTCTGTTAACCAACACTCAAGCATTAGGTCATGCATAAATAGGCTTAATCATAGATATAAAGTGGTCACAAAATCCAAATTTCTTCAAGATGTGAAATAAGGAGGGCCAATCCACCCGGTAAAAAGCGTTCACTGCATTTAACACCAAGAGGGCTGTTGGATTGATATTTTAGTATCTTTCTCGACCAGGTGGATCACCCTTCACAAATTATCTTGGGTTTGTCTGCCTGTGATGAATGCGGATTGATCCGGGTGGATTAATTCTGGTAAAAGATCCTCAGGTCTATAGGTTAAAGTTTTCGTATATAATTTGGCACCAAGATTAAGAAGCGCTATTGGACAGTATGAGACACACTTTCAAAGGTCGATCCCTGGTTTTGGAATGACCGAGATCAGGGCTTCACTCATGGATAAAGTAACCTCCTCTCTCTCTCTGCCATGGAGTTGAAGAGAGGCAAAAACTGTGGGAGTAGTTGGGAACTAGAGGCCTTATCAAATTATGCCATGAACCTATCAGGTCCTGGGGATTTATGAAATGTAAGTTCTGTTATTGCCTTACGTATCTCCTCTTCAGCTATGGGCTCTCCAATGGGCTCATTTTGTGCTTGTGTTACCTTTGGGAAGTCTACGTCTCCTAGATAGGCAAGCTGAGCTGTCTCCTCGTGGCTCTCTACAGTGTACAAATTTCTGTAGAACTAGCCAAAAACTTGGGCCTTTTCCGGGTCTGTGACTGCCCTGCCCCCGAATCATGCTGAATGTCTCCTATATACTCCTTCTCTCATTTAATCAGTAATTACATGGCTAGGTGTGAATCCATCTCGTTCCCCTATTCATATGTGGTGTATTTAAGTCTTAAGAGGGACAGTTCAGCTCTATTGTGGTATATAGCATTACGTTTGCCACTGGCAAGCTATAAATGGCTTACCATAGTGATAATGTGAAAATATCAGGGTAATCTCTCTTTGGAAATTTAGAAAATGTGGTACCATTACCTTTGATTATCATACCCTTCCTTCCGCTCTAGGTGATGGATATTGGCCAATGTATTTTGACCAATAAAGCTCCTTCATAAACATGGGCAAATAATCAAATGCAAATAAACATTTTAGCCAATGAGTTGTGAGTAGTTTTAAAGGGATTTATTTTCTAATTGATATTTCAGATTCTCTGACTCTTCATTTATTAGACAGGTATCAATCAGTTTAGAGAATTGATAATATAAAAATAAAGTTAGTAAAGAGCATATCGTAAATTGCATACAGCGTGTTTCATCAAGGAAAATAACCATATTCTTAGAAACTGAGGTTCAAATGATGGCAGTCAGAACTCATGAAAAGTTCAAGATTAGAAGCAAGAGTGAGATTAGCATGAAGCTAAATCAATAGTTAATAACTGCCTGCAGAATCTCCCATACAGAGAAATAAAGCATAGAGCAAATAAGCCTTGGCAAAGCCAGTTAGTCAAAGATAATAGTTGGAGGGGGCGTGGCTAGCAGCCAAGCATGGCGGCCGCATAGCGTGTGAGCTCCTAGGGGCACTGTAGCCTTGCAGCATATCCGTCACATTTATCCGCTACCCCGCCTGCCTGAAGCGGCGGCGTTCGGGTCCGGGGCCGATGCGGTGTCATCGCTCTGACTTTTGGACAATTCGGAGGACCGGAGCCTATAATATTCCCAGTGGCAAGTCTGGGCCTACCGCCGGAGGAGCAGCACCGGCCTTGCGTACCACCCAGGCCCCGGCGGAAGTGCAACCGAGCCAGCCGAGGGGGGCAAACGCATCCCGGTGCCCACCTACCAATGCGCGACCGGCCTGTAACATCTGGTGGCATCATCTGACAACGCACACTCGGATAATTCATCCGAACGGGGCCGGCGCAGCGCACTGAAACGAACGAATCCAGCCTCGGCCGCGCTGAACAGCGCTGGAATCTCGACCTCTCCTTCCCCCCCCCCCCCGGGGCTGGCAGACAACAGACGACGGCTGCAGCGATCCCTGAGCCCCGCTTGACCGTGAGGCCGCATTGGACAGCCATACAAGCTCCGAACAGGGGTAAGAGACATCGGTGCCCCCGGGGGACGGCGCCATATTGTGGTTCAGCACGGAGCTCGATGGGGTGCATCAGGGCCCGTATGATGCCTAGTAACAACAGCAGCCCTGAACTGGTGAAGACATAGACCCGGTACACTGAGGCTTGCCTGGCCTCTGAGTGAGCGGCTGCCCGAGATCGGAACCTGCGCCATCTGGTGTGCCCGAGGGTGGTGAAACACCACGGAAAAACGTACTTAGAGGCTGCGGCGACCGTTCCCGCTCAAGGTGAGAGTATCGAAGGGCGAGGGCGCGAAACCCGAAACGCGGACTACAGTGACTCTCCAGAAACCCGCACAGCCACCGCCGCAGCGGTCCTTCGCCGCCATACCAACCGGTGAGACCTGCACAGCCGACGGAGGGCGAAACTCTGTACGAACCCCGTCGACCCGCTACTCCCAGCCTACAACCGGCGGTATCGGCCGTGGCACACATTGTGAATACCCTGAGCAAGACTCCGACATTCACGAGACCCAGCACCATGGCGGGCAAGGGCCTTCGGAGCGGATCCACTCAGGCCAAATTGGACAAATTTGCTTACGGACATCAAGGGCAACAGCAGCATACAGGGCGCTCCTCCGCTGGCCATACCCATACCCATGACGCAGAGGGAACGACAAAAGTGACGTTGGAAGACATCATGAAAACACTCTCAGAGGTTAAAACTACGGTGGGCGCCATCTCCTCTGAAGTCTCCTTGCTGCGAGCGGACTTTCACAAAATGGCGGAGAGGGTGTCGCAAGTGGAGGTGGTCACGAAGTCGCTTGTGGAAGACACCTCGGAACTCCAAATGGCCATGGAAAAAATGCAGAAAGTAACCAAGCTCCTGCACGACAAGCTGGACCACCAGGAAGGGCGTTCGCGACGCAATAACGTGCGCATCCTTGGGCTTCCGGAGACGGAGGGGAAGGGGGCCATGGACCTCTATGTCGAGGATCTCATCAAAAACACACTGCAGCCCAAAGGCCTGTCCAACTTCTTCTCGGTAGAAAGAGCACACAGAGTCCCGGGAGGCCCGCCCAAGACGGGAGCAGCACCAAGACCTGTGCTGGCCCGGCTCTTCAATTTCAGGGACAGGGATGCGATCCTACAGGTGGCAAGGAACTCACCACCGGTGCGGATCCAAAATGCGACATTGGCCTTCTTCCCCGACTACACGGCTGAGGTGGCCAGACGCCGTAAGTCCTTCACGGAAGTTAAAAAAGCACTACGGGACAGGGAACTACCGTACTCTATGCTATTCCCCGCTAAACTGAGAGTTGTGGCCGAAGGGAAAACTTGGTTTTTTGATACGCCGGAGGTGGCGCAGGAATGGCTGGAGGGCTGGAGACCGGTGGGTCAGTGAAACCGCCCGCATCGAGACCGGCCGCGACATCGTACCAGCGTGGCATCGCACAGTCAAGCCTCCCAATCGCCCTGTCAGGAAGGCGCGGAAGAGACAGAATCGGATCTGGAGAGGGACCCGCTGGACTCTGGACAATTGGCTCCGGCTTGAAACCAGACTGTATTGATATAAGACTGAGTGTGCCGCAGAAGCCGTGGATCTGACGCGGCTGAGTAAGGCGGGCACAGGTAGTGCCCGTGGGACTCTCACCAACCCCACAAGCAAGTAAGATGACTGGGGAAGGACTGAAGCACTCTGCACAGTTGGGGACACGGGCGGGGGTTGTTCCGTGGAGCAGGGTAGCAGGGAGGGGGGTTGGGACTGAAGTTTTCTTGTTCAAATTCATGTTCTTGTTTATAGTCATCATTCAGCGCTTACAATGTCTTACCACCCTGCCATTTATGTGTCTACTGCACGACATGACACGACACGGTCCATGCGCTGATCCGAAGGTCACGTTATATGCACTGCTCTCTTACCGACTTCATGCCAGGCCAATTAATCATACGCCCGCAATGGGCTCCCCTGTGGCTAGAGGGGTTCCCCCACTGCGCATGCTAACGTGGAATGTCAGAGGCCTGGGTGATAGAATTAAAAGAGGCTTGGTCCTGCAGGCCATAAAACGACACAGTCCGGATTTGGTACTCCTACAGGAAACCCACCTCACGGGGTCCACCTGCAAAGCACTTGATAGGCGTGGCTACACAATGGCGATACACGCGGAATTCACTGCTGGCTCCAGAGGGACGGGTATACTGGTAAAAAAGTCGTCCCCCTTTATTATAACACGCCGGGTGGGGGACGACCAGGGCCGTTTTGCTGCAGTCCATGGGCAATGGGAGGGCAGATCTCTGAACGTGATCTTGGTTTATATCCCCCCAGCACTACACTCTGTGGCCCTGCCTGCACTAGGCAAGTTCCTCCTTGACCTCCCTGATGGCGACACGATTGTTGGGGGGGACTTCAATGCAATTGTGGATCCACTTAAGGACGCCTTTCCCTCTAGGACCCGAACGCGAGGTGCTGCACCTCTATCGGATTTCATAGAAGCCCTGGGTCTTATAGACGTCTGGCGACAACTGCATACCGAGGCCACTCAATATACTTATTACTCAGCTGTACATAATAGCTTATCCCGTATAGACTATTTCATGACACTGGGGTTGGGACTGGACATGGTGGACAAGGTGGACATACTGCCCAGGGGTGTCTCCGATCATTCTCCAATTGTCCTGTCGCTTACCACCGGGGGGAAAAGTTGCGCGCGGATCTACCCAATTTACCCCAACTTTTTGAAAATCCCCAAGATTCGGAAACAGCTTAAACTTGTAACAACACAATATTTTGCTGAAAATACAGGCACAGTGATGTCACCATCCACCCTGTGGGAGGCGTACAAGACAGTACTCAGAGGGGCGGCCATTGCAACAATAACGGGGCACAAGCGGGATTCCCGAAAAGAACTCACAGAATTGGAACTTGCACTCAACACGGCTAACAATGCGCACATGGCAGACCCCTCCCCATCCGCGGCACGCACCCTAGTAGTCCGGCAGCAACAATACCTAGCTCACCTTAAAACGACAGAACAGGGTTACATCGCCAACACCAAACATAGAATATACGATGTGGGAGACAAAGCGGGTCGCATGCTGGCGTGGCTAGATAAGAGGGGGACTGGGGCGAGAGGCATTCAGAGACTACATACGGAGGACGGGCGGACACTGACGCACCCAGAAGACATAGTCTGCGCTTTGGCACAACATTACCAATCAATCTACACACCAGACCACAGGGTCACACAGCAGATGGCATCAGCAACATTAGCGGATATTGCCGTCCCCAGCATTACACAGGAGGATAGGGAAGCCCTAGAAGTAGACCCGACAGAGGAGGAAATCCAACTGGCGATCCAGGCGTTACAGTCGGGTAAAGCTTTGGGGCCCAATGGGATACCGATAGAGTGGTACAAGTCCATGGCTCCAGAACTCAGTGCCCCACTACTGGCCATGTATTTAGACAGCAGGGATAGAGCGGAGCTGCCGCTGGATCAACGCACGGCCACGATAGTAGCGATACCCAAACCAGGGAAACTCCCGACTGACTGTACTTCATATCGCCCGATATCGTTACTGAATGTCGAGGCCAAGATATTAGCTAAACTTCTTGCCACCCGCTTGATGCCCCACCTCAGCACCTTGATCCACCCTGACCAGTCGGGCTTTATGCCCCACCGAAGCACTGCGATGAATCTCCGTAGAGTTCATGGTGTGATGGCCCGTGCGCACCTCCTCACAGAGCAGGCTGTGATTCTCTCTCTCGACGCTAAAATGGCGTTCGACCTTGTGGAGTGGGAGTATCTCTTCACGGTACTAGAACGTATGGGATTTGGGCCGCAGTATATAGCATGGATACGATTGCTTTATACGAAGCCCGTCGCGCAGGTAGTGGCCAACGGCCCCATATCGCCGACATTTCTATTAGGCAGGGGGACTAGACAGGGTTGTCCCTTGTCCCCCTTGCTCTTCGCACTGGTGCTTGAGCCCCTGGCAGTTCAGATCAGGTCTACGCCCTTATTTGCAGGCATTAGGTGGGAGGAGGGGTGGGAGGACAAAGTCTCCTTATATGCAGATGACATGCTCATCTACATGACTGCACCTGAAGCCGGCATCCCGGCCCTGTTAGAACTCTGCAACACTCACGGACATACGTCGGGCTACACCTTGAATTGGTCAAAATCTACCATATATACATTAAAAGGCCCGGCGCCGAGATTGCAGGAGAGCTGCCCTCTGCTTACGACAACGGCCTCCTTCAAATACTTAGGTATTATCATCACAAGTAATGAAGCAGACTTTTTTGCCAGCAACTTAAAGCCGCCCATAGATCGCCTACGGGCGGACGTTAAGCACTGGGCGGCCCTGCCCCTGACCCTACTGGGTAGGGCAGCATTATATAAGATGATGGCCCTCCCGAGACTCCTCTATGTTCTGGAAAATACTCCGCACCTGGTGCCACCACGCTACTTCAAACAGATCGTGGCGCTGGTCAATACCTTGCTCTGGAATACTGGCCCGGCACGTATAGCTTACGACAAGCTGGTTAAAAGCTGGTACGAGGGGGGAATAGCGCTCCCCAACATTCAACTATATTACTGGGCGGCCCAACTGAAAATTATAAACTACTGGATCCACGCCCCGAAAGAGGACCCTGCCTATCGTGCAGATTGGTCGCAACTTGGAACGGACTGCATGCTGTCTGTTCTCTACAACAAATCACAACTTAAAACCCTCCTTGGCCCAACCAAACATACGGCGGCCCTATGGCACGTGGCGCAGGCCCGACTGGGATGGGTGGGTCGAATCACCAAAATGACACCATTATGGGACACGAAGGCATTGGGGAACCTCAGAGGCTGTAAGGGATTCGAGCGGTGGGACTCCATAGGCATTTCTACGGTAGGGGACCTCTGGGACAATGACACAGTAATACCCTTTTCACAACTGCAACAGCAATATAACCTTAGACCCACAGAAACATTCAGATATGTTCAAATCAGACACGCATTACTACAGGCGATTCCTGTAGGCACCACTCTACCAGACTCCTCCCCGTTAGAAGATAGACTGCTAACAGAATTCATGGTCCAAAGCGCTACATCCCTTACGTATAAAAAACTGCTTAATAATCTCAAAGACCCAACGCTGAAATTAAAAGACAAATGGGAAGGGGAACTAGGTGGGACAGATGAATTTGAATGGAATGAGGCGTTGGCCTCCCCGAGGGAGGTGGGAATCTCAAGTAAACTCAGACTGGTACAGCTTAAAATCCTGCACCGCATCTATTATACGAGGACACTATTGCATAAAATACAGAGAGCACCACATCCCTTTTGTTTGAGAGGCTGCGGGGAGGAGGGGACACTGTTGCACACACTGTGGGAATGCTCGCAAATACGTGAATTCTGGAGGCAAATACTGCGCTCAATCTCCCAAGCCCTTAAACACTCTATACTACCTGAACCACGTAAGTGCCTTTTGAACATCTGGGACCCCAATGACCTGAATAGATACGAACTGATTTGGGCGACTCTGGCCATGACAGTGGCTAAGCGGGATATAGCACAGAAGTGGGGCGCACCAGACCTGCCCACCGCCAGTAGATGGGCTAAGAACATGGACATCCTAATGATAACAGAAAGGGCAGTATACGTGCTCCGTGCAGCACCCCGCAAATGGAACAAAGTGTGGGCGGCATGGAATGTATATAGGGGAGAAATCTGTGACCCCTTACCAGAGGGAGAAGACCCTGACTCGGAGGGGGAAGAGGAGTAGCGGAACGAATAGGGGGTAGTCACCTCAGTCGCAACACATTAAGACCTAGTGGATCTGACCTGGCTGTAGACCGGCGTGCACGCTCGGACACATGATGATAAGGGTTGTGGGTGGAGACATAACGGCTATGATGACACATGGTTGGGGGGGGGGAAGGGAGTTTGTTGTTTCTTTACTATTAAAAAGTGATGTTATCATTGACTCGTGTGTGAGGGAAAAGGGATTCGGAGGGACACAATACAAGCAGAAGGACCATCGGTCGATGTATTTACATATCTCCTAAGGTTTACTGTAACACAGTCCTTGCTACGAGGCAGTTTCTTGTCGCAAATGTAAAAGTTGACATGTACTGACTGTAACAAATGTCGTAAACATGTATGTCACTGATTCACCACTATTCCTTCCTATCAATAAAAGTTTATACAAAAAAAAAACAGATAATAGTTGGAGATTTTAATAAAAGTCAGAATGGGACAAAACCTGCATCTAACCTGCCTTCGTTCACCTCCGATCTCCTATCCATCAAGGTCTGTCCTCTCCATCCCTGCATCTGCAAATCACAACTGCTCTGCTCAATCTCATTTCTGCATCGAAGTTTGAAACTCCTCTGCAGCCTCCCGTCTCTAATTCTATCTGCAATAGATCTGAAACTCCTAAACTAGGAACACTATCATATCACAAATAATGTTACAAAGCAGTTGAGATGATTTTCGTTCTGCATCGAACTGGAATTCAGAATTTTCCAAATGGACACCTCCACCACTCTGCTGTCTGCGGAAGTCTTTTATCAGGCAGGCGAAAATTCTTCCCACAACACATTCTGACTTTATCTTGTAACCTTCTTTCAAAGAAACATTTCATTTTTAACTAAACACATAACATTAGCTGCAAAATAACTTATTAACTAATCAGGAAACATCAAACATAACATGGTAATGCACTTTCAAAATACATGTGTTTTCTATTCTCTGCAAAGGAAAGAATGAAATGAGGTTTTGTTTAAATATTTTCAAGCAACTAAATAGATAAGACTCCGAGGTTACATGCTATAAATTATGCCAAGTGTTATTCTTTTACACAGAAAGAGAAAAATTCCTTTGCTTATCCCGAAGGTCAACTGGAACTCACAAAGCAAGAGCTAAAGCATGAGCTGTTTCTGTGTTTCTACATTATAAAATGTCATGTTAATTCTGATAGAATTTATATTCTACTAGTACACAGATTTAACACTTTTACGAATTAAAATCACATTTCCATAGTGAGGACAAAATCTAAACTAGTAATATTAAAATTAAACTATGAATTATTTGTGCAATGTTTTACCTGGGTTGCTAAGTAGAAAGTGTGTGACTAAAGCCTGTGAATATTAAAGCCTCATGTTTTCATTTTTCAGCACCAAATGTCTGAGTGTCACTTTTTAAATGCAGTTTCATTTCTGAAGCCCAAGGCAGGTTTGCCATTACTGATGCTAAATTTTATAGGAAATGTTTATGCTCTTTCAATAATCCAGTTGTACCTTATAAGTCTAGAGCTCTTAAAGAAACCTCAAAATATGGCCACTAAACAGCAAACTTAAGTCCCGTAATGCTCCCATTCTCCCTAAGGCATCACACATATAAATTCTCCAATTGGGTCCAGTATTGCTAGGATAAAGAAGGGTCATAATGGAGAGATGTGTATCAGTTTTCACTTATCTCGAAGATTCATAGGTCAGTACTCTTCCAAATCTGGTTCCTTAACTGTTCTGTTGCTGGTAAGGACGATTCTGGGAGTGCCACTGCACAGCATCTGCCTTCTCCCTCTCAGTCTCCAGAACTCCCACCACATCATCTCCAGACAACTGTTCCTCAGAAAGCAACAGCCCCAGAATTCTTGGTGCCTCAGAGAGGGTGGCAACATGGTGGTTTTTATCGTGAAATGCAAAGACGAGACCAAAAGGGTATGTCCAACGATACTGGATGTTGTCCTAATATAATTTGCCCATGATGGGGTGGAATTGCGGCGGCGTGCCAGAGTGGAGGGAGCAATGTCTTGCAACAGAGTGCAGGTGTAGTCCTGAAAGGACACCTCTCCGACTGTCCATGCTGCTCGGAGGATCCCCTCTTTCATTTTAAAGGAGTGTAGGTTTAGCTAGGACGTCTTGTGGTCGTCTGCTCCCACCCGGGTTGGCGGTTGCACTCTGTCTATTTTTACTTTCATTCCGGACGGGCCTAAGAGCTCCAAAAACAGACCAATCACAAACGCCTCCAGGTCCAGTACCTCTGCCCCTTTTTCTAGGTTGCGGAGGCAAATGTTTTCTCACCAGGATCTGTTCTCAAGGTCTTCACACTTTAGTATGGATGCCTGAAAGTTGTGTTTGAAGAAATGTCATGGCAGCTTCCATTTGTTCCATGCGGTGCTCAAGTTCTTGTGTTTCCGTCTCGAGGTCCAATGTGCGGGTGCCCACTGAGTCAACATCTTGCTGGAGCCACATGAGTTTGCCTTGAATGTCTGCGCGGAGCCCCTCCAAAGATGTATTTATATCAGATTTTAGGTCTTCCAGTAGTTCTTGCTTGAAGTCCTGCTATGAAGCGAGGAGACTCTCCCTCATGAGAACCATAGTGTCCTCCGTGCCTCCAGGGGATGCCATTCCTCGCTTCCGCTGTCATAAAGTTGTTGGAGACTTTGTTATGTTGGCTTTTTTGGGAGGCATAACGTCGGGAGATGTGACTCCTGGGGGCAGTGATAGGCCATGCTTAGCGCACCCCATCACCCAGCACTGATTTCACCTCTCAGTGTGGCGTGGGAGACCGCACCAGTCCAATGCCTTCTCTCAGTATGGAGCAAAGGTCCCAGTCTCATAACATTTCACCTATGCCTCCTCTGGCAGCGGATTAAGTTGTGCCTTGTAGCATCTGTAAGTAGGTGGGTACTATTCTCAGAGTGTCATCAAGCAACTGTCCACCTATGAGGCCCTCAGGTGATTTTAATGTTGAAGCAGACACCTGTCCAGACCAGCCAGGGGGAGTCCTGTGGGGGTGCCCAGTTAGGGTCAGGCATCAGGGTGATCAGGCCCCCACAACAACAGAGTGTCTCTAAGAGGGGCCCCCTGCACTCCTTGGATCCTGCTCTTTTAGGGCATCCGCAGTTTTTTGTGTCCCAAAATGCCACCATCTTAAGGTCAGGCAGCCAGGCCCATTATGGCATAGTTCTTGTCTCAAACCGGGGCCGGAGTCGGTGCTCTGCATAGGCGCCTCTTCACTCACTACATCGTTGTCTGTTCACCATGCATCAGACTCACCTACCTGGGAACCTCTCCAGCCTCCTCCTGTCAGGCAGCACCTACTGATGTAACATGGCTCTGTACTGCTGCGCCCGTTATTGCTCTGTAGTTGCAGGTGGGGTTGAGTTTGTCTCTCGCCTCACCCAGTCTGCCACCGCTCTGCGAGTGCGCCTGCGACTAGTTATTTGCTGCATTCCTCAGTACAATCAGTGACCATGGCTCCACCGCTCATCGGGGACATATGCGGCCCACTCAATGTTGCAGCATAGGCTCCATCTCACCCTGCATCCGCCCTCATCCAGGCAGTCGCTGGGTACATCTTGGCTTCCAAGCAGGGTAGGGTAAATGTGTGAGTCTAGGAGTCATTATTAAGGGCCATTTCACAAACTTACAGCTGAGTCCTCGTGAATCACGTCCACTCAGCCATCTTGGTTGGCCAATCCCCCTGCTTCGTTTGAGTTTTGATGAAGTTTTGAGACAATCCTTGAGATGTGTCTAACTTCCTATGAAGTGTTATCTTTTTGGGAAATAAACTGTGTGGTACAACATCAATCTTGGTAGTTATATGCTTCTGTGTTGTTGGGACATGTTGTGGTAACCAAAGGAGACGGCCAGGGGCAATGGCTGTCTGACGTGTGTGGTGTATGGCACCTCAAAGGTTTGTTAATAAAACCCTCACACACCAACCTGGATGGTGTCATGCTTCATCACCTGGTCCCAGCCAGGTAGCCGAGTGCTACCCAGCTGTGCTGCGACACCTGTTTACAGTGGAGCGGGTTTTGAGGTGATGTGAAATGTGATGAAGTGAGTAAAATTATTATTAAAAATTAAAAATACCTCCAAAATGCTACCCATTACTTTATTCTTGGAGATCTGGGGTATGGTTAAAAAGAGCTAGAGAGTGGATAATATATTACAGATACTATGTGTAGCTGTATTTATCATCAGATGGTCGACATCTTTCAGCCCGTAGAAAAAATATATAAGAGCTTTCTTCAGAACCTCTCCAATGAAGTGAGTGATGAGAGAAAAAAGTGAAAAGCATTTTTAACACTCACGTTAAGGAGTGCTTTGCATGCATAGAGGACTAACCGTGTATGGGTCCTCACAAAAATGTAGAATACATTTGTCCAGTGTTAGGCTGTCTAATCTTGTCCCGGGGATGGGGGAACATTTGAGCCTCTGTCCTTTCACATATTGGTGTGGCAGAAGTGTTCGCCGCTAAACCTATTACGGGGTCCCCGAGGCAAAGGTTGCCTCGGGGACCCGTAATAGGTTTAGGCGGCAGACTCTGAATATCAGGTAGGGAGTTGGAGCTACACTCTTCTGGAGGGTGTTTCCCTGGGGAACTGTGACAAAGGTAAGAAGAGGTACCTCTTACTGTCGGGGGCATTAAAGACAAAGCGCTAACACCCTCCGAGTGGAATTTTAATAACCTGATAAACACCAAGGTGGAAGAGGCACAATTTAAATGCATGGAGATAAGGGAGGTTGGGAAGACAGGTGGGTTAGCTGTTGTGGACACCCCTCTACCAAAAATAAATAGATATATCTTACGGGCAAGAGCGGCACATTCTTCAAACATAGACATTACCACATCCGTCTTTCCTCTGCTTCTCTCCCCCCCAATTCCCGAAGTAAAAACATCCACAAGACAGTGTAAACAGGGAGGGGACACCACGGACGACAGTCCCGACTCAAAGGAACAAGAGGCAGACGCTGGCAAGAGAAAGGGAAGGGGTAAGAAGGTGTCTTCTTAAAAATTCAAAATCAACCCTTCATTGAAAACTTACTATAAAGTCATGTCTACCTCTACTGCCTCAGTGTGCGATCCTTCAAAGAGCGCGAGTCAAGATAGTCCCCTGGAAGAAGTGCCCAGCTCCCTGAGTTCCCCAAAGGTTGGGTTGAACAACACTTCAAACACACTAGATACTATCTCTGACAGGGGCAGGGTCACTGGGGTGAGTCTCAACCAGTCTTTAATCACGCACCCATCAGTGAACCTCTCAAATAGGTACTCCGCGTTGGCTATAAATCAAGCCCCGTAATTGTCTCCGAAATCTCTTAAGGCCTCAAATATCACAGAAGATAATGCAACTACATATATATCAACAGGTACTACAACACACTCCCTGGCTGATATATTACTTGCCATGAAGGATGAGATGACCAATAGATTTACTGGGTCCAAGACAAATCAGGCCAAAATGACCAACAGATTGCTAGTCTCCGAAGCAAACCAGGCAGCCATTCAAGCTTCCTGTGAAGTATTAGCTAAAAGGTTAGATGAAGTCACGTCAAGAACAGATGCAATTGAACTGGAAATTCCCTGGAGGGGTCGGATATAAGGGGGTTCGTGATCTCCTTACTAAAAGGGACAGTGTTAATGAACCAACCAGAAGTAGACCTAGCATGTGAGATGCAAAGGGTACACCGTTATCCCTTTAAAAGGAATCTTACCAGACAAAAACCCAGGAAGATCTTGGGCAATTTTCTGACCTTTTCAGTTAAGGAGCTAATTCTAACATCTGCCCTTAAGGAAGGCACTATAACCTTTAATGGACCTAGCCCTTTTTCTTTTCAAATACGATCAGACATCTCCCATATGACTGCAACATGACAGTGGGAGCTGGGGAAAAGGCTAGAGGAGTTGAACAGTATCGGGGCCAAGGTTCAGTTGAAGTTTCCTGCGCAACTTCGCGTAATGTGGAACAACCACATTCATCTAATACGATCTAGTGAGGAGGCAGACGCTCTCATCACAAAAATTAAAACTGAGAGGGGGGAGAGAAGGGGGCCATTGAGGTAAATGGGTGGCACCAGATATCATTGATAGCAAGACCCCAGAACTAAACATATTTTTATTATCCCAAGGGGAGAGGGGGGCCGAATAGGTTTTGCCTATTGGAAGGGAGGGCTCCTCACGGGAAGGGGGGCACTGGGTGAGGAGGGAGGTGGGGCGGGAGGGGCACTTTGGGTGGGGAGCAGTGGGTAAAATAAAAAAAATTAACCTCATCTCACTTTAGATTTAAGGAAATCCCGTCATGCCGGTACTACAGATCCTCAACTCAATGGCAGGAAACCAAAATCAAAGGGATAGTAAGACCATCTTTATCTCCTGGAATGTTAACAGGTTAAGGTGCTCTCGTAGGCAAAGGCTGATAAAATGTTTAGAGCTCTCCCCAGCCCAAGTTTTTATATTGCAGGAGACACATTTGAGTTTTGCAGAAAGTCGTTCCATCTTCTCAAGAGTGCCCTGGATGCAATGCTACTGTACCTCACAACAGACGATTAACAGTAGAGACGTGGCAATCTTGATTAAACATGGTGCCCTTTGTTCTATCAAAGATTTGCAGAGGGACCAGACTGGGAGGTGGCTGGTAGCACAATCGATCCTGGAGAGATCGGAGCTAGTCTGTGCCTTGTTTTATGGCCCAAATGTAGATGACTCAACATATATTTGCAAACTGCAATCGATATTGACTACGGAACCCCCCCCCCCCGATTATTGGTGGCGACTTTAACGTTCTTTTGGACCCATCAAAAGACAGGTCCAATTTGAGTCACTATGTTGGGGCCCCCAGGGGACCTCGTGCTTTGTTAAACATGCTACATGATTTGGATCTGGTAGATGTGTGGAGGGCAAAGAAGGGCAACTCACAGGGCTTTACGTTTTACAGTAAAAAACATTGTCACTCTTCCAGGATCGATTATATTTTAACTGACAGATCCACCTTGGCCAGCCTAGAAGGGATCTCCGTCTTACCAAGTCACTTTTCAGATCACGCTCCAGTCCTATTTTCTAATAAAAGTAAAAGGCTCTTGCTCCAATCAAGACGGACGCTTAATAGGGCCATGTTTTTGGATTCTGAAATTATCCAGGCCATTAAGCAATACTCTTTAGAATTTTTTTCTCTGAATATTGTCTCCAGAACCATGGATTTTATTTGAGATGCCTACAAGGCAAATCTGAGGGGGAGGCTTCACGGCCTTATATGTTCCAAGAACAGGGCTGAGGTTAGGGCTCTTAGCATAATCGAGGAGAAAATACTCCAGCTAGAGACAACGAGAGGAACAATGAATTGATAATAAATAATGACGGGGAGAAGTCAAGCAGTTTCAAAGATATGCAAACCTGCCTGCTTTCCCTTTTTTCAGATCTTTATAAAGAGGATCTAGCTCCATCCCTAAGCTCTATACAATCATGGCTGAGGAGTATATTCTTGCCTTCCCTCTCAGAGGAGAGTCGTAACACTCTAGATGCTCCCATCACCCTAGAGGAGATAACTGATCAAATAAAAGAAGGTAAGAATGAAAAGGCCGCAGGTATGGACTCGCTTCCGAATTAAGTTTATAAACTTCTAGGAGATGAATTAACCCCTGTACTAGGTCCCACCTTTAACTCAGTATATTGCCTTGCTGGTAAAGTCTCCGAGTCCTGGTAGGAGGCCACAATTGACTTAATTTTAAAGCCAGGCAAAGATCCGTTATAAGCAGACTCATATCGTCCAATCTCCCTGCTGAATGTGGATTATAAGATCTTCATGGCTATTCTTGCAGGGAGATTGGCTGAATTGGTCCCCAACCTGGTTTATATTGAATAGAAGGGCTTTGTTGCAGGAAGGTACATCCAGGAACAGACACAATTGCTAATAGGCGATATTGACCTGGCCGTTGAAAGATCTGATCCATTGGACATAGTGGCCCTGGACACGGCCAAGGCTTTCGATAGAGTCTGCTGGGTGTACCTGTGGGAAACACTGAAGGTAATGGGTTTTGGCCCCATTTTTATCCAAACCCGTGAGAAATTGCAATCAGGGAGCCTCTGCTCGGATTCTTCTGAATGGTTTGCTGACCTCTATATAGAACCACTGGCACAGGCCATTAGAGTAGACGACTCAATCTATCCCTTCAAGTCCCAAAATTATGGTTGTCAGTTAGCTTTGTACGCTGACGATTTGATACTATACACCAATGACCCCAAGGTGGTTATCTCCCGTGTGGAAGCACTATTGGAGAGGTTTGGTTCCCTGTCAGGTTATTTGGTAAATACATCAAAAACTGAGGTGATGTGCTGGAACCTAGATCAATGGGAGGGAACAACCAGCAATGAGTTAAGATACTTAGGTATACATATAGTTAAAGATCTGGAACAAATTCCCCAGATTAACCTAAATAGACTATCAAAGAAATAGACCGCCTCTTTAGCAGATGGAGGAACCTCCCCTTAACAATCTATGGGAAAGTAAATCTGGTAAAGATGGTCATTCTCCTTAAGTTGTCGTACCTGTTTAGCACAATACTCTTGGCCTTTCCACGCAAGAGCATCAGCAAGGTGCAGGGTAAGATTGGGAGCTTTATCTGGGGAGACGAAGGTGCAAGACTATCCTGGAAGAAACTGAGACGCAGACTCATTAAAGGGGGGCTGGCTCTGGCTGACATCAGCTGGTACGTGGTAGCATTCCAATTTAAAGGAGTTTGGATTCTGCTTATGCAACCAGAAGAGTCAGCCTGGGGAAGGCTGTTCGGAGAAAAGGCAACAATGGAAGGAGTAGGAGGTGGTGAGGTTTTTCTATATAAGTTTGGGGCCCCAAAATACTGCAAGTGAGTACGTTTGAAGGTTCTCAGGGCAGCCCTGGAAACATGGTACAAAGTCAGAATTAGATGGGTAATAGGAAACTACTCAGATTTAGCACCTATTTGGGATTCCCCTGGAACACCTTTATGTCTTAGAGATAGTTTGGCGGTACCCATTAAGAGAGTGGGCATAACTATCTGGTCCGACCTGTTAGATACAGAGGGGATCCATCCTTGGGAACTACTGAGGACTAGGATAGGTACAGGGTTTTCCAGATTTAAGTATCTACAACTGGTATCCTGGTTTGAAGCAGAAAAGGGAGAGGTAAGAGGGAATTGGGATATTGAGCCTTTCTTTAAATCTTTACACACAATAAAGAAAGAGATATCAGTGTGGTACAACAATCTATTAGAAGCTGAAGATCTGGAAATCCCATCCCTATCTCTGGTCTGGAATCAAACCTCCCTTGAGTCCTCCATGGACATCTTGTTCAAGCCTTTCCTGAAACCACTATATAAAAACATCAAACCTGCAAGTCTAAAACAGAACCACAGTTTTGCCATCAATAGACTTTATCATACTCCAGCTAAGATAGCCAAGTTTGCCCCATTACCAACTCCAAAATGCCCCAGATGTAAGACGCCCATTGCTAACAACCTTCACATCTTTTTTGAGTGTCCCGAATTAAAAATGTTGTGAAAGGTGGTCGGTGACATCCTCTGTGATATTTCAAAGCAAATATTGAAGTTAATTTGTCACTAGTGTTTTTTGGGGTTGATGGTTTATTCTGTCAGAATGCACCGCAGATCCATTGTGGGTTACTGTTATACTTAGTGCTACTTGCCTGGAGAGAGGTCTGTAAAAAGTGGAAAGACTCTTTTCCTCCGAAGAGCTGTTGCGAACCATTTTAGGACACTATTGTAAATTTTCCGATTCATGTCCTTATATAGTTATAAATAACTATATCCTTATATAGGCGTAAGAATCATAACCATATTTAGACATAGCTCATGCAGTCCAAATACGGCAGGACTACTTCCACTAGTTCCGAAAATCTACAACAATTTCTTGGAAAACTCAGCTTCAACGGCTAGGGACTTCTCCTTGCTCGAATACTGACTTGTCCAAGAACTCATGGTGTTTTCAAAGAACTGAGAGTCTTTAATGACGTTATTATGTTCACCTTTACGTCAAACTCGGCAACTTCAAGGTATAAATATGCTCACACTTGCCATAGAAAACACACAGTGGTTTGGAGCAGTTCGACTATCTACTTGCCCGACGCGCCCTGCTACTGCAAGTGCCGAAGGAAGCCGACCCACCAGCAGACGCACTGAGAGAGACTCTGTCCTGACTCCTGCCGAGAAATCCAGCTCCAGTGTTTCCAAGCTACCATTGCGGGTTGTTGGGAAATCGAGTCCTGAGCCTGACCTTCTTCATTCCAAATTAAGGTACGGAGCTGATTAGACCCTAAGAGAAATCTTGGGCAGATTCTTGGCAAAAGAATAATCTATTTATTCTATACCTCACTTACTTCTTCCCTCGTACTAAGATTAGGTTACGTACACCGGGGTAGGTGTATTTTAGAAGCACCAGTTGAGTACTTTTAGCCTCTGTTATTTATGTATGTATTTATTTATGGTTTAGGAACCATACAAAGCTCTTACAGTATTATTTTATTCTACTCTTTCTACTGTATGCATTATATTTTACAACCAATTTTACGATTGTAGCAGTTCATTTCTTATGCTTGAGAAAGAAGACTGTTCAATAAATCCTTTTATTGAAAACGCCCGTCTTTCTATTTTGTCTGCACCTCTGGTGAAACGAAGCATGCACGATTGACTGAGTGAAATATCTATCTATTGTTTCCCGATGCTGAAGATCAGTTTTATCTTGGGGAAACGAAGTTGTCATGTTTATGCGGTTTTCAGAAACTAATCCCTTCTTGTGAATTCGAGAAAGTTTCTAGTGACCTCTGAGCTAGCTATCTCTCATAATTAAGTCTAATATATTTCGATAGAGATCTAGTGGACATAAGTCCTACGTCACATCTATAGGATAGATTATTCCAATGTGCAGAGCCTATTGGGAATATAGGAACTACACTAAATAGCGGCCAATGTTTGGTAAGGCACTAATTTAACGCTAGATACTATAGTAACTCAGTCGTGCTTTTCACAGAGACCCCTTTTTCCCGTAAAAACTCCAATAGACGTCTGGAGTGGGTTAAAGGATAAAATATCCGCCTTAAACTGAGTAGGACGAAAAATCCTATATATTAGTTTTTGGTTTTGTTCAACGTTGAAGTATACAGTGTTCTGAAATATGTGCACCTTATCTTTATTTCCTTAAAACTTGCTTTCTAAACTTTCATTAAACAATGTCGAATAACGACAACGCCGAAGCCGGTGGATCTGGAAATTCTCGACCAGGTTTTGACCCGAAAGGGTTTAATGAAGACAATGCCGATGCTATATCATCCCGGAAAACATAAGAAAAACCATAGCTATAAAGCTTATAGAAAATGGCCTATCAGCAAGAGGTGGTAGAGTCATATTTGTCATAGAGGCACATGAATATCGGCAGACAGAGGTATTCTATTCATGGATTATCTTTCCACAAGCAAATCCAACAACACATGTGTTCCACTTCTACAAGATGGAGGAACATCCAGTGGAATATGTTCCTTTCGAGGACATTGAAATTCCACTAACGTACCAAGAGCATCAGCTCTGTTTTAAAGGCGCCCTACAACATCAAAATCACATTACCAGGCTCGGTCCACTAGGTAGACCAGGAGCAACATGGCTCATACTAGCCAGCTATACACCACATCCTGCCATTGAACAAATGACAGGTCCAGAACTATTAGCTCAGCTAAAACAATGAATTAAAATACATAGACAATTGGTACAATATGTCATGCGGACTTTAACAGTCCAACCTGCAATAAGAATTCCACAGCACACCCCTCACCAGGGAACACAAACAAAATCACACCACAGAGTATACAGTCAGTCATCGGTAAGTTGCCCGCAAAAAGGGAACAAATTCCATTCTGGTTAGCCCAGAAAATTACTCAACGAGAGGCAGTATTTCCCGATAGTACACGTCATGAGAAACACAGAATTCTAACAATCTGTTTACCAATGGGGATAGTACCACATGTGAAGGGCTGTGACACTTGGGGTACAATCTTTGCTTCAATCTACACAAAAACACATGGTGTCCCGTCTATGGCGGTAATACCAGACATTCTGAGACAGATTCAAAATGAATACGGTTCAGAACCACCTTTGAATCTTGGTATGAAATTACTAAAAGATTTCAAACAGGTCGCAGCTATTCTATTAGCTAACATTAAAGGTGAAGCAGCATCGGTGGTAATCCGCCAAAAATGAAAAGAACTCGATATTACTGAGCAACCGCATGAACTTGCCAGAATTATTAAAAAATCCTATGAAGAACTAGAAAGATATAGTTTGGGAGGGAAACCTGTAAAGCCCTAACTAACAGAAAATCCTGAAAAAGTTTTTATCAAAGACAATCTAACTACTCCTAAAAAGAAATGGGAAAATAATAGACCGTCACTTCCTAAAGAGAAGCGCTCTCAGTCCAGGTAGATCTCCTCAAAAGGAGCACTCTGAAAAGAGGTATAACTGTAGAAATAGGGATAATTTAAGAAAACCTGATAGATATCAGGATACTGATACACGATCCTCTCGTACCTTTCAGACTTCCTTGCAGAAATCCGAAAGAAGAGGACGATCAGAACACAAAGAAGAACGCGTGAAGTCCAAAGACGATCAACGCGTTCCAAAAAATAAGAAAACTCAATTCTCCAAAAAGAAGGTAGCAAGTATTAAAATCAGACATGCTGAGGATTTTGAGGACACAACTCAAGAATGGGGAGTGGGCCCAGAAAATGCTGGACAGTGCAGCAGAGGTCATCATAGCTCGCAGGATCCTGAAAGATCATCTGGAGACTGTGGATCTGAATGAATGCATTCAGGTTTAGAATCAAACGTTTTTGAGCAGTATATTATCCCATAACACAGCTTGGCTGCCTACATCCCTCGGCCGGCAGAGCACGGTCCAGCAATATTTGAACACAGCCTTAGGGCCTACACCCCTGGGGGCGACCCGGCGAGGACATACGAAAAGCCAAGAGGAACAGCAAAGCATATCAATGTTACTGCAGTTTATAGAAAAGAACCAAACAGCGACACAGAAACAGAAAACCACCCACCCCCCCTACCCGTCCCCACCACCGCCCCCTCCCTCCTCCCACCTCCCCCTCCGCATTCGCCCTACCAACGCCTCCGTGAACGCGCCCTCCCTCCTCACAGCCAACACACAGCAGACCACACGTCCCTAGGTGCTTGCACTCTGTGGCACCAGTGGAATAAGTTGTAGAATTTGCAAATACTTGGGGCATGTTACCTCGCACAAATCGGGTGATAGCAAGCGTATTTCTCACCCCTGCCATCCACACAAAGCGACAGCCTCTCCTTGCCCAGCAAAAGCCATAGCCGTCGAATCCAATCTCTCGGGTCAGTGGCCGCGGGGGATCGCCATTGCGCAAGTATAACTAGTCGCGCTGCTAGCAAGGCTAGGGCTATCTGCCTACCCCCAGGGAGCGCAAGGGGAACGCTTTAGAGTGTGGTAGACCCAGCAACACGTGCTCCGGGGCTCTGGGGAACATGATGTTAAACGCCTTGTCTACGTCGTCCAGGACTGCTTTCCAATACCGCTCTAGTTTCGGGCAGTGCCAGAGCAGATGCGTCAAGGTGCCCGGCGCACCACAGCCACGCCAGCAAAGACCTGAGCACTTAGGATCCCATGTGAGGATCCTCGCCGGGGTATGGTACCAGTAGGACACCATTTCGTAGGCTGACTCGGCCCCTGCAACATTAGCCGCAGTGTGGTGCACGCGATAAAACACCTTTTCCCACTCTTTACGAGACAGCGGGCGACCCAACTCCGTCTCCCATCGAACCTGCGCCTTTGTACGCGGTGCATGCGGCCGCGCGACAATCAGCGCATAAACTTCAGAGATGAGTTTGCGATCATCCTTTTTACAGATTACCCAACACTCCAGCGTCGTCATGGGTCGGGACATAACAGCCACATTAGAAGGTTGCGTGACCCAGTGCACTACCTGCAAGTAGGGGAAGGTGTCAGACTCTGGGAGGGCAAAGTGTTCCCGACGCAATGAGGAGAACAGGATAAGACCGTCTAGGTCAAAGAGATGACCCACCCTCTTGCAGCCCTGCTCCCTCCAGCGCAGGAATACTGGCGATGCGCAACCCAGGGGGAAATCCAGGGGAAATCCGGGTTATCCACAATGGGCTTCATGGGCGACGGAAAAGTGGTCCAGCCTCGCCGTCGCGCCAGTTGGTCCCAAGCGTTCAGCGTCAGAGAAGTAACCGGCATGCATTCAGGTTTAAACTGCCGACACTAGGGTTAGTGTACCCCACAAGTTATATGAAGTAACACTCCGAATAGAGGGAGATATAACTAGGAAAATAAAAGCACTCTTTTGGGAAAAACTATCTAAGGGTTATGATATTCTTCTGGCTGAAATAGACTGGCCACCTGAATTTGTCAGGGAGTGCCCACATGACGAAGAAATCATGAAGCCAGCCTTCTCTAATCATATTCCTATTCATAAAAAATACACCTATGCCAGAAAATGGGCTTTGGCCCAGGCTCCAACATTATATAAAAATCATGGGATGAGGACTCTCCTCACCATAAAATACAGTTAAAAAATCAACCTACTGCTCAGAGGCAGTATCCAGTAAAGCAAGAGGCTAAAAAACAGGTCAGGGAGATCTTAGATCAACTTGAATACCAAGGGGTGATTGAAACATGCACCTCGTCAATGAACAATCCTTTGTTTCCTGTCTCCAAACCAGATGACACATATCGTCTAGTTTTGGAATACAGACATTTAAACTCTTGCTGCAAAACTTTTGTAGTACAAAATTCACACACTGCAGCACTGATGAATAACATCGTTCGCAAGAAATATAAAACGACATTAGATATTTCAAACGGTTTCTTCTGTCAAAACATTGCACCTGAAAGCAGGTACTTGACCGCTTTCTCAATAATGGGGACAGACGACACTTTTGTCGTCTCCCCCAGGGATTCAAGAACAGTCCTGGATTATTTTCAGCCAGAGTAACAGAGTTACCACAAACGTGTGATGATGAGGCATTATCTTATGTCGATGACATCTATATTACAGATGATGACTTGGACAGGCACTTGACCAGGGTGAACACCACAATACTTGGATTCGCCTCTGAAGGGTATAAATTCAATTTTAAAAAATCAAGAATTGCCCACCTCAACGTCCTATTCTTGGGATACAAACTTTCAAGTGAAGGCAAAAGCCTGGCAGCAAACTTTTCAGAAAAATGTGCGCTGCTCCAACCTCCAAATACGCTGAAAAACTTACAGTCAATTCTAGGATTCCTGAATTTCGGAAGAACTTACATTCTAAACTACGCAGAAAGGGTTAAACCTCTCTACGAACTAATCAAACCTGATATCAAACCTACTAATTAGACTCAAAAACACACCGAAATTTTGCGTTCAGTGCAAACAGACATGTTAGCGACAAAACATTTACAAACACGTGACAGTGTACGCAACCTTGTAATCCAAATCATCCCAGGGAGATGCGGATTCACATACCTAACCTTTAATGAAGTTGAAAAGGTACCAATAGCTTACAAATCACACTTGTACACACAAGCTGAAATGCAATTCACTTCAACCGAAAAAATTCTGACAGCGGTTTAAACTGCGATAGCAAAGGAGAGAGCCCTCGCACAGGTTAAATGCATTAAAGTCGTTACACCTGTACCTGCCTTAGAGGCAAGGACAAAGGCAAGCATTTCAAATGCAAAAGCTCTACATCCAAGATGGATACAATGGGTTAATTCTCTTGCTGCAACAGACGTTGAATACGTTTTTGACCCTTACTTGAAGACACAAGAATTTCTCCAATACGAACAAGAATGTCGTCTGCCTACTGAAATTCTGCCTCTAGAACATTACGGCTGTATAATATATACAGACGGATCAGCACAGCCCGCGATTGGGGGTAAACAAGCTTATAGTGCTGCGTGTGCGATTTTTAAAGGTCGCTGGCGCGATGGTAAATTCAGACCTATGGTCACAAAAACGTAATCTCTCGCAGACTGTACAGCTCAGCGAGCTGAACTACAGGCTTTCAGGATGGTGCTTGAAAATACCGATTGCGAATTTCCCACACTCATAGTGTTCGATTCGGATTATTGCGTCCAGTCTTATAATGAATATCTGCAGAACTGGGTTCAAAATGGATTTAAAGACGCAAAAGGTGGCACAATCAAGCATAAAATGCTTTGGGAACAAGTAGTTCTTTTACAGAGAGAACTACAAAAGACTCAGGTGATCCATCCACTGAGTCATCAGCGTGATGGCGTTCACGTTGGAGGGAATTAATTGGCTGAGGAAGCCGCGAAGGCAGCTGTGCAAACGGCTTCCGTAGCTGTAATCACTCGTTCAAAAACTAAAATAGACAGCGAAATAATGCAAGCAGTCACTGCTTCAATAAAAGACAGTGGTAAAACACTACCAAAAGGCTTTCCACTCAAGTACTCATATATAACTGATGCAAAAAATGTTCCGTTTGCTCGAATCCCTGGAGTGGGGGATAGAGTAATCCCAAACATGGAACACAGGTTAGGACTAATCTTAGCAGCACACGAAGGGCTTGCCTCTGCACACGCAGGTGTTTCTGCCACAGTTTCATTATTAAAACAACAATACTGGTGGCCGTGCATAAGGAAATAAACCAGAAATTATTTTGGAATGTGAAATCTGCCAGAAAATGAAAGTTTCAACTGTGAAATGCCCGGCGCAGACGCCCCTTCTGATTTCAGATAAACCACTTGCGTGTGTTTACCTGGACCACTGTGGTCCCTTACAAAGGGATGGCAACTATAAATACATCCTGGTCGCAGTGGATTAATGCACAAGATTCATTTGGATGTTGCCTAAGCGCTCAGCTGATGCCCGAACTGTTATAAAAGATTTGTGAGTCTTTATCGGCACATACGCAATCGGCACGCTACATTCTGACCAGGGTCCTGTGTTTAGCTCTAGGGCTTACAAGGAGGCCATGTCCAGCTTAGGCGTTGCATTGCGATTTTTGAGTCCATTCCATCCTGAGGGAAATTCATTTGTGGAGAGAAAAAACCATGACATAAAGCAATTAATAACAGCTAGGGTATTAGGTTTGGGTGACGGGTGGGTCAAACATCTAATAAATGTCCAACGCAGTCTAAATAACCTGCCAAGAAATTCTCTGGCTGGAATCACACCATATGAACTCCTTTTTGGTACTAGAATGTTGGTTAAATACCTCGATCATCATACTTCAGTGGTGGAACAAAAACCCTTTGATATCAAGGATCGTTTGGCTGTTTTACAGGACCTAAATGAAACAAGAAGAAGTCTAAGCAACACAAGCGAAAAGCCAATGACCACTGAAGAAAAAACACCTGTTCCAGCAAGACCAGTCTGGATTCCAAAGATTGGGGATCTGGTCAGGGAAAAAATAGCGGACAAGAAGGAATTTGGGCCTTCTTACAGAAAACCAGTACCAGTTCTAGCAGTCCATGGATCAAGAACAGTGTTACTGCCGCCCCTTGCTGGAAGAAAGGAGAACCGGTCTGTATCAATTGACCTGGTAAAACCACACCATGTTGCCGATAATAAGTAGTAGGCCCAGTGGGCTCCCACGATTTAGCAGACAACCAAATCTTGCTACTATCCAAGAGGTTCAAACTGAAAGACTCATCACCTTTGAAGATTCTAGAGTAAGAAAAGAAGGACTATGCAACAAAGCCATGGAACTTGTGCCTGTTGAAACCCAAATAACAGTTCGTTAAGAAAATGATGTAGCATCTGACTATACAAACATGTCAAGGGAACAAGCAACTCCAGCGATTTCAAAGAATCCAGATGCAATTCCAACTATTGACAGAACTGCCTCTGGCTATTTTATCAACTTTGATAACTTTTCTGAGGATCCCAGTGAACCTGAAACTACACCAGCAAATAAAACTTTCAAGGAAAAATTGACGGAACTTGGTCAAGAGCTTGCAAAAACATATCTGGTTTCACCATGGGTTGAATTGTGGATTGGATTAGGTGTATTTTATCTGCTGCTATGGCTCATTCTTGTTTTGAGTTTGGGAAATCTAATAGATGGAAAACACATTAAAATGGACACAGCAAGTAAGAACATCAACTTGCTTCTAAAGCCACACAAATCATCTCTTTGTGAACAACGAGACCTGTCATCAGTAAACATCACAGCGGTTTCTCTACCTGGTGGAATAGCTTGGGATACAACAGATGATGACATTTTTGGCCCTGTCAAGCTGCAGAAAATTCCACACCAATTTAAGGTTTCCTTGAGTGATTTCGTTTCACCCAGCACGTTTTCTGATGATTGGGACTTTGAAACTGTTAATAACATGATGGCAGACTTAGAAATGTCAGCAAAATTTAGAAAACATGAATACTTAGAAGGTTCATCTAATTATGAAGAAATGTATTGTTTTAATCATTTTGGTCATCATTACTTCCACAAATCTGCAAACCCTAGAAATGTTTTAACTTATAATCAATGGGAACATTGTCCAACACCGCCAAAAGGTAGTTCTAAAACATTTTTAAGATAATTTCTATATTTTACAGGTTTTAATGTTACAAACCCAGAAAGTTTTTACTTTAAAAATGTTAATAAGACAGGCATGAAAAGTATGTTGACAAATACTAAACACATTTATTCTGCGGCCTTTTATGCTCAATTGTCCACCTTAAGCTTTGACTTTTGGAAAGACAACATTGAGACAAAAACTGTTTGAGGCACAAAAGTCTGGCAGGTACAAGGTTTAGAAGCATTGTTCAGAGCTTGCATCATCCCAGAACAAATTATGTTCTTAAATGACACTGTTCAACAGACATCTTGTCTTGGCCTGGCTAAGATAAAAGATTTAAACAAACAGTCCATACCTAAACCCACGCCTGATAGTAATTTAACTTCAGCTGAGGAGGTAGACGTACATTACATTTTACTACAAAACAGAACAAATCCTGAATGGAAAAATGGTTAATCTGGCCCACAGACACAAATATCTGTCAAGATAGATTCCTGAACAAGACACAAGGGTTTCCAGTAACTGGGCCAGATCCAAGATATATCCAAAGACAACATCCAGGGATAATAAGAACTTATAGTGTAGGAAAACTATGCCTTGAGTGGCTGCAGAAATCCACACTTCCAGAAATAAAACAACACTTATCTTTGCTTAAAGATGGCGTTGATTTACGAGAATTTTTACTGGGACCTCGTAATCCACGTCTAAAATGTTTCATATACGCCGGTATATACGCTGCATACAATGAAGCATGGAAAGTCACGCACATAGAAACAGCTGAAAGAATACGAGAAATTGATCGTATTCATTTAGAGAAATCACTCTCTGTAGTTGACAATGGGTTAACAACTCTGTCGTCCAGAATTTATTTTTTGGACAGCATTGTATACTCTGCCATAGACATAATGGAACAGGACTTGCTAATGTTACAACATGGCCAGTCTCAATTACGTTCTATAATGCTGTTAGGCTGGACTTTACAAAACCTTCATTCTGGCTATGTGCCTTGGCGTCTAATCAACACTACGTCATTGTTTACTGTATTTAACCTTACAGATAAACAAATCTCATTGGCACAGAGGGGAGCAGACTATACGGTGCTGAGCATAGAAAAAATGGAGAGATTACCATTGACCATTTCTGAGAAACCATCAGTTGAATGGATAATACATGGCACCATCACGATACCAGTGACGACTTTCCAGCTTCAGTATTGCTTAAAACACATACCAGCAGGCCTGTATGAAAGGTTGAGTAAAGAATACATTAAGTCGACCTGGGATTTACCATACACACACAAATGTTGGAGTGGGGGAAAGGAGGTATTTCTTAGTGGTAAAAATGGTAAAAACTCACTATGCGGTACACTATTATGTCAAGGTGTTAATTTACACGGAGCCTGCAAGGATTCTTCCAATTACCTTTCTTGCCACATGCAAGGTTTGCCCGCAGCGGCGATAGATCTAATTTTTAGGCAGCTTTCCAATGGTAGCTACATTATGTTAAATGATCACAGCTGTTGTGGAATGATGCCAGAAATAGTCTATCTCGTTAGTGTGTCAGCCAGAGTCACTTGTTGTATGCAAGTATTGTTTCCAAAAACCAAGACAGACGGGGAGTCGCCACTATGACCTTCACTGAACATCTCTTCCATGGGAATTGATACTTTAAGCAGAATGAAAGCCATTCTTTTGCAAAAATCGGTGCCATTGACCTCGTCCAGAGAGACGTATGATCTGCAAGTTGCAAGGACTTCTGCAGAGATACATGCATTACTATCAACAAACTGCCCAGTACATTTCGCAGAAATGTTAGGTCGTATCTTAAACATATCTGATACCAGTGGTATTGAACATGTATTTAAGGCGATTTTTTCGGGACTGTTAGCACCCTTTGAAGCAGTCCTGGGTGTTTATCCTAACTTCGTACACTCTGTGTTTGGCGGCCTGCCTCCAATTTTGGGACTCGTAGCAGGGATCTTATTTTTATTCCTCCTGCTCCGTTATGGCAAATCCGGCCACCAGCGATACCCAAGTCAGCATGGAGAATGCGCTCCAAGCCATGCGGTATCGTGACAGAATAACACAGATCCTTGGCTTGGCTCATTTGAGAGATCTGAATACCACATGGTTCCTGTCATTCAGACCAATCTGGCAAGATTGCATCTTACCTGTTCTACGATGCCTGCTTTGTGGAGAGGAATGTGTGTTAGATATCTGTCTAACACTACCATCTGCATTGCCAACGTATGTTGACGCATTACTGGGTCCGGTAACGGCTCATGTGTAGTATTGCCCCCAACGGCTACCAATCCTGATGACGGCATTCATTGAGATCTCACTGGCAAATCCAACTGGAGGTGAGATACGCGGACCAACAGGCACACAATGAACATTGCTAATGCGGCTGACGCTGCCGGCGATGCTTCACATCTGTGTACAATTGACCTTCTTAATGAAGTGGTTGAACTTTCATCTACTGTAGTAGACGATTTCTTTGCCAGCCTTGATGATTTAATGTTTTCTCCTGACACCGAGAATAACTATTGAAATAAGCACACAGCGTTCTTTCGAACCGTGAAATTCGACCTTCACTTTTTCAAAACAAAAGCTTCCAAGTTTCGAACTCTATTTCACTTCGATTTAATTTGAATTTTTTCTAAAACTAACTAAACTTTGGCACAAAGTGATCTGCTTAAAGTAGAACTATTCTTAGAGAACAAGAATTCTTCAACTACTTCCTAGAAACAATATTGACCTAATGCACAAACCAAACTAGCTTGTAAATTCTGCTATGGGATGGTCTCGACTTTTTTTATTTTCTGTATCTAGAGCCATTACATAAAATGTAAATTTCGTGATTCTTTTGGTTAGCATTGCTAATATAATATCATATGCTTACAATGAAATCATTGCTTTTAAATGCATACTCTACAAATGCTCATTTTTGTGTGCGACCATTTTTTAACCTCTCCCATGCTCGTGACGGAACCGCTCCGTCACTAGCCTCGGGTGGGGTGTGCTGGTGACGGAGCGGTGCCATCACGGCCCGCTCGGCGCTGATTACGCGCCTGCGAGGTGCGTTCTATTGAGCGGGCGGGGCCGTGACGGAACCGCTCCGTCACAAGCACAGCCCCCCCCAGGCTCGTGATGGAGCGGTGCCGTCACGAGCATGTGAGCGCCGCATGGCCCCCCTCACCCCTAGCGCTACAGCGGAATTGCCGCCGCAGAGAAGGGGTTAAATACATTTCAAGTATTTTTGGGAGGGATTGTAAAAACACATGCTCTAGTTATATGTTTTAAGTACTTAATCTTAGATGAACGTGATAACGTGGAGTGGGTGTTGTGAACCATTTTAGGACCGTATTGTAAATTTCCCGATTCATGCCCTTATATAGGTATAAATCACTATGTCCTTATATAGGCATAAGAATCATAACCTTATTTAGACATAGCTCATGTAGTCCAAATACGGCAGGGCTACTTCCACTAGTTCCGAAAATCTACAACGATTTCTTGAAAAAATCAGCTTCAACGGCTAGGGACTTCCCCTTGCGCGAATACTGATTTGTTCAAGAACTCATGGTGTTTTCAAAGAACTGAGAGTCTTTAATGACGTTATTATGTCCACCTTTACGTCAAACTCGGCAACTTCAAGGTATAAATATGCCCACCATTGCTATAGCAAACACACGGTGGTTTGGAGCAGTTCAACTATCTACTTGCCCAACGCGCCCTGCTACTGCAAGTGCCAAAGGAAGCCAACCCTCCAGCAGACGCACTGAGAGAGACGCTGTCTTTTCTCCTGCTGAGAAATCCAGCTCCAGTGTTTCCAAGCTACCCTTGAGGGATGTTGGGAAATCGAGTCCTGAGCCTGACCTTCTTCATTCCAAATTAAGGTACGGAGCTGATTAGACCCTAAGAGAAATCTTGGACAGATTCTTGGCAAAAGAATGATCTATTTATTCTACACCTCACTTACTTCTTCCCTCGTACTAAGATTAGGTTAGGTACACCGGGGTAGGCGTATTTTAGAAGCACCAGTTGAGTACTTTTAGCCTCTGTTATTTATGTATGTATTTATTTATGGTTTAGGAACCATACAAAGCTCTTACAGTATTATTTTATTCTACTCTTTCTACTGTATGCATTATATTTTACAACCAGTTTTATGATTGTAGCAGTTGATTTCTTATGCTTGAGAAAGAAGACTGTTCAATAAATCCTTTTATTGAAAACGCCCGTCTTTCTATTTTCTCTGCACCTCTGGTGAAACAAAGCATGCACGATTGACTGAGTGAAATATCTATCTATTGTTTCCACGACTCTGAAGATCAGTTTTATCTTGGGGAAACAAAGTTGTCATGTTTATGGAGTTGTCAGAAACTAATCCCTTCTTGTGAATTTGAGAAAGTTTCTAGTGACCTCTGAGCTAGCTGGCACTCACAATTAAGTCTAAAATATTTCGATAGAGACCTAGTAGATATAAGTCCTACCTAACATCTATAGGATATATTATTCCAATGTGCAGAGCCTATTGGGAATATAAGAACTACACTAAAGAGCGAGGACTGGCTTAGAGCCACACTGGCCATGGCCCACCTGGACAATGATGGAGAAGGGGGTAGCTCGACGAACATCTGGCTGCCCCTTATGAGATGGGGATGTAACCAGAGATTAATATAGTTGGTCCTATGATTATACCAAGTACCCCCACTAACAGGACCGGTTGGGCGACCTAAGCAAGTGCGGTAAGCCGGAGGACCCACAGATCTAAATATAGGCTTCGTAAGACCAGCAGAAGCTTATTGGTGAGATGAGGACAAACAAAAGAAAAAGAAGTGACAAGTGGACCTGCACATAAGCACCACCCATGCACGCTGATGACAATTGGTTTCTTTGCCATCCACGCCCTCAGATGCAGAGCCCATCAACACATTGACACGACTTGACACCTTTTGGAAGGGGAAAAAAGAATCAGGCTCACAAATTGGCAAGGTGAGAGAGTTGGTGATGAAAGAAAAAAAATCTAGTTATCGTAATAGAAAGTTTCAATTCTATTAAGGACTCGGAGGCGAGGATTATGCTATCCTTTCTCCACTTTATTGAATAGCAGCCATTTTAAAGTCATATTCAAACAACTACAATTCCCATGAGTCCTTGGGAATGTTAACAAAACAACAATAGAGTCCATTTCCACCCAATCCAGTGTCTCCAAGCCGGTTCATAGCCCCTCATCACTGGCCACTCCTCCTATTTCCTTCCGCGAGATCAGCCCCTGCCGTCAATTCACGAGTCTTGTTTACTGGCTTACACTCCTGCAATCAAAGGACATATTTAGCACATGACCATGGCTAATGTTTAAGCCTGAAAAGGGAAGAAGGCAAAGATCATAGATCCACGAGTAAAGCAACACAGTTAATCATGGAACATTAACGTAGGAATAAAATTCAAACCTTGTTCACTTATTCAACAAAAAAGGAGGGGGGGTTGCAGACATAGATGAACCTTGGGTGGGATAATCCTCGCTTCCAAGTCCCTAATCCTTTCCGTGCTGTGGTTGATTTCTTTTAGCCAAATTTGAGGTTTGCTGGGGATTCTGGGTAGGAAAACGTTGGGGAATCCACGCAGACCACACATATCTTGGACTCCCCAGGGTGTCTAATTTTCAGAAATGTCTGGGTTTGGTAGGTTTCCCTACATGGCCGCCGAGCCTGGGGCCAAAAAAGCAGGTGACCCCCTACCAAAACCAGGTTGTTTTGTGATTGATCATTTTTGATGCCTCCACGATACGTTTTGGGCCATTTCCTTTTGTGGGCACTAGGCCCACCCACACAAGTGAGGTACCATTTTTATCGGGAGACTTTGGAGAGTGCTGAGTGGGTTTGTGGCTCCTCGCAGATTCCAGAACTTTCCATCACGGAAATGGGAGGAAAATGTAGTTTTTTGACAAGTTTGAGGTTTGCAAAGGACTATGGGTCTTTAAACAAAAAAGAGCTGCAGGGGTAGAGAACAGGTTGTCCCCCACTCATATATTCATACACAACACGGGGCCTGTTCACACGGTGAATCTCGTCCTCAGATCCTTACCAATCCATACTAATTTTCATTGGGCCAGCGGTTAATCCTATAACGTCTGTGCTTTCTGGATCTGGGTCACCATTTTTAGAAAAAGAAGAAGAAAAACGTTAGAAATGTTCAACTGTTGCGTTGGTTCTAACCAGTATCTCCCTAAGTTAAACCCCTCCCTTCATGTGAAGTATAAATCCTTCAGGTGAACAAGAAGAGATTATGAAGTGAAAAAATATGAGGAAGGGATGGTGGTGCCTCACGAAAGTAACACCAAGGGAGTGAGCAGGATGGTACTCACCTGCTTCCTCAGGTTCTCATCATCAGCAACCACCAATCCAAAGCAAAAGTGTGTGAGGTGAAAAAGGAAAGAAAAGTTAACACTGGTGCTAGGATGTCAAACACTGCCTGCATACCAGATAGTTATTCTGAATGTACCGCAGGTGATTGACCCACGCCCTGAAGAAATTGCCGTGAGTTTCCCCCTGGCAATGAAACATGTCGGCTTTTAAATGAGCACACACACAGCACCGAATAAAGGTAAAATAGCCAGTGTGTTCTAGCTCAGTTTTAATTGGGACATTTGCAGTCCTAATTTTTGGGTTGATTGTGCGGTAAATTCAGAATAACTATCTGGTGTGCAGGCAGTGTTTGACACCTAGCACCAGTGTTCACTTTCCTTTCCTTTTTCACGTCACACACTTTTGCTTTGGATTGGTGGTTGCTGATGATGAGAGCCTGAGGAAGCAGGCGAGTACCATCTGGCTCACTCCCTTGGTGCTACTTCTGTGAGGCACCATCATCCCTTCCTCACATTTTTTCACTTTGTAATCTCTTCTCGTTCACCTGAAGGATTTATACTTCACATGAAGGGAGGGGTTTGACTTAGGAAGATACTGGTTAGAACCAACGCAACAGTTACAAATGTCTAACTTTTTTCTTTTCTTTTCTCATCCTCACTTCCACCCTGCTCGCCAAACGGAAGGTTAGCGGTCTAGTGGCTTTCTATCCACGGAGTACTTAATGATGCAGTGGCGGAAGCGCAGCGGACGAGCGCAGCGGGAGCGCCGACTTCGCGCCGAAGTCGTGCCAAAGTCCTGCCCATCTGCCCCCATCCGCGGCCTACCGGGGCACGGGCCACACCACCATGCCCATTTGCTCACTTACTCTTCGCAAGTCCTACACTCTCTACACACCGGCTATCCGCTTGATCCTGCCACTCTTGCTCGCATCATAGCACACGGCATTGCCCGCTCCAGCCCCTTTCAGCATAGTCCCAGATCTGTTTCTCCAATCACTATACCGCTCACCCCTAGCTCACATGCCCCCACCCTTGTTCCTGCCACCTCTGCTTTTCTGCTTAATACCAGGTCCGCAGTGCGGCACCAAACTGACATTTTCCATCTGCTGGACACTGAGAGCCCAGATTTGCTTTTCCTAACGGAAACCTGGTACCGCCAGGACTCCCTCCCTGATGTCCTGGCGGCCCTCCCCCCCTCCTATTTTGCCCTCCGTGCTGACCGCCCAGATGGGAAAATGGGGGGCGGAGTCACCCTAATAGCGCGTGAGGGGCTACAATTTCAGACGCTAGCTTTACCCACCTCGCTAACGTCAGATTGTCTAGTGGTACGCTCTGCTTCTTTTAAACCCCCTCTCACCTGTGTTTTGGTCTACCGTCCTCCCCAATCTTCCCCTGGCTTTATCGCTAAATTTCAAAAACTCCTAGGCACTCTGTCTATCAACAACGCCTCAGTGCTAGTCCTTGGGGACTTTAACTTTTGGCCCGGCGACTCTGCTGAGGATGCAATATCCAAAGAATTCACTGCATCGCTCCTTAGCCTGAATTTTTCGCAACATGTCCATACCCCCACGCACAGGCATGGGCACATACTTGATCAGATATGAACCCTTAACATCCCCATCTCGATGCCCTCGGTACTGCCCTGTGCCTGGTCGGACCACCATCTCCTTTCCTTCTCGTTGGCCCTCAACACCTCCACCCTCTCACGTCATCCCAAAAACATTTGGACCCGGAACTGGAGCCGAGTCGACATTTCCACCTTGTGCAGCTCACTCCGCTCCACCCTCCCGGCCCTCGAGGGTCTGACTTTACACTCCCAGGCCACTACCCTGGACGACTGGCTTGTCAAAACCTGCGACCATATAGCCCCACTTAAGCGGGTAACTATTAACCGCGTCCACAATGCCAACAAGTGGTTTAGCCCAGCCCTAAAAGCTAAGAAACTAGTAGTGCGACAAGCCGAACGCGCTTGGCGACGTGCTTACTGTCCTTCATTTAGGCAGCTCTACATCACAGTCCTCTCTGAATACAAGCGAGATATTCTAGCCGCAAAAAAAGACTATTTCTCCGGACGCATTCTGGCGGCTGAAAACCAGTCACAAGAGATCTTCGCGATGGTCCATGAGTTGGCCGCCTCTGATAGGACCCAGTCTAAAATTCCTCCTTCTCAGACTTTGTGCAACTCCCTCAATGAGTTTTTCTTTGAAAAAGTGGCTACCATTAAGGCTAACATCCCCCCTCCCTCATCCACCTTCTGTGAGTGTCCCATCCCCCCCAATAGCCAGTCTCTAGCCCTTATCCCCCCCTCTGACCCTGGACTCACTTCCCCCTCTTCTCAGACGTGTGAAATCTGGCTCCCCCGCTGACATCTGTCCAGTACGTATACTAAGTCAGATTTTCCTGGACTGCCCCTCCCCCGCCCTCACCCTGTTAAACAACTCATTTGAACAGGGTATTGTCCCCCCTTCCTTTAAGGCTGCTACGGTCATCCCCATTTAAAAAAAACCTGGGGCAGACCCCGGCGTCCCGGCCAATTATCGGCCAATCTCCCTTCTTCCATTTTTAGGGAAGATCGCCGAGTCCCACCTTACTCAGGTCCTGAGCTCCTTCATCGAGGGCAGCAAGTACCTCGCCCCCTGCCAAGCAGGTTTCCGCCCCCGTCATTCCACAGAGAAGGTGGTCATTTCAGTCTTGGACCAACTCAGGGAGGGACTGGACTCCAACATTCCCCAGGCCCTCGTTTTATTAGATCTGTCCGCCGCCTTTGACACGGTGGACCACTCCATCCTTCTGGGCCGTGTCAAGGCGGCAGGCATTGAGGGCTGCCCCCTGGCCTGGCTAGAGTCCTTCCTGTCCGATCGATCTCAGGCTGTCCATCTGGCAGAATTCGCTGCTCCTCCTCGTAAAGTAAACTGTGGGGTTCCCCAGGGCTCCTCCCTTTCCCCCCTGCTCTTCAACCTTTACATTTTCCCCCTTATTTTTGCTTGGCAGCACATGGAGGTCGCGGTGTATAACTATGCCGACGACCTCCAACTTATTTTTAATTTGTCCCCGGCTTCGTCAGGTCAAACCAGCTTCCAGTCCGTGATGCTATTCATCCGTGAATGGATGAATGCGAACCACCTTAAGCTAAATCCGGACAAAACTGAGCTGGTCCTGACGGGCGGTATCGGTAACCCCTGGTCACCCCTCTTTTGGCCACCATCTCTGGGCACCCCCCCCCCCACTCCCTCTCTATCAGTCAAAACGCTAGGTATCACTCTCAATCATCAACTTACACTGCATTCACATATCAGTTCAGTTGTTTCCTCTTGCTTTTTTTCTTTACGGACCATTAGGAAAATATCCCGGTTTTTCTCCTTCCCTGCCCTCAAACTGATCACAATGGCCATGGTTCTATCCAAAATTGATTACGGGAACATCGTTTATAACGGTGTTCCCGCATATGCCCTTCACCGCCTCCAGCTGGTCCAGAACCAGGCAGCTCGCCTGGTGTACGGCCTGTCCAAGTCACACCACTCTACTCCCCTCTTGAAAGCCCTTCACTGGCTCCCCATTAAGCAGCGGGCACTGTTTAAATTGGGATGCCTCACCTTTCAAGCCCGTGCTGGCACTGCTCCAGCATTCATCAATTCTGCTATCGCGAATTATTGCCCACCCAGAGCTCTTCGCTCCTCGTCCCTGGCCTTGCTGGCAGTGCCACGCTTCAGGAAGAAAAGGTCAGGTGGTCAGAAATTTTCAGTTCTGGCCCCCACCTTCTGGAACGCCCTTCCACCTTCAGTAAGACTCCTGCCCTCCTATATGGAATACCGTTGGGCCCTAAAACTCTTTTGTTCCAGCAAGCGTTCAACTGCTAGCCCACCGTCCTCTGTCTGTCTGTTTTTACCACTGTCACCTCTCAGCGCCAAGAAACTGCCTAGTACACGAGCGCTCTACAAATGCTTTTAAATTCAAATTCAAAATTCTTCTTTTTCTAAAAATGGTGACCCAGATCCAGAAATCACAGACAGTATAGGATTAACCGCTGGCCCAATGGAAATTAGTATAGATTGGTAAGGATCTGAGGACGAGATTCACCGTGTGAACTGGTCCTGTGTTGTGTAGGAAAAGATTATGGGTACCAGGACCTGGTGAGAGCCACACACAAGTTACCCCATCCTGGGTTCCCCGGGTGTATAGTTTTCAAAAATGTATACGATTGATAGGTTTCCCTAGGTGCCGGCTGAGCTAGGGCTCAAAATCCACAGCTAGGCACATTGCAAAAAAAGTGTCTGTTTTCACTGGAAAAATGGGATGTGTCCGAGTTGCGTTTTGGACTGTTTCCTGTCGCGAGCACTGGGCCTGCCCACACAAGTGAGGTACCATTTTTATCGGGAGACTTTGGTAAATGGCGAGTAGGTGGAAGTTTGTGGCTCGCTGCAGATTCCCGAATTTTACATCACAGAAATATGAGGTAACTGTGTTTTTTTCTGACAAAGTTTGAGGTTTGCAAGGGATTCTGGGTAACAGAACCTGGTGAGAGCCACACAAGTCACCCCATATTGGATTCCACTGGGTGTCCAGTTTAAAAAAATGTATAGGTTTGCTAGGTTTCCCTAGGTGCCGGCAGAGCTTGGGTTCAAAATCCACAGCTAGGCAGATTTTTAAAAAAGGGTCAGTTTTCAATGGAAAATTGTGATGTGTCCACGTTGCGTTTTGGGTCATTTCCCGTCGCAAGCACTAGGCCTTCTCACACAAGTGAGGTACCATTTTTATCGGGAGACTTTGGAGAGTGCTGCTGGGTGGGTTGAAGTTTGTGGCTCCTCGCAGATTCCATAACTTTTCATCACAGAAATGTGTGGAAAATGTAGGTTTTTTTTTACAAAGTTTGATGATTGCAAAGGATTCTGGATACCAGTACCTGGTGAGAGCCACACAAGTCACCCCATCCTGGATATCTCTGAATGTATACTTTTCAAAAATGTATAGGTTTGCTAGGTTTCGCTAGGGTCCAAAATCCACAGCTAGGCACACTGCAAAAAAGGGTCAGTTTTCAATGGAAAAATGTGATGTGTCCACGTTGGTGTTGGGCCGTTTTCTGTCGCAGGCACTAGGCCTACCCACACAAGTGAGGTACCATTTTTATTGGGAGACTTAGGGGAACACAGAATAGTAGAACAAGTGTTATTACCAATTTACTTTCTTTGCACTTCTGCATTCCAAATGTAAGACATTTTGTAAAAAAAAGAAGTCATTTTGAAAAATGTGCTTGAATTCACATGCTTGTGTGGGTACCCACAATTTTGGAAATGTACAAATTACCAGTGCTTCTGAACTCTATAATTTTTTCCCATTTCAGAAATATATAGGTTTCCTTGGTGCCTATTTTCCACTCTTTATATTTTACCAAATGAATTGCTATATACCCTGTACCCAATCAAAAATCATTGCAAGATGCAGCTCAGTTATTAGCTCTGGGTACCTCTGGTTCTTGGTAATCCTACAAGACCTATATTCCCCATAAGCAGAAGGGTCCAGCGGATGTAACGGTATACTGCTTCAAGAAATCTGTCATACTTAAAAGAAGTTACAGGTGAAAACGTTGGCACAAAAGGCAGGTTTTTTTCAACTCAATTTCAATAATTTTTATTTTCTACTGTTAGTTTCTATTAAAAAAACCTTGAAGATTCTACACAAATGACCCTTGGCTGAATTTAGAATTTTGTCTACTTTTCAGAAATGTATGGCTTTCCAGGATCCATTATTGGATTCACTCTCATTTCTATCACTAACTGGAAGGTGGTTGAAATCACAAAAAATAGGAAAAATGGGCTATGTCCCAGTAAAATGACCAAACTTTGTAGAGAATTTTATTTTTCTTAAAATAGTTTTGCTGTTCCTGAAAGCTGGGAATATGGTGATTTTACAACCACAAACCCTTTATTGATACCATTTGCAGGGAAAAAACAGACGCTGTCCATTTTTGCCCAAAAACAAAATTTTGCTGTATTTTGCCTAATTTCTCGGTGCCCTCCAGGGGAATCCACAAACCCCGGGTAGCTTTAGAATCCTCAGAATGGTGGAAGAAACGGACACAAATTTGGCGTGGGTACCTTATGTGGCAAAAAGTTATGAAAGCCTAAGCGCAAACTACCCCAAACTGCCAAAAAAAGGAGTAGCACGGGTCGGGCAGAGGCCTGGCAGCGAAAGGGTTACTAGAACTGAAATCCTCTGTTACGATAGCTAGGACATTTTTCATTCTATGTCAGGACCGGAGGCGAGGATTATGCTAGTTTAAAGCTTACTTACCAACAAGTGGGCCATCTGCAGTGCCGGTTTGAAGTAAAACCGTTTGAACTTAGAGTCTGAAGACCAATCTGTGCCATTAAGTATATCTTCCAATTGAGCCTCCAAAGCAAATGCTTTCTAAGCCACGCCCCTCTTGTGGAGTGAGCTCCGAACAACCACAGATCAATGCCTGCTTCCTGTATGACCCACCGTACCCACTGGGCAATTGTGGGGGAGGAAACTGCTCTGTGAGGTTTTCGCAGGGCAATGAGGAACTGCCGCTCGCCCGGAGGCCTTAAGACAAGACATTATGCACAACTTTGGCGATTCCGGGAAGGTCGGATATGTGATGGACTTCGTCCCTCATTTGGTCTGTTTATGGATCATCAACGTCACCCCAGAAGGGGGAAAAATCTGATCGGTGACGTCCAGGGGCATGACACCCGACACCCGTCTGCAAGAGATCAGGCATGTATGGCTAGTTTTGCCAAAATATCCTTCCTGGACAGAAATCTATTCGGTTGCCAAGAAAGAAATAGGTTGAGCACCTGGTTCTCATTCCAGAGTGCCGAGTATCTTGGTTCTGGGGGAAGAGACAGTCTGATTCCCCGCAAGAGGCGACAAAAAAGGGGTGTTATCCCACTGGGGCCCCATCCACTGCTGCATGCCCTGCTGGGAGTAGATCGGAAGGTATTAATGGACCTGTAGGCCAACCCCTCTTCATCCAGAGAGATGAGAAAATTCAAAACATGGATCACATCTGTTGGTACGGGAGCGAGATCCCGTTGCATACACCAATGGGACAATCTTCTCCAAGTGAACCTATAGCTCTTGACTGTGTTGTCCGCCCAGGCTTTGTACATGAACTTCTCAGCTGCGCCAAAAGTCCTGGGGCTGACTATCGTCCCCTGTAACCTGCCACGCCATGAGAGCTAGGGACCCCTGCAAGATGAGCGGATGAGGCTGTTGAGTCGAATTGAGAAACAGTGCTGAGAAGAAGGGGAGAGGGATTGGAGAATCCCAAGAACGTTCCAGAAGAACCGCAATCCAGACTTGCGATCTACAAATTAGGGTAATTATCACCACCTCTGCCAACTACTGCTAAAGCTGGGCTGCGACACTGGTGATCATGGCGAACGGAGGAAGGGCATAGTCTTGATCCTCCTTCCAATTCTGGAGGAACGCATTCGTGGCCACCACCAGGGAGCGTGGTCTCCAGCTGAAGAACCTGGCCAACTGGTGATCCAGGTGGGAGGCAAAAAGATCCCCCAAGAAGGGACCCCATTTGTGTTACAGGTCCGAGAATACCCCTGCATGAAGTTTCCACTGGCTCACGTCCCGGAACTGACGGGACTGAAAGTTGGAGGCCGGGTCGGAGAGGGCTTTTGAGTGCGTGCCCCCCAGGTGATTTATGTACAGGATAGCTGACATGTTGTCCATCTTGAGGAGAATGCAAGATTGGATCGAATTTTTGGTCCAACATCAGATAGCAAAGGAACCCGCGAGGAGCTCTAAGCAGTTGATATGTAACCGTTATTCGAGAGGAGGCCACACACCTCCCGTGGTGAAATCACCACACCTGTCACCCAAGCCTACCTTGCCGGCATTGGACTCTATGACGATATCTAGAGTGCAGCAAAATATTGCCCACCCATTCCTAGCCTCCATGTTGATGACCTACCAGCTGATTTCCTCTCTGGCCTCCATGGAGCAGGTCACCTGCTAAGAGTACAAGAGGCCCCTGTGCAGGTGAGCCTCCTCCAGACATTGGAAGGCACAGTACTGCAGAGGCCCTGGAAAGATAGCCTGGATGGAGGAGTAAAGAAGACCCACCAGGTGAGCCACCTGCCTCAGAAAGATTTGTGCTTTTGTGAGCACCTGTCGCAACTTGTGGTGAATTTTTGTCACCGTTCTGGAAGTGAGGCTGAGCGAAGTCTTAGAGTCAATCATGTAACCAAGACAAATCACCTTCTGAGAGGGAACTAGGGTGGATTTGGACTCGTTTATCACAAAACCCAATTCTGCAGGAGGTCGACCACCACCCGGAGTTGCAGCATAAGCCTGTTGAGGCACTAAGCCATTATCAGGAGATCGTCGAGGTAGATGATGAATCTCACCCCCTGTGCCCGCAGGTGTTCCACCACCGGCCTGAGGGCCTTCGTGAGGCACCAAGGTGCTGAGGACAGGCCGAAGGGGGGGATCTCATAGGTCTCCCCCCCCCCCCCCAGAAAAATTGTAGCAACCTCCTGTGTGTGGGGGGGGGGGGGGGGAATGAGAATCGAGAGGTATGCGTCCTTGAGGTCCACACGCATTATCCAGTCCCGCGGTCTCAGGATGTCTCGAAGCAGGTAGATCCCCTCCATTTTGAAGTGGCAATAGACAAGCTGCTTGTTAAATTCGTGCAGGTTGATGACCGGGCGCTAGCCTCCGTCTGCTTTGTCCACCAGAAAGAGATTGCTGATTAATCCCCTGGAGTGTGGGACCATGTGAGAGATCGCTCCCTTGGTCAGGAGGGACTTCACCTCATGGTCCACTAGGGCCAACCCCGCTAACGAAAAACAAATAGGTTCCGGGATTTCGGCCTGAGTGGGGTTCCCATAAAGCAATCCGGAACCCTTGAATTGTCTGGAGTACCCAGGCATACCCGTGATGGAAGTCCAAGCCTGGAAAAAATTCACCAGGCGGCCGCCTTCCTCTACAAGAGTATAAGGGAGAAGACTCACCGGAACTGTTTGAGGCACCAGTGCCTCTGGCTCCTCTGCCTCCCTCTGGTGAGGTAGAAGTTTGCAAATCTGGCCTGACCTTGGTATTGGCCTTGGTGGGAGCCTTGCCCTCTGGGGTTGTACTGGTTATTGGGCCGGTTGGCCGAGCGCCCTTGCCTCGACCAGCTTGCGGAAAACCCGGGAATGGAAGACCTTTTTAATAGAGGATTGTGCTTTGATAAAGTGCTCACCAAAAAGGCTGCCCAACACAATTGGACCCACTTCAGAGTCAGCCAGGTCCCCGAGTTTGGGGTCCACTTTAATGAGCAAAGACCTATGTTTCGGGTAGACAATGCGCAGCTGGTGTTGCCCAAGAAGACGACGGCGTGCTGCGCCCAGGCTGAAATCAGGGAACCAGATGTCTTTGCCACCTCTGCCGTTTCCAGGATTTTTGTTAATGGACCCAGTGTATAGCAGCTTGTTCTGGCAAGCCCGCCAGGATCTGTCTATCCCTTATTTAGGGTCCTTGATGAATTTCTGCAGGAAGGTGGCCATCCGTGGGTCTATGTTGGGCGTTAGTGCCACCTTATCCTCTAGTGAGGGGCGGGGACACTGTCCTAAGACAATTCCAGGAGTCCCTCTCCAGGGGTTTCTGAATGTGGCCTGCCACATACTGAGCGACCTCCTCTGACGGGGCCCATTCGGAAGACCCCAGGTGACGGATCTCATCCAGGTCCAACATGTCAGAGCATAGGCCCTGGTCATCAGAAGCGGGAGGGCGGGTGACTGGAAGGAGGGGAGCCAGGGTCTAGGGGGGCCCACATTTTCATCTGTGTCCCTATGGTCCCCATCAGTGGGGTCGGGTGGGGGACACTGGGAGGGGCAGTACTGGCCAACAATGCCTGTTTTAGCCTAGCAATTGCGTCAAGGTCTACTCCCTCCTTGCGGGGATGTTTCGCCGCTGGCAGCTGCAAATCTAGGGGTTGAGGGAAAAGCATTTGGCAGTGGTAGTGCTGCAGAGCCCAAAGCCGCCCGTCAACTTTTCGCATGCCTGTGCTATTTTGTGCAAGAGGCGCTCTTCCAATGGGGCCATAGCCTCAGAAACTGCCCTATAGATTGATGCGTCTACCGCATCGTAGAAGTCATCATCCCACGGGAGCCCGCTCAGGGTGTCTTCTCCCATTGGGTGACATTGAAGGAATCCATCGTGGGAGATATGCCCTGCTGCCCTTCAAACCTAATGTGGTGTAAGGGCACCTTTGAATATTCTGGGCAAAGCACTGAGAGAGAGAGTGCTGGATGGGTGTCAGCCTAACTTCAGTTTGGGGCAAGCTTCAACTTAAAAGGGCCCAGCGCCTGGGGACCCCGCAGCCCTGGTGCACAATATGTGGGACAACTTCGTCTGGGGGGAGATCCCCGCAGGTTAGAGCCTGCTAATCGGTACAGACTCCCTCCCGGGAAAGTGTATGGCACACGTGTGCAATACAGACCCTGTTCCAAGGGTGTTGTGATGTGTTCTGCTTCTCCGGCAGTACAGACCCTTAAAAGAGCATTACTCCAGATGGGATCAAGGCTCCTACACCGAGGCATGCAGCTCCACTTCCCTCCAATAAGCGTGGACGTGGTCGACTGATGCCAACTAGGTGCCCTCTGGCGGCCGCAGGACCGCACCACAGAGCCGCACCAATTAACAGCGACTGCGAAGGAGCGTTAGACGTTCCCGCGGCCGGAGTAGGCACCGCCTGATCAGCGGTATTTAATAAAGGGTGAACACCAATCCCAAAAAGCCTGCGTGACCACGTGCAACAGATTAACAACAATCAACAGAATAACAGTGCACATATCGAATCAATATTCAAAAGCCTAACACCACGTAACCGCGGGTGTCAACAGCATAACCACAGGTATCCAAAACATGCTCTATATTGCATTACGTGCGGAAAGTAAAAAGACCACTTATCTCTGGCTGCGAGCAGCGAAGAAAGAGGAGTGGGGAGTGATGAGGGACTATGAACCGGTTTAGCGACATGGATGAAAATAGACAGACGATCATCCTGTTGGACTCTATGTTGTTTTGTTAATATTCCCAAGGACTCATGAGAATTATGGTTGTTTGAATTGGACTTTAAAATGGCTGCTATTCAATCAAGTGGAAAAAGGATAGCATAATCCTCGCCTCCGGTCTGACATAGAATCTGGGTTTAGAGAGTAGTCACCAGGAAGATTGTTACCAAAGCCAAGTAACTTGTTTTTCTGATGTATACTTTTAACTGCAGATTTCTCACCTCATGCACCTCCAAAGTTGATGGATCTGTGATGTGACTTAGTCCAACAAGCACTGCAGGACAGCCTGGGCATAATGCCCCTCTCAATAGACCAGACTATCGAGACAGTAGTGCTTCATGAATATGTGCATTGTCACCCAAGCAGCTGCCTGACAAATGCCCATAACAAGTACTCTCCATTCTAATGAAGTGGTAGCAGCTTTGACCCTGGTGGGTCCCAAGGGCAGTCCCCCTACCCTGCTAATGCGACCAAATATCCTCCCGAAGCAGCAGCTTGACAGGAGTACAAATGCTCAAACCCTGGAGTTCCAGATACCATGCTCTCCTGAGCCTATTCAGAACCATTAGAATGACTTGACCTGTTTTTTACTTTTATCTTCTTCAAAAATTGAGGCAAGGGATGCAGTAGTGGAATCTCAGAGGATTTCCATGCTCCATTCTAGATGGAAGGAGTCTCTGAGAGAGAGCTGCTTTGGAAGCAAGCAAAGGTGCTAAACTTGCACGATCTCTCCAGTGCAGAAAAGATTGACTCAGGGTTCAGTCAATACCTGAAAGAAGCCCTATGGCACATCTGGATGCAGCTGCACTTCATGTTCCGATAGGTGCCTGCGGCTCAGTTTGCGCACATTGGCATTTCAAGATCCTATCAGGTAATTTACCACCAGAGAAATCCCTTGGTAGTCCAGCTACTTCCTGAGGCATAAGACCTCTTAGCACAGGATCCAGAAACCCACCCTGTCCTGCTTGTTGTAGCACCACATGGCAGTGGTGTTGTCCTCGAGCACCTGCATTGGTCTTCCTTTGATGGCGGATTGGAAGGCCTTCAATATCAAGCGAATCGCCATCTACTCCTACAATTTAATGTGTAGCTGAACCTGTGCAAGGGTATCTCTACCTTCTCTCAGATGGCTTCCCCAACAGAGTAGTGATGCATCCATGACCACTGTCAGGTCTTGGTGGAGTAATAGGCATCTTGCACTGACCCATTTGCTTTCCAGTAGCCATCATTGCATATCTTTCACAGTCTCCGCCAAAATTCAGATACAAAACATAATTCGACAGATTTCCCTGAAAGCAGATCTAGAATTGCTGCAAAACACACGTTTATTGTTTGTTTTTTTGGCAGGGGACAGAAGGGTGGGATTTTCAAAATGTTTGGCTCTTCCTCCCTCCTATTTACATATTTATGAGCCCTGTTGTACTTTTCCCTTTCGGACTAAATTCTGCCTCAGATTATCTGGGAAGCCTCAGCAGAAACACTAATAGCTCTCATCCCGAGGGCATTGTCAGTCTAATGCATATGCTTTTGATCTCGTAATGCATTTATTTTGGAAACCTACAAGACTCAGCAGATAAAGAATATAGCCTGGAAGTAAGATGAACAGAGGAAACTGTGTGCTGTGGTTTGGCCAAATGTTAAAAGGTAGATTTTCCATAAATCTATTTAGCATCACAGAGTTGAAATGAGTAAGTATTTACGGAGTTCACCTCGTGTAATGAAATTCAGTTGCTGAAAAGAAAAAGTTGCTTACTTTTGCTAACGATGTTTCCGGAGAAAATTATATTTTCCTGCACAATCTGCACCTTGTGAATATCCTCAACGCACTACACTGGATCTGGATTTTTTCCTTCAGCAACAGCTCTCAGCGATGCCAGGTGGAGCCATTCAACACCAGCTGTGGTTCCATCCACTCATGATAACATTAAACTATATATGGCGCCGCCTGGCACACTAGTGTCATTGCCTTTCTTTTCTTCTGCAACCAACCCGGGCATCTGTAAACGACCTAAGAGCTTAGCAACATTAACAGTAAACAATCATTGATTACATTCAGATCTTACTATTAACTACACTAACTTATTAAGGTAGGAAAGATTGCGGTGATTAATCTGCATTAACATATTGCAGGGTATTCAAAGTCATTTACATATATGAAACGTAGTACTCCTTTAGCACAGTTTTATTTATTGTTACATGCTTTCATAAAGAAATTAGTTACTTTTCTGTAACTCCAGATCTCCAGTGTCAGTATCTTTCATATAGTCACAAGATTGAACCATTCCCAGTCATCAAACAATCTGCAATAACAGTAAGCAGTGTTAAAATGGCCACAGGCCTCAGCAACAATGTTTGTTTAGTAGCACATCCAACTCATTTGAAGCAACCTGAACTTCCTCCACTGAGGTGGAAATTCCAGCTCTCCTACTCCTCCCAGAGGCCACCATAGCTCAGATTTCATAGCACAAGTGTGAGATGACTACACAGTAAATGAGCCTCTGACTGTTGAGCTGAGATTTTCTCAAGTAAATATAAGATACCAAAGCTGGAGAACTGGAGTTACATATAAGTAATTTCTCTAGCATTTGATCTTTCGTATATTGACACGTTTGAATCAGAATAGTAAGCAGTTCATAACAATCTTAACAAATATAAGAAAGCGGGAAGCAGGCTCATCTTTACTGAAAGAAGTTATGGAGGACAACCTGTGCCACTTCTTAGTTGGCTTCTGCATTCACATCCAGGCAGTAGTGGTTTGTGAACCTATGCCTGCTCCTCCATATAGCTGATTGGCAGATGTCTTGTAAAGGCAAACCAGCACAAAGTACTGCAGTGGTAACCATACCCCTGGTGTAACTTGCCATTGCTCTCCTTTGCCTTGTTGTGGTAGAAGGTGATGCAAGGTGATAGCCAAAATGCTATTCCCTGTTTGGACATTGAGTGTCCTATCCTTGTTTGGCGGAAGGATTTGAACAGCTGGTCAGGAAAGCGAATGCAAGTTGTCTTGTTCAGATAAGACTTGATCCACCTGCGCACATCAAGTGCGTGCAGAGACATCTCGGGTGACGTGGGATTTAGGAAAATCGACTTTGGAACGATGGACAAATTCAGAGGAAGTTAGTAGGGATTTTGAGTATAAACTTCGGATCAGTCCACAATATAACTTTGTCTTTAGTGAAATGGAGTAAGCGGTCCTTTCCCTTAAATGCATGTATTTCTCCTACTCTTTGTGCTGATGTAAGTGCCAAGAGAAGCGCTGTTTTCCAGGAAAGGAATTTTAGAGTGCTTTATTGATGCACTTCAATGGAGGCAACGTAAGCTGGCTTAGGAAAGTATTACGTTCCCAGGGTAGTGGTGGGCGCTGTACTGGGACGAAAAACTTTGAAAAGGCCTTTTAAAAACTGCTTTATGATCCTCTGGGAGAAAACAGTGATTGAGTTGTCTACCTTTCTTCGAAATCAAGAAATTGTTACAAGATGGACTCATATCAATGATTATTTTAGACCATTTTGGCCTAGCTCAATAAATACGAAAGTATTTGGTAGGGTGTTCCATTCACTGGATGGAATCCACTGGCCTTGCCTCAGAGACAGAATTTCTTCCATTTGGCATTATAGGTTTTTGTAGCGGATGGTGCTTGTGCTTGCAGCAGAATGTCTTTACATATGTTGTGAGAGCCGGATGTCCATACTCTAGGTCCTCAGGAACAATGTGGTCAGGCTAAATGACCAAATGTTGTGGAGCAGAATGTCTCTGTTGGACGTGGAGAGGAGCTTGGGATGCATTTTCACTGTTACTGATGGACGTCTGAGATTTTCAGGTACTCGGTACACCAATACTGGCGAGGCCAGATGGGGGCTATGAGAATTAAGTTGCAATGTTCTGCCTTCACTTTCCTCATGAGCCTGGAGATGAGGCGAATTGGTGGTAAGGTCTACACAAAGATTTTATACCATTTGATTGAAACGGCATTGTCCTTTGTCCATGGTTGCCAAACCCTGCTGGTGTAATACTGACATTTGCTGCTATGAGTGGCAAACACGTCCAGGGTGGTGCGCTCCAATTTGTGTAATCCACTTGGTCTTGGTGGAGTTCCCACTTTTGGCAGTCAGGTAGTGTCCAACTGAGTGTGTCCACCTGATAGTTTTGCAGTCCAGGGAGATGTTCCATGGCAATGTCCATGTGATGGGAGATGACCCAGTCCCACAGTAACTGAGCCTTTTCTGACAGAGACAGAACCCTCCTTCTTCATTACTTGGTGATGTAAACATCAATGTTGTGTTGTCTGTTGTTATGAGGATTGCTTGATCTGCCAGCCTTAGAAGGTTTAATTGGAGACATAGTTTTATGGCCCAAAGATTCAGGATGTTGATGTGGAGCTACTTTTCTTGCATTTGAGCTACTTAGCCTCCATAGAGGCATCTGTTGTGACTACCAATCATTCCAGTGAAGGATGGAATTGAAGTACTGAAACCAAAAGTAAGGGGTTGTAGGGTTGGTGCTTCTTAAGAAGTCTCCTTTTTTTTGCTAATCCAGCCTTCCCATTCAGCTTCTTCAATCAGAGTAGCAATTTCTACTTTCAATGTTTGCGTGGGGTCATGCTCCAGAATCATGTAATTCTGGCCATCATTCAATAATCTCTTGCATTCTGTTCTGTATGCCGTTGTGGATTGTAACAATCCCTCCGCCTGTGCTGGTTTAATGGTGATCTGTGTCATTCTACAATTCAATCAGTGCTGTCCATTCGATGTTACTTAGATTCTTACATTTTCTGTCTCTATTGTATTCGTGCACCTTGTTTGGAGACTACGATGGTCAATTACAGAACCCTTTTCCCTCCTGGCACCCCTCTCTCCCCCGGCAGGGTTAGGGACTTCATACCAGGTGAAATGCTTCTCCTGTGGTTTTGGAGGGACATGATCTGATGAGCAGGCTTTGGATGTTTGGAAGCATATGGGGAGAGGCGAAATATCTTGCTTACGACAGAAGAATGGTACGTGGCTGGGACTTGTACTGTAACGAGGGGAGGCTCTGCACGGTACATAGAACTAAGTGAGCCTGATATTCAGTCAATATCGGCTTGTGAACAAAAATAGCAACAATCTACATGGAGAAGCATCAACTGGATAACTACAGGGCCTCCTTGGCAACACACAAGGTGCACCTTACTCTCAAAGGTCAGAATTTCCTGCAACGTCTCAAGTACATGCAATGTCACACCAGGGGTCATGCATACCAGCTGTGCCACGCACAGTGGTCCAAGCGAATAACACCTCTCACTTCTTTCAGATACTACCAGCATTAAGAAACCAATAGCACTAAGAAAACTCCTTTAGACTAAAATATTAAGATTGAGATGCTAGCTCTATATCACACCCAGAGCCTATCCATACCATCTGTCTCACACCCAGTGGTCAAAACGGTGAGGCCCCAATCAACTAAACAACCCCCACCATTCCTAGTGTACTGACTATTGGAGAAAAGTGATCTCTGCAGGATCATTTATGAGGCTGCTTTGCAACTACTCAGCTCGGACACATAAAATAGGCACCATGTCAGATTTCTGCTAGCGGGAGGGTACTTAGGTAGGATTTTTCAGCTTCTTCCTAGTATGCCATATGGCAACTGCTGGGACTAAGGCTCAGAAGTACCCTCTTAGCCGCTAGGGCGGCTTCAGGACAGACCTCTAACACGCAGAATCAATAGAACTGCCAATCAATTGCAGCGTCTGCTCACTGACCTTGCTGCGCAGATGTGAATCCATTTGGGCGGGGTCCTGTTCCATTGGCTGCAGTTGGGCTCGTAGAACCAATCTCTCCCATCTGTCTCGCCAAAATGGTCCTCAAATATGAATTAACCTTGAAAAAATGAAAGACAAGAGGAGTTTGGCAAAACTGTAACAGTTGGTTTAATTAAACACAGCGGCGGGGAGAACAGGCAACATAGTCAGGGTCTGAAAACTGTCTCAAAGCACATTGATTTCGGCAGTCTTTTTATACATTAAATGAAGCGTCATAAAGCTATTTGTACATTGCTTTGGAGACAGAAATCTGGGCTTAGCCACGGGGCCATAAATATGGTCCTTTGATGAGAGGTGGGTCTCTACCTTGTGGGGACACACTACGTGGGGCCAGTGGGTACGTGTCCAGATGTCTGGCATGGAGAGTGTGTGATCACTGCATGTAGTGCGCATGCTGTGTTCTGATTGGCTGAGTGTTCCTAACTTTAGGGTAGCATCTGACTTTATGGCGTTTTGGGAACGCACGCCCCTCCGGCCAAATTTGTCTTATTGGGTCCAATATACTAAGACCATTGTAGTGTCTCCACTTATCTGGGGATGGGTCGGGGTTTTCCTGTATGCACATTTGTCTAAGGGTTACGTGTCACTCCCCCTTTGATTGCCCATCAGTTCCATTAGACCTAGGTCGCACAGCCTGCCTGACCACGTATTTCTGACTCAGGGTTGATGGGGAGGTCATATTGGGTGGATTCAACAACAGATGCAAGTTTGTTGTTATAACTACATATATCATAGCGTACATAGACATTGTATTTACCAATATTAACATTGTTTCCCAAGGTAAGCAGCAAATGGTGAAAGGCCCTTGGTAAATATCCTAGGTCCTAACTTGAGGCCAAATGGAAGCTCCTTGAGCAGGTAATGCTCCCCCACGAATGCAAAGTAGAGGAATTCTCTGTGTGTCCAGTGTATCGGGATGTGGAAATAAACTTCATGAAGGTCCAGGGATGCAAGATAATAGTTTGCCTGGAGCATCAAGGAACTTCCTGGAGCATTACCATGCAGCAAGTTTGCTTCTTTAGGAACTTTTTCAGCTCCCAGTGGTCCATAATAGGTCTCCATTGCCCGGTTTTCTTCTGCATCAAAGAATCTGGAGTAAAACCCTGATTTATTTACGATTTTGGGGAGGAGAATCCTTTGACAGCAATTTCCTGTAGCAGCTCCCACAAATGAAAATGTTCTTTCTTGGTTGTGCAAATGGACGTCTTTTTGAGAAACTCCAAGGTAAGATCCCAGTGAACAATCTGCCTCACCCGACGGTCTGATTTTATGAACTTCCATGCGAGGGCAAAAAAGGGAAATTCTCCAACCTATCTGCTGGAAATAAGTAGTCAGATCATTCATTAGGTAGACCTTGATTTGCCGGTATTTTGACTTCTCTTTCTTCATCACTGGATAGATTATCTGCTGGTGCAACTACTAGGCGAGACTTTGGTGTTTTTAGGTGTGTTGACAGTTGGCAAATTACAAGGTGTCTTCGGACTAGGAGGTTAGAGATAAAGAGATTGTGCAGACCTCAATGGTTGTCTACGTGATGTAGACTTGTAGTTATCGAAAACTTTTATACTAATGATATAACATGAGCTAAGTCATGAACTAAAGCTCTTGGCATCTACATAATCTCTTCTTGAAGTTGTTGATGTGTAGGGTTGATGATGATCCATATATTCGATGGTTCCAACATCATCTTCCTGAGAAGAGTAGTATTCCTCCTCAAAATATCATATCCTCCTCTTCTTAATAGTTTATGGTTAACTCTTAAGGGTTATGAGCAGGTCCAAAAGGCCAGTCATCCTGATCAGACTAGTCCTCAACAGGCAACTGACTTGGAGGAAGTGGTAATACCTTACTCGTGGAAGTATGTTCAGGTATTAATGGGACTGATTTCTCTTTTTCTGAAGGTATTTAGGTATTTTATATGCTGTGTTTGGTTGTTTCGCTGTAGAGGTTACTGCCAACAAAGTTATTGTAGACTTTTTTCGGCTGTTGGTGAGTTCCTCGTGTATTTCTGTCAACAGCACAAAAGAGGGCTTATTGAACTTTTAAAGTCCGTAGGGGAGAAATGTTTCAGGTTCAGATTTTGATTTTCTTGAGAAAACATACTGTTATGTTTGTGAGAGCGTCCACCATCTATACGCTCTTGGTGAACTTGGAAGGGTCTTTTTAGAGCCTTTTTAGGTGGTTCCTGAGGCACTTGAACTTTTGAATTTTCCTTTTTATTAAGCTTTTTTGCTTGATATTGAAAAATCCTCACTGCCTTGCTCTAAACCGGAAGTGTATTTGGCTTTAAGTTTGAGGCCATTGCAATACGCTCAACTCCCTATCCTTCAAGGTCTTATAAGAAAAGGTACAACAGATCTTGTAATGTTTACAATATGGGAGGGAAGAAGGCAGTAAATGCACCCCTTATGAGGATCATTTGAATGGAGTCTCTTGTTACCATATGCTCCACATGGCCTGCAGTAATTTCTTAGCAGGCTCAGACATATTGAGTAGTCAAATGTCTTCCACAGATGATGATTTGTAGATCATTATATACATATTTGCCCCAAAGACATTATGTAGATATGAGAGCTAGGTATCTGAGCAGAGCTCAAGGAGACTGCCATCACATGACATGCTGTAGAACATCTGTGGGAAGGAAGCCCCTGAGGGAAGTGTTCTACAGGGCGAGGCAACCTTATTGGCTGGAGTTTGGTTCTTTATAAATGATGGGGATAGGCTAGAGAATTTAAGCTTTTCTAGCACTTCTAGACTATGCCCAACACTGTATGCTTTCTAATTAGATTATGAGACTCCTACTTCAACCACAGGGAATGATTGTGAATCTATGAAATATCCAATCAAGAAGAATGAGTAGTGCAGATTGATCAAAGAAAAACATGAAAATCATGTTACACAAACCTGCAAAATATCCGTCACAGCACACCCCACCTATCAACTGTACTTTTTGGGAAAGAAATGCAGGTAAGAATAAATGGTGTACAGAAAATATCATCCACCAGTATGCCCCCGATAAGTGAGGCAGGAACAGACATGGTCTATGTAAAGTGTGTAAGGATGCCAGATTGGACAGTCTTTCTTGGTCAATGTTGAATTGATCTTTACAAAAAAAAATAGTATGCTTGTTCACCACTTCTGTATTGTACAGCCAGCATACTAGGAGCTGAGTGGTCAAGCTCTTACCCTCCTTGATATGGTAAGATGGCAAGTTTATAGAAACTAGTATTTATGGAAGGCTGATGCAACTTAAAGCAGAAATGAAGGGCAGATACATTAGGATCATATTGGCATGGTAAAAATACAGTGAATGGAGGTTGGACCATCAATTAAAGGCTCCGTTCAACCTAGTCAAAATCTCTGACATTTTTTACGGTTCACACCAAAGAAGGCTTCAGGACTTGTGACAGTATGGCACGGAAAAAAAGAAACTGATGCAGGTTTGCCAGCCGTCATAATATCTCGGCTGATGTTGTTATATCCTCAGTGGATGGAGTTGTGACTGGAGTAAGTGATGCCAGCGGGGCAGAGCTGGAGAGCGGTTACCTGGTGAAAAGGTTTCCAGATCTGCATCTGCAAGATATTCACAAGGTGAGAAATCTGTTTGAAAGGCTATCCATCGGATTGATGTTTGTTATTGCTGTGTGTAGGAAGCTGCCTCTATATAGTGCACCAAAATGAAGTACACTGTGCAGAGTCTCCAGGCAAAACCCAAAGGAATTACAGAGGGACAAATGACACCCCAAATGCTCTTTTGTGGTAGTGTGGACGGGCAGTTTGGCATATCAGAGAGTAGTGCTAATCATTTATTACACTCACAAAGGCTGTAAATGAGACCCAGTCAATAAAGAATTCCGACACCAATTTATAAAAATAACATGTACCTTTAGATATATTAAGAAGCCAAGATCATCGGAATCGGGTAAGTACTTTTCGAGTTAATACTTTGTACAGTTTTCAGAAATTAACTGCATTTTTCAGGACTGCCAATTTTATCATATGGAGAAAAAACATGTATTACATTCGGCCACTTGTCAGCAACTTATGGGACTGTTCTTCTGGTTTTGAGGTGAGTAGGGGGCAAGGTACAAGGTCCCACTAACAGGTTACCTTGGGGAGCTCTGGGGCGTCCAGGTGCAGAGATTTCATGGTGTACAGTGTTCCTTTCACTTCAATGGGAGAACGGTCTGGTCACAAAGAGGCTGCAAGCATGGACTGGGGTACCAGTCCGGGGGAACCCAGAGGGGGCTCGACCCTCGAGATCTTCGGGCACGCAGGGACACCTTTGGTCCCCTTCTCCTTGGGCTACAGAGCTTGGGTTCAGTGGTGTCCTTTGGGGTCCGATTCCGGTGCAGGAGTTTCTCACGGTTGGAGGGGGGCTGCAGAAAGAGACTGCCGGTGGCAAATGAAAGTCCAATCTGGGAAACAAAAGTGTGGACTTTGCTCGTGTGGGTCTGGGGACCCCATTGGTACCATTGTTGTGTGGCGTTTTAAGCTCCGAGTGAATTTTCTAATTCATGCCCTTATATAGGTACAATTCACATTGCCCTTATATAGGCATAGAAATCAATCCCTTATTTAGGCATAACCCATGCTACCCAAAAACAGGCATGGCTACTTCCACCATTACCAAACATCACAACGATTTCTTGGAAAACCAGCTTAAGCAGTTAGGGAACTTCCCTTTGCTTGAATATTGATTTGTCCAAGCACTCATGTACTTTGCAAAGAACAACTATTTCCTAGGGGCTCTTTCCTGACGTTCATATGCCCGACTTTACGTCAAACTATGGCATTCCTAAACACCTTCAAGGTATAAATATACCTTCACTTGCTCTAGCAAACTACAGTGGTTCGGAGCAGTTCGACTATCTACTGTTGTATGGCCTTTTGGGATCCGAGCAAAATTTCCTGATTCATGCCCTTATATAGGTACAATTCACATTTCCCTAATATAGGCATAGAAATCATACCCTTATTTAGACATAGCCGATGCAGTTCAAATACAGGCATGACTACTTCCACCTGTACCAAAACATCACAACGATTTATTGGAAAATCAGCTTAAGCAGTCAGGGACCTCCCCTTGCTTGAATATGGATTTGTCCAAGAACTCATGACTTTACGAAAAACTACTATTTCCTTGGGGTTCTTTACTGACGTTATTATGCCCGACTTTACGTCAAACTAGGCACCTTCAAAGTATAAATATGCCTTCACTTGCTCTAGCAAGACACGGTGGTTTGGAGCAGTTCGACTATCTACTTGCCCGACGCAGCTCGCTACAGCAAGTGCCGAAGGAAGCCGACCCTCCAGCTGATGCACTGATCGAGAAGCTGTCCTTTCTATCGCTGAGAATCCAGCTCCAGTGTTTCCAAGCTCCCCTTGTGGGGTGTTGGGAAATTGAGTCCGAGACAGAGATACCAGACCTCCTTCATTCTAAACTAAGGTATGGAGCTGATTAGAACCTAAGAGAAATCTTGGATAGATTCTTGGCAAAGAAAACCAAATCTATGCTACACAATACTTACTCCCTCCCGGGTACTAGACATAGGTTAGGTACATTGGGGTACGCGTATTTTAGAAACACCAGTTGAGTATTTTAGTCATTGTTATTTATGTATGTATTTTTATATGGCTTAGAAACATACAATGCTCTTACAGTATTATTTTATAATATTGTTCTTGCAATACGCATTATACTTTGCAGCCTGCATTACGATTGTAGCAGTTCATTTCCTTTGCATGAGAAAGAAGACTGTTCAATAAATCCTTTTATTGAAAAAGCCTGTCTCTCTATTTCTCAGCACCTCTGTAGAAACGAAGAGTGCACGATTGACTGAGTGAAATTCTTATCTATTGTTTCCGCGACTCTAGAGATTAATTTCTTATTCTTGGGAAACAAAGTGATCATGTTTATGCGGTTGTCAGAAACTAATCCCTTCCTGTGAATTCGAGAAAGTTTCAAATTACCTCTGAGCTAGCTGGCACTCACTATTAAGTTTAATATATTCGATAGAGACCTAGTCGACCTCAATCCCACGTCTAAACTATAGGATATATTATAGGAACTACACTACACCATCACCTCCCTAGGGCTCGGGCTCTGGAGCGTTGGTGCATAGGTGCTTTGAGGCATCAACGGTCACAGACTCACGTCTTACTCTCTATTTTGCAGCATAAGACACAGGACAGCTGAGCCACTCACAAAGTGGGTCTCACAGTTCCTGAAGTCCCTCAATGTGCAGGTCGATCTTTCTCAGCATTGGTGTCGGGGCTGAGTGCAACAAGCCTTGGCTGCTGCAAGGGGTCCGGTACACCAGAGATTGGCACTGTGCAGCTCTGGTCGGTCCTGGTGTCCCCACAATTGGAGGGAGGACAGATATGACCTGTAGAAGCACTGCTAACTCCTCATGGATGACTGCTTCATCGGTAGTCCCTATCCACTAAGCGGCAGGTTGATGTACCGGGTCTTCTTTTTTTGGTGCCTGTGGCTCCAGGGGAGTAGCTCCTGCACTCCAAGGATGATTTGGCAATTTGTGAAGCACTGGCAGGCTTCTGGATTTCTTGGGGTCTGCACAGTGGCAGGACAAATCAGTTGCTCCACGAGGATTGGGTGCAGCAGACTGGCTAGAAGGATTGGCGCCAAGGTAGTTGTACTCCTCGGTTCTTGTGTCAGCAGTTTTATGCCACTCCACCTTTTCTGTTTAACGAAAATCTGAAGGTCTGGTATCAGGGGTCCCCCTAAATACTCAATTTAGTGGCATTAAGGGAGAGTAAGGGGTAGTAGCCAATTGGCTACTTACCCCTAGGGTCACTCCGTCCACTATAAGACTACTTCCTCTGGTAAGTGGGCATAACCTGGTTCCAGAGTCCGTAAGTTTGCCAACACATAGATGGTTAACTCTGAAAAGTTGTGTCCACCTCACATTAGGCACTTTAGTCGTGGTTCTCACCTGGGGGTGGGCAAGTCTACCGGACTAGCTAATTTTCAACCTGTCCAGGTGCCAAAGGGCTCTGGAAAAAGGGGGTTGGCTCCTCTCCTGTGAGGGAAGACAGACTTATTTCAAAGGGGGTAGCTTCTTTGAAGCTCTCCTCCCTTTGAATATGAATGCTAATCAGCGTGTCATCCTGTGGGAGGGGGTGTTATTACCCTCTTCCCGAGCAGGCTTTGTTTCTGACCTCCTGAGAGCAAAGCCTCTCACCCTTGCGAGGGAGTAGCCTTGAGGAATTGAGTACAGAAGAGCCGATCTGAACGAAAAATGATAGTATGCAACTGCCGTACCTCGACATAAACACCTAGCTCTCAGCACAGCTTTACTGACGGGGCATTATGTCTGACTTTTCTTTCTTATCCAGAGTGTGACTACAGGCACCCCTTCCCCCAGCATTGGTCCGGTGTTGCAATTAAGAGGCAATGATAATGTATTTTTTTTTTTTACCATTTCACTAGCCTTCATTATTCATGTTATATGTTTGTATGTCTTGTGAGTGTCCTCTATGTTAAATACAATATTATCACATATGACAGCACTAGAAGGGATCACCTTCTATGTTGAAAAATATTTCTCGGTTTATCTACACAGGTGCAATGTTATTATTATTGGGGCACAGGGTCAGGAGCGCGTAATGTCGTTTTATATTTTTAAAAAACTCATGCCTTTTCTTTATGCTTTTTCTGTCCCTTACAGTTGATAATCAATCTATGATGATTTCAACACCAATGGGTGCTCTATGTCATGTTTTGCGGCGTCTTGCCGTTTCCCGAGGGGCCTCTAGACACATACGGCGATCAGAATACTCACTTCCGGGCGGAAGTCGAGTCCCGGTCTAGTCTTCCTCGACCTGCCTCCACCGAAGCACTTCCGGGGGAAACGCTTAAACGCTGCGTTTCCCGCCGGCTCTGTGCTTCGGATTCATCCTGCTACCCGGATTCGCCTGGTACCTTCGGAGCCAAACACCAGGGATTCCACGGACACCTTGTTCTCTGGTTTCCTTGCTGTGCCTTACAAACGCTTGCTGCCGCAGGACTTGGGCTACGGATCTGCGCTGCAGTCAGGTCTGTGTTCACGCTGGAGAACTGTTCTTGTTTATTCATTAGCTGCGCAGGTGCGCTTTTCTTTGTGGTTAAAAAGTGACAGCGCAGGAGCGCTACTCATTAGTTGCACATTGCCGTGCCGGAGCCCAGTACCTTGGTTTCTTTCCACAGCGCAAGAGCGCTATTCATTAGTTGCACATTGCCGTGCAGGAGCCCAGTACCTTGATTTCTTTCCACCGCGCAGGAGCGCTATTCATTTGTTACACATTGCCGTGCAGGAGCCCAGTACTTTGGTTTCTTTATACAGCGCAGGAGCGCTTTTCTTGGTTTTTCCTTTATTCATTGGTGCATTCATAACTTCCTTGGTTCATAGGTCTACACGAGCCCTGGTGAGTCCATGGTTAAAGGAATCCTTTCTGTATGTGTCTAGAGGTCTACCATTAAGGGGGTGGTGTGGTCTTTTCCTAATTAAGCCTTCTTGTCTCCCCAGTTGGCACCAAAAGACCCTACCCAGCTCCACTACCACCAAGGCCTCTTCATTTCGTTTCTGGCTCCCATCCCTGGTTCCATCTCATCCCTGCTGGGTACTACATCTCCGCACGGGTCAGGTGGGTACAGGGGCGGTGGCTCTTGTTGTCTCTGCAGAATCGCTTCACAAGGAAAGGTAGGTCTTGTGGGGCATCCGACAGAATCCGAAGCCCACATACTCCATTCCGCCCAGACGACGACCGACCCGGAGGTGTCCCTGCAAGACATAGCAGCCATGCTGGCTGCTATGCAGGCAGAGAACCTCAACCTAGGTCATGACATGACGGCCATTCAGAGTCAGTTGGCAGCCGGTGTTCCCAACCCTTGGGGAACCAGCCCTAACCCCAGAGTCAGACAAGAGGGGTTGTTGAGGCCGCCTACCTTCACCTTTGGTGGGTCCTCCACTGCCACCAATCAGGACACAGCGATACAAGTCGTCACACCCCACCCGGTGCAGCTGGCTCCACCTGAACGCTTCTATGGCGACAGTGCCAAATATGGCATCTTCTTCCATCAATGCCATTTGCATTTCATGGCCAGGGCATCAGCCTTCCCCGACGATGCATCGAAAGTCGCATTTGTACTGTCTTATATGGGTGGGGACGCCGCTCAGTGGTCCATTTTGCTGGTTGAAAACGATGATCCCATGCTCAATGATCTACCGACGTTTAAGGAAGCCATGCGGCGGATGTTCGCCCGTCACACCTTTGTACAAGCCGCAGACAACGAACTGCTCAACTTAAAGCAAGGTAACAACGACCTGCTCCATTACATCACTGTGTTCAGTAGGCTCGTCATCGAGGCCCATTGGCCCGAGTCCAAGAAGGTGTCAGTGTTCTATCGGGGTTTGCGTGATGACCTCAAGGATCTCATATCGCAGATGCCCAATCCGCCTGACGTAATAGGCCCTTTCATAGACATGGTGGTCAAAATGAACTTCCGTTTACAGGAAAGAAGAACCGAAAAAGGGAAAGGCAGCGACATCCGCTTCCTTTCTTTCGGGGATAAGGGCATGGATAAAGGCAAGGAGGAAGCGGCTCCTCCAGGTGACACCCCGGAACCTATGCAGATAGGAGGCATCAGAGGGCCCCTAACCAGTCAAGAAAGAGGAAAGAGGAGGAAACAGAACCAGTGTCTGTATTGTGGCAAAAGCGAACTCTTCGTCAGGGAATGTCCGGTGAAACCCACACGCCTACGGAACAGAAGGCCTTTCGCGTTGCCCATTAACAAGGGAGACAAGACGGGAAACGAGGCAACCCAGTAGACAAAGGGGTCCGTCCTCTGGGTTTCCCTTCCTGCGACTCAGCGATCCCTGCACTTTTCGACGGCAGTCACCACGTAGGTGTGGAAGTGACCTTGCAGAACCGGACAGGCATTGCATGGCAGGTAACCGCTCTGCTGGACTCCGGAGCAACCGGCAACTTTATTGACACCAACTATTCACAACCCTTGGGTGTGAACACGGTGCCAAAGGCACAACCAGAAACGGTCAAGGCTGTGGATGGAACGGACCTGACTTCCGGCCTTATCATGCATCAAACCGAGGACATGAGCATGACCTTCGCAAATCGCCACACCGAATCCATCAGCTTTGACGTGATTGACGCCCCACAGTTCAAGGTCATCTTGGGTCTGCCGTGGTTGGTAAACCACAATCCCCGTATCGATTGGGTGTCCAGGATTCTGACCCTGGATTCGGAACACTGCTGCAGGTCCTGCTACACGGAAGATGACCTACTTGGGCTTCGTACCGTACAAGCTCACTCATTGCCCTTACAAAGCATGGGGATGGTTACCCAAGCAGAAGTACCAGAGGCCTATCTAGACTTGGCGGAAGAAGTGTTTGACAAGAAAGGAGCCAACACCTTACCGCCACATCGTTCCTTTGATTGCAGGATAGACCTGATACCTGGCTCCACGTTACCATGCAGCAGAATCTATTCCCTCATGGAGAAGGAGAATGTCCACCTGCGCTCTTATCTGGATGAGTATCTGAACAACGGGTTCATCCGCCACTCCAGATCTCCGGTGTCCTCTCCCCTTTTCTTCGTGTCGAAGAAGGAGGGCGATCTGAGGACCTGTATCGATTTTAGAGCAATAAACGCCATCACGGTGAAGAACCGATACCCCTTGCCGCTAATCTCCAACCTCTTGGATCAGGTAAAAAACGCCTCCATCTACACAAAACTGGACCTACGGGGTGCCTACCACCTGGTCAGAGTCCGAAAGGGTGACGAGTGAAAGACCGCCTTCCGGACTAAATTTAGTCTGTTTGAATATCAGGTCATGCCTTTCGGACTCTGCAACGCCCCCGCAGCGTTCCAGTATTTCATCCATGAGGTGTTGAGGGAATTCATCGATATCTTCTGTATTATCTACATAGACGATATACTGATATACTCACAGACCGTCGCGGAACACGTTCATCATGTGCGTTCTGTCCTCCAGCAGTTGGGCAAGCATCGTTTGTACATAAAATTGGAGAAGAGCGTTTTTCACGTTCAAGCTGTTGAGTTCCTGGGGCATATCATCACTCCAGCTGGCATCCAGATGGACAACAAAAAAGTAGAGGCCATCCTGAAATGGCCCACTCCTGAGACCGTAAAAGGGGTCCAAAGGTTCCTGGGGTTTTCTAACTACTACCGCCGGTTCATCACGGGCTTTTCCGGAATGGTGGCTCCTATCACACGCTTGCTACGCAAAGGGCTTTGCTTTTGTGGGGACCAGAAAGCAGACAACGCATTTCAGGAACTGAAAAGGCGGTTCACCACAGCCCCTGTTCTTGTGCACCCAGACACCGAGCTGCCTTTCATAGTGGAGGCGGACGCCTCACAGGACACTATAGGGGGTGTGTTGTCACAAAGAGACGCCAGCACAGGACAGCTACACCCTGTGGCTTTCTATTCCAAGAAGCTCCAACCCGCTGAACGTATCTATACTGTGTCCGACCGGGAGCTACTGGCGATCAAGACGGCGTTCGAGGAATGGCGCCACTACCTGAAGGACGCAAAACACACCGTAACCATCTACACAGACCACAGGAACCTTCAGTTCCTGCGTTCAGCATGTGCCCTCACAGCCCGACAGCTTCGTTGGACCTTGTTCTTTAACGAATACGACTTCAACATAACGTTCTGACCCGGAAAAGAGAACGCCAAAGCGGACGCCCTTTCCCGACTAGAGGAAGCAGATGACGCTACTGATACTACCGAGTCTGTTCCCATCATACCAGAACAACATTTCCAGGGCATCATAACGTCTTCGGAGTTCATGACTCAGTTACAAAAGGATGTGGACTTAACCGATCCGGCTGTCCTAGCAGAAGGACACAAGGGCATGACAAGGGTGAACGGGTTCCTGTTCAAAGTAGACAAGCTGTACCTGCCTAGGACGGCTCGTCAGCAACAAGCAATACGCATGTGTCACGATCACGTCCTCTCGAGCCATCCAGGGTACCACAAGACGCTCGACCTGCTACAGAGACAATTCTGGTGGCCAACCATGGAGGCCGACACGAGAAACCACGTTTCCAGTTGTGCCCTTTGTCTGCAAGGTAAGAACAGTTCAAAACCCCCTACAGGTCTTCTGCGTCCCATTCCGGTACCACCATATCCGTGGCACACCATTTCCATGGATTTTGTGGTGGAGCTCCCACCTACCAAAACCGGCCACACCACGATACTTACCGTGGTTGATCATCTATCCAAGATGGCTCATTTTGTGCCTTTGTCAAAGATACCTACAGCAGCCGAGATGGCTTTGGTCTTTGTGCACAATGTGGTTCGCCTCCACGGCATAGCATCTGTGGTGATAACATATCGGGGTTCGCAATTCATTTCCCGCTTCTGGAAAGAAGTATGCAGGATATTGGAAATGGACGTATGCCTTTCTTCCGTGTACCATCCCCAGACGGACGGGCAGGCTGAAAGAACGAACCATACCATGGAGCAATACCTCCGCTGCTTGGTGCTTGTGGTTGAAAAGGAATGGTCTGACATACTATGGATGGCGGAATACGCATACAACAACAGCAAGCATTCGGCCATCGGCATGTCTCCTTTCTTCTGCATCCAAGGACGACACCCCCGCACCACTGCTTGGGAGAGACCCCTGGACAGCCTCTGGCAACAAGCCCGGTTCGAGCTGGCCAAGGCAAAGGACTCTTACAAGGCACACGCCAACGCTCATAGGCAGAAAGAGCCCGAGTACCGCAAGGGTGACAGTGTGTGGCTCTCTATTCAGCACCTCAACGTGCATGGTCCCAAGAAACTGTTGCCTCGTTTTGTGGGTCCTTATGTCATCGAAAAAGTGGTCAACCCCGTGGCTATGAAGCTCTCACTTCCTCCACACATGAAGATACACCCTGTTTTCCATGTCTCCCTTCTGCATGCGGTCCGTCCCGGCAGCACGATACCCTCTCCTCCTTCCCCGGTGGTGGTGGAGGACCATGTTGAGCACGAGGTCAGGGCCATCTTGGGTTCTCGTCGTACCAGGGGGAAGCTCTACTACCTGGTGGACTGGAAGGGGTACAGTCCCGATGAACGGTCCTGGGAACCCTTGTCCCATGTACACCATGCTTCCGTTCTGGTCCATGCCTTCCATTTGAGCCACCCGCTTAGCCCTCGCCCTGCCTCCCCTTTCTAATTCCGGGGGTGATGGGAGTTCTGTCTTGGGGGGGGGGGCACTGTCATGTTTTGAGGCGTCATGCCGTTTCCCGAGGGGCCGCTAGACACATACGGCGATCGGAATACTCACTTCCGGGTGGAAGTCGAGTCCCGGTCTAGTCTTCCTCGACCTGCCTCCACCGAAGCACTTCCGGGGGAAAAGCTTAAACGCTGTGTTTCCCGCCGGCTCTGTGCTTCAGATTCGTCCTGCTACCCGGATTCGCCTGGTACCTTCGGAGCCAAACACCAGGGATTCCACGGACACCTTGTTCTCCGGTTTCCTTGCTGTGCCTTACAAACGCTTGCTGCCGCAGGACTTGGGCTACGGATCTGCGCTGCAGTCAGGTCTGTGTTCACGCTGGAGAATTGTTCTTGTTTATTCATTAGCTGCGCAGGTGCGCTTTTCTTTGTGGTTAAACAGTGACAGCGCAGGAGCCCAGTACCTTGGTTTCTTTCCACAGCGCAAGAGCGCTATTCATTAGTTGCACATTGCCGTGCAGGAGCCCAGTGCCTTGGTTTCTTTCCACAGCGCATGAGCGCTCTTCATTTGTTGCACATTGCCGTGCAGGAGCCCAGTACTTTGGTTTCTTTCTACAGCGCAGGAGCGCTTGCCTTGGTTTTTCCTTTATTCATTGGTGCATTCATAACTTCCTTGGTTCATAGGTCTACACGAGCCCTGGTGAGTCCATGGTTAAAGGAATCCTTTCTGTATGTGTCTAGAGGTCTGCCATTAAGGGGTGGTGTGGTCTTTTCCTATTTAAGCCTTCTTGTCTCCCCAGTTGGCACCAAAAGACCCTACCCAGCTCCACAACCACCAAGGCCTCTTCATTTTGTTTCTGGCTCCCTTCCCTGGTTCCATCTCATCCCTGCTGGGTACCACATCTCCGCGCGGGTCAGGTGGGTACAGGGGCGGTGGCTCTTGTCGTCTCTGCAGAATCGCTTCACAAGCAAAGGTAGGTCTGTGGGGCATCCGACACTGTATACATATATTCATTTTTTACTAACACAAGAGTGGTACCAGGGAATGATTCATCTTTGGTCCTAAAGAATAGCCTTGGGGTAGGGATATAAACATGTTGACCTGTGGAACCTAGGTACATTGTTAGCTTCAAGTTCCCATTTCCCATTATTTTAGCTATATCAGACAGGGGTAGCAATAATGATTTTTCCTACTGTCTAGATATTTTTAACCTTTTTTTCCCCCCACTCAGACCTTCACACTTCAGTCACACAAAGTGCTAACTGAAAGTGCTCCTACGTCTCCTTAGGTCGCACCACCCCCCCTCCCGTATTGCAGCGGGACGGGAAGAATCTGATGATGGCTGAGGATTATTTAAGGAAAACACAGTGCTTTTCCTTATATATTTAACAAGCATTGGCATAGCCAATAGGTCTCGCCTTTTGGACCTTATAAGTGTTTAGCCATGCAACAGTTGATTTTGTTGTATCAAGGATATTGAGATGGATAACTAAACACTTATAAGGTCCCAAAGGCGAGACCTATTATCTATGCATGTGTCCCTGCAGTAGCTGTGAGTACTCCGCTGCTGTGTGTAGCTGTGAGTACACCGCCACTGCTGAGTGTCCCTGCAATAGCTGTGAGTACACCACTGCTGCTGTGTGTTCCTGCAGTAGCTATGAGTACTCCACTGCTGCTGTGTGTCCCTGCAGTAGCTGAGTACTCCACTGCTGCTGTGTGTCCCTGCAGTAGCTGTGAGTACTCCGCTGCTGTGTGTAGCTGTGAGTACACCGCCGCTGCTGAGTGTCCCTGCAATAGCTGTGAGTACGTCACTGCTGCTGTGTGTCCCTGCAGTAGCTGTGAGTACTCCACTGCTGCTGTGTATCCGTGCAGTAGCTGTGAGTACTCCACTGCTGCTGTGTGTCCCTGCAGTAGCTGTGAGTACTCCACTGCTGCTGTGTGCCCCTGCAGTAACTTTATGCACCGCTGCGGCTGTGTGCATCACTTCCGCTGTGTGTTTCCGCAGAAGCTGTGAGTCCACTGCTGATTCCGTTTCTTAGCAGTATCTGTGAGTGCACTGCTGCTACTGTGTGCCACTGCAGTTTGCGTGTACAGAACTACTGACTGCCGTGTGTGTAATGAGCTGCTAGATGGGGGTGACCTTGGGCCCAGCTACCACTAGGATGGGCAGCGCAGGGGCAGATCACTCGGAGCCTCCAGGAGCAATGACTCAGCCCACGCTTAGATGTCAGCCGGAAGTGACGCCACGAGCGGCCGTCCTTCCCTTTATTGATCCCCGCAGGCCACGCCTGGCCTGCGGATGTGGGAATGCATATGTGCGTAGAAACACTGAACTGCTAACACTACATCTCTATCCAACTCAGTTCTTTTGAATGTCTTTTCAGTCCAAACCTCCTGGACGCCTGCCGGTGCGGGGATCTCACGACAGACAAAGTCTCTTAGCCTCTGGCTCGGACGAGGGTTTGGCCGCAGATGGTATCACTGTGAGCCAGTGCACCCTTCTTGGGTGGCAAAACCCGGGCTCCCCGGGTCAGTCTCTCCAGATGGAGACGGAGAGGGGTCCGGGGTTTTTCTGGATGGGCTAAGGGCTGGAGCTCCGGTATCTTCTCCCGCGGCGTCTTCGTGTGGCGTCATCGGGGGCAGGACGATGGTCTCTGAGCGGTGGTCTGGCGAGACTTCCTTAAACCATGACGCGTTCCGGGCCACTTCCTCCTCTCCCCGGCGAGCAGTGATCATGGAGCCACGTGTTGCGGTGACGGTCCAGGTGCCTGGTTCGTACCTGGTCAAGAATTTTCCCCCTTGGCAGCGGTTCCGGAGGATGGCGGTCGCTCCGGGTCGGAGCCTCCGAGGGGTTGCTCACCGGCGTCTGCTGGCTTCTTCATTCTGCCGCCTTCGCCTTTCTGGCGTGCCCTCTGCATCCGGGGGAAGGGGCGACCATCCCGGCATGGCTGGGAGGAGGTCTCGCCTTGGTCCTTGCAGCATCAGGGACCAGGGGCTCCGTTGGGTGGTGCAATGCGGGGTGCTCCTGTACTCCCTCAGGAACTCGCACAGTCGGTGTTCAGGGTCCGCTTGTTCCACGGTGGAGATTCGGAACATTTTATTTAGAGTCCGCATGAATCTCTCCACATCCCCGTTGGCCTGAGGCCATTGGGGGATGATGCGTCGATGGGTGATTCCTCATTGCTGGAGGAACATCGCGAATTCAGCCCCTTGGAACGGGGGTCCGTTGTCGCTGCGGACCTCCTGCGGGAACCCAAACATTGCGAATGTCTTTTCCAGTATGGGACTCACATGGCTGAAGGCTGTTGACTCAGCGCATTCTATAAAGGGAACTAGAATTACAGGAAATTAATAAGTTTACTGTCATATCTGAAATCATGAATTATGTTATTTTTATCGTTTTTTTACAGCATTTCCTTCAGCAGTTTGGTATAATGATGTAAATATTATCATATAACTGAGTATGAGTAATGAATTCATGTTTACATAATGATTTTGTGTGACACAGAGGAGTTATAGTTATATCCTTTGCTTTACAGACTTCCCTGATGAAGGCTTAGAGCCGAAATGCATTGGAAGTTTTGTGGTGATCAATTTATCAAGGAGAAATTTATTTCTACGAGTGTATGAACAAGCTTTTATCCATATGGAAGTATGAATAAAATACTTTAGATATAGAAAACAAACGGTTTCAACGAACTATTTCATTTTCAAATGTCGACTGGAGTCTCCAGTTCATAAATCAGTGCCCTAAGAGACACCCACACAGTCTGTGTCGGTGCTATCTTCTTTGAAGGCTGTTGACGCCACGGGTTCCACTATGGGGTACTTCGAGTTGGCGTCGACGATGACCAGCGTATGCCGACCTCCCGGGAAGCTGCCGAAGTCCATGCTGATCTTCGACCACGGGACGGTGCAGGCCTCTTCAGTGATGACGGGCAGTGGCCTCTCCGGACCCCCGGTCATCTGGCATGGCAGGCATTGCCTGACCCACTCTTCCACCATTGCCTCCAACTCTGGGAACCATACCTTCTCTCCCATGCGTGACTTCATCTTAACGACGCGTTGGTGCCCTCCGAGGGCTAGTTGGACTGCTCGTTGCTTGAGGCTTTGCGGGATCACCAGCCGGTGCCCTCTCATGAGGATGCCTTCCTCAGTGGCACTCAAATCATGGCGGACTCTCCACATCTTGGTAAGTGATTCTTTCTCTTCGGGCGTCCATCCATTGGCTTGCCGGAGGTAGTCGGTCCAGGAGCCTCCCTGTACCGCTTGGGTGGTCTTGCGGTACACTGCATTGGTGGCGGCTGCTTCCTTCACTTCTTCCAGGGACATGTGTTGGAGGCACGATGTGAGGGCCACCCAGTGTGCAAACTCCTCGCAGTCATCATCTCCCTCGGGTTGATTTGCTGGCGTGGTGTGTCTGGACAGGAAGTCAGATGGGTTCTTGGATCCAGGACGGTATGTGACCTCCATCTCGTATGGTTGCAGCTGGACAGCCCACCGCTCGATCCTTGGCGGGGGATGGGGCGCCGTCCCCTTGAAGAGAGGCACTAGAGGCTGGTGGTCAGTCACCATGGTGAAGGGTTGACCTCGTAGATAAAGGTGAAAGTGTTTGCAGGCCCATTTTATGGCGAGCGCCTCTCGTTCTATCTGGGCGTACCTGGCTTCGGTCGGGGTGAGGGCCTTGCTGGCGAAGGCTAGGGCGGCCCACTGGCCGGGCGTCTGCTCTTGGGTGAGCACTGCTCCAAGCCCTACCGGGCTCGCATCTACCAGCACTTCCGTTGGCTTGGTTGGATCAAAGTACGCAAGGGTGGGCTTTTCGAGGAGGGCGTCTTTTATGCCTTGGAACGCTTTTTCTTCGGCTGGGCCCCATTGCCAGACGGCGTCTGTTTTGGTGAGGGCTCGGAGCGGTTCGCTTCTGGTCGCGAGACCGGGTATGAACCGCCCACAGTAGGTGGCCATGCCCAGGAAGCTCCTCACTTCCGTCGGCGTGGTCGGAGCCGGGGCGGTCTTGATGGCGTGGGATTTCCTTGGGTCTACTTGGATGCCTTCCTGGTTGAACACGTACCCGAAGAATTCCAATGAGGGCTGGAAGAATTGGCATTTTTCCCGGTGGAGGGTCGCTCCGTAGGCACTCAGACGCTTCAGGGTCTCGCGGAGATGTTTGTGGTGATCCGCGGCGGTGGCAGAGTGGATGAGTATATCATCGCTCACATTGAGCACTCCTGGTAGCCCTGACAGAAGCTCCCTGATGGTATTTTGGAACACTTCTGCTGCGGAGGAGATGCCGAAGTTCAACCTCTTATACCTCCGGAGGCCCAGGTGAGTGCTGAACGTCGTGATGAAACGGCTCTCCTCCGCAAGGGGTAGTTGATGGTATCCCGCGTTTAGGTCGATTTTGGAGAACCATTTGGACCCGTTGACGTCGGCAATGTCATCGTCCATCGTGGGCGTGATATGGCGTTCTCTTTTTATTGCCCGGTTGGGCAGTCACATGTCTATGCAGAGGCGGATGGCCCCTGGTTGTTTGGGCTTCTCCGCGATAACCATCGGTGACACCCACGGGGTAGGTCCGGACACCTTTTCGATGACCCCTTGCTTCTATAGCTTCTCTAGTTCCTGCTCGACCAGCGGCCGGAGGTGGAATGGGATCCGCCGATGTCGTAGGGCAACGGGGGTAACCGTTCTGTCTATGTGCAGCTTGATAGGTTCGCAATTGATGCAGCCTAGCCCTTGGAACAGTCCTGGAAACTGTGCGAGTAGCTCTTCGACCTGGTGCGTTCTGATTCTTCTGGCGAATGCAATTAGTTTCAGGTCCTCAGCCGTGTGGCTACTCAGGAGCGTGTCGGCTTCCCTGGAGATGATGTGGATGGTAGCCGTTACTTCCTGGTTGTCCGCCTTGATGGGCACCACCATTTTCCCTTTCAATGGTAGCGGCGTGTCGGACCCGTAGGCGAATATTCTGGTCTTAGACGGTACCACTGGTGGGCGAGGGCGTAGCTTTCGGTACTGCTGGAGGCCCATGACGTTGACCGTGGCCCCCGTGTCGATGGTGGCCTGAACATCCGTTCCTGCTACCTGAACGACGCAAGTTGGTTGAGGCCTTTGTCGCTGTTTGAGTTCTTTGCAAACAATACTACGTAGGCCTCGGCGTCGTCGTAGTCGTCATCTGAGGAGTCCTCGACAGTTGGCAGGTACCTTACTGGTTTCTTCGGCGCCTCGTCTGGTGTCTCTATATCTGTAATCGCTAGCTGTCGGACTGCTCTGGCTGGTGGCTTCTCCCCTCGGAAGTTTCAGGTGCTGGTGCGCCGTCTGCATACTGCCGCAAAATGGTTCGGGATTCCACAGTTCGTGCAGGTCGTGCCTTGAGCGGGGCAATCCTTCGCGGCGTGAGGTTCGTGGCCGCAGTACCCACATTTGGTCCTGGACACTTCTGTTCTGGGCTGTCAGAACTGGTCATTCCTCTGTTTCGGCCTCACTGCGTCGGCCTTTTCTGTTTTGACGGTGTCTGTTTTTCCTTGTGGCTTGGTCAGCGCCTGGTCCATGGCTGTGGCTCGGGCATCCGACAGGTCGTGCGACCTTGCAAGTATTAGGATGTCTTCTAGGGTGATGCCGGGTTTCCGGAGTATGAGTCCGCGTAACGTCTTGTCGCGGCACCCTTGTATGAGCTGCCTCCGGATGGCCTGTTGTTGGTGCATGTGCTGGTGAGCTCTCGGACGCGGGCGCAGAACGTGTCCATGGTCACGCCTTCTCTCTGGCGTGCTTGGCCTAGCTTGAACACCTCGAAATCTGGGTTCAACTGTGGGCCGAAGCGGTTGTTGAGCGCATTGACAGCGCCAACGTAGTCATCGTCTGTCCCGGTGTTGGGGAGGTGTTTAAATAGTTTAAATATTTTGTCTCCGGCATAGTGGAGGAAGAGGGACCTTTTGACGGTCGTGTCCGCTTATCGAGTCGCTCTGAAACAGTTATCTAGCCGTTCTATCCATATCTTCCACCTGGGGGCCGCCGTCGCGGGGTTTTCTAACTCGCTGAAAGGTGGTAGGAGTCCAGACGCGGCATGTTGGAAGGGAATGCGAACAGTCGTGGCTTCCTCGTCGTCTGCCATATCTGCTGGCTGACTCACTAGGCCGGCCATGTGGTGCGGGACGCGGTGTCGGCGTGCGCGCCTGTTGGGGGTTTAGCTGAGCGCTTCTTGTGCCCCCACTCCTTACTGTCTGGTTCTCGACTTCGTGGCTCGTTCCCTCCTTTTCTCCGTCCTCTTCACCCTCTCCGCCGGTGAGCTATGCCTCTGCGGCAGGTCTTGCGCCGTCAATTAGTCACCGGGCCAGCCCCGTGGCAGCGGGCAATAATTGGCTGCGGAACAGGGCAGATGGGCACCCCTGGCAGCTCTGCTAGACGTCTTCAGGCCTTCGGGAACGCTTCAGGAGCTCCGGGGCACAAATTTCAGATCCCACGCGAGATGCGTGAGATTCGGCACCCTCTTCTTTTTTCCCGTGCACGCGAGATGTGTGGGGAACGGCACTGCGTCGCACCTCATCCGGATCGCGGGCTCGGGGAGGCGGCAGACTGCACCGGGGGAGCAGCGGAGATGGAGCCAGGCACCGCAGGGCAGATAAGGTGAGCTTCACAAACAGCCCCAGGCAGGGGCAGCCAGCTACACGGCAGGGAGCACCGGCAGCACACTCGGGCGGGGCAGAGCCGCGCCAAGGAGCGGAGTGCTCCAGTGGCCACAGCAAGTCACGGGCGAGGGTTGGGCCCCCTCCGCTCGTCGCCAGTGTAGTGGGCTGCTAGATGGGGGTGACCTTGGGCCCAGCTACCACTAGGATGGGCAGCGCAGGGGCAGATCACTCGGAGCCTCCAGGAGCAATGACTCAGCCCATGCTTAGATGTCAGCCGGAAGTGACGCCACGAGCGGCCGCCCTTCCCTTTATTGATCCCCGCAGGCCACGCCTGGCCTGCGGATGTGGGAATGCATGTGTGCGTAGAAACACTGAACTGCTAACACTACAGTGTGGTCCTTCTCGGTCAGCTTTCCGTATCTCTTGGACTTTTTATACCTCCTTTGACCCGCTGCTTGGTTGGATTTTTCTGACCAATCTATTCCCGTCAAACATATTGATCTGCATCACATGTGAGCTTTCCCCAGGCTCTCTAGGCCTCGTGAATGCCGGTAAGGGTGAGTTACCAGTCTGCCTGATGCGTCTCTGTCTGCTGGAGAAACAGCTGCTACTGTCAAGCACTATCCAGCCTGCAGGGGGCACTGGCGCGTCAAAAGTCCTCCTGACTGCTCCCCCGGGAACGGAAAAGTTCTACAAATCGATCCCCAATCCCTATATGGAATTATCTCTGCAGGACCGTGGATAGGCCAGGGAGAATAGTTTCGCCACTCGCGTAATTTGTAAATTACGCAAATTGGCAGCATTTATGACACGCCTTTTTGCTATCCAGCTCTGGTTGAAGCAGACACATATATTTTGGGAATGGGAGACAGGCCTCAGCATAAAACGGGTCGCTGGGGACTTTTTCTTCCAAACTTGTCCCTTGCCAGTAAGTGTCTCGAGGGACTTTGAATGTGAGGTAAGCGTTTGCGTTCAACTCTCCCTCCAGATGCCCCTGAGGGTATTTCTCGTAATTTTGCATAATGTCTTGAAATTCATTTTACGTAATTCTGCATGGAAAAGTACACAGTTTTGCACCAGTTTATTCGAGGGGCGGTCACTGTTTCCTGGCCATTCTCCGGTGCTATTTCTGACACTGTTTACTGGTGTCACATGCACAAATGCGGGTATCTTTAACTAGATCACGACGTAACTCTTTGAAAAAATATACTTTTATTAGCGGGTACAGGCTAGCGTAAAATAAACCAGAAACTGCTTGCACCGTCTAGGGCCGAGATAAAACCCCAAAAGTTGTTAGAGTTCTGCAGCTTTACCTCCACACATGAGATTTAAATGTTGCGATGGAATATAGAGGAAAGGACTCTGAACCATACATACTCTGATCTTGGGCACCAAACAAACGGACCTACTCAATGGCCTTAAAGTTTCAGCAAACCCTAACGGGAGGGAGGTGTGGGGAGATTTTCTGCAAACCTATTTATAGTTTGTGTCTACCTGGTGCACATGTAAAGCGCTCTGATACCTTCGGGACGAGTTCAAGCTACATAAAAGTGCAACAAAACAAACAAAAACAATCAGACTAAAACTACAAGACAACTTAATGTGCAAGCAAGCTAATGGTAATTTGAACCAAAGTTTGTGCTTGGAATTACCGTTTTGCACAAACATCGCGCAAAAAAACACCGGCGCGATTGCGGCTTGGGACATGGGAGGGGAGCCACACTGAAAAGTGAAACCAGCCACGGCATCGCTCTGGTTGATGCCTGGGATGTGCGAGGGGTGTTCTGTGCAGGGAGGCATTACCACGCTCTAGTAAATAAAACAAGCAGCCCATTTGCTTTCAATAATCACGCCCGCGTCAGGGCACGAGAATTGAAAACAGATGTGGCCCGTGAGTGTAACCCCAAGCCTTAGGCCGTGGGCGGTTACATTGACTGGGAAAGGTGGGACATGCACCCGCCTTTACCCACTTGCGTGCTGTCTTTTAAGGAAGACACACGCAAAGGCCAATGGAAAGTCAGACTTCGAGCACGAGCATGCTCTCTCGTCCGCGAAGGGCTGGTGAGCTCCAAGAGGTTGTTTTCCTATCGCAGTGCCTGCGCGCTGCTATAGGCTAGACCTAAAAACATAATTACTATCTAGTTGAGGGAGGAGAAAGACTTTTTGGGCAAAACAGAGGGACTCTGTTATAGGTTTACTTGTGGAGGGCGGGTCCTCCCATTTCTCATTTTCCTCTACCTCCCCTTTTTTCAAAGTGTAAACGACAGCGGACAGCTGTGGGAGTTTATAAAGAGTATTATAGATTTCTTTAAGAGACACATACAAGACAAACGGAACCTACCTTTGATACCACATACACCACACAACGATAATATAGCAGAATTTACGGGACTCACTTTCTCATCCGAGGAGGTGGAGCACATTCTATCCACCATTTCCTCATTTGAGGATTTGGAGAATTTGGAACCTATGAGTGAGAACAAGGATTGGAATGAACTAAGTGCATTAAAAAGAGAACAGATTAAAAGAATGATACACAGCATTATGATGACAGATTATCTAAGAGCTAACGTAGGCCCTCAAGGTTTATTAGTAAGGAATGATCTGATAGAGACATCTGGCCGCAGATTCCTTAACTTAGAATATCCCCAGGCGTCAGGCTGGATCGGGGAAACTTTCCGCAGCAGCACCTCTGCGCGCCGGGGGAAACATCATTTAGAACGCGGTGTTTACACCGCAGTGCCTTTAGAACGCTGCCATTACAACGCAAGTCATTACTACGACTTGCGCTGGATGGCGCTGTTGGGCAAGGAATTTTGAGATTTTATATTCCAACACCTTCCCTACTGTTACGTGGACTGGTGTTGGAATATAAAATTATAAGATTCCAAAATCCGCGCCCTCCAACGCAAGTCGTTGTAACGACTTGCGTTGTAATGCCCGCGTTGTCAAGTACCGCGATCTTTTAGATCGCGTTGTACTGACATACATCCGCGCACCGGGGGTGGTGCCGCGCAGCTCAGCCCTGACGTCGTTCAAGGATGTGACGTCTGCAGAGCCATATATGCCCCTCCCGGCACGCTGAGGTCAGTTTTCTTCTTTGCCGCGTCCCAACGCGGATCCTCCAGCGGTTCTTTGCCTGTTTTTTGTGTCTTCTCTACGCCTTCGGCGTCCCGGAAAAGTGTGCAATGCCTTTGGGCTTTAAGGCGTGTGAGACCTGTGCACGTCAGATGTCTGTAACGGACCCGCATGCCATCTGTATGTGGTGCCTGGGAGTACATCACAACTCCAAAGAGTGCGACGCCTGTCAGCGAATTAAACCTAAGTCCTTATGGGAGCGCTGTATAAAATTGCTGGCAGCACGGCTGTCCGGTCCTGCGCCTTTGTGTCGCCGCTCTCCCTCTCGGGATCGAGCCCATTTCCGAGGTTGTTCCCGTGGATGTCGTTCGGAGGCGGGTAAGCACAAGCGTAAGTCCAGGAGGTCTTCCTCCCATATGCGTGACCCTGGTGCCCGCTCTTCTCGCTCCTTGCCGGGGATGGGCATACAGCAGTCGCATCCTCCGTACCCTCCCTTTCCGGGTGCCGGAGCGACATGGGCCCAAATGGAGGCTTACTCTAGAGCACTCCACTCTTACTTTGGGTCACCCCCTCTCCCTGGTGCGCACTCATGTTGGGTCCTTGCCGGCAGATTCATCCTCGACGCTGGCTGTGTGCATCAACTCCGGTTCCATAGCCGATGTGACGCTAACGGGACACAGCCCAGAGGGCCTCCCAGTCACCTATATAGCCTGCCCCTTCAGTCTCCGCATAGCCCTGAGCGGCTTCCTGCGCTGACGTTGGAGGTGGCGCCGGGCTCGACGCCCTGTGCCCCACATGTTGCAGTGGGGTCGATGTCGAACGGCGCTCAGGCCGAGTCCCCTTTGGAGGTCTTCAACGTCCAGACGGCTCTGACTCAACGTTGGTTGACGCCGGTGCCGACGTCCACGCCTCCTCTATTACATGAGGTAGGTGTCCCAGCTGACTACTCGGAAGTCGATGCGACTCCCATACGGCATTGGTCGACGCCGGTGACGGCGCCTACACCTCCTCTTATGCAGGAGGATGAAGCTCCTCTGGATTCCCCAGATCTGAGGTCGTATCGGTCCATGGTGCAGGTACCTTGTGTGGCGTGGCCTCCGGATCAGCCTCAGCTTTCTCCACTTTTGCTATCTAATGGACGGGTTAGTCTCCAGCCGATGGTTTGCTATTACCTCTCCAGATGGCAACTGAGGCTAGTGCTGCCTATGCACGGGCGGTTTTACAGGGCGGTGACTATTCTTAGATTTCAGCCCCCTGTGGTTTCCCTGGCTACTGATCCCTGGTTAGATGTTCTCCACATGGAGCCGGTTGAGGTTGTTTGAAATCCTTCTGGGCACATGGGTGAGGCCTTCCTCTGGTGACCCTGTTGATCGGGCCATGGCTCATCGACACCGTCCTGCCCCAGATGATCACCTCTCCCTATCCCTTCTCCCTTGAGCTCAGGGCCTAGTTTTTCAGGCGGCTTTTGACTTACAGTCTTCCTCCGCCTTCCCATTGTTACCTCCCACCAGGGAGTCTAGGTGGTTGGACGCCTGTGGTCGCCCGCTTTTCGCCTCTGCCAGTGCTGGCATCCGCGCATTGAATACGGCTTGCGTGTTCGCATGCGCATCCTCTACCCTTTGGGACTTGGTCGAGGCCCTTCTCCCTTCAATTCCAGAAGGTTCACGGGTAGAATTGATCCGCCTTCTGCATGATGGAAGGGGTATGACGCAATTTTCCCTCTGCTCTTTTCTTGACGCCACTGACTCGGTGGGACGAGCTCTTGCTCGATCCGTGGCTTTGCGCCACCATGCTTGGCTGCGCGACAGTCGTTTCCCGTACAATGTTCGGGATGCTCTTAGAGATGTGCCTTTCAATGGCATGGACCTTTTTGATTACCTCGCCGATTCAGCGGTCTTCCGCCTCATGTCTGGACTACAGTGACTCTTGCAGGACATCTTTTTGCCTTCTGAGTGCTCTTTTATTCTGCGGAGGCGATGTTGCCTTGTTGGTTTGATTTCAAACATGTCCCGGTTCTCTGCGTAATACCCGCATAGTGTAGGCGGTGGTTATGCCATCTCCATATTCTTTCCTTTCAGTCCTCTGAATGTGTGCCTTGCCAGAGAGGACTCCCCTCGCGGGGGTTGAGACTTACCCTATGTGGGGTATTTGTGGGCTATGGGGTACCTGCCTTAGCCTTGGTACGCTCCTATGGAATCTTCCGTAGGGACATCCTTCTAGGGGTCAGGCTGTTCTCTTTTTCTGCCATTGTAGTGTAGTTCCTATATTCCCAATAGGCTCTGCGCATTGGAATAATATATTCAGCAGTGTAGACGTAGGACTGAGGTCGACTAGGTCTCTACTGACTATATTAGACTTAAGGTTTGCCAGCTAGCTCAGAGGTCACTAGAAACTTTCTCGAATAAACGAGGAGGAGTTTAACCTCCCTGGATAGACAAGAATGGATTAGCTTCTGACAACCATAAAACATGACAACTTTGCTCCCTCAGAATAAGAGTGTATCTCTAGAGTCGTGTGAAAACAATAGACAGCTATTTCACTCAGTCAAGTGTGCATACTTAGTTTCACCAGAATGCAGAGAAAAGAGAGACGGGTGTTTTTCAATAAAAGGTGTTATTTATTGAGCAGTCTTCTTTCTCATGCAAGAGAAATGAATTGCCACAATTGCAATACTTATAGTAAAGTAAAGTGCGTACAGTAAAAGGAGGATTATAAAATAATACTGTAAAAGCATTGATATGGTTTCTTAGCCATATGATACTTTAAAATAGATAAAATATATACATACATATATACATTGAAATGAAATGAAATGAAATGAAATGAAAAATTGCATTTGTATAGCGCATAACTGCCCTAGGGCCTCGCAGCGCTTGAAGATAAAATGGTTTAGCGCAGGCTCGGGGCAGATCAGCAGGATTTAGCAAACAAATGCGTTTTCAAGGCCTTTCTGAATGAGAGGAGGTTGCTATTTCCTCGGATGGCAAAGGGGAGGGCATTCCAAAGTCTGGTCGCCGAATGGGAAAAAGAGCGGCCACCCCAACGGGCTTTGTTAATTTTAGAGGAGGTGGCCAGCTGCAAGGTACCAGACCGAAGGGGGCGTGCTGGGACATAAGGCGTGACCAAAGGGTGCAGAATCGCTGGGCCTACACGGTGAAAGGATTTGTGCATAATGCACAAAGCTTTAAACTGCACTCTGGCAGCCATTGGGAGCCAGTGGAGGTCTTTCAGAGCCTTCCTCGCCGACTGCCGACGGGAGAGATTGAACAGTAGGCGGGCCGCACTGTTTTGTGTGACCTGAAGCCTCTGCAGTACCGAAGCCGGTGCTCCTAGGTAGAGAGCATTCCCATAATCCAGGCGAGAGAGAATCAGGGCCTGGACCATGGTCCTCCTCGCCTGGAAAGGGAGCAAAGGGAGCACCCGCCGGAGCATCCTCATTAGTCCAAAGCAAGTGGCGGCAGTCTTAGTAGCCTGGACCGAGAAATCAAGGGCGGTGTCAAGCCAGACCCCGAGGCTCTTTATCTGGGACTTGGGGGCAGGAGGAGCGCCAAGACATGGTGGCCAGACGGGTGCAAGAGCAGACGGGGAGGGATTTCCGAGTAGAATGATGTCTGTCTTCTCCCCGTTAAGCTTCAAACAGGAGGCTTGCATCCATCTGGCAACAGCCTCTAGACAGGGGCCTAAGGTGTCGGATGATCCATCTGCGTGGTCTAACGAGACCACAAGCTGCGTGTCATCCGCGTAGGTGACTATACGCACACCAAAGGGATGGACTATCCTGTCCAGAGGTTCCATGTAGGCGTTAAAGAGGGTCGGGCTCAGGGAGGAGCCCTGAGGGACCCCACACCTGAGAGGGTGTTTGGGAGAGACTATCTCACCCTCGAAGACCTGGAAAAAGCGCTCACTCAGAAAGGAGGTAAGCCAGTCTAGAACCGCGCCCGACACGCCCATGCCCGCCAGTCGGTGTAATAGCGTGGCATGGTTCACCGTGTCGAACGCGGCGCTAAGGTCTAACAGGATAATGGCCACCTTTCCTCCCCGATCCAAAGTCGTTCTTGCTTCCTCTGTAACCGCTAACATAGCGGTTTCTGTGCCATGTTGAGGGCGAAAACCTGTCTGGGAGGCACGCAACAGACAGTTGGACTCCAAATAGTCTGTTAAGATATTGTTGGCGTGCCTCTCCAGCAGTTTACTCAGCCAGGGGAGCAACGAAATGGGGCGATAGTTGGACAAGTTGCTCTGGTCCAGGGAGGGCTTCTTGAGAAGCGCCCTCACCATGGCACACTTCCAGGGGAGTGGGACCGACCTGGCCACGATGGAGGTGTTTAAGGCTTCCAGGATGACAGGACGAATAACGTCCAGTGCCTTGACAAGGATCCGGGGGGGTGCCGGGTCATTGGGAGACCCGGAAGAAACTTTAGAAATTAATCTATCCAGGCTGCCGGCATCAAGAAGCGGAATTATATCCAGTTTGCAGAGAGCCGGAGAATCAGCTGGCTTAGATGGGACGGAGGGGGCGTTGACCGTAGGATTACTAAAAGAAGAGTATATGGTCGAAATTTTCTTGGAGAAGAAGGCAGCTAGCTCATTACAGCGGTCTTGTGCCCCTTCAGCAGTAGGACGCTCAGCCGGGGGTGAAATAAGGGACTTGGCTATCCTAAAGATTTCCCTAGGCGCGTTGGCTGCAGCACTAATTTTCCCTTCGTAGAAGGAGGTTTGCGCCAATTTAATCTCTGATTTATAGAGCCTTATTGCGGACCTATAATCATCTTTCCTAGACAGAGAATGGTCCTTCCTCCACGCTCTCTCTAGTTTGCGGCAGTCAAGCTTTAATAACCTCAGAGCAGGAGTGTACCAGGGTGCAACTTTAGGTCTTCTGATGAGTTTACAGGGGCGTTTGGGAAGAACTCGGTCTAGGGTGCTGGAGATCCAGTGATCAAAGTTGCTAGAAGCAGAGGCAGGGGTCAAGGCCCTTCTCGGGGGGTCTTGAGTGAGAGCCAATGTCCAGTCGGTGAGGGGAAGTGAGGACCATTTCCTGCCCATGTACTTGGTAGAGGCCTCACGGGGGGAACAGGAGTTAGAAAGCCAGGTGAACGGTATCAAAAAATGATCAGTCCAAGGCAGTGGAACAGGGGACTCTACATTAAGGTTGGTATTACTGTATATGTGATCAAGGAGATGTCCCTTCTTGTGGGTCGCCTGATGGCCTCTCTGGCAGAGGTCTAACGCTTGCATGTTGGCACGCAAGTTATTAGCTGCCATATCCTGGGGGTCATCTGAATGGATGTTAAAATCCCCAAGCAGGGTGAGGTTAGATGAGGTCAAGACTGCGTTGGCAGTGAGATCAGTAATTTGAGTGATAAAATTATTCAGGGAACCCGGTGGGCGGTAGAGTAAAATACCAGAAAAAGTGGTGGTAGGGGAGAGATCAAGTGCAAAGTGTAAGCTCTCGCAAGTCAGCAGGGAATTAGGAGTGACCCGACACTTAAAGCTGTCCCTGTATATAATTGCTAGGCCTCCGCCTCTCCCCGATTGGCGGTCGAGGCGCTTAAGTGTGTAGCCTGGAGGTGTGGCCCATATTAAGGACGGGTCGTTGTCAATCTGAAGCCAAGTTTCCGTTAAAAATAGGGCGTCAGGATTAAGCTCATCGATCAACAGATGCAGCTCTGTGAAATGTTTGGGTAGCGACCGGCAATTAAGGAGATACATTCTCCAAGTCTCTCCCAAAGGGAGGGAGTCGCTATATGGGCGGGAGGTGCTCCATGTACAATGTTTACAGTGATGGTCGATATTAGCTGGGGAGACAGAATGGCAACAGGAAAGACTGACGGGGGGACGTAAGGAGTGTAACCTCGTGGAGTTATAGGCAATTCGAGTACCCACCATGGTGTCGGTCACCACCCCAGGCCAGCGAGAAGCGTCTGGACGCGGACTGGCGCAGACTGGCTTCTCTTTGGCGCCTCTTCGGCACGTATACGGCGCTACTGCTGCGCGTCACCGCTGCGCGGGGTGGGAAGAGGTCATATAGATTAGGCGAGGGTGGAGACTAGCCCGTCAACCTCCCCAAGATGGCTGCCCAGGATGGGACAACCAGGAAGTGGTGTCGCTTAAGCCTCCCTCCACACAATCAGCACAGGCTGTGGTGGACCGGGGAGTAGCGACCAGAAAACAAGTAAGAGCACAGAAATGTAATTTTAAAAACACATATTCTCACAGCAATAGGTTTTTTAAATTGTTAAAACGAAATAGCAGCTTGCAGAAGTGTAATTTTAAAAACACATATTCTCACATCAATAGGTTTTTAAAATTGTTAAAAACGAAATAGCAGCTTGCAGAAATCCTGGTCACATTCAAGCGCTAGCGCTATGATCTTCGTTTGGTAGGTGATCGTGCGCGCAATATTCCCGCCCTAAAATAGTGAGGGCGAGGGGGGAGACTAGCCCGTCAACCTCCCCAAGATGGCTGCCCAGGATGGGACAACCAGGAAGTGGTGTCGCATTGACTAACGTACTCACTGGTGCTTCTAAATACGCCTACCCCGGTGTACCTGACCTAAGCCTAATACGTGGGAAGGAGTAAGTAAGTAGCAGTTTAAGTTAAGTTGGGATTGCCAAGAATCTGACTCAAGAATTCTCTTTAAGGGTTTAGTCAGCTCCGTACCTGGGTAATAGAAAGCAGGAGGTCTTGTATCTCTCTCTCAGGACTCGATATCCCAGTAACCCGCGAAGGTATCTGGAAACACCGGAGCTGGATTTCTTGGCAGGAGGAAAGACAGCGTCTCTCTCAGTGCGTCAAAAGGGAGGGGCAGCGTCCGTGGGCTCTCGCATCAGCTGGGCTCTCGGGCAAGTAGAAAGCTTCTCTGCTCCAAAACCACCACCGTGTGTTTGCTTAAGGCAACGTTGGTATATTTATACCTGAAAGGTGCCGGGTTTGACGTAAGGTTGGACATAAGACGTCAATAAAGATGTCACTAAGAACTGGCCGTTCGTACAGTGCTTCACAGGAGTTCTAGGACGGAATCAAAACAAAAGCAAGGGGGATTTCCCAGGTTGCTGGAGGTTTGGTTTGTTTAGAGAACTCGTTGTGCTTTCTAGGAATCCGGGGAAGTAGCCTTGCTTAATGTGACTGCATGGGCTACGACTAAATATGGATATGATTCCTATGCCTTTATAGGGATATTATTGATTATAACCGAACAAGGGCATAAAATAGAAATATCGATTTAGGTTCCTAGATAAAAACACAATACCCACTCCACGATCTAATGTCCATTATTACTAAAACTAAGCAATAGTAAACATTTAAAGGTGCATGTGTATTCCAACCCATTCCAAAATACATTTTCTGCATTTGAAATGGTGTATGCGAAATACATGAAAAGGATTATTGGTACTGTACGCTTTGCAAGCAGTGTAATCATTCAGTTAAAATGATGCATATATACATTAGCTGAACGATTTGCGAAATTTACACATGAAATGGCTCTTAATACAGAAAAGAAGGTCGAGACCATTCCATCACATATAAATACAGTTGCTGTAAATGTGCTAGAGGCTGAGGTAATATATTGTCTCTAGAGTTTCCTAAAAATAGAAGCTCCGTTCTCTAAGAATAGTTCTACTTTAAGCAGAGTCCAAGTGCCTGAAAAAGATAAATATTTTGGAATCGGGAAAAAAATTATTTTGCTTTCAGGGGAAAAATTGTTCCAAATATTTTCAGTAGCTTTTGTTTATCAAAGCCGAAGGCCAAATTCAGAGTTCAGTGAACGCTGTGTGCTTGTTGCTTAAAAAGTTATTCTTTCTGTTCAGGGGAAAACATCATTTCAGACAGACTCGCAAAAAAGTTGTCTACGGCTTCAGGTGAAAGTTCGACCAAGTTTGAAAATGCAGCAACTGTGCAGTCGTGAGAATGATTGCTATCATCGATGTCAGGATCAGCAATGCTCACAGAAGGTCGTACCTGGGTGATGTTGCTCTCATCTCGTACTTCACTACCACCTAATCGTAGTGGCGAAGTTTCAACGAATGCCGTCATCAGAATGGGTAGCCGCTGGGGACAACACGATGCATGAGCCGTTACAGGACTTAGCAAAGTATCTGTATCCAATGGTACTGCTGATGGTAGTGTAAGACAGACGTCCAACACGCATTCTTCTCCGCATAGCATACATCGAAGCACAGGTAAGATGCAATTCTGCCAGATGGGTCTGAATGAAAGAAACCAGGTCATATTCAGATCTCTTAGCCGGGCTAATCCAAGGACTTTAGTTATGCGGTCCCGATAGCGTATAGCTAGGATCGTTTCTTCCATCATTGCTGGAGTCTTGTCTGCGACTTGGCTTGCCATATCGGAGCAGAAGTATCAAAAATAAAATTCCTGCTACGAGTCCCAAAAGAAGTGGTAGGCCGCCAAAGACAGAATGGACAAAATTAGGAAAAATGCCCAGAACTGTTTTGAAGGGAGTTAACAGTCCTGGAAAAATTGTCTTAAATACATGTGGGATACCACTGGTATCTGACATATTTAGGATTTGGCTTAGCATTTCTGCAAAATGCACGGGGCAATTTGTTGATAAAAGGCTATGTATCTCTGCCGTTGTCCTTGCAACTTGCAGATCATACGTTTCTTTTGATGGCGTTAAGGGCACCGTTGTCTGTAAAAGAACAAACTTCATTCTGCTTAAAGTATCAATTCGAATAGAAGAGATATTCAAAGAAGGCCAATTTTTTGCCTCCGTGTCTGGAGTGCTGTTTGGATACAATACTTGCATACAGCAAGTGACCATGGAACTAACGCTCACAAGATAAGCTTTTCCTGGCACCATGCCACAACAGCTGTGGTCCACTATTAGAATATAGCTCCCGTTAGAAAGCCGCCTAAAGAATGGCTCTATTTGTGTTGCAGGTGTGCCATGCTGGTGACATGAAAGGTTATTTGAATTCCCCTCACAGGCCCCATGCAAGTTAATACCTTGAAACAGTAGTATACCGCTTAGTGACTGTTTACAATTGTTACCACTAAGAAATACATTCTGTTCCTTTTCACTATAACATGTGTGTGTAAGGCAATTTCCATGATGACTTAATGTACCCTTTACCCAAGCTTTCATACTGTCCCGCTGGTATATACTCTTGGCAGTATTTACATTGGAAAGTTGTTATCGGAATTGTAATTATTCCATGTATTATCCATTCAATGACAGGTCTTTCTGACATTGTCAATGGTAATCTCTCAAGTTTTTCAATGCTCAGAATCGTATAGTCTGCTCCTTTTTGTGACAACTGATTTGTTTATCAGTAAGGTTAAAGATAGAAAATAATGACGTTGTGTTGAATAAACGCCATGGTACGTAGCCTGAACGCAGATTTTGCAACGTCCAGCTAAGCTGTACAAAAGAACGTAATTGGGACTGACCATGTTGTAACATTTCTAATCTTTTTATAATCTGCTCTATTATATCAATAGCAGATGATACAATACTGTCCAGTGAATATATTCTGGAAGACAGAGTCTTTAACCCATTGTCCACAACAGAAAGTGATTTTTCCAAATTAATACGGTCAATTTCCCGTATTTTTTCTGCTGTTTCAATTTGCGTTTCTTTCCAAGCTTCGTTGTAAGCAGCGTATATACCGGCCACTATGAAACGTTTTTGACGCTGTTTGTGCGGTCCCATTATGAAATCACGCAAGTCAGCACCGTCTTTAAGTAAAGTCAAGTGTTGCTAAATTTCTGCCAGTGTGGATTTCTGTAGCCATTCGAGTCAGAGTTTCCCTACACTGTATGTTGTAACTATCCCTGGATGTTGTCTCTGGGAGTATCTAGGGTCTGGCCTGGTCAATTTGAACCCCTGTATTTTGTTCAGGAATCTATCTTGACAGTTATTTGTGTCTGTGGGCCAGATCAACCATTTTTTCCAATCAGGATGTGTTCTGTTTTGGTTTAAAATATGGGATACATCTATCTCAACATCTGTAGTGCTATTACTGTCAGGTGTTGGCTTTGGAATAGACAGTTTGTTTAAGTCTTTAATTTTGGCTAGGCCAAGACAGGTTGTCTGTTGAATGGTGTCATTCAAGAATATAACTTGTTCTGGGATCATGCAGGCTCTAAATAATGATTCTATACCTTGGACCTGCCAATCTTTGGTACCCCAGATGGTTTTTGTTTCAATGTTCTTTTTCCAAAAATCAAAACCAAATGTAGTCATTTTTTCATAAAATGTTTCCGAATAGATCAATTTTGTATTTGTCAGTATTGTTTTCACCCCTGTCTTATTTAACAGTTTGAAATAAAACGTTTCTGCTTCACTTGTGTTAAACCCTGAGAAGTATGGGAATGTACTCGGTTTTACAAAGTCACTTAATGAAACCTTGAACTGATGTGGATATTTCAAAGAGCTCTACCGAGCCATAGATTTCGTAATCAGTTTTGTCCGAAGCTATCCCACCGGGTATTGGATTGGCTGTGACATTCACTGATGATAGTTCTCTTTTCTCGATGTGAGATGACTTGTGTGGCTTTAGGACCAAGTTGATGTTCTGACTTGCTGTGTCCATTGTACTGTATTTTCCCTCAATGAATTTTCCCAAACAAAGAACCATGATGAGCCAAATCTGGAGGAAAAGTACACCTAACACAATCCAAAATTCAATCCATGGAGAAATCAGATATGTTTCTTTGAGTTGATGAAAGAGTTCAGTTAATATGTCTTTCAAAGTTTTTGTTGTTGGCGTTTCTTCAGGCTCGCTTAGATCCTCAGAAAAGTCATCGAAATTGATGAAGTAGCCAGATGCAGTTCTGTCAATTGTTGGAATCGCTTCTGGATTTTCATTTGCTTTTGGAATTTTCTTTGTTTCATTAGCATAGTCTGAGGCTACCTCGTTATAGCCAGGTGTTTCTTGATGAACTGTTGCAATTTGGGTTTTAAGAGGCATAAGTTCAATGGCTTTGTTGCATAGTCCTTTTTGATTCACTGTAGGTTTATCAAATGTGATTAGTCTCTCAGTTTGAACCTCTTGTATTGTAGCAAATTTTGGTACTCTGCTATTTCTTGGGAGTCCACTGGGCCTACTACTTATTATTGGCCACATGATTGTGGTTTTACCAGGTCGATGGATACAACTCAATTCTCCTTTTTACCAGCAAGGGGCGGTAGTACAACTGATCTTGTTCCGCTGACAGCTAAGACAGGTACTGCTTTTCTGTAAGAAGGCCCAAATTCCTTCTTCACCGCGATCTTCTCTCTGACCAGATCCCCAAACTTTGGAATAAAGACAGGCCTTGCTGGGACAGGTGGTTTATCTTCAGTGGTTGTTGGCTGCTGTTTTAACTTTACGTTGCTCAGGTCTTTTCTTGTTTCATTTAAGTCCTGTAAAATAGCCAAACAATCTTTGATATCAAAGCATTTTTCTTCTACCACTAAAGTCTGACTATCTAAGTCCTGAATATGCATTCTAGTACCGAACTATAGTTCGTACGGACTGAAACCTTTTAGAGAATTTCTTGGCAGATTGTTAAGACTACGTTGGATACTTGTTAAATGTTGGACCCACCCATCACCCGAACCTAATACCCTCGCCGTTATAGATTGCTTTATGTCTCGTTTTTCTCTTTCCACAATCCCATTTCCCTCAGGATGGAAGGGACAAGAGTACCGCAATGCAATGCCCATGCTGGTCATGGCCTCCTTATAAGCTCGAGAGCTAAAAGCAGGATCCTGGTCAGAATGTAGCATGCCAATTGCGTATGTGCCGATATAGACTCGCAAATCTTTTATAACAGTTCTGGCATCAGCCGAGCGCTGGTGTCTACATTTTAAGTGAATCTAGTCTTAAATATTAATGGGTCGCATTTCCCTGTTGGGTTTTGCGTATTGATAGACTCACACTATCTAAACGAAGAGCCATGGCAATACTCGGGCCGGTTCGCCACTGCGATCTCTGTTGCAGTTTGGACAGTTTATTGCAAATTTGTGTTGTTGAATGCTCATTCCCGGCCACCAGTATTCTGATTGTAATTCTTTCAGAGATTCTTTGATCTTCTGGTGCCTTAGACCTAATCCCATATGTGCTTCTTGAATCAAGTGGATTCTCCTGTTCGTGTTTGGAATTACTCTATCCCCCACTCCAGGGATTCGAGCAAAAGGAACGGAGTTTGCATCGATTATGTATGTATAATTGAGTGGATAGTTCACGGGTAATGCTGCACAGTCGCCTTTTGAAGACGTTTTTACCGCCAGCATGGTTTCCCCGTCTATGTATTTTTTCTGAACGCTTTTTTGTGGCTACGGAAGCCGTATTAGTTGCTTGCGCTGTGGCTGTGTCAGCCAATGAATTCCCTGGAACGTGAACGCCATCACGCTGATGAGTCTTTTGTAGTTCTTTCTGCAAAAGAACTACTTGTTCCCAAAGCGTTTTATGCTTTATTGTGGCACCTGTGTCATCTTTGTAACCGTTTTGAACCCAGTTCTGCAAATCATTATTGTAAGATTTGACGCAGGAATGCGAATCGCACACTATTAGTGTCGGGAATTCGCGGCCGGCATTTTCAAGCGCCATCTTTAAAGATCTGATTTTAGCTCGCTGAGCCGAACAGTTTCTCAATGATTCAGTCTTGGTGATTTTTGGTCTGAATTTACCACAGCGCCAGCGACCTTTAACAATCGCGCACGCAGTGTTGTAAGATTTGTTCTCTACATCGTAATGTTGTGCAAATCTGTCCATATAGATTACACATGTGTACTGTTCGAGAGGCAGAATTTCGATTGGCAGAGGATATTCTTTTTCATATGTTAGATCTTTCTGTTTTTTCATGTTCGGGTCAAAATAGTATTTCACTTTTTCTGTAGCAAGAGAATTTTCCCATTGTATCCATTTTGGATCTAATGCCACGGTAGTCAAATTTCGTGGGCTTGTTAATGCCTCAAAGGCTGATTTTGCTGTTAAAACAGTTATCTGTCTGCCTTGGGCTTGGTCTCTTTCTTTTGCTACAGCTGTTTGAACCGCATTTACAACATTTTCCGCAAGACTGAATGTTTTTTCAGCTTGTGTGTACAAGTGTGATTTGTAAGCTATTAGTACCTTTTCTCCCTCATTAGAGGTCAGGTACGTGAATCTGCATCTTCCTGGGATAACTCGGGTTACAAGGTTGTGTGTATTATCGCGAGTTTGCAATTTTCTTTTAGCTAACATGTCTGTTTGCAATGATCTCAACATTTCTGTGTGTTTTTGAGTCCAATTGATTGGTTTAGAATCAGGTTTTATTAATTCATAGAGAGGTTTAACCCTCTCTGCATAATTTAGAATGTAAGTTCTTCCGAAATTCAGGAAACCTAGTATTGATTGTAAGTTCTTCAGCGTTTTTGGTGCTTGGAGTACAGCGCATTTCTCTAAGAAATTGTCTGCTAGGCTTTTGCCTTCACTTGATAATTCATATCCTAAAAACAGGACAGTTAGATGGGCAATTTGTGACTTTTTAAAGTTGAATTTGTAACCCTCTGCTGCGAACCCAAGTACTATGGTGTTCACTCTTTTCAAGTGAGTATCCAAGTCATCATCTGTTAGATAGATGTCATCGACATATGATAATGCTTCATCATCATATATTTGTAGTAACTCTGTTACTCTTTTTTTTTTTTTTTTTTTTTTTATTGAGATGGATCAGAATACCATAAAAAAGACAAAGGGGCAGATTTATGATGACTGGCGCATCCCTGGGGATGCGCCAGCCATCCTGCGCCGCTGCTCCGCCACCCATGGTGCGCCGCATTTATAATGCGGCGCACCATGGGGCAAAAACGGCACAGATGCGTGACGCATCTGTGCCGTAAAAGTGACGCATTGCTGGAGTTTCGTCGCAAGCGCGACGCAGCTCCAGCAAGGCTCGGGGGTGCCCCATCTCCACAATGCTGCGTCAAGACCTACGCCTGCTTCAAGCAGGCGCAGGGTTTTGACGCAGCATTGTCCTGAATGTGACTGAGTGAAATCTCATAGATTTCACTCAGTCACTTTTAGAAGGCGTTCCTGCGCAGGAACGCCCCCCCCTGCGCCGGAACGCCTCCTTAAGGCGCAGGGCTTTACAACGTGACGCATCTCCTAGATGCGTCACGTTGTAAATGAGGCGCATTGTTTGCGCCGCCGTTGCGTCAAATAAAGTGACGCACCGGCGGCGCAAGGCCGTCATAAATCTGCCCCAAAGATCATAAATACAATTGAGATATCAGCTGGATAAGAATATCATGACAATATGCAGACGTATGAATTAAAAAGAAACACCTATACAGAAATAAATACTTCTTATACGGCTTAAATCGATCAACTTAAGGGAAAATACATTTGGGAATATAAAAAAAAAACATTATCTTTACGTGCGTTACATACAGGACGAAGACACTTCACTTTCAACATCCTGTTTTCCTCCAGTTACTAAGTGGGGCCCTAATTTTTTTACCATACTCTTTCTTCTTTTTGCCCTTAAAATTATATAAACACTCCTCAATGTTATGGATCCCAAGCAATCTAGTTAGCCACATCTGGAATGAGGGGGCTACCGGATCTTTCCAGGCCGCCTCTATTAGAATTCTTAACACTGCAACACACAGAAAAATAAAAGCTTCGGCTTCATTCTCCCGGCGAGGCAAGATGGCGGCCGTGTGAGACGGCTGGGAAGCAGCTCGAGTGAGGAGGGGTGTAATGTATGAACGGTGATCTCAAAAAATCCCCTATCGATGGTTGTGTTGGAGGGAAATGAATTAACGGCAGTTTGAGGTAAAAAATGAGAGGCGGAGAAGATGAAACGCGGACATCTTGGCGGAAACGGCTATATGAAACTGACCTGCCGTCAGCCGCTGAAGCGGCTGTTACTGGACGTGGTGCAGCTGACGCGGAGGCTTAGAGGCGGAGCGGCTATCGGATTGCAGGTGGAGGTGGAGGCAACGGAGTTCGTGGAGTCAGCCTTCAAGAATGAAGCGGTACGGAGCTTGTTGCTAAAACGGTGCTCTCAGCGGAAAGTTAAGTCCCGCTTGGGTGCGCACAGGCAAGCGGAGAGACAAATACATCGGGAGACAAACCTTTCAAGAGGCAGGCAGGAGGTGAAGCCTTACGATCTGGAGGGTGCTGTGGAGCTGAAGGTGGAGGACACTGACAACAAAACTATCCCAGGCGGTAAGGAGCTATTTGGGCCAGAGGAAAGGAGGAGGGCAATCATGGCCCCCAAGATGAGTGCCAGTGCTAAAGCGGCGGCCAGGAGGAGGGCAGCAGCAGAACTAGCGGAGACAATGACGGACATAGAAGGGAATAAGAGGAAGAAACAAGGTTCCCCTTTGGGTAAAAAAACGGCACAGCAGCAGCAGGGTACTAGTAAAGGGAACCCTGATACTCTGGGCACCACCCCAATCTCAGATATTTTTCAAAAAATGAGTGAAAATATGGACTCTAAAGACTTGAAGGTAGATAACATACTGACTACTCCAGAGACTGATGAGGCAATCCCTGACCGTACAGAAGAGGGTCTTGCTGAACAGTTAAATACCGTTGCAATTGCAGAGGGGGAAGAGCAGCAAGCCGGGAATTCTGCAGCGGATCAGGTGGTCAATATAAAGGAAGCTTCAAGTGAGGCATTTTTCTCTGTATCTGAGGGTGGTGAGTGGTCGGAGGAAGGAGAGGATAGTCTGGATCAAGATATCAGCGACCTAGACACTGACAGCAATTTGGAACCTGAGGAAAACAGTCCTCCGAGCACAGCAGTAAAAATGGTGGTGAGAACGAAAGTACACAGCCAGAAAAGAGAGCAACAGACCAATGCTACCCTAGACAGCCCAGATGGGGAATCAGCACAGATGTCCCTCCTGGAGGTAATTCACCAGGAGATACTGGCGCATAGGGAGGAAGCAAGACAGGAGAGTCGTAAATCTCAGGCGGCAGTTAGAAAAATGCAAGGGGTGGTCAGAAAGCTGACTAAGGCCTGTGTGAATCTGGGAGAGCGAGTTACCAATCTGGAAGACAGAGTGGTTTCTACAGAAGCCGAATCAGCAGCCGCGACCAGTAAAGTTGATACGCAAACGAAACAGCTTACCGATATTCAGTGGAAACTTGAGTCATTAGAAAATAGATCGCGTCAGAACAATCTACGCATTCTTGGAATTCCTGAAGGGGCAGATGGTACAGATATGAAACCATTTGTTGTTAAGCTTTTTGAGTCTGCCTTCATGGATCTGAAAGACTGGGATTTTGGTAGGGAGATCCAGAGGGCACATCGTACCCCAGCCAACATCTACAAGAATGCGAAAGAGGGAGACAAGCCCAGAGCAATTTTAATTTTTCTGGGCAATTTCAATCTGAGACAAGCAATCTCTGAGAGGGCGAGACCTGATAAAAAAAGTCAGTTGATGGTTATACCTTTTTTGTTCGCCCTGACTTCTGTCATATCACGGTGGAGTGACGCTGGAGATTATGGCAGATGATCAAACCATTCCAGGACAAGGGCATGCAGGCCTACTTGATTAACCCCGCTCAACTCAAGATAATTAAAGATGGAAAAACATTTTACTTCTCCTCGGAGATTAAAGCTAAAGAATTCTTGATGTTGTAGATAGAGTAGAGTAGCAGGATTGTTAAACCATTAAGCCTAGTTGGGAATAGGGGCCGCTAATATATAATGGTTATCCATATTTGAACGGAGTACAGGGGTGGCCTTGATAAATATTATTCTGTTGAGTTTCAGTAAAATGGATGATGGATAATATAGAATGTTCTAGTAGGTAGATAGGTAGTTAGGTGGAGGGAAATTGAAATGGAAGGGGGTCACAGTGTGTAAATTTTGGTGGTAAAATGGGAAAAGAGAAAAAATATATTTCTAGTGTAAGTGGGGAAAGGGTTAAGTCTTAAAGGTTATATCTCCTCACGCTGAGCTGCAACCATCACGTGCACAGACCAGTGGTCTGAGCGCCTCCAGACAAGGGGGGCGGATGAGGGGGTGCTCCATTCTGGAGCATGACAGGGGGAGGGAGAGAGGGCAGAGGGAGGAGAGGGTGGGGGAGGAGAGGGAAGGGGGGTTGAAAATTTTGGAAAATCACGAGATGGAATGGAATAGGTTTTGGGCTGATATCAGTTGTTTGGTTAATAGTCAATGTAGGAAAGGTAAATACTTTAAATATGTCAGACATTAGGATTTGCACTATTAATGCAGGTGGTTTAAACGATTGGAAGAAGCGGCAGAGATTGAGCCATCTGGTTAGAATAAATAGTATAGATATAGTCTGTATTCAGGAAACCCATATTCCCTGGAATAAAAGGAAGGTCCTGGAAATGTATGGGTATACCCTGATTGGATGTTCCACTCAATCATCAATGATCAGAGGAGTGGCTATATTAGCTAAAAGTCATCTGGGCGGAGTGAAATGCATTAGAACAGATGGTTCAGGAAGATGGATATTAGCGGAAATGAATATGGGGTTCACTTTGTGTGTAATATATGGTCCTAATGAGGATGACCCAACGATTTACGATAAATTAGAAGAAGAACTGGCTAACTGGACTACCCCAATGATAGTTTGTGGTGATATGAATATTTCTGCAGACTGGCAGCAGGGAAGCAACTATACAGGTCGTAAACGTAAGGTTAATGCAGCTATACGCACCCTGATCCAGTCACATGGCTTGGTAGAGGTATGGGGAGAAAAGATGCCCGGTGATCGAGGGTATACATATTTCTCCCATCCAGCACAAAAGTATTCTAGGTTGGATTATTTTTTTGTTACAATAGGGGAAATTGGTACGGTCAATATTCATAAATTACCAAGAACAATCTCCGATCATAATCCTCTGATATTGTCATATAAGGTTCCCAATGTTCAAAGGAAAATATCTAGATGGACATTTGATAGGAAATTATTAAAGGATGAAAGGTTTTTAAAACACATTAAAAGGTGGACAAAGGAATTTTTCGAATGTAATAGATATAGTGCCTCCAGAAATGGTGTTTGGGAGTCTTTTAAAGCCGCATTAAGGGGAGAGACGATCAGCTGTGCAGCAAGATTAAGGAAAGAGGATAAAAGCAAGATTGATGAGCTTATTGTAGATCTGGCAGAAATAGAGAGCTGTCATATTGATGAAATACCATCCGGTAAAGATAGTGGGGAGACTATTAGAAATATGGCCCGGGTTAAAGGTGATGTTTTAAAAATAATCACTCAGAAAGAGATATACGAATATCAGTCACAAAGAGCAAGGAGATATGAGACTGGGGAGCAGGCGGGTAGAGCATTAGCACTCCGTATCAGGCAAGAATCGAATCGAAATAAAATTGGCAAGATTAAATATAATGGGAGAGAATATACTGACCCAAAAGCCAAAAGCTATAATACATGCGTTCCAGAAATTTTATCAAAAACTTTATGATCAGGAGCCAGGTGTGGTACCATTCATACGAGACCAGTTTCCTATAACACCAAAGGTGGAGGAGGGAGATAGAGCTCGATTGGAACTGGATATAACAACTGAGGAGATAAAAAATGCTCTGAGTGAACTGGCATTGGGTAAAGCGGCGGGTCCAGATGGGATCCCAATTGAGGTGTATAGGGCTTTGAGTGATGAAATTCTCCCCATGTTTGAAGATCTCTTTAATGGAGTTATCTGCTCAGGTATCATTCCGGATACGTGGAAACAGACCAATATTGTGATTTTTCACAAAAAGGGAAAGCCAGAGGAGAATCCTGGCTCATATCGGCCGATATCATTAATAAACCGAGATGCGAAATTATATTCTAAAATATGGGCTAAGAGACTAGGAGGGATTATAGGTCAACTTGTTTCACACTGGCAGCATGGGTTTGTACCAGGGCGAGGTACTACTGAACATACAGCTAGGGCTATATCACTATTTGATGCTGTCACCGCCACAGGGGGAGACATGGCTATGATTTTATTGGATGCCGAGAAGGCGTTTGACCGTGTGGTTTGGGACTTCATGTGGGAGGTGTTGGACAAAAGGGGTTTCGGTGAAAAATGTAGGAAAGGTATCAAGGCAATGTATATGGACCCAGTTGCCAGAATCACTACAATGGGGCTTCAATCGGAGGAGGTAGTGATAAGAAGAGGCACACACCAGGGTTGTCCGTGTTCTCCTATCCTTTTTTCATTATATATTGACCCGTTAATTAGGAAGATTCTTGCTTCAGATAAAATACCCCCTGTTATATCTCACGGACATACCACTAAACTATTGGCGTATGCAGACGACCTGGCAATTGTTACAGACAATCCGAATATGGCAATACAGGAACTAAATAATTTGGCTCAGCAGTTTGGGACCTATTCAGGTTATAAACTTAACACGGAAAAAACTATAATAATCTGTACAAAGAATATTCAGAAAAGGGATCAAAGATATGTCGACTCTGCAGTTTATTTAGGAGTAAAAATCAATGCTGATGTGGGTAAAATCATTCAGGAAAGTTATTTGCCGTTACTAGCATCAATGGATAAGGATTTGAGAAGAATTGATGTACTACATCTATCTTTGATCGGTCGAGTGAACGTTCTTAAAATGACAATGTTCCCAAAATTATTGTATTTATTCCGTGCTATTCCGTTATTAATTAATGAAGAGCTGATGAAAAAAATGGAAGCAGTGTTCTCACAGTTCCTATGGCAATATGGTAAAGTGAGAAGATCGTTAGCTAGACTCTCAATACCACTAGAGGGAGGAGGGCTATCTGCTCCTAACATAAGACTGTATCATTGGGTCTGTTTATTGTTGCATATGAAACATTTATTGTGTTATGATACTCCTGTGCTGTTGCCTGGTATTCTCAGAATGCCCACAATATACGAATTATTAATTGGTGAAAAAGCTATGGGGATTTTAACTCGTGAAATTAACGTGCGGTATTATAAGAGGAGTAAAAGCAAAGTGATGTTAAGTGTTTGGGGTGTATGGAAGTTGATGCTGAAATTTCTCAAGATTCCTAAGATCAATGGCACTATAGACCTTTGGAACTCAAGCCCATTCCTACATCTTGGACTGAACAGGAATAGCGCCCTTTGGAAGAGTCTGGGTATCCGATGTTTGGGTGACGTTATGTGTAAGGACGACTTGCTAGGGTTCGAGGTCCTGCAACAAAGATATGGTATCCCTACGAATCACTGGATGTTGTATAAACAGTTAGAACAAACAGTTAAATCTTTAAGACCTAGGATTTCTATTCAGGAGCTAAACCCGATTGTTCAATATATAAGGAATGGAGGCAGAAAGATCAAAATAGGATATGTTCATCTTTTACAGGGCATAGAGGAGGATGTTGTGCAAACGGAAAACGCCTGGGCTCTTAGAATAGGTGATCCAAATGTAGACGTGGACTATGCCCTGGCACTAAATAAGAAAGTATTAAGAGCAACCAACTTAAAAGCACAACATTACAAGATGATCTTTAATCTCTATTACACCCCCGCAAAGTTGTTTCAATGGGGTAAAAGGGATACAGATAGATGTCCAAGATGTAACCAAGGTCCGGCAGATCTATCTCATATGTTTTATTCTTGCCAAAATCTTAAACCTGTTTTAACTGAAATGGAGAAATTCTTATTGGGGCTGCTAGAGTGCCAAATCGCTCTATCCCCAACTACTGTTCTAATTGGCAGGGATGAAAATCTTAAAGTCGCACATGTAACTCTGTTACTCTTGCTGAGAATAATCCTGGGCTATTCTTGAATCCCTGTGGGAGTCGACAGAAATTTTTCTGCGACCCCATTATTGAGAAAGCGGTCAAATACCTGATTTCAGGTGCAATGTTTTGACAAAAGAATCCATTAGAGATGTCTAATGTTGTTTTGTATTTTTTGCGCACGATGTTATTCATTAGTGCTGCACTGTGTGAATTTTGTACTGCAAATGTCTTGCAACATGAGTTAAGGTGTCTGTAGTCCAAAACTAGACGATATGAATAGTCTGGCTTGGAGACAGGAAACAAAGGATTGTTCATTTGTGAGGTGCATGTTTCAATAACCCCCTGGTATTCAAGTTGATCTAAGATCTCCCTGACTTGTTTTTTAGCTTCTTGCTTAATTGGGTAATGCCTTTGTGCAGTTGGTTGACATTTTAACTGAATTCTGTGAGGAGGAGAGTCCTCATCCCATCCAACATGATTTTTATATAATGCAGGAGCTTGGGCTACTGCCCATTTTCTTGCATATGTATATTTTTTATGAATTGAAATATGATTTGAGAAGGCAGGCATAATCATTTCTTTGCCATGAGAGCACTCCCTGACAAACTCTGGTGGCCAGTCTTTCTCAGCTAAAAGGATGTCATAGCCTTTGGAAAAGTTATCCCAAAATAGACCCCTTACTTTCCTAGTCTTATCTCCCTCTATACGTAATGTTATTTCATATATTTTATGAGGTTTGCTAACTCCGGTATCTGCAGTTTCCACCTGAATGTATTCATTCGTGTCCACTGTCTCCAGAAGATTCATCAGGCTCTTGCGAGCTATGGTCACTTCTGCTGCGCTGTCTAGCATTGTCTGGGCCCACTCTCCGTTTTTCAGTTGTGTCCTCAGTATCCTTGGCATATTTAATTATTTTAATACTGGCTACCTTCTTTCTTGGAAATTGTAATTTTTTACTTTGATGAGCAGGTTCCTTGTCTTTGGACTTGACGTGCTCTTCCCTGTGTTCTGACCGTCCTCTTCTTTCCGATTTCTGCGAGGAAGTCTGAAAAGATCGAGAGGGACGTGTATCAATGTCTTGATCTATCAGGTTTCTTCAGATTATCCCTATTTCTAAGGTTGTATCTTTTCTCAGAGGGCTCCCTCTGGGGAGACTTGTGTCCTTGGTCCGGAGATCTTTCTCTCCGCCGAGGAGACCTTCCCCTGGACTGGAATCTTTTTTCTTTGGGAGTGGATTGTTTATTTCCTTCCCAGCTCTTTTTTGGAGTGTTTAGATTATTTTGTAATAAATATCTTTTCAGGATTTTCAGTTAGTTGGGGTTTTACTGGTTTCCCACCCAAACTATCTCTTCCTAGTTCTTCATAGGATGTTTCTATGATTCTGGCAAGTTCAATTGGTTGGTCTGCTATATCTGTTTCTTTCAATTTCTGGTGGATCGCCACAGATGCTGCTTCTCCTTTAATGTTGGCTAATAATATAGCCGAGACCTGCTTGAAGTCTTTCAGTAATTTCATACCCAGAGTTAAAGCAGGTTCTGGACCGTATTCATTTTGAATCTGTCTTAGCACATCTGGTATTACCGCCATGGACGGAACACCATGTGTTTTTGTGTAAATGGAAGCAAGGACTGTGCCCCAAGTGTCATAGTCCTCCACATGTGGTGCGATCCCCATCGGGAGACAGATAGTCAGAATTCTGTGTTTCTCAGTAGGGGTAGTATCCGGAAATACTGCCTCTATTTGAGTTATTTTTTGTGCTAACCAGAATGGAATTTGTTCCCATTTTGCGGGTACTTTACCCAGACATGATTGTATGTTCTGTGGTGTAATTTTGTTTGTGTTCCCCTGATGAGGGGTCAGCTGTGGAATGTTAATAGCTGGTTGGACTGTTGAAGTCCGCATTACATATTGGACTAATTGTCTATGTATTTTAATTAGTACTTTTAGCTGGGCTAAAAGTTACCGGTCTGACATCTTTTCGATGTCTGGATGTGGCGTGTAGCTGGCTAGAACCGGCCACCTTGCTCCTGGTCTACCTAGTGGACCAAGCCTGGTGATGTGATTATGATGTTTTAGGGCGCCTTTAAACCAGAGCAGGTGCTCTTGGTATTTTAATGGGATTTCAACCTCCTCGAAAGGAGTGTATTCATCCGGAGGTTCCTCTATTTTGTAATAGTGGAATTCGTGTGTTACAGCGTTTGCTGCTGGAAAGTTTATCCATGAATAGAATACCTCTGTGTGATGATATTCACGGGCCTCTACCACGAATATGACTGTACCACCTCGTGATGTTAGTCAATTTTCTATAAGTTTAAGAGTTCTAGTTTTTCTTATGTTGACCGGAATGAGTATAGCATTCGGGTCATTCTGTAGGAGACTTGTGTCATCCTCTAGGAGTCGAGCTGCTATTCTAGCTGCCTCCCTTTCGTCTTCACTTTCCCCCATTTTCCTGGCAGAAAGGTTTTTGTTGCAGATCAAGTTTCAAGGAAACAAAAGATTAGGTGCACAATATTTCGGAACACTGTATCCTTCAACGTTGACTAAACCAAAAACTATACATAGAAATCTTTTCCTACTAAGTTCCAGCGGATTTTAACCTTTTACCCACTCCAGATGTCTTTTGGAGTAATTACGGGAAAAAGGGTCTGTGTGAAAAAGCACGACCGAGTTACTCTAACGTCTTGCGTTAGATTTATCGCCTTACCAAACGTTGGGCGCCATGTAGTGTAGTTCCTATATTCCCAATAGGCTCTGCGCATTGAAATAATATATTCAGCAGTGTAGACGTAGGACTGAGGTCGACTAGGTCTCTACTGACTATATTAGACTTAAGGTTTGCCAGCTAGCTCAGAGGTCACTAGAAACTTTCTCGAATAAACGAGGAGGAGTTTAACCTCCCTGGATAGACAAGAAGGGATTAGCTTCTGACAACCATAAAACATGACAACTTTGCTCCCTCAGAATAAGAGTGTATCTCTAGAGTCGTGTGAAAACAATAGACCGCTATTCCACTCAGTCAAGTGTGCATACTTAGTTTCACCAGAGTGCAGAGAAAAGAGAGACGGGCGTTTTTCAATAAAAGGTGTTATTTATTGAGCAGTCTTCTTTCTCATGCAAGAGAAATGAATTGCCACAATTGCAATACTTATAGTAAAGTGCGTACAGTAAAAGGAGGATTATAAAATAATACTGTAAAAGCATTGATATGGTTTCTTAGCCATATGATACTTTAAAATAGATAAAATATATACATACATATATACATTGACTAACGTACTAACTGGTGCTTCTAAATACGCCTACCCCGGTGTACCTGACCTAAGCCTAATACGTGGGAAGGAGTAAGTAAGTAGCAGTTTAAGTTAAGTTGGGATTGCCAAGAATCTGACTCAAGAATTCTCTTTAAGGGTTTAGTCAGCTCCGTACCTGTGTAATAGAAAGCAGGAGGTCTTGTATGTCTCTCTCAGAACTCGATATCCCAGTAACCCGCGAATGTATCTGGAAACACACGGAGCTGGATATCTCGGCAGGAGAAAAGACAGCGTCTCTCTCAGTGCGTCAAAATGGAGGGGCAGCGTCCGTGGGCTCTCGCATCAGCTGGGCTCTCGGGCAAGTCGATAGCTGCTCTGCTCCAAAACCACCACTGTGTGTTTGCTTAAGGCAACGTTGGTATATTTATACCTGAGAGGTGCCGGGTTTGACGTAAGAATGGACATAAGACGTCAATAAAGATGTCACTAAGAACTGGCCGTTCTTACAGTGCTTCACAGGAGTTCTAGGACGGAATCAAAACAAAAGCAAGGGGGATTTCCCAGGTTGCTGGAGGTTTGGTTTGTTTAGAGAACTCGTTGTGCTTTCAAGGAGTCCGGGGAAGTAGCCTTGCTTAATGTGACTGCATGGGCTACGACTAAATATGGATATGATTCCTATGCCTTTATAGGGATATTATTGATTATAACCGAACAAGGGCATAAAATAAAAATATCGATTTAGGTTCCTAGATAAAAACACAATACCATTAGCAGGGCTCTTCTGGTCTTAATGGCTGCATTTCTTTTGCCAGTCTCTGTCTCTCGGGACCCTTGTTCCCTTCACCTCAGGCGCTGTTCTGTCACGGATGACTCCCTGTATTTGCTTTGCAGGGGATAAAGGCTGCTATGCGGTACGTTTGTTAATATTGGCGCAAACTTGGATACACCCTGGTCTGTTTGTGTTGTTGTTTATATGGTCAGCCCTTACTGGGCTTGTCTTTCAAAGTAGCGGATTTACATGTCCGTCTCTGCTGTACATTGTCTTATGGCCTCGTCTTCTGGCCACTTTCCCAAACGCAGTTTTTCCATGTTCCATGCTGTTGCCGAGCAGGTGTTTTCCACGGTTCCGCTTTGGGTTAATTCTCTGACACTCTCAAGGGGAGTGTTCTCTTCAGGATAATCGCTTCTTGGGTCCCGGGACCTCTAGGTTGGTTCCGACATACGAGTTACTTACCTTCGGTAACAATGTATATGGTAGAGACTTTGTCTAGCCGCAGATTCCTTAACTTAGAATATCCCCAGGCATCAGACTAGATCCAGAATTTTTTTTGCAGCAGCACCTGTGTGCGACAGTTTTGTTTGGAGAAACTTTTTGCGGACAACGCGGAGCCACCAACAAACACTGTGAACGTATGGGAACAGTGTGCAAAGGATGAAAAATCCTTGAAATAAAGAAGGAGGATGGTGCAAGACACCATTCTAAAAGACAGAATCAAACACTGTCTACATATAAGTGAAACAGCTGTGAGAAAGAACCCCACAAAGTGAAGCAAAGACCCTTCCCCAAGTGAAACAAGGGAAGAATATCTCAACAGACAGAAATAGACTGTTATTACCATGTAGAACTGTGCTGTCCAGCAAGAACGGAGTACAGAAAGAGCAGTCCACTGCAGGAAGGTATGAAAAGACTGGCACTTCCCCTATAGTAATGGAGGTCTGAAACCGAGCTCAAGAGATCCCCAAACAAGATGACTACAGACGAGACAAGAGCCCTGAGTCGATAGAGAAGGCGGGAGGGAGGGAAGGCAGCAAAAGAAGAAAAGAAGAAACAGATGAATCTCCTGATGAAGGTGAATCAATAGGGAACCATTTTACAGGAAAGAAGCCCCTTGGAGGGAGTTAGCCGCATATGGCAATTCTCAAAGGGGCGCAACAATGTGAGCACCCGTGAGAGAAAAACAATGGCAACTGAAAGAGGCAAGTGGAGAAACCCACTTGGCAAGGTCCTCGCAGAATGGGGAGGATGGGTAGGCGTTAAGGAATCTGCGGATAGACAACGTCTCTACCAGATACATCATTACCGAAGGTGAGTAACTCGTACATGTGATAGAGATCTATCCGCAGATTCCTTAACTTAGAATAGATACCACAGCCATACCCGAGGGCGGAGGTGGGTTTGCAACAGAACAACAGAGTGCCCAAGCACTGAGCCGGCAACAGAGTGATGGACAATGGGGAAGGCTGTCGCGGGACAGCCAGACAGCAACCCAATTAGCTCAGAAGAGCAAAAGATAATGGGAGGCAAGGCGTCCCAAAAATGCCAGAACAGTGATACACCATACCCGTATAAGTATGCAGGGCTCGAAAAATCCTACAAATGGTACTAGTCCTACAGGTCTAGTACCTTGAAAAATCTCCTCGACCTAACAGCAACCTACTTGACCTCCGCCTCTGAAAGTGGAGCAAATGTGACAAGATAAATCTTGTTATCTTGTCACATTTGCTCCATTTTCAGAGACAGAGGGCAAAAGTTAGCTTGTCTTCCTACTCGCCAGAAAGTGCGCGTAGGACCTAAAAATAGCTTGCCCTCATTAAACTTACCTCGCAAATACGAGCGGTCAAGTGGATTTTTTGAGCCCTGGTATGAGATGTAGAAACGGCACCAGCTATATACCAGAACAAAAGAGAGATATAGTCCCGAGCGAAGGAGGAAGAAGGACCACTCTCAGCTTAATGGCGCACTATGTGGAGTGGACATCAACCAAAGGTTGAGGAAAACATGAAGAGATGCAACCAGAGCCTACCAGGCTAGCCCACGTAACGAAGGCCGGAGAGCCTACAGCCAGGAACCAAAGGGCAAGAGGTAGAAACTGACCGATGTCTTAGAGGTACACGCGGGAACAAGAAACACGGAAAGTGCACACCCAGTCACCAAAGGGGGGGACAGGGGCCAACAGCAACAATCTGAAGCACGCTGATGCGGGCCACCATGCACAGAGCAGACAGCCACAGAGACAACAAGGTGGCGTAGGTAAAATAAGCATAGGACTGCCCAACAAGGTGAGAACTAACTCACGAAATACAGATATGCAGGGTGCAGACCCTAGGACGACTGACATCAGAAGAGCTGTCCAGCAGGCACAGCTGATATAGTATAGGGAGAGTACCAACAGACGTATAAATGTAGGAAAGAATCTAAGAATTCTAGACCGCATCCTCCGACTGCGAGTAAAAATGAACCCTCGTCTAGAAAGAGAGGTATCGTTCAGTATCTGAACACCAAGAAGGGAGCAGTGTGAAGCTGGAAAAAACCACAGGGAGTGGGACGCAAAAGGGACCCTATTGCTGAAGATGCAGGAAAAGCAACGACTTCTGTACTTTGTACTTTTAACTTTTGCCCTTTTTTACTGTAATTCTTTATGTATTGCTATGATAGCCTTTTTTAGTACACTGTATTGAATACATTGTATATAATAAACATATACTGTGTTTCTTTTAACATATGAGTTTGTTGTTTATTGTTTTTGTTGAGCACTCCATGGAACATTGTAATTATGATTTATTAATTGCCTAGGAAATATATCTACTCACATTGCTATTTCCCTGTCCTAGGAATTCCTTGATCTAGCATTCAGGGGGCCTTTGCTATTCACAAACATTTTACCCACAGCTTGTCTGTGCAGGGCTGAACTTTTTGTGCATCCTGTTTTTTCTTATTAGTCTGTAAGTCTTTGTTGAGGAATTCACATTGCTTTGCTATTACCCTTCTATATAGACACACATCTTCCACCCCCTGTGTTCCCTCCTTGTGTATTTTTCTTTTGCATGGCCCAACTCAAAACGTTTGGGTTTACAGACGATGAATTCGCCCTCCTTGTTGGTACTACTGATTCCTTTGGAACCTGTACTAACAATAATGGTGAAAATCAGGAAAATACTAAAAAACTAATAGAGCTGAAAAAGAAATTGAGACGTATGGAAGCACACGGGGATTTTATGTTAGCTTACTTACGGGCAGGTATCATACCGATGGGGCTACATGTGCGAAATATCCCCAGTCTATTTGTTCAAAATAAAGCCTTTCTCGAGAAATGGAGCATGATTGCCAGCAGATGCTCCAGAGACCTTATGATATTAATAGTTGAGATGGCCAAAGAACTGTCCGCAGGTATTAAGACCGAGGTCGAAGAGTTAGAAACTAAAATTAGAAATGCAAATAATGTAGATGTAGCTCTTAAAAAACTTGAAGACGCTAACAAAGAACTAGAATCTTTCTCTAATTACCTGAACAAACGTAAAAATGATAAATTAAATAAAGATAAGAGATTCTACAGTATAGAGAACACCTATCCATATCAAAGATTAGATTTCTATAAGCAAAACCACTACTCAGATGACACTAGACCCAACCAGCAGAGAGTGAATACTTTCTTTGAGACATCTGACTCAGATGGAGACAATAGCAGCACGTATTATGAACCTGAAAGTAATTTTAATGCATTTCAAGCTAAACAAACCCATCCCCAGTCTTTTTTAGCCAATCAAGGTGCCCACAGAGGTCGACCGAGGGTAAGATTCCAGACCCAATCGAGAGGCAATTATCAGCCTCAACATCATCACCATTTGCAGCACCCTCAAATTATGAGGGAAATCCGCAACCATCAATACTGGAAACAGGGGATGTGATCCCCATTTTCAATCTGTCCAAAGTTGATCTTGATGGACCCAGTATTAGCCTACTATCTAAGGGTCTATTGTGCGTTCCACATGCTTATGCTAACAGATTTGAAACATATTAAGATATTATTTCTTTTTTTCGTAGGGTTAGACTCAAAAAGTTTTTCAACATAAATGAGGAGACAGAAAAAGATACAAATTCAATGACCCCTCTCAGACTCCCTTCTACTTTCAGTCCGTCTTTAGAGCAGCTAGGTCCGGAGGTAGCTGCATTCAAATTAGTTGTACTACAGAGATTGGAGCAAGCACTCCGTTTTGTTCCAAACCCTTTATAGAACCTTGATGCGGACGAACATAGAGCTTTGAAATCTCTGGTCAACAACAAAGATCTAGTGGTTAAAAGCTGCGATAAGGGGGAGGCATCGTAGTTATAGATGTCGATAACTACGAGAATAAAATAAAAACCATGCTGAACGACATTAATTTCTATCAGCTTATATCAATCAACCCAATGGAAACAATCTCACAAAAATGCAGGATTTAACTCATAAAGCTCTACTAGATGGTGATATTACTACGAAGGAATTTGAATTTTTAAACCATCACCAAGGCAAAACCGCATGCATTTACGGTATGCCAAAAGTGCACAAGAGCACTGTAGATCCCCCCTACAGACCTATAGTCTCCAACATTGGCACCAATACAGAGCCTTTATCGAAATGTATAGATTATATCCTGCGCCCCCACATCCCTAAAATCAATTCTTATATCAAGGATACGGGGGAAATGATCAACAAGGTACAAAATATGAACTACCATGTAGGAATAGATCTTTTAGTTACGTTAGATGTAGAATCTTTATACAACAATATTCCCCTTGAAGGAGCCATGGAAGCCACCAATTGGTTTATTGATAAATATTGTATATCTTGTCCTAAATCTTTCATCTTAGACTGCCTCAATATTGTACTCACTGACAATATCCTTGAATTTGGTCACTCTCTATTTCGCCAAGTTAGAGGCGTCAGTATGGGCGCATCAGTTGCGCCATCTGTTGCCAATATCTATATGTCGGCCTTTGAAGACCGCTATATATACAACGAAATTGCCCCCTTCTATGAGTCAGTCCTCCACTGGTCCAGATACATCGATGACATCTTTTTAATCTGGACCAGTGGAAGGGATTCCTTAGAGGAATTCTTAAGGTGGTTGAATGCTATTGACTCAAATCTTAAATTTACAGCCCAAATTAATACAGACAAAGTTGAGTTCCTGGATATCTATATTTTGCACCATGAAGAAAAACTTAAGATTAACCTCTATGTTAAACCAACTGCAAGGAACACACTCTTGCACTTCAAGAGTTTCCACCCGAGAAATCAAAGGCAGAGCATTCCCTTCTCTCAATTCCTTCGTGTGAGAAGGAATTGCTCAGACCTGTCAGATTATGATAGACAAGCAGCTATCATGAGAAAGAAGTTCCTTGAGAGAGGATATCCACATCGATTGATCAGGGACTCCTACAAACGAGCCAGATTTTTCGATAGAGATCACCTCCTCAAGACTAAAGAAAACCCTCCCAGTACTCAACTTGTATGTGTGACCAGACATTCCACCTTGGACGCCAAAATTAAACAAATTATTAATGGCAACTGGCACATTCTGAATAGCAACCCCAATGATAACACTAAATTGTCGAAACCTTTGTTCGCCCATCGGCGGAACAAAAATATTAAAGATCTAGTTGTACGGTCTCGGTTTCAAGACAAGACCAAAACTATTGGTTTTATACAGAAATCAATAGACAGTACCACCCCAGTGAGAGGCACCATAAGATGCTCTACATGTAAATCATGTGACACCATTTTAAAAGGTGAAAGTTTTACCCACAATGGTTACACAAGCAAAGCCACAGGCATGTGGAATTGCAAAACATCGAACATCATTTACTTCATCCTATGCCCCTGTGCATTAGGAAATGTAGGAGACACTCTTCGTTCTATTCAGACAAGATTGATAGAACATCGGTCAGCAATTAGGACTAAAAAGATCTTGGCACCAATGGTAAAACCTTTCTTAGAAATGGAACACAAGCCAGAAGATCTCCAATGGAGGATATTAGAAAAAATCAGAACCCCAGACCTAAACGGAGGTCTCAAAATCCGAAAGAAACGCAAAGTATTCTGGATTTTCTCCTTAGATACCCACAAAAATGGGTTGAACAGTGATACTCCCTGGGAGAACGCTATTATCTGACTGTGCAGCTCTAGTCTTGTAGTAGACTAGTATTGTTGGGCTAACTGTTTTAGATCTGACTAATATGCCATTTGTTCATATCTAAGCACTTCTTTTTGATTTGTTTGGAATAAGTGTCTAAATCTGTATTGACATTTGACCTCTGTGAATTTTTGATATAATTGGATCAGATATAGAGTCAGAATAAGGGATACATATTTTTCTCACCCCTTTTTTGTTTATTATTAATCTTCCTTCTATGTCTATTATCTAGAAACACCGATAATATTCTGTGCTGCAAATAAAAATATCCTTACAACATAAAAGGTCCATCTTTAGGTCTCTATTCTAATTTAACTGAATAATCTACTTTTTTGACCGCTATATATGCACCGTAGTACTGATTGAAATCGACAAGTACGTCATCGGTCCAACTCATAGTTAATCTATGGACATAGAGAGCAGACTATAAAACCGATGACACGACCCGGATCTGGCTGGTGTACCACTTCCGTATGTGACATCAGACGCGGGAGTTTCAGTCGACCGGAGCTATGTTCAGAATACAGACCGTAAATCAGGTAATATGAGAGATATGACCTTTGAATCTTAGCCGCATTACGCTGATTTCATTTCTGAAGTATATGCATTTCAGCGCTAGTAACGGAGGTTTGGTTTCTATTCATGTCGTTAATATAGAAGCATCCTTGGTCTGCATCGTGACCAAATAATCCATCGAATTTGTCCTGCAACGCCTATCTTTATGACGGTGTTTTTGAAATCCTGAAAATACCATTCATAGCTCCAATACACGTGCATACTAATATTTTCAAGGTAATAACCTAGTAACCCCAGCGTAAATGTTGAGCATTTCAACAGTTTATTATGTTAAAGTAGTTTATTTCGACACTTATTAATGCTCACGTTAAAAGATAGTATATTAGAAAGATTGCATTGGTTGTTAGTTTTAATGCATACTCATTACCCATATTACCGTAAATCCTTTAAGCCATTCCGCCATACATCTAACTATGTTTTTCACGATGTATGGCTATGAGAATCTAGATCTTTCCCCCCGATCAACATTAAGCTGACAATATATGGCCCTTTCACTTGTTTGCCCCATACAATAATTCCATCCTTTAAGTCATAGTGTGCCCGCGATTGCTTAACCTTTTACCCACCATGATCCTTAAAATAATCGTACTACTTAAATGTAACAATGAGGAATTTCATTTTTAATTTAAGAATTAGTCATCTATTGTCGATTATCCGTTTATTTAATTGTTTCATTAGGTAATATTTGTTTTTATTATTTTTTTTAGAACTTATGTACCTTTTAATTATCATCCCCCTGAACTATTGAGTTAGTTGACGAGGTATCTGAAGAGATCACATGCAAATACTATCACTATATAATAGTCCTTCAAGTAAGTCCTATATACGACATGAGAATATGCGCAGGTGTATATATTCTGTGACGATCTCCACACTATTTTGTGTATTTTAAACTATTTGATTTTGGACATTCTAGAACCATACGTATGTATATCTGATCCCTCCCAGACAACCCCAGACAACTCAGCAGAGCCATCCATGCCTTGCTGTACACTACTGTGTAAAGTAAGTCGATTCTGATATTTTGTCGCCTTATTCTGGTACTTTGTCACCTTATAATTATAATTCATACACCTTTCTCACAAATAATCATAAAGGTTAATTTCGAATCAGACCTTGTTAATTTGAAAATAATCCGAGGGCTCGTATTCTCTTCCCCCTCTCCTTGTCCCCCCTCCCCCTTTTTTATAAGTTCTGATACCTACCTTATATAGGTATGATACCAAACTTATAAGGTATTTCCTTTTTTAAAGAAAGATCTATTTATCATGTTGGTTTAGTGCATCCGTTTTCCTCCCTTTTCTGGCGAAGCGATAAGTTACTCAACTTAGACAGGTATATATATGCATTTGCGCCATGTTACCAAATAGTTGATGGAGTTGCTCTCAAAAACGGAATTATGTTCTCAAGAGTACTGTGATTTAATGTATGGAATACATGAACTGTTTGTTATATGAATTATTTTTTATATAAATGTCTTGTTTTATATTATGTCTATTTTCATTACAGGTGTGGTAATTTCCTGAAGAAGGCGTTTGATACGCCGAAACGCGCGTCGATAATTACTACTGTGATAATTATTACTGTGATAACTACTTCTGTACTTTGTACTTTTAACTTTTGCCTTTTTTTACTGTAATTCTTTATGTATTGCTATGATAGCCTTTTTTAGTACACTGTATTGAATACATTATATATAATAAAAATATACTGTGTTTCTTTTAACATATGAGTTTGTTGTTTATTGTTTTTGTTGGGCACTCCATGGAACATTGTAATTATGGTTTATTAATTGCCTACGAAATATATCTACTCACATTGGAAAAGCAACGAAGTACACTTAAGTGTACTGAAAGACACCCTGCCGCGTAGACCAAGGGCAATCCCGAGTGCAGCACTGAAAAGCTCCCTGACACATGGAGACATAGGACCAAACCTTGCAGCAGCGAAGAGAGGTGGAGATGTAGGAAGAAGAGTACCCATGGCAACATATATATATATATATATATATATATATATATATATATATATATATATGAAAAATCCTCTGCTCCAGAAATAATTCACTGGATTCAAGGACGGCACACCAGGGAAACGGCACAGAAAACTTTATTGTGCACTAGTTAGCACTAACTAGTGCACAATAAAGTTTTCTGTGCCGTTTTCCTGGTGTGCCGTCCTTGAATCCAGTGAATTATTTCCGGAGCAGAGGATTTTTCATGTTACGAGGTGGCCGCTGCTGCCACCAACGGCATCAACGTTGTAGGCGGGAACTACTCGAGCAGCTTCTCGAGGGATATATATATATATTTATATATTTATTTATATAGCAATGGGTAAACGAGCCACAACCATGCAACATGGGTGTTTTAGGAGCACACCTAGTGTATTTATGGTAGGTTGTAGCCGCATTTTAAGTGTGAAAAACACCCTGAAAACCTCCCTAGGAGGAGAATGAGGCATATAAGCAAGACAACCCATGACGTATAGAAGATAGCGCCAAGTCACAACATTGAACACCGTGCAACAGCAAGATAAGAGCACCAGGGGACGCATGGACCCCAAAAGGATCTCTAGGCCCACTTGACATAAAGCAGAACTATATAATAGCATACAAGTACCCCACTTGAAATATGGCACATCCCAAACAACAGGGAACACCTCTTAGAGCAAACCACAGTAAAAGGACCAGACACAACAACCTGTGGAAAACTGCCACAGTAGGCTTACTGCCACCTCAAAACGCATAATGCATCTAAAGGATGCTAAAGCACAAGTTACCACTTGTGTAACAATATATCTGTAAGAGACATTAGTTAGTGATAGATTCCTTACCTTAGAATAATCCCCAGGCGTCAGACTGGGTTTGGAAAGTTTTTTGATTAGCAGTACCCCTACGCGCCGGCAGGTGGCGCCGTGCGGCTCTGCGTCCGTCACAGGCCTCGAGATTGCCGAGATGGCGTCACAGAGACTACTTAGGCGACACCCCTGCGCGCGGACGTCAGTTCTATACACGACTTTTGGCGCCGAAACGCAGAGCCATGCAAGAGACCGACCTTTGGTGCATAAAATTAGGGCCCTAAAAGGGGACGACCTTAACCCTAGTAATCAGTTCGCAGAGGATGGATGGGGCGGTAGTGAATCTATCACTAACTAATGTCTCTTACAGATCTATCGTTACACAAGTAGTAACTTGTGCATCTCAAAGAGACACGTTAGTGATAGATTCCTTACCTTAGAATAGATACCCCAACAATACCAACCCCGATGGTGGGTCTGCGAATGAGATAACACCAGAAAGTCACAGAGCACAGAACGGCCAAAGAAGCCGTCTCTCCGGACAAGGCAGTAGTGCTTGGTAAACGCGTGCAGCGAAGCCCACGTAGCTCCCTGAAAAATGTCGTGAAGGGGAACACCACGTCCCAAGGCAGTAGTGGCTGCAGTAGCCCTGGTCGAATGGGCACGCAGTCCGACAGGAGCCTCCTCTTGGCTAAGGAGTAACATGCTTTAATGCACAGAACGACCCACCGGGAGATGGTCCATTTGTGCACAGACCGACCTTTTTTGGCACCCATGTAGCCAACAAAGAGCTGATCATCCACCTGGAACTGCTGTGTACGCTGCAGATAGAATGCGAGTGCACATTTTATGTCCAGACGGTGGAGCCTCTCCTCTTCCCTTAAAGGATGCGGAGGCAGAAAGAAGGTAGGCAAAGTAATGGTCTTCCCAGTGTGGAAGGGCGTGACAACCTTTGGCAAGAAAGGACGGTTCTTTAAAACCACCTTGTCCAGATGAACAGAAAGGAAAGGAGCTTTGGAAATAAAGCCTGGAGCTCACTCACTCTTCTGGCAGAGGTGATAGCCACCAGGAAAGCCGTCTTTAAAGTGAGAAGACGTAAGGGACAGTTATGAAGGGGCTCAAAGGGAGCGCACATCAGGAAAGTCAAGACAAGATTTAAGTCCTACTGAGACATTATGAAGGGTACGGGTGGAAACGTGTGCGGGGACTTAAAAAGAGAAGGCTGATCTGGAAGCCGTAGAAAGACGGAGATGGCCGAAAGATGACCTTTGATAGTGCCCAGAGCAGAGCCCTGCTGGGCCAAAGAGAGAATGAACAGAAGAACCTCAGAAAGAGGGGCAGAAAGGGGATCCACAGCCTTTGCTGTGAACCATGCCGCAAATCTGTTCCACCTGCTGGCATCTACCGTTTTGGTGGAGGGATGCCTGGCTGCCAGAATTACATCACAGACTTCGGAAGGAAGGTGGAAAGGTGTCAACTGTCGCTGCTCAATCTCCAAGCATGGAGGTGGAAGCTGGACAGGTTCAGGTGGAGGACAGGTCCTTGCTGCACCGACAGAAGATTCTCCCGAAGAGGCCGACGGATCGGGGGATCGACGCTCATACTGAGTAGCTCGGGAGACCATACTTTTCGAGCCCAGTCCGGAGCCACAAGAATGACTTGGGCCCGGTCACGCCTGAACTTCTTCAGCACTCTGGCCAGAAGTGGTATAAGCGGAAAGGTGTACAACAGACCGCAACTCCACTCGCGACGAAAAGCGTCTACGAGCGAGTGCCGCCTTGGACATTCCAACGTGCAGAACTGATGACATTGTGCGTTCTCTTCGGTGGTGAATAGATCTAACCAAGGCTATCCCCACTTCAGAGTTCAGACGCCATTTGTGATCCACCATGCACCGGCGGCTGAGTTTGTGCGTCCTGGAGTTCAGAGAACCTGCCAGGTGTTGAACGACCAAGGTAATGCCTTGGTGTTCGAGCCATGTCCAGGGGCGCAGAGCCTCCTAACATAGGCTCCATGACCCCACCCCGCCCTGTTTGTTGCAATACCACATAGTGGTGGTGTTGTCCTTGAACACCTGCACTACACTTCCCCGGACAGAGTGAAGGAATGCCTTCAGTGCAAGCCGGATTGCCCTCAGCTCCAGAAGTTTGATATGGAGCTGGGACTCCTCCGGAGACCAGAGGCATCTGATATCCGCCTCGCCCATGTGGCCTCCCCATCCCAGGAGGGACACATACGCCACTACCGTGTGCTCCGGTTGTGGAAGGGAGAGGGATCTGCCACTGACCCAAACGCGAATCATAAGCCACCACTGTAACTGTCGTGCAGCGCCCTCTAAGATCTGGCTGGACGTGATCGGCCAGGTTGCCCTGATGCTGTGCCCACTGGAACTTCAGGTCCCACTGCAGAGCCCGCATATGCCATCTGTCATGCATCACCAGCAGGATGCAGGCGGCAATCAGGACCAGAAGCCGGAGGGTCATCCTGACTGAAACCCGGGATAGAGGCCGAAAGAGTGGAATCAGAGCCTGAATATCCCAGACTCGCTGCTCGGGAGGAAAGACCCGAAACAGCGTTGAATACAGAACCGCCCCGATGAAGGGGAGCTACTGAAAGGGACTCAGGTGCGACTTTGGCACATTGATGGAGAACCCCAGCAAATGCAGGTCATCTGGAGGTGGATGACTACTGCCTGGGGTGAGTCCGCCTTCAACAGCCAGTCGCCGAGGTAGGGGAACACTGACACACCTGACCTGCGTAGATGAGCTGCGACCACCGCCATCACCTTCGTGAACACCCGAGGGGCGCTGGTAAGGCCAAAGGGGAGCACAGCAAACTGAAAATGCTCCTGGCCCACCATGAACCGCAGGTAACGCCGGTGGGCCGGCAGGACGGGGAAGTGAAAATAAGCGTCCTGCAAGTCCAACGCTACCATCCAGTCTCCAGGGTCCAGGGCAGCCGGAACCTCACCCAGAGTCAACATCTTGAACTTCTTCCGAAGGAAGCGATTGACATCTCGGAGGTCCAAGATGGGGCACAGGCCCCCCTTGTCCTTCTAGGGGACCAGAAATTAGTGGGAATAACAACCACTCCCTACTTCCTGACCGGGAACGCACTTGATGGCCCCCCCTTGACCGGGAGGGCCGTGACTTCCAGAAGGAGAAGAGCTAAATGATCCCCCCGACATGCGGTGGTACTGAAGTGGCATGGCTGGAGGGGAGGACAGAAAGGGGAGCGAGTAACCCTGGCAGATTATCTGCAGCACCCACTTGTCCGATGTAATTTCGCCCCAGTGGTGGAGGTGGTGACGGACCCTGCCACCCACCCGCGTGTGGTGCTCCCTGAAGCTCGGATTAGGAAGGCTTAGGGGCGGAAGCAGCGGGGGTGGCGGTGGACTGACCCGCGTGCTGGTTACCAGACCCGCCCCTGCGGAATCCACGGCTGCGGAGGCTGGCTCTGCACAGGCTTGTTGGAGGAGCGTGCTTGGGTGCCTTTGCCCTGGCCACGAAAGGAACGAAACCCAGGCGTGGCCGGGTTCTTTGTGGAAAGACCCAAAGACTTGGCCGTGGCCTGAGAGTCTTTAAAACGCTACAGGGCATTGTCAGCCTTGTCGCCAAAGAGGCGGGAGCCATCAAAGGGCATGTCCAAGAGTGAGCCCTGGACATCGGGCAAGAACCCGGTTGACCGCAGCCAGGCATGGCGCCGCAATACCACAGTTGTGGAAATTGCCCTGCCCAACGAATCAGCGGTGTCCAAACCACACCTGATGGCAAACTTCGCTGCATCCTTGTCTTCTGCAATCACTTGGGAAAGGACAGCCTGGACCTCCTTAGAACACTGAGGCAAGACCTCAGCTACCGAATCTCACACTGTGTGGGAGTAATGGCCCAAGCAGGCACTGTTAACCGACCACAACCTCAAGCTGGCGGACGAGAACAACCGCTTGCCAAATTGGTCAAGCCTCTTAGAGTCCTTATGTGGTGGAGCCGTGGGAAAGGCACTCTGAGAGGTCGAGGCCTGAATGACCAGGCTCTCAGGCGTGGGGTGAGTGGTCAAGAAGGCAGGATCGGAGGAGCTACGCTACGAACCAAGATGGCTGCATAAGCTCCCGGCTCCACCGACCTCCGCCAGCAGCTCGCTTATCCTGTCTTTCATCCTGACCGTACCCCTGATTTTCTTGTTTATGAAGGTCTACAGCTTCCAAGCATACAATCCCGAGATTTCTATCTTATCGGCTGACGAAGATACGCCGTGTTCCATTTCTCGGCCTACCACCGTGTGGAAGCCGGGGCCTCGATTTTTGGACTACCCGAGTCAGAGTTGAACAACATCGGCCGTGAGACCTGGACTGAGCCCGGTCTCCCGAAGAGTGCCTGAATTGTTGATTTTCCTGTCGATCCTTTGAACGACCCACGCCCGGGACACGCCATCGTGTCACGCCGACTGCCGTGGTGGGGGCCCAGTGCCCGGAGACCTTGTTGCCCCCTCGGGGTCGACGGGCTGGGGTCCTCTCTGGCGGCACCGGTGTGTTCTGCACGACGAGGAGCGCCCGTTACTTGTGATCGGATTTGCGTGGCCCGTGACTCCGGAGCAGCCGGCCTCCGGGGTTCGAGTCCGGCTCTGTCTCCTACTGAGAGGGGATGGAGCGGACGGAGGGCGCGCCATCTCTACGGGCCATTGTGGCCGCCATTGGGGCGCTCCATTCGCACACAGTCGCTGTGTTCCGGACACTGATGGTGAAAGTGGACGGTATCCTGGAAGCTGAGGACGACGCCTCGTTTGGTTTCCAGCTGGAGATGATACCAGCGGTGCATTGTGTCTCAAAGGTCGAGGTCCCTGTGCGTACCCCGGAATTTATGACTCCTGACGGTCCCCTATTACCGGCTAGCCAGCTCGTGCTTATCGCTAGCGTCTTTGGCCTGACCCTGCTGCCACCTAACACATCTACAGACGGTCTTCCATGTGGCTACGAGTTCCTTGTTGATGGTTTTGGATATTCGCTGTCTTTGGACACCTTTCCTAGTTCAAGCCGTGAACTTTTATCCTGTCTTCGATCCTCTTGTGCTGAACAGAACTTTTGTGGACGCTTTGTTTTTTCCAACAAAATGGCGGCTCGAATGGCAAAGACTCTTCTGACGGACCGTACTGGCCAGGGCTGAACTTTATCGCTGGGTTCCGATATAAGAGCTTTTCGTGATTCTGGGGTTGTATCTGTAACGTGATGGGAATTGGGTGGCTGTTGTTTACCTTCCTTTACCGGTTTGTATACTTGCTGAATATTGATTTTAACATGTATCCGGGTGGTCGCTGTTGGCGGGGGGTGCGGGAGACCGGGAGTATGTTTGCTTTCTCCTCCTCCGCTTTTCTTTCCCCTTCCTTTAGGGTATTTCTGGGGCGACAGGCACGCTGCTAGTGGGGTTAGGCCGTAGCCATTGCAGGGGTGCAGGGTGGGGGGTTCGGGGTGGGGTTTTTTATTTTGCCTTTTTTATGTTCTATGGCCCCTTTTCTTTTCCCTTTTTCTTTTACGAGAGATGGGCTGTATATCTTTCACGGATCCTCTATTGTCCGGGTGTTTTTGCTGACTTATTTATCCTGTGTCCTTATGGATGGGTCGTGTGGGTGGGATCGCTTTGCTTGATTCACAGATTGCTTATTTCCTGCTTCCGTTCTATGTACCCGTGCTGGGCCCTTTACTTCCTACAGTGATTATTGTTTGTTTATTTCGCCCGCCTGGCCCTTATTCTGTCTTTCCTCGCGAAACACCTGATGTTTGTATTGCCTACTCTTGTCTTACTGTTAAATAAAAAATATATAAAAAAAAAGAAGGCAGGATCACCAGGCACCGGGGGAAGACGCCTAGCAAAGTTTTTATCCACCAGTGCCCCCGAGGCTGGCCGCAACCAAGATCCCAAGAGGACTTCGGTGAGAGCCTCATTGAAAGGGAGCAGCAGCTCCGACAACGTAGATGCCGTCTGGAGCACCTCGGTAAGGAGGTTGGTCTTAAGGGCCACCGTAGTGAGGTTGAGATGGAGAGCCTCAGCAGCCCGACACAGCACAAGTGTAGGAAGCTCCCTCTTCCATAGTAGGTGGAGGGGAGGCAAACCCCAGGTCAGAAGACACATCAAGCTCGCCTGAAACTTGAAGGTCGTCCACCCAATCCTGCTCGGAGTCACGCTGGCATGCAAGGGGGTCCTCGGAGGAGTCCCAGTCCTCGCCCAGCTCTGGAGTAGAGGGAGGGCTGGAGCCGGAGAGCGGGCAAGTGGCATTGGAAACTCTCGCCAGAAACGGCGCCGGACGGAGCCGTATCCCAATGCAGATCCTAGGTCGGAACGAAATGGCACAACAGGGGTTGGATAAACGGCACCCAGTGCGGCGCCTGTGGCGGCGCCGGGGCTGGAGGCAGGGGTGCCGCCGGGGCCAGAGCCAGCAGGTTGCACCATGTGGCGCCGGAGCCAGTATCGCTGGATCCTGTGGGGCCAGGGCCGGTGCCGCCAGGCCAGCAGGATCTGGACACGGGACCACGGGGCCCACGGGCGCGCCGGAGGGAGCCCAAGGCCAAAAAAGGCGGTCCATGGCAGCAAGAAACTCTTGCATCTGTTCGGGAGTCTCCTCACGGACCCGGGTATAGCGGGTAGGCCGCGGGACTCCCCGGCTCCAGAAGAACGGCAGGGGCAGGGCCCCTGTCCCCCTTGTCCGCCTCCAGGGAGTGACAGGGGGACGTCGGAGCGCAAACACGCTTCTTCGACTTCTTTTTATAGCGTCTCATACCAGAATCTGAAGGCGAAGACTTAGAGCCCGAGGAGTGACGGCTCCGGTCCCGCGAGCGGTCTCGTGAACAGCCACTAGACCCAGAGAGGTGGTGAAAGGAGTGCCGGACCTCCAGCAACTTCCGGCGCCGCTCCCCCAAGGCTTTCGGGCCATGGCTCGACAGTCTCGACAGTACCGGGAGTCATGGTCGGTCTCCGGGCTGTAGAGGCACACATCGTGGGGGTCCGCCACCGACATGTTACGGCGGCACGACCCACAAGACCTAAAGCCGGGCATCCCTACGTGCATCAGGAGACTAGAGAAGGAGACAAAAGTCTAAAAAAGTAGTCTAAAAACGACTGAGGTACGTGCTCAATCCGGATCTGCTCTTTCTTGCGGAAAAAGAAAGAACTGACGTCAGCGCCCATGGGTGGCGCCTAAGTAGTCTCCGTGACGTCATCTCGGCAATCACAACGCCAGTGACGGACGCGGAGCGGCACGACGCCACCTGCCGGCGCGCATGGGGTACAGCTAAGCACCAACGCTGCTAATGGCACACAGGTATGCGCCGGTTTTATAATCCGCGCAACTGGAAAAAGTGCAGGTGATACCTATAGTGAAACCACGCCCACTGGCACTTAGTGGGCATAGTCGAAGGACTAGCGAGAGGGTTCCAATCTGTTGCTATACGGGACATCAAAAAGGGACTAACACCCCTGTTGTGTAACTCATCCAAGATGGTGTTCATGTTTCATTTACCAACTCGATTGAGCCTGCCAGATAGTAATTATGATGGTATAGCTATATAAAGAAAAATTATAGCTATGATAGTTGTGGGGTAATTCTAGTATGTATCAGAATAGTGCCTATATATTACTTTTTAACTCATTATTGGATTAACAGCAATGGGATTGCGCCTATATTGCATATATATTAGCTCAAGATATGTGGTAGTTAGAAATTGCTGTTATGGACTGGCGTGGCTAAGGCGTCAACTAAGATGGCCGCCTAGCGTGGGGTGTCCGCCGCATCGGGACAAACTTCTTCTGCCTCGTTCGTCTTCTGCCACTTTCGTCAATTCAGGACGCTTGCAGATATGAGCGGAATGTAACCGGATCCCAATGCGACCTTCTTGAAGCTCCGGGAGCCTGTCTGCGCTGCGTTACGGCCGCGACCCGTTCTCTTCACATCGGAGCAGGCCGCGGCCATTTCATGCGCTCTCCTACCGGTACTTGCCTGTCTATTTTATAAGTTTTTCAGATAATTTCAGGACATACCTTACGCATATGGTCAAGCTGAGCAAGCCAAAATTTATTTTTGTTCCCTCCACGAATGTTCTAGAGTCTTCCTCTGCAAATTTGTGTGCCTCCAATTCAACACCAACAATGGCTGGATCAGCACCTCATCGCTCTTCCGTTACGCAGGCTACTACCAATAAATCTTCACCCTCTGCATCTTCTTCCAAGCGCTTAAAGCATGATCCCCCATCTCCTGACAAGCCATCGTCTCCTATCTCCATGGAGCTGATTCTGGAAGAAATACGCGCATTGCGTCCATTCATTGAGGAAACAAATAAAGACATGCAATTGTTGAAAGAAGAATGGTCATTCATGGATACCCGGATTACCTCAGTTGAAAAGCAGGTCTCTGAAATACAATCCAACTCGCAACGTATTTCTTCCCTGGAAAAGTCAGTTCTCTCCCTCCAACAGCATACGGAGGATTTGGAAAATAGGAACAGAAGGAACAAACTTCGTATTTATGGACTGCCGGAATCCCTTGAGGGAGATGACCCAGTGGCTTTCTTCACCTCCTTCCTTCCAAAGCTCTTGGATATGCCACCATCCACCTCCATTAGTATTCAAAGAGTTCATAGACTTGGCCCACGTTCAGCTGCCTCTACTAAGCCACGCAGGGTCATCATCCTTTTTTTTAAATTTACTGACCTCCTTTCCGTCCTTTCTACAGCTAGAGCCAAACGTCAAGTCTCCTGGTTGGGTCAGCGTGGGTTTCTTTCTCAAGATGTCTCTAATGCTACTGCTTCAAGGAGGAAGGAATTCCTCTCTCTTCGCCCTTCTTTACGTTCCCTGGGTGCACGCTATGGTCTGTTCCATCCTTGCATTTTCAAGGTAACCCATCAAAACAGTACTTGGACTTTTCAGGACCCTGGTGAACTTAAGAACTTCATTCTTCTGCAGACCAACGGTGGCATGGATACTTCCTCTTCTTCTAGTGGCTGAGCAGTTCCTGGATGCATTTTGATGCTATTTGATTTTATTGTTGTTTCTTATAACTCTTCTTCTGCGGTATAAATTCAGTTATGATCTTGATTCGTTCTATATTCATTCTCGTTTTATGACTTTGTCATATTAGTTTGTTACAAGCTTCATAATGTACTTTAGTGTCCCTTGTTTCTTTCTAACATCTCTCTTCCTCCCACAGATTCGTATTTAATCTTTTGTTGCTCCTCCTTGCTCCTTTACTTATCTGTTTTTATCCATTCTGGTGTTCTCCTACACCTATGCATTCCGTCTGTGCTCTTAACTTGTACCTTACTTGTTCCTTTTTTATCCTTTCTAACTCTCTGTCTTGTTGCTTCTTTCATATTGTGTTTTATTTTTTCTCAATGTAACTCTGACATTTCTATCACTCCCACAGATTTATACCCCCTGTTTCGTATCCTTTATGACTCCCATCCTGTGGTCCTATGATGTCCCGGTGTGGTCGTGTCCCTGCTCTTCGGTTGGTTCATCTTGTTACGCGTCGCCATTTCCCCACCCTCCTTTTGTACTCTTCCCTCAGGTATGTTTTTTGCAGTCATCCTTCTGGATTTGTACTGTCTCTTCTCTCTATCTTTTCCTCTTTCCTTTCTTCATCTTTTCCTTTCTTGTGCCTTGGCTTTATTTCCATTTTTCAATCTTCCCTTCTTGTATCTGACACCTTTTTCTTTTTTATCCTTCTTTGGTTCTGCTTTTTCTTATCTCGATGCGTTTATTTCTTCTTTTCTATTTTCCCTTGCTTCTTCTTTTTATGATCCTTTGATCATCCATTTTTTGGACCTATCTGTTGTATCCGTAATGTTGTTGTTTGTTATATTACATTTACCATTTTCTCCTGTTTGCTAATTCCGAATTGTTTTCCTGGAATGTTAAAGGTTTTAATAACCCCATCAAAAGACAGAGGATTCTTTCCCATTTAGCTTCCTACTCCCCTGACATTTTTCTTTTACAAGAAACTCACCTCAATGATGTAGAATCCCTCAAATTGAAGAGGAGTTGCGTGGGTAATGTTTTGTTTTCGCCAACTGATAATAAGAAAAACGGGGTTGCCATTTTGATTCATAAAAAGATTAAGTGTAAAGTTTTGCTTGAAGAGAAGGATACGGAGGGTCGATGGGTTTTAGCTAATTGTTACTTTATTCCATTCCCTTGACTTTCTTCAATGTTTATGCCATACCCAACCTGATTGTGTGTTCTGGACGATTATCACAAGTAAATGTATTCAGTACAAGATGACTTTTTCCTTCTAGGTGGTGATTGTAACCAAATTGTTGATCCCTTTCTGGACCGCAAATCTAACAGTTCGTTTTTCACCGCATAAATCTCATAAGCAATTTCTAGACACTATTTTCCAAGCTAACCTTTCCGACTCCTGGCGCCTCACACATCCTGATACCCTTGACTATTCTTTTTTTTCACATCCTCATGCCTCCTCTTCTAGACTGGATTACCTTTTTCTCTCCCATTCTCTTGCTCAAAATCTTCTCTCTGCTTCTATTGAACCTATTGTAATTTCTGATCATGCTCCTATCATTACAAATGTTGATCTCCTTCCTCCTCGTCCTAAATCCTCCCGCTGGCCCTTCAACTCTTTTCCTCCACCTTCCGTACTTTTTACGAATTATTTTTTCCTTACAAATTCCACTCCGGATATCTCCCCTCACACTCTCTGGGATTCCTTCAAGGCGACAGCTAGGGGATTTATTATTGATTTTGTTTCCCAGAAAAAGAAGAAGTTCCTTCAGAAGCGGAAAGCCTGTCTTGCTCATATTAAACACCTAGAGCATCAATTTTATACCTCCTCTGCTAAATGTATGTCACCAGATGATCTTTTGCGTGCTAAAATTTCTTTTAATAAATTGTCTACGGACAATTGCCTCGTCTATACTTCTACGTAGTAGTGCTCGATATTATGGAGGCCGCAATAAATCTGGTAAACTTTTAGCGAATTATCTTAAATCCCGGAAGGAACGTACTTGTATTGAATCTATTTTCTCATCTGAAAATTCCCTCCTTCATGATACGAACAAAATTCTTAAACAGTTCCAACTCTTCTACAAACAGCTCTATACTCCTGAATCTCCGCCTTCCCCCTCCACGCTTCATTCTTATTTTGAGAACCTTCCTAGACCTTCTGCCTCTGACCTTAACTTTGCCTCTCTGGATCTTGACCCTAATCTCCAAGAACTTTCTAGAGCACTTTCCTCTCTCACTAAAGGTAAAACCCCCGGTCCTTATGGATTCCCAGTGGAATTCTATTTACACTTCTCCGATCTCCTCCTCCCCAGACTATTGTCACTTTTCAGTCTTTTATATCTTCAGGCACTGCTGCAGGTACTTTTCAAGATGCCACTATTTGGTTGATCCCGAAGGAAGGTAGAGATCCAAAATTTTGCAAGAATTATCGCCCTATATCGTTGGTTAATGTTGATTATAAACTCTTTGCTAAACTTCTGGCGCTGAGATTAGACTCTTTTATGCCACATCTGGTTGGAAAGGAACAGTGCGGATTTATCAAGGGCAGGCTCACATCAGATAATTCTCGTCTTTTTCTTAATGTCCTGAATAAAGCTTCCTCCCTGTCCCTTCCTTTAGCTGCTATCTCAGTTGACGCTGAAAAAGCTTTTGACCGGGTGGACTGGTCTTTCTTATTTGCTTCTCTCTCTTGGCATGGTTTTGGTCCTAAATGTATTTCTCTCGTTTCCTTATTATATTCTTCCCCCAAGGCTTCTGTTCTGGTAAATGGCCAGCTCTCCTCTTCTTTCACCCTCCAAAGAGGTGTTCGGCAAGGCTGCCCTCTCTCTCCGCTTCTTTTTGTTTTGGCCCTTGAACCCTTTTTAACTTCCATCCGCCAGAATTATTCCATCTCTTGTTTCCCTTATGGATCTGACCAATTAAAACTTTCTGCTTATGCAGATGATATTATTCTGTTTGTATCAAACCCGTTATCCTCCGTCCCCCGCTGTTAGCGGAATTTGATAAGTTTTCCCATGCTTCTGGTTACAAGATTAATTCTGACAAAACAGAGATCCTTCCCTTGACGAAGTTCTGTCTCCCTCATTTCTTTTCCTCTACTGGCTTCGCTTGGAATTCTACCAAGATCAAATATCTTGGAGTCTGGTTCTCCAATTCTATTGTGTCTTCTGTCAAACTGAACATGTCTGCTGTCCTCTCCCGCATTGATTGGTTGTTCTCCTCTTGGAATCCGCTCTTTCTTTCGTGGTGGGGTAGATTGGACTCTGTCAAGATGATGATTGCTTCCATCCTTATTTATACACTTTCTATGCTCCCTGTCCATATTCCCTCTCTTTACTTTAAGCGTCTTGATTCCTCTATTTCGAAATTTCTTTGGAAAGGCAAAAGATCTAGGATTTCCTTACTTTCACTTCATCGCTTCAAGTCCAATGGTGGCGTCAACTTCCCTGACTTCCGTGTTTATCATAAATCCTTCTCCCTCCGTCAAGCTTCACGGTGGCTTTCTCAGGTAGAATCCCCTTTCTCTCCTCTTTGGCTTTCTATCGAACGCGCTCTTTTATTACCCTTTTTCTTTCGATGATCTCCTCCACTTTTCATCCAAATCCCCTTATGACTCTTTACCGCTGTAAAAACATACCTCTTCTCTTTTACGCCCTCTCCTCTCCCTTCCCTATTTCACGTGTGTCCTTTTTACAGCAACCTATTTGGTATAATTCGCATGTTCTTATCAATAACAGACCCCTTTTCTGGAGACGGCTAGGTATTATTTGGATTCATCATCTTTTTGATGGCACCACTCCGTGTTCGTTTCCTCTTTTTCAACTTCGGTTCTCCTGCCCGCGTTCATTCTTGCATAACTATTCTCTTCTTATGGAAGTGATCCTGGAGTGTTACTACTCCCTTTCTCCTTCTTCAACACTTGTTCCCCCTTCTTCTCTTCTGACATTACTTTCTACTTTTCCCAAAGCGTCCTTCATTTATAAATTATTTTCTTCTGCCAATCCGGATCGACCCAAGTCCAAACTTGAACTTGCATGGGAGTCTGATCTCGGTTGTGTTTGGCCCATTTCCCTTTGGGATAAACTCTGGCTCAAATCCTTCAAGGTTTACCGTTCTGCCTCTCTCACTCAGTCTCTCTTTTTTCTCTACCACAGACTCTACCTTTCCCCTCTCTCTCTTTCTCGTTTTTCCCCCTCTTCTGATTCTGCTTGCTGGACTTGCCACTCTCCTTCTGCTGATCTTCTTCACATGTTCTTCTTCTGTCCTAGTGTTTCTGCTCTCTGGAAACGAGTTTGGCATTGTATTTCCCAAATCTTTTCTTTCTCCATTTCATATTCGCCCTCTGTCCTTCTTCTTGGAAGTCTTTCAGACACTTGATTTACCGTCACACACCTCTGGACTTTTTGACCTTATGCTTGCACTTGTCTTTCAACATATTTCCTCCAATTGGAAGACTCTTACGAATGTTTCTATGCATCATTGGTGGAATTCCCTTTGCCATTTTCACAGACTACATGTTTCCTTTGCCTCCTCTTGTAAACCTTCTCGTAATGTAGACCTTTTTTGGCTTCCTCGCACTACTTATCTAGATCGTTTGGCTATGAACAACACGCCTCTACCTACTTCCTCTGAGAATTTTAAACGCCCTTAGATGTTTTATCCTCTGTTATGCTTGCATTTCTATTCTTACAATTATTGTTTTTCATTTTTTTATGTTGTTTATTTCTCCATTGAATTTTCCCGAAGTCTTTTGATATGTTATACAGTTTTTTACAGGTTACCCTATGATCTTTGCCTCTCTTTGCATTGCCTTGGCTCTTTCTCTCCTCTCTTCTTACTTTCCCCCCTTTTTTTCCTTCTTTCTTTATCTTTCTTCATCCTCTCCGACCTTTATCCCCACCCAAAAAATTATAAAATGCTTTGAATTATTTGTTATTGACATTTGGACTGTTATAACTTTTTTATTTATGCATTTTATATCTCCTGCCTTCTGTCAATCTTCTTGTTTTATTCATTTACTAATAAAGCTTTCAAACATAAAAAAAAGAAATTGCTGTAATGAAGTTCCTCTAAGATGTTTTAATGTGGAAACATACTAGTAGTGTACCAAATTTAGACAGTTATTATCCAAGTTATTTCCTCAATATGTTCATGACGGACAGTGTCCAGATTGTAAATCCAGAACGTTTCACGTTGTTTTCTAACTTTTGTCATATCCTTTCCTGGTATGGCATGGATGCGTTCCAAAATAAAGCGATACAAAATAAGCCAACGTAATTCTTTCTCTGTATGTTGGAACTGTTTGTAATGCGCTACCATGGGGGCATTCACTTTTCCTGTTTTTATAGCAGACTTATGCTCAGATAGTCTAACCCTTAATTCTCTCGAAGTTTCCCCCACGTACCCTATGTTGCAGGGGCATAAAATGAGGTAAACAATATTAGCAGTTTTGCAGTTAGTCATTCCTTGCAATTGTCCTGACTTTTTCCCATATGTCCATGTCTGGCTAGTGATGGCTTGGTCACATGCGTGGCATGTGCCACACTTGTGATTTCCTTTTGGAAGCGGTTTGCCATCAATGGTCAATTGGCGTCTGTTATCTTGATTTTTTTTACTCTACTATGGACTCGTTTGTCCCTAAGGTTTGGGTTTCTTCTGAAAGCTACTAGAGGTCTACTGAAGTTTTAAAGATTCTTCATCAGTGTTCAATATTTTCCAGTTTTTTTTAATCACTTGTCTGATCTTATTATTTAAACTAGTGTTTCACAACACAGACTAATTTGTTGCTCTCTTGTTTGGGGGTAGGGTTAATAAGGGTGTCTCTGTTATAATATTTAGCTCTTTTTAGAGATTGGCGAACCAATCTTTTTGGATACCCTCGTTCCAGTAAGTGGTCTTGCAATTTAGCTGCATGTAGCATGAAGTCCTTCATACTCGTGCAACCATATGAGTCAAACCAGAGTAATCATAAAGTCTTTCAGCATACATGATAACTCTCATAGAGGACATATCTGTTTTTCCATTTAGGACTCAGTCTCTATCAAATACATCTGACCACATAGCTACTCAGCTTTCCAATAGAGCCAGAAGAGACTATTGCACCCTGTTAGATAGACATCGCATGCGCGATTAAAAGCAGTTCAAAGGTATAAATCCCCCCTCTTCAACTAAAAATAACATCACCAGAAATAACTAATGAAATCATAGTCTAATCTTAGTGACTATTTGTTTTCTTTAGGATTTTGCCTGAAAGATATATAAAAACGATATAGCAATTCTGCGAACTACATTCTGCTAAGCGTTTTTTATATTCTACAAGTAGGTACACTGAAGCATGACCCTATTAGGTGGTGGTTTAAACACAAGAGAACATTTTAAACCCGAACACACTGTGGGAGACAACTCTTCAGCTGTTCTATCCTATCTTCACATCCCTATGTTAATCACACATCTATTTCTATCTCACCAATTTTAACTTTCTAATTCTGTTATAAGCTTGGAACCTTTGGGTCTTTAACCTCTCTGGTCACGCTCAGCAATATCTTCCTGTTACAGGCATCACTAGGTGGGCCGTGAGTATCACAATAGCACGTATTAAATTGAAGCACGTTAATTGGCTTCTGTGAAACATGATGCAACGTATACTGTCAAATCAATATACAGTATATCATATTTCTTATTTCAGATGTGAAGAACCCCCTCTTTTTAAAATATGTATGTTTAAGTATCTGTCTGGCCCTGATGAAGGTGATGAAAATTATATAGTTCACCGAAACGTACGTAGGCCCTGTACATCTGGGACCCTCGCACAAAGAGATATATAAAGAAGAATCAAATGTAATAAGCAATATACAAATTGAACTTATCAAGAGAAAGTGATATGGATATCCAATCATAAAAGATCAAATGGGATCCTCAGATGTACTGTTTTTTCTTGTTGTATTTTATTGTATTTTGTCACTAGCATGAGTCAGTATGTAATTGAGTGAATGCAGTATGAGTGACAGAGAGATAGCACTGTTTAGTTTGTATGTGGGGTTCTAAAAAAGTCTGTAATTGTAAATAATGTTTTTCCAGTACTGAATTATTTATCTACTGTATTTCCCAAAAATATGAAAAAATGCTAAAATGTTTTTTCTAACTTAAATTCTGAAAAAAGAAAATAAATGAAAAACTTAAGAATAATATGTCTATTTGAATACCTTCTATTAGTGTTGCATCTTTGTGAAAGGTTTGGATTAACTCTCCTTTGAAAGACTAATAGGTCAGATTAGAGGTTCTGTGTCCATAGTTGCAGATCCAGTCTGACGCCTTGGGATATTCTAAGTTAAGGAATCTGCGGCTAGAGGTCTCTAGCAGATTGTTTCCACTATCGAGCCTAGCTCCATCCCCTCCTCTGTCTTACGGGGACGGTTGTTCCTCCCGGGTGAGGGGCGGATGTTGCTTATGGACCTGGGCATTGTCCTGTCCAGTTCTGATTCCGCATGTCTGTTGGTACTTTTCGCATGCCCTAGTCTATTGTTGTATTACGCTTTATTTTTTAGCGTCTTTTTTCTTATTTGATATCTGCTGGGCTCTTACACAGTAGATTCTTGCTGGCAATGTTCCTTCTTGTGGTGTCCTTGGTCTTTGACCCAGTCTGCTTGTGCTACAAGTTCTAAATAGGTGTCTGGGTTGCCTGGTCCCCTTTTTAGGTCTTGCCTACACAGCGCGCATGTGCTGCAGAGCAGGGCCTTAGCCGTCGCTCTTCACATTTCCAAGCACTGCACTCGTGGCAGCATCCATCTTGCAGGAGCACGCAGTGGCGCACCACAAGCATGAGTGCAGTGCTTGGAAAGTGAAGACTCCTCTCCTAAGCGCGCACGTGCGCCTCTCTCCTCACCCACACGTTCCAGCCACTCACTCACGCCGCCCTCTCCATCTCCAATTTTATTATTGTTAATGTGTCTTATTGCACGTCTGTATGGTTATTGTTTTTATTGACAAAACAATTGCGTTTTTACATTACATTTGGTATTTACCTATCCTGTCCATCTGTCTGTGAGTTTGATGAGAAGCTAATGTTTTTAATGTTCGGCATAAAACTGTTGGGATTTAGGACTGTCCAACCATCCTTTGACTAATTTCGCCAGGATCTCCTCTCATAAGTATTCACAGTATTGTTTATGATTATGGCACTTTTCACGTTTAACACAGGGCAATGTAACTATGCTTCGATTTATCTTGCTAAGAGTTCTTTTACACATATTTGCATTGGTTTTTATGCTCCTAGAGCTTTTACATACGCTTTTAGATCACTAGCAGTGTGTTTTAACGGATGAATTGATATTAACCAAATTCGTCCAACTTTGTATTCCTGTCCGCATGCATTTTTATTACATACAACGGTTTTAGTCATGCATGATAAATAAAAAAAACTCCTAATCTACTCAAATCATCATGTATCACCATGTTCCTCTAGGTAACCATTGAAAATAAATAAATTTTCTTCTGCATTGCATTGTTGCAATGTACTGTCCCTCTGTTTAAAGGGCTATTAATACTTTGGTGTTACAAAGCGCTTTGTAACACACGTCAGCTGTTTCTAAGTGCTATAAATAGCAATTGACTGATTTTTAAAAGCGCTTAATTTACTGACCCGAGAAGGAGTAAAGGCTGAGTTGGCTATGCCGGGATTGGAACCTGTAACCTGCTACTCGCAAGAGATTTCATAGTAAGCATTTGCTCACTGAGCCATCGCTTTAAATAACAACATTTGCAATGCAATAGGTCTCGCATTTACACGATTTTAAGCTATTGGCATTGAAAATGGCTGCTTTTTATTTATGTTTTAAAAAAGGCATTGTCATTTACAAAAGCCAATAGCTCAAACTTGCGTAAAAGCGAGACCTATTGCATTGCAAATGCTTGTTGCTGGTATGCCTTCTTGCTATTGTGTCTCTCGCATATGGGCTGCTCACGCTACCCTACAGGAGGGACTTTGCTATACTTCGTGTGGTTCTAACGTCCACATGGTCTGCTTATGTACCTTCCAGTCTTCCGCTTGGCTATTGTTCTTACTGTAAATCCTGTTTTGGGCACATCTGCTGGTTGCCGTCAGCCCTTTCACATATCTGTGACAGGTCGACTATGTACTGGCGTGTCTTCTGTCTGTTGTACCACTGGCATATTCTGGCCGTGGTTTGGCATCCTGCCACTGCTGTCACACATATTTTACTGATTCGGGTTTACACAGTGCCTCTTTCCACTGTTGTGTATCCTGCCCCGGTATGCGCTAACTCTGTCATACCAGTTGCCATCTCTCTGGGTCTTGCTTAGTCGGCACGCCGGATCCTGTGGATCAATCCGACCCAAGGTGCAGTTCCACTTCTTATGAAGTCCTGCACTTTCCGTTTCACACCCACATATCTAGTATGTGTTTTCGTTCTCTCACTCAGTTTATATACGGTAGGTTTTCATGCTGTTCTCGGACAGCTTATGGTGTCTTTGCCTCCCCATGTTTTCTGCTCTTTATGAGCTTCATGGTCTGGTATGGCTGCGCTGGCTTGTGGTCCCCACTGTATTTCGTCACCTTGTTGACAGCTACGTTCCCTCTGGAACTTCATGGGGCTCAGTCGCAGACCCGCCTCTACTAGGGGTATGGCTTTGGTATCTATTCTAAGTTAAGGAATTCGCGGCTAGATGTCTATCAGATGGACAAGTTACTTACCTTCGGTAACCATGTATCTGGTAGAGACACAGTCTAGCCGCAGATTCCTTAACGCCCGCCTGTCCTCCCCGTTCTGCGCGGTCCTTTTCAGGTGAGGTTTTCTATATTTGCCTCCCTTCGGGTGGCTTCCCTTTCTCCAGGGTGACTTTTTTGCTTCACTCCGACACACAGTGTTCATTTGGTTTTCCTTGTCCTACTCCACCCAAAACTTCCAGCCCTGTACTTAGATTGTACAGTGTGAGACCTATGCAGGTTTTTTCCCACCTTCCGCTCTCCCCTTCTCTGTCGCCTTGGGGTCTCTTACCACACCTATGACCCATTGGTTCAAGTTTATCGGCTATGCCACATTCTATCTCTCTTATATTGGGGTTGCAGCATCTCTTCTGGTGACATCTTCTGGTGAAACTGTCCGTGATTCTATGTTGCCACATTCTATTGATCTTTTATTGGGCATGCGACGTCACTTCTGGTGACGTCTTATGGTGAAATTGTCCTTGATCCTATGTTCTGGACTTGTGGTCCTTCACAATTATAAATTGTACTTGCAGGCTTCTGTCGTCTGCCATGCTGTTTTTTCACATCTTCCTCTACCTCCACAGGTGGTTTGCCCTTCGCATTTCTGGGGGTACTTCTCAGAGCGGGGCTCTGCTCCTCCTTCTACTGGTATGCAGGATACAGAGCCTGGCACTGTCCTTTCTGATTCAAATGTTCTTCAATTTTTGCACTGTTCCCATATTCTCTCATTTTTTGGAGGTGGCTCTGCGTTGTGGCACAGAAAAGTTTCTCAGACGAAAACTGACGTCAGCATGCCAGGAGGGGCATATATGGTCCGCAGCCACCCCCGGCACGCAGAAGTTTTCAGGATCCAGTCTGACGCCTGAGGATATTCTAAGTCAAGGACTCTGTGGCTAGACTGTGTCTCTACCAGATACATCATTACCGAAGGTAAGTAACTCGTCCAAGCATTCATCATTTTCCAACACAAGGTTTTAAAAAAAAGACTGGTCTTTTATATCATGGCACTGTACACATGACTGGCTAATCCTCATTATCAAGACAGCAACACGGCTATCATAGGAAATGAAGTGTGAAATCCAACAGATAGAGGTACGCCTAAAAACATAAGAGTTCGTGAGTTCACTGAAGAAGAGATAGGAGGAACTAAACAAAACCATGAATAATCTTGAATGTCACTAAAACAAAGCAAATTCCACAAACTCAAAAAAGATACTGGCAAGTTCAGTCACGAAAAGGTCTACCCCTACATTAGGAACAATTACATAGGTACAAAAAATAGTATGGTAGCACTGCGGATTTTAAGAACTACATCTGCTAATTGGATTATTATTGCCATTGCAAAGTACCTGGGGTGGGCTTGGGTTTTAAGACAGAGAACGATTAGAGGGCAATAACTCAATCTGTTGTTTACAGGATTGTTAGTACACGTCTATTCTCTGTAATAATTTATGATATATTCCGAGACTGCTAGGCTTTAGTCTATTCTCTGGAAAAAATGATTATTTGGTCAGAGACTGCTAGACTTGTATTTATCTTTTACCTTCTATAACATATTCAATTTTAATGTATCATCGGTTCGAAATTTTATGATATATCTTCTTTTTTTTAAAAAAATTGCTCATTTATGATCACTATTTTGGCACTTTTTCAGATCTATCCTGCTTTTGACAATCATCTTATGTATTGTGTTTTTTTAAATATTAACTGTGTGCTTAAGTCTAATATGACGTTGTAAATGTAATTGTTTTTTATTATATGTATGTTTGTCTGCTTTTATGAGTAATACTCGAAATAAAGCACTTTGAAATGAAATAAAATGACAATTACATTCCATCAGGAGTCAAAATAACATTGACAGCAAGTCTTCAGATTCAGGACCCAATAGTTTGGGCTGAAGCACGGAAAATAAAGGCTCCCACAGAGGCAGAGAGTACTACAGGCATTCACAAAGGAGCACTTGAGGCCCACCCATCAAGGTCCCACATACCCTGGACCTTTCTACTATGGCCCCCCACATCAAGTACAACCTTTTCACACATGGGGTGCCCAACCGCCTTACACAAACTATCAAGAGAACGAGTATGTTCCTTTTTTAGGGGCACACCCTGGATGACCGAGGGAGGTCGAGGAAGACACAGGTCCAAAGGACCACAGAACAAGAACCAGCCATAGTGTCCACACGGAGTATGACAAACCACAACCAACCAAGCAGGCCGAAGCAACCGTCCAACCTAGCAGGCAATCTAACCAACAAGTCACTCACCTTACCTCAAAAGGCCTCAGTTTCGTGCTTACGGCCAAATTCAAACTGAGCTGTGAAACGAGCGAATTTATTAGAAAATCAAACTAAGAGCATATTTCAAGGACAAACCAAGTGATACAGAAAGGCAAGGAGACTCTGGACTGAGAAGGAAATCAACATTCAGCCCACCAATATTGGCAATTCCCATCGAGATGTTTGCTTTTGTAAAAGCAGTCCTGAAAGAAATTGGAGAAATCAATCCAGAAACTCAAAAGGTTTTTCAAAATACCACCAAGGAACAGAAGCAAGCAATCAGAGAACTTACTGAAGACAAAACAATGGTAATAAAACCAGCAGACAAAGGGGGAGCAGTTGTGTTACAAACAACAGAAGCCTACCACATTGAATGCCTACGCCTCCTGAGCCACTCTAGGAACTACGAGCTTCTCCAAGAAGACCCAACAGAATCAGTAAGGGTCCACAGCCTCATGATAACGGAAGAAGCCCTATCTCGCAACTGGATTTCACAGGGTGACTTCCTAGAAAATAAATCTCCCATCATCCCATACTTTGAAACTATTTCAGAAATACACAAAAATCAATCTCCTCCACCAGGGCCTACTATTGAGTCACGGATAGGCTCCATTTTGGCGCCCTTATGTACATTTGCAGATGGCTTTCTACGACCAATCATACAAAACACAGATACTTACCTCAAGGATACAAAAGATGTCCTAAGACTTCTTTACAATATCAGTTTTGCCCCGAGACACAATTGCTTATAGGGCTTAATATCAAAAGCCTATATACCAGCCTCCCGCATGAAGAAACTCTCCATCACAGAGAATGTACTTTTCGAAGTAGAATGGGTTGATCAAACAGCAAGAAACATTATGATGGATTTCTGTAAATGGGCTTTGACCTCCAATTTTTTCAGATTCAAAGGCACCCTACCTCAGGCATAGCAGGTCTAGATGTACACCACCTGGACAAACAAAATCCTACACCATAAAAATCCATACCGTAACCACATCAATCTGTGGAAACGTTATATTGACGACATCCTGGTGATTTGGCAAGCAGATGAGATGAGAAGTTTTTTACAGTGGTTGAATGTGCAGAATACATATTTGAAATATACCCGCACCATTTCAAATGCAGATCTGGTCTTCCTTGACCTAAATATCCACTGAGGGTAGTTTGAAGACTATCACCGACATAAAACCTAGGCAAAAAAAAGTCTCCATGTTTGATAGCTTGCATCCAAGACACTTGAAGGAAAATCCACCATTGGACAATTCTTAAGAATCAGACATAACAGCTCCAACATGCAGGACTACAAGCAACAAGCTGAAATTTTATCATCAAAATGGGAAGAAAGGAATTATCCGAGAAGAATTCTTTCTAAAGCAATGAAAATAGCTAAGAATAATCACAGAGAGGCCCTCCTTGAGACACCCCCCCACCCAAAAAAACAGAAGGAACTCCCGATCTGTATTATGACCTATTAACACAGCCTCAAATCAGATAAGTAAAATCATCGAAAAAAATTGGCACACCAACAGTGGCACCCGCCATTTCCCGAAACCCATGTTCTCATACAAAAGGGAGCAGAGTCTCAGAGACATCCTTGTACACACACGGCCTTGAACCAATGGTACGAAGGATACTCAAACACACCTTTTTCCAGTGCAGGGACACCATCCTTGTGGGTACTGCAGAGTATGCCCCCTTACAAAAACAACATGCATTATCAAATTTGATGAAAATACCACTTGGGATCGGAGACATTTTCACAAATTGCAACACAGATTGCGTGGTCTACAGGATAACCTGCCCATGTAATTAACGTTACATTGGCATGATCACTAGAAAAATAAAAGTGAGAATTGGTGAATATCCCAGCAAGACGGGCCACCACAAAAATGTCATCCCATTAAATTGAACATAATCACACGACTAATAACTTCAATTCGGTCATTCTTGTGGCCTTACAGCAAGAATCTCACCTTTCTGAAAAAGAACGCACATTTTTGGTCTCAACGAAAATATCCTCTGGGGTCATTTCACTAAGTAATTGGTCATCTTAAATATAGATAATCATGCACTTCCTCTACCATCTATAACTGATAGAACCTATCAATTAAAAATAATAAGATGAGGGTGATAAATATACTATTTTACACATACATGTATATATATATATATATATATATATATATATATATATATATACACACACACACACACACCATCCACCCCTTTTCATAACCCACATATGCGATCCCCAATAAGAACATGTCAGCACGTGTTTTAGCACACATACAAGTTCTTCACCCCATCCTTTTTAGTTTTTTTTAAAGGCGGCTCATTTATTTTTAGAGAAAATATTGTCATAAAACGTTTTACATATATATCTTGGTTTTGGTTATCCCAAATTGCCATACCTTTTTCAACACAAGGTGGCAAAAAAACTTCTACATATAGATCATTGTGGATTCAGACGTAAGAACATCAACTATTTTTGCCCCAATTCCTTTTCTTCCTTATGGGTTCTGTTTTTATATAAAACAGTTTGTTTTCTAACATGTTTCCATTTTTCAAATAACGAATGTACCTTCTCCAAAAAGGTTTACAAACACAGACAGCATAGCAGGAAGTATTGTCACCGATGGCGGAAATTTCCATAAGTCATCGGTCTAGTGTCCTCGTGCATGAGGGTGCCGCGGCTGACCGGTCTCGAACTAAAAGGAGCCTGCTACTGTGGGCTTCTTTCATCGTCGGAGACACAGGCAGGCACTCACCTTGATACGAGGGAGTAGCCTTGAGGCAGTGAGTACAGCATAGCCGATCTGAGCAAAAATTACAGTATGTAACTGCCATACCTCGCCATAAACACTTCCTAGCCCTTCAGTACTGCTTTATTGACGGGGCATTAGGTCTGATTTATCTTTCTTAACCAGAGTGACTACAGGCGTCCCCTCCCTACGTATTGGTCTCATGTTGCAATTAAGAGGCAATTATGTTTTTTTTTTTTTACCATTTCACTAAAGTTCATGATTCATGTTATAGGTTTGTACATCTTGTGAATGTCCTATAGGTTACCTACGATATCACATATGACAGCACTAGAAGTGATCACTTTTTATGATGGAAAAAATATTACGGTTTCTCTACACAGGTGCAATGTTTTTATCATTGGGGCACAGGATCAGGAGTTTGTCGTTTTTTATTTTAAAAAATCATGCTTTTTCTTTATGCTTTTTCTTTCCCTTAGAGTTGCTAATCAATCTATGGCTATTTCAACACCAATGGGAGCTGTATACATTTATAAAAATGTTTACATTGATTACTAACACAAGAGTGGTACCAAGGAATTTTTTATCTTTGGTCCTGAAGAATAGCCTTGGGGTAGGGCTAGAAACATGTTGACCAGTGGAACGTAGGCACATTTTTAACTTCAAGTTTTCTTTCTCCATACTTTAACTATATAAGACAGGAGTAAAAAGAAAGATTTTTTTCAAACTGTCTAGGTATTTTTTATTCTTTTCCCCCCCCCAATCAGACCACCCCCACTTTATCCACACAGGGGGCCAACTGAAAGTACACCCACGTCTCCATAGGTCACAGCACGTCCCGTTCCACAGCAGGACGGGAAAAACCAGATGATGAAGCATACCACCAAGTGGCAACCCTGGTGGATGAGGGTTATTAAAGGAAAATACCTTGTGTTCCTTATAAAGCTAAAAACATAATTACCATCTAGTTGGGAAAGGAAAAATAATTTGTTTGGGCAAAACAGAGGTTTTGTTATAGGTTTACTTGTGGAGGACGGGTCCTCCTGTTTCTCATTTTCCTTAACCTCCCTTTTTTTCGAAGTCTCACCCTTGGTATTCAGACACTCGTATCTGGTGGTAGGCTGGCAGAACCCATTCAACCAACCCACCAGGGGCTGGTAGGTTTTCAGGGGGCATCTTAAAGGTGCCCTCGGTGTGCAAGTATTAGTAAATCTGACACTGGCATCAGTGTGTGTTTAATAATATGAGATGTTTGATCCCAAATATCCTTATTTTTAGTGAAGCCATCATGTAGCTGCGAAACTCGTTTTCACCAGTGTCCAGCACATGCTTTTAAAATGGCTTCCCTGGTCACTTACAATAACTAGTAATAGAACTAGACATCATAGGGGCATCTGCTCACGCAGATATGTCCTCACTAAAAATTAAATGCACCATGCCTTAGGGCTCAAAGGCCTGCTGTAGGGGTGACGTACACATATTAGATGCAGTGACTTTGGCATGACACACAAGAGTGTGTCATGTCTGGTTTTCCCTCATGGTTTGCACCATGTCACGCAGCCTGCATGGTCAGTCTGTGAGCAATTTGTATGCAGGTCCCTTAAGATGGCATAAGATATGCTGCAGCCCTTAGGGATCATCTTTAGTACCCATGCCCTAGGTACATGGAGTACCATTTATTAAGTCCTTGGCCAATTGTAGCAAAATTAGACTTGACCTTGTTTTAGGGAAGAAGCACTGACACAGGTCTGGTTAACAGGCCTCAGTGCACTGTAAGAGTCGAAGATCAGCAGCTAGTAGCTAAAAAGCGGGAACAAAGTGGGTGGATAACTGCAACAAAAGCCCAGTTTCCTAGACTCTGCAATACTGCATCCTGACGCGTGGACATTCGGTGTCCAAACAGCAGATTACTAAATATGGAAAGCATGTGAATCAACTAAAAAAAACATGCCGAAAAAGAATTAGTAACAACAATTTTGAGTGAAACTTTTCTAGACTACCATGCTGTGCATAACTTCAATATCTAGTGGCGGGTTCCAACAGTTTTCTTCAAATAACGTTCTTTATTTTTTTGGCGTTGATCACAGGAGGAGTCAAGTAGGAAGTCTACTACTAGCACAAATTACCAAGACTAGCCTGGAAGAGAAGCACTCAACAATTTTGTGGGCTTACGTTTGTGAATAAAATATACAGGATGAAAAGCACACCAGAGGTGGTGTGCCTGACTCAATATCTACTTCAATTACTACAAAGTTATACACATTTTTCACAAAGCTACAGAAAACCGCTAGTCATCCTCCTTTTAAGGATGGTTAGGGAAAGTAAATAGCATTTTGCATACGTGGCACAGGCTTGAATGGTTTTAAAAGATTCATGACAATAACTGGTGGTAAATCTTAACGGGTCCGGTTTATCACACTCTGCAACTTCATCAGTCAATGCAGCAATTTTATGAAACCAACTCCAATTCAACTATGGCAGTGAAGCAAATCCGAGAAAAACAGGATAAGGTTGGCACTGGCAGAACATTTTATTGACATGTAAGAAATCCAATTGTCTATATATATCTTCAAAAACGTCTGCTGTAAATAGAATAAGTTAAGGATAAATGCATACACATCCAACACTAATCACATCTCCAAAAATAAAATGTCACTGTCATGCATTGGTTCAAAGTAACAGTGCCAATTTCAGTGCCAAATAAAAATTGGAAATAGTATGCAATATCTGTTTTGTAAGTGGATATACGTTTGATTCTAATGTCAACTGATTCCACCAGGAAAAGATGGAATGCTGAATCCCGCATGACAGTATTGAAAAAGTTGGACCAGGCCATGAAGGTTAGAACATGGAACCTCTTAAAGCATATACCAATAAAAAAATGACAACTCATTACTACATTGTTTTAATAATAAAAAATAATTACAATGAAGACAGGGGCAAATGGATGATACTGCTCAAACATCTTATTTTAGTTATCAAGATATACAAGCTTGTCATTGTAATAACCACAAAATGTAGAGGACTGCTTGAAAAATTCAACAACTAGCAATTGAAGATGTAGAGTCACAATAAACCTGAAAAATAAATACTGCAACAGCAGGTCTTAACTTTATCACAATGGAGAGAAAATTTGGTGACATTCAGGCCGAAGGACGGCAATGTGGTTGATGGTGGATTGTTCATGAGAAAAGATCCAACCAATGGCAACATTATTTTGTCTGTAGCTGTTTTGCATTCAACCGTGTAGTCCTCCTCTGCAATATAATAAGCAATTTTAACTTAAAGGTGCTGAATCGCGAGACTAAAAACCACAATGCCATTTGGGACTTGACTTGGGGGCATTTTAAATTCATATTTAAATTCCAGGATAAGTTAAAAATGATCCCGTTATTTTCCATGCAGAAGTCCTTGAAAAGACAGTCAATACTGAAAAGAGCAGAAAACAGTAAAAGATCAAACTTGTAGATTTTCCTATGAGAATGCTGAAACGAAGATATAACTCATCTGAGGGCATCTGGAGGTAATACTTTAATAAGAAATCCCACACAGATAAGACAGGAAGCCTTTCGTGTGGAACACAGCACTGCAAACAGATGCCAAAATTACTATAGCTTTTATTCTAACTGCTTAGCGCCTGTTGGCCTGCCGTATGAACACTTTTTTGTAATACAAAATACAATATGCATTTTCGTTCTGCTTCATTTTTCATTGGTGCAGCCGAAAGGTATGGAACAAAATTAAGAAAGAATGCTTAGGCAAAGTTTACGCCAACAGGCAGGCTTGTCTCTAGTCTTACAGTGTTGGGCGGAGTTAGTCGTCATCTCGTAGCTGGTTGAAGCCCTCGAATAACATCAATAACCCTCTCCAGTTCCGGGGCAACCATTAAATACTCCCTGAGCCAGGAATGGAGGTCTTCCCCAACTTACAATGCAGCGATATTGACTTGCGTTCTATCCACCTAGCACACCCCCTACCCCAATTGATCTTCCATAAAAACAAGAGGGAAGTGGAAGCAGATTCTGACATCAAGTTTTGAGGTGGCCACTTGGACAGGGACAGAGCCAACACAATTGAGACATCAGTAATCACGCTTGAAATTAGAAGTTACAGGAATGCAGTCCGGACTCACGTCTCCTCCCACCACAAGGCCAAGGACGCTGCTACCAAGTTAATGAATGTGTATATATATATATATATATATATATATATATATATATATATATATATATATATATATATATATATACACACACATATATATATATATATATATACACACACATATATATCTCCAAGCATTAAATCTAGGCTGCTTTCCAGGATCTAGAGGTGCGCAGTACAAGTGGGATTGATATATATATATATATAGATATATATATATATATATATATATATATATATATATATGTATGTATCTTTTCTAGCCAATGTTATCTGCCGATGTCATGCAATGGCTAAGGTTATCTGACAATGGCATGCAAATGATGCGGTCATTCACAGTAGCTATGGCTCAGTGATGCATTACATAAAAATGTTAAAGTGGTTACAAAGTCTTCATTTGCATGAACATCAATTACAGACTACAAAAATTCTGTTTTGCAATGAAACAAATATCTATATTTTATTTTCCTGAAATACACATGCAAGACATTAAAGACTGGTTGTGTTATTTACAGGTGTTTAAGGAGTTAAATGATTTCCGCCGGTCCTTTGCTTTGGGATTCTTTAAAATGCACTCAAAACAGATTTCACAAGTAGCTTCTTGGCCCATATGCAGACATTCTTTGAACGCTCTCTCTCCTGCCAAAACGTAAAATAATGACCAAATCAATAGATTTGGCTGTTTAGTGGACTTCCATAGGAAGGGAATGCAGTGCTAAGAAACGCAGAGCTCCGCCTTTATGCTTGAAGGCGGATGCTTGGCCTCCTCTGATTTTTCCGGCCCAGGTCCAGAACATGTAGTCTTTCGTTTGAATAACCGGAGACTGAGCCTTAACAGGTCACTGTCAACCACTGGAGGATTGGAGTATGTCTGTTTTATAGTACCCTGTTGAGACAGAAAAAAAATCCTTTAAAATTGAATATCTGTATATATTCTTACGGCTTAGGAGAATACAGAGGGGGTTCATTTCTATTCATTCTACCAATATTTTGTAAGACTGAATCACCCCCAAGTAATAATGGAACAAAACGTCATATTTGAGCTTTTGTGCCAAAACACAGCCCTGAGTGTGACATTATGATGTGAATATTTGCAAAAACAAGTTGTGAAATACATAAACAGGAATATTCAGAATATCAACATGCAGAAGAATAGTTATTAACCTAGAATTCTAGTTTTACTGCTTTGAACTCTCCTAGATGCATATGCTGTGATTTATTCTGCACTCTAGTAGACATTAATTTTGTTCCAGTCTGGGTGATGACCAGAAGCGTAGCCAGTACCACTCACTGTAATGTCAAGCCCACAATGCCCCCAAACATGCCCTTCATATTTTGTTGTGTTTTTTAATCTTAAGAATAGCACAGACTGGGAAAGGGTGAGGGTCACATGAATAAGAGCTTCAAGATGCAACACTAGAATTACACGTAGAGGTAAAAAACGAGTTTGTTTTGCAGCACAAACGTCTACACACACATGGTGTGCACTGCTTTAAGTAGAGGTATCATTTCATGTGGAGGACGGTTTGAAGGAAGAGGAGTGCTAGACATTTTTATTTTCCTAACTGTTTAACCTACAATACAATCCTTTTAAGGCAGGAGCCTCCCCACTTCTCCCCAGCAAGGCAGGACCCTGCTTGACCTCCATGGGTGACAACACCTACACCTTGGTCTATCCTCCTAATCTCTCCAAAACCGCCGCTAAATCCTTCAAACATTCCATCCTGAAAAGTCATCCAGAGACCCTGGTCTCCGACCTGTGATTCAGCTCGGACAAAGCCACAGTCATTAATTACCTCAACTTCTACTCCAGGAAAACATCCCTATGGCGCAAAGCCTTCTCGAACCTCCTTAAGGTACACAAAGCCAGGCACATTCCATACGGCTATAAACTCAGAACCGTACCCTTCGCAAACCTGCGTGCCGATCTCACCATCACCCTACACAAAAATGGCATCATCCTAATCCAAGCTCCACCCAAAGACCTCAATAAATTTGCAGACCTCTTCACTCTCCTTAAAAAATATGTGCACAAACCACCTCCGTCCACACTCCTCCCGCACCATCCATCGCCCAATCCGCCAAAGGTGCCTAGCCCATCACAAACCATCCTTCCTAAGGCTCACAACACTGGTCGACTTAGCCCCACCACCATGCCACCAACACATGGCAACCGATGGGTGCCTAAACTTCTGACCTCCTGCCTGCAAGCTCCTCCCTCTCTCATGGTTTCTGAAACTCCACCTAAGATTCTCTACTCCAGCCGACCCAGCCCCTCTTCTATGCTACCAGCTCTTGCCAACAGATGCGTTCCCAAAGCTCTAACCTCCTGCCCGCAAAATCTTCCCTCTCATAGGGATATTGAAACTCCGGCAAGGATTCATGACACTGGCTGACTCAGCCTCAGTACTAGGCGACAAGCACATCCCATCAGAATCGTTCACACTCCTCCGACACCCTGCCCGCAAGAGTATCCCTCTTTTAGGGATATGGATAGTCTCCAGCGCAGCGCTACCGAACTAACCATTAGCATCCACAACTCCATTCTGGATCTAAAGAACCTCCTGCGCCTCACACAACTTTCCTTCTCGAACTTCAAGCTCTTGCAGAACTCTACTCCGCACCCCTTCCTCCGAGCCCCCCATTCACCCTTTACCGCTATCCCTGAGACAACTGCTCCCTCGCAAGCAGCCTTGCCACCTCTCAGAGGAGGAAACTCTGGCCCTCCTCCGTACCTACAAATCGCCCCCGTAACGCCTAGCCCTCTAGACCTCACGGAGGAAGATGTTGTAGACCTCTTCATTAGCTACGATTCGGCCCTGATTAGCCCATACACCCCAGATCTGAGTGACAAGCACCTTATCCGCACGGTTGCAATCAACCCCAATAGATCAGCTACCCTCCGCAACAGAGGAGTGATCAACAGCAACCTAGCGCTAGTCCCCATCTCTGCCCCTACTCACGACACACACTCCGACCGCGCCCCACTATCCGGCCTCATAATTAACTGCCGCTCAGCAGTAAAGCATGCCTCTGATGTCGCCAATCCCATCCTGAGCCATAAATCGGACTTAGCGGTCTTGACTGAATCTTGGCTCAATGAATCCTCATCGCCCTGCCTAGACCTCTTAGTCCCGCCCAATTACAACATCGTAAGGCTGGACAGGAAATCCCCTAAAAAAGGGGGGAGGCATTGCCTGCATCTACCGCTCTAACCTCCATGGCTCATCTTACAGACTCCTGCGAATACCTTGCACTTTCCATATGCAACATCACCACCCAACTGTGCAGACTGCACATTTTTTACCATCCCCTGGGCACGAATAACAGCTTCATTGACCTCATGGAAATCATCACAGCCAAGGCCTCCCCAATAGCTGCCATTTTCCTTGGTGACTTCAACTTGCACTGGATGACCCCCAAGGACCCTCAGGTCAATGCCATCAGAGACTTCTTGGGGGACCAAGCCCTTACCCAAGCCTGCTCACTCTCAACTCACTCGAAAGGCGCCACTCTGGACTGGATCAGTGTCAAGGATTCAGAGGTCAAACTTATCTCTATAGACCCATGTGATTGGTCTGACCACCACCCTATCACCTTTTTCTGCCTGGCACCCACAAGACTTGGACACAACAACCCGTGATTCCCAAACTCGAGGAAACAGGGGTATGGGGGAAACGCGTAAAGCTGTGAGCCCCAATCTAACTGAAATGCGTCCCCCAACGCTTCCCAGGTCGAATACTGGAGACTGCAGGATGATGGGAAGTGCACATTCTCGTTAGTGTCAAATAGGCTCAACTAGGGAACCCCCACACCCTGAAAATGTGAAGGACCACCTCCGGATGGAGATCCCACTCGTGATCAGCCGAATACTGCCGACAGGCTGTCCACACGCACATTCAGTTCACCGGCCAGATGATATGCCATTAGGCATATAGATCCTCTCTGCAGAGAAGATGCAACCCTACGCCTCCCAGTTTGGGGATCTACCACATTGCAGTAGCTTTGTCCTTTAGGACTTGAACCGACTTACCGCAAAGGGAAGGAAGGCGGCACGTATCACCCGCAATTCTAGAAGATTGATGTGAAACAGTCTTTCCTCTGGAGACAAAAGACCTTTGACCTCCAGATCTCCCAGATGAGCTCCCCAACCTAGCGTTGAGGCATCCGTTAATACAGGGCCAACAGAGAAGGAGGGTGAAACATCTTCCCTTGAGACAGGTTGCCTGGACCACTCAACCATAGCAGGTCCTCTGCAGTGTCTCTGGAAATTCTGGCCACCTCCTCATGATCTCTGTCGCGTTGAAACTACTGCTTGCGGAGGCACCACTCATATGCCAAGGTGGAGGTTTGACCAACAGCATGCAGGAAGCAAACAGACCGAGCAGGCACAAGACCTGGAACACAAGACTGAAACAGTTGCTCCATTCTGAAAGAGCGGAATCATACCCTGGATGTCTTGAATCCTCTGTGGAGGCGGAAAGGCACAACTTGCAGTAGTGTCCAGTACTGACCCAATGAACAGGATCCACTGAGAGGGCAGCAGGTGAGATTTGGGTTCATTTATCTAAAACACCTACTTGAACAACAGTTGTGCTATTACCTGCAATGATGCAGCACCATCTCTGATGACTTTGCTTTGAGCAGGAAGGTGTCCAGATCCGGAAAGACCAGAATCCCCGACCTTCTGAAATAAGCTGCCACCCCCGCGATAACCTTTGTGAGGACCCAAGGTGCGGAAGTAAGGCCGAACGGAAGGACTGCAAACTGGTAATGTGAAAACCCCACCGTAAAACGGAGATACCTCTGATGTGACTTCAGGATGGGAATTGAAAGTACGCATCCTGTAAATCGATCAACACCATCCAGTCTTCCATCTCCAGCCTAAGAAGAACCTGAGCCATGGTCAACATTTTAAATTTCTTCTATTTGAGGTACAAATTCAAAACCCTGAGGTCGAGGGTCGGCCATAAACTATCGGCCTTTTTGGGAATCAGGAAGTAGAGAGAGTAGCACACATGACACCTTTTCCTGCTACGGAACCACCTTAATAGCACCCTTTTGCAGCAATGACAGAACCTCCAGTTGGAGAAGCAGTAGATGCTCTTCCGAGCAAAAGCCATGACACGGAGGGAAAGCAGGGGGGAAAATCCTAGAAAGATAGGGCATACCCATTCTCTACGATATTCAAACCAAGGGATCTGTATTAACAGTAATCCAATGCTGTAGAAAATGGGACACCGTCCTACGGGACAAGCATGCTCTAGGATGGCGGAGCTAGAGCTGCCTCCCTGCAACAACGGCTGGAGAGGCAGAAGAGGAGACGCCTTGTTGTGGTGCAGCATCCTGTAGATGACCTCTGCCCTTTAACTTAGAGGACCTGCACAAGGGATTTGCCTGCTGCTGCTGTAGTTGTTGCCTGACACAAAAGGGCAAGTTTCTTGCAAAGCCACAAAACGTGGAAATTTTGAAAGCTCTTGGATTGAGTCTGAACCCCCAAACACCTTGCATTAGCTTTGCTGTCCTAAAAGCGCTGCAGCGCCAAATCTGCTTTAGCCCCGAACAGGAAGGACACATCAAAGGGCAAATCCAACAATGTAGCTTGGGCATCAGGCGAGAATCCTGAACCACGCAACCAAGCATGCCTCCTTGTTGCCACTGACAATCCCATTGCTCTGGCTACACAGTGAACCGTGTCCAGATCAGGTTGAATGGATGTAATGACCCAAAAGACGTGGCATCTGTGGACTGAAGGGCCATACTCCCTGACGAGAAAACCTTCTTTGCCGAATGCTCCATGTGCTTTGACTCCCTATCAGCAGGCGCAGATGGGAAGGAACCTGCCGACAGCCTTGAAGGGCATGAAGCCTGGACCACCAAGTTTTCCGACGAAGGATGGGTGGGCAGAAATGCAGGTTCTTCAGGAGTCACCTTGTTTATCCTTGCCACGTACCTAGAAACCGCTGGAGTGGAAATTGGCTTCTGCCATACCGCCCACCTGTGTTCTGTCAATGCCTCATTGAGCAAAGGTTCTGACACAGACAGAGGAATGAAGGACTTCTGTAAGACTATTTGTTTTAACTCCACTTTTGGAAGATGCAATTCCAAGAAGTCCGCAGCCTTCCTAATCACAGTGTGGTATGTGGTCACCTCCGTCGTCGGTAGGCCCTTTGGTAATGCAAGCTCTCACTCAGTAGAGGCGTCCAGGCCACTAGCCTCCTGAGAAACCCTCAAAATCCGGGTCAGGATCAACAATCTCTCCTTCCTCAGCCCCTCCATGTTCTTCCTGGCACTCTTCTTCATCCAACAGCCTTTGAGCCTCTTTCAGAGATCTCATCCTCAGAATCGGCGTTGGCGGTGCCAGACAAGGCACCAGTGACTGCAGGATCAGGGAAGAGAGGTCCAAGTGACAAGGAGCCGAAGCCGGCCGAGGTAGAGTCGGCACCGATTCGGGACCAGACAGTGCCTGGGATGAACCATCTAAAGGTGCACAACACTCCAAAGACGGCAACAGCATCAATAACCTCCGCGTTGGAAGAGGCCAACTCTCTGGAGACATAGGCATAAAAGGCATGAGCGTTGCCTGAGGAAAGTGAGGTGGAAAACCTTCCAGGGAATATGCCAATGGACCCATGGGGCCAACAGGAGCACCATTAGGGTTCACAGATCTGGTGATCAAGCAAACATCACATTTAAAAATCCGATACCAGGAAAGCAGGTTAAGTGGGATCCGGTACCACAGGCTCTGGAGCTGCTTGAGGAGGTATTCAGTTCAGCTCCGGTTGTGGCGCCGGAGACCCTAGAGCCAGAGATGGAGGTGTTGACTCGAGCAACGGAGGAGGCGCTGCATCTCTCTGAGCCGGTGGAGTCACTGTCCTCGGGCCGGAATCAACCCCAGTGAAGGAGAATGAGAGATCTCATACCTGCGATGATGTCGAGGGCTTAGGGACACCAACTTTCGAGTTGCATACTTCAAAGAGTGACGCCGAGAATCATGGCGCCGCTTCTTCGAAGATCTTGAAGTATGTGGAGTGGGTGACTTCGAACGGGTCTGTGACTTCCTGCGACCCATCTTATGCATTTTGACCTTGGACATGAATAACTTGGCCTCTCTCTCCTTTAGCGCATTCATATGGGAGTCAGTGATCGACATCTGGCCCCTACACACTCTGCATGGCTTGGCTTGAAACCCATCATCCTCGTAGTAGTCATCTTCGACAGCTACAGAGACGCAACAGCAACAAAGAAACTCCCAGATACGGAGACCCTGGGGAAAACCATTACGCATCGACTCCGCAGATGAAAGGGCATGAACGTCAGCACACCGTCGAAGTCTTCTTATGGCTCCAATGACATCATGCAGAGTTGCATGTGGAGCTGCTCCACTGTGACATCCTTGTCGAGATGGGAGTGAGGAGAAAGGTTTCAGTGAAATGGTGCACATTGGGGTAATTCAAAAGTTGAGGAATCCACAGGCAGATGTATCCACCAGAAGAACAAGTTACTTACCTTCGGTAACGATATATCTGTAAGAAACAGTAGTTAGTATTAGATTCCTTACCTTAGAATATCCCCAGGCGTCAGTCTGGATCCGGAAACTTTTGCGTAGCAGTACCCCTGCGCGTCGGTAGGCGTCGTCTGCAGGCGTCCCCTGCGGCTCCGCGTCGTCGGCGTCGTGCGCCGTGATGACGTCGCTGGAGTATATAGACGCCGCCTCCGCGCGCTGACGTCAGTTCTTTGCACACAGCTTTTCCGCGCCAGAACACGCAGAGCCATGTGAGAACTAACACTGGTGCCATTTGAAACTAGGGCCCTGAAAGGGATGTCCTTAACCCTAGGTATCAGTTCGCAGAACGGGGAGGATGGGTGGGGCGGTAAGGAATCTAATACTAACTACTGTTTCTTACAGATATATCGTTACCGAAGGTAAGTAACTTGTTCATCTGAAAGAAACAGGTTAGAATTAGATTCCTTACCTTAGAATAGATACCCCAGCAATACCAACCCCGGTGGTGGGTCTGCGAACCAATACAACCTACACCAGAAAGTCCTGGAGGACCGAACGGCCAAAGAAGCCATCCCTCCGGACTTGACTGTCCAGGCAGTAGTGCCTCGCAAAGGTGTGCAGCGAGGCCCACGTGGCCGCCTGGCAAATGTCCTGCAAAGGGACTCCCCGGCCCAGGGCAGTAGTAGCCGCCGTGGCCCGAGTGGAATGGGCCCTCAGCCCAACAGGAGGCTCCTTCCGAGCCAAAGAGTAGCATGCTTTGATGCACAGGACGACCCACCGAGAGATGGTCCGCTTCTGTACCGCCCTTCCCTTCTTCTCACCCACGTAGCCAACAAACAGTTGGTCATCCACCCGGAACTGGCGTGTGCGATCCATGTAAAATGAAAGCGCACATTTTGGGTCCAGACGATGGAGCCGCTCTTCAGCCTTCGAAGGATGCGGAGGCGGGAAGAAGGAGGGCAAGGTGATGGACTGCCCAATGTGAAAAGCAGAGACTACCTTGGGCAGGAAAGAAGGTCTAGTCCGAAGAACCACCTTATCAGGATGAACAGACAAGAAAGGAGGTTTAACAGAAAGAGCCTGGAGCTCACTCACTCTCCTGGCAGAGGTGATAGCCACCAGGAAGGCCGTCTTTAAAGTGAGAAGACGGAGAGGACAGGAATGAAGAGGCTCAAAGGGAGCGCACATCAGGAAAGTCAGAACCAGGTTCAAGTCCTACTGAGGCATCACGAACGGAGTTGGGGGATACATGTGCGTGATGCCCTTCAAGAATCGTAACACAATAGGGGACTTGAATAAAGATGGCTGATCAGGTAGCCTCAAGAAGGCGGAAAGGGCAGAAAGATAGCCCTTGATAGTGCCCAAAGCAGAGCCCTGCTGGGCAAGGGAAAGGAGGAAGAGGAGAACCTCAGACAGAGGGGCAGAAAGGGGATCCACAGCCTTTGCTGTGCACCATGCCACAAATCTGTTCCACCGGCAGGCGTATACCGACTTTGTGGAGGGACGCCTGGCTGCCAGAATTACATCACAGACTTCAGGAGGCAAGTCAAATGGCCTCAACTGCCGCCGCTCAATCTCCAAGCATGGAGGTGGAGACTGGACAGGTTCGGGTGGAGGACCGTCCCCTGCTGCTGCGACAGAAGGTCCTCCTGAAGGGGCAGGCGGATCGAGGGACCGACTGTCATGCTGAGTAGCTCGGGATACCAGTATCTTCGAGCCCAGTCCGGGGCCACAAGGATAACTTGGGCCCGGTCGCGCCTGATCTTCTTCAGCACTCTGGGCAGAAGTGGTATAGGCGGAAAGGCGTACAACAGACCGCAACTCCACTCGCGCCGAAAGGCGTCGCCGAGCGAGTGCCGTCTTGGAAACTCCAACGCGCAGAACTGATGACATTGCGCGTTCTCTTCTGTGGCGAATAGATCTAACCAAGGCTCTCCCCATTGCTGAAAGAGGCCTCTCGCCACGTCCGAGTTCAGACGCCATTCGTGATCCACCGAGCACCGACGGCTGAGTTCGTCCGCCCTGGCGTTCAGAGAACCTGCCAGGTGTTGAACCGTCAGAGTCACGCCCTGACGTTCCAGCCATTGCCAGAGACGCAGAGCCTCCTGGCAAAGGGTCCACGACCCCACACCGCCCTGTTTGTTGCAGTACCACATGGCGGTGGTGTTGTCCGTGAACACCTGCACTACACTCCCGTTGACAAAGGGGAGGAATGCCTTCAGTGCTAGGCGAATCGCCCGCAGCTCCAACAGGTTGATATGGAGCCGGGACTCCGCCGGAGACCAGACGCCTCTGATCTCCGCCTCTCCCAAGTGGCCACCCCAGCCCTGGAGGGACGCGTCCGTCACAACCACGTGCTCCGGTTGGGGAAGGGAGAGGGATCTACCTCTGACCCAATCGCGGTCCGTAAGCCACCACTGCAACTGTCTCGCAGTGCCCTCCGAGATCAGGACATGGTCGGATAGGTTGCCCTGATGCTGGGCCCACTGAAACTTCAGGTCCCACTGCAGAGCCCGCATCCGCCACCTGGCGTGATGCACCAGTAGGATGCAGGAGGCCATCAGCCCCAGAAGCCGCAGCGTCAACCTGACCGAAACCCGGAATAACGGCTGAAAGATGGGAATCAGAGCCTGAATATCCCGGACCCGCCGTTCCGGGGGATAAACCCGAAACTGCGCCGAGTCGAGAACCGCTCCGATGAAAAGGAGCTTTTGAGAGGGACACAGGTGTGATTTCGGCACATTGATGGAAAACCCCAGCTCGTGCAGGAGGTCTGCCGTCATCTGAAGGTGGTGGACGACTGTCTGGGGCGAGCCCGCCTTCAACAACCAGTCGTCGAGGTAGGGGAAGACTGAAACCCCTAACCGGCGCAGATGAGCTGCGACCACCGCCATCACTTTCGTGAACACCCGTGGGGCGCTGGTAAGGCCGAATGGGAGCACGATAAACTGAAAGTGCTCCTGGCCTACCGTGAACCGCAGGTAACGCCGGTGGGCCGGCAGGACGGGGATGTGAAAATACGCATCCTGCAAGTCCAACGCTACCATCCAGTCTTGAGGGTCTAGAGCAGCCAAGACCTGAGACAAAGTCAACATCTTGAACTTCTCCTTCCGGAGGAAGCCGTTGACGTTCCGTAGGTCCAAGATAGGACGGAGGCCTCCTTTGTCCTTCTTGGGCACCAGAAAGTAGTGGGAGTAGCAACCACACCCTACTTCTGGCCCAGGAACGCGCTCGATGGCCCCCTTGGCCAAGAGGGCCGTAACTTCCTCCTGCAGAAGTGTCAAGTGGTCCCCCGACACACGGTGGTTCTGCGGTGGCATGGCTGGAGGAGTGGACTCGAAGGGGAGGGCGTAGCCCCTTCGAACGAGCTGCAGCACCCACCTGTCCGATGTTATCGCGCGCCAGCGGGAGTGGTGATGGCGAACCCTGCCACCCACTGGCGTCACGTGAGCCCGAAAGCTCGGACTAGGAAGGCTTGGATGCAGCAGCAGAGGGAGGCGTGGACTGACCTCGCCGCTGGCCTCTACCGCCACCACGGCGGAAACCACGGCCGCCACCGCGCTGGGGAGCGTTCTGCGGCGCGTGGCTGGCAGCACGTGTGGGACCGCCCCTCCCTTGGCCACGAAAGGGGCGAAACGAACCAGTCTGCTGGCGCTGGGTCGAAAGACCCAAGGACTTGGCCGTGACCCTGGAGTCCTTGAAGCGCTCCAGCGCGTGGTCCGCTTTGTCACCAAACAGGCGACTGCCATCAAATGGCATGTCCATGAGTGTATTTTGGACGTCTGGCGAGAAGTTGGCAGATCTCAGCCAAGCATGGCGACGAATCGCCACCGTCGTGGACATAGCCCGTCCCAGCGAGTCGGTCGTGTCCAGACCACAACGGATCGAGTACCGCGCCGCATCCCGGCCTTCAACCAAGGCCCGGGTGAGCTTGTCCCGCACTTCCTGGGGGCATTGCGGCAAGCACTCCTCGACCGTATCCCACAGGGAGTGGGTGTAGCGGCCCAAGAGGCACGCGGTATTACAAGACCGCAGTCCAGCGCTCAAAGAGGAAAAGACCTTTTTACCAAATTGGTCATACCGCTTTGATTCCCGATCGGGCGGAGCCGACGGGAACGCGGACTGTGAAGTGGAGGCCTGGATCACCAGACTCTCCGGGGAGGGATGGGTGGATAGGAAGGCAGGGTCGTCCGAGCACGGACGGTGACGCCTGGCAACGTTCCGGTCAACCGGTGCACCGGAAGCGGGCCTGGACCAGGTGCCCAAAAGGACATCCGTCAGGGCCTCATTAAACGGCAGCAGAGGCTCCTGGGGGCATGACTGCGGTTTAAACACTTCGGTCAGAATGTTCGGCTTGACCTTCGCGACAGGGAGCTCAAGGCTCAAGGCCTTGGCAGCCCTCATCAGGACCACCGAATAGGCAGCACCTGCCTCAGACGCCACAGGGGCCGGGGAGACAAACCCAGGGTTGGGCGACTCGTCCAGACCACTGGCATCACCCAGATCACCTACCCAGTCCACATCATACTGGCAGGCACGGGATAAAGGGTCCTCAGACCCCTCCCAACCCTCTCCATACTCGTCCTCATCGCCGTATTCTGGATCGACGATATAGACCTCGGGGTCAATGGGCCCCATCGGCGCCGGATCCGGCGTCGGACGAAGCCGGTCCGACTCCGCGTCAGGAGTCAGAGGGGGAATGGGGGTGGCGCCGCGTGGCGTCGGCGCCGGGGACCCGACGCCGGCCGGAACCGACGGCGGAGTCGCCGCACCGCGCGGAGGCGGTACCACGGGTTGGCCCAAAGGAACCGACGCCGGAGAGGCCGGTAGACCAGCCGGCGACGAACCTGAGGGGCCCAGCGGCGCCGGGGCCGGAGCCACCGGCGGCGTCGAGGCAGGAGCACCCGAACCGCTCGGGCCCCCAGACGGGACCGACGGGCCCGCAGGCGCCGTAGGCCCCGCCGGAGGAGACCTCTCCCTCATAGCTATGAGGAAGGCCTCGATCTCCTCACGCGACGCGCCTTCCCCAGGGACCGACGGGTATGGGGGAGACAGCGTCGGCGACCCACGCGGGCCCGCGTGGGTGGGGCCACCCGAGCCCCCGGCCGCATCACGCGGGCGTCGGGGGTACGATGACGACGCCCCGACTTCTTACGCTTACCTGACGAACCGGAGGAATGGTGGCGACTCCCGGAGCGCTCATGGCGGCTCCACGATCGTTCCTTCGACCGCTCCCTCGACCTCCGACCGGACCGGGACCGCTCTCGACGCGGGGCCGACACACGGAGCTCGAGAAGCTTGCGGGACCGCTCCCGCCTAGCTTTACCAGTCAAGGCCCGACAGTCGACGCAGGACTCCACGTCGTGGTCCACGCCCAGACACCGGAGGCAGAGTCGATGGTGGTCGGTGACCGACATCAGGCGGTCGCACTCGTCGCAACCCTTGAAACCGGGCATCCTACCGGCACCGTAGAAGATTAAGTAGTTAACAATAAACTTGGTCAAAAGACCGGAGTACTGCTCTTCGGATCTGCGCTAACTGGCGCGGAAAAAAGAAGAACTGACGTCAGCGCGCGGAGGCGGCGTCTATATACTCCAGCGACGTCATCACGGCGCACGACGCCGACGACGCGGAGCCGCAGGGGACGCCTGCAGACGACGCCTACCGACGCGCAGGGGTACTGCTACGCAAAAGTTTCCGGATCCAGACTGACGCCTGGGGATATTCTAAGGTAAGGAATCTAATACTAACCTGTTTCTTTCAGATACCTTATTTTCAAAAGCCCAAAATATATTCATGTGTTATTCCTTAGTGACATGTTGAATTAAAAACTGTATTTTCTCCCGCTGTTACCATATCTTTTCAAGAGATCTTTGGAATTAGCTATGTCCCATTGCGGAGCTGCTGATCTCTCAATCTTTCTTTTAACTCCCTCCAGACTCTTTCTATCTTTATTTGGGAGAGGGCCTTGGGTCACATGCTGGATATATAATTCTAGCCGTCGACACAATGTAAGACTCTGATTCCACATGAGATTTTACATAATGTGGATCCTGGGATGAAAATTTATAATTCTTGCTGCCACTGCACAGTAGGTAGCCAGCATTTTTAAAAGCGCTTTGCCTTGCTGTATTAGTGTAGGTAGCACAGGAAGATATTGACTCTGCTTCTACAAGGGATACAGTGGTGTTATTATAAAACATGACTATGCCAGCTCTTCCTCCATCAGTACACTTTAAGTATCTTCTGCCCTTTTAATGATTGTGTGCTGTAAAAATGACAAGCTAGAGATGAAGTTTTAGTAGGGTTCAACTGAATGTGTTCCTAAGGATAGTCCATACTTATGTTCTAACACATGGGTTCCTCTTCAATGAGCGCATTTTACACATGTACCCTCCGCAATCTTTTGAACCACTGCTTCATCATCGATATTTGCAATTCCCCTTTCATCATGAACATTAAACTATCTTTCTGAGGGTTGCGTCATATATATTTACTCAACGGCAGTCTCAGAATCTCCTCTACCTCTGATTCTGATTAATGTTGCCCATGAGCCACTTCTGATGCTGTAACATCTGAATTACTCTCAAATGCCCATTTCCTCCGTATGTGGCACTTTTTTTTCTTTCAAATTATCTTATTCACCAGTTCTGCCCAGTAAGGATATTGTTTCATCCTTGGACAGAAACTGTGAACATGGGTGGCAGTCCTTCAACTTATGGTTTTCTGCAAGACAAAACAAGAATATTGGATGTTTATAGTATAATGCAAACTCCCAGTGGCGATTTAGGCAGAATATAGAATATGTGGACATGATCTTCAAAATGGCATTGAGGAGACTCAAATTTGGGCACTTTCACCATATTCTTTTTCTGACCAGTTTGAAAACTGTTTCTCAGCCATCCTAGTCACAGATGTTCAACTCCCTTCAACCTTGTCTCCGTTGATCCTAGACTCTTCTAGCTAAACTGCATCCTCTTTCTCACTGGAAGAATATCTCCAAATCCATCAATGGGAAAACACGATCTAAAATGGAGGCTAATTTTGCGGCACTGTGTAGTGAAGGTCAACAGCAAAGTCAGTCATTCTGGCTCCACTTATAGCTAACGTCCATAGAGATGAAAGATACAGAGGAGAAGCTGAAGATAAAAGGTTACTGAAAGATATGCTAGTTCCTAAAAACTAAGCTGTGTGGTGAAATTGCATACATAATCATAGAAAATCTTCCTGAGCTTTACAGAAATATACAACCATTGTCAGAATCCTAGGCCTTATCATTCAATCTTGGTCACTCACATTTTCTTACACCATAACTGAATAACACTTTCTCTGACGCAGTACCACTGCAAAAAAGGATGCATTTTATTACCACAGTCATAATTATGCATGCACTGGAAACATCTTTCCTTCTATGGTGCAGCTTAGAACTTTGGGAAGGAAAAGAGGATCCCTCACCTCTAGAAAGCACCAATCCACTTTTACAATGACATTCACTTAACAGAAAATGCCAGTGAGGCAACTACAAAACTTCCCAGATATGGGCATCACCCTCTACTAGTACATTTAAATGTTGCATTTGTACTTATGTACCACTTTATTCCATAAAGTACCACAGCTACTTTTGTTCGTTTCAAAATAATGCGCTCTCCAAGGTAAACCATTTTGAAGGGAAGCTAATGATATTAATTTAAACTGTCTTTACATATAAGTGCCATTTTTTGTCTCACCCCAGTAGGTATCCCAATATTTAACATCCAATATTTAGCGACAGAACATTGATCATGCCAAACAAGAAATTAACTGCTATACTCCTGTGTCAAATATTAAATTTGCTTTTTTAGCGCAGATATGACCCTGACTGAAACAAAAAGAGAATTTGAATATGTAAAACACTTTAATGTCAATTGAGAATGGGCAGAACATTTGTAAAGCATAGTGTGGATCAGAACATCTATCAATGCAAAGTAATACTGGTAAATTTTGTCAGTGATGTCCATATAGTCAGGGCATATGTTATAAGGATTTGCAAACTTGCAGGTAGCTAGTAAGTTGTTCTTTAGGTTTGCCTTAAACTCTTTTAGGGAGTCAGCACGTTTACACTGGTTGGAGGGTGTCCCAATTTTTAAGTGCTGCCTCGAAATATGCAAATCATGATCAACCCTTTTTTTTATACTGGCAGACAGTTTATTTTTCTTCTTCTGCACCCTCCGATGCAGAGCATTTAGAACGAATTGTAGGTGACCTGCTACTAAAGCCTAATTTTGAACGCTATTATGATGTTCAAGATTTCATTACATAGAAGAGGGAGGTGGAGGGTAATGAGGAATCTGCAGTTAAAATGTCTACCAGAAAGAGCTATAGTGAAGGTAAATAACTTATTCTTCAAACGGATATGCAGAATTCTCACTTTAAGAATATATACCACAGCATTACCATCGCAAAGGTAGAGTTTCTGTGGAGTGGGCTCACATCACTAAGTACTTCAGAATCGAGAGGACCACACTATCAATTCAGTAGTATCAACGCCCACATAGCAGCATGGCAAATGTCCACAAAGGCACAACCTTGCCTGTACCATCTTAGCAGCATTGGCCATTGTGGAAGGAGCCTGTAGACCTTCAGGGGGCAGTTTCTTGTCTCTCACATAGTAGATTTGAATGCAGAGGACTATCATCTTGGCAGGGTTCTTTTCGACACTGCCTTACCTTTCTTCACTCCAAGAATCCTTCAAAGAGCTGATCATCCACAATATGTATTTTGTGTGTTCAATAAGACAACATAAAAGCTCAATTGCCCTTTTAGGGTCAAGCCAATTGAGTATCTTCTGCTCTTTCAAAGGATAAACGAAACACGAAAGTCAGACCTTTGATAAAAAGCGTTACAACAGGTGATTTGAACAAAGATGTGTGATCAGGTAGACCCAAAGTTCTAAAGGGTTTAAAGATAACTTCACTGTGCCCATTTCAAGGTCTTGCCTGTCCAATGATAAGACAAGCAACACATCCGAAAGTTTGGACTGCAGTGGGTCCATATGATGAGCGCCACACGCCAGTCAACATACTTCTGCAGGTACCCAGTGCAGATATACTGGTCAAAGAGCATCAGGCTGCAAGGATGATACACTGTAACAGCCAGCAGACCACATGCTTTCAAATGTTGCTGCTCAATCTCCATTGAGCAGGGGCCTCTTTTGTTGCGAAGAGAAGAGGTCCATCCAGATTAAAGGACAAATGATCATGATCAGAAGCTCTGGGTAGCATCCTCGTCTGGTCCGGCCTGGGCCTACTGAGAACTTTAGCTTGGCCCTTTCCTGAGATTTCCATCAGAACTCGAGACAAGAGACAGTGGGGAAAAGCATAGACCTGTACTCCATCACAGCCGGAATGCTTCTCCAAGCAAAGTCCCTGTAGGAAACTCCACTGTGGAGTACTTTTAATACTATGCATTCGAGAGGGTCGCAAACCCATCTGACCACAGCATGCCGCATCCCGCATAGATGCCCCTTGTCACCTTGGGGTGGAGATGCCAATTGTGACCAGCCAGCAAACATCTGCTCAGCTTTTCTGCTCTGTCATTCAAAGACTCTGCTACCAGAAAGATGTTCTGAGAGTCCAGCCGCTTGCAAAGGCTTAAAGCCTCCAGGCACAGCTCGTGGAATCCCATTCCCCCTGCTGGCTGCACTACCACATACAGTCATGTTGTACATAAGGATCTGCACCCGTCTCCCATTGATGAATGGCAGGAAGGCCTTTCTGGGCCAGACAGATCACTTGAGCTTCAAAAGGCTGATGTGGACCTGTCTCTCAATCAGAAATCAGAGGCCTGCATCTCCCACAGGAGACCTCTCCGCCCAACAGTGATACATCTGTCACAACTGTGAAGTCTAATCAGGAAAGGAAAATTGGCCTGCAGAAGTCAGTTTGGCATCTAACTGCCACCCCACAACATCCATAGCGGTTTCCTGTGATCTGGATTTGGAGGGTTAGTCCTGATGCTGGGACCACTAAAATCTGAGGCTCCACCACAAGGCCTGCATTTGCCATCTGGTATTCGGAATGAGTAGTATGCACAAGGCTAGGAGTCAAAGAAGCCTCAGAGCTACCCTTGCGGAGATCCAGGACTGAGTCAAAACCATCAGGATAATATCCAGAATGTTTCAAACTCGCTGCAGCAGTGGCAAAGCCTTAAACGCCACTGTGCCTATAACAACCCGAATAAAAGGAATCTTTTGTGTGGGGGCACACACAAGACTTTTAAGGATTCAAAACCCCCAAAAGATAATAGGAGTTACCCTGTCGTCCGGAGATGGTCCACAACACAAAGTGAGACGGCATACAGCAGTCAGTCATTGAGGTTCGGGAACACAAGGATCACTGACCCTCAAAGGAAGGCAGTGACCAGTGCCATCACCTTCGTGAACCCAAGGGCCGAGGTGAGCTTGTAAGGGAAAAGGGCAAACCGAAAGTATGCTAATCCAACCATGACCTACAGATAACGCATGTAGTATTGCAGGCCCTGCAAGTCCAGGGACACTAGGAAAGCCTCTATTTGACATGCTCACCACCACTTTTTGCCTGGTAATTGATGCAATGTTGACAGATGTGCACTGGGTTCCTGTTATCCAGGTCCCCATTGCCAGATTTCTATCCCTAAAACAGTACAATTTTATGTCAAGCCTCAGAGGCTAACATTATGCAAATCTACTTTTATTTCCCACTCACAGCAGCAACAATAGAAAGAATTTAAACTTTTAAAACATGCCAGTCAAGTATATAGTACAGTACCATGCAGCCATCTTCCTTCTTTTGATGCTGATGTTCACAAGTTAAGTACACTCAGTTTTATCGCTTTATGAATGTGCTAGATTTCGCTGTTTCGATGTGGTTTAGGGAAGCCTTCCTTGTGAGGGCATATTTAGAGACTTATAACGGCTTGGGTTGCTACCATGTGTTTTATTTTAATTGACTTTAATGATTCTCTGCTTATTTTAAGATCAGTTTCATAGCGTGATGCCTTGTTTTCTCTTATAACTCTTTATATACATCTTTTGGTATTAGTTACGTCACCTTACCCATGTCCTTTCTAGGAGAGGCAACTGCTTGGGTATTTTGAGTGATGCAAGCGGAGTGAGCTGCGCTTGTGTCTTATTTATTATTTATTTAAAACATTTATAAAGCGCAACTATCACCTTGCAGGTATCCTGGCGCTGAGACTACTCTTTAAGAAGGATGCACTGGGAGACAACAGTTGAGTAATTGGTGGTTAACATTTTGGATACAGCCAGGTTTTGACCCGTTTCCTAAAAGGGAGAAGTTCGGTTATTTGACGGACATCCAAAGGCAGGCTGTTCCTGAGTTTTGATGCAGTAACCCTGAAAGATCTTCCTCCTGTCCTAACTTTTTTAACTCTTGGTACTTTAACAAGACAGGCTGTTGTGGATCTGAGGACTCTGGTTGGAATGTACCATTCAAACATAGATTGCAGAGGAGCGGGCCCAACTCCGTGTAGAGCTTTAAAAACAAGGCAGAGAGATTTAAAAGCAACTCGCTGTTTCATAGGGAGCCAGTGAAGCTCTGCCATTGCCGCAGTGGCCGAGGATCTCCTAGGCCATCCCAGGGCCAGTTTAGCAGAAGCTGATTGAACTCTTTGGAGTCTGTCTAACAGCGCAGACAGAGCCTCGAGCAGCAGCGCATTGCAATAGTCAAGGCGACTAAGAATAGTGCACCTGGCTATTAAGGCCCGGGCCTGCAAGGGAAGGAGTGGAAAGATCTTGCGGAGTGACCGAATAAGGGCAGTGCAGGTGAGCACTGTTTTCGCAACCTGGGCTTCCATGGTGAGCTTATTGTCTATCATAACACCCATATTGCGGACGGTGGTGACCGGCTGTGGTTTTTCCAGAGTTTCAAGGGGCCAAAACTCAGCTGGGAACGGGCGGGGGATCCGACTTCCGGCACAGAACAGAACCTCGGTTTTGGCGGCGTTGAACTGTAAGGAATTCTTGTGTAGCCAGCAAGCCGTGTCTCGCAGACAGTCATGAAACGACTCCAAAGGAATCGATTCCTCACCCTCCCAGGAGAGAATGAGCTGAGTGTCATCAGCATAGTTAATTGCTCTTAGCCTGTGGGATTTTATTAACGTAATCAGAGGTTTTAAATACACGTTAAATAAAATCGGGCTTATGGACGAGCCTTGAGGCACCCCGTGGGTCACCGGGGAGAAGGCCGATTGATACGGGGGGAGGGACACGGCCTGCTTCCTATCCCGCAGGAAGGAGTTAAACCAATGCAGGGCAGTGCCACCCACCCCGGCCTCTTTTAGTCTCTCCAGCAGAATCACATGGTTGACCGTATCGAATGAGGCAGACAGGTCCAGTAAGATCAGGGCTGCTGCCTGGCGCCTGTCTGCACGCATACGAAGGTCCTCCATGGCAGTGAGTAGAGCTGTTTCAGTGCCATGGGCTGGACGAAAGCCAAATTGTATTTCGTCCAGGAAATGATTCTGCTCCAGGTGTTTGGAGAGGCACAAACTCACCCAGCGCTCGGCAATTTTTGCCGGGAAAGGTAGCAGGGAGATTGGTCGATAATTCTGTATACACTCAGGATTCAGGGAGGGTTTCTTCAACAGTGGCCTAATGAGAGCCTGCTTCCAAAGGGCAGGAACTAGGCCACTGCTCAAGGATTGATTGCAAATCCTACAGAGAGTGGGGAAGAGTTCCTCTCCGGATACCTTCCAGTTTTTAGGGGGGATGGGGTCGAGAGGAGAGCCAGAGGAAATCCCATGAGCCAGTCTGTTAAATTCCACCTCAGTAATGGGGGGGAATTCCCACAGGGGATCCATGGGCTGGCACCCTTGGCTCGCTGCTCCATGGTCGATGATGGCAATGTCAGGGCCGATGGGGTCGACCTGAGTGGGGGAGATGCTTAAGTTTCGAATGATGGTCTCAATTTTGTCATTGAAAAACAGCGCCAGATTGTTGCACAGGTGTTGTATGGGAGGGATAGCTTTTTTTGCGCAATCAGGGTGGATAAGGCTGTTCAAAATCTGGAAGATACTCTTGGAGCTGTTGGCGGCTGTACAGATTGTGGAACAATAGTAAGCAGCTTTGGATTTCATAATCGCATTTTTATATTCAAAAAGTTTAATTTTCCAGATTTGCTTGTTGGCATCAAGGTAGCCCAGTCTCCATTTTCTTTCCGCCTGCTTACAAGCCGATTTAAGAACCTTTAGAGAGTCGTCGAACCAAGGAGCTGATGCTCTACCCTTGTGCTTACATGTTTTTAATGGAGCTAGGGAGTCAATAGTTGTCGAAATCTTGAGACAGAGAGCCTCATAATTATCCTCAGCCGGGAGGTGTGGAGAGAAGCTATCCTCCACTTGAAACATAGCACCAGTAGTTCTCCGCCTTTCCAGAGCTTTCCAATCTCTATATGTGACTTCGGAGGGGATACTGTGTGCCAGTGTTTTTGCTCCCTTACAGTTAATGTAGAAATAAGGAGAGAGTGGTCAGTCCAGGCCATGGGCAAGATGTCATTCAAGTGTACTAGCTGAGGGGTGGAGAGAATAAGATCAAGTCGATGCCCTGCTCTGTGAGTGGGTTCCCGGACTAGCTCTTTCAACCCCACGCTCTCACAGGAGAGTAAAAGGTTGTGCAGTCCAGTATCTAAAGAACCGTTAGGCCATAGATTGAAATCCCCTAAAATAATTAACTTATTGTGGGAAATCGCCATGTTGGACAGAGATGTAAGTAGCGATTGTTGATGCTGGGCACTGAAAACCCCCGGTGGACGATAGCCGATGATTGCCGTAAAGGTAACTCCTGTGTTAATTGAAAGTCCAAGGAGCTCAGTCCCAACAACCGGGTCCATATCTAGGATGTTAACGTGCCAGGAGGCTGTATAGATGATTCCCACCCCACCCCCCGACCTTTGGGTCTGGGTAGATGCAGGATTTTATAGTCCTGCGGGCAAGCCCAGTCAAGTTCAATTTCACAGTTAGAGTAGGTCCATGTCTCGGTACAAAAAAGAACATCCAACTGATGGGTTTCTACTAATAGTTGGATTTCAGCGGCATGCTTTGGCAGTGATCTTACATTGAGGAGTCCGCCCGATAGCAGACCACTGGTCACAAAGTCGCTCAAAGGGAGGGCGGTGTCGGCAAAAGAGAAGTGTCCTTCACACGCATGCTCCCTCAGATTGAGCAGGGTCTCCGGAGAGTAAAGTGGAGGAGAGGCCCCATGGTTGACGATGAATCGGGCAGAGTGGCTCGCGCTCACCGCGGCCTGGTCGCGGACGGGCGCAGACGGGCACGCCTTTGGCGGCTGCCGGCGCGCCCGCTGCGCTTCCGAGTAGTGAACATTCTTATTGGCAGAGGCAGGGGGTGTGGCTTGTGTGGGGGGCGTGGCCTATCGTCTCGAGGGCGATGGCGTCGCTGTGGTGACCCTCCCTGCAACAGCGCTGGGACCGCTGCGCAGGTAACCCCAAGTCAAGAGCAGCAATCAAAGTAACAACAGGTAGGCACACAAGTTTTAAAATCAACAATAGTGCAAATAGGCAGTTTTAAAATTACCCAAATGAAAACTCCCAGCTTTCCGCCTCAGGAGAGCTGTCTTCATGCGTCTCCCATTCATGAATAGGCAGGCTTCAGGACATGCACCAGCTTTTCCCCTCCACAGCCGCGCACCCGTGTGTGGCCCAGGAGGAATTCTCCAAGTTCCTCCGTGCGGGCTGCACATTTTATGCGACAAGCAAGACCTCCTTCACTCCCAGCGTGCGGTGTGCTTGTCAGTAGGCGCATGCACCATTCTTCTTTGGTCTGGAGCACTTACTCACTTCGGTACGTCGCTCCTTCTTTTGCGTCACACTGACCTCAGTAACTTTGCTTTCTGTTTAGGAAGAATGAAAGGAATGGACATTGGCGGCTGACTACGCACTGCATGTCCGAGTCCGAGCCGACCTCCATTTTCGCTGTTTGGGAAAAGTGTTACTTACCTTAATAAGAGTGGTCCTATTATACTTTGGACAAACTTAATAGCGGTCGCAAAGACCGTTGGCAGTTGTAGGACTCATTTACAAAAATCGCTCATCATGCAAGGCTGTCCCTCATTGACCTGTTGTGGTTTCCTTATTTAGGCAGTGACTTCCTTATTTAGGCAATCTTACACTTCGTGTTTGATCAGCTGCAGGTTAACCCTAGTATCTCTATTATATTTGACACCTCAGTGTTTCAAAATGTCTGAGGAACAGTTAGTGAATGGAACTGAAATAAAGTTAGCGGAGATGGTAAATAGGGCAATAGGAAATTTGATGGGGTCTCTGGGAGAAACCATCCATAGGAAGCTACAGATCTTTACTTGGAAAGCGAAGGGTTTGGAAACCTTTGATCAGCCCCAATGCTCAGTGGCGTCACTAGGGTTGGTGTCACTCAGTGCAGGTAAAGGTGTCACCCCCTGTAATAATTTAAAAAACGTACCTTACCGCCTGGCCCTGCTCCGCGCCACTTCAACACTCCTGACCGGGCTGCCGCGTTTTTTTTCCAACAGGAAGGGAAGTAGGCTTCAAGCAGCCTCCCTCCCTCCCCTGCTCCAATCACAACGCTGCAATGACAGCGTTATGATTGGCTAGAGCAGGGATACTTCTACCTGCCCATAGGAGACCGGGGGTTGCTGCATGACATGAAGCAACCCTCGGTCTCAGCCCCAAAAAAACGGAACATGCGTGCGCCCCAGGGTCTGCCTGCAGGCTGTCAGTCAACTCTAGACTGCTGCCGCAGTGCCACCCACCCATCCCCTGTGTCGTACGGGCTTGCAGCGTTGGCTCACTAACCACGATCATCTGGGGTGACACCAATCACCTGGTGCGTGATTGGTGTCACCCCAGGTGATGGTGTCACCCGGTGCGGTCCGCACCCCCCGCACCCTCCTAGTGACGCCACGGTCAATGCTCTGGATGGGTGGATAAAACCCAGAGGAAAAGAGCTGCAGGTGACAATTCACCTAAACAGAGGAAGAAGTTAAAAGTAACAAAGGAGGATTTGATACCGGAGAGAGACGGAGATGGATTCAGTGTTACGGACACTGCGGATGGGCAAGGAAAAGGCCCAATTGTCCCTATATCTATTGATAGTGACAATGAGCTTTACGAACCAGAGATTGACCTTTCTTGCTCATCTGAATTTGATTCGGACCACAAAGACATCAAGGTCAGGATTAAAGGGACATCAAGATGGGCATTGTTGACCCACTGGGTGTGGATATGTTCGATCCCTTCTGATTAAACACCCCTTGTCACCTGAATGGTCACCTTCACAGCATGTTGCTGAGAACATTACTTATTGGTTGAGAACAGAGATCCCCAAAGAGGTGAAATCTCACCATAGATCAGAGTGCCCTTGCCCCTCCATCCCTGACAAAATCACACTGACCCCCGGAATTGGACTCCAAGGTGGTAGCCTTTATTTATAAAGGGGGCAAGGATCCCAGAAAAGGGCGTTTAAATGGTACTTACCCAAGAGAACACTGCGATCTTCCGAAGCAAAACTTGTAAATGTCCCATGGGTCAACTGGGGTGGCAGAAGTTTTACCGTCAATGCAGCTACATCTTGGAATGCTCTTCCTCTGGATCTTAGAATTATGACCAATCTGCTGCCATTTAGGAAAGAACTAAAAACATGGCTTTTCTCTAATTGATCCCTTGTACCACTCTCTCCTGTCCTTGCCCCAGCAGTTTCTTCACATAGCCCAAGGATACCTCTGGGTATCTGTTTGCGCTCTGCTCTATAAGTACTCATAACATTAACATTAACACCCCATGGTATTGAGCAGCCCAATTCATTAGCTCTATGTACCCTATGTTGTCATCAGGTGGTGAGGGTTTAGAAGGGTATAGATCTGGATTGTTGTCTGAGATCGGATCTGTATTATAGTACTCCCAGGGGTCATTTGTGTCCTGTGGCCTATCTTTATCCCCTTCTTCTTATCAGAAGATTGAGGTTGTGGGGAATTTGTGGGTGTAATGAGAACATTTGGGTTAATGGGTGAAGGAGGTGTAATGGGAGGAGAAGGGTTAGTACCCACACTCTTAAATGTAAAAGGAATGTGGTAGTCCTCCTGTGAGCCCATTTTTCTTTTCTCGGGCAGTTTCACATGAACATGTGAAGTATCTGGATGGATAACCAGTTTTGTTTCAGATCCATGTTTGCGTCGAAACAAGGCTCTTTAGATGAACAGTCGTTTTCCCTTTGGGCGCCGTGCTTTCGGCTCTGAAAATGTACTCTTCGGTAGCGAAGGAATGGCCACAGCGACGTGCTTCGATTTCGATGCCAAAGGTATCGGTTCGGCATCGACCTGATGCCGACTCGATCCGGAAGGCTTTAATTTTCTTTCTTCGATGAATGTTGGGGCAGGGGGTGTCTGTACTCACGGTACACTGATCCGGTGTCACTTGCTCTTTTCTTTAATGTCTGAGTCAGCTTCGGACACGGAGATGTGCTCCCCCTCTTCTACGGCTCTTATCTTATCTTATCTTAGGTGCAATTTGTAAAGCGCACTGACACCGAAGCTTCCTGGCGCTGACAGACAGAGCAAGTGAGGGGGGAGCACAGGTGGCAAAATTCTAGCTGGGGTGGGGAAGAGATGAGTTTTTAGCAATTTTCTGAAGTTCAGGAGGGAAGGGGAGGATTTGATTGAGAGAGGAAGAAGGTTCCAAAGCGCAGGGGCTAGGCAAGAGAAGCGGCGGCCGCTGAATTTCTTAGTTTTGCTTTTAGGGGTGACTAGCAGATCGAGGTGAGCTGATCGCAGGTTGCGTGTTGGGCAGTGAGGACGGATAAGAGATTTAAGAAATGTGGGACCAGAGCAGTGAAGGGCTTTAAAGATGAGACATGCCACCTTGAAGGCGGCCCTTTAGTCAATAGGAAGCAAATGTCCCATTTCAGAAGAGACTGAATCAGAGGCCGAAGATATAAATTAAAAAGGAGCGGGGAAAGGGAGGAGCCTTGGGGGACTCCGCAGGATGTGGTATTTTTTTTGGCAGTGTAAGGACCCGGACGGACCGCCTGTGTTCTTCCCGTAAGGAAGGACTTGACCCACTCAAGGGCAACGCCCTGGATGCCTGCTTGCCCGACACGGTGGAGAAGGATGTTATGATCCACTGTGTCGAACGCGGCAGACAGATCGAGTAGGACGAGGGCCTGAGGGATCCCCGCGTCCGCGTTGCTCCTGAGTGTGTCAAGGACTGCCAGGATGACAGCCTCTGTGGAGTGGGCGGGTCTGAAGCCGGCCTGATTCGGCTCAAGGTAGCAGGAGGATTCTATGAAATTTGACAGGCACTGGGTGACATGGGCCTCCATTTGTTTGGAAAAGTAAGGGAGGAGGGAAATGGGGCGGTAATTCGACGGCTCCGCAGTGTCAGCACCAGGTTTTTTTAAAAGGGGTACTAGGATAGCCTCCTTAAAGGAGGTAGGAAAAAAGCCGCTGCTGAGAGATCTGTTAAGTAAGTGTAGAATACGATTTGGCAAGTTAAGACATATGCTCCGCAGGACAGACTGAGGACAGCAGTCGTTCGGGGAGCCCGATTTTACGCGGATGGCTAGTTCCGCTAGGGAGGTAGGATCTAGAGCAGGAAAGGTGGTAAAAGTCAAAGAGTTGTTATAGGAATTATCCGGTGGGGGTGACTGGGGAAGGGGAAGGATGGATTTTTTGATTTTTATGGTCTTTTCTAAAAGAAGGAATTCAGGGTGTCACAGGCCTCCTGGGTAGGGGTCTGGGCTGGGAGGGTTCTGTCGTCTGTAGTTAGCTCGTTCAAGACTCTGAACACCTCCTTTGATTTGTCGGCTGCCGAGGAGATCCTGTTGGAGAAGTGTTCCATTTTGGATGAACGGATAGCTGCTTTGAAGTCTTTACGTGCAGCAAGGTAGGACTGTCTGGCTGAGTCAGAATAGTCATGTCTCCAGGTGCGTTCTAACTGGCACACACACACACACACATACACACACACACACACACACACACACACGTACACACATACACACACACACACACACACACACACACACATATACATATACATATATACACACACACACACATATATATATATATATACATACACACCCACCTGGGTAGAATAATTGCGTGTTATTTGAATTTTCTTCCAGATTAAGAGGGGCATGGATACTATTATCTGGTGTAACATTTGTGGAGCATTCGCCTTTGGAGTTTAGTTCAACATTTGGATTCATCTTGTTATCAGAGCTGGAAGAAGGAAGATGGCTGCATGATCCTGTAATGTATACATGACTGGAATGTTTTAACATTTTTAAATTCTTTCTGTTGTTGCTGCTACTGTTAACGGGCAATAAAATGAGATTTGCAGAATTTTAGCCTCCAGGTCTTTAATAAAATCCAGATTTTCTGCCCACCAGGCAGCTAAAAAGCTACATTGTTCCCCCAATCCGCAATGCTTTTAGCACCCCCTGTAAGTCCCTAGTAAATGGTACACCTGGTACCTAGGGCATGGGGTCTACAGAGGGTTCCTAGGGGCTGCAGCATGTATTGCGCTACCCTAAGGGTCTCCTCAGTACACTCATGGAAATTGCCATTGTAGACTGCATGACATGTTACATGACCTGACCAGCACCTCTGCACCCGGATACCCCAGGGAAGGTAACGAGTAACTGCTGGTGGTACTTTGGACCTTGGCCCCTTACCACACCAAGTCCCAAAGGAGACCCCCAGAAACCGACCGTAAATAACTATATACAACATATGCCTTTTTCCTCATAGGAAAGCATTGCTGCGTAAAGACGCATTTAAGTGAACATTTTACTTACCTGTGAAAATCAATATTTAAAAAAATGCTTACTTGATAAAATTAGTGTCAGAATTTATATAAAAATACAATTTATTTTTCTAAATTGGTCTTGGATTTATTCTTGTGTGTCTCTCATTTATTGCCTCTGTGAGTACAACAAATCCTCAGCGCTACCCTCTGATAAGCCTAAACTGCTCACCCACTCTACCACAAAAGAGAGCATTTAGTGTTATCATTTTTGCCTCTGTAAACCAGTGAGGGTTGCCTGGACACTTCACACAGTGTACCTCGTTTTGGTCCACTATAACATCAAATGTCTAGAGCAGAATACATTTGGGAAAGGGTTATTATCTTGAATTTGCCCTTCAGTAGAAAGACAGTCAGTGGACGAAAGTATAGGACTATGTCCCCAATTCTTCTTCATTATGAGGAAGTAGGGCGACTGGCACCCTGTGTACATTCTCCGAAGCAGGCTTTTACTCAATGGCACCTTGGCAGAAAAAGGTTGACTTCTTGCAGTAGGATTGCGGAATGATGCAAGAAGCGCTCTGATGGGAGGAATAATGTGGCAGGGAAGAAATGGTAGGATGTAGCCCTTTGGAATGATTTGTAAACCTCGTCTGTCTGACGTGATGGATCTTCAGCCGAGGAGGAAATGCCATATGGTGCTGAATACCAGCCGAGTGATCGACCGTGAAAGTAAGTTAAGAGCAGCTTGCAGGCAGTGCAGCAGGGTAGTGAGAGGCAGAGGAGAAATCAACCTGCCCTAAAAATCCTGCTGGCCATGCACCATAATGCATGCATGAACCTGCCCAGAAGGCATAGTGTTCAAGAATTGTATGGCTAAACTAATGGTTTCCAAAGGAATCTATAAGTTTCAACTCTCTATCCGGAGAGTTGGTTGTTAAGGCATTAGGAGTGACTACCACCACACTTTCAGGAATAGGATGCCTTGTCTAATAAAAAGCTAAATCGGTAAAGGCAATAGGCTCAACAGAAAATGTACCTGAGGGATGAAACTCAGTAAATTTGTCTTTGTTTCATCACTATGCGACTAAGTCTAGCACCTCCTTTGCTATTCGCCTTACTATGGCAATAAGGGCACTTTCTTCCATTGATGTTCAAGGAGCACAGTCTCTTATTTTATGGACACTTATCCAGCTTGCATTTTATAAATCCGGGTAGAGTCCATGTTTAGTATAGTGAGGAGGAATCAGGTTGTCTACCTCCTCTTCATCATCAGTGTCAGGGGGACATTTTGCATATTCTAAAAACGCATGCAGTCCAAATAAGGTCTCTAGTGTCTCAATAGTACTGGTTCGAGACAAAGATCACAGATGAATAGATGAATATCTGGTTGCAACCTGACTAGTTGCGCTTTTGTAATCTTGTAGTGCGATACAGGCCTGGAGTGGGCAGACATCGGTTTGGGATTAGTTACTGTCATCGGAATTTGGTCGCGGCCCGGCACTAACAGTTGACACAGAAGGGAATGGCAAGAGTCTGAGGCAGAGTGAAAACATAAGCTGGTGTTTGTACAAGCCCAGGAAAGGGTGCCAGGGGGTCAACTGGTGCAGAGGGAGGGTCCTCCAGCAGGAGTCCAACAAGAAAACTGCACTGTTCTATGGGGTTTAAAGAAGAAATAGGACTTCTCGTTGGACCGATTCCTGCACCGGGACAGTGAACCGCATTTGACTGGAGTGGGAGCGAAATCGTATGTTCTGCCACTTAGAATTTTGTCTCCCACGCCCAAATCACCTTCAGATGCAGAAAGCAGCATATCATTGCACAATTGAGTCCTGTGATGATATGCACAAAGATGCACATTGTGCAGTTCCATGACAAACGTCTGGGCCCTGCATACCCAGTACGGTATTGTATCCAGTTTTCAGGTGAGGCATTGTCTCTGGCACACTGTCTGAAATAATTAGGAATACATTGAACAACTGACACATTTGGGAGCAGAGCTCCGGATTCACATCAAAAGGGGTGGAAAGAAAGGAACTGATGGCAGGACAAAGGGGTGACTCGGCTCGGTCATTTCCAGGGTTACAGAGTCACATGGTGCAACCTATTGGTGCACGAGAGCTACCTATTGGTACATGGGAACATCGCTTAATAAAATGACGCAGATTTAATCTGACTCCTGGAGATATTTTTTCTGTGAGGAATCAGTGATTTTAAGTTTCCCTTAGAAAATCATTTTCACGCAATAGTAAGTGTAGTTTAGCAATACAGTAATTTAAATAGTTTAATTACCAGATATAACGGGGTCCGTTAAAACATATTTTAGTACCAGAATTAGCATACAATTTGATCACAACCCAACACAATCATTAGCTCATCATCATTCACATAATGATCACTCCGATCATGGAGGTAAGAGACTTTTAAACACAACATACGAATAATGCTTCAAAATGAAATTATTTTTTTCTCTGTGGCTGGTTGTACCAAACAAAAAAGATAAGTCCTGTTGTCTGTCAGACAATACTGTTGTGTCATATGAAAGTGAAATGTGAGAAAGATCTATTTATACATTTAAATGAATTCTAAAAAAATTAAAAGGATGTAAATTAGTTTAATCAATTTATTATTTTAATGCACTATGTAACGTACTGCATATTTACTGGTAGGTATTTCAGTATCTTAGTTTTACAAGTAAACAAGCAGAAAGGCAAAAAAATGTTTATATAAGTGCAACTCTTCCACTATCCTTATACTGTTTTAATAATATAGGCACTTACCTTCTCATTTTTTACTAACTGCTTCCGAATTGCAAAGTCCCTTCTTGAGCATAGTGCTTTACAACATGGTCCTAGATTGCTGAGGAGGCCAGCTCTTTGTTCTTTCCGCTGTAGTGCAGCCATGTTCAGGGCCCCCAACTCATGTTCAAATAAGCTCTCTGCATCTAATGAATAAACAAATATTTAGAAGGTTGAAAATGAAAATCACGCAAATTATACATTATCCAAACACCCAGCACTGTGCTTCACAGTACATTTTGAGAATAGTTACGTATTTCAAGGGCAACACTTAGGGCCTGATTTATGCTTGGACACTAAGTACTCTGAACATCAAGATGGAAAACAACATTGCGTTAGTGTAGCAAGCTGGCTCTCTACATAGAGTACTGTAGGAAAGTGCCCTTTCTGTATGGTTGCCCCAAACTTTTTTGCCAGATACTTGATGCAATTTGACTGAGTGTGTCCTGGGTCCCTGTCGATCAAGTTCCTAGGCCTGTGTTCTTTCCCTAAACTGTACTATTGTTTCCACAACTGGCACAACTATTGCCTACCTAGAAGTCCCTTGTAAGGGATACGTAGGGTACCAAGGGCATAGTAGCCACGGAAAAGCCTCCGAGGGCTGCAGCATGTATTATGCCACCCTCAGAGACCTCTCACCACAAACATGCACCACTGTCATTACAGCCTGCGTGTTTTGGTGCATCTAAAAGTGAAGAGACGACATGGCACACATTCCTGTGCGCCATGCCGAACCAGCACTGCATGAGGCCTAGGTAGGTCACCAATAAGGTAGGGTGCACTATATCTCCTGCAAGGGCCTATTTGAATGAGCAGACGGGACCCTATAATATCTAAGGCAATTCTTAGATATTAAAAGTGTTCAGGAAAGCTATTTCCACTGTCAAATCCGGATCCCCTAACGACCCCTGTCCCCCATCTGTTCTGAAATCGATCCCCGGCCTGATAGGCCCCAATTTAGCAAACATCTGTAACTCGATGTTCCGCACAGGCATTTAGCCTTCCATTTGGAAAAAGGCCATCATCAAGCCTCTGCTAAAGAAAAATAATCTACACCCTTCAGAAGCTAAGAACTATAGGCCCATTGCCTGCCTCCCTCTTCCAGCAAAAATCTTCAAAAAAGCCACAAGCACACAGCTGGCCGAGTTCCTTGATGCAAACAATCTAGTGGATGACACACAATTTGGCTTCAGAAAGGACCATGGCACAGAGACAGCCCTCATCAAAGCCTCTCATGAAATCAGGATGGTACTAGACCATGGATTTATCTGCAGCCTTTGACACGGTCGATCATGCCACCTTGATCGACCGTGTCTCAGCCATCGGCATCAGAAACAAGGCCAAAGCCCTCTTGTCCTCCTTCCTATCTAATTGGATTCAGCTAGTAAGTCTCTGTAGTTTCAACACCCCACCATTCACGCTCCCCTGTGGTGTGCCACAAGGATCATCATGGAGTCCGACCTTATTTAACATATATGTGTCATACCTGGCGAGAGTGATCAAATCCCATGGGATGGGCCTAACATCGTACGCCGATGATACGCAATTGGTGCTAGCTATACACAATGATGGAGGGACAGTTGCGGCAAGCTTCCAAGAAGGAATGTTAGCCATCAGTGCTTGGATGGCTAACAATTGCCTCAAATTAAATTCAGACAAAACAGAGGTGATGATCTTTGGTTATCTCTCCCCTGTCTGGTCCCCAATATGGAGGCCAGCCAAGCTGGGCTCACCTCCGTCCCTCGTCACTAAGGTCAGAAGCCTGGGCGTTATGTTTGACGACAAGCTGTCTTTCATACACCATGCTAATACAGTGGTCTACTCATCCTTCTATGTCCTCAGGATGATAAAAAAACTCCCACCGTTCCTTCCCATCAGTGCCGGCAGAACTCTCATCAGTAAAGTGGTAATGTCTAAAGTTGACTATTGTAACAGTCTCTTCATCAGCACCCAGGAAAAGTCCTAAGTAAGCTGCAACTGGTGCAGAATGCAGCCGCCAGGATTCTGTCAGGCACCCCCAAGTTTAAGCCGATATCCAAGGTGGTGCGACAGCTCCATTGGCTGCCCATTAGAAGCAGAACCAAATTTAAGGCATTATGCATTGCATACAAGGCATGCCACAACACAGGACCTGAGTTTCTTAAAGCTCTCAGCACACATACGCCCAGCAGACCATTGCGCTCATCAGGAGCCTACCTGCTCACTGTCCCTCGTACCAAGAAAGTCTCATGGGGCGCTAGCAGATTCACAGTCTCCATGGCCAGACTATGGAACTCGCTCCCCCTTCATATTAAGTCTGGTCCAACCCTGCTAACCTTCAGGAAACAAGTGAAAGGAATATGCTACTTACCAGTATGTATCTCTTCTTGGCATGCAGGGCTGCTGACATTCATATCTGTGCATAGATCGCCGCCTAGTGTTGGGTCCGGATGATTGCACATTGTTGTCCTGGAAGAGTCTTCGAAGTATCACGAGATAGGTGGCTCCTCCCTCGGACTACAGTGCGCATGGGCATCCTCTCCATCCTCAGATTGTTTTTCGCCATTGTGGCAGAGATGGAGTATAGTACAGTAAGAGATGTCCATGCAAAGAGTGAATGCTACAGCTGCGACAGGCACCAGGGAGGTGGGTGGGCGATCTGAATGTCAGCAGCCCTACATGCCAAGAACAGATGCATACTGGTAAGTAGCATATTCCGTTCGAGGCATGTGGGCTGCTGAATTCATATCTGTGCATAGAATGTATAGCAGTATCTCCCCTAGCGGTGGCTGCCTGTGTCAGCTGCAGCAGTCTGAAAAAGAGTTTTGAGAACAGCCTGTCCTGCAGCAGCTTGCTGTTTGGAACGTACATCTACACAATAGTGTTTGGTGAATGTATGTATGGTTGACCATGTGGCTGCTCTACAAATTTCGTGTAAAGGAATATTTCCTAGGAAAGCCATGGATGCCCCTAGTTTGCGTGTAGAATGCACCCTAGGGGGAACTGTTAAGGTGCGTTTTGCCTTTAAATAACATATCTGAATGCACTTAACGATCCATTTGGCTATACCCGACTTTGAAATAGGGTTGCCTTTGTGTTGTGGTGAGAAAGCAACAAACAACTGTTTTGTCTTTCGAAATGCCTTAGTTCTATCTATATAGTATAGCAGAGCTCTTTTTACATCTAGAGTATGCAAGGCCCTTTCAGCTACTGTCTGTGGATTTTGAAAGAACACAGGGAGTTCTATTGTTTGATTGATATGAAAATGGGATACCACTTTTGGCATGAATTTAGGGTTTGTTCTGAGAACTACTCTATTTGCATGTATTTGAATGAATGGCTCTTGAATAGTTAGGGCTTGGAGCTCACTAACTCTTCTAAGTGAAGTTATGGCAATAAGGAAAGCCACCTTCCAAGTAAGAAATTGCAGTTCGCATGATTGTAGTGGTTCAAAAGGTGGTCCAATAAGTCTGGTTAAAACGATGTTTAGATTCCAGGCTGGTGAAGGTGGGTGTTTTGGGGGAATTACTCGTTTGAGTCCCTCCATAAATGCTTTAATTGCTGGCACTCTAAACAGTGAAAGGTGTTGCCTGTTTTGGAGATATGCCGCTAACGCAGCTAAATGTATTCTGATGGATGAGTAGGCTAAATTGCAACGTTGGAGTTGCAAGAGATAGCAAATGATGTTCTGTGTAGAAGCATCTAATGGGTTGATGTCGTTACTGCAGTAAATGACTAAACGTTTCCACTTAGCTGCATAACATGCTCTTGTAGTGGGTCTTCTTGCCTCTGATAATATTCATGCAGTCTGGAGGCACGTTGAGGTATCCAAACTCTAGGATTTCAGGAGCCAGATCGCCAGGTTCAGCTGTTGCGGGTCTGGGTGTTGGATTTCGCCACGGCTCTGAGTTAGAAGACTGGGTGTGAGTCGCAGTCTTTGATGAGGCACCACTGACAGTTCTAGGAACGTTGTGTACCATGGTTGCCTCGCCCATGTGGGAGCAACTAGGATTAGCGTTAGCGAATGTTGGCGCATTTTGCGTGCCACTAGCGGTATTAATGGAGCTGGGGGAAAAGCGTACGCAAATTTGCCTGACCAGTTCATCCATATCGCATTGCCTTGCGACTGTGGATGTGGGAACCTGGCGGCAAAGTACTGGCATTTTGCGTTTTCGCTTGTGGCAAACAGATCTATCTCTGGCTGTCCCCACTGCTGGAAGAATGGTTGGAGCACATTGGGGTGAATCTCCTATTCGTGCATCTGTTGACTGTGCCTGTTCAGCAGGTCGGCTATTTGATTGTCCTTGCCTGGGAGGTGTTGTGCCATGAGAAACATGTTCCTCTGAATGGTCCATTTCCACACACTTTGAGCTAGGTGCGATAGCTGTGGGGAGTGTGTTCCTCCCTGTTTTTGAATGTAATACATAGCTATTATGTTGTCCGTCCGGATCAACGCGGTCTTGTTGCATAAGTGTTTCTTGAACGCTTTTAGGGCTAGGAAGACCGCCATCAACTCTAGTAGGTTGATGTGCATTTTTTCCAGTTGCGTAGTCCAAATTCCCTGGACTGTGTAATGCAGGACATGGGCTCCCCAGCCTAGCAGGGATGCATCCGCTGTTATCACTATCTGTGGCACAGGCTCTTGGAACAGTCACCCTTTGCAAAGGTTTTGTGGATTCCACCAATGCAGAGAGTTGTATGCCTGACTGGTCACCAACACTAGGTCCTTTAATTGTCCCCGAGCCTGGTTCCACTGCCTTGCCAGGCACTCCTGTAGCGGACGCATGTGTAGTCTGGCATGAGGGACTATGAAAATGCATGAGGCCATCATGCCTATTAGTTGCATAAACACTCGGGCTGGCAATGAGTATTGTGGTTTGAACCTTTGGATTAACGTTTGCATTGTGTTGATCCGTACAGAGTTTGGATATGCCTTTGCTGCTAGTGTATCTACTGTTGCTCCCAGGTACTGTTGTACGTGGGAGGGTTGTAGGTGTGACTTTGGGTAGTTCAGCGAGAAACCTAGACTGTGCAGGAGATGAATGGTCTTTGACATGTGGTTGGCACATTGCTGGGCCGATGGTGCCTGTATTAGCCAATCGTCCAGATATGGGTACACATGAATGTGTTGTCTCCTGAGATGCGCCGCCACTGTCGCTAAGCATTTTGTGAACACCCGTGGAGCTGTTGTTACACCGAATGGTAGGACTTTGAACTGGTAGTGTTGTCCTTGAAGTGTAAACCTGAGATACTTTCTGTGAGCAGGGTGTATTGGTATATGAAAGTATGAGTCTTTGAGGTCCAGAGTTGCTAGGAAGTGGTAAGACTTGCTGCAGAGTGAGCATGTGAAAATGCTCTGATAGAATGTAGTGGTTGAGGGGCCTGAGGTCCAATATTGGTCTGAGAGACCCGTCCTTTTTGGGAATGAGGAAGTATAGTTAGTATACTCCTGTTCCTTGATGTTTGAATGGGACTGGTTCTATGGCCCCCTTTTGCAGCATACTGACGACCTCTTGCTGCAATAATGTTATATGTTCCCTTGACATTGGACGGTGTACGGGTGGGTATGTTGGGTGGTGTTGATGTTAGTTCTAGGCAATAGCCATGTTGGATAATTTGCCTGACCCATTTGTCTGTAGTGATGTTTAGCCCGACTGGTAGGAACTGTTGTACTCTTCCCCCGACCGGTGTTTATGGTATGGAGCCATTGGTGATGAGCTTTCCCTCCTGTATAAGTTCATCTGCCTGCTCTTTGTAAGGCTCAAATAAGTGTTGGAGAAGTTCTTCTAGACTGTCATAGTGCGCCCTGTCATATCTAGCCAGCAAGGCTGGAGTATTGGCTATTCTCCATGAGTTTGCTGCTTGAGCAGCTACTCTCTTGCCTGATGCCTCTAAAATCTTGCACTCCTTATCAGGAGGAGGAGCCTCCCCAGTAGTCTGTGAATTAGCACACTTTCGTGCATTGGATACCACCAATGAGTCAGGCAGTTGTCCCCTGATGTAAGTAGGGTCTACTGGTGCAGCCCTATATTTCTTCTCTATTCTAGTGTTGATGACACGTGCCCTAGCAGTGTCTTTAAACATGTCATTTGCGTGTTTTAGGACACCCTTTAACATGGGGAGTGTTTTGACACTTCTTTCGGAGGTTGCCAGGGTATCAAATAGAAAGTCTTCTTCTACAGCCTCTGAAAGCATGTCTACCTTATGGTAGCTAGCTGCTCTATCTAGCAAAGAGTTAAAAGCCACTGTGTCTTCTGTGGGTGATGTTTTAGCTGGGTATACAGTAGGGTCTGTAATGGGTAGAGCCCCTTCAGAGTCTGGCTCACACCCCCCCCCCCGGCTGTGAGTTGGGGGTCTACATATGGGTTTTGTGGATATCCAAAACCCACATCTGCGTCCTTATCTTCATCTGGGTTGTAGTCGGAGCGTGCAGGTGAGTATGGTGCATATGGAGTAGTAGGCATAGCTGGAGAGATAGGTTGGAAAAGAATAAGAGAGGTTGCACAGTCTCTTCTTTTTTAGTGGAATTCTAGAAAAGTCTTCAGCTGGCACTGGTCTTTTCTTTTTGGTATACACAGTCACTTTCCCAGTATTTGGGTCAATATATAGTTTGGACTGATCTTCTGTGGAGGGGTCTGGATGGATGATCTCCTCTTCCACAGTCTTTAGCCTTGGCGTTGTAGTGTTCGGTTTGACCTTCTTCGGTTCGATGCCTTTAATCGGTTCGACCGCTTTTGGTGCCTGGATTTGTTTTTGCGGTTTTCCGACAGGTTTTGTCGGTCCGACGTCTTTTACAGGTTTCACCACTTGTTTCGGACCGAGCGTTTTAGTCGGTTCGATAACTTCTTTAGGCTGTAGAGGTGTTCTTGGAGCCTGCGGCTTTGGCTCGATGCCCTTCTTCGGATCGATGGGCTTCGGCTCAACGGCCTTTGTTTGGTGTACCTTAGGTTTCGCTTTCGGTTCGACGACCGCCTTGGGCGTAGCCTGTTTGCCATCGTCGACAGGCTTCTTTCCTTTTTCGGCAGTCAAACTCGATTTAGTCGATTCTACGGCCTTTGGCTTCGAAGGATTATACGGAACGGTCGCCTTCGGCTCGGCACCCTTTTGTTTTAACACCTTCGGTTCGACGACGTTCGGTCCGAAGACTGTCGTGTCGATGAGTTTCGGTTTGGATTGAACCGGCCTTGGATTACGTGTCTCAGAAGGCTCTTTTTGTATGTTCTTAGCCGGGCGGTATATGGCGGGGCTATAGAACCAGTATTTTGATCTTGGCTAAGGCCTGCTGGCGATACCTCGACCTGAGTCTCTGATATTGTGTAGTGTCTGTATGGGGCGGAGTACTCACGGTTCGCCCCTCGTTGTCATCGGAGTCTTCTTCGACATCGACGATTTGTTCTTCCTCGTTGATAAAATATTCTGAGTCGTGCTCGGAGTATTGATCTTCCTCTCGATCCGAGTCTTCGGCGTTAACTAGTTCTTCCTCATCGTCGCAGATATTCTCGGGCTCCGGTGCCGACCTCTAAACTTCTTGCCTTGCCGCCCGCCGGTTCCGGATCGTCTTTTTGGACCGGAACTGGGCACAAGCTAGGCAATTATCTTCATGATGATCTGGAGATAAACATTTGTTGCACACGGGATGCTTATCTGTGTGCGGGAACTTTGAGTTGCACTGCGGGCAGTATTTGAATGGACTTCTTTCCATCGACCGTCGGTCCACGTGGCGTCGAGAAGGCCTAACGGCCCGATTCGACGACCGGAGTGCAAGCAAATGTGAAGAAAGCTTATCGGTACAGAGCGAAACAATACTGACGAATCCGAAGGCCTTTTGGCCTTTTTGAAGAGTTTCTTTTGATTCTGAACTTGGAGTTATGGAAAGTACACCCGAACCCAATGGCGGAAAAAAACAATCTGAGGATGGAGAGGATGCCCATGCGCACTGTAGTCCGAGGGAGGAGCCACCTATCACGTGATACTTCGAAGACTCTTCCAGGACAACAATGTGCAATCATCCGGACCCAACACTAGGCGGCGATCTATGCACAGATATGAATTCAGCAGCCCACACGCCTCGAACACATCTCTTCAACCAATAAGCCACCCGCTCCAAGACCTTTCCTCTCCGCCCAATCCGTAGCGCCGAGACACCCACGGGTATTTGTGCGCTTTACAAGTTGCAAATAATATTAATTCTAAGTATATGGTCTGGAAACAGTTTCCTGTCTAACCCCCTTTACAGGTGAGAAAAAGTAGGTCAGCCCAGAAGGTGGGCCCACCTCTCCCAACCCCACTGTTCAGGTGGCGGAGAAGGCAGAGGTGCAGAGGCATTGGGGGAAGCAGAGGTGCAGAGGCAGTGGGGGAGGCGAGGTGCAGATATCTACTACCTCGAGACCCCTAAATACAGTATTTAGGGGGCAGTCCGATCCCAGAAACAAGATTCGACTCGACAAGAAGAAGGACCGATGAGCAGAAGAAGAGGACCTTGGTCCCAGCCCGACAGGCCTGTCTCCTGCTCCGGAACCCCTGCAAGCTGAAAACAGCGTGTCCTGTAGCCTCCAAGAAGCCGGTGACCTGCCCTGCCTTCCCAAAGGACTCTGCTCTCCTGTGGACACCGGATTTGTCCAACAGCATCCCAAACAGGACTCCAGATCCAGCCAGATCTGTGAGTCCTCACCACTTTGCACCCTACACCAACGGCCTGAGTCCTAGTGGCCCAACGTCCTAGTGGTCCAACACCCCAGTAAGGTCCCCCCGGCGATCCTGACCTTTGATCCAGAGTTGGTTAACCCCCTCCAACCTTTCCCTCGATGCCTGCAGCCTCTTCCTGAAGGGCCCCCCGACCGTGACCGGAACAGGTGGGATAAAACCGACACAAATACACACCCCTACACCCGCATCATGAGGTGCTCGACCAACTGTGTTCTGGTATCCAGCAACTCTTCAACTTCATCCTCCAATCGTTGGTTCCCTTCGTCAAGTCTTCTGGCTCCAGTCTGCAGTTCTTTTGCTCCACCAGCATCCTCCATAGGAAAGCATCTGGCTCCCGACACCTAAGCATCCTGCACCCGCCGCTGGTGGTGTGGACTTGCCTCCAAGCCCCGTCGGCTAACACTGGCACCCTGCACCACTGGTGCAGCTGGTGGTGCAACATGGAGTGCCAACCTGACCCTTGGTTCTATCCCCCAAAACTCCATTCCTAAAAATCGTTTACTTACCTGAAAAACTAAGATCTTGTTTTTCTTCACAGGACTATTTGGTGGGTTTTCTCTGAAAAAACGTTCAAGTGTTGAACTTCTTGTACTGCAACAAAAGTAACTTAGTGCCTTCACATGAGTAATCTGCTTACTGGAGTACTATGATGCTTACACTGAGTCATAATTCGTTTTGTGCAAAAGTATAGAAGTAACTAAAAAGTAATCTGAAGTAAGTGTAAGTGTTCTGAAGAGCGAACCCATTTTCTCAACTGCAAAAGTAATTTGCATGTTCCTACAAAACCAGTGAACACTGTATTTTGAAAAGTAACATTGTATAAAAAGTATCACTTACCTGCTACTGAGCAAATCTTGGTTCTAGTAATAAAAATAAAGTAACAACTTTTTATACAAACAATTGGTCTGGATTCTGTCTTTGAGTGTGTGACATTTCTTGCCTGAGTGTACACAACAAATGCTCAACACTGCACCCTGATAAGCCTGACTGCTCAACCGCACTATCACAAAAGAGAGTAAGGTATTATCTACTTTAGTCTCTGTTATACCTCTGGGAATCCACTGGACTCTGTTCACACTATACCTTCCTTTGGTATAGTATATATAGAGCCAGCTTCGACAAGTACCAAAATGAGGTGTACTGTACAGAGAGCCATGGTATCCTTTATTAGCATACAGGAGCTTGCTTTAACAATACCAAGATACTCTATTTGTGGTAGTGTGGTCAAGCAGCAGCCTTAGATTTATCAGAGGGTAGTGTTAGGCACTTGTTTTACACACAGTCAATAAATGAGACACACAATAAGGAAATCCAACACCAATTTAGAAAATAACAGATTTTTATATTAATTTAGGGCCAGATTCACTCCTAAATGCTTTTGTGAATACCGAAAGTCGTAAAGTTATGATTTTTCTCAGTTTAGGAGTAGTAAAGTTAGGAATCCTGACTTTGCTACACCTAAATGCTTTTTGTGAATAAAATACCATGTCAGATTTGTGGCATGATCCTCAAAAGCGGTAATGTTATCCAATGGGAGAAGTATACACTACATAGGGGTACTTGCAATAGAGTTACAGGGTTGTTCTTCTGGACTTAGGTCATATAGGGGCCAAGGTACTTATAGGTACCAGCATTTTTGGGTTACCTGCCCTGGTGTTTCGGGTACAGAGGTGCTGGTCTCAAGGGTACCATTGTAGTTTATGGAGAAAATCTATAACAGAAAAATGCTGCAATTGGCCCATTTCCATTTTATCCCAAATGGGGGATCGGTTCTTGAGGGCCTCTGGGGTATGGGTGCACCGTTGGTAGCGCGGACTCAAGCTGTGGAGCTCGGTGCAGAGGTATTTAATGCAGAGGGCCGCTTGCGTTGGAGGCTCTCACTTTTGGGATCAACCTGGAGATGGCGAGAAAACAGGAGAGCAGGGCTACTCTCGATGATGGCCTCTGGTGCTGATGCCCCATGTCAGTAGGTTTGCCTCTGTAGTGTTGGTGTCCTGGCTAGACACTGAACAAACCTTGGTAGCTGCAAGGGGTTTGGTACCCGGGTATTTGTGCAGGGCAGCTTCTGGGGGCCCTGGCATCTCCAAACTTGGTGTGGACACTGATCTTACGTTCTGGAGCACGGACACATCCTCCTTGACGGCTGCTGCGTTGGTGGACTTGATGGTCAGCAGATCAGTGAACTGGACACCGCAGTCGGTGCGTGCAGGTAAGTGGCTCCTACACTTCAAGGGAGATTTTGGCTAGTTGACAAAGTGCTGGCAGCCTCCAAGGCTTTTGAAGGATGCTCAGCTGCAGGACGAGTCGGGTGTTTGCAATTATCGGGAAGGCAGGCAGAGTTTGGCGCCATGTCCACAGTTCTTCAGTTCTTTGGCTCTTCATTATTCAGGTGAATATGTGTTCCTTGTGTCAGGGGGTCACCTAAATACTGCATTTAGGGGCTTTAATGGGAATGTAGGGTAGTAGCAAATGGGTAACTTACCATTGGGGCCACTACAACCCCTATATGGCCACTTTCAATGGGGAATGGAAACCCTATCCCAGATTTCTTAATTCCACCAAAACAAGATGGTGGAATCCTTCTTTTGTGGAGCACATCAGGCAGTCCACCTTAGGTGTGTAACTAGCTTTTAGTGAAAGACGCCTACTTGCACAGCTAATTTCCCATCTGTCCTGGTGCCAAATGGGCCTAAGGGCAGGGGGTGGCATCTCCAAAGTCCGGGGGAAGCCAGGGTCATGCATCAAAGGCAACAGGGGCTTGAAGCCCCATGCCTTGATATGCTAAATCATTAGCCATCCTGCTAGATTAGGTGTGAACACCTGTTTCCGGATCAGGCATTGTTTCTGGCATCAGACAGCATGGGCTCTCACCTGCAGGAGGTCAGAAACAGGTCTGTGATGGCAGGCTGGATAAGACCAGCCAGCGCACTAAATAGTGGGAGTTTTCTGAGTGCATGTCATAATAAATATTGTACTGGCAACAGTACAGATTAAGACAAGGTGTTTGATAATGGACACCATAGGCTTCAGTAAAGCCATCATGTAGCTGGGGAACTCGTAATGACCAGTATCCAGTACGTATATTTAAGATGGCTTCCCTGATCACTTGTTCAATCTAGTAATTGAACTAGACCGCACAGTGGCATATTGTCTCACGCCGACAAACCCTCACATGTGATATAATGTACCCTGCATTAAGGCTACAAGGCCTGCTGTAGGGGTGACATACATATAATCCATGCTGTGACTTTGGCATGGCACACAGTGAGTGCGCCATGTCGCATTTCCACTCATGATTTACACCATGAAACACATTCTGCAATGGCAGGATGCATGCAATTTGCATGGGGGATCGATAGGGTGGAATAATACATGCTGCAGCCCTTAGGGACCCTCTTTGGTACCCATGACCGAGGTACCGGGGGTACCTAGATCCAGGGACTTAACAGGGTGCCAAAGTGTGTACCAATTAGACTATTTTACCTTGTTTTAGGGAAAGAGCACTGGCACTGAGGCCTAGTTAGCAGGGACCCAGTGCACATCAGTACTAGGGGCAAAAAGTGGGGGTGACCTTGACAACAAGTATTGGTAAATGCATTAGGCTTTGCCTAATTCATTTGCATCTCATACTTCATTATGAGTAAAAAGTTATACGTACAAATTGAGACGTTTTGATGCCAAAAACGTCCACACAAAGAAAGGAATAGGGTAAGATTTATGAAGAATCCTTAAAGGGTGCAAAGCGAGAGACAAGGGCTGTCATAGAAGGGTGGAGTGAGGGAGTAAACCAAACATGAATCGAGACAGTGGCAGAGATAGCAGGGGGGGGTGACTAATGATGAGGGGAGAAAGTGCTGGGTCACAAGGAGTAATGAAATAGGGCGCAGCAGCTAACACGGAGGCAGCAAAAGAATAAAGCGAATGGGGAAAGAGTGAGGGGCTACTAGAAAATAAAGTGGGGGTTACGGCACGTGATGTGCACCAAAATTAGCAGAGATCAGATGTCACCACAAGCTTGTGAGAAGAACAATAATGTTATCAAGACCAAGTAAGTTAGTGTGATAACAACCAGTGCCAATATATAAACACAGGTGACAAAATCAGGTTTCAAGTCTTGTCATGAAAATTAAGTACATCAATAGAACATCTCAGTAAACCAGGCACATCTAATGAGAGATTAGTCAATTCCGCTGGCTGCACCGCCTCTTTCTGAGAACCTCAAGAATCCTGCAAAACACACAAATGCCTGCTGCAATTCAATGACTGTGGTACCGGCCAGACCTTACTTACAGTGTGGCTGGCATTAAAATGACTGAATGTGCACCAAGCCCAAACCTCGCATTATACCTTGTGCTGCACTAAAGCTATTAATGGAGCAGGGATTCTCTACACAACAGTGGTCAATATTCCAGTAATGTACACCTAATGGAAGCTAATACAATATACAATAAAACCATTATCCTAGTTCAATAACCTGCTCTGAGCTCAAGCGATTTAAAGTTACGGAGACTTATTACAAGTTACATAAATTGGCATCAACTACTATCAAGTAAAGTAGAAACACTTTATTTTGCATAGACAAAGAATATTGATACAGTACTGTGAGAAGGATGTTGTCCAGATCTGTTAAAAATCAGGTATGTACTTTTAAAGTTGAACTTTGATGACACCAACAAATAGGTATCATCAAGAGACTCCAATTCATGTGAAAGAATATGGTCTTGTCACAGGATAAGGAGGGCTTTATGGCCTTCGGTTCATTGGAGCGCAGAAATACTTTTTTTGCCTAAGGTAGAGTACTTAGTTATGCACAGTACACATTCTGGTTGATGTGCAAGGCTCCTGGCTAGGTGTTGCACTGAACTGCTAAGCTTGATCACTCCATAAGGTCTTTTCTCAATCGACCATAGGTAATAAATATTATCTTCTAAAACTGGTGTTGATAGGACAATGTTTCTGTGGTTTAAATGCTGCTTCCTCTAAAATCCCCAACTGCGACTATGGGCTTTACAAGACACAATCCGCTTTGGAAGTTCTACAGGGTGCAGGACTGTTACAATCACTGTTTCATTTTGTGTATAGAGGAACGTGTATATAATTGTGACCAAATATATAAATTATGCCTAGCTGGATCTAGTATGTAAAGGGACATTGCATTTCAAATTGTGTATTCTTATAACAAACCTGTATCCGAACTTTTAACTTTACCAAACAGCCCTAACAGTAGCCCCAGTCTTGAGACTGACTTGTGGCTAAGGAGCTTAAAGGATAATAACTACCACCGATGCCAGATCCCTAGGGTTTACACTGGATCTTGCTATGTAGTTCCAGTACCATGTAAATCAATGACTTAAATTTACATAGGATTGAGTGCTATGTAGAGCTGAAAAATTTGGTGGCCCCTCACTAAATTTCGAAGACTGGAGCTCAATCATTTTGTACTACTCTGCTGTTTACACAGGAATATGCTATGATGTAGTTTACATATTATTTGGTTGGTCTGTGAAGTAAATGCTCATCGCCGTTATATTCTGTGATCTGTAAATCAGGAGTTCAATTTCCGCAAGGCCAACTCCTTCCCAGCTTACTAAATTGGTACAATTATATTTGGTGATACCAATACCTATTTACTAAACTTCTAAAGACCAGAATAGCAATATAAAATGAAGCAAACATCGATGTATAATGTTTTAAAAGAAGTAGTTTCTCTGAAATAGATGGTTAGCTCTGACAAGCAATGAATATGCTACTTATCTGTTCTTGGCATGTAGGGCTGCTAACATTCATATCTGATGCATAGATCGCCGCCTAGTGTTGGGTCCGGATGATTGCACATTGTTGTCCTGGAAGAGTCTTCCAGGACATCAACCTTCCGCAGGCCTTGATCCTCCTAGACCTATCCGCCGCTTTTGACACGGTGGACCACTCCATCCTCCTTAACCGTGTCAGGGCGGCGGGCATAGAAGGCTTAGCCTTCTCCTGGCTGGAGTCCTTTCTCGTCGGGAGAACTCAGGCGGTCCGTTTGACCGCTTTTGCTGCGGCCTCTCGCAAGGTAGAGTGCGGGGTCCCTCAGGGCTCATCACTCTCCCCTCTTCTGTTCAACCTTTATATTTTTCCCCTTATTTTTATGTTACAGCAACTGGAGGTCACCGTGTTCAATTACGTGGATGACCTCCAGTTAATCTTTAATTTGTCTCACTCACCCTCATCTGCCCTGAACGTCCAAACAGTAATGACGTTCATTCAAGATTGGATGAACTGCAGCCACCTCAAACTTAACCCGGACAAGACCGAGCTGGTCCTGACCGGAGGTGGCTGCAGTCCATGGTCCCCTTCCTTCTGGCCCCCTTCCCTTGGTGTCCCTCCACTTCCCGTGTCCAAAGTAAAAACCCTGGGAATCTTTCTTAATCCCCAGCTCACTGTCCATCCACAAGTTAGCTCCGTGGTTTCTTCATGTTTTTTCTCCCTTAGAGTAATTAGGAAAGTCTCCCGTTTCTTTTCCCCCTCAGCTTTAAAAATTATTATGCTGGCCATGGTACTGTCCCGCATAGCCTATGGCAACATAGTCTATAATGGGGCCCCTGCATACATGATTCATCGATTACAACTGGTGCAGAATCAGGCGGCCCGCCTGATCCATGGCCTACCTAAATATCATCGGGTCACTCCATTACTCAAAACACTGCACTGGCTCCCTGTAAGAGAGCGTGCCTTGTTTAAACTCGGATGCCTCACGTATCAGGCTAAATCAGGCACTGCTCCCGAGTTCATCTGCTCTCTTATTAAGCCATACTGTCCAGGCAGAGAACTTCGCTCGGCCCATTTGGCCCTTCTTACCATCCCTCGCTTTAAAAAGCAGAAGGCGGGCGGAGCGAGATTCGCTGTCCTGGCTCCAACCTTTTGGAATTCCCTTCCGGTTACTCTGCGTACTTCACCTTCTTATCTTTTGTTCCGGAAGAACCTTAAAACCTTCCTTTTCACACAAGCCTACTTGACCTAATTTCTTTTGCTGTTGCCGACCACTGTTCACCACTAGCGCCATGAAACCGCTGGGTATACGAGCGCTGTACAAATGTTTTTAAATTCAAAATTCAATTCTTCGAAGTATCACGAGATAGGTGGCTCCTCCCCTGGACTACAGTGCGCATGGGCATCGACTCCATCCCCAGATTGTTTTTAGCCATTGTGGCAGAGATGGAGTGAAACAGTGTAAAGGATGTCCATGCTAATGATGAATATAGAGAGAGTATCTGCAGCCGCTACGGGCACCGGGGAGGAGGGCGGGCGATATGAATGTTAGCAGCCCTACATGCCAAGAACAGATGCATACTGGTAAGTAGCATATTCAGTTTGAGGCATGTGGGCTGCTAAATTCATATCTGATGCATAGAATACATAGCAGTCCCTCCATTAACGGCGGTTGCCCGTGCCAGCTGCAGAAGCTTGAAAAAGTGTCTTGAGAACAGCCTGTCCTACAGCTGCTTGCTGTTTTGAATGCACATCCACACAGTAATGTTTGGTAAATGTGTGTGGTGTAGACCATGTGGCTGCTCTACAAATGTCCTCTAAGGGAATGTTCCCCAGGAAAGCCATGGAGGCCCCCAATTTGCGTGTGGAGTGCGCCCTTGGGGGTACTGTTAAAGTGCGTTTAGCCTTTTGATAACAGATTTGAATGCACTTAACAATCCATCTGGCTATTCCTGCTTTGGAAATGGGGTTGCCTTTGTGCTGTGCTGAGAAGGCAACAAAAAGCTGTTGTGTCTTTCTAAAGTGTTGTGTTCTGTCAATGTAGTACATTAGCGCCCTCCTAACGTCTAATGTATGAAGCATTCTTTCTGCTACTGTTTGTGGGTTTTGGAAGAATGCAGGCAGGTCAATAGTTTGGTTGAGATGAAACTGTGACACCACTTTAGGAAGGAATTTGGGGTTAGTGCGGAGCACCACCCTGTTGGAATGTATTTGTATGAAGGGCTCTTGGATTGTGAGCGCTTGCAGCTCACTAACACGTCTGAGCGAAGTAATAGCAATGAGAAAAGCCACCTTCCATGTGAGAAACTGAATCTCGCAGGAGTGCAGCGGCTCAAAAGGTGGGCCCATCAGCCTAGTGAGGACCACATTGAGGTTCCACACTGGAGCTGGCGGTGTTCTTGGAGGAATGACCCGCTTCAGTCCTTCTAGGAAGGCTTTAATGGCAGGCACTCTGAAAACAGAGAGGTGTTGCCTATTCTGGAGATAAGCCGCTATGGCGGATAAATGTATCCGAATGGAAGCGTACGCTAGATTGCATTTGTAAAGATATAACAAATAGCAGATGATGTTAGGAATGGATGCATCTAGCGGGTTGATCTTGTTGTCTGCACAGTACATGACAAACCGCTTCCATTTAGCTGCATAGCAAGCTCGGGTAGTGGGCTTACATGCCTCCCGGATGATGTCCATGCATTCCGGAGGCAGGTTGAGGTAGCCAAATTCTAAGACTTCAGGAGCCAGATCGCCAGATTGAGCTGTTGCGGATCTGGGTGCTGAATGTCGCCATGGTTCTGCGTCAAGAGCCGGGATGTGAGATGCAGCCTTTGATGCGGTACCACGGAAAGTTCTAGAAACGTGGTGTACCATGGTTGGTGTGCCCATGTTGGAGCAACCAGGATGAGAGTCATCGAGTGTTGCTTTAGCTTTCTTGCCACCAGCGGAATGAGAGGCGCTGGGGGAAAAGCGTACGCAAATTTGCCTGACCAGTTCATCCATATCGCATTCCCTTGCGATTCTGGTTGAGGGAACCTGGCGGCAAAGCTTTGGCATTTTGCGTTGTCCCTTGTGGCAAACAGGTCTATCTCTGGATGACCCCATTGCTGGAAGTACGGGTGGAGTACTGATGGATGTAACTCCCACTCGTGCATTTGATGGCTGTACCTGCTGAGCAGATCCGCCATCTGATTGTCCTTGCCCGGGAGGTGTTCTGCCATGAGGAAGATGTTCCTCTGAATGGCCCACTTCCACATGCTCTGAGCCAGATGAGACAGCTGTGGAGAGTGAGTACCTCCCTGCTTCTGGATGTAGTACATGGCTGTCATGTTGTCCGTCCGGATCAACACGACTTTGTTGCACAGATGTACTTTGAAGGACTTGAGCGCCATGAAGATTGCCATCAATTCTAGGTAGTTGATGTGCAACTTCTGCTGCTGGGTGGACCACAGTCCCTGCACAGTGTAGTGGAGCACATGGGCTCCCCACCCTTGGAGAGATGCGTCCGTTGTTAGGATTATCTGTGGCACTGGCTCTTGGAACGGTCAGCCCTTGCAAAGGTTGTGTGGATTCCACCAATGCAGAGAGTTGTATGCCCGACCGGTCACCAACACTAGGTCTGTTAGCTGTCCCTGAGCCTGTGTCCACTGATTTGCCAAGCATTCTTGGAGCGGGCGCATGTGCAGCCTCGCGTGCGGGACTATGAAGATGCAGGAGGCCATCATGCCTATCAACTGCATGAACACTCTCGCTGGGAGGGAGTGTTGTGGTCTGAATTTTTGGCACAGCGATTGAATGCGGTCGATTCTGACTGGGTTTGGCTGAGCCATAGCAGTCAGGGTGTTTATTGTCGCGCCCAGATACTGCCGCACATGGGCTGGTTGAAGGTGCGACTTCGGGTAGTTTATCGAGAACCCCAGGCTGTGAAGGAGCTGAATAGTGTGGGACATGTCCGCGGCGCACTGTTGTTCCGACTTTGCTTGAACAAGCCAGTCGTCTAGGTACGGGTAGACATGTATGTTCTGTCTCCTGAGGTGCGCCGCCACTGTCGCCAGACACTTTGTAAACACTCTGGGGGCAGTAGTTACCCCGAAGGGCAGGACTTTGAACTGATAGTGCCTGTTTAGAATGGTAAACCTGAGGTATTTTCTGTGGGATGGGTGGAGTGGTATGTGGAAATAAGCATCCTTGAGGTCCAAGGTTGCTAGGAAGTCCCCTTGATTGAGCAGGGGAAGGATTTATTGCAGTGTCAGCATGTGGAAGTGTTCTGACAGTATGTACATGTTGAGGGGGCGTAGATCCAGAATAGGTCTGAGTGATCCGTCCTTCTTTGGGATGAGGAAGTACAGGGAATAGACTCCTGTTCCTTCCTCCTCCACCGGTACGAGCTCGATTGCGCCTTTTTGCAGCATCACCAGTACTTCCTGCTGCAATAAGTGCAAGTGCTCTGCCGACATAGGACGGTGTCTTGGGGGAATGTTGGGGGGAGTGGATATCAACTCCAAACAGTAACCGTACTGGATACGTTTTCTCACCCACCTGTCCGTGGTGATGGACGTCCAGACTGGCAGGAACTGCTGGAGTCTCCCCCCGACCGGAGTGGTATGGTCGGGGGGCAGTGACAGAGAGTCACTGTTTGTTGGCGGCAGAGGAGCGGGAGTTGTTGTTTCCTCTGCCTCTGCCCTTGGCACTGTTGCCTCTGTAACCCCCTCTACCCTGCTTGGGGTACGAGGATTGCGCACCACCCCTCGCATATTGTGTTTGTTGGCCCAATTGTCCTCTGGTAACACCACGTGCTCCTGAGCGACGAAAAGTGTTTCCCCTGAATTGTTGAGACTGAAGCGCCCCCATGGACTTAGCAGTCTCGTTGTCCTTTTTAATCTTTTCAAGGGTGGTGTCTATATCTGGACCAAACAGGGTGTCAGGATTGAAGGGCTGGTTGAGGATTGTAGTTTGGATGTCAGGCTTAAACCCAGATATACGAAGCCAAGCTTGTCGCCTCAACATGACGCTAGTGTTAATCCCCCTAGCCGCTGTATCTGCCACATCAAGTGCACACTTTATTGCAGCCTTGGAGATAAGCTTTCCCTCTTGTATGAGTGTTTCGGCTGCTTCTTTAAACTCATCAGGTAGGTGTTGAAGGAGCTGTTCTAGGGTGTTGTAATGCGCCCTATCGTATCGTGCCAATAGTGCCTGCGTGTTTGCGATACACCATACATTGGCAGCCTGCGCTGCCACCCTCTTGCCCGATGCCTCAAGCACTTTCGACTCCTTGTCTGGAGGAGGAGCTTCACCCGTTGTTTGGGAGTTTGCCCTCTTGCGGGCATTTGCGACCACCAACGAGTCCAGGGGCAACTGTCCTCGAATATATTCAGGATCTCCAGGTGCTGGCCTGTATTTTTTCTCGATACGTGGGTTCACCACCCTTGCCCTGGTAGGTTCCTTAAAGATCTCTGGGGCATGTTTAAGGACACCTTTAAGCATAGGAAGTATTTTAACTGTTCTCTCCGAGACGGAGAAAGTGTCAAATAAAAAGTCTTCTTCTACCGGGTCAGCATGCATGTCCACATTATGATTTGCTGCTGCCCGTTCGAGTAAAGCATTAAATGCCGCAGAATCCTCTGTTGGAGATGTACGTGCCCCAAAACCTTGTGGATCATGTACCACCTGATGCCCACTTTGGTCCCCAGCGTCGCCATATGAGTCCTGCTGAACATCAGGGTCATTGTCCACTGGGAAATTGTATTGGTCCTGCTGTTCATCATCATCCCCTCCTGATTGGTTGGGAGAAGGCGATGGACTCCTTCTCGGTGGAGGCAGAATAGGCTCTACAAGTAAAGGAACGTCTTGTGCCGGCCTCTTCTTCTTTAGTGGAATAACATACGATTCCAGTGGCTGGGAAGTGATTTTCCTTTTATAAAGGGTCCATTTTCCTGTGTGGGCATCGATACAATGCGCAGATTGTTCCTCAGAGGCAAGATATGGATCCGAGAGGCCTTTTGGTGTTGATGGATCCGACGGTTTTGGCACCGACGTGGTTGCGAAGGCCTTTGGGGCCACTTTTGGTGGCAGAGTGTAAAGAAGCTTGCTTGAGGACTTCTGAGGTGTGTCCACCGATTTCGGAGCCGATGGCGTGGAAGCCGTGGACGATAATGCCTTTTCCTTTATACGTTTAAGGGAGTCAGTAACCTGCTTCGTAAAGGAGGCAGAGGGTTTCGGAACCGACGGCCGATCTTCGGAGTCGTCGGTGTTGTGTGGTGTCGACGGTATTGGCGTCGACGAATCTTCGGCCGCAATGCTTCGGGGCTCTGTTGAAGGCTTTGGCGCCGATGCTGCAGATCCCGCATCCTTGTGCCGATGCGTTGAGCTAGCGGCCTTTGGTTCGTGGCTTTTAGTCGACTTTGGGTCGGCCGTGGGTTTACCGGACGGCGCCGTAGCAGCGCCCGAAGGCGTCTCAAGAGGCTTAGGTGTCCGCGCCGGAGCAACCGAGGTCGACGGCTGGTGGACGGCCTTCTTGGAGGAGGGTTCTTTGTGTACCTTCTGCGGCGCTGTCGACTCAACAGGCTTCTTCGACTTTTGTGTGCCGGAGGCCGACGGAGTCGATGAAGGAGCAGGCTTTGTTATTTTTTTGTAGGACGTCGGTCATCTTAGGTTTTGTCGAGTCCGTAGGTTTCGGTTTCGACTGAACGTCGGCCATCTTGTGTCCCGTAGGATCCGATGGTTTCGGTTTCGAAACGGGCAATTGCGGCTCCGCTTGAGTGTCCGTGGCCCGGCCAGAAGGCGGGGCCGGGGAGAGCAGTGCATGGTCGTGGGTAAGGCCGAGTGGTGATCCCGTGACCTGAGCCTCAACAACGTAGACCTCGGGGCATAGCTCTTCCTCTGAGCTATCTTCCACGGCCCCATAAACTTCTTCGTCGTCCCCTACCTCCTCGAAGTATTCAAGGTCTGGGGCCTGTCCTCCGATGTATTCCTCTGGATCGGCCAGGACCTCCGTCGACGGTGGCGAAATCTGGAGATGATGGCTATCGCCTTCCTCGTCGGGGTCGCCGAAGATGTTGTCGGGTGCCGGGGTCGCTCGCTGGGCCTCAAGGCGCACCGCGCGCCGAAGCTTGAGCGTCTTCTTGGACCTGAACTTGGAGCAGGCCATGCAGTTTTCTTCGTTGTGGTCCGGCGAAAGGCACTTATTACAGACCAGATGCACATCGATGTGTGGATATTTGGATCCACAGACGGGGCAGAACTTGATTGGGCTCCGTGCCATGTTAAGTTCGTCGGGTCTTGCTGCGACAAGAAGGCCTCGATGTCCGAGGAGTTAGTCGACTCCGGAGATATCCGGCTTAGAGAGCCGGGCGACGCTCGAGACCGTACGCAAACAATACCGACGCAGGTAACGAAGGCCTTTTGGCCTTAAGATGAAAGTTTATCGGTTCCGACACGGAGACGTCGAAACCACATCCGAACCCAATGGCGGAAAAAAACAATCTGGGGATGGAGTCGATGCCCATGCGCACTGTAGTCCAGGGGAGGAGCCACCTATCTCGTGATACTTCGAAGACTCTTCCAGGACAACAATGTGCAATCATCCGGACCCAACACTAGGCGGCGATCTATGCATCAGATATGAATTTAGCAGCCCACATGCCTCGAACTTGTATTTTCCAAATAATTCCAGTTCATATATGCTTGACTTCTAGGTTGCTTGGTGCAGCTGTATAAAAGTCGAATGCGAAGGTGCCCCGTCAGCACATTTTGAAAACTATTCACAGGCAAATGACAAAGTGACTAATAGCTCGTTATATGCCTACTGAATTATTAATCTGTAATCTAAGAGGCGTTTAATGTTTTGAACCCAGAATTGTAAAGTTATGTAGGCATTAGGTAATACTTTGCATAATTTCACAGTCAATAGTACATGAATTAAAAAAAAAATCTAGCTTCGCTTAGTGAAGGGGTGAGAGCCTTCTTACATCAGTAAAACTATTAGTATGAGGCAGTTAGCGCTGGTTGCACCAGAGCACTTTCTTTTCCTTTACCTTCAGTCATGGCGCACAGCAGGTGCACCGCTGTACAACATGGCTAAACAAAATTTTGACAAAGTCAGTAACTCTCGCTTAGTTGAGACCTATTGGCTTTACCACAGTTTTAGTTTTTTCCATTCCCCAGTCGCTGCTGCCAGCTTCTGGATTTTCAGTCATACCATTGCTGCAAAACTCGAAGGTTTAGTAGATTTTTGTGCTCGCAAGACGTTTGAGCATGACAAATCCCTAACTAACAACCAAAGAAGTAAAAACATGCATATATGAAAAACTGAGTTTTAAAATTGAGTCAAAACATAATCCAGGTTCTTCTTTATCCTAGAAATTACGCTCGATTATGTGGACCTAACCTTCAATTTTGTCCAGAAATAAAATCGTTCAAACCCTTTGTAGCCAGGGGCTTGAAAAGCTGGAAATGAAACCCTTGTTTGAAATGTTGTTCAAGCCCTCGCAACGCTCGCTCTGAACGTCTCATCATTTAGGATGTCATCGGATGAAGTGGACCTGCTTTAGTCCTTTTTCTGCCTGTAAATGTAACTGGTTGTGGTGGGAACCTCACACTATGCTGTACGGAGGGAAAACATGTATATGAAGTTTCCATATGTGCTGTTGCCATCTGCACAACTAATCTTAGACGTTTTATCCTTCAGTTGAATATGACCCTTCTATCTCTTCTTCTAAAGGTATTTGTGAAACTTATGAGGTAGAAATGTTGTTGGTTTCTTTTAGTGCATGGTTAAAGAGGCAGTGCATGTGTGTTACCAGCTAGCAGACTTTATTCAGGAATGGGATTGATCTTCGTCTTATGTTTGAGATGTGCCAAAGAGAGAGGTCGTTTTTACTTTCCACACATCTCTTTTAAAAATGCAGAGAATCCTAAACATCACCTTATACTGACTTGAATAGTAAGCTAATGTCGATAACTAAGGGCAGCAGTAACGCGATTAGTGGATAAAAACTCAAAGGTACATCTGATGGTTGTTCTTTAAATCTTTCACGGACTGCATTAAATAAAATCACGCTCAGTTAATCCAGCCAGAAAGGTCAAGCTTTCCTACAGTAGGGACGGGGCAACTAAAACAAGCAAGCAACTATGTGGGAGGAGGACAGGGAACGAACAACAACTGCTGAGCGACGACGTGGGGGACGGGCAATAACAAGCGAGCAACTACCCAGGAGAAAAGCGAGGGGATGGTCAGGCAAGTGGCGAAACAGCAACGATGACATTGTGAGGCAGAAATAATAACAAGCATTTGCAATGCAATAGGTCTCGCATTAGAAAAGTGTGAGCTATTGGTATTGTAAATGGCAATTTTTTTAATGTGTGTACGCTTTGAAAATATATAAATTAATAGCATTGTTATTCACAAAGCCAATAGCTTACACTTTCCTAATATGAGTCCTATTGGCTATGGCAATGCTTGTTGGTAGCACGCAAGGACAGTGCTGTTGTGGTGCTGAGTGATGATGTGGTTGGGCTGAGTGATGTGGTGGTGTATTAGAGTGATGTGGTGGGTTCCCAAAGTGATGTGGTGGTGTCCCCGAGGGATGTGGTGGTGTCCCCGAGGGATGTGGTGGGGTCCCCGAGTGATGTGGTGGTGTCCCCGAGTGATGTGGTGGTGTCCCCGAGTGATGTGGTGGTGTCCCCGAGTGATGTGGTGGTGTCCCCGAGTGATGCGGTGGTGTCCCCGAGTGATGCGGTGGTGTCCCCGAGTGATGCGGTGGTGTCCCCGAGTGATGCGGTGGTGTCCCCGAGTGATGCGGTGGTGTCCCCGAGTGATGCGGTGGTGTCCCCGTGTGATGCGGTGGTGTCCCCGAGTGATGCGGTGGTGTCCCCGAGTGATGCGGTGGTGCCCCCGAGTGATGTGGTGGTGCCCCCGAGTGATGTGGTCGTGCTCCCGAGTGATGTGGTGGTGTTCCCGAGTGATGTGGTGGTGTCCCCGAGTGATGTGGTGGTGTCCCCGAGTGATGTGGTGGTGTCCCCGAGTGATGTGGTGGTGTCCCCGAGTGATGTGGTGGTGTCCCCGAGTGATGTGGTGGTGTCCCCGAGTGATGTGGTGGTGCTCTGAGTGGTGCCCCTGAGTGGTGCCACTCAGGGACACCATCACTCTAATACACCACTACATCACTCAGCCCAACCATATCATCACTCAGCACCACAACAGCACTGTCCTAGCTTGCTACCAACAAGCATTGCCATAGCCAATAGGACTCGCATTAGGAAAGTGTAAGCTATTGGCTTTGTGAATAACAATGCTAATAATTTATATAATTTCAAAGCCAACACATTAAAAACAATTGTAATTTACAATACCAATATTGTATCAACTTTGCCCATTTTTGTACTTGTATTATTATACTTTAATGCGGTCAGCTATAATATGAATACAATATTAAACTGAATTAGCTGAAGAAATAGGAAAACTCCATGGATATATACATGTCACATAGCCAAAATGTTTGCTCTTGAATTAGTAGTTTGGCTGCTCCTGATATGTTTATTTATGTAATGGATTCATAAAAGAAATTATAGCTTTTGGTGCCACTGACTTTGGTGACCCACTGTACAGGTTTCTTGTAGGACTTGATTTCATATATTGAACCTGGGACTCCTAGGCAGCATTAAATAGCAATACAGGTCTATTGTACCTGTAGATGGATTGGCAACTCTTGCTCAGAACTAGATGGATTCTTCGAATGGATGGGGGAATGGCCTCACCCTAAAGGATTAATTTGGATTTAATAAAGAGAACTAGAAAAGGAAAATGTTACTTACCCAGTAAGCATCTGTTCATGGCATGTAGAGCTATAGATTCACATGCTTTGCATACTCCTGCCATCTAGTGTTGGGTCCAGATGTTTGCCAGTTGTTTTTCTTCGAAGAATTTTTTCCAGTCACGAGGTAAGGCGACTCATCCTTTCGGTGATAGTGCGCATGGGCGTCAACTCCATTGTTAGATTGTTTTACCGCAGAGGGCGAGAAAGGAGTTAGTGAGCGTAAATAGAGATGCCCATGTGTATGAATGTAAATTGAGAACTACAACCATTACAGGAGAACGGGGAGGCGGGTGGGCGCATGTGAATCTACAGCTCTACATTCCAAGAACAGATGCTTACTGGGTAAGTAACATTTTCCGTTCGAGGCATTTGAGCTATAATCACATGCTTCGCATAGACTATATAGCAGTATACTCCCAAAGAGGTGGCTAACCTGTGGTGGTGTAGTTTGAAACTGTTTTAAGTACTGCTTGGGTTACATTTGCTTGTTGTCTGGCAAACAGATCTACACAATAGTGTTTGGTGAAAGTGTGTGGTGTAGACCAGGCTGCTGACTTACAGATGTCGGCTAGGGGAATTTTCCCTAAGAAGGCCATAGTAGCCCCTATTTCACGAGTGGCATGTGCTCTAGGTGGTATGTTTAAAGTTATTTTTGTTATAACATGTTGGATAAATTTTACAATCCATCTTGGGATACCAGACTTGGATATGGGGTTGCCTTTGTGTAGTGGAGAAAAAGCAACAAATAGTTGCTTTGTTTTTCGAAATTCTTTGGTTCTTTCTACATAATATAGTATAACTCGTCTAACATCAAGTTTGTGTAGAGCTCACTCTGCTACAGAATCAGGTTGAGGAAAGAACACAGGTAACTCAACTGATTGATTGATTGATATGAAAGGCAGAAACTAATTTAGGGATACATTTAGGATTGGTTCGAAGAACCACCCTATCCCTGTGAAGATGAAAGAAAGGCTCTTGTATAGTTTTTGCCTGAAGATCACCAACTTTCCTTAGTGAGGTTATTGCTATGAGGAAAGCCACCTTTCATAAGAGGAATTGTAAATTTCATTTGTGCATGGTTTCAAAAGGTGGACCCATTAGCCTTGTAAGGACTATGTTTAGGTTACACTCTGGTGCAGGGGGAACTCTTGGTGGTATCACCCTTTTTAATCCTTCCACGAAGGCTGTGATCACTGGTACTCTGAATAGAGAGAAGTGTTGTCTATTTTGTAAGTATGCAGCTACCACTGCTAGGTGTAAACTGATGGATGTTTAAGCCAATTTAGATTGCTGCAAATGCAACAGGTAACAAATGAAGTTTTAAACTGAGGCATCAAGTGGATTTAGGTTGTTATTACAATAGGTAAACTTTCCATGTTGCTGCATAACACGCTCTAGTAGTAGGTTTCTAGTCTCTCTGAGAATATTCATACAGTCTGGTGACAACTATAAATAACCAAACTATGACTTTAGGAGCCAAATCACTAGGTTGAGTTCTCTGGGATTTGGATGTCTGATTTCTCCATGGCTCTGAGTGAGGAGACTGGGTTTGAGATGTAGCTTTTGATGTGGCACTACTGACCGTTCTAACAGGGTGGTGTACCAAGGATCACAAACCCATTTGGGTGCTACTAATATCAATGTGAGGGATGTTTGTTTGATCTTCTGAACCAGTAATGGAATTATTGGGAGAGGTGGAAAAGTGTAGGCAAATATTCTCTTCCAGGGGATACTCATCAATAGTCATAAGCACTGAATAGTACCGCCCACGTGCGGGACCCTGGAGCAATAGCCAATAATATGCATATATCTACATATATATAAATACATATAAATACGCATAAAATAACCATATATATATATAGATAATATGCATATACATATACATATGCAGCCCAAAATAACCATGCTAGGCTCAGAAAACTGCCATAATAGCCTGTAAAATCTTTACATTTGCTAAATAGAGACATATAAAACACATTATATGCTAATGTAAAGTAGAAAACACTGTCTAGGTTTTCTTTGCAACACAAAACCTTTATTTTCAAAGGTAAAAACAGGCAGGATCATAGAGGCAGCTTTAGCCTAGATAGGCTGCATTGTAACAGAAAAATCTGGCGCCGTGCCTTTAAGACCTCTGTGAGCCTCCAGGCTCCCATCATGCACCACAGGTGACAGTTAGGTCAGTTCTTTTTACCGGCTCCTTCTGTGAGGATCCTGGAGCATTGAGCTCGCCAGTTGGTGATATATTTTCACTTTCTTCTGGTATTTCTCTAATTTTTTCGTCTTTACTCGACGTCTTTAGTCATTATCTGACTAATCCAACAAATTTTTACTGTTTTTTGGCTATTTTTCCAGTCACAATGCCGGCCTTATTGGCTAAGTGTCCGGCCTGTGGTAAAAAAATGGCTAAGACAGACCCTCATTCGGTCTGTGTAGCTTGTCTACCTTCTTCTCACAAGCCAGAACTTTGCTAGCTTTCAGGTAGAACTTTGAGAGAGAGAGAGAGAGAGAAGAGCAGGCTTCAGTCCCTGTATGACAGAGGAGAAACTGTGAGTGGAAGAGAAGATGTTCACTCCAAGAAGCCTTCTTCTCAGCGTAAGGACAAAGGGGAGAAGAGAAAACATCGGTCTCCTGCAACTTCGAGGGACAGATCTTCTTCCAAGGTACCTGTGTGCTCAAAATCGGCATCGAAATCACCGTCGCGGCATACGTCGAAGCATCCCTCGCCGTCGAAGAAGAATTCGCCGTCGAAGCAAGGTGAGAAGCGACATGAGCGTAGGCGGTCCCGGTCTGGCTCGCCTATGACTACAAGAGGACAGGACTCGACGTCGTCTCATCGACGTCGACGGTCGCCGTCGAGAGGCTCGAAACATCAGTCAAGGTCGCCGTCGAGAGGTGCCATGACGTCGACGTCGAACCGGGCAGTAGAGGTTTCAACGTCGAAGAGCCCCAGTCATGCGACGTCGAGGCACACGACGCCGAGAAAATCATCGCCGTCGAAACGCCGGACGTCATCACCGAAGAGGCATTCGTCGTCGAAGAGGTCGCCGCCAAGGAGGTCGCCGCCAAGGAGGTCGCCGCCGAGGTCGCCGCCGAGGAAATCGCCGCCGAGGAGATCGCCGTCGAAGAGGATGTCGTCGACGTCTCCTGCTGCAAAAAGGCCTAGAACGGTGTCCAAAGACCGGTCTAAGGTTTCTGGCTCTTCTGGGAGGTCCTCTTCCTCACCTGAGTTGCGGATTGTGCAAATCTCTCCAGAGCCTTCGAGAGCGCCTTCACCTACAGGGGCTAACATCTCGTCGCGATGGTTGGGTGAGCTCAGAGACTGGAAGATAAGAAAAATTAACCTTTCAAGGTCTCCTTCCAAGTCTCCGGTGTCTGCTAGATCGAGGTCACCTCTGGCACGGGTGGTACACTCTGCAATACGACGTGAGCGTACTCCACCGAGAAAGTCTCCATCGGAGAGGAGGCGAGCCTCACAATCTCCTAAGTCTTCTCGTCATCATTCTTCTAGAAGACGCGATACTAGATCTTCGACAAGGTCTACAAATTCAAAGAGGGACTACTCTCCAACGCTGTCATCAACTCCTCCGAGTAGGATTTCACCAATTGATGACGTAATTACTTTTAATGAGGTTCTCTGTCGTGGTGCAGCGAAACTGCATATCGAGATGCCTGTCTCTACTGCTAAGACAACGGTCATTTTCGAGACCTTGCATCAGAAGTTGTCATCAAGGCCCTTACTTCCTCTGGTTCCGGGTCTGTTGGAACCTGCGGAGCACAAATTCTTAACCCCGGCATCCTTAGGAGCAGTTCCTTCGCGGATCGCAAAGAAATATAAAGCACCGGACAATGATCCTTTATTTCTGAGGTCTGAGCCACCACCTGATTCAGTCATCGTTTCAGCGGCTCGTAAGAATCAGACAGGAGCGGCATCATCCTCTGTGCCCCCTGATAAGGACAGCAAAGCTAAAGACTCAGTAGGAAAGAAAATGTGTGCCACTTCTGCTTCCTACATGAAGGTTGCCAGCGCCTCCGCTTTACTGGGTCGCTATGACCGTTCTCTTTGGGATTCCTTGTCTCGCTTTACAGAAAAACTTCCAAAAGAAGACAAGCAGGATTTTCTGGAAATCCTTCATGAAGGTGGGCTAGTGGCTAACCAGGTGATTAGCGCAGCTGCAGATGCTTCCGACTTGTCTACACATGGCTATGCCCATGGACTCTGTGCAAGACGCTCAGCTTGGCTAAGGCTTACAGGTCTTAAGCCTGAAGCTCAACATCGAATTCTGAATTTGCCGTTCAATGGTAAATCGCTCTTTGGGTCTCATGCTGACGATGAGATGTCAAGAATGAAGACGGAGCTCGATACTGTGAGAGCTGTTGGCCTTGAAAAGAGAAAGGACAGCTTTAAGAAAAAATACCGTCCTTATGATCGGAGACAGAGCCAGCAGAGGGTTCAAACCCCTCAATGGTCGTCACAGCAGAATCAGGGAAGATCTCAGTTCTCCCAGCTTCGTCCTGGTAGAGGAAGAGGGGGCATTTCCAGACAGTCTGCACCGGGAAACAAGCAGCAGCAACAAAAACAGTGAGTGCTTGCTTCCCCTGAGCCCGTTACCCACTCCGGTGGGGGGAAGTGTTCGCTTTTGTCTGGACGAGTGGAAAAACATCACAAACGACAAATGGGTGCTGAATATTGTGCAAAATGGATATGCAATCAGATTCAAGTCTCCTCCACCTTCCACTCCTCCTCAAAAGTCTGTGTTCCATCGACTTCATCTTTTGAAGCAGGAGGTGTCTGCATTAATCTTAAAGAAAGCCATCGAGGAGGTCCCGAGGGCACATCGTCGACAAGGCATTTACTCCCGATATTTTCTAGTTCCAAAGAAAGGTCCAAACAAGGAGTTCAGGCCCATACTAGATCGCAGGCGCCTCAATCAATTCATTCAGCGAGAAAAGTTCAGAATGCTGGCGTTACATCAAATAATTCCACTTCTGCATCAAAGGGACTGGATGTGCTCCATAGATCTTCAGGATGTGTATTTTCACATCCCCATCGCCCAAAGCATCGGAAATTTCTAAGGTTTTGCATACAAACCAGTCATTACCAGTACGCAGTCTTGCCCTTCGGGCTAAAGTCAGCTCCTCGCACCTTCTCAAAGTGCATGGCAGTCGTAGCGGCTTTCCTAAGGAAGAGACACATTTTCGTCTATCCCTATCTAGACGATTGGCTGCTAAAGAGTGCGTCCCCGAGTCTGCTTCAACAACATCTCACGTTCTGCATACATCAGCTGCGGAAGCTGGGCCTGCACGTGAACTTCAAAAAGTCTATCCTCAACCCCACACAGAGGATACACTATCTGGGCGCACTTCTAGATTCAAAGGACGCAAAAGCGTATCCTTCGGAGGAGAGACTATCCTCTATTCTCCTCAAATGTCAAACCTTACTAAAGAATCTTCGACCAACGGCCAGACAGATCTCTTCTCTGCTAGGATCCATGGCGTCTTGCATTTTCCTCGTTCCGAACGCCAGACTGCACATGAGACCTCTGCAACAGTCTCTGGAGGATCAGTGGTCCCAGTTTTCAAACCGTTGGGAAGACAAACTGTCGCTACCTCTGTCACTGCGGATCTCCATTCGATGGTGGATGCAGTGGAGTCATCTGATAGTGGGAGTGCCTTTTCAAGAGGACATGCCCAGACGATCACTGGTGACAGATGCGTCCCTGCAGGGATGGGGCGCCCATCTGGGCCCCCTTCAAGTTCAAGGAGTGTGGTCAGAGAAAGAAAGACTGTATCACATAAACATGTTGGAACTCAGAGCGGTTCATCTGGCTCTCAAGGCTTTCTTTCCAGCACTCACGTCAGCCTCTCTGCTTGTTCAGACGGACAATACAACAAAGATGTACTATCTGAACAAGCAGGGCGGAACGAGATCCAGACCTCTGTCGCTGGAAGCGCAAGCAATCTGGAAGTGGCTTCTGGCTCGGGGTATGACAATTTCAGCTGTCCATCTGCCCGGTGTCCTCAACGTCCAAGCGGACGACCTAAGCAGACACTTCGCAGAAGCGCACGACTGGGTCTTAAAAGACGAAGTGATAAGAGATGTCTTCCTGTCCTGGGGGTCACCAGAAATCGATCTCTTCGCGGATGCCGACAACGCAAAATGCCGCGTCTTCACGTCCAGGTACCCACAACGAGGGTCCAAGGGGAATGCTCTATGGATAGACTGGTCAGAGAAATTACTCTACGCATTTCCTCCGATTCCCTTGGTGATCAAGAAACTGTACAAGTCGCAGACAGACATGATTCTAGTGGCTCTGGATTGGCCTCGCCAATGGTGGTACCCGGATCTCCTGCATCTATCCAAAGTGCCGCACAGGAGGCTTCCGTGTTGTCCGGATCTGCTGACGAGAGAGAACGGCAGGGTGTTCCATCCCAACCTGCCGTCCCTGAAGCTAGCAGTATGGTTCCTGAGTTCGTCCAGTATGGACATCTAGGCCTCTCGCAGGACTGCATGCACATTTTACGAGAGGCAAGGAGAGCTTCTACAAGAAAGACGTATGCTTTCAAGTGGAAGCGTTTTTTCATGTGGTGTGCTGCTGAAGGACATGACCCGATTCGAGGTCAGGAACAGGTACTGTTACCATACTTACTTTCTTTGGCCAAAGCAGGTTTACAGTATTCCTCTATTAAAGTCCATCTGGCAGCAATAACAGCATATCGAAAGTCCCCTACCCAGGGGTCTTTCTTTCAAATGCCAGTTGTGAAGGATTTCCTGGAGGGTCTCAGGAAAGTGTATCCTCCCGTGAGGGCTCCGTCACCTCATTGGGAACTTAATGTGATTTTGTCTAAATTGATGGGTCCTCCATTTGAACCTATACATAAGGCTTCCCTTCAACATCTGTCATGGAAGGTGTCCTTCCTTGTAGCTATCACTTCTGCGCGCAGGGTGAGCGAGATTCAGGCCTTTTGTGCTACAGAACCCTATCTCGTTTTCCATGCGAATAGCGTGGTGCTTCGGACTCATCCCAGATTCCTTCCTAAGGTAGTCTCGGATTTTCACATTAACCAGTCAGTGACACTACCTACATTTTTTGCTAATCCGAGCTCTTCAGCTGAAAAAGCTCTGCACTCTTTGGATTTGAAAAGAGTTTTGAAGTTTTACCTTGATAAAACTAAAAGTGTTCGAAAGACTGATCATCTGTTTGTGAACTATGGTCCTCTAAATACGGGCTTGCCTGCATCCAAGAGGTCTATTTCTAGATGGATTGTGTCATGCATTTTGTTATGTTATCAGTTGGCACGAAAACAGCTCCCGGGTAGACCGAGAGTGCACTCCACTAGAGGAAAGGCTGCTACTATAGCAATGCTTAAAAATGTTCCTGTTAATGAAATTTGTAAGGCGGCTACATGGCGTTCGGTTCACACCTTTTCTCGCCATTACTGCCTTGATTCTGATGCTCAAGCGGATGCCCAAGTTGGTCAGGCATCCCTGTGGAATTTGTTTGGGTAATATCTATATGAGTGTACCGTTTAGAGAGTCTGGTATTCGTCCGCAGGGTATGGGATGGGCTTGCTACTCTATTCAGTGCTTATGACTATTGATGAGTATCCCCTGGAAGAGAAGGATTAGTTACTTACCTGTAATCCTAGTTCTCTTCCAGGGGTATACTCATCAAAGTCATAAGCACACCCACCCTCCTCCCCGGACCAATACCTGAACTGTCTCTTTTACATGTTACCCATGCAGTTATCACATTGTTATACGCCGTCCAAAAAAAACTGACCTGTCACCTGTGGTGCATGATGGGAGCCTGGAGGCTCACAGAGGTCTTAAAGGCACGGCGCCAGATGTTTCTGTTGTTACAATGCAGCCTATCTAGGCTAAAGCTGCCTCTATGATCCTGCCTGTTTTTACCTTTGAAAATAAAGGTTTTGTGTTGCAAAGAAAACCTAGACAGTGTTTTCTTCTTTACATTAGCATATAATGTGTTTTATATGTCTTTATTTAGCAAATGTAAAGATTTTACAGGCTATTATGGCAGTTTTCTGAGCCTAACATGGTTATTTTGGGCTGCATATGTATATGTATATGCATATTATCTATATATATATGGTTATTTTATGCGTATTTATATGTATTTATATATATATGTAGATATATGCATATTATTGGCTATTGCTCCGGGGTCCCGCACCTGGGCGGGACTATTCAGTGCTTATGACTTTGATGAGTATACACCTGGAAGAGAACTAGGATTACAGGTAAGTAACTAATCCTTCCTGACCAATTGATCCATAGAGCATTGCCCTTGGATAGACTTTGTGGGAATCTGGATGCTAAGTTTGGCCATTTTGCATTGTGAACTGTGGCAAACAGATCTATCTGTGTAAATCCCCATTGTTGAACGTAGGAAAGAAGAACTTGGGGATGAAGTTCCGACTTGTGAACTTGCTGTCTGTGTCTGCTAAGCAGGTCGGCAATTTGATTGCCCACTCCTGGAAGGTGTTCTGCTAGGAGATAAATTCTGTGGTGAATTGCCCAATTCCAAATGCTTTGTGCCAGGCGGGACAGCTAGAGAGAGTGTGTCCCTCCCTGTTTCTGCAGATAATACATCGCTGTCATGTTGTCTGTGCGGACTAAGACAGTTTTGTGTATAAGGCAAGTGTGGAAAGCTTTGAGTGCTAGAAACACCACTAGAAGTTCAAGGTAGTTGATGTGGAGACGTTTGTGATTGTCTGACCACAGCCCTTGTACTGTGTGATGTTGGAGATGAGCACCCTAACCGGACAAAGATGCGTCTGCTGTCAGTACAGTCTGTGAAATCGAGTCTATGAAGGGCTGCCTTTCTGATAAATTTTGAGGGTTCTACCACTGCAGAGCGATGGGTGCGGATTTCTACCAACACTAGATCGGATAATTGACCCTATGACTGATTCCACTGACGTGCTAGACATTCCTGCAGAGGACGCATGTGAAGCCTTGCGTGAGGTATGATTGCAAGGCAGGATGCCATCATCCCCAGCTGTCAGGACCGTGGCAGGATGTGTCAGTAAAAGTGTAATTAATAAGGAAGTAAGCAAACGCTTAAAGGAATCTGCAAAGTACCCTCATTGGAAGCGCCAGCATTCTTCAACTCGAAAAATCTTATCCTGCTTTCTGCGGAATTTACAAATGGCTAATGAAGTAGACAGTAAACTCAAGAGGCCAACTCAAGTCAGCGCTCTAGTCTCTCCCAGCGTGCGCGAAGATCTTGAATCTAATGCGCTGGTTCCCTTAGGGAACAGCGCCCTTCAACTGTGTCGCGAGGCGCGTAGCGTCTCTCCTTGGAGTCAGCATTTTTGAAGTAATCGTTTTTGGCATCTCAGCAACAGCGTCTGACTGAAATTCAGAGACAAAGTTTTTTCCGCTTGACAAGTCTTTTGGCAGTGTACCCTGGCTAACGGATGTGCAACATAATTATCCTGAGGAAAGTAAGCTACGAACTAAGAGCTCTGTCAGCTTTCATATTGAATAAGTAAGACTTTCCATACGAATCTACAAGCCTGTAAAGCACTCCTTACTTTAGGCACTCACTGGTAAGCCTGTCTTCATCTATGCTGCAGCGCGGAAATATAGTACCATGAAACTCCTTCTTATGAAGCGCACTTCTGGTAGCCTGTTCATCTACTGTACAGCAGCGCGAAGATAGGTACCATTTCTTCTGCTTGTGAACTCTGAGGATTGCTTAGAGACTAGTTTCTGTTCAGAAACATTTATGACAAGAATATTCTAATTGACAACGGAGTTGGATTGTATAATTTAATATTGACTTATTCATTCTTTGGATAAGAAGATTTAAGGAAAATACTCAAAAATTAAAATGAAAAAGAAAAAGTTTAAATTATAAAAGAGAGTAGCGAAGGGACAATGGGGTATGAAGGTTTATGAGAAAGTATAATATAATTTAAGTTTATAGTGAATGTTTGAAGTATGATATGTTCTCTCCTTATGCAGACGTAGAGTATCCAGTCCCACGCTGAGTACTAAGACGTAGGAGTACGCAGACGTTCATCCAAGGCAGTCTCTCTTCTTTTCCATTCCCCTTTCCCCCCTGATATTGCCCTCACCAAGAATTAACTTATTGGTGGGTGTACTGGTGGCGGGGCAGTGGGACCATCATCGGCTTCAGTGGTTTTGGTTTGGACTTCTGACACCACCAGCTGAATAAAAACTCTGGCTGGTAATGTTTGATTCGGTTGAAATTGTAGTATTGTGGCCTGAATATTGTGAATCCTGGCTACATTGGGAGAGGCTAGAGCTTTGAGAGTGTTGAGGGAAGCTAGATAAGATTGCACTTGCGTAGGGCACAGATGAGATTTTTGTGCATTGATTGTGAAACCCAACTGATGAAGTAGGTGTACTGTTGCCCAAGTGTGTAGTACATAGTTCTACTAAGTGCTTGCTTTGATACACCAGTCGTCTAGGTAAAGAAAGACATGGATACACTGTCTTCTGAGATGCGCAGCTACTACTGCAAGACATTTGGTGAACACTCTGGGGGCTGTGGTGACACCGAATGGAAGTACCTTGAACTGGTAATGTTTGCCTGCTATCACAAATCTGAGGTATTTGCGATGAGCTGGATGAATTGGAATGTGAAAGTAGGCGTCTTTTAGATCCAAAGTAGACAAAGTTGCCTAGCTATAACAGAGGAAGTACCTGTTGCAGAGTCTCCATGTGAAAGTGCTTGACATTATGTATTTGTTTCACGCTCTGAGATCTAGAATAGATCTTAATGAGCTGTCCTTTTTGGGAATTAGAAAGTAAAGGGAATAAACCCTTGACCCTTGGTACTGAAGGGGGACTGGTTCTATAGCCATTTTGTGTAACCGAGATTGCAAGTCTTGTTGAAGCAAGTGCTGGTGCTCTGTTCACAATTTTTGATAGCGAGGTGGAATGTTTGGATGGGTGTTGGTAAGCTCCAGGCAATAACCATGTTCGATAATTCCAATCACCCATTTGTCGGTTCTTATCGATTCCCAAATGAGGAGAAAGTGTTGAAGTGTTCCTCCGACACGTGTGGAATAGTCGGAGAGAAGTGTGGGGAAGTCACTGCTTATTTGGGGAAGGGGAATTGCGGGGTGTGGTGTTTTTACCTCTGCCCCTTGGACTGTTTCCCCTGTAGCCTCCTCTGAAAAAACCTTTTGTAAAGGATGATTGTGAAGTGTTTTTGTAAGATGAAGGGTTTTGGTCTGTCCCTGTGGATTTGGACCCTCCCTTGTAAAAAGAGCGCCAAAAGGAAACCCTGTTAGAGGGAGACTGAAGCGCTCCAATGGATTTTGTCACATCTGTATCTTTTTTTCATCTTTGAGGGCTTGATCAACTTCAGGGCCAAAAATATGTTTTTTGTCGAAGGGTATGTTTAGAATATATTGCTGTACTTCAGGTTTAAACCCCGAGACACGTAGCCAGGATGCCTGTATTTATTCCTCTAGCTGCAGCATCAGCTGCATCTAGAGCGCTTCTAATGGAGGTGTTGGAACTTAGTTTACCTTCCTGAACTAAGTCTTGTGCTTTGTACTTATGTTCATCTGCTAGAAACTGTAGAAGTTATTCTATTTTGTCCCAGTGGGCTCTATCGTATCTTGCAAGGAGACCTTGGGTGTTAGCAATATGCCAATGATTAGCTGCTTGCGCAGCTACACTTTAGCCAGAAGCATCAATTAGTTTTGACTCCTTTTCTGGGGGAGAGGCATCCCCACATGCTTGAGAATTAGCTCGCTTTCGAGCATTGGATACTACCACAGAGTTCAGTGACAACTGACCCTTAATCTGAACTGGGGTGGCGGAGTGAGCTAAAAAACGGTGATGGATTAAACCCAGATCAGTTGACTGGGGGTGAGTGTTTGTATTGTCAACGCTCCGTCCATCACCACCTTTGGTTTAACTGACCCTTAATTAAAATGGGGTCTGTTGGGGAAGGTTTGTAATTTTTATGCACTCTAGGAGTGAGAATCCTAGCATGTACAGAATCTTTAAAGAGGTTGTCTGTATGCCTTAACATATCTTTAAGCATAGGTAGTGTCCGATTGAATTTATGTGTTGCTAGCGTTACAAAGAGGAAATCCTCCTCTAAGGACTCTTTATGGAACACTACTCCATGGTAGTATGCAGCTCTAGCAACAAGCTCCTGATATGATAGATTGTCATCCGGTGGAGATGGTCTGGCAGGGTAAAGATCTGGGTCTGTCTCCTCTGGAGGATCAATGGTATAATCCGTCCAAGGATCTATTGGTGATTGTGTGTCATCATCATCAGTGTCATCTGGATCAGGGTGAGGTAGAGGAGATTGCCTTGGTGTAATGTGTAATGGATCAAATTGTGGCGGAGAGGGAGGAGGAGGAGAAGATAGCATGTGGAAAGGACTAGTCCCCACATTTTTCTTCTTCAATGGAATTTTAGAGCTGTTGCCATCCAGAAGTTTGTGTTCGGATGGCGGTTTAGCATGACTATTTCCAGTGTCTGGATTAATATAGAGTTTTCTCATTTCACATCCGATTTGGGTGGTACAATGTCCATGCTTGGCTCCGATTGCTGTACCTGCAGCTGTGTAATTTTCAGCACCGAAGCTTTCAGTACCGAGCTGGACTGTCCTTTCAATGCCGAAGATTTTGGCTCTGAGGAATGTTTCCTTGGTTTCGATGTCAAAAGTTTCGGCTTCAAGCCCATTTTATGTTTAGAACCCGAAGGTTTCGGGTCGGAAGTAGGTTTTGGTAGACTCGGTCTGGAGCTGGAAGGCTTGTCAGAGTGTTTCAGTGCCGAGCCGGAGGGCGGTGCGCTAGAAACCTTTTGTCGGTGCCGAAGCTTTAGATTTTCTTGGGAAGGTGGAAGGGGTTGGGCGTTGAATTGAAGGTCTTCTGTTCTGACGTCCCCTTGTCCCTGCGGCACATCGCCGTCAAGGACAATCCGCAACTCTAACTCGGAGTACGATGCCGCTGAAGCGTGTTCTTCGGCGGCTCAGACTTCCTCTTGTTCGGAGTCTTCGCTGAAGAGATCCTGTGTGTTGTCCAACTGCTGCATCTCTCGACGTCGAGCCTGACTGTCACGGATAGTTTTTTTCAATCTGAAGGATCGGGACGCATCACAGTCTTGTTCATTGTACTCGGGGGACAAGCACAAGTTACACACCTGATGTAGGTCACTACACGGATACATTGCGTGGCACAGGGGGCAGAAATTGAACAGAGTCCGTTCCATCGACCAGGTGCCGGACTGACACGGATAGGCTGGAAGGCCGCCCGTGAAAACCACAATTGAAATTTGAGATTTCTTGATGTCGAGCCGAACCGCGGAGAAAAGTTAACACGTTTGAAAACAATACAGTTGAGGGTAGAGTGGATTGGGTAACGAGGACCGACTCCGAAACGAAGCGCAGCACTACATGTCCTTCTTAGATCTTAAAAGTGACATAATGCACCGTAAAACGATCTTTGTAAAATATCTCTGACGTACTCTTTTATGCCTCACAAACAGCTCTGAAAGTAAAGAGAAGAGCGTTGATGTTTCCAGGCGAACAAGACTAGTGACAACAACTTAAATAGATGTCAGGATTTCCAAAGAAATGAGAAAAAGCGGTTAAGCCTGACATAATCACAAGCCATACACGATTGGTATGTATGAACAGGGCTCTAGAGATCAATATCCCACAAATACAGTACATTACCCTAAATATATGGTATTGCTTCATCTTAAGGGTACTGTCACGAGATCACAATCTGGAGCGCATATTCAAAGACGCCACTGGGAGATGACACCATTAATAGGGCACCATTGATAATGTGCCATACACAAATGATATAAGTAAGTGCAGTCCATTATACCGTGACTATAACTAGCCTCTGAAATTACATAAAATGGCTAATGGAACTAAAATGCAGTTATGATTCCAGATTTCTGACGGCCGTGAATTGATTAAGAACGTGCCACCAGATCAACTAAGAACAAAACGTCTATAGAAATTATTTGAAGGACGTCTATTCTTTTAATTATAAGTAAGAATAGATTAAAATAATTTTGAAGTAAATGCCCACTACTAGGATAAACTCCAAATAGGGATCTCGTACTAACTTTATGCATTCTATTCACTTTTTTAGAAAGAAGAAGTATACCTGCTTTTAATCTATTTTGTCCTGATGAAGGTGCATCAAGCATAACAAACGCACCGAAACGCGTCGACTTTTGGACTGTTTTAATGTGAAAAAAATGTTTTTATCGATTTACTGTATTGGTGTATTTTGAATATTGAGTGCATATCATAAAGTGGCGACTCTGTGATAGAAACCGTAATACGGAATTGTTAGTTAGCGGATATATACCTGTACCAGAGCACCACAGTGTAAAATTGAATGTGTATTTAAAAATGAATTCTTAAATATGAGTTTTTATGAAAATAAACTTTGAGTAAAAAGTATAATCATCCTAGTGTGGAGCTTAAATTTTGACTTCTTGTCTTCGTCAATTGCAAATGAATAAAATAGCTAATTGACATGGATAGGCCTCATGGTCACCCTTTGAAATAAATACACAGAAAGGAATCTTTTCTTTGAATACAAATTGTTAACCCAGTCGTTTCTGGTCCCTGGGAAACTCTCTTTTTTTGAGAATTGCACTACATGTCCGAACCAGATGGCGGGAAAACAGAGTCGATGCCCATGTGCACCATCACCGAAAGGAGGACTCACCCTTCCTCGTGACTGGAAAGAGTTCTTCGAAGAAAAACAACTTGCAACCATTCGGACCCAACACCAGATGGCAGGAGTATGCAAAGAATGTGATCTAGAGCGCACACGCCTCGAAAACTAAATGTTCGGTATCATCTGTAGCACTGGTTACAGCCAAACGTTTGGATGTACTTTCATGGCAACCAAAGGTTGTTTATGTTATAGTCATCAGTTATGTAAAGGTAATAACATACTGCCCTCGGTGGATCGAGTAAGTGCAGCCTCTTCACCACTAGATGACTGATGCTGCAGGAAGAAGGTTGTTAACTTAACATACTTGTTAATAGACTTGTTTAAATGAAATTCAATCACCATCTTACAAAGAGAGGACACCTTCACTCTCAAAACATGAAAAGGTCAGAGCCGGTGAACAATCTTGTCATCCTGATTGCATTTAGGTATTGTTACATTACTGGGGGCTTTTACAGTGCACTGCACACCATGCTAAAGAGCTGAAATCAAATTAATGAAGTGGTCGCCCCAATCTAGTATTCTTTAATTGTTACTTTTAGTATGGTATATGTTCAGTTGTATGCAGTAAAGAACAGTTCAGTTTTCAAACATTTTATGAACTGCAAGTAGTTAGGCTTGGTCTTAGATGAGGGTTTACAACACCGCATAGTCTGAGTCACTGGAGCCCAAAGGTTGATCCAATGTACTGAAAACAGTTTTCTGTTGGGCATGTGGTGGGGTGTGAATTAGATCTAGGACATTCATCAGTGTGGGGGGTAGCAGGCATACCCCACATGGCATGCTGCTAGTGTTTGTTTGCAACCTCTCCCCCCTCATGCACTCCGTGTGCGTCCTTGCCTGTTTGAGATCAGACAGGCAACAGTGCAATGGTCGTGTGGAGGCCAACATCTGAGGGTTTTTCGGCATCTTTGAGTCCCGGTGGACCTGCGATTGAGCCTGAGCCACAGCAACAGCCTAGAAACGGCTCAAGTGACAGGGAAAATTGACCCGCGGGCGTGCAAGGAAAGCTGCTGCCCTTAGCTTGAGGAGTCATGGCAGAGGGTTGCTTCCAAGGTATTTAGTGGGATTTGGCTCCGGCACGCAAACAGTCTCTAATATGAGGCAATTTCATTCGAAATCCGCAGCCTCAGCCCATAATACACCAACATTGCAGAAATTGAAGTGACGGGCTGCACAGGGTCGTTCGGCCACAACAGCGAGAAGAAAAGCAGGGCAGAAGGACACCACTGTAGATGTACTGACAGAGGAAAGCCCATCCCCTAGCCACGAGGGAATTCAAGACCAGTTTCATCAGGCCAAGGTTAATATATCTCTAATATCCCCTGCTGCGAGTCCAGTGCTAGAAACTCAGTTCAATTCTGACCCGACAGAAGGACATAACGAAGAGTTTTGAGGAAAATGTCAGAACAGAGATGGCGATTTAGGCCCCATCTAGTTTCTAGTCCAAACATAGCAGCGAAGACCAAAGACTACCCTGTGGTCCACAAGTCGGTAACCAGTCGGCTCAACAGAGAGAAGAAACTCAACCAGCAACATAGGAAAGGGGAAAAAATCAACACAATTAATGCTGGCCAGCCAGATAGAAGTGTTATAATAGAGGAAGACCCACAAGTGGAAGAATCTACCAGCCAAATGCCAGCCTGCTCAAGGGAAGTGGCAGCTCAGGCTAAGAATACAAGTCTGGGGGCAAACTCCTTGGGTAGTGAGGACCAAGGAGGGACTCCTCTGCTAGGGTCTGCCAAATGCAGCAAAGAAAGTAATGATTTGGCCTCTTTGTTACAGTCAGAGACATTAAAATACGGTTTGAAACAATTCTGATAGAAATCTGTGAGCTAAAGCAACAGCAGGCAAAGGAGAGTGAAATGTTAAACCAGAGACTGTTGAAGTTTGAGCGGAGCCTTACGCAAATGCTACAGAGATTGTAAGAAGCTGAACAAAGAATCGCTGACTTGGCGGACAGACTGCTTTCTATTAACAAGGATGTTTCGACTAAGCAAAAGGTGGTTCGCTACATAGAAAATAAGCTTGAAGACATGTAGAAACATGCAAAGCACTCAAACTCCAGTTCACTGGTATCTCAGAGGTGAGTGAGTCTCAAGAGGCTGTGAATAATGTATCCCAACTGATTGATTCGGATTACAAAGTATATTCTACCGGATTCTCCAGCTGATTTAATAATCATGAGGACACACGGTCCTGAACACCGGCCAACATGAAATATCAGCATACAATCTTGATGAACTTCTCAGGATAGAAGAGCAAATTTTGACAGCAGCAATTTAAGAAAATGTTTCTCATGGCGGACAATATGCAGATGAGTATCAAAAACTGCAGCATTACATTTATTAAACTTTTCATGGACTGGTTCAGGAAATTAAACCGTTGGTGGCGCAAGCCTCATTAGTTCAGCAATCTAAGCTGAAGGTCCTTGTGTGAGAAAGTGCCATCTTTCTTGCATTGGTATGCCCCCACTTTCTTCTTAACTGCTGATGTGCTTTGACTGAGTGTGCCCTGGGTTCCTGCCAACCAGGTACCCAGGGCCTGTGTTCCTTCCCTAAAACTGTGTTGAAACTAAAACCCAATTGGCATCTCTGGCCACCTATCAGCCCCTAGTAAATGGTACCCTAGGTACCCAGGGCATGGTGACCAGAGAAGAACCCTGAGGACTGCAGCACTTATTGGGCCACCCTCAGGGGCCCTGTACCCCGACACCCACACACTGCCTTTGCAGGCTGAGTGTCTAAGAACAGAACTAAACAAAGAGTCGACATGGCACACATCCCTGTGTGCTATGCCCACAAAACCCACTGCCCTGGCATACTTAATGTCACTCCTCTAGCTGGGTGCCCTATGCCAGAGGTGTGGGCACAGGTGCATGAGCCCTGAGCCCCTACAGTTCCCAGGGCCATTCCTGGGCACTGTAAGTGCAGTGATGCCATTAAGAGTATATGGTGCTGGGAGGTTGTCAATACGAACTCCACAGCACCATAATGGCTACACTGAAGACTGACAAGTTTGGTACCAAACTTCTCAGCGCATTAAACCCGCACTAATGCCAGTGTGAAATGTAATGTAAAATGCACCAGAGGGCATCTTAGAGATGCCCCCTGAAAACCTATCCTACAATCCACGTGTAGGCTGAGTGGCTGCCACACAGCAGACATGTTGCTGGACCCCTGGGTGGAGAGCCCCCAGCTCTCCTGGGTCTGCAACAATGCACATCCTGGGCGAGGTGCTAGGTCTCCTCCCCCTGGATGGGCAGGGGGAAGCTTCAAAGGCATGCCGCCTCTGTGAGCTTCTCCAGACCATTTGCTGTACCCAGCAACTGGCCCCTACCAGTCCTGACCCCCCCACTCTGGCGGGAAGACTGGCAGCAAAAACTACGTCAGGAAGGGGGGGGGTGCCAGCCTGTGCCAACCCCACCCCTCAGGTGGGGGAAACGAGGTGAAGCACAACCCCGGGCTCTGGCCATCTTGAAGATGGGGAGCCCTGCCCAATCATAGATAGGCTCCTGCCCCCCTACCACAGGAGAGGAGCAGGCTAGGGGGTGTACCCACCCCAGCAGGACAGGGACCTATTGGTCCCTGCCCTTGCCCTACCTGCAACGCCCCTAAATTCAGTATTTAGGGGCTCCCTGAACCTTCCTTCCTCAGATCCCGATAAGAAAAGAAGAAAGAAGACCAAGAGGAAGAAGATCCGCCGCGCAGCTGCTAACAGGACAAAAACAACTGACTTGTCCCCCGCCCTACCGGCCTGTCGATCCTGGAACCTGCTCCTGCCTAATCCCGGTGACTCCTGCGGACAGCAACCTTGGGACACCCAGAGGACCTGCCTGCCTTGACCCTTTTGAAGACTGGGACTCCCATCAGCATAGGCTCTGCTGCAACAACCCCCCCTGGTGCCAGCCAGGAAGCTCCGGACCAGCCCACTCTGCACCCGCCGAGTCCGGCCCGTGCCCGAGTGATCAAAGACCACGAGGACGTCCCCCCGGGGGCTGGGACCCGAAGTCCAGTGCCCAAAGACCCTCCTCGACGAACAAGATCACGCCTGCAGCCTCAGAACCAGGGGCCACCCCAACCGCGACCTGCTGAGGGTAAGCTTTTCCGACACCCAAAGACACCCCTGCACCCGGCGCCCTACAGCCTCCTGTGCCTCCCTTTGGGGTACCTACATGTGCTCCAAGATTCCAACTTACCTCTCGAAGTGCTGGTCGCCCCTGTAGAGTCTCCGCCCCCGAGCCTGCAGCCTTTGTTCCCTTTTTACCTTTCCCATTGGGTAACATTGAGCGCCCGACGGCTCAAAAGCACCCTGCACCCAGCCGCCCGAGTACCGCTGGCTGTGCCACCTTTGCCCTATCCTGCTTCCCCCTTTGCCCTGAGCAAGTGACCAGGAGCCCAGCTAGCCAGCAGCCACCAACCGGAGGACCTCTGTCCCTCATTGGATAACATTGGGCCTAACTACCTCTGCACCCGGCCACCCCTGCGTCGCTGAGGGTGAACCAACTGTACCTACCTGACCCTGGGGAACCCCTGAGTCTATGCCCAGAACCACAACTTCACTAGTCTAGTACTCACCAGGAAACCGGTAACTCACTTACTTGCCATTGGATAACATTGACTGGTTTGACTATAAAAATCTTTTAAGTGTGAAGTTTTGGAAATGTAAAATATTCATTTAAAATCAACCGAATTACTCACCTGTGATCAGGAGAGAAGCTAGTACTGTACCTTGTATCCCAGTACTGAACCGCAAAAGTAATCCTTGCCGGGTTTACTAGTAACCTGAATTTTCTCCTTAGGAATCCATTGTCTGCTTATCTATGAAATTTCTTCTAAGTGTCTACTTTTGAAAACTTGAAATATTCTCTAAAAATCATATTTAATACTGAAACAAAATTACTTACCTGTTTTAAGTTGAGACCCCAGTGCTGGCCAAGGAGCCCAGTACTGGATTACCAAAGTAACTAGATCTTACTTCACCTACAACCTGCATTTTCTCCCATTGGATAACATTGCCGGATTTCTGTTGAAAAGTTTTTAAGTGTGAACTTTTAAAATAGCTTTATATTCCTGAAAAATCACTGCAATACCTAAAACATTTTTACTAAACTGTTTTCAGCTTAGGCCCCAGGACTGAATCTAGGAGCCAGTCCTGGAACTACCAAAGTAATCTACAAATTAATCAACTGTGTTTTTATAAGAAAATCCATTGAACTCAATGCTAAATTGTGTGTAGAATTGTGTAGCCTACTGCAACCCCTGTACGTATTGTGTTTACAAAGTTTATTGCCTTTCTGCAAAGTACTCATCTGAGACCTCTCATATTGAGAACAGTATATTTTGATACCTGTTGGTTCTAGAAAAAAAACAACTATATCTTTGATATAAAAACAATTGGCCTGGACTAGTCTTTGAGTGTGTGAAACCTTTTGCTGCATGAGTGTAGACAACAAATGCTTTACACTGTCCTCGGGTACTGCCTTACTGCTCGACCAAGCTACCACTTTAGAGAGTAAGGCCTTTCCTGGCTTTAACCTCTGTTATACCACTGGGGTTTGTGGACCCTATACACACTGTACCTTATTCTGGTCCAGTATATATAGAGCCACTTTCTCACACCTTGTTACTGGTCAATTTCATGTATTTATGGCACGTGAGGCTCAGCTCCTTTTTTCCAAGATGTCAAAATCTTGAAATATTTTTGAAAAGTCGGAGTATGCTATAGGGGGTAAGACTACCCTGTGTACTGACTGACTGGTGCAGACCGGCCTGTTGCCACAAACAGGTTTCTGACCCACTGCAGGTGAGAGCCTGCTTCCTCTCAGGGCAGAAACAATGCCTGTTCTGGCCCAGAGGTGTTGTCACCTCCTCCAAGCAAGATGGCTAAGCAATCAGCATTTCAAGGCAGGAGGTTTTAAAGGCCTCTGCCACCTTGGATATGTGACCAAAGCTTCCCCAGACAAGGAAAATGCCACCCCTGGCCCATTTGGCACTAGGGAGGGAGGAATATTAGCTAGTAAGGAGGCGTGACCCCTTCTCAGGGTGCACCTGCACCCCTATGGTAGGCTACCTGAAGTGATCACAACTGTTAAAATTCGACCATCCTAGTTTTGGCAGAATTAGGCTCTGTGGGTAAGGGTTATGCCCGCTTCCCACAGGAATTGGTTATATAGACTGTGCAGACACCCTAAAGGTAAGTAGCCTTTTGGCTACTACCGGTCATACCCCTAAATTGAGTATTTAGGTGCCAAACCCTGTCACCAGGAATACGATTCGACGGATCACGAAGAGAGAACATAGAAGTGCTGAGAAAAAGGTAAGAACTGAAGACTGCTGTGGACATGTGGCACAAAACCCTGCTTGCTGGCACCAAGTGTCGACAATCGTGACCACCGTGTCGTTCTACTGCTGACTAGCTTCCAAGAACCCCGGTAGACTTCCAGACCTTTGCAAATTGTCAGCAATCTTCCTTGAGGTAGAGGAGCTACTCCCCTGCAGTCTGTAGGCACCGAAACGCAAAGTCTTGTCTACTGAGTTGCCACTCCCAGCCCGACGCAGCCGCCCTCCCCCTCCAGGAAGAGAATACTGTGCTGCTGGCGGGCAGATTTATCCCCCCACCAAGAGAGAGGAGACCAGGACCGACCAGGACCACACATTACAAATATTGGGGTACCAGATCCCATCCCAACAAACAGAGCCTGCAAGAGTCCAGTCCGGACTCCCACTGCACCAAGACCGAGCAGTCATTGAGGGACATCAGCACCGAAGAGATCCACCTCCAGAGTGGCACAGCTATCCTGATTTTGCATCCTCAACCTGTGAGACAGACAACCGCACGGCTCTAGGACACGGGCCGGGTACCGACTAACCGGCTGTGCCCCATTGTTCCCAAGACTCTTGTGACTCAAGCCCCCCATTGTGAGCTGCTGGACTTGTCCCGAAGTCCCACTCTGCAGTCTGTTTCTAGGTGGACCCCTTCTGTTCACAGGTGCAGCACACACAGCTATCAACCTGATGCCCCAGGGCAGGGAACAAGTAACTGCTGCTGGTACTGCGGACCTTGGCCCGCTACAACGCTTTGTCCCAAAGGAGACTCCAGGAAACCGATCGCAAATAATTGTACAGCATATGCCTTTTCTCCCAAATGAAAGCATTGCTGCAAAAAGATACACTGAACTATTTACTCACCTGTAAAAAGTCGTATTTAAAAAATATAACGAAGTTCTTGGAATCAAACTTTACATAAAAATATGAGTTATTTTCCTAAATTGGTCTCGGATTTATTCCAGAGCGTGCATCTCATTTAGTGCCTCCGAGTACAATAAATGCTAAGCATTCCCCTTTGATAAGATTAACTTCTCGCCCACACTACCACAAAAGAGAGCATTTGGGTTACGATTTGTGCCTCTGTAAACCAATAGGGGTTTGGCTGAACTCTTTACATAACGTACCTCATTTGGGTCCACCATATAAAGAGCTAGCTCCCTACAACTACAACCACTTACTGCTCAAAGAAAAGGCCTACACCAGCTACTTGGACATTCTTTGCCAAATGACAAGCCTGGTGTTGTCAGCCAAACTCTAGAACATACTTGCCTTGGGGAAGAAAAGCAGTCACCTGGACTCAAGCAAAAAAGTGCAGACTTCTCTTCTAATTTCTGACTGCAAGCAGCTCACTTTCAGCCTCTTGATGCCCACTCACCCTCAACCGTCAAACATGTCAGGCATGCGTCTAACACCAAATCCTCAGATACTGAGGGCACCAGAATCTCCCATACTGGAAAACAAACTCCTCACTATAACAGTTAATTGCCGTGAATACACCAGACTAAATCACAGTGAGTGCCCAATGGACAGCTTAATAAAATGTATTTACCTTTAGGCTTTTCCAATGATTTCTGACAGGTTTCTTTAACTTTTGTGAAAAGATCAGGACCTGCCAGTCGTTTTGAAATACCAACTCTCAGCAAAACTGCACCTGGCGTAAATTTTAAGAGTGCAGCACCGGGTTCTCTGGGTTCTTTTGGTTGTTTTGGCATGAGACTAGACCAGTCAACATCAATTACATCCAGAGGATCTGCAAATAAAGACAGAAGTTATAAAGGAAAGCGTGGGCTAAATATAGCACTGAGACTTAAAACAACGTTCATAAAAGTAAGTGATTAAAAAGTCAGAATAAGAATGCTACTCTGACAAGTGTTTCCCCATACCACAGACTAGCTATGCATGAGGGATTCTGAAACAGCCCACTTATCCTTTGCAAATGCGTAGCGATATGCAATCAATGGCAAGCGTTTAAGTACCCTTTTGTGCACGTCAAATTAGGCAAAAGTGCAATATCCGCGCACATTTTCCCACTCTGATTCACAAAATGAATATATCTGAATATATTGCACTTGCAATTGTAGAAAATCAGGAAAATATGTGCATACATCCGCAGACACAAGTCTGACGTGGGGAAAATGATTTTTATCACTTGAGACTCACAGGAGCAGGCTGTGGAAATAAGGTGAGCTCCGCCAAAGAGATTACTGTCTGTATTCAGAAACATTTGTAAACATTGTCCCACATTAATCACACGTCTGAACTTGGATCTAAATAAGGAAGATAAGTCATGTGGCAAGCAAACAGTAGCAGCAACAGCCCTATTTTTAAGTGATCCGTGGCCCAGAGATGTAAAACGTGAGACAGGCAGACTTGATTGTGCATCTGGCCCACTTTAGGCACAGAAAGTACTGATGACCGAATTGTCTGTGTACAAGAAAGTAAGTGACCTAGAAGCCCAGACATACCAGCCCGTCATAAAACTGTAAAACATGGGCCCCCATAGCTAACCTGACATTTTCCAGGGACTAGATGACAATACTCACGTACTAGCTAGTGCACAACTAATTTCTGGGACCACAAAATAGATGGTGTAGAATCCAAGCTGCATTCCTGAAGAAGGCACTAGTTTGATAACCTCTTTGACGACCAGAGGCTGAGATGACTTCAAAGTGTTCAGTTTGGCAAAGAGGACGTCTTGTAAAGTGAAAGCACCACTACTGGCCGCATATTTACTCTGAGAGCATCTGTATAGTTTATGTGGCAAAAAGTCTTTAAAAAATGGGTCATTTGTGGTTAATAACAAATAAAAACACAAAAAGAGTGGGCAAACAGACACAGGCCATTCAAGCTAGACACAACTTCATTTCCAGATCACAGTCTAACCTTATACACGCTGCCTGAGTTGTCAGACAGTCTTCCCAGGGGGTATAGTAAAGTTGGAGGAAGAGTGGCTTTCCTAAAAGAAGGTAGATCAGAGAATAAAAATTCCTGTAGAAACATAAATAGGTAGAATGTCGCCATTGGGAACTCAGTGACAGCCTGCAAATGTCTAAGAGTTCCCAGTGATGAAAAAAACCTTCAGTGAGGGCCTTCTGAGGAAATAGATAGTTGATTTAAGTAATCCCTGCCCTTTTTACTCTAACACGATAACACGATAAGCTCGAGTAGAGGCGGGCTTGGTAGGTTGGATGTGATGCCCCAGAAATATCTAAAACATGTGCAGCACGGTCTCCTTGAAAACAGCAATTTGCTGCAGGGTTTAGGATAGCCCGTTGAATTCAAGGTAGTTTGAGACCAACTGCGACACTGGACTGTAGTCAGACGACACTTAGTGGCATGATCTTTCAATTGACATGCTTGCATCATTTTTCCTGATTTCGAGTGGTGAAATGGAATCACACTTTGCCTCAAACTTTTTTGGCGTATCCTTGACTTATCGGAAGCCTGAGCGAGAACAGGATTTCATGGCAGACAGACTCCTTGAACTGTATCATGAATGGCCAAGACTTGGAGCAGGAGCAAGATCTATATTTCTACTGCAACCTCCTATGTTTGGCGATGTGGAGTTTTATCTCAGATCATCTTCGGGTGCATAAAGGCAAGTTCATCACATGACTGAGTTGTGACTGGAGCCTAACGACCGTACTCATACATCGAGCAGTTCCACAATCTGCTTCTTTGAGTCTATGCCCTGCCTGAATTCAGTGTTACAAAAAGAGGGGGTAAACCCATTAAAGTCCCTGGGTGCTATATGGTACATAAAGAGAGTGGTCCCAGTACGTGGCGTCTAAGTACAACACAACTAAACACAGATAAAAAACTAAATGCAAAACTTATATGTCGAATTTCCACACTGTTATTTAATCACAATTTGACTTCAAATGCATACATTGCTTACAATAGTAAAAAAATACGTTAGTGCCCCAGGAATAGGAAGGGTGGGATAGGGTGTTGAGTGAGACAAAAGGGATGTGCACGATTAGACAGTGTAAACAGTAGGTCTGAAACCTGAACATACATAAACAGAAATTCACACTGGCTTCATCAAAGAGCCAGTTTACGCAACAAGACAATCAATGTTCACAGCGTAATTTAAATTGGAGCCATGCTATAGGCGCTTGTAAAAATATCCCAAGTAGTGGTCGCGCTAGCTGGTGCGGGGTTGTGTTCTGTCGGCGTTTCGACCCCAAACATATAGTTAGGTAGAGGTTGGATCTTAAGACGGGGTCTTCATCAGGACGTGGGGGATATGGTGGGACAGGTTGTTCATGGAAAATCGCATGAAAAATAGGGCCCACTGGCTCCCAATTGGCATGAAGGACACAAAGTAACTTGAGTTAAGTCATTTAACAGGAGCTGCATCGTAATTGAAGCCTGCCATCAAGGTCAGCAAATTAATCGCAGGACGGCATCATCAAAGCGCTGCCGCCGCGGTTAGATGATTCTGTCACAACGAAAGAACGCCAGGGAAAAAATCAACGGTCGTCTTCCGAAGCCATTTTCAGGGAAGATAGATTAGCAAACTATGTGATGGTATTTGGAAGTTGTCTGAAAACCGCCAAAGTTGGAAGGGCAACTCTATACCCCCATCAAAGGGCATGGAAACAAAGGACCTGACATCAGCATGCAGGGATGGCGCTTATATGCAGCCCTGCTCTGTGACTTGCTGAGGTTGTACTAGGTCATCGCGGAGGCAGATGGAGTCATCTGCCGGTGTGCATGAACATTGCTGAGAAAGTTCTCTGAATTCAGCCTGGGGATACTCTTATGGTGAGTAATCTGTGGTTATACGTATCAATCAGAAGGATTTATGCAGCAGTGGCAGGACCTTTGCCTAGGAAATGGCTCCCTTAACCCTTGCATATTCTGCAACATTGGTGGAAAAAGCAAGGAAAGGTGGCAATCTAATGGATTCAGCAAACTCCCTGCTCTGTTTAAAGCTCTAAGGCGTTGTCAGGCATGCTGCCAGCTAGCCTTTTACCAAATAAGGGCCCCAGTTCTTAAATTATAAATAACGTTTCCGAAAAGCTAGTGGTGCACATACCGACTTTACCCAACACAACTATTGCACTTGTCAATGAATACAGCAAAGCACCCGCAGTCCCCATACTGAAAGACAGCTAATGCTTGGATATCGCCATGCCACCTTGCATCATTGAGGCTAATGAACAGCACGTTACAGCAAATGGCTAGGACATCTCAATAGAACAAGCCAGGGTTCTTCCCACGGCTGAAATCAGCCCAGAGCCACCTTTCAGTGTGACATTCATGATCCGTTAAGCATCATCACCTGAGGTCGCACACCCCAGCGTTTCCAGAGACCCAGGTGGTTCACAACCAGGAAAATGCCCCGGCTCCCGTTCCCTGAGTTCTGTGTTCAGATTCTCACGAATTAACAGCAACTATCAGGTTCCCATTCAGCTGCTTAATTTGAACACGGGCCCGACTTCCTGACCCGCTTACCGATCCTTGTATTCCTCCGAAATAACCGCTGGCCATTGATCATCAACCGGAGGGCCTTCCTACACGGAAATTACTTCCACTCCTGTGTAATCCTACTCAGGCATATAGATCTCCTTGTCCTGTTGATGACCCCCCCCCCCATTTTAAGTTGGGATCCAAAGGTCGTCGACACCCACACCTTGATTCCAATTTGATGATGATTTATGTGGAGCACAAGATGTTTCTCACACAGTGACTGCTGTAAATATGTATTGTTGAAAGTCACTTTGGAAGCGAATGCCTGAGGTCTGGAAATCTGGTGATTTCCCTACCTCGCCACTTTTACCCACTGGATTGCATTTATATTGGTTCTTTCTGTATTTATTGTATATTTAAATTAACACAATTCTTTAATTTGGATGAATACCAACACAGCTCTAATTGTAGTTCTGTGCCTATAACATTATGCTCCTTTGGAAGGGATCACGGTCTCTTGTAATATCCTGGCAATTCAGCCACCCCCAGAGGCATAGAGCTTCCTGACACAAGAACTATGACACTACGCCGCCTAGCTTGTTGCAGTTCTACATAGCAGCGGTGTCTGTGAGAACCTTAACCAGCCTCCCTAAGATAGTTGTCAGGAAGGCCTTCAATGCCAAGTGAATCTCCTGCAACTCCAACAGATTGATGTGGAGTAAGGATTCTATTAGAGGCAGAGTCTTCTGATCTCCACCTCTCCTAAATGCCCTCCCCAACTCAGAAGTGATACATTCTTCAACACAGAGAGCTATGGGTGGGACAAGGAGAGGGGTTGGCTGCTTGCCCAATCGTTTCTAAGCAGCCACCACTGCAGGTGTTCTGCAGTCTCCTCCGAAACGTGGACAGACTTTGATAGGTTCCCACAGTGCTGCGCACACTGATTTCAGATCTCATTGCAGAGCCTCATGCGCCACCTAGCATTTAAGATCAGCAGGATGCAGGGGGCCAACAGTCCCAGGAGCCTCTGAGTAATCCTCACCGAGATACAGGACCGTAGCTGAAACTTCAGGATCATAGCATGAATGCATATATGTCTTCACTATGCTATAATGCACCCTCTCGTAGGGCTCAAAGGCATGCTGTATGGGTGACTTACGTATAGTACTTGCTGTGTAGTTTGGCATGGCACAGGTTGTGTGGGCCAAGCCATGTTTTCCGAATGGTTTGCACCATTTCACGCAGCCTACAATGGCAATCTGCATGTAATTTGTGTGTGGGTCCCTTAGAGTGGCATAAGACATGCTGCAGCCCTTAAAGACCCTCTTTGGTACCCAAACCCTAGGTACCAGGAGCAGAGGTAAAAGTAGATAACACCTTACTCTCTATTTGTGGTAGTGTGGGCAAGCAGTAAGGCTTTATCAGAGGGTAGTGTTAAGTATTTGTTGTACACACTCAGGCAGCAAACGATGTCACACACTCAAAGACTGAACTCAGACAAATTTGTTTGTATAAAAAATATTATTTAGTTACATTTTTTTCTAGAACCAAGCAAGCCTGGTGCAGGTACGTGTTTATGGCACTTTTCAAGGCAGGTTGAACAATACAAGCAAGCTGAATGAAAATGTATTTTTTTACAGGTTTGTAAATCTTTTCAAAACAGTGAAAATTACTGTTAGAATACTTTTGATTACTTTACAGATCACTTTATGGATTACTTTTTTTACTCAGTGTGATATGCCTCGATATCACACTGGGACATTTCCTAGAGAAAAGGTAAGTAAAGCAGTTTTTTCAAAACCAGCTCCACACTTGGAACAATTTTCAAGGAGAAAAAGTCAATGCTTTCCTATGGAGAAAGGAAAATGCTACTTACCAGTATGCATCTGTTCTTGGCATGCTGAGCTGCAGAGTTACACACTGTGCATAGATGGCCACCTAGTGTTGGGCCCGGATGTTTGCAGTTTGTTTTTGTTGTAGAAAAGTCTTTGGAAGTCACAGGACAGGTGACTCCTTCTTTGGATCATACTGCGCATGGGCATCGGCTCCATCCCCAGATTGTTTTTCGCCATTAGGGAAGTGATGGAGCTGTACAAGAAGTAGTGATGTCCATGTGATTTGTATCTAATTAACATAATACTGAAACAGATAAAGGCAGCCGGGGAGGCGGGGGGCGTGTGCAACTCTGCAGCTCTACATGCCAAGAACAGATGCATACTGGTAAGTAGCATTTTCCGTTCGAGGCATATGAGCTGCAGATTACACACTGTGCATAGATTGTATAGCAGTACCCACCTTTAGCAGCGACTACCCGTATCTGTTGCAGTTGTTTGAAACAGAGTTTTTAGTACAGCCTGGCCCACAGTGGCTTGTTGTTTAGTTTGCACATCTACACAATAGTGCTTTGTGAATGTGTGCCGTGTAGACCATGTAGCTGCTTTGCATATATCATCTAGGGGAATATTCCCTAAGAATGCCATTAAAGACCCTATTTTCCTTGTAGAATGGGCTTTTGGAGGAATTGTTAACGTACGTTTGGCTTTCTGGTAACATATTTGTATGCATTTAACAATCCACCTAGCTATCCCCGATTTTGATATGGGGTTGCTTTTATGTGGTGGTGAAAAAGACACAAAAATGTGTTTAGTTTTACGAAAGGTTTGTGTCTTTTCGATGTAGTACAGTAATGCTCTTTTGACATCTAAGGTGTGTAGAGCTCTTTCTGCGACTGTTTGTGGCTGCAAGAAAAATAAGGGCAGCTCAACAGATTTATTTAGATCGAATGGTGAAATGACTAGGGAGGAATTTAGGATTAGTACGTAGAACCACTTTGTTATGATGCATTTGCAGAAAGGGTTCTTGAATGGTAAATGCTTGTAGTTCACTAACTCTTCTGAGAGAAGTAATAGCTACTAGGAAAGCTACTTTCCAAGTTAGGAATTGCAATTCACATTTATATAACTGTTCAAAGGGAGGTCCCATTAACCGTGTGAGAACAATTTTTAAGTTCCACACTGGTGAAGGTGGCGTTCTGGGAGGGATTATTCTTTTGAGTCCTTCCATGAAAGCTTTTATAGCAGGTACTCTAAAAAGAGATAGATGTTGTCTATTTTGTAAATATGCTGCAATGGCGGCAAGGTGTAGCCTGATAGATTACACTTTTGAAGGTGTAATGGGTATCCTATGATGTGTTGAATAGACACATCTAAAGGATTTATGTGGTTGTTTTGACAGTATATCACAAACTGTTTCCACTTAGCAGCATAACATGCTCTAGTAGTGGGACTTCTAGCTTCTTTAATAACGTTCATGCATTCTGGAAGAAGGTTGAGGTAACCAAACTCTATGACTTCAGGAGCCAGATCGCTAGGTTGAGCTGAGCTGGGTCCGGGTGTCTGATCTCTCCATGGTTCTGTGTTAATAGGCGTGGAGATAGACTTAGTTTCTGGTGTGGCACCACGGATAGTTGCAGCAGCGTGGTGCACCACGGTTGTCTGGCCGAAGTTGGAGCAACTACAATGAGTGTTAGGGAATGTTGCTGTAGCTTGCGTACCACTAACGGAAGTAGTGGGAGAGGAGGAAAAGCAGACGCAAATTGTCCTGACCAGTTCATCCATATCACATTGCCTTCGGACAGCGGGTGTGGAAATCTGGCAGGGTAGTTTGGGCATTTTGCGTTTTCGTGGGTGGCAAAAAGGTGTATCTGAGGTTGTCCCCACATTTGAAAAAACGGTTGAAGAACCTGCGGATGAAGTTCCCACTTGTGGATCTGCTGTGTCTGTCGACTTAGTAGATCTGCCATGGTGTTTTGTACTCCTGGAACGTGTTGGGCTAAGAGCAAGGTCTTTAGTGGTATAGCCCATCTCCATATCTGCTGTGCTAACAGAGAGCTGCAGAGTGTGTGTTCCCCCTTGTTTGTTTATGTAGTACAGGGCTGTCATATTGTCTGTGCGGACTAAGACAGCTTTGCCTGATACTTGTTTTTGGAATGCTTTTAGGGCTAGAAAAACAACTAGTAACTCCAAGTGGTTGATGTGGAGTAACTTTTGTTGCGGTGTCCACCTGCCTTGCATGGTGTGATGCAGTGGGTGAGCTCCCCAGGAGGAGAGCGATGCGTCCGCTGTCTTGATTATTTGAGGAACTGGCTCTAGAAACGGTCGGCCCTTTGAAAGGTTTTTGGTGCTCCACCATTGCAGAGAGCGATGAGTCCGACTGTCTACTAACACTAGGTCTGTTAATTGACCACGAGCCTGGTTCCATTGGCGTGCTAGGCACTCTTGAAGTGGACGCATTTGCAGTCTTGCGTGGGGTACTATAAATATGCAAGATGCCCTCATTCCTATGAGCTGCATGAACACTAAAGCTGAAAGCGAGTAAAGTAGTTTGAATCTGGGTAGGAGAGTTTGAACACTTGTTATCCTGGCTGGAGAGGGATAGGCTAATGTTAGTTGGGTGTTTATGTAGCGCCGAGATATTGTTGAATGTGTGAAGGTTGCAGATGTGACTTGGTGTGATTTACTGTGAACCCCAAGTCGTGGAGCAGTTGAATCGTAGCTGGAGTGTGTTGTACACACTGGCTGTATGAGCTGGCTTTTAAGAGCCAGTCGTCTAGGTATGGGAAGACGTGAATATGCTGTCTTCTTAAGTGTGCTGCTACCACTGCTAGGCATTTGGTAAACACCCTTGGTGCTGATGTGACTCTGAATGGGAGCACTTTGAACTGGTAGTGCTGCCGGTCCAGCACAAATTTGAGATATTTTCTGTGCGCTGTGTGGATAGGAATGTAAAAGTAGACGTCCTTGAGATCTAGAGTGACAAGGAAGTCGTTTTGTAACAGGAGCGGAAGGACTTGTTGGAGTGTGACCATATGAAAATGATTGGACTGTATGTAAAAGTTTAGAGGTCTGAGTTCTAGGATAGGTCTTAGAGATCCGTCCTTCTTTGGGATTAACAAATATAGGGAGTATACTCCTTTGTTTTGCTGATGCATTGGGACTATTTCTATTGCATTTTTGTGCAGGAGGGCTATCACTTCCAAAATCGGTTTATCCACACTGTGTGGGAGGGTATGCTCAGACGTGAGTCCCTTGCTCATTGCACCATCAGGATTCAAGCAAGCCGGGCCGAAGAAGGCTGTGATGCCAGAAACCGGTCCCCGGAAGCTTGTTTCCTTACCAGTATAAGAATTGGCTTGGTAGTTTGGTTTGCCCTGTTCCCATCATGCACTGGGACAGGAACAGACTAATTTGCATATAGCCAGGTTCTGAGCTGGGATGGTGCATTGAGCTAAAAAACGGTGATGGATTAAAACCATGATCTCTTGACTTGGTGAGAGTGTTCTGCATCATTCAGAAACTCTGTCCATCACCACCCCCCTTTTCCAAAATCGGTTTATCCACACTATGTGTGGGAGGGTATGCTCAGACGTGAGTCCCTTGCTCATTGCACCATCAGGATTCAAGCAAGCCGGGCCGAAGAAGGCTGTGATGCCAGAAACCGGTCCCCGGAAGCTTGTTTCCTTACCAGTATAAGAATTGGCTTGACATTCTGTTCTACAAAATGGGAGCATAGTTTGAAAACTTCCTGAATTAAAATACCGAACTGCCAGTTGGAATATTTAGCAACATCACCGTCAAGTATATACCAGTGGGAACTCACCCCCCATTAAAATAGTTTGGGTGTTTTTTCCTCACTTTTAACGATTTTTTCCTTTTTTCATAAAATTTGTTTTTGACACCATTTTTGTGGGAATAAATCCTCTATCTCTGACACTGCACTTTGAGACCAGAGGTGCCTCTGGCTGAGGCGGGCAACCATCACAAATTGGAACACCCGATGATAACTGCCATGATTTCAATGTGGGGCGGAGGAAACATATATACCGCACTCCCAACAACATTGATTCCTTTGAGGGTATTCTAATCACTTTTCCTATAACCAATGGTTAAAAGTGTTACAAATGTCCTTTTTCACTTCTGATTACTTTTAATGTTAGTTCTAGACAGTAAGGATTAGTTACTTACCTGTAATCCTAGTTCTCTTCCAGGGGTATACTCATCAAAGTCATAAGCACTGAATAGTCCCGCCCACGTGCGGGACCCCGGAGCAATAGCCAATAATATGCATATATCTACATATATATATAAATACATATAAATACGCATAAAATAACCATATATATATATAGATAATATGCATATGCAGCCCAAAATAACCATGCTAGGCTCAGAAAACTGCCATAATAACCTGTAAAATCTTTACATTTGCTAAATAAAGACATATAAAACACATTATATGCTAATGTAAAGAAGAAAACACTGTCTAGGTTTTCTTTGCAACACAAAACCTTTATTTTCAAAGGTAAAAACAGGCAGGATCATAGAGGCAGCTTTAGCCCAGATAGGCTGCATTGTAACAACAGAAAAATCTGGCGCCGTGCCTTTAAGACCTCTGTGAGCCTCCAGGCTCCCATCATGCACCACAGGTGACAGTTAGGTCAGTTCTTTTGGACGGCGTATAACAATGTGATAACTGCATGGGTAATATGTAAAAGAGACAGTTCAGGTATTCGTCCGGGGAGGAGGGTGGGTGTGATTATGACTTTGATGAGTATACCCCTGGAAGAGAACTAGGATTACAGGTAAGTAACTAATCCTTCTCTTCCAGGGGATACTTATCAATAGTCATAAGAACTGAATAGAGTAGCAAGCCCATCCCATACCCTGCGGACGAATACCAGACTCTCTAAATGGTACACTCATATAGATATTACCCAAACAAATTCCTCAGGGATGCCTGCCCAACTTGGGCATCCGCTTGAGCATCAGAATCAAGGCAGTAATGGCGAGAAAAGGTGTGACCGAACGCCATGTAGCCGCCTTACAAATTTCATTAACAGGAACATTTTTAAGCATTGCTATAGTAGCAGCCTTTCCTCTAGTGGAGTGCGCTCTCGGTCTACCCGGGAGCTGTTTTCGTGCCAACTGATAACATAACAAAATGCATGACACAATCCATCTAGAAATAGACCTCTTGGATGCAGGCAAGCCCGTATTTAGAGGACCATAGTTCACAAACAGATGATCAGTCTTTCGAACACTTTTAGTTTTATCAAGGTAAAACTTCAAAACTCTTTTCAAATCCAAAGAGTGCAGAGCTTTTTCAGCTGAACAGCTCGGATTAGCAAAAAATGTGAAAATCCGAGACTACCTTAGGAAGGAATCTGGGATGAGTCCGAAGCACCACTATTCGCATGGAAAACGAGATAGGGTTCTGTAGCACAAAAGGCCTGAATCTCGCTCACCCTGCGCGCAGAAGTGATAGCTACAAGGAAGGACACCTTCCATGACAGATGTTGAAGGGAAGCCTTATGTATAGGTTCAAATGGAGGACCCATCAATTTAGACAAAACCACATTAAGTTCCCAAGGAGGTGACGGAGCCCTCACGGGAGGATACACTTTCCTGAGACCCTCCAGGAAATCCTTCACAACTGGCATTTGAAAGAAAGACCCCTGGGTAGGGGACTTTCGATATGCTGTTATTGCTGCCAGATGGACTTTAATAGAGGAATACTGTAAACCTGCTTTGGCCAAAGAAAGTAAGTATGGTAACAGTACCTGTTCCTGACCTCGAATCGGGTCATGTCCTTCAGCAGCACACCACATGAAAAAACGCTTCCACTTGAAAGCATACGTCTTTCTTGTAGAAGCTCTCCTTGCCTCTCGTAAAATGTGCATGCAGTCCTGCGAGAGGCCTAGATGTCCATACTGGACGAACTCGGGAACCATACTGCTAGCTTCAGGGACGGCAGGTTGGGATGGAACACCCTGCCGTTCTCTCTCGTCAGCAGATCCGGACAACACGGAAGCCTCCTGTGCGGCACTTTGGATAGATGCAGGAGATCCGGGTACCACCATTGGCGAGGCCAATCCGGAGCCACTAGAATCATGCCTGTCTGCGACTTGTACAGTTTCTTGATCACCAAGGGAATGAGTGGAATCGGAGGAAATGCGTACAGTAATTTCTCTGACCAGTCTATCCATAGAGCATTCCCCTTGGACCCTCGTTGTGGGTACCTGGACGCGAAGACGCGGCATTTTGCGTTGACGGCGTCCGCGAAGAGATCGATTTCTGGTGACCCCCAGGACCGGAAGACATCTCTTATCACTTCGTCTTTTAAGACCCAGTCGTGCGCTTCTGCGAAGTGTCTGCTTAGGTCGTCCGCTTGGACGTTGAGGACACCGGGCAGATGGACAGCTGAAATTGTCATACCCCGAGCCAGAAGCCACTTCCAGATTGCTTGCGCTTCCAGCGACAGAGGTCTGGATCTCGTTCCGCCCTGCTTGTTCAGATAGTACATCGTTGTTGTATTGTCCGTCTGAACAAGCAGAGAGGCTGACGTGAGTGCTGGAAAGAAAGCCTTGAGAGCCAGATGAACCGCTCTGAGTTCCAACATGTTTATGTGATACAGTCTTTCTTTCTCTGACCACACTCCTTGAACTTGAAGGGGACCCAGATGGGCGCCCCATCCCTGCAGGGACGCATCTGTCACCAGCGATCGTCTGGGCATGTCCTCTTGAAAAGGCACTCCCACTATCAGATGACTCCGCTGCATCCACCATCGAATGGAGATCCGCACTGACAGAGGTAGCGACAGTTTGTCTTCCCAACGGTTTAAAAACTGGTACCACTGATCCTCCAGAGACTGTTGCAGAGGTCTCATGTGCAGTCTGGCGTTCGGAACGAGGAAAATGCAAGACGCCATGGATCCTAGCAGAGAAGAGATCTGTCTGGCCGTTGGTCGAAGATTCTTTAGTAAGGTTTGACATTTGAGGAGAATAGAGGATAGTCTCTCCTCCGAAGGATACGCTTTTGCGTCCTTTGAATCTAGAAGTGCGCCCAGATAGTGTATCCTCTGTGTGGGGTTGAGGATAGACTTTTTGAAGTTCACGTGCAGGCCCAGCTTCCACAGCTGATGTATGCAGAACGTGAGTTGTTGTTGAAGCAGACTCGGGGACGCACTCTTTAGCAGCCAATCGTCTAGATAGGGATAGACGAAAATGTGTCTCTTCCTTAGGAAAGCCGCTACGACTGCCATGCACTTTTAGAAGGTGCGAGGAGCTGACTTTAGCCCGAAGGGCAAGACTGCGTACTGGTAATGACTGGTTTGTATGCAAAACCTTAGAAATTTCCGATGCTTTGGGGCGATGGGGATGTGAAAATACGCATCCTGAAGATCTATGGAGCACATCCAGTCCCTTTGATGCAGAAGTGGAATTATTTGATGTAACGCCAGCATTCTGAACTTTTCTCGCCGAATGAATTGACTGAGGCGCCTGAGATCTAGTATGGGCCTGAACTCCTTGTTTGGACCTTTCTTTGGAACTAGAAAATATGGGGATTAAATGCCTTGTCGACGATGTGCCCTCGGGACCTCCTCGATGGCTTTAAGATTAATGCAGACACCTCCTGCTTCAAAAGATGAAGTCGATGGAACACAGACTTTTGAGGAGGAATGGAAGGTGGAGGAACCTTGAATCTGATTGCATATCCATTTTGCACAATATTCAGCACCCATTTGTCGTTTGTGATGTTTTTCCACTTGTCCAGACAAAAGCGAACACTTCCCCCCACCGGAGTGGGTAACGGGCTCAGGGGAAGCAAGCACTCACTGTTTTTGTTGCTGCTGCTTGTTTCCCGGTGCAGACTGTCTGGAAATGCCCCCTCTTCCTCTACCAGGACGAAGCTGGGAGAACTGAGATCTTCCCTGATTCTGCTGTGACGACCATTGAGGGGTTTGAACCCTCTGCTGGCTCTGTCTCCGATCATAAGGACGGTATTTTTTCTTAAAGCTGTCCTTTCTCTTTTCAAGGCCAACAGCTCTCACAGTATCGAGCTCCGTCTTCATTCTTGACATCTCATCGTCAGCATGAGACCCAAAGAGCGATTTACCATTGAACGGCAAATTCAGAATTCGATGTTGAGCTTCAGGCTTAAGACCTGTAAGCCTTAGCCAAGCTGAGCGTCTTGCACAGAGTCCATGGGCATAGCCATGTGTAGACAAGTCGGAAGCATCTGCAGCTGCGCTAATCACCTGGTTAGCCACTAGCCCACCTTCATGAAGGATTTCCAGAAAATCCTGCTTGTCTTCTTTTGGAAGTTTTTCTGTAAAGCGAGACAAGGAATCCCAAAGAGAACGGTCATAGCGACCCAGTAAAGCGGAGGCGCTGGCAACCTTCATGTAGGAAGCAGAAGTGGCACACATTTTCTTTCCTACTGAGTCTTTAGCTTTGCTGTCCTTATCAGGGGGCACAGAGGATGATGCCGCTCCTGTCTGATTCTTACGAGCCGCTGAAACGATGACTGAATCAGGTGGTGGCTCAGACCTCAGAAATAAAGGATCATTGTCCGGTGCTTTATATTTCTTTGCGATCCGCGAAGGAACTGCTCCTAAGGATGCCGGGGTTAAGAATTTGTGCTCCGCAGGTTCCAACAGACCCGGAACCAGAGGAAGTAAGGGCCTTGATGACAACTTCTGATGCAAGGTCTCGAAAATGACCGTTGTCTTAGCAGTAGAGACAGGCATCTCGATATGCAGTTTCGCTGCACCACGACAGAGAACCTCATTAAAAGTAATTACGTCATCAATTGGTGAAATCCTACTCGGAGGAGTTGATGACAGCGTTGGAGAGTAGTCCCTCTTTGAATTTGTAGACCTTGTCGAAGATCTAGTATCGCGTCTTCTAGAAGAGTGATGACGAGAAGACTTAGGAGATGGTGAGGCTCGCCTTCTCTCCGATGGAGACTTTCTCGGTGGAGTACGCTCACGTCGTATTGCAGAGTGTACCACCCGTGCCAGAGGTGACCTCGATCTAGCAGACACTGGAGACTTGGAAGGAGACCTTGGAAGGTTAATTTTTCTTATCTTCCAGTCTCTGAGCTCACCCAGCCATCGCGGCGAGATGTTAGCCCCTGTAGGTGAAGGCGCTCTCGAAGGCTCTGGAGAGATTTGCACAATCCGCAACTCAGGTGATGAAGAGGACCTCCCAGAAGAGCCAGAAACCTTAGACCCGTCTTTGGACACCGTTCTAGGCCTTTTTGCAGCATGAGACGTCGACGACATCCTCTTCGACGTCGATCTCCTCGGCGGCGATTTCCTCGGCGGCGACCTCCTCGGCGGCAACCTCCTCGGCGGCGACCTCCTCGGCGGCGACCTCCTCGGCGGCGACTTCTTCGTCGGCGACCTCTTCGACGACGAATGCCTCTTCGGTGATGACGTCAGGCGTTTCGACGGCGATGATTTTCTCGGCGTCGTGTGCCTCGACGTCGCATGACTGGGGCTCTTCGACGTCGAAACCTCTACTGCCCGGTTCGACGTCGACGTCATGGCACCTCTCGACGGCGACCTTGACTGATGTTTCGAGCCTCTCGACGGCGACCGTCGATGAGACGACGTCGAGTCCCGTCCTCTTGTAGTCGTAGGCGAGCCAGACTGGGACCGCCTACGCTCATGTCGCTTCTCACCTTGCTTCGACGGCGAATTCTTCTTCGACGGCGAGGGATGCTTCGACGTCGACGTATGCCGCGATGGTGATTTCGATGCCGATTTTGAGCACACAGGTACCTTGGAAGAAGATCTGTCCCTCGAAGTTGCAGGAGACCGATGTTTTCTCTTCTCCCCTTTGTCCTTATGCTGAGAAGAAGGCTTCTTGGAGTGAACATCTTAATCCACTCACAGTTTCTCCTCTGTCATACAGGGACTGAAGCCTGCTCTTCTCTCTCTCAAAGTTCTACCTGAAAGCTTGCTGCAGTGATAGCAAAGTTCTGGCTTGTGAGAAGAAGGTAGACAAGCTACACAGACCGAATGAGGGTCTGTCTTAGCCATTTTTTTTACCACAGGCCAGACACTTAGCAAATAAGGTCGGCATTGTGACTGGAAAAATAGCCAAAAAACAGTAAAAAATTGTTGGATTAGTCAGATAATGACTAAAGACGTCGAGTAAAGACGAAAAAATTAGAGAAATACTAGAAGAAAGTGAAAATATATCACCAACTGGCGAGCTCAATGCTCCAGGATCCTCACAGAAGGAGCCGGAAAAAAGAACTGACCTGTCACCTGTGGTGCATGATGGGAGCCTGGAGGCTCACAGAGGTCTTAAAGGCACGGCGCCAGATTTTTCTGTTGTTACAATGCAGCCTATCTAGGCTAAAGCTGCCTCTATGATCCTGCCTGTTTTTACCTTTGAAAATAAAGGTTTTGTGTTGCAAAAAAAACCTAGACAGTGTTTTCTTCTTTACATTAGCATATAATGTGTTTTATATGTCTTTATTTAGCAAATGTAAAGATTTTACAGGCTATTATGGCAGTTTTCTGAGCCTAGCATGGTTATTTTGGGCTGCATATGTATATGTATATGCATATTATCTATATATATATATGGTTATTTTATGCGTATTTATATATATATGTAGATATATGCATATTATTGGCTATTGCTCCGGGGTCCCGCACGTGGGCGGGACTATTCAGTGCTTATGACTTTGATGAGTATCCCCTGGAAGAGAACCTGACTGAATTATTTGAAGCACCCACCTGTCTGATGTGATGTTTTCCCAGGCTGGTAAGTGTTGTTGTAGTCTTCCCCCGACAGGAGTGGAATGTGGCGGGGGAAGGGGAGGGGAGTCATTGGGCAGGGGTAGAGGCAGAGCGGGAGTTGTTATTTTTACCCCTGCCCTTATTGTTGTTACCTCTGTAACCACTCCTTTGGTAGCCCCTATTATAGGTGGATTGTGTGGGGGCTTTGTACGAGGTAGAAGGTGTGTCTGAAGAGTATCCCCTGTAAGATGAGCGGCGAAATGAACGTCTGGGAGCCTGCGACTGCAGGGCTCCCATAGATTTGGCCGTATCTGTATCCTTTTTCATCTTTTTAAGAGAAGTGTGGCTCAATGGTTAGAGCGGCAGACCCTGATGCAGAGGTCTAGCCTGGGACCAGGGTTCAATTCCCGCCTCGGCGGGTCTTGGGCTCAATTTCCTCGGACCTGATAATTCTCGCCTCGGTGCCTATTCTAATCATGGGTCCCACTCTGCAACTCTGGGCAATAGCTTGCTTAATCTCCACAACGGCCCCCTCAACGCTAGGATGCCTGGCTTCACCTTGGGGGTGCCTAGGAGTGGGCACTTCACAGGGAAAACCTAGGACGGGTTCCACAGCGGTATTCGTACAAGCGCCGAGATACCCCAGCTGGGGTCGATTTGTGCGCTATACAAGTACAGTACATTACATTTACATATACATCTACATTGGGTCCGAATAAGTGTTGCTCATCGAAGGGTTGGTTAAGTATAGCACTTTGGACTTCAGGTTTGAACCCTGATATGCGTAGCCAGGCATGTCTACGCAACAAAACACTGGTGTTAACTGCTCTGAAGGCAGTGTCTGCTGCATCAAGTGCACAATGAATGGAGGTGTTTGTAATATTTTTCCCTTCTTGGATAAGCTCATTTGCTCTATCTTTGTACTTATCAGGGAGGTGCTGCATTAACGATTCTAATTCGTCATAATATGCCCTGTCATATCTTGCCAATAATGCTTGTGTATTGGTAATACGCCACATGTTTGCTGCTTGAGACGCAGTTCTTTTCCCGGATGCGTCAAGGAGCTTAGACTCTTTATCTGGTGGGGGAGCGTCACCTGATGTTTGTGAATTTGCTCTTTTGCATGCATTGGAAACCACAAGCAAGTCTAGTGGTACTGGGCCTTTAATATATGCTGGGTCTGAAGGGGCCTTTCTTATTTTAACAAGGGAACCCAAACAGTTGGCTTAGGACCGTGGGAAATTATGCTTTAAAAGACAAAGGTCCTTAGCTTATCAGAATCAAATTTAAAGATAAAATATAGGCCATAGTAGGAAACTATATTTGTCCTCTGTCCAGCCGGACAGGGTATTTATTTGAACAAATTGTAGAACAGTTAAATAGATCGTTACTGGCACAGTCCTGTACCACATTCAAGAAGGACAAACAACATATAAGGGAAAAGATTTCACAGGCAAAAAGAGAGCAATACTGGCCACTTTAGAGTCGATTTCGAATTGAAGTGTTTGCCAGGAAACACAAAACGCAACTGAGATATAACACAATGGCTAAGTTGTGAGTGTGCTACAAAAAGTCGACGTTTCGATCCCCTTATGCTCTAATTACATGGGATCATCATCAGGACAGAAATTTGACAACATTTGCCTGCCTGTAAATGTAAGACAACCGCCTGTTAAGGACGAAAATAGGAAAAAGAGGGGAAAGAGAAAAATATATCAGCCAATGACTGAATTATAGGTGAAACTCCAACAACTCAAACAGTCCAACTTCTTTGTACATTTTCAGTTTACTCGGAATTGACTTATCGTGTTCTATTCAGTGTTTGAAACAAGGTGAAATTCGAGGACTTCCAATGCCGAGTGCGTGAGTGATCGGTGGTGGCACATTTGTTCTACATTTGGCATTGTCTGTTAAAACCGAGAGGCATGTCACAATTACAAGCTCCTATTATTTAGTGGTCTGAACAGGTCCACTCTTCGTGTTTTTAAGGCGTACACCAATCAAACATCCATGTGCATTCATACCGTGACGGGTTGAGGTGATTCCTGCTTAGGGGGGCTCGGGAAATTAGCTTACCCAGGTTACTTGGGCTCCTGAGATCTTAAACATGTGACGTGCCCACCTCACCGGGTCGGGATCTTGTCACGTTCTGGGGTAAGATTCGATCTATCTACGAATAAAGTAAGTACCCATTAGGTATAGAATTCTTGGGGGGAGTTTAGTTGGCAGGTGGAAATGGCGAGTGATGTTACCTGATTTTCGAGGTCTCGATGTCCGCGCGGTTGCCAGCGGACTGTGACGCCAATTTGGTTTGTCACCGAGGTTTTCTAGAAACCCAGAAGGAAGGGAATTACTTTCTGCAGTTTGATGTATCTAAACGGGCGCACTATGGAAGCAGTATCAACTAGGAAGTTACCTGGTATACAACCCTTCGTCCGGATTTCAGTGAGCTGTCTGGTTCGTGGGCGAGGCCAGCGCTGGGACTGGTGAGGGAAGGGGAGAACGGAGGTGTCAATCTAATGTCATCAAGGTTAGGGTGAATCTTACGGGAAAGTATCGCGGCATATGCGAATTCCTGGGATGGATATGGCTCTCACCTGTAAGAGTACAATGACTCTGCTGCAGTCGGTGTTCTGGGAGCGGGGGAGCGATGTCCTATCCATCAATGCTGTGATTGCAGTCCGGTGCTGGGAGAACCACGCTGTATTTTAATGCGGCGTGTCTGTGACAGTAGAAAGAGGCCGATCGGTGGTGGCCATCTTGGAATGGGTCTGTTTCTATTACTTGGGCTTTACTAACTGGCGGCCATTATAGAGTGGGGATTTGGAGCGATGAGGCTTCAATAAAAGCGTAATAGGATGAACCTTAAGGTCAGGATATTTACAGTGCGAGTGCAAGTGTGCAGACGGCGGAAGTGCTTACTGTACAATTGTTTTGGTGCATATGTGAAAAATCGTGAAGGTGCATCACGTGACATTTTTATGATTTCGAGATTATATACAATTTAGCGTAAATGGAAATTACATAGCCTATATAATATTACGGGGTAAATAAAGGAAAACCAACTTGAAGTGCCAACATAGTCTCTGTGTCTGCCTTCTTCCAGGCCCGGAAGTGCAGTGTAAGGGTTACAATAGAGCAGTCCAATCTTCTGCCCGGTTCAGACCATTCCTTATCGTGTCGAATTGAATCATTGTCTTTAGCTCCTCTTTGTTAAGCATTTGGGCAATATCTCCACCTCGTGCTGGTAGCTTTACCACTTTCAATATTGTCCATCCTATGTCATCTTCATTGTGCCCAGCATCCATGAAATGGTCAACCAGCGGAGCGTTGGCGGTTTTGCATCTTACACGGCTCCTGTGTTGACAAATGCGTGTCTTGGCTTTTTGTGTGGTCTGGCCAACATACAGTTTTGGACAGGGACATTCTATGGCGTAAATTACATTTGAAGAATTGCAGTTCGAAAATGAGTTTCTTTCATACGTGGTGTTATTGTGAGTGAATTATTTTTTTTTTTTTACCCTCCACCGTGTAATCGCAGACATTGCAACATCCACATTTAACATGGCCTAGGAGTGGGGGTAGGCCCCAGGCTGCGTCGAGTGTAGCTCCCTGTGGTGTTATAGGTAATGCTGCTCTAACAAGGTGGTCCTTTAGATTTTTACTCTTGCGGAAGGCAAAGAGGGGTCTTTCGATGTTTATAGGGCCTGCATTTATTGTTGGCCAATGTTTCATTATGGACCTTCTGATTTTATTGGAAACAGGCGAGAATGTGGTGACGCATGCAATTCTCTCTTTCAGATCTTTGTCTTTTGGTGTCAATAGGACCTCTCGTGGGCAATACCATGCGCGTTTCAGGGCCTGCTTGACTATTCTCCTTGGGTAGCCCCGGTCCTTCAGTTTATTAGAGAGGACTGCAGCTTCTCTGAAGTAATCAGTTTTACAGGAACAGTTTCGTCTTATCCTGAGGAATTGTGAGTATGGTAGAGAGTCCCTCAGCGCTCTGGGGTGGTTACTTTTATAGTACAGGAGCGTATTTCTCTCCGTGGGTTTCCTGAAAAGCCTGGTAAGGAGTTCACCTTCTGCATGGTAGATGGTGAGGTCCAAGAAGGCTATAGAAGACTTGTCATAGGTCAGAGTGAATGTGAGTCCACAACAATTATTATTAAGCCAATGTAAAAAATTGGTTAATGTTTCGTTGGTCTGGTTCCAAATTAGGAAAATGTCATCTATATATCTTCTCCATATTTTAATACCGGAGAAGAAAGGATTAGATGGTGTCAATATGGAACCAGTTTCCAATTGGTCCATAAAAAGTATCGCCAGGTTGGGGGCAAAAATAGCCCCCATGGATGTCCCCTTGATCTGCTGGAAGAAAGTGTTGTCAAAGAAAAAGAAATTTCTCGTCAAACATAGTTCCAGTAATTGGAGAATAAAAATGGTTGGAACTCTATGTGGGCGTTGGCGGGTATCCAAAATTTTTTGAATGACTAGTAATGCAGCCGTTTGTGGAATATTTGTGTACAATGATTCCACGTCTAATGTACACAGTGTCTCCTGGAGGGGATCAAATTCAAGATGTTCTACCAAGTTAATCATCGACATGCTATCCCTCACATAGCACGCCGTGGTTGGGACAAACTCCTTGATGAAGAAGTCCACGTAAGCTCCCAGGGGTTCCAAGATTGAGCCACAGGCTGAGACTAAGGGTCGTCCGGGTGGACTTGTAAGATTTTTGTGAATCTTGGGAAGTGTATATATAACCGGCAGTCTGGGGGATTTTACGTTGAGGAGGTTGTATTCTTTCTTACTCATTAAACCTTCAGTACAAGCTTGGGATGTGAGTTTGGTAATGATTTCCTGGATTTGTTTGGTGGGATTCCCAGGGAGTTTTTGATAATGGTCAGGATTATTCAGTTGGCGCATAATTTCTGCCTTGTATGTTTCTGTTTCTTGAATAACAATTCCACCACCTTTGTCTGCACTTTTTATGACCACATTCCTGTTGTTTTTAAGAGTTTCAATTGCTTTCTTCTCTCGGAGAGAGATGTTATAGGGGATGAAGAGTTTGCTATTCTGAATTGTCGTGAGGTCCCCGAGTACAAGTTTCTCAAATGCTATGAATTCAGGCGGTACCATTGTGGATGAGGGAGAAAAGGTAGATGGAGGTCGGAACGGGGTGTTAGGTTCAGAAAAGGTGCTGGGATGGAATTGAAAAAATGCTTTCAAACGGATTGTTCTGAAAAATCTTAACAGTTCCGTATGTAGTTCCATAAAGTTGGGACGAATGGTTGGCACAAAAGACAACCCTTTCTTCAGTAATTCTATTTTTGTTTCTAACAGTATGTGCTGTGAGAGATTAAAAATAGATATCACCTCTGCTGGTTTCTCAACTACCATTGGTAAAAATTGTTCCTGGTTTTCCTCTCTCCTGGGGGATTGTGCCATCTTTGAGGTTTCTTTACACGCCCGCGTTGGGGGGTGTTGGGCTGGCCTCTGGCTAAAAAATTACTATGACCACCACCGCGCCTTGCGTTTGCGCTAGACCCCTCACCTGGGTCTGAGCTGTCTGAAGACTCAGCCGATGTATCGGAAAATCCGACCAGGTTTTGGCGACGGTTGTAACGTCCCCAGGGTTTGTTAGTCTGTGAATAGGAGTAAGTTCCGTTAGTATAAAAATCCTTCTGGAGGTACGGGTAGGTATTCTCAACGGTATAGTTCTTAATGTCCTTTTTTATTTTGTTGGATTTCTTGTTTTGCTCTATTCGATGGAAATCTGAGATGGGTCTGAAGGGGCAGCTTTATATTTCTTCTCTATTCGTGGGTTTATGACCAGAGTTCTAACTGGGTCTTTGAAGACTTCAGGAGCATGCTTAATAACTCCTTTAAGCATGGGTAAAATGGATGAGGATCTTTGTGCATTATCAGAGGTATCCATTAGGAAGTCTTCATCTACAGGGTCTGTATGCATGTCCACCCCATGATACTGCGCAGCTCTGAATACTAATTGATTGAATCCCATAGTGTCTTCTGGTGGGGAAGGCCTTGAGGAGTATATGTCGTCCTGAGGGACATTTAGGATGTCTGGGGTGTTATAATCATCCCATGGGTCAGGTGAGCATGGAGGAATAGATGGATCATCTGCATTACCCCCTATATCATCAGAGCTATCATCTCTGTTGTCATCATCTGGTATGATAGAGGATGTAGGGGAATGTTGTGGTAGGGGCACAGGTGGTGATGGCATTGGTGGAGGAGAAGGGGAAGGAAATCTTAGAGGAGAGGTAGCCATGTCCTCGTTTTTTGGATGAGCAGCCGGTGCGCAGGTGTATCTAGTGGTCGTTTTTAACTTAGAGTTAATCGACCAGTGATTGGATCTTTAACCAGAGTCTTTTGTGCAGGGTCTGGGTGAAATAAGTCCTCTGCAGGAGGTCAATCTTTTGGTACGGAGGGAGGTTTCGGCACCGAAGTAGCTTCTTTTGGTTTTTTGGCAATGTCTTTAGCAGGAGAAGCAGGAGTCTTCTTCGGCTCCGATGGTTTTTTCGGCTCCGATGTTTTATTCAGTTCCGGTGCAATTTTCGGATCCGATGCTTTTTTCGGTTCCGGTGGTCTTTTTGAATCCGAAGTATGTTTGCTTGGCTCCGACCTAGGTTTCGGTGCAAAGGGACTAGCGGTATGCTTCGGTGCCGATTGTTTCGATGCCTGCGTGGTAGGTGACGTTGTCTTTTTCGGTGCCGGTAGGTGTGCGCCGGCACCGTGGGGGGGCCGACTCGAGCCAGAGTCGCTGGAAGGCTTAGCTAGCTTCATAGCCGCACCTGAAGGTAGGGCTGTAGAAGCAGTGTCTCGGTGTGCACCCGAGGGCGAGGGTGTGACCGGAGGCTTTTTTCACTGTGTTGAGGAAGGGTTGGGGTCGACGGTCTTACTTACGATCCGCTGTGCTGGAGTGATGTCCTCCACTTCGGAATCTTCTGCCTCGGAGTTGCTGTCGACGCCATGTTGTTCTGGGACGTCGACGCCCTCTGCGAAGATGTCGTCTGGAATCGGAGCTGAAGATCGAGCCATTGTTCTCTTAGCTCTTCAGTCCCGGATCGTCTTCTTGGAGAGGAAGGAGGCACAAGCGGAACAGTCTCTGGCCTCGTGCTCTGGAGAGAGGCAAAGGTTACACACCTCATGAAGGTCGGTGTGGAGAAACTTCGACCCACATTGAGGACACTTTTTAAATGAGGTCCTTTCCCTGAGCTGGAGTCAAGGCCTAGTTAGGCCCAAAGGTCATCGTCGATGACCGGAATAGAAATCTTCGATGTTGAAGAGTAACGTCGACTGGAAACGCGTTAGAAACTAAATTCTGGAAGCTGGTGAGGATTGCGTGTTCAAGGAAATCAGTTCCAACACGGAGCGCTGGTAACACATCCGAAACCCGGTGGCGGAAAAAAACAATCTGGGGATGGAGCCGATGCCCACACGCAGTATGATCTAAAGGAGGAGTCACCTGTCCTGTGACTTCCAAAGAGTTTTCTACAACAAAAACAAACTGCAAACATCCGGGCCCAACACTAGGTGGCCATCTACGCACAGTATGGAATCTGCAGCTTATATGCCTCGAACATGTGGTTATCGGTTACTAGGTAAGTACTTGGTTGTGGGAGTTGGTACTCTGGGGTTAGACCAGGGCTCCCTCAGTTCCCAGGATATACTCTCAAAGCTTCCTCAGCAGCAGTAGGGCGGCCAGGTGCAGAGTGAGTGGTGTTCTTGAGCCTTCTCTGGAGATCCAGATTGAAAGGGAGGAGCCGCTGGCTGTCTGGATTTCTTGCATTTCTTCTTTGACTTACCCGAGGGCATCGACCGTGATTAAAATCCGCCACAGAAACTACTTCAGGAACGGGAGCTTACATTCGATATTGATTGGTCATGGTGCAGGGCCTAGTGGTGTTTCATGGCGCACAACTTCATGATACCATATGACATTCGGGCTCATCTGGGAGCAGTCACTGTAGACCCCTGAAGTCATACTCCAACCTTAAGCACCAGAGGCATACCTGGAAGGGATCTAGACCAAGGAAGTTGTAAAGTAACATATACAAAGTATTCATAAAATGCTGAGCTTCTGCTCGTGGCTGTCCCGTTATAGGCTGGAAAAAAAACTGTCGCTGGGGAATACTTGTCCTAAATAATCAGGAGACCTCAACAACCCATTGTCAAGATTAGCTCAGCAACCCAGTGTTGAGGAGAGCTGAACAACCCAATGTGGAGGAGAGCTGACCAACCCAGTGTAGAGGAGTGCTCAGCAACCCACTGTGGTGAAAGAATATAGCCCAGTGAAGAGTCGAGCCATCCCTGACTGATTGTACAACAAGCACATTTAGCTTACTGAAGATTTGCACAGAGGTTGCCTCAATCTAGAGCCGCAAATGAGTAACAAGTTATGTGGCATGTGGCTCAAAATCATGAAAAATCCCAGAGGAATTGCATTAAGCCACAATTTCGTTAAGTTTTTGTTGAGTTTACTGAAAGTCGCAACACTACGTGCTTACATGATGAATGGCTGAATAATCATCAACAACAAAACATATTCCTTTGCCCTTGCTTTAGGAATGGCACTAATGCCAGAACGGCAAAAGCTTCAAAGGATTTATATGCAGTAAGGATTCACTGCCTGACCATTTGAAACTCCTACAAATTCTATGTATGAGAAGGTCATTGTATCAGATGGATCTGTGAACAACTGTGACTGACAGCTCAGCAATCGGAAAGCGTATCCTTTCAACTTATTTCTCACCACTGAAGACTCCGAGTCATCATGAGAAGCTCTGCAAGGATTGGAATTCATTGCTACTTCAGGAAACACGTTTAACTCCTCCTTCGTCCTCACTTGTGGGCCCAAACGAATACAGACAACAGGCAACAAGCAGTGTTTGTGAAACTACGGCATGCTATCTAGTCTCCCCCACATAAAAAAGAGTCAGTAATAGCCTTATACTTTGAATTCCACTTGGTAAAGGAACAGGACTACTGGTCCCTGGAAATCCAGAGAAGACAGATAAGTCACCATCTCTTTTAGCCCCTGATATGCTACTCTCCCGGTAAGAAGACATGTTACAGTTACCTTAACTTCACTATTTTTCTTTTCCCACAGGTTAACCGAGGTGGGAGATTGTTGGAGTTTAAAGAAAGGAGGGAGGGGTTCCTATAGACCTAGGGAAAGGGTGGGCCACTGGCCTCTTTAACCTACCTGCGACACAATTGTCATGTTGACGTAAAACAGTGTGTGAGGGGGAAGTGAGAGTGGGGGGTGATTTTAATAGCTGGGTAGAGGGGATGGACCAATAGCACAAGGAGAGTAATGCAAAAAGGCACATCGACACAGTAATTGGGAAGTCATATCACTGGTGGCGAACACTTGCATACAATCAAAATGAACAGAGCTGACACACTGGAATTGGATCATCACTCAATACTGTCCTGGAACGTTAATGTGCAGGGAAATAGGATTAAAAGGGGATTGGTGGCGGCAGCCACATATACCAAACAGTTGAATACCACCATACTCCTTCTGCAGTACACACATTTGCGGGGCACAAATTGTGGGTTCCTTGGCAGAGGGGCCTACAAGACACTGGCACATGCAGGCTTCACGTCAGGCTCCCGAAGTGTAGCGATACTGATTAGGAAAACCCCACCATTTAGGGTGGAAAAGGCCTGGGTAGATCCTAATGGCACATCCGTAGCGGTCAAGGGGATATGGAGAATAAGAGACATAACACTGGTTAGGGTTTACTTCCACATACCCAAGGCTGCAGAAAAGAACGCTCTGCAAACTGGCAGAAATATGATAAGAGGCAGGATACGACCAACACATCATGGGGGGAGACAAACGATGTGGCGGAAACCGCTCTAGATCGCACAAGTTCAGGTCAGGATACAAGGGAAAACAGAATACTGGCACAATTTATTAGGACCCTGAGACTGTCAGACCTATGGCGATGTCGACATCTGGGAGCCTGAAACTATTCTTACTACACGGCGATGCATAAAGTGTTTGCTAGGATAAACTATATTCTTGCCCCAGCAGGGGAGGTAGAGGAGATAGTGAAGGCAGAGAAACTGGCCCGAGGTCCATCCGATCACTCACTATTGATTAGCCTTGGGAGAAAGTTTACGCAAAACAGGGAAAGGGTGGAGACTCAATGCATGGGAACTGCTGGATGACCGGGTGGCCTGGGAGATAAAAGTAGATCCAGAATTATACTTTGAAGAAAACAAAGACTCTGAATCCTCAGCAGTTACGCTATGGGAGGCCTACAAGGGGGTCTAGCAAGAGACAGCGCAAAACATAATCGCAATAAAAAGGGAAGGGAATCCAGGGACATGTTTGAGCTGGAAAGAAGACTGATGCAACTAGAGGGTCAACAGGGGGCCACACATTGCCCCCATAACTCCTTCCATGCTCATGACGAGCTCAGCTGGTCATGAGGCACACTGGAGCTGTGCTAATGACGAGCTGACCTTGTCATGAACAATGGGAAATCAGGGAATGCAGCACAGGAGGAAAATATCTCTAGCAGCCAAGGTGTTAATTACACACTATCGAAGCATTCTGCAGAGAAGATCAGGCTTTCACACACCAAGAGGCTATGGCCACTATCCTAGCGATACAAAGCTGTCTAGATGCCAGTGATCAAGCTGGTAGACTACTGGCATGGTTGAGCAGAAGAGAGACCGGAGGCACAAGGGGTAGATACCATAAACGATGGAAAAGGAGAAACATGTGTCACGGTGGGGGAAATCACACTGGAGTTTGCCAGGTACTTTGCAGCCTTCTACAGGGGGCACCTATTGGCAGATGCCTCACATATAGACACCTACCTGGAGGAGATGCTCATCCCCATCCTTATGATGGAGGACAGCCAGGCCTTGGAAGATGATATCACACGTGAAGAAGTGCAGACAGCTATAGGAAACCTAAAACCCGGAAATACTCCAAGCCTCAACAGTATACCAGCAGAACTCTTTATGAAAAATGCTGGGCTATTGAGACCATACCTCTTCAGTCTACACATTGAGGCACAAAGAGAGGGCACCCTTCTACATGACCTTCGAAACGCCACAACAACGGTTATACATAAACCAAGGAAGCCCAAGACAGAATTCAGCTCCTACCACCTGATTTCCCTCTTTAATACAGAGACAACAATTTTAGCTTCCACCTGGCCACAAGACATTTGAAGGTGATCACCACACTAATTCACTACGACCAGTCTGGTTTTATGCCCAAGAGGTCAACAAGGTTCAACCTCCGTAGGCTATATAACTGGTGTGAAATTATCCAATCTAGGGAGGACCCTCATATGCTATTTTCCTTAGGAGAAGAGAAGGCATTTGATGTTGTCCACGGGCCATTCTTAAAACATGTCCTCGTGAAATATGGGTTTGGCCCTAAATTCCGAGCTTGGTTAGCCTTGGATATCCATGGATCCAGTTGCCCGGGTGCGGGAAAATGGCAAACTATCATCAGAATTCCTTATTGAGAGGGGCAGCCGCCAGGGATGTCCTCTGTCCTCGCTATTATTTGTCATAGTACTGGAACCACTTGCATGAAGAGGACTTGGGACAGGAACAAATATCCCTATACGCTAATAACATTTTGTGGTATGTAATGAACCCCTTGCAGATGCTCCCTCAGCTCTTTCACCTATTTGATCCACACGGTGCACACGTAGGCTACAACATCCCAGGATATCCAGTAACAACTGCGGATGGACATTAGGGGTTTCACTACCTCGGTATATATGTGGCCACAAAATACCTACCATAAAGTCCTAGAAGAAATATTTTCTAAAATTGAAGAAGCGGTCAGGATGTTCCTTCAGAAGGATAAGTTACTTACCTGTAATCCTATTTCTCTTCCTGTGGTATAGGCATCAAAGTCATAAGCACGGAATAGTGCGAGGACACCGCCTATGTATGTGTGTGTATTATATATATATATATATATATATATATATATATATATATATATATATATATATATATATATATAAATCAATGTATGTTTAACCAGATCTAAAACCTAGTCCTGTGAAACATTCATCCATATATATACATATATGTATATATACACACACATATATATATGCAGCCTAAACCACCAAATAGGCTAAAACTACCAACATTGCATTGCATTTTTCATTTAAAATAATACACATCTATTCAGCATTTGTTACATAGGAACGTGTACTCTCCACTCGTTTCAACATAGCCTTTATTTTCAAGGAAAAAGGCAAGGTAATAGCAGCCAGATAGCCCAGAGGCTGCATATAGAAAGAAAACTGATTAAAACTGGTGCAATGCCTTTAAGACCTTCAAGCCCTCCATGGCTCCCATGATGCCTCACAGGGGACTGTTAAATCAGGTCTTTTTTATGGCGTGTTACACTGTGTAGTGATAATAAGGAGACAGAGTGCTGTTATAGATGGTATTAGACTGGGGAGGCGGGAGGGTTGCTTAGGACTTTGATGAGTACACCCCTAGAAGAGAACTAAGATTACAAGTAAGTAACTTATCCTTCTCTTCCAGGGTTTACTAATCAATAGTCATAAGCACTGAATAGAGTACCAAGCCCATCCCCAGAATCCTGCAGATAAACACCAGTATAGCTAGAACACTCTGAACAACAGGTTAACCAAACAAATTCTTCAAGGTAGCTTGTCCAAACTGATCAGCAGCCGGAGTATCAGAATCTAGCAGTAGTGGCGAGCAAAGGTATGTACCGATCAGTATGTAGCAGCCTTACATATCTCTGCAATGGGGATATTTCTGAGAAGGGTCGTAGTGGAAGCCTTCCTCTAGTGGAATGAGCCTTTGGTTTGCCAGGGAGTTGCTTGTTAGCTAACTGATAAGATAAGATCATACAGGACAATATCCATCTGGAGACGGGAGACCAGTGCACATCAGACCATAATTCACAAAGAGACAGACTTTCTTATGCTCTTAGTTTTATCCAGATAGAACTTTAGGACAGATTAATATGAACAATCGGAGACAACCATAGGCAGGAAACTGGGATGGGTTCTCAGGACCACTCTGTTAACATGCAAAAATTAGATAAGGCTCTTTAGAACATAGTGCCTGGATCTCACTCACTCTGCGAGCAGAGGCAATTGACAATAAGAAAGCGGCCTTTCAGGTAAGATGCTTCAATTATGCTCTGTGAATGGGCTCAAAGGGAGGACCAATTAATTTAGAAAGGACTACATTAAGTTCCCAGGAAGGAGAAGGAAACCTAATCAGAGGGTAGCCCTTTTACAGCCTTTTAGGGAAGTCCCTAACTACTGGCATCTGAAAGAAAGAAACTTGCGTGGGCGACTTTCTAAAAGCTGTAATTGCCACCAAGTGTACTTTAATAGAAGTAAACTGTAGTCCTGATTTAGCAAAGTACAAAAGGTATGGGAGAATAACCTGTTCCTGTCCAAGAATGGGACTAGGGCCATTGGCTGTACACCACAGGCAGAAGAGCTTCTATTTGAAAGAATATGACTTCCTTGTAGATGGTCTCTTCGCCTATTTCAGAAAATCCATACAATCTGGAAAGAGACCTAGATGTCCGCATTGGAGGAAAGCAGAAGCCATGCTCTTTAATCTCAGAGATGGAAGGTTGGGTTGTAACACCTTCCTTACGAACTTGGTTTGCAGATCCGGACGGCAGTGTGGTGTCTTGGAAAGGTGAAGAAGGTCCGGATACCACCAATGGTGAGACCACTCTTGTGGGATCTGGATCATCTTGGTCCTGGATCTGTAGAATTAATTGATCACCAGGAATTGGTGGAAAGGCGGTAGAGTAATGTCTCTGACCAGTCTATCAAAAGTGCATTTCCCCTGGAGCCCGGTTGGGGGTACCTGGATGCGAAGGCGTGCCATTTTGAGTTCCGCAAAGGGATCGATGTCTGGAGAAGCCCATCTTTGAAAAATGTCTTGTGCTAGCTCGTCGTTTAGCACCCAGTCGCGCGCTTTGAAGGAGTTTGCGACTTAGTGCATTTGCGCGCATGTTGAGAGCACCTAGGAGGTAAATCGCCGATATGGTTAACTTCCTCGCCAGTAGTAACTCCCAAATCGTTTGGGCCTTCTGTGGCAGAGGTCTTGGTACGGTTCCAGCATGTTTGTCAGGTAGTACATAGTTGTGGTATTGTCCATCTGAACCAAGAAGGAGCGTGCCTTTATGGAGGGAAAGAACAATTTAAGCGCCAGGGGTACAACTCTTAGGTCCAACATATTTATGTGGTAACTTCTCTCCGTTTCTGACCACATCCCCTGAAACTGGAGAGACATATGTGGGCTCCCCATCCTTGGGGAGACACGTCTGTGACAAGACTCCTTTCAACAAATGATGACTCAGCATCCACCATCTAGAGAGTTTATGACTGTCTGAGGAAGAAGTATGGTGTCAAGCAATTGGAGATCCGAGACTACTAATCCTCTAATGCCTCCTGCAACGGTCTAATTTGCAGTCTGGCTTTGGGAACAATGAAGAAACAGGAAGCAATAGAGCCCAGCAGAGAGGGTACTTGTCTGGCCGTGGGACGAGGTGTGTGGAGGAGAGTGCGACATTTGCAAATTAATGAGGATAACCTCTCCTTCGAAGGACACACTCTTGTGCTTGCAGAGGTTAGAATCGGGCCTAGGTAGTGAATTCTCTGAGTTGGATTGAGAATGGATTTCCTGTAGTTGACGCACAGACCCAACTGATTTAACACCCGAATGCAGGATTGTAGGTGTTCTTGCAGAAGACTGGAAGACGCACTCTGGAGCAACCAGTCGTCTGGATATGGATAAACAAAATTGTTTTGCTTTAGTTGAAAAGCCGCTACCACTGGAATGTATTTTGAGAACGTGCCAGGGGGCTGACTTGAGTCTAAAAGGAAGGATTTTGTACTGAAAATGTTCGGACGCTACCTGGAACCATAGAAGTGTCCAGTGTTTTCAAGAAATCAGGACATGAAAGTAAGTGTCTTAAAGGTCTGTGGAGCACATCCAGTCTCCTTGATGGATTTGGGGAAAAATTTGATATAGTGCCAACATCCTGAATCTTTTTTGAGGGTAAACTTGATTATGAGTCTGAGATAGAGTATAGACCTGTACTCCTTGGTTGGGCCTTTCTTTAGAACCAGGAAGTAACAGGAGTAAATCACCTGCCGATGTTGGAGACAGGGAACTTTTTCGATAGCCTGTTTTTGTAACAGGACGGATAGCTCCGCCAAAAGTAGCCTTTGCTGATGGACTGATGATCTCTGAGGCAGGATAGTCAGTGAAGGGGACCTAATCTCATTGTTGGCAAGAGTGCAGAAGAGCGAAGTTGCGTTGAAGGGTAGATTCAGAATCCTGTGTTGGGCCTCAGGTGTTAGATTTGTAAGGAGCGCATAGCGCGGATGCCATGAGAATAGCCATGAGCCACCAGCTCTGATGCATCGGCTTCTGCACTTGTGACCTGGTTCGCTACGAGTCCTCCTTCCTGTAGGATCTCCTGGAAATCCTGCCGATCTTCTTTTGGCAGTTTGTCCATGTAACTTCAGGGGGAGTCCCATAGTTATCGGTCATATCTTCCCAGGAGTGATGAGGCCCTAGCGACCTTCATATAGAAGGGTGAGGTGCTACACATCTTCCCAAGGGAGTCCATTAACTTGCTGTCTTTGTCGGGTGGGACTGTGGAGGAGGACGCCCCTGTGTGCACTTTCTTGCTGCCACCACTATGATTGAGTCTGGTGGAGGGTCAGACATCAGAAAAAGCGGATCCTGGTCTAGGGCTCTGTACCCCTTGATAATACGACCTGACACTGATCCTATTGAAGCAGGAGTAAGAATAGTATGAAAAACCAGTTCCAGTAGTCAAGGTACCAAGGGAAGTAAAAGGTCTAGTAGACGACCTGTGACGGAGGGTTTCAAAGATGACTGAAGCAAAGGTGGTTGTAGACGGCATCTTGCTGTTTAGCTTTGCAGCACCCCTACATAAAACCTCATTGAATGTGATGATAGATATCGTCCAATGGCTACACTCTTGGAGGAGGAGTGACAGACAAAGAAGGGGAATAGTCCTCCACCGAGGTTCTGGATGTGTCGGTTGATCAGGATGGAGATCTGTGTATATGCTACCGAGGCCTTGAGGATTGGGAGTGGCAAGATCTGGTAGGAGACAACCTATGAGGTTTTCGAGACCAATGTCTCCTTGGAGAAGGAGATTGTTGTCATTGCGGGGATCGCAGAGGGGACCTTGTGGTAGGTGTAAGTGGACACACCCCTCTAGCGGATGTTCGAGAGGGGGAATATGTTTGGGAATAGTCCAAACCTGATCTACGCTTTGGCACTCTCCACTCTTTCACACTTCTCAGCCACCTCGGTGAAAGATTAATCGGCGGAGTTTGCTGTTCTTGAGCCAGAGATCTCTCCGGCGTGATCTGCTCGATTCTAAGTCCTGGAGAAGATGACGTGCTCTTTGACGTCGACTGTCTCGGCATCAGACCCCAACATTCCACCACTTGAATATCCCTCAATGTCGAAGGAGCTCTCGACATTAGTACAGCCGAACCAGCTACTTTCTGTCTCTTTGCTGGTGGAGGACAATGGCATCAACGTTGATGGTCTTCGCAGCGATGTCGGAGATGGTGACGACAAGCGTCTGCATCTATATGGATGCAAGATTCTCGGTGCTGAATGTCTATGACTCGCTGTCGGTGAAGGTGTTTTCGCCGGCGGTGGAGGAGACCTCGATGGCGACCGCCCATGTCTGTGCAACGAGGATGACTGACATTGAGCACCCGTGCCTGACCCTACCTGACCTGGGCCATTGACACGGAACAGTTGACGTCGGTCTCTGAGTTGTCGACGCTGCTTAAAGTCTAGACTTAGACTTACTTGGTTCCTTTGTTTGAAGGGCCTGGGGTCGACTGTGTCGTCAGCGACTGTTCTTTCGACCTTGACAAAACTCTTCCTGTCGATGATAGAGGTATGTTCAACGCTGATCTTCTCTCCGTCGACAGCGAAGCAGACCAGTGTCTTCTTTTTTCACCCCTTTTTCTATGCTCAGACCGCACTTGGGAGGAGGGCTCTTTAAAAGGCCGTTTGTTACCTTCCAGGCCACTTGTAGAACACATTTCTCTCTCCTGCAAGGCATGCAGTTTTATCCTTTCCATGTCCCGAAGGCAGACAATGCAGACGGAGCGTGAGTCGGATTTAGCCATTCCCTTTCCACACAAAGGACACTTGTTGAACAGGGCTGGCATTTCTGAACAAGCATTTACAATGCAACGGTCTCGCCTTTGCAAAAGTTAGAGCTATTGACATTGTAAATTACAAACTTTTTATTTATGTGTTGGCTTTGCAAACAGATAAATAAATGGCATTGAGAGGTGTGGCGCCGCGGCCAGGGCGACTGACGTTGGAATCTGGGGATCAGGGTTCGATCCCCGGCTCCGGCGGCAGGTTAGTCCAGCACCATGTGACTCTGGGCAATAGCTCGCTTAATCTTCCCGACGGCCCCCAGCGCCTAGAGACCCTTACGGGTGATTGTGCGCTTTAAATGTGGATTATTATTTACAATGCCATAAACTTAATCTCTCGCAAATGCGAGACCTATTGCATTTGCAATGCAATCGGTCACGTATTTACGCGAGTTTGAGCTATTGACATTGCAAATGGCACTGCCTTTTATTTATGTGTTGGTTTTTAAAACATAAATAAAAGGCATTGTCATTTACAATGCCAATAGGTACACTCTCGCAAATGCGAGACCTATTGCATAGCAAATGCTTGTTTCAATGTCTAGTCTTTCTATTCTTGTTTTATGTTGGTAGATGCCCACAGAAGTGCTTTAGAGCATTGGTTTCAAGCCCACCAAGTAACAGAAGGGATGTATTTAACTGAACATTATTTCTTTAATGCTTCCACCCATTAAACAATGATTTATAAAAGGAAATCCCACGAATGATAATCTAGGGCTCCGTGTTCATTGTCGCAAACAAGCATTGTCAGTCTCAAGGTGGCTGGGCTTGCTTTTTATCATGCACAAAGAGGACGCAGTTCAGACTATGAAGTCTCTGGAGGTTGCGAAATCTCCTTCCTACTGTAAGTTAATAAGGCTGCAGGCATTCTTCGACACCCACCCCCATGAATGTCTACGAACTCGGGGATGGAGGCCTGAAAGGGACAGTGTGGGATTGCCTCCCGAGTTCCAAGTGAACGTCTTTTTAAAGCAACCCACATTCCTTAAAGGAACACAGGCTGCTTTTACTGTCCTTTTATTGGGTGACATCCCTCGTGGTTGAGGACGAGGGGAGTAGAGGTAACAAGTTGCTCTCTCCTCTATCAGTCCTGGGCGGGCTCTGCGTATGCCCTGGCTGCTTCTAACCAGTCAATTCACGTGGGATGTTCCTATGTCGCGACTCTGGCTGCTACCGTAGGTGTATATCACCTTGGCTGTCTGTAACCAGTGCACTGATAAAATCAATAGGTGTGGCTTAAACGCACGAAAATTGATCTGCCGATGCTATTGTTAAAAAAAGCGAACAACAGAATGTGTTCTGAAAAGCTGACAGACACCAGAGACTTAATCTTATGCCTTTGTCACACACGGAGAGTTCATAAAAAGAGATTATACCTTGTATCTACTATGAAATATTTTTAATAAAACTTTGATTTGCTTACGTTTGAAACTAAAATACGCCACTATTCTGAGCAGTTTAGCATAGCTCCGTTTCACCTTCATCCCCTAGGTTTTTATTTGGGCTCCACCCCGGACGATAAACTGTAAACATACTTTGGGTAGTTACTCATCTCCTCTGCTGGCAGGGCAAGTTACCAAACATGTTTCTCCAGTAAACCGTCCACATTGGGGATTAGTAATATTACAAAATCAATAGGGCACAGAAGGCTGACCCTGAACTATAGGGCCTTTTGTTTGATAGGAGTTAGGGTGAGCAGGTCTCGACCCTTTAAAAGTGAACACCGGTGTGCCGCATGTGAGTGTTGCTGTTACCGGGCGTGAGAGGCATTACATAGCTAACAAGTCTTGTGCTAGTAACAGTGGTGTTTCTAAATCCCGCTGATCCCTACTTAAAGTCTCTTATAGGATATCGCTCCCTGTAATTACGCTGGGGCGGTGCAGTTACCATGCTTTGGAGGTAGCCAGGCTTCTCCTTCCCCCTCTGTCCTGCGTCTCCACCCGGGGAGATCAGCAGCAGAGATCTTGGTCTGAGAATCGGACGACACTGCTTAAGTAAGCACGGCCCCTTCTTGCAGCAGCCATGACTGTCCCTCTATCTGAAGTCCTGTGGAGGAGGAGTGTACTTCTGTACAGGCACCAAATAACAGTGACAGACGAGCAGGCGGTAGTTCTGGGTGTTACAAAATAATTTATGTATATTGCCATGCAGGAAGGCGCAGAGGAGCACACGTCGAGGCGCTGGATCCCCGTGGGAGAGGCTCTTACCTGCACTTCCCTCCTCCGTGCCCCGCTCTCTGCCCAGGTTCACTCACTCCAGGACTCCACGAGTGCTGAAGAGCCGCCGCGCCCTGGTTCTTGAGCTCTCTCCTCCCGGGCTCGGCTCTCGGCTGCCCTCAGACGCGCCACTGCTCTTGTGCAGCTCCGGGGGGCTCGGCTCTCTCCTCCGGGGCTCGGCTCACCTTCAAACCTCCACCGTAGCGCCAGATTACAAGTCCCCCACCAACGCGTCCCTGATCCACATGCAGGAGAGCGACGGACAGCTCTCCATCGGAGAGCACATCACAGCGTGCATTTATGATTAGAGAACATTAATTAGCTTGATGGACATCTCGCATCTCCTTTCAGTAACATACACAGGGGTGAGTGTTGGGGGGTGTTATCCTCGCCCCCCCCTCATCCTCTCCCCTGGGGGGGTTCGGTATCTTCTCCTCCTTCGGCCGCAGCTGGTTTCAGCCTCGAGGCTGCTCGAGGTAGCACTTTTATTTTTCAGTTTCAAGCACTTTTATACCATGTTTGTAACTGTGTAGCTCTTGTAATGAAAGCAGCTTTACCGTGAAGCGCTCTAACACCTTTGGCTAATGTCAGCGCCATGTAAAAAAATAAATGCCACCCCGCCGCGCTTCCACACCACCTTGTGCGATTTCGGCGAAACGTACAGATATTAAGAATAATAAATATCGACATTTGTAGTTGTTTATATTTCTAAATGTCAGCGGTTTAAACGTGTAATACGTGTCAGGTAAACAGTGAGCAAAACACTAAGGAAGACACCCAAAAATAAGCAAAGAGCAGTTGCAAACTGCAATATTTACAAACACCTGCTCCTCTACGTTTGAAGAAAGAGCGATCCCAGCTCACGATATAGGAAGTGCGGGTCATCGGCCAATCAAAGTTAAGTGGCGATTACCCGACCAATCAAAGTTAAGGATAGAATTGCGTTCTCGGAGTGAGAATGCGGGGCTACAGTCCTCAATGGGTGGGATAGTGAACCGATCATAACGTTGAGAAAATACGCCACCAACTTCGGGGACCGCTTGTAGAAGGAAAGCTTCTCTGACTTCAACACTTATAGAAACATCGCGGAAAAGTGTGTTCTGACTCTTGCGGACCGCATACGTTTCACGTGTGAACGATCGCCGAGATACCAGATAGTGAAAGTTCGTTCGCAGATGGTTGCAACGACTCTACTGCGCACCCTCTGCCATGTTGGTAGGCAGCAGCGGGCCCCGTGGTGCAGGGCCTGCGCCCGGCCCCCGAGATCCCTGACCTGAGCCACCTGACCGAGGAGGAGCGCAGCCATGGACCGGCAGAAGTAGGAGGAGGCCATGCTCAAGTAAGCACCCCCAGCACCGGTGTGTGTGTGTGTGTGTGTGTGTGTGTGCGCGTGTGAACAGTGGAATTCTTGTAGGGAAGGGGGAAGCTATCGGAGTGCCTTTTGGGAGTGCTTTGGGGGCGCCATTTAACGGAAGGCGGTATGGAACGGAACTTTAGAAGTGAGGTGAGGTAAGGTGGGGGTGTGTGCGTATGGGTGTGCATGCGCGAGTGTGGCTGTGAATCTGAGTGTGGCTGTGTTTGTGCGCGTGAGTGAGAGAGGCTGACTTGCTGTGTCAATGTGGGGCCGGGCTGGATGTGCGCGTGCCCGGTCTGAATCGCTGTGCGTGCCCGGTCTGAATTGCTGCGTGTGCCCCGGTCTGTCTCCCTTGAGAGACATCTCGGCAGCAATACGCCTCGAGGACGAGAACTAGTAAAAAAATATCAGGAAATCAGAAAAAAGGTGAAAGTAATAGAGCTTGTGCTGAAAGACCGAGTAAAGCCCCAAAAAATAACTTCAAAATACCAATTAATGACAAAGTCAATAACTGACTAGCTCAATGCTCCAGGATCCTCACAGGAGGAGCCGGAAAAAGAACTGACCAGTCTGTCACCTTCGAGGAATGATGGGAGCCTGGAGGTCTTAAAGGCACAGCGCCAGTTTTGATCTGTTGTTTCTCTATATGCGCCTCTGGGCTAACTGCCTACTATTACCTAGCCTTTTCCCTTAAAAATAAAGGCTATGTTGAAACAAGTGAAGAGCACACGCTTCTATGTCACAGAAATGTTGAACAAATATGTATTATTTTTAAATGAAAAATACAATGCAACAATGGCAGTTTTAGCCTAAGTGGTGGTTTAGGCTGCATATATGTGTGTGTATATATATATGTATATATACATATATGTATATATATTGATGCATGCTTCACAGGTCTTGGTTTTAGATTTGGTTAAACATTCATTAATATATATATATATATATTTTTTGTATATGCTCCGGGGCCCCCGCGTGAGGGTGGGACTATTCAGTGCCTAAGCCTATTGAGTATCCCCTGGAAGAGAACCAGTATAATGAGGGAATAGCATTACCTGACATAAAGGCATATTACTGGGTGACACACTTAATAGTAATAAATGAATGGGGGACACATGCTGGGAAATCGCCCAACATAAGCCCTTGAGCGGACTAAATTCCAAGCCCACACATGCATACACTATCTCTAAGGCGGGATGGGGTAAAGAAGCTGATACCAGCAAGATAGTGATAGAAGCTTGGATGGGGGCAGAAAGATGGATGAATTGCAACACACAAATCACACAACAGACCCCCCCCCCCTTCTGGGAAGGAAAATGCCTGAAGAATTCAGAAAAGTCTACGGGGTTTCAGGGCCTGGGATAAGCTGTGAATCTCTAAACTGGGAGACATAATAGAAGGGGGCGCCCTAATTCCTTTCAACTCCCTTCAGGGAGCTTATCAACTTAGCAAGACAGCACTACAAATACCTATAGCTAAGCTATACCATTCTTGGGTGATCGAGTAATTAGACAATGAAAAAAAAAGAGTACTCACCTCTAGAAGAGAGACTGCTTATGGGGGAGATCCCAGAAAAAGCAGTGTCATGTATCGATAGAATGATAATTAATAATAGTCCTAAATCTCTGACGAAACTAAGACAATGCTGGGAAAGCGAAGTGGGAGAATTTGATGACCTGGATTAGGATACTGCTATGAAGCACCCTAGGGAAGTCACAATTAAAGCAAGACTTCGACTGATCCAATTTAAATTCCTTCATACGATCTATTATGATAGGGCCAGTCTTCATAGCTTTGGTAGAATGGATTCAACTAGTTGCCTTCACTGTGGAGCGGAGCATGGGTCATACATACACGAAATGGGAATTCCCTAGCATCCAACAGTACTGGACCGATATTGTGGATGAACTCAATGTAGTATTAATTTATTTATTTGTACAAGTTAATTAAAACAATTGCATTACAATAAAACGTTAAAATAAGACATCGCAATTCAAAGAGGTAAAAAACAAAATCTGGAAAAGTGCAATAGTTAAATGCCTGCATTTGACTAGGGACTTCTTATGTTTGATATTTGGCGTTGCCCTTGGGCTGGTCCCATAAGAGAATGTCATCATACTAGCTCCTTCAAATCACCAAGACTACTTTGGTTTGCATTCTTTTCGCTGGTACGCTTTTTCTTGTAAAGTGCTTGTGCTTTGAGACTGTGTAGGAGAATGTTCTTTTGCAGGCCTTTGATGAAAATAATCCAGTATTAGCGTTTGGACAGTTCGAGGGCTAGATCGGGAGGCCATGCGATGGTACATAGCGACCCTTATAGTTTGTACAAATCATCCGCAGCGGGCCAGGATAGAAGGTTCTTTTTGTATGAAGCATACTGCAGAGGCTTCCTGGCAGGTGGTTACTTTTTCTCTCAAGCAAAGTTCTCTAAGAAGGATCCTCCATTTTTAACGTTTTATTGTAATGCAATGGTTTTAATTAACTTATGCAAACAAATAAATGACTACACAACTCAATGGGATAACTGGGTGAAACAATACCGATGGATCCTAAATACATTTTGCTGGGCATCCACACAGAAGTAGACCTTTCTGGTGTAAACTTTTATTTATGAATTCAGGACTAGTGGTGGCTAGGCAAGACATTGCTAAAACACTGGGGTGTACCCAGTGCCCCCACTCTCCAATAATTGAAAGTTGGGGTGGATCTATACATGACCACTGAAAAAGTCACATATGAGGCCAGAGGGTGCACGAGGAAATTCACCAAGACATGGGGCCCGACAACGTCACTATGGAATCGACTTAGGGAGTGGTGTTGAAATGCTCAGACGCATACAGCCTCATGGTGAGTGATGATGAATGCACTAATAGACTATGGGCATGCTGTCTATCAATGTTAAGTTTGTGGCCCCAAGTTGAGTCGATGTATCTTGTGATCCAAAGTGAAACTGCTCTCTTGTATCCAAGCTATCTTTGGTGTATCCTCTTGTCTGTGGCGTTGCTAACAAAAGATCTAATAAAAATACTTTTTAAAAAAAACCTGTGCGCTGTGTTTTCAAATGCAGATATATGCAAAAGAGTTGCACTTATTCTCATTCAGGCACAACATACCAATGCTGAATCAGTGCATGTTTCTAAATCCGAGGCAGTGACATTCAAGACACCTAACCTGCAGTAGTTCAATCTACACTAGGCACCAGGAGGTGCCCTCTTTAAACTTTTTTCCATACAAAGAGCAATAAGTTATCAGAGAAACGCACTGAAAAACCCTGCATTTTCACATAGGTGCCCGGGGTTCCCCCATGAATAACTACAAGGTGTGATTTCACCACAGCTGCTAATCCTACGTGAGGAACACTGGGAACAAATGTACACCTGTAAAACCATGGGCAGGGGCATCTGCACAATGCAGCACCCACCTGAAACCAGCAACTTCCTCCCCCCAGCCAAGTCACGATCTTCTCTGAACATCCTCTCAAACCACTACTTCCACCTCCCAAGTGCCCTGCAATGGATCGCCCAAACGTATTTACAACCTGCACAGCGCAGGTGGTAAATAAGATCGGAACAGGGCCCAGTGCAGGGATCTGCATGCGTTTTTTGGCCTGGCATATCTGAGTAAGCATGTCAATTCCCATCCTGGGCTGGATAACCTGGAGTAGCTACATTTAAGTGCGTGTTACAAGCCAGAATTTCAAATTTCAACCATCTGGTATACAAGCAGCCAAGTCTGGTCAGCTCATAATGAGGTTTTTAAAGTGGCATGAGATTTTCACATTCGCTTTATCAACCATGAACCTGTGTGTGGAGTATCCAGGGCAAGCATAAAAACAGAAATCTAAACCGTGAAAGCAAACAAATAGTCCAATTAACTTTCTTACCAGAGGTTTTCTCGTCATCCTGTTGGTCATCTCTTTTTTCAGCATCATCAGCTAGTATCTCATCCAATTCATCATCACTAATTGGCTCATACTCTCCTCCACCACCAGAACCCAATGACTGTACATCATCCAGCTTGGAATCATCTTCTGCTGTAACAGAAAACAATGTATAATCATTGGAAAATACAATCTACAGCTAGATAATCAACGTATTAAAAAATAGGGTTCTTATCTTACATAACTGTGGCAGATACACCCCTCAACGGTCTTTGTTTTCTTCAAATTAATTAGTTGCAACAGAGCTCAAGAAGCTTTCTAGAGTCTAGGCACCTGGTAAAGAAGCCTAATGCTCCCCTCCTCATATCTAACACCATCTGAGAGAGACCATGGTCTTCAAATCCCAAAGTCTCAGAGTTTAGTCTCAATACAGAAACTTGTCAGCCTCCTGTGAAAATAGAGCACAAAATATCACAGGTCTCAAACATGTGCTCCACCTGGACAGATGACATGTAACCTATACAACTATTCAGGACCACTCAAGCCATCATCTATAATGTTTAACCATGTTCAGAACCATGTACACTATTAATTCTGGTGGTATGGCACAGACTAGTTCAAATGACCACTGCACAAGAAAAAGATATTTACCTTTGGTAACTTTCCTGCTGGTGGATTCTATAGCTACTAGCGGAGTCCTCACTGTATGAATATTCCCAGGCACCAGGCTGAATCCGTAAACTCTACAATAGCTCTCTTGCACCTGCTGCATGTCAAGTAACTGAAGCCAAAGCCACCCCAGGTTCCTGAAGTCAGCTTATCCATTTTTTTATGAGCCCATAACACAGCGACAAGCACAGCTTAGATCAAACAGGAGTATGCAGTGCAACAATACTGATTTGGAGAGCAATTCATTATCAGATGTCTATGATCATCCTTCAGAACGGGAGGAGGGAGGTATAGGTGAATTAGAGGGAGTGTTCACCTGAAATATTGTTTTCGAAGGTAAGTAACATTCTTCTGATGGATAGTTTTAACCACAGATTCCTCACTTTTTGAAAAGGTACCACAGCAGTAGCCCCTCCTGGGTGGTAGGTCTGAAGGAGTGGTCAGACCAGAAAATCCAGCACCATGGGGTAAGCGACATGGCCATTTCTGTGCACTTGCAAATGTTCTGCGAATGTGTGAATGGAATTCCAAGCCAACGCATGACAAATCTTTGCCACTATAACTCCCCTAAACAGTGCACAGGTTGATGCTTTCGTATGGGATGAAATGAGCTTAGTGCTACCGGTTATTGCAAGGACCAAACAGATTTTAATGAAGTGGACAATTCACCATGACAAAGCCCTCTTCTTAACCACCTTGCCGTTCTAGTTATCCATGTATCGACGGGAGAGATTATAATCAGATCATGCTCGATCAATGTATTAGTTGACTGCCTTACAACATTCGCCCGATGTAACCTCTTCTCCTCTTTCACGGGATGGGGTAGAGAGACAAATGCAATATGGACTGGGTTAAACACTTTCTGTTTTAGTTCTTAGAACTAGCTTGTCTGGGCAGAAACTGGGAAAGGGTGGATGGACACGCTACTGACTCGTTGCGCTCAGGTGATGCTCACCAAAACCCCAGTTTTGAGGGCCACAAGTCTCAACTAGCAGCTGTGTAAGTAAGGGTTCAAACAGCTTCCACCACCAATTAGCAATGCCAGAACCAAATTAGGGTCCCACCTGGACATAACAAAAAAAGGACAACGTGCGAACAGGTTTGCAAGTTCTTCAGAAATCTCAAAACAATAGGAGACTTCGGCAGAGCATATTGATCTGTGAGACAACCCACCACTGAGAAGGCTGCAATTTGACCTTTAACTAAGCCCACTGCTCGACCTTGATGTGATAAAAAAGAAAAAAATACAACAGAAAGGAGTGCCTTGAAAGACTCACAACATTTGCACACCAAGAAACAAAATTGTTCCACCATAAACGGTAAACAGACTTCGTCGAGAGGCGACAAGCTGACTAAGTAATGTACACCACCTCCAGCCGCAGGCAAATGGATCTCAGCTGTACCCGTGTAAGAATGCATGAGTTACCAAGGAGGGTGCATCAAAAACCAGCATACCTAGCAAGCGGGGAACCATCAGGACTGGAACTCGAGCTCCCTGCTGAAATTTCAGAATCCTATCCTGAATCCTCTTGAGCAGGTAAAGCCCTGAGAAATGTTGGGCCCAGTACTGGGTCTATGAACAGGAGACGCTAAGAGGGCTTGAGGTGCGACTTGGAAGACTGATGGAAAAGCTGCTGTGGCTTTCAAATATTAAATAAATAACTATTAAAGGAGAATCAACTAGACACAAGATGGAGGACCATAGAATAATAGGTCTTGGAAGAAGGTATCCCTCTTTCCTGCCCTCTTTTACTCAACACTCTATTAGAACCTCTGCGGTCAACGTCGCCCTGACAGTTTTCAGAGTTACTTCTATCAGGCTTTAGATAATAATGCTCCCTTTGAACTAAGCCACCTCAAATCAAGTAAAGCTCACTCTCCATAGTACTCAGAGGATCTCAAAATCGAAAAATCAGCTTTAAGAAAACTTCAGGAGATGGCGCACCACAAAATCCCTCCCTGACAAAACTGCCTATAAATTGGAACTAGGGATCTATCATAAAACTATCCGAGAAGCTCGTAGGTCCCACATAGTTAACAGGATTAATAATGTCAGGGACTCGTGCAAGGAATTATACATGGTTTTAAAAAAGTTTACAAATCCATCACCCTCGCTTCCCCTATCCCGGCCTCACAGTCTCTGTGCAACACTCTCACAGAACATTCTAAGGAGAAAACTTCAAAAATCTAAGTCTCCCCTTATATCTCTTTAGCCAGTAACAGTTCTGCTTTTCTGGAGGAGTACGAGTCCAGCAACTCAGAGCAAGACTATATACAGATCAGTAACTTTAAATCAGGCTCACCTTCTGACCCTCCCCCCTACCTACATTAGGGTGACCCTGGCTAATGTACTCCTCCCCATCATCACTTCTTTGTTTAATCTCACTCTTAGCTCTGAAACCCTCCCTTCGAGCTGGAAAATAGCACAAGTCAGGTCAATCAAAGAAACCTAACGCAGAACCCCTTGAGCTCGCCATTTACAGGCTCATATCACTGCTTCCCTACATTAATAAAATCATTGAGACTTTAGTAAATAAACAACTTTCCTCTTACCTGAAGGCCCATTTCCTTACGGACCCCTCTCAGTCTGGCTTTCGAGCCTCCTACAGCACAGAAACTGCACTGGTGGCAGTACTGGAAACCATCAGGCTTTCCCTCGATGAAGGTCTCCCAGCCATGCTGCTATTACTTAACTTATCCGCCGCATTCAACACTGTCTCTCACACGATTCTGGTCCAGAGACTCACAAAGACTGCCGTCAGCGGAAAAACTTTAGGATGGCCTAAAAATGTCCTTAGTAATCTGATTCAGCCTGTGCTTCAAGAGCCCTTGAAATCCCATACTATGACCTTAGACAAGGGGGTGTCGCAGGGCTCCTCATTTAGCCCTACACTCTTTAATATATACATGGCCTATGTAGGTAGCTGACTCTTTATGTGATATATCAATGATCTAATACACCATGCAGAGAGTCCAGGGTGGTTCTCTTACTAGTGGACAAGGCTTGCTATGCAATACTAAAGTGCTCTATTAGGGGGTAGTGTGCAGCCTTAGGCTTAACACAGAGGAGTGTAAAACATTTGCAAAATACACACAATGATTAATAAATTACAACACGACTCAAGGAGGAGATCCACACCAATTTATAAAAATAGCAAGTATCTTTATGTATGTTTAGGCATCAGAGAAGGATTATGTTACCTACCTTGTAAGCATCTGTTCTTGGCATGTAGAGCTGTAGATTCACATGCTTTGCATACTCCTGCCATCTATTGTTGGGTCCGATGTTTGAAAGTTGTTGGTCTTCGAAGACATCTTATCAGTCACAAGGTAAGGGGACGACTCCTTTCGGTGATAGTGCGCATGGGCATCGACTATCGTTTGATTGTTTTCCCGCAAGAGTGTGAGAATGGAGTAAGTGTAGTACAGAGATGTCCATGCGTATGTAATGTGAATAAAAAGAACTGCAAAAACCACAAGCATCCGGGGAGGAGGGAGGGCGCATGAGAATCTACACTCTACATGCCAAGAACAGATGCTTATAGTGTAAGTAACATAATCCGCATTAGGCATGGTGGCTGTAGATACACATGCTTTTGCATAGATTGTATAGCAGTATTCTCCCATTGCGGCGGCTAACTAGTGGGTGTTGCAGTTGTGTGAAAAATTGTTTCAGCACTGCTTGTCCTACATTAGCTTGTTTACGTGCTAATGCATCCACACAATAATGTTTTGCAAATGTGTGCGGTGTAGACCATGTAGCTGCCTTACATATGTCAGCTATGGGAATGTTGCCATAGATGCTTCTATTTTGCAAGTAGAATGTGCTCTAGGAGGTATAGTTAACGTTCTTTTAGCTTTAATGTAACAAGTTTGAATACATTTTCCAATCCATCGAGAAATACCGGATTTTGAGATAGGATTTCCTATATGAGGTGGAGCACTTGCAGCAAAACGTTTTGTTTTTCAAAAATCCTGTGTCCTATCAATATAGTATAATAGTGTTTTTTTTTTTTTAAATCCAGTGTGTGTAAAGCTCTTTCTGCTACTGAAGCGGATTGAGGAAAGAACACAGGGAGCTCAACTGGTTGGTTAATATGCAAAGCAGAAACTACTTTTAGAAGGAGTATAGGGTTTGTACGAAGAACCAGTCTGTCTTTATGAAGTTGAAAGAAAAGTTTCAATGAAGTGATCGCAATTAGAAAGGCAACCTTCCATGACAGAAATTGTAATGGACAACTGTAAAATGGCACAAACTGTGGAACCATAAGCCTTGTGAGGACAATGTTTAAGGTTCCAGACAGGTGCAGGTGGTACCCTGTGTGGTGGTATTCTTTTAAGACCATACATACAATTCTTAATTACTGGAACTTTGAATAATGATAAATGCTGTCTGTACTGCAGATATGCAGCTACTGCAGCAAGGTGCAGCTGATTCAATGTGTAGGCTAAGCCAACTTCGCTGTAAATGCAAAAGATATCAAATATTATTTTGTATAGATGCATCTAACGGATCAATTGTGTTATTGTTACAATATATAACAAACCTTTTCCACTATGCTGCATAACATGCTCTAGTTTTAGGTTTCCCTGCTTCTTTAACAATCTGGTGGAAGATTTAGGTATCCAAACTCTTATGATTTCAGGAGCCAAATCACTAGGTTGAGCTCCTTGGGGTTTGGGTGTCTGATTTCTCCATGGTTCTGTTTGAGAAGGTTGGAAGTGAGGTGTAACTTTTAGTGTGGAACCACTGACAGTTCTAGTAGTGTGGTGAACTACGGTTGACGAGCCCATGTGGGAGCCACTAATTAGTGTGAGCGATGGCTGCTTCAGTTTCCGAACCAGAAATGGAAGGAGAGGCGGAAAAGCATAAGCAAATATCCTTGACCAATTCATCCATAGAGCATTGCCTTTGGATAGATGGTGTGGGAATCTGAAGGTGAAATCTGGGCATTTTGAGTTCTCTGCTGTGGCAAAGAGGTCTATGTGGGGAAATCTAAATTTTTGGAAGTATGGAAGGTGAACTTGGGGATGAAGTTTCCATTCGTGAACTTGTTGCCGCATCCTGCTGAGGAGGTCGGCAAACTGTTTGTGCATGCCTAAAACGTGATCTGCCAGGAGGTGAATTTTGTGATGTATCACCCAACGCCAAATGGTCAGAGAGAGGCATGACAGTTGTAGAGAATGTGCCCCCCCTCCCCCTGTTTTTGTACATAGTACATGGCTGTCAAATTGTCTGCGAACTAGGACAACTTTCCCTATGAGGTGAGGCTCAAAGGCTTTTAGTGCTAGATGAACAGCTAGAAGCTCCAAGTAACTGATGCGGGACTCTTGCTTGGTGTCCTATAAACCTTGAATTGTGAGATGGTGGAGATGGGCACCCCGCCCTGTGAGATGCATCTGCTGCTAACAAGACTTGTGGAATGCGGTCGATGAAGGGCTGCCCTTTTGTGTGTTCCACCATTGCAGAGATTGATAAGCGCAGCTGTCTACCAACGCTAGATCTGTTAACTGACCCTATGATTGATTCCACTGATGTGCTAAGCATTCCTGTAGAGGACGCTTGTGTAATCTTGCTTGAGGAACTATTTCAATGGATGATGTCACCATTCCCAAAAGTTGCATGAAAGTTTTGACTGTTAGGTATTGGTTGTTTTGAAACTTTAGTAATAAAGTTCGAAATTCATTCATTCTGACTGCATTGCGAGAGTCTAGAGCTGTGCGAGTGTTTAGCGTTGCCCCCAAATAGCTTTGCAGATGTGAAGGTTGAAGATGGGACTTTTGGGCATTGACTGGAAATCCCAGGTAAGGGAGAAGATTTACGGTATTTTGAGTGTGTTGTAAGCACTTTTGTTGTGTGTTGTCTTTGATGAACCAATCGTCCAGATATGGGAAGACATTAATCTGTTGTCATCTTAAATGACCTGCTACTACTGCTAGATATTTTGTGAATAATCTGGGTGCAGTAGTCACTCTGAATGGGAATACTTTGAATTGATAGTGATTTCCTGCTATCACAAATCTGAGGTATGTGCAATGCGCTGGGTGGATAGGAATATGGAAGGATGCATACTTTAGATCTATTGTGGATATAAAGCGCCTTGTTGTAGAAACGGAAGCACTTGTTGCAGGGTAACAATATGGAAGTGTTCTGACAGTATGTATAGGTTTAAGGGTCTGAGATCTATGATTGGTCTTAGGGAACCCTCTTTCTTGGGAATTAGAAAGTAAAGGCAGCAAACTCCTGATCCTTGTTGTTGGAAAGAAGCTGGTTCTATAGCTCCTTTTGTTAGAAGAGCTTGTGCTTCTTGCTTGAGGAGCTGTTGGTGTTGTAGCGAGAATCTGTGAGTACGAGGTGGAATATTGGGAGGATTGCTGGTATGTTCCAGACACCAACCATGCTGGATAATGTCTAATACCCATTTGTCCAATGTTACTGGTTGCAACTGGGAAAGAAATGTTGTAATCTTCCCCACCAGGCGTAAAATGGTCAAGGGGAATTGTGAGCAAGTCACTGTTTGTTGGTGGAAATGCACGCGTTGGTGTACCTTTACCTCTGCCCTTGAAGTTGTTTCCTCTATAACCACCTTTATAAAATCCTCTTGATGATGAGGGTTGTGTGTTTGACCTATATGATGGTGCATTTGGATCTGAGGAATTACCTTTGGAGCCTCCTCTGTAAAATGAGCAGTGAAAGGAGTCTCTATTAGATGGTGATTCAAGGGCTTGTATTGCTTTTGCTACTTCTTTATCTTTTTTCATTTTCTCAAGTGACCCATCTACTTGAGGTCCAAAAAGATTGTTTATCAAAGCGGGTATTGAGAATGGTTTGTCGAACCTCTGGTTTAAAACCAGAGATTCTAAGCCATGCATGCCCTCTAAGAAGAATGCTAGAATTAATACCTCATGCTACGGTATCAGCAGCATCTAGTGCACATCTGATGCACTAATTCTTGCCCTTTTTCTTTTGTTTATTGGTGAGATATTGAAGTAACTGCTCCATTTCATCCCAGTGTGCCCTGTCATATCTAGCTAATTGGCCTTGTGTATTAGCTATCCGCCAATGGTTGGCGGATTGTGCAGCTACCCGTTTCCCTGAAGCATCTATTAGCTTAGACTGCTTGTCTGGAGGTGGTGCATCTGCTGTAGTTTGGGAATTTGCCCTTTCCGAGCATTTGACACAACTAGGGAATTTAAAGGCAACTGTCCTCTAATAAAAATTGGATCAGTTGGGGGAGGATTGTATTTCTTGTCAACCCTAGGTGGTAAAATATGAGCCCGTACAGGGTCTTTAAAAATGTCATCAGCATGGTGCATCATGCCCTTTAAAATAGGTAAAGATTGTGTTGTCCGATGTTGTGTTCCTAAGGTCTCAAATAGAAAATCCTCCTCTAAGGATTCTTTATGAAGTGTGGCCTTATGGTATGATGCTGCTCTGGAAATCAACTCTTGGTATGCTATGTTGTCATCCGGAGGTGATGGCTTTGTAAGATACAAGTCAGGATCATTATCCGTTGGAGGATCAATGTTATAATCGTTCCATGGATCTATAGGTGGTGGACTATCACTGGCGTAATCAATATCAGGCTGTGTGCGCGGTGAACCCTGTGGTGTGATATCTAAAGGGTTTGAGCCTGGTGGTGGTGAAGATGGTGGATGGGTCTGTTGAACAGGGCACAGCTATGCCCTTCTTTAGAGGTATTTTTAAACTTAAATCCTCTGTCGGAATGTTCCTTTTAGAAAGTGTAATATGTGTCCAGCTTTTCTTGCATAACTCTAAGATCCTTTTTAGGTCAAGCCTAAAGGCAGCGCGCATGCGCTGCTCGCTCTACAAGGCATGCTGTATTGGAGTATGCTCTTGAAGCCCCGCCCACGCTACGCCCATATTGGTCATTGGCTTATGTTATTGCCCTTCGTAAATGTTGGCTTCTGAGTCGTACATAGGCTTTTTAGTCCCTCCTTAGTACTGCCAGGTCTTCACTTGTAACCTCTCACGAGGACTGGCCCTTTTATTTCGGTTGTTACATGGTCTGCTTTATAAGTTGGTGAGCAGTATTTTCTTTAATGCTCTTTCCCTATTCCACCCACGGCATCAGTGCATCCGCCCGCTTTGTTTTAAATAGAAATATATTTGTATTATTCAAATTACAGCACCGTCACCTTTATAGTGGCCGCACTTATTTAATTAATATACAGCGCTGGCCACTTTAGCGACCGTGCTACAAAGCTTTTGAAATTACTTTTCTTTTAAAAAAAAAAAAGTTTTGGTAAAGCACCATAAGCTCTTTCACTATAATGGTGGCCAAGCCCCTTTGATATGCGAGCAGCGTCTAAAAAACAAGCATTGGCATAGCCAATAGGTCTCGCCTTTGGGACATTATAAGTATTTAGCCATGCAACAGTTGATGTTGCACCAAGGATATTGTGCTGCATGATTAAATACTAATAAGGTCCCAAAGGCGAGACCTATTGGCTATGCCAATCCTTTTTTTTTTAATAATGCCTGGGGTATAAACAAACTGAAGAAGAGACAAACAGAAGGTTCTCGGGGTGGAGGGAGAGAGGGGGCAGCATGAAAGGAGGAAGCCCCCGGTCTGTGACAATGACGTTCCGTATGCTCGGAGAGTTCGGAGGTAATTGGAACAAATGCCGCATGAAAAGGACACAAAGGGGGGCAACTGTATCTTTGTTCAGCTCTGCAGAGAGAGGCGGGATTGAGAGGGAGGGAGGGGGGGAGGGAGGGGGGCAGGGGGGTGTTCAGAGGGGTGTCTCGAGCTCTCTACACAATGTACAGCTTAGCTCCCCTTCAGCAGGGAGCAGGGGTGACTTGGGCCTGGGCAGGGCGGGACTGTGAAGTGTATGTGTGAGTTAGTGCATATGCGTGTGCTTGTACGTGTGTGAGAAGTAAGTGGGTGCATTTTTGTGTTTGAGCGAGAGTGAGTGACAGCGCACGAGCCTTTGAATGTCCGAATGTATGAGCACATGAGAATGCGTAATGCTGTTTTCATTAGTATGATCTGTGCCTCTGTTCGTGTGTGGGTGCGCCTGTGTGAATGTTGGGGTGCATGTGCCCGGTGACGTAGAAATACCCCCCACCCCGCAGTGGGGGGAACTCAAGGGGGCCCCTACCGGAATTCTACACGGGCGGCGGCGGGCCCCTGGCCTGAGCGCTCCAGACTGGGTGCTGAGCTGGGAGCCCCCCCATGCATCTTGTAGGCATGCCCCTCAAGTTTCCTTACCACTGCTTGTTATCTACTGCAGCCAGCTGTTTAAAAATATTTTAGTCCGGACACAAAATGCAAGCCAGATGTATTTATTTTGCCAGTGCTTTTTTAAAGTTAGTTTTAACTTTCGTTAGATTGCTATTCTTTCGCCCTTAGCCAACTCTTCCCCAAATGCGACAGAAGTTCCCTTGTAAGTTTTCTAACTGGGCGACTGAATACGCGTTACATTGGCAGCAGTGGTGGGGCGCATTCCCGCACTAACCAAATGGGCCTGGGGAATATAGACGCCTAGAAAAAACCTTCCAAGAGGGAGGGGGTGGGGCACGAGACATAGCGAATGCCAAAAACAGCTACTCTTTGCAGGGCTCCTCATTAACAGCTGTTATTTTCACTAATCTGTGGAACGCACCTTATCGACGTCAAAAGGATGAATGGCTAAGCCGGCCAGCTTTGAATGTGTATTATCTGGTGCTTTGGCCGGCTACTCACCCACCAAATTTCTTTGCTAGCATAGCCCGTATAGAACGGTGCCTTCAAAAAGGCTTTTTGCAGAGGCCAGAGCAAAATAAAAGTGTTGAAGGCGAGAGAGCTTGGAGCGGAGTATCATCCATGGTACCATCTATAGCAGCGAAGGGGTCGGATGGTGGCCTGGTGGTCTCTGTCTGCAGCAAGAGGCAGAATCCGTCCAAGCAATCCCTTTGGCACCCTATTATTCACCATATATGAGAGCAAGAGAGCGAGGTCATGCTTCCATACGCCATGTAGAGGAGCAAAATGATAAAATATACTCACTTCATAGAGAGCGTGCTCCCAAAACACAGCGTCTCAACCAACATACATGTAGACTTATAGCATGCACGTGTCTAAGTATGAGCAAGTGTAAATGTAAGCAATGTATGGAGCTTAGTCTGACAGCAAACCGAATACAGCAAATCTATAACATTTTTTTATCAATCAATCAAACAATTTGTATAGCGCGCTACTCACCCGGGAGGGTCTCAAGGCGCTGGGAGGGAGGGGTCCGTTACTGCTCGAAAAGCCAGGTCTTGAGTTGCTTCCTGAAGGAGAGATGGTCGTGGGTCATCCGTAGGTGGATGGGGAGGGAGTTCCATGTCTTGGCCGCCAGGTAGGAGAGGGATCTTCCTCCGGCGGTGGCTCTGCGAATGCGTGGTACTGTGGCGAGGGCGAGGCTGGTCGATCGCAGCTGGCGGGTGGGCGCGTAGAAAGTGATGCGGTTGTTGAGGTACTTGGGACCCAGGTTGTGTAGAGCCTTGTGTGCGTGGGTGAAGAGTCTGAACGTGATCCTCTTACTGACGGGGAGCCAGTGCAGGTCTCTCAGGTGGACGGATATGTGGTTGTGGCGGGGGATGTCCAGGATGAGTCGTGCGGAGGCGTTCTGTATGCGCTGGAGTATTTTCTGTAGTTTGGCTGTGGTTCCCGCGTAGAGTGTGTTCCCGTAGTCCAGTCGGCTGGTGACGAGTGCCTGGGTGACCGCTTTCCTGGTTTCGGAGGAGATCCATCAGAAGATCTTACAGAGCATGCGCAAGGTGTTGAAGCAGGATGACGAGACGGCGTTGACTTGTCTGGTCATCGAGAGGGAGGAGTCCAGGATGAAGCCCAGGTTACGTGCGTGGTCCGTTGGCTTGGGGGTGGTGCCCAGGGCAGGGGGCCACCAGGAGTTGTCCCAGGCGGAGGGGGATGATCCCAGGATGAGGACTTCAGTCTTGTCTGAGTTCAGTTTCAGGCGGCTGTTCTTCATCCATTCGGCGACGTCTTTCATTCCTTCGTGTAGGTTGGTTCTGGCGGGGGCGGGGTCGTTGGTGAGTGAGAGGATCAGCTGGGTGTCGTCGGCGTAGGAGATGATGTTAAGGTTGTGTTGGCATGCGATGGCTGCGAGGGGGCTCATGTAGACGTTGAAGAGGGTGGGGCTGAGTGAGGATCCTTGTGGTACGTCGCAGATGACTTTGGTGGCCTCGGATCTGAACGGGGGGAGGTGGACTCTCTGGGTTCTTCTGGCGAGGAATGAGATGATCCACTCCAGTGCCTTCTCTTGGATTTCGATGTTGCTGAGGCGCTGTATTAGGGTGCGGTGGCAGACCGTATCGAACGCTGCAGAGAGGTCCAGGAGGATGAGGGCAGCTGTTTCCCCGTTGTCGAGCAGGGATCTGATGTCGTCGGTAGCTGCGATGAGGGCGGTCTCAGTGCTGTGGTTGGTTTGGAAACCGGACTGTGAGGGGTCGGGGGATCCGTGCGTCTCGAGGAAGGCGGCGAGCTGTTTGTTGACGGTCTTCTCGATGACTTTGGCAGGAAAAGGGAGGAGCGAGATGGGGCGGACGTTCTTGAGGTCGGTGGGGTCCGCTGTCTGTTTCTTCAGGAGGGCGCTGAGCTCGGCATGCTTCCAGCTCTCCGGGAAGGTGGCGGTGTTGAAGGAGATGTTGATGATGTCCCGGAGTTGGGGTGCGATGATGGAGTCGGCCTTGTTGAAGACGTGGTGGGGGCAGGGGTCGGTTGGGGATGCGGGTGGTGTCTTCGGTGCTGACCGGGGTCCAGGTGCAGAGGGTGATGGTGGGGGGCGTTGGTTCGGTAGTGGGGTGCGTGGTTGGTGCGCCGAAGCGGTTGTGAATGTCGGCGATCTTGCGGTGGAAGAAGGAGGCGAGTGAGTCGCAGAGGTCTTGCGAGGGAGTGATGTCGTTTCCGGCGCTGGGGTTGGAGAGCTCTCTGACAATGCTGAAGAGTTCCTTGCTGTTGTGGGTGTTGTTGTCCAGTCGTTCTTTGAAAGTTGTCCTTTTGGTGGTGCGGATCAGCTGGTGGTGTGTGCGGGTGGCGTTCTTGAGGGCAGTCATGTTTTCTGTAGTCTAGTCGAGGCGCCAGGCTTTTTCAAGGGTGCGGCAGTTTTTCTTGGATGTTTTGAGTTAGTCGGTGAACCACGAGGCTTTATGACAACCACGAGGCTTTATGACAATTTCCCACCAAAGATTCATCGACTAAAAAGCCCTCCACGGATGGGCCTCTCAACGCTACAACAAACACTGCCACCCCAAAACAAAGCTTTCTGAAAACACTTGAGGAAACTTCCTCATGAGTGCTTAGAAATGGTCTTCGCCGAAATAAGCGCTAAGCAAACAATGGGTCTTTTTTCACAAAAATTTCTTTGAGTCAAATTGGGCATACCAGATTCTTACCAGCTGCTTTGGGTCGGATTCAGAGAGATCCCTTGGGAAAGGATGCAGTCGGACCATCTTTAAGATCCACTGAGCAAAGCTTAAACTCAGGTTGTCCAAATGCATCCTAAAAATTCTCTGGGCACCTTCAAATTTGCTACATTGCAAAACTTTGTAAAGTTAGTATGAAACAGTTGGTGTCAACCTGCAATGTTTTTCGCAGCTCCTTATTAGCCCCATAGCAAATCTAGGTGAATTGGGGGGGCACCTGTGCAATGTCAGCCACCGGCATGATAGTTTTAGCACAAGATCAGCCTATATTTATTCTAAAGGCAGATGGGGGACACACCCGCCCCACAGCGGGCAAGGTCAGGCATCGTATGTGAGTTCATCTGGCTGAAAGTGCGTTGAGCCCTAACATATGAAAGTTGAACATAATGGGTCAGAATGAAGTGGGGTGGGGGGAGGTGGGGTACATTCAGTTCTCATGCAGTAAAATCGTTATTAAAAATCGCCAATTGAAGGCTTTAAAACTGGGATTTTAATTGAGACCGCTGGGGCAACCTGTGCTCACTGTTTGGTGCCCCAAAAATCCAGAAGCTGTGTGTCCACCAATTCCACCATGTACTCTATATAGTATTTATATATAGCGCCTGCTAACACATTTGCTACTTTATAACGCTGCAAGCAATATGCTTTACTATCATATAGTTGAATTGCGCTTAATGTATGACCTCTCAAAGATTAAGGGTTGGCTTATCCAGCAGAAGTATAAACTTTTCACAGCAACTCGCTGGCCTTTTTAATAGACAAATTTGCCGCAATGTGTAACCGTAGACAATTCACCTCACCTCTTAGCTCTGTTATCTCCCGAGCTAAGCGCATTTAGTTAACTAAACTCAGCATCAACACTACATAAAAGTGTCATTTACTGAAGAAGCGTTTTATAACTCGCAGAACAAACTGAATTCTCTTCGTCCTTGGCTATAGAATGTTCTCTTTTTATGAAACAAGGTGCTGCTGAAGGGTGGAATGACGTCACCTCCGCTCTCATGTATCGCTGTGTCTCCAGGACTCTCCCGACTCATTGAGGAGTGCTACGCATGAAATCAATGAAAGAAGTCCCACAATGTGGGAAACACCCACAACAAACCCCGCAAGTGCGTTTTTTAAGACACCAATACCGCTGTCTTGCAACCCGTGATGTTTGTGATGCTGGAGGTGGGGAGGGGGAGTGGTGGGGGAGATCTTGCGTTGAAGTAAGCTTTCTTTCATGAACATTGCACACGCTTCACGTAACATGAACCGCGGCGGCCGTGGAGTGCTGCTGTCCTGTAAATAACGGAGAGGAGGAGCATGTGTTAAGATAAAGCGAGGAGTCCATAAACCGGGCGCTGCGCTGAGCCAGGGAAACCCGTATACTCTGCAACAAAACTGAACAAGCACAGCCGCGTGGCAGTGAAAGTGGCAGCAGGTGGAGGGGGCATGGGCGATTCCCTTTTGGGAGCGTGCGACCATATGGGGCTGCGCGCTGCCGAAAGGAAATCGCCAAGATGTGCAAAAGAGCTATTTACATTGGGGTAGGGTTATCAAGAAATGTTTTTTGGCATAGGAACAGTATAAAACGAACAAGAGATAAATTACATGAGTCAAGGTTATCAGGCGAAACTGTTTTGGAGCGTTGACAAATACACAGTACACAGCTCTTCGTTGAGTGCAGGGGAGGCGACAAAGTACGCAGCTGGTTGGCGAGGTAGAAGGAAAGATGGATACATAGGGGGAGGACAGTTTGGGAGGAAAGATATCCGGGGTGTGTTTGATATTCTTCATCTGCATGTTCCTTCGTCAAGCCCGACGGTCCCGCAAAGTCTTTTTCGACCGGAACGATCGACAATCGTCACAATCTTTTTCTTTGTGCTCCGATGAAAGGCACAAGTTGCAGACTTTATGCATGTCGGTGCTCGGGTACTATGAGTGGCACGGAGGACAAAACTGAAATGAAGTCCGTTCCATCGGCAGAAGACTGGATACTACGAAACTGAGTGTAAGTCGACTGCCAGAAGGCAGCCAACGATTTCTTCTATACCGAAGATAGTGTTTTCCTATTTTTCAGACATGCAGAGAATGGTGAACGCATCCGAGAGGATCCTGAAAAACGGTGTCGAACCGGAGCGGCGCAAACCACGTCCTTACCGGATGGTGGAAAGAAAAATATCCAACGATGGATTCGATGCCCATGCGCACTATCAACTAAAGGAGGAGTCACTTTACCTTGTGACTGGAAAGACTTCTTCGAAGAAAAACAACTTGCAAACGTCCGGACTCAACACTAGATGGCAGGAGTATGCAAAGCATGTCTATCTACAGCACACATGCCTTAAACAAATCGTCAGGTAAGTACATTTTAAATATACATTTCTATCACTTTAAAAAGTGGACAGTGCAATTTCGTAGTTCTGCAATGTTATCCTATAGAAGGGAGAACAAGTTCTGCAAACAAGTACAGTACATCAACTTACAGGACAAATCTCCAGGAGCGAAGGTGAGTAGTGGGAAAGGTCTAAGGCAGCACCAACGGTACAACATCAGCGGTACAGGGGCGGCAGGGTGCAAATCAACGTCTTTAGACCAAAGCATTTCAGGGGAAGCGGGTGCAGAAGTGTTTTAGACATTGAGATTTTCCGTACCAGAGCAGTTGAGGTAGAGGGGGCCTGCATGTAGAGGCTGCAGGCGTTGTTGGTGACCCCAGGAGGTGTGAAACCACAATGGACTGGAGGTCTGGGGAACCTTGTTGGCACCGTTGGCCCACTTCAAATCAGGCCGAAGGAGACGGGTGCAGTGGTTGTTTCAGGTGTCGGGGTTTGGCAGTTGCGGAGGCCTCAGAATCTTCTTTTTGGAGTTTCTGCTCAACAGGTCCGCAGTTCACGGGAGGTCTTCAGTCTTTTTAGAAGGCAGGCAGTCCTCTCAAGTTTATGGAGCCATAGCTGCAGGACAAGTTGACTTAGGCACAGTTTTCGATGAGGGCTGCAGGCAGGCGGGCTGAGGCAAAAGCAGGTGCTCTCTTCAGTCTTCTCAGCGTTTGCAGCTCTTCCTGTCCTCATGCTTCATATATTGTCAGGATCTGGTGACAGAGACTCCCCTAAATACTGAATTTAAGGATGTTAGGGGAGTGTAGGGTAGTATCCAATGGGCTACTGACTCTTGGGGTAACTACGTCCCCTATATGACCACTTCCTGTCGGAAATGGGCAGCAACCCGAACATCTCCTTGCACAGGTTAAGTTCATGACCCTAAGGTCTAGGATTGAACCCAGACTGCTGTCATTCTCAATAATCAACAAGCATTGACATTAGCACCCTTGCCCAATTTCCTGCTTGGGGACCCGGCGGAGGAAAAGAACACAGGCAATTAGGATGGTTGTTGGGCCAGTCTGACTTTGGCTTTGCCTCTGTATCTCCTAAGGAACTGACTAAGTTGTTGGTTCAGCTATTAAACAGGCTGGGCGGGCAGCACTTGCAGAAGGGCAGACTTCTGAGTAGCCTGTATTACCTAATAAAAGTCTTGTGTAGGGGATGCCAGTCCCAGGGATTTTGAGGGGTGGGAATGCATAGCCTGTATTGAACTCATGAATCTTTCAAGAACCTGGTTTACTTTGTCCCCTATTAGAGGATTGTTGTTGAAAGACATGTCCATCAGTTGGCTGTTTTATGGGTGGCTTGACATCAAGAGGAGTAATTCTGCTCTGCGGACTGAGTAATAATTTGGTGATTTTGAAGTAAACCCACTGAGGGCAGGAGTTGCTTCCCTGCCTGTTTTCCTTAGTATGTCTTCTCTGGTGGCACTTAGATCCCACATTTTCAAAGAGGTGATACTTTCGGATATCACTGTAAGCATTTGTCTATTTCTCAGACTCCTGGCATGCTTCAAAATTCATCACCCTCATAGACCTCTCTTTCGACGTCTTTGAAGAAAAGCTGTGGAAACATCTTGATGCAGTAATTTCACACACTTTTATCCTCAGATGTTTAAACGCCTTAAACAAATTGTAAGAAAGTGGCCCTGTATATACTGGACCAAAGTAAGGTACAGTTGTACAGGGTGCACAGTCCCCAGAGGTTTGGCAGAGGATAATGTTATATATAACCTTACTCTCTAAAGTGGTAGCTTGGTCGAGCAGTAAGGCAGTATCAGAGGACAGTGTAAAGCATTTGTTGAACACATTCAGTCAGCCAATGGTCTCACACACTCAAGAGCTGAACTCTAGGCCAATTGTTTTGTATCAAAATATATAGTTGTTTTATTTTAGAACCAACAAGGTATCCAAATATACTTAGAATGAATTACATTAGTTTAAATACTTTGCAAATAGGCAATAGACTCTTAAGTACAGTAGTTACAGTTGTTGCAATGGTCAACACAATTTCAAACACAATGCAAAATTGAGCTCAATGGGAATTTCTAGTTAAATGCAATTAGTTACTTTATGGATTACATTTCTAACCACAGGACTGGATCCTAGATTCATTCCTGGGACATCTCCTGTAAACAGTTGAGTAAAAGCGCTTTGGTTACAGTAGTAAGTAATTTATTTATTGTTTTTAGGTTAATAAAAAACATTACAAAAAGAAGAATACATTAAAAAACAAGTCTCACGAGAGAAATTAAAAGAGACCTTTAAAAACAAGAGTTTTGAATAAAAGGCAGTGATAAAAGACAGTAAAAAGTGCAGGTGGGATATATTGTTCGTGGCAGCATGATCCTGGCCCAAGATTTCCTCTTAGCCAACTGCCTGGGTTGTTTGTTTCCGTTCTGCTAGTTTCAGAAATTTCACCAGCTTCCCATTTAGAGGCGGGGAACCAGGGTCGAAGCAGGCGAGGACGGCTTGTCTGCGTGAGCGGACTCCTAGTTCATTAAAGGCTGTTTTCAACAGGGCTGCCCTTTCCTCGTTCAGCCTCGAGCATGTGCATAGTAGATGTTCTAAGTCTTCAATCCCCGTTCCGCAAAGCCGGCATTTAGTCCCATAGTTCTGTCTCAGCCAGGGTGGTAAGTGAGGAATGACGGGTAGGATCCCTAGCCTGTGTTTTAAAAAGGCTTCCTTAGTTTTCCAGCCATACCCCAGACCAAAATATGCTTGGAGCCCGGTGTTTTATAAGTACACAGGGACATCCAGGCATGGCGTCTGTAAGAAAACGTGGCTTTGTCCTCCACATGCGAGTGTCTCTTTAAGCTCTTGTTCACTGTGAGCTTGAATTGCGCATGTGATAGAGGAGACTCCCATAGCTCTTTCAGTCCTGTTACGGTCAAGGACTCCTCTAAGTATTTTTTTGTCGGCATTCTGGATGAGCTATTAATGTCTTGCCAGAGCTGTCGATTCAGGGTATTTTCTGGAGAGTTCTTTAATTTATGCCAGCATTTAATGTATGACCCTCTTCGTGCAAGAGTTTGGCTCATCAGCCCAAATTCCAACCGAATCTGGGCTTGCGAAGTATACGATGGCAGGTTGAAGAGAAGTCTATAGGCCTTTGAAATGGTTGTATCCAGAAGTTTTGCGTCAGTTCCTCTTAAAGCCTCAATGCCATACGTAATTGAAGACTCTATTTTGATCTTAGCTACTTGAAGTAGTGGCAGTAGAGTTTTGCATCTCAACTTGGGCTTTAGCTGTTTCAGTGTCATGGCTATTAACATGCCTTTCCTCTTGATGGCCGCTAGTTGGTTTAGATAGTGGCCACCTTTGTCGACTAGGATCCCCAGGTATTTGTATTCAGAACAATTTGAAATTTCTTTTGTTCCAAGTGACCAGGTGTGCGACTTTTTGTTCCCTGTTATGGACAGTATATTTGGCTTGCTGATGTTCACTTCTAGTAGGTTTTCAGTGGCATAACCATAAAGCGTGTTAATAAGGTTTTGTAGGCCAACTTTTGTGTGGATGACCAGGACCACGTCATCTGCATAGGAAATGATGGGCAACCCTTTGCCCCCTAACCGGGGGCGTGGGAGTTACAAGCCTCTAGGGCGGGTGGCAGGTCAGCTGTGAATAGATTGAAAAGAGTTGGAGCAAGCACGCACCCCTGTTTTAGGCCCTTTGTGGTTGGAATACGCCTAGAGAGGTGCGAGCCGTTCCCAAGCTTTACCTAAACCCACGTGTTCGTGTGCAATTCAATCAAGAGGCTTAGTAAAGGCGAGGGAATCCTCCAGGCGTCCAGTTTTCGCCAGAGAATTTCCCGGTTGACATTGTCAAAGGCCGCCTTGAAGTCCACAAAGCAGAGGTGGAGAGCTTGCTTGGTCGCCCTAGCCTTGTCGATGAGTAACGAGATGGCCACCAGGTTGGTTGTTGTTCCCATGTCTTTAAAAAAACCCGTTTGGCTAGATGGTATTAAGCTTTGGTTTGTAGCCCATTCTCGCAACTGAGTCAATAGGAGGCCGGCGAAGTATTTGGCCTCAATATCAAGGAGTGCAATCAGGCGATAGTTTTTTGGAAGGAGTCTGTCCCCCGCCTTGTAAATTGGTGAGATGGTTGACCCCCTCCATGAGGCAGGGAGGCGCCCAGAGTTGTTGACGGATGAGTAGAGGGGGATCAACATATCAGCCCAGTATTCCGGTTCGAGTTTGAAAAATGCCGGCGGAATACCGTTAGGTCCAGCTTCGCCGTCTTTCCTACCTTTGGAAATTAGTTTCCTGATTTGGGCCGCAGAGGGTACCATAGTTTCGTCTTCACTTGGTGAGCGTGTTAGAGGATGTCGGCTCTCCAGAAGATTATGGGGCTCACTTGTTTCGCCGTCCTGATGATTGAAATGTTCGCCGAGAAACGATCCCCAAGACGATTTCGTTATGTAAGATGTTGTTCCATTTTTTTCCGGATTTAACAGTTTATTTATAATCTACCAGAATTGGGCGCTGTTGCTGCCCTTGGAAGTATGGTGAAGTTTTGCCCAAAAGTCTTCATTAGTTCTTTTGATTGCCCATTTCAACTTTTTAAGATCCGCACGGTGATTGTGAAGTTGTGCTAGTAGAATTACGTCCCCCGGGCTTTTCTTCAGCAGTCTTAAAGATTTATTAATCGCTTTTTTGTGGGATTTCATGGCCATTTTCTGAGTGCCCGAGATCTTCCTTGTGCCAACGGGAGCTCGTGGTGGAAAATGCCGTACAGTTGTTGAATAGTCGTTTGCAAAATCCGTTGTAAATTCTTCCCAGCCTGCTACTATGTTGCCAGAAGGATAGTTTGAAGAGCTCAATTGAGTTTTTGCAGCTTGAAGTACCTCCACGGTATTTGCTACTGAAGTTTTAATACGCTTAAGGTTGATGGTGTGACTGTCCTGCGGCCCTATTGCGTTTGAAGGAACGTCATCCGGAAGAGCTCCTAGTCTGACTTCTTGAGGGCGATGATCGCTGTCACCCTTGTCTCTAAGTTGAAACCCAGAACGTGATGAAATAACGTGAGGGAGACCAACGTGTAGTCAATTAAAGAAGTAGATGCGCCTGAGGTAAATGAGGCCACAGATGGTGAGTCGTCTGGGAATCTTCCGTTTAAGACCCGCAGGCCCATGTGTTCCAGATCTTCCAGTAGTGCCTTTGCAGACTTAGAAGCCTTGCATTGACTGCTAAATAATTGGGTTGGTATGTTCCAGTGGTACGACTGGGCCTGAATGTCACTGTTGGTGGAAGAGCCTAAAATGCATTGATTGAGGTCTCCAGATAGAATTAGATTTGGTGCCGTTCGAGTAGTCATAACATAGTGTAAGTGGTCAGTTAGGATTATTCCCTCCTGTCTCTTGTTTTTGGGGTTAATGTAGGTGTTGGTTAGCTGAAATTCTTTCTTCTTTCCCCCAAAGTTAAGTGATAACTCCATTGTGTTTATGGCTAAGGAATTTGTAGAAAGTGACCGAGCATAGCCAATAGTTGATATTTTAAGGTAGGTTGCTAGGCCTCCTGCCAGACGACCAAACTTGCTTTTCCTTATGGCTGGGGAATGATAGCAGGTGTAGCCCTCCAGATGAATCGGCTCTTCCAACCATGTTTCCTGGAAAAGGATGATGTCAAATGATTTGACATATTGTAGGAAGTCAGTATCCTCTGCTTTATTGTATAGCCTGTTGATGTTCCATGAGCATAGTTCTATGTGCGGTGCATCCGGACGCATAGCTGGCTCTGTTGGATATCCTTGTCATTGGGGATTGGCTTGTGAGTTACATATCCTAAAGAGCCGATGTTCAATCGTACTGTGCGTATTCGTAATCCTTGAACTGTTTTCCCGTGGTTATCGCCTGGGCTGCTGTAATAGAGCAACCCAGTGCGCCCCTCAGCACGGACCTTGTCATTGAGGTTGAGTTGGACGGTCGCTGCTTGGGCCTCTCGAGCAGGGGCAGCGGATATCCTATATTGTGGTGAGCAGCTATATTGATCCCCCATACTTTGAGGAGACCTTGCTCCTTGAAGATTTTATTGACGATTTCCGGGGAAGTCCATGTAGCTTTTGTCACCTTATTCCCGTCCACCCTGTCAGTTCTTATGAATTCTATGGAGAGAAGGTCCGCTGAAGATAAGTCCTTTAGTGCTGGTATAGAGCTAAGTAGCCGTAGTAAGTTCCCTCTGTTCAAGATATCAAATCAGCCCTTTGATTGGTACTCAGGAGTAAAGAGGATGCTGGTAAAGAGCTCATTTGGATAGTACCGCAGAGGGATTAGCTGATTTTTTGAGGCTTGAGGACTTGAGTTGTTGTGGTCGAAATGAGATGAGATTCCAGTGGGATTCTCTCCAGTGGTGAGAGTTATTGAAATGGGCACAGAAGGAACTGTGATGGTGTTTGCTGTGGTGGATAAAAGCTTAGTTTGAGGGCTTGGGAGTCGTGGTTCCGCTGGTTCCTTGGGAGAGGAGTTTACACAGGTGGTCGTGGATGGTTCGACCCGTGCAAGATCAGAGTTTTGAGTTGACTGTACCGCTGCAGGTTCGGATGTCAGAGGAAGAATAAGGGGACGTTCATCAGTCACTTGAAAGAGGCCATGTCTGTCCGACTTGTGTTGGATTCCAGTCTTCCTGCCAGGTGAGATTTTACCATCCTCCAGCGTGGAGGCAGGAGTGCTTGCTTTTGCGGGTACTCCATTGGGGGAAGAGACTGGGGCCCATAGGAGGTAGGTCCCTTCTATCAATGCTTGCTGTATTAGGACTCCTGGCCAGCTGCTCAAATCTTTTTCCTGACTGAAAGAGTGGGTAAACTTCTGGTTTACTTGTTAAAGATTGTTTTTTCCGGCCTTTCCTTTTCAGCTGACGCCGCCCTTTGGCGTTGAGGGGCAGCTTACTGGCGATTGTTGGAGAAGTGGAACAGGTTGCCGTGTGGGCCGGTTCCGGTGGCATGCACCCCGATTCCGACACCGATGAAACTTTGTCAGGGGTACTTGATGTAATTGTCACACCTATTGGTTATTTGTCGGAAGCTGTTTCGCCCGGGTTAGTGCGCTGGGGCCTTGCGTTTGTCCCTTTTGGCAGCCCTTCTAATAGGCAGGAAACGATTTCTGGAAGTGCGGCAAGTTTGTCGATAATGTGACCGCAACTACAAACCAGCTTTGCCTCCTGCTGGGCCCTGCTGATTAGCGTGTTTAATTAGCCGAGTTTCTCATCTATCCGCCCTACAAAAACAGCTAGTAGAGTCAGCTGTAAGTCCATTTTATCTGATTGAAAATGAAGAGTATCAACAGTTGGTTGCATAGTGTTGGTTACAGTAGTGATTTCTAAGGAATATTATTGTATTTTAAAAGTTGACACTTAAAAACCTTTTCACATAGAATCACCAATGTTATCCTATAGGAGGAAATTCACTTAGCAGGTAAGTAGGGTTATCGTTACTTTTTTTTACTCAGTGGTGGATCCTGGATCCAGCACTGGTGCATCTCCTGTAAACAGTTTAAAGAATGCGTTTAAGTCAAACAGGCGATTTTTAAGGAATATTTGTAGTTTGTGAAAATCGACAAACTTCTGGTGAAAACCAGACAATGGATTCCTATGGAAGGAAATACAAGTTACTGGTAAGTACGGTTAAAATTACTTTTCAGGGTCAGTGCTGGGCTAAAAGATGCAGCACTGGGTTCTCTTCTGATAACAGGTGAGTAAATCGGAATTCGTTGTTCAGCTGATTTTAGATGAATATTTTAAAGTTTCAAAACTCCACACTTCGAAGAAGTTCCAAGTGAAACCAGTCAATGTTACCCTATGGAAGAGAAGTGAGTTATCGGCTTTTGGGTAAGTTCTCGACTGGCAGAGTTAAGGTTCTGGGCATAGACTCAGGGGTCTCCCAGGGTCAGGTAGGTATAGTTGGTACACCCTCAGCGGCACAGGGGCAGCCGGGTGCAAAGGTAGTTAGGACCAATATTATCCAATGAGAGGCAGGGGGGCCTGCGGTTGGTGGCTGCTTGCTAGCAGGCACAGCGGCTGTGGGAGCTGGGTTCCTGGTCACTTATTCAGGGGAAATGGGGAAGTAAATTAGGACAAAGGTTGCACTGCCAGGGCGGCTGGGTGCAGGGTGCTGTTGAGCCGTCGGGCGCTCAATGTTAATTAATGGAGATCTTGGAAGGTGAACAAAGGCTGCAGGCTCGGGGACGGAGATTCTTCAGGAGCGTCCAACACTTCGAGGGGTAAGTTGGGATCTTGGAGGATAGGCAGACACCAAGGAGTTGGGCACAGGGGGCCGCCGGGTGGTGGGGTGTCTTAACGTCGGGAAATCTTACCCTCTGCTGGTCGCCGTTGGAGGGGTCTCCTATTGTGAGTCTGCAGGCGTTGGGGGGGGGGAGGGGGCTGGGATGTCCTCTGGGTCTTTGTCCACTCGGGCACAGGCCTGGCTCGGCGGGTGCAGAGTGGCCTGCATTCGCGATTCCTGGCTGGCACCAGGGGTATTGATGTTTGAGCAGAACCACTGCACATGGGAGTTCCAGTCTTTAAGATAATCAAGGCAGGCAGGTCAGCTGGGTTTTTTAAGGTTGCAGCGCGCAGGAGACACCGGGATTTAGCAGGAGAAGGTTCAAGGATCAACAGGTCTGTAGGGCTGGGGCCAAGTCAGTTGGTGTCGTCCTGTTAGCAGCTGCACGGCAGGTCTTCTTCTTGATCTTCTTTCTTGTTTTCAAATCGGGATCTGAGCAAGGAAGGTTCAGGGTGCCCCTAAATACTAAATTTAGGGGCGTTACAAGTAGGGCAAGGGCAGAGACCAATGGGTCCCTGCCCTGGGGTGAATACACCCCCTAGCCTGCTCCTCTCCTGTGGGAGGGAGGCAGGAGCCTATCTCTAATTGGGCAGGGCTCCACATCGTCAAGATGGCCGGAGCCTGGAGTTGTGCTTCACCTCGCCTCTCCCACCAGAGGGCACAGGCTGGCACACCCCCTTTCCTCACGTAGGGTTTCCAGCCAGTCTTCCCGCCAGAGTGGGGGGTCAGAACCAGTCGGGCCAGTTGCTGGGTACAGAAAGTGGTCTGGCGAAGCTCACAAAGGCGGCATGCCTTTGAAGCTTCCCCTGTCCATCCTGGGGGAGGAGACCTAGCACCTCGCCCAGGACGTGCATTGTTGCAGGGCCAGGAGAGCGGATGGCTCTCTACCCAGGGGTCCAGCAACATGTCTGCTGTGTGGCAGTCTAGGCAGCCTCTCAGACAAGACGTGGATTGTAGGTTAGGTTCAGGGGGTAACTCCCAAGTTGCCCTCTGTTGTGCATTTGGCATTAAATCCCCCACTGGCATCAGTGTGGGTTTAATGTGCTGAGAAGTTTGATACCAAACTTCTCAGACTTCAGTGTAGCCATCATGGTGCTGTGGAGTTCATGATGAGAAGCTCCCAGCATCATATACTCTTAATGGCATCACTGCACTTACAGTGCCCAGCAATGGCCCTGGGTACTGTAGGGGCACAGGTCTCATGCACCTGTGCCCACACCACTGGCATAGCGCACCCAGATAGAGGGCTGACTGATGTATGCCAGGGCAGTGTGTTTGTGGGCATGGCAATGTGTGCCATGTTGACTCTTTGTTTAGTTCTGTACTAGGACACTCAGCCTGCTCAGGCAGTGTGAGAGAGTCCGGGTACAGGGCTCCTAAGGGTGGCACAATAAGTGCGGCAGCCCTTAGGGGTCTTCTCTGGCCACAATGCACTGGGTACTTAGGGTACCATTTACAAGGGACTGACATGTAGCCAGAGATGCCAATTGGGTTTTAGTTTCAACACAGTTTTAGGGAAGGAACACAGGCCCTGGGTACCTGATTGGCAGGAGCCCAGGGCACACTCAGTCAAAGCACATCAGCAATTCAGCAAAAAGTGGGGGCATACCATGCAAGAAAGATGGCACTTTCTCACATAAATCTATTGCTTTCTCTTCCGATCCACATTCACACTCAAAATACACTTTACTGGGTAAAGGAAGCACTGGGCAGAATAACTAATTAGACTATAGAAAAGAACCACTATCCAGGATTCTTTCTTTAGGACATACAATATTCAATGGTTTACAGGTAAGTCCCGGCTTGAGATAAGAACATTCTCCAATAGTATATGCATTTTTTTTTTAAAAAGAATAAAAAAAAAAAAAGAATGTCTATTGGATCCCTAAACACATTTTTATTTAGATTAGAAATTCTCCTAAATTGGACTAGATGTATTTTAGGTTGTGGTTGGTTACCTACATCAACTTTCATTGTATGCATATAGAGTAGTAGGGGTCAAAACGAGGTAAATGTGCAACAACAACAAAAAATTTTATGTGTGTCCTCATGTAACGTAACTGGTGCTATGTAAAGCGCTCGGATACCCGATTCGGGTCAAGTTCGCGCTATATAAAATTCTGCCAAAAAAAAAAATATATATATATATATATATAAACAGGATTTCAACAGTAGGTCCACAAGTGAATAACTAGTTCCTAGGCAAATCAATAATCCATCACTACACAGAGCAGCATAGATGGCAAATCACGATGCACTGAGAAAGGGGTAAGAAAGAATGGCGATATCTATGGCGAAGTAATAGGCCAAAGTCCAGGGCAGCAAACAAAGGCAGCCTAACTCACACGGGGTACCCTAGAGTACTGCTGCCACCCAGCAGCTCCAATAGTTTAACCCTTTAAGTGCTGCCGTCGGCCAACGGTCGTCACGGGCACTACCTCCCCAGTGCTGCGTGCGACCGTTGGACGTCCATTCAGCACTGGATAATGGACAGCGCAGCACTGGGGAGGTATATTTACGAAGCTCCTAAGGTGTTAAGCAGTCACAATAATTACCGCAAACAGAACCCTGCCAATATCATGAGAGCGAGCAGAAGAAAAGCCTTTTCCCCAGTCTGTCTAAAATTCTGCCAAACATAGGACTCAACAGTGTATCACTGATCAATAACTGCCTGTGTAGCTCCAAAAGTGGAGTAGTACTTCAGTTTAGGCAATGACTTACACAAAGCAGTATGTAATGATTCCGGTCTGCATTCTATTTCGCATGAATGAGTATTGATTTCTTATGCAAAGTTCAAAAGTCAGCACAAAAACTAGCACATAAAGCACAAGCTTTGCAATTGCAAGAGGCGCGTTGGCAGTTTACCAGTGTATAACCCACAATAATGTTGGCATTCCAGATTACTTTTTCTAATCTGTGTGTAAAACAAAACCGTGTTTTCGACTCACAACAGCAACAAATGACTGCTGTCAGTGCAGTAGCTCGTTCAGTGTTTGGTGTGTGAATTTGTGCAGATTTTACTCTGCTTAGTTCAGCTGTCTTCTGCACTTCACAACTAGAAAGAAAGTTTGGACCCGGTGTCTGAAGGCGCATAACTGTTTTCCTAAGTATTGTGGCTCACATGTAACAATTTCATGCAGGTTAGTAGCTTGGAGAGCTAAGGAGCGCAGCCACGCAGTGATTCATCTGCATTTACTGGAGTTAATCATGGTTCATAGGCAGACAAACGTTTGGCGTTCCAGTCAGACTACTGTAAGTGGAGTGGGAGGCCTAGGCTCACAACATTATGGCATTTCCCTTGTACGAGGCATCCATTCTAATGGTGACAGCTGGAAGGTCTGCCTAGGAACATATACTGGGCTGTTCAATAACCTAACTTCACAACCATCCAAGTGACAACCAAGATATCCTCTAGCCTCATGGTGCTTGTGTCTATTAATTCAATAAGCATGCTTTAATCGGTATATTGTGTAGAAAAACATAGGATGTGAGAAATAGGCAATGCTATCAATTCAAGGATCATCATCAATTCTGACTGACACGGAGAGGCTTAATAAAGGTGATTGCTGTGCTAGAATTCTAGTAATCTCTAAGGAGTGGGACTAAGGTTGCTTTCACACTGTCTATAAAAGACTGTTGCTGGATTGGTGTAGGGAGAGAATACTTAAAATTACCAGTGAATCCAAATAAAAAGGTAAATAAAAATACACTGCTTGTATTGTTCTGACATTAAAAAAAAAACAAGTTTTCCTTTACCAGAAAATGGCCCAGATACGGGATGATGATAAGCCGTGCAATCTAGATACACTACCATTGCAGCAAAATATTTTGCAGACTCTCTTTGAGCCAACTATGCCAACAAGAGGACAATGAACTGTGCCCTTTCCACAAAGCAAAAGGGTGGAATACATCGTTGCTGCTGCATTATTAAAACAATTATGATCCTCTGGAGGAAATGGCCATTAGAACTAGTATTGCCAGGTGTTCAAGTGCTCAGAAACGGGGAACATAAAATCTGCACAAACCGACAAACACTGTGCAGTACAAATCTTCAGTTAAATGTTTCACAGCCACTTTAAGAAATATGTAGTAAAAAGGTGCAATAGTATACATTACAGCTGGGAGGGCAAGATAGAAATGTTATCACCAGACCGCAATGACCAGCAATACTGCACTGCAGTCCTCTGTTTGCTGTCATCTTATCTCCATAAGGAAGAATATTTATTTTCTTTACAGTGGTAATGTGAGTCACCATCGATATTGAGAAAAGATACACGGTACATCAGAATTCGGTTACAATATTTTCATGACATTTACTCCTAATTAACTATGCTACAAACAAGTTTAAAATAAGCATACCTTCCAAGGTCTCTTTCTTTGAGCTATTCAAATCCTGGATATTCTCTACAGCAACACTCGTCCGGTCTTTATCCACATTATCAGGATCCCGAGACACCACCACTTTCTCTGGGTCTCTATCAACTTTAGGTTTCAGATCCATGAGAGCGGGGACATCTGCAATTCTCTCTCTGTCTCGATCGCCAAGTTCAAGAGCAGGTCGTTCCCTATCTCTATCTCGATCCCTGTCCAAATCTCTCCTTCGGTCCCGTTCTCTGTCTCTCATTCGATCTCTGTCCCTGTTTCTCTGCCAGTCTTTATCTGTATCACGGTCCCAATCTCTCTGCCGTCCATCTCTCCTGTCACGTTCTCTTTCCCGGTCATGGTCATATCTATCTCTTTCTGGAACCCTCTCTCGGCTGTCGAAGGAGCCAGATCTGGAATGGCCCTGGCGATCAGAATCTGGAGAACTTCTTCTTGAGCTGTGGCTTCTGGAATCTTGACGATCTAAGATTTTATGAAAAAATACAGACGCTTATAGGATCATTCATTTAGAGTTTGTAGCATGTTACAAACATCATTACTTTTGGACCATGGCATAGAAAAGTTTATTTTGCCGTCGAAAATGAATGTACTGGTCTTGTTCCCACTTAAGGTTTAATCTAAAACAGGGTTACAGACACTAACAAAAGAGAAAATCCTACAGTAAAAACATATATTTTGGTAGAGTTCGATAGCAATAAAAAGTTGCCAGCATCTATAGGATTAGTTCTTCGCTATAACTCAAAACAAAGTATTGCATGGGTAGTGAATCTTCTGGTAGACACTATTTTTCATCACAAGAATGGCTGACAGCAGAAAGTTTACCGGTGTGCATTGTGACTCGTGGATTTGATTTTAGGACATGGAATCTCTACAACATTTCAGACACACTTCTGAGTATTCCCATCAAAGGGTGGCAGTTTATCACCAGGATTAGGAAATTGTTCAGCCAGCAACAGCCACAGATTTGACTAAAAATGCTGCATTGAAGAAAAGTAGTACTAATCCAGTTGTAATAGATGGTTTTACCTATACTAAACTTTGGCAAGACAAGCTGACCTGATCTTGCATGTTCAAATCATTGCACACCTTGATTCAAGCTGATTTTGTGCAATTAAGATTTGGAGAGACCGGGGGATTCCCATATATGTTAATATTACAAAAGGCACGCATCGTCACACAGAACAAGGAGGAAACCCTGCAGTAAAGAAAGAATTTTGCAGCTCAATCAATGGTCCATCGCAGTCGGACCATATGCAGCTATTATGCCATATTACAACCAAGGATGGACATTGGATGACACAAGCCACCATGAATTTCTTACTTTTTAAAAATTAAAGTTAATCTCCATTGTGTTTACCTGTACTGCAGTCTTCCATTTCTACAGACTCACAGGAAGTTTCAAAAGCAAAACACTGGTCTAGCCAGAATGAAAAGTAACTCAAATGGAACCCTCTTTTTCCAGCATGGGGACTTTCATTAAGTCAAAAAAATCAGAATACCTCTTGCTATGTGTGGGATCCTGGAACACTTAGTTTAAAAAGCAATCGCTTTTGAAATACATTTTAAAAATGTGTTCCTTTTGAAGATAATACATCTTGTATTATCGATATTGGAGAATTTCAGACCCAACCACTAGATGGTTGAATAATGCAGAGCATGTAAAACCAGAAAAGACTTACGCTGCAAAACATGGGAGATACACAACAAAAAGAATCAATGAAGAGGAATTCCACTGTCAGTTTAAAACAACAGACTGCTCCAAAGTCCCATAATGTAGTGCAGTGTTAGAGGAGAGACCTTAATCGAGATTCAATTATTTGTTTTCCTAAATTATCCAGGAAATTTGCGGGCTGTTTATGAATTGAAAATACTTATAATGGATATGGAAAAAGTTAACCTAACGGTGAATATTACTCCTACTCCATAAAGACTTTCTAATTATTAATGTGTGGGTACCATGCCATGTAGCAGCAGAACCGGAAAGTTCTATAAAAGCTGCTTACCTGAACCAAACACGCAGGCATACGTTTTACATAATATGGTACCTACCCTTTGTGAATATGCACCATAACCAGATGCCCAAAAGGGAGACTATACTGGTGTGGGATAGGATGAATATTAATGACTATGTCTATGTACAGAATATGGATCCATTCACAAAGTAAATACAGAAAGATACGAGCCCTGAGAAATAAGTATCTACATTGGTAGCAAAATTACTAGTACCTTAAAACCAATATCAATTACACTGTAAATAGGCCTGGGAGTGAAAATACTACTTGCACAAGGCTAGGACAGATTCACTAACAAGGTTAATATACCTATTAAGGTAATACCTTTGGCGCATACACTTGAAACTGACCAGCAAACTCAAGTTAACAATTACATTTTAACTTGTTTCGAAGGTCTAGAGTATGCAACAATTTGTATGCTTCTCCAGCAGATAACAAATGAGAGAACTCTGTAGGTGGGAGGGATCTACAAGCTGCCCTACCAGGGTTTGTTACAAACTACATAATACATTTAATGTAAAAACTGGTCAGTAACATGCTTTTTAAAACCATATACTAATAAAAATCATGTTTTAAATAAATCCATTTAATGGAAGCCCTATAATGTGGGTGTGTAGCAAAAATCAAAAGTCTTACAAAACAATTTATATACAGTTTTGAGAAAGACGTCTGTGCAGAAGCCCGATCCTATTACATTTACTTGTGAAATTGTTGTGAAATGGTTAATATGAGTCTGAATCAACCAAAACACCTGTAGTAAGGCTTCAGGCAGTGTATGTAGCCGATAAGGGCATTCAATTTTCTGGTAGGGACTATCTAACCACACATTCCTTACCTTGTGAACTTCCCCAGGCGTCAGACCAAATCCAGAAACATTTCTAGCAATTCCAACGTGAATGGACATGTGGCATTCTGTTTTGGGGTCACTACATATGCACCAACTCTTTACGTTGACATCAGTTTCTTTCTGATGTTGGTCTGCCCATACGGACACAGAGCTGCTAACTTTAGTGAATGGCAGTGTGCAGACTTTAGGTAAGAATCTTATTAATGGAAAGTACGAGTCCATTGCACAGCATGGGGGAGAAGGGTGGCTTGGTGAATCTGGGGTTACAAAGGGTTTCTAGACAGGGTTTCTCTAGCAGAAAAGCCCTTACCAAGGCAAGTTCTTTTGATAGAGACTTGTAACTGTAGATTCCCCACTTTGTGAATAGACACTAAAGCAATACCTCCCAGGTGGTAGATCTGCGGAATGGCTCAGAACAAGAAACTATGCAGGTCACATCGGGCAAAGTGCCCATCTACCGGCACCTGGCTATCCAAGCGGTAAAGCTTTAGTGACGCGTGGAGGGATGCACATTTAGCCCCCAGGCAAATGTTCATGACTGTACACCGAGCACCAGCTCAGTGGTAGAAGCCTTTGCTCTGATGAAATGGGTGTGCAAGCCTTCTAGTGGCTACTTCTTGGCTAGCCCATAGAGCATAGTACAATCCAAATTGAGATCGTCCTCTTTTGAACAATGCCTTTCCTAGCTACAGAAAAACCAATGAAAAATTGGTCATCCTGCAGGTAATCTCAGGGTATGTTCACTTATAAGCTAAGTGCGCGTTTACTATCCAGGCAGTGACCAGGTATTTTTATTCCTTGGAGGGGTGAGGCAGTTCAAGGAAAGCAAGAAAGGCGATGGATTGCCCTATGTGGAAGGGCGGGACTACCTTGGGCAAGAATGGAGCATTTGTCCAGTGAACTAATTTGTGCAGAAAAAAGTATTATGGGGAAAACCAGGGACAAAGACTTAAGTTCCTTCACTCACCTGGCCAATGTTATGGCAATGAGAAAGGGAGAAGGTAGGAACACGAAGAGAGAAACTGTACATGCTTTTGAATTGAGTGCACATCAAGTAGGAGAGTACCAAATTAAGATCCCAGTACAGCATGACAAATGGAGTTTGCAGGAAGATATTGACCAGCCCCTTCAAAAAATGCATTGCAACAGATGACTTCAAAAAGGGACTGCTGGTCAGGTAAACGTAAGAAGGCCGAAAGTGCAGATAGGTAACCTTTAACAGTTGCCACAGCAACGCTTTTCTAGGCCAATGACAAACAGATCAGGAGAACATCTGATAACTGTTTCTTCAGGAGTTGAATGTCTCGGTAAGGTAACTGGACAACAAACTACTGCCAGTGTCATCCATAAATCTGTCTGATTGACGGACGCCTCTGCCAAGACGACGCCAACCACTCTGGGCAGAAGATAGAAAGCGATAAACAGTTGCAGCTCAATTTCCGCACATGGAGGGCCCTGCTACTGCAACAGCAGGTTCTCCCGAAGGGGGAGCCAGACTGGAGGACAGATAATTATGGCCAGAAGTTCCGGGTACTACTCTCTCCTCGTCCAGTCTAGAGCCACTAGGATGATTTGGGCCCAGTCTCTCTAGATCAAGCTAATGTTCTCCACACTAGTGGGAGACACCCAGTTTGTCTGCCCTGCCATTCAAAGATCCTGCCAGTTATGGTGTGGTCAGGTATACGCCTTGAGTGTTCAGCCACATCCACTGAAGTAGAGCCTCCTGCCACAGGGCCCACAACACCACACTGCCCGGTTTGTTTCAGTACCACATGGTGGTGGTGTTGTCTGTGAGCACCTGTACCCATTCCATCACAATGGTCAGAAAGAACATCTTCAGTGCCAAGCAAATAGATCGGAACTCCAACAAATTGATGTAGAGGCAAGCTTACGCCAGAGATCAGAGTCCTCTCCAATCCAATAATGGTGGAACCTTCACAACTGTTAGTTCTGGGTGGTGTAGGGATTTTCCAACGGTCCAAGTCTTTCGCAGTCTCCAGTCAATACCGGGATAGACACATAGATTGCCTTGGTGCTTGGTGCTTGCAAAGTCGTAATTTGTCAGCTGCTGTGTTCCACATGTAGGATAGAGGGGTCAAGAGGTCAAGCAGCTTCAAAGCCAATATCACTAAAACCTAGGCTGCAGACTGAAACATCTGGTTCATAGCCTGAGTGTCCTGTACTCACGAAGACAGAGGGATTGATCAGAAAAGCACTGTACCATGACCGAATGGGAGCTGTTGTGAAGGTTTTAGGTGTGTCTTCAGCACATTGATGGAAAACCCTAACAATGACAAAAGGTTGGACATCATCTGGAGGTGGTTTACAACTGTTTGACACAATCCCACCTTCAGCAGCCAGTCATCAAGATATGAGCACACTGGCATTCCCAACCTCCGGAGATAGGATGCAACCAACATTCACCTTTGTGAACACCTGAGGTGCACTGGGTAAGGATAAAAAGGAGCATGGTAAAATTAAAGTTCTCTTGGCCTTCTTGAAAATGCAGGTAGCGTCTGTGGGGGCGAAGGAAGATGATGGGAAAACATGCATATTCCAAGCCCAATATCACCATCAAGACTCCTGGATCTAGGGCAGGCAGGACCTGGGCTAGTGTGAGCGTTTTGAACTTGTTATTTCAGAATAAGTTCAGAGAGCGATGGTTTATGATAGGGTGGAGGCCACCATCCTTTTTCATACCCTGCCTCAACAGGCATATGAGGCCTGTTGCTGCTGTGGCAGGTATCGGCTCTGCCTCTGAAGGTAGCACTACCGAAGCCTCGAGAGGGGCGCTGCTGCTGGGAAAATTACTGAGGCGGTGGAGCTAAGCTCAGAAAGTGGGCAGTGGCTTTGCTCTCTTTAAACCTCCTTGGAGGTCATTTCTTGACATCACACTCCCCCAGTGAAGACTGGCGGTCATTGGCTCTATACTCATGCTGAGCCACTGCTTAGCTTACACCCCCTGCCCTCTGGGTTATAGAGATTTTTGGGGACTGTTGGAATTCAAACTTCAAGAACTCACCCCCCCTTTGCCTGACCTCATGATTGCCACCTCAGTGGGACCCTCCTCAGTGCTCTTTCTCAGCCATCACCCAAGCCTGTTCCTGCCCTCACACCAGGACATTTACTCTGGGAACCCTCCCTCGACTGTTGAGACCTAGCTATTTTGACTGATGCCTGGTGGAGCTACCCCGATAGCTAATGGAGAGATGGGCTGTGGATTTCCTCCTCAGCAGTCTCCTACCCAGTCTGACTTTGGGCAGATTCTCCTTCGTCTCTCCTGACCGTATCTCCTTCCTTCCCCCCTCATACTACCCCCCCACCCCAATCCACTCTACTTATCTCCTTTCCAGTTCCTGACCTTTGCCCTCACCCACTTGGTTCCGAGTACCCATCCTGTTTCACATCTGGACATTCTTCTGTGAATTCTGTTGAGACCTAGCTATCTGACCGATGCCCGATGGAGCTATCTTGAGAGCTAAAGGGGAGACTGGCTGTGGATTCCCTCCTCAGCCGTCACCTACCCAGTCGGTCATTGGGCAGACTTTCCCTTCGTCTCTCATACCGTCTACCTTCTCCTCTCCCTTCTCACTCCCCCTCTCCGCTCTATTTGTCTCCCCTTCTCGTTCTTTAATGTGTCGCATATATTTATATATACCCCCTTACCCTTCTTAGCTCCATTTATTTTGTCTTCTACTCTATTGAAATGTTTTTCTAGTAACGGATGTAACGTGTAACTGATGTAATTTTGTAATTTCTGTGGAACCTTATGTAAAGCACTCGGATACCTCCGGGTCTAGCCAGCGCTATATAAAACTCTCAAAATAAAAATAAATAACTGGCATGTCCATAAGATCTTATTGAACATCTGTAGAAAGGCCCATGGAACAGATCCAGGCGTGCCACCTAAGCAGAACGCTGAACTGCTCTTCCCAAACAGTCGGTAGTGTCCAGACCAAACTTAATAAGAGTATTTTGCTGCATCCTGTCCTTCTAACATCAGTTTTCGAAAAGTTTGATGGCCATCATATGTGACCATTTGTAAGATATCCGTTAATCTGCACCATAAAGCATACAAATATATGTTCAGGAGGCATGCGGTGTTTACCAACTTGAGCAAGGCTGGGTAGTGAGAACATCAGTTTGGCGAATGTCTACATTCTTTTGGATTCTCGGTTAGGCAGGTTGCTCGAGAATGCATTGGGGTCCAAGCAGATTGTTTGGACAACAAGGCTACCCAGGGTGGGATGCTGGAAGGGGAAGTCTAGATCCCTGGAAGCCGGTCTATGCTGCCTCGCCACCTACCTAATAACTGGATGGTAGGTCATGGTTTAGACCAGGTGCCCACCAGCACGTCAGGTAAGGCCTTGTTAAAGGGGAGCAGAGGCTCCTGAGAAAACTATGCAGGGTTAAGGACTTCTGTTAGGATTGTAATCTTGACCACTGGGATGGCAGTATGAAGTCAAGCATCTCAGCCACCCTTCAAGTCACTTTGGCGAAGGATGCAGACACTTCAGCAGCCATGGAAGGATTAGGTGACAAGATGCCAATGTCTGGGAGGGTGTCTAGGCAACTGGCACCCTGGAGGTCATCAAATATATTGCCTTTGTCATATTGTTCATTGTCACCATCAAGATTGCCTAAATGGTACTGTGGGGCATAATCTGTCTCAGAATGGATATTACCTGAGTGGTAGAACTTGTTTTTTATTTAATCAAACAGAACAATCTGTTCCCCTTCAGGCATCAACAGTGATGTGGAGATGGGCATCTATCAGTAAGCCAGTGGTGTTGGGTCATGGTGCCAGCCGTGGTGTTGTGCTTGTCGCCGTAGATGGAATCGGGACTGTGTTCAGTGGAGCCAAACCCAGGAACGAAGTAAGCCTCAAGGCGAGGTTGAGGGGCGCTATCGAAGTCATGAATGCATCTGCAAATGGTAGCCTGCCTGGAGGCTCCCTCAGATGTGAGGCCCAAAGGCTCTCCAAAGCAATCTGGTGTAGCACCAAAAATGCGGTCCATGACCGCCTTTAGCTGCTGGAGCTGCTTTGGAGGCACCGTCTGTTCAGTATAGGGCTGAAGCGGGACTACCATCAGGAATGGCTCCTCAGGAGGAGAACGGCTGCGGCCTAGAGGTGCTAGGGGAATCATTTTGTCTCCGAGTGGTGGGGTGAAAGACATCCAGGCTCGGATTTCTGGTGTTCTTTGCATAACTTTCTCAAAGCCCTTCCTTACCTGAGGCCCATGACCTAGAAGATGACCTGTTACGGGAGCTGCCTTGACCGTGAGCCCTTTTTTAACCTCAGAAATTTGGCGACTGCTAGTTTTGCTTCTTCCTCGCAGATGGCCTTTCTGTTCTTTCTGCGCATCATTAACACAACGTAGAATCATGCTTAAAGCCAAGACACCGTAGACAGACATTGTGGGTGTCCATCACTGACATCTGCTGGTGAGTGTTACGACATGGCTTAAGCCCGGTTGTTTTCGGGGGTGACATCGTCTGCACACAGAAAATCTGTCAGGAGTGGGAGGATTCATGAGATCTGAAAAGAAAGGAACTGACAGCACACATAGGGGGTGCTTACATAGTGGACTTGACTGCATGTTCGGGTCAGGACGGATCTGACACTGAGTCGCACAAAGTCACATGTCGAAGTGCAAGGGAATTGCTACAAAGTTTCTGGATCCAGTCTGGTGTCTGGGGAAATTCACAAGGTGAGCAATCTGCAGTCAATAGTCTATCGGAAAATATATTTTTAAAAAGTATAGTTACGGAGATATGTGAAAGACAACAGCTACTACCAACTAGGGGAGTCATGTAAGTGTAAAAAGTCCAAGGCCCCAGACACAGAAGCAAAGTCTAAAAATGTTTTTATAAAAAATAGTTTTTCAAGCGTTTATAGCAAGCAGGTAGACCATTACTATATTTTGCAGCCAGGAGTAAGCACGCACATCAGTTTTGGTGTGAACAATACATGGGGCATCAACCAGATAAAGGCTGGGTGAGCATAAATCGTGAGCAGAAAGGTGCAAAGGGCATTCCTTGTGAAGACAGACTGGTCCCACATTGTATAGCACTTAATAAGCAAAGCAGATGGTCATGAATAAAGCTGGTTTATGAATCAGGAATAAGTGCAGTACTGCAAGATGTTTAGACGTAGCAGAAGAAGCGAAGAGGTTTCAGGACAAGATCAGTCATTTTCTGGAACACTTGCAGACTATGACTCAGGTACTGGGGAATGGCCAGTTAAGAAGAGCTCCTGCATTCAAACCGTAAGGTGATCAGGGCTTGAACCATTGTTTACCTGCCAGATAAAGAGAGACAGGATAATACTTTGCATAGGATTTAAAGAAAAGCAAATCAAGATGCAGTGTGTTGTTCACTTGAGAGATCATATTAAGGTCTCGTTTCAAGAAACAAACTCGAGTATGTGTTTCAGCAGGTACAGGAGTACTGCCAAAGTGAGCCAGCTTCCATTAGGAGGACCAGATGGGTATTACCAAACATGCGCACCTTTGTATGGTTTCCAATTAATATAAAATATTTAGCTGACATCAAGTTGGCAATGTCCGACAAACAGGAGAGGAACTTGACACCAGTTTCCATCAGGTTGTTGGAGATAGAGACTATGATCTGGATGGAGAGGATACTGAAGCCATGACTGAACGTTCTCAGTTAAAGGGGCCATGCACACACTGAACAGCATGGGTATTTGTGAAGACCTCGGGAACCACACATGTTCGCTTCGAAGGGGTGGAATGGTAATGTGAGAGATGAATGAATTGTGACGTATCAGAAATAAATTGTCAACTGCTCAGAAGGATGGCAGAGTACACCGTATCAAATGTTGCAGAGGTCAAGAAGATCAAGGCAGTAGTATGCAGATGTCCCCAGCCAATAAAGATCTCTGCAAATAATGTTCAAAAACACAAGTAAGTAGACAGCTGGTGTTGCAATAAGACACTTTAAAAGAATATGTATCTTCAACTCCAATAGGCTGCTTGTCTTTTCATTAAACAACAAGAAAAGGTATTACGATTTGTTTGCCAAAACGAAGACAAATCGCTTCATCAAAATTACCTGAAGATGTGCTACGACTTGGTTCCCCTCTTCTTAGCTGGTCTATTCTGGATTTGCGTTCCCCTGTTTTCTCCATGCTTCTATTTCGTTCTCTATCCCTGGGGCTACTATGTATGGTCTTTTTTCTGATAGTCTGATCATCGCCACTGCGATGAGCAGATTCATTTGAGGGTGATCGCATGCGACTTGAGGTCCTGCTCTGATTGCTACAAATGCTGCTGCTGCGTTTCTGATCAGCAGGCTTCCGAGGTGGCAACTCCTCAACAACAGTAGGTGGCGGCTCTGCTACTTCCAGTTTAATTTGGGTGGGTTTCATAATAGATTCTTCAGGTAATCGTTCTGGAACAATAATCTCTCCACGTTCGAGGACCTCATCATCTGACCAATCACTGAAGTTTGTTTCCTTTTCTTGGGAAATTTCCACTACAGCTTTCTCAAGAACAACTTCAACTGGCTCCTCTTTTATTATGCTTACAGCTGGTACAACTACTAATGCAGGTATTGGGGCTGCAACAACTGCTGCAGTCACAGGTGGTGTCCGGGGGCCCTTCTTCTTCTTACTGTGCTGGGCCACTTCTTCATCCGAAACATCGGAATCCCCTCTAGACCTTTTACGCTTCCTATCTGCACTTTTCTTTTTCTGACCCCTTTTAGGTGAAAACACTTCCACTTCTTCTGTAACCAACTCAGGACTTCGCTTTTCTAAGGGCACTTCTTCCTCCTTTTTCTTTTTCATTGCTTTTTTCTGTCCTTTAGATCTTTTTTTGCTTTCTTCATGCAATCGCTCAGAAGAATCCAGCTCCTCAGACTTGATACGAACTGCAGTCTCGGATTCCTTGATCTTAGAAATCTCAGCTGCTTCCACAACATGTTCTTTCTGTCTTTCTACTGAGCTGCAAACTCTCTCTTTGATCTCTTGTTCTTCAAAGCGCTTTAAAATATCCTTTTTCTCTGTTTTTTTCTCTTCCTCTTTCCACCGGGTTGGCCTGTCTTCAGTAAGATGAGGGGGGCTGAGAGACCGGCATTCTGGAGGCCGGACAACTTGACTTAACAGTCTGTGCTTTTCATCTATAGAGAAAAAAGTATTAATTTTATTTCACAAAGCACTCCAAAAATCAAACATTGTGAGAATGATGAAGCAAAGTTACCATTCTGGATTGATCATTGTCTTGTGAGATCGTGTATTCTCTTTCATTTTGTTCTAAATTTACAGCAGACAATTTGGAGATATTAAGTTCCAACTATGATAATCCACTGCACTCCTTATGCAGCCACACCTAGATAGATTTCTATTCTTATACTTCTGATAGCAAACTAAAAAGATGCCTACCTTTTTTCGGACCCGCTTAAATGAGTGTTAACCAAGGTAAGTTGCCATTTTCTCTCAACTTCTATATTTAATTCTTGATAAGATGTAGTAGAATTTTGTAGTATAATTCTTTTTATATAAAATAGAAATGCACCACTCGCTACACAAAATACATACTTTTCTCATCTCCACTGTTGTATGCATCACTATCAGGTGATTGCTCACGGCGCCGTTTGGGTGACGGACGGGGACTGAGGCTATTTTCAATCCTGTGACGTTTCCTGTATTGGACAAACAACATTATTTTCATGTACAAACCTATGTAATGCATACATTGTGACAATCTATTTAATGAGGATAACCTAATGAAAGGTTTTCATGATACATTTATTAACAATAAGGACATCCAACTAAATAATCGCATCAAGTGAAGAATATACAACAATTAATCCTGTTGGAATTCTTGTATACTACACAACGGAGACGAATTCTTGTGCACAAAATTAAATTTCTGTACACTTAACTCTTAACAGCAGCGCTTGCTCTCACCCTTCCAGGTTGTTGCCACATCTTTTCTTGCCCCGCTCAATACCTACATAAAGCCCACAATAGTGGAAAGGGTTGAACGTAGACAGCTGTTCACTTTAAAAGAGGGTAGAAGGATGGCAGCAGGCAGTGATTGGCATGCAGAAATGAAGAGCTGTCAAATATCACTCTCCCAATAAGACTGCAAGAACTGCCACCAGTCATGGTTTTCTAAAGTCCACCTGGCTCCATACTAAACAGATAATGGAGGTGCAGAGGGTGAAAACTATGGTTGTCATTATTCCGCAAGTCCTATACGGGTTGGTGACCCTCAAGTGAGAGGAGAGATGGACTGCACTGTTATCCACACTCCTAAGAATGAATTTCAGCAGGACTGAAAATCATAAATGTCAGGGAACTCTGTAGTATAAATGAAGAAATACTCTCAATCGAATATGCAATAAAGTGGAACTCTGGCATACTATAAAGCAGATGATTTCAATTTGTTGGCCAGGACAAAAACGAAGACAATATTTTGATCTTTTCGCTCAAGTGCAAAAGTCCACGATTTTCAGCATGTGTTAAAATTAATTTTTTAAACGTCCAATAATACTTTTACAGCTGTAAGCGTGAATTCTAAATTCATACTACACCGTGTAAGGATTGAAGCAGGAAGACTTGGGACAAGGGTGGACACTGTACACTGGAGGAATATTTTTCTCCAAATCCATCAAGTCTGCTCAAATCTTGAACCAATCACCTTACATTTTTACTTTTAAATTACTTGTATATATACTTTATATTCCAAGTTTCGAAAATAGTTTTATTCTGAAGCAAATCAGTGATACAATCCATAGAAAACAAGTCTCACACCAGTATTTTTGATTTAATTTGAATGTATATTTCAGTTCTAGAAAAAAATATTTGTTTGCCTACCATCCATTTAACTTAACATAATCCTGACGTTTATTCCAGCTTTTTTGAAAATTAGAATAGTATTTCCTGACGGCATTAAACAGGCATTCCTTTGCATTGAAGAGATTTGCACAAAGTTTTATTTTCTGCTGGACACAAAGGCCTGGTTTTATAGAGCTCCACAGTCTGGGCCCCAGGGATCAGCCACCATGTTCATTCAATCAAGAGTTATTGGGAGAAAAGGTTTGTAGCTATTGCTTAAAGGGGAACATATAGCGAGCGGGTGGGCGGCCTCTATATTTATCTTTATCTGCCCAAACAAGTAACGTGCTTGGTAAGGAAAATGCTACTTACCAGTATGCAGCTGTTCTTGGCATGTAGAGCTGCAGAATCCTACATTTTGCAATAGATCGCCACCTGGTGTTGGGCTCGGATGATTGTAGGTTGTTGTCTTCTTGGAAGAAGTCTTTTGTAGTCACGAGATAGGTGACTCCTCCCTTGGACAATACTGCACATGGTCATCGACTACATCGTCAGATTGTTTTTCGCCATGATGGGAAATGATGGAGTTAGTAGAAGTAAAAGAGAAAGGATGTCCATGCGTGTACATCTAAGTAAGATAAGTACTAGAACGGAGACAAGTCCCGGGGAGGCGGGAGGGCATGTAGGATTCTGCAGCTCTACATGCCAAGAACAGATGCATACTGGTAAGTAGCATTTTCCGTTCAAGGCATATGAGCTGCAGATCCTACATTTTGCAACGATTGTGCAGCAGTGTCTCCCTTAGCGGTGGTCGCTTGTATCCGTTGCAGCATACTGAAATAATGTTTTAAGAACAGCTTGGCCTACTGCAGCTTGCTGCTTGGCTTGCACATCAACACAATAGTGTTTAGTGAAGGTGTGTATTGTAGACCATGTGGCTGCCTTGCATATGTCCTCTAATGGTATGTTTCCTAAGAAAGCCATAGAGGCTCCTAGTTTGCGAGTGGATTGTGCTCTAGGAGGAACTGTTAGTGTACGTTTAGCTTTGTGATAGCATATTTGAATACACTTTACAATCCATCTGCAATTCCTCCTTTAGAGATGGGATTGCCTTTGTGTGGGGGAGAGAAAGATACAAATAGTTGTTTTGTCTTTCTGAAGGATTTAGTCCCGTCTGTGTAATATAGTAGAGCTCTTCTAACATCTAAGGTGTGTAAAGCTCTTTCTGCAACAGAGTCTGGTTTTTGAAAAAACACTGGTAACTCTACTGACTGGTTTAGGTGAAAAGGAGTAATCACTTTTGGCAGGAATTTTGGATTGGGTCTAAGAACCACTTTGTTAGGATGTATTTGAAAAAATGGTTCTTCTATTGTGAATACTTGGATTTCACTGACTCTTCTGAGAGAGGTAATGGCAACAAGGAAAGCAGTTTTCCATGTTGGGAATTGCAGTTCACATTTATGTAACGGCTCAAAAGGGGGTCCCATGAGTCTTGTAAGGACTACATTTAGGTTCCATACTGGAGCAGGTGATAACCTGGGTGGGATTATTCTTTTTAATCCTTCCATAAATGCTTTTATTGCAGGTACTCTAAATAGAGATAGATGCTGTCTATTTTGTAAATACGCTGCAATAGCTGCCAGATGTAGGCGTATGGAAGAGTAAGCCAAATTGGACCTTTGTAAATGTAGAAGGTAGCAAATTATATTTTGGATGGAAACATCCAAAGGATCAATGTGATTGTTGTTACAATATATTGCAAATCGTTTCCAAATCGTTTCCACTTAGCAGCATAGCATGCTCTGGTAGTAGGTCTTCTAGCTTCTTTAAGTATATTCATACAGTCTGTTGGTAAGTTTAAGTAACCAAACTCTAGGACTTCAGCAGCCAGATCGCCAAATTCAGTTGGCTTGGTTCTGGGTGTCTTATTTCTCCATGGTTCTGTGTTAACAGGAATGGCGTGAGCCGTCATTTCTGATGCGGAACCAATGAGAGATCTAGTAGCGTGGTGAACCACGGCTGACGTGCCCATGTGGGGGCCACTAGTATTAGTTTGAGGGACTGTTGTCTGAGCTTGCGTACTACTAGTGGAATGAGTGGGAGAGGCGGAAAAGCGTACGCAAATCTGCCTGACCAGTTCATCCATATTGCATTCCCCTCCGACCGTGGGTGTGGAAACCTGGTGGCGAAGGTTGGGCATTTTGAGTTCTTGTGGGTGGCAAACAGGTCTATTTGTGGATGCCCCCACATTTGGAAGAATGGTTGAAGTACTTGTGGGTGCAACTCCCATTCGTGAATCTGTTGTGATTGGCGACTTAACAGATCTGCTATCTGGTTGTGGATCCCTGGAAGGTGTTCTACTGTCAGATGTAAGTTTTGAGGGATGGCCCATCTCCAAATGTTCTGTGCAAGTTGGGACAGTTGCAGAGAGTGTGTCCCCCCCCTGTTTTTGTATATAATACATGGCTGATAGTAAAGGGTGAATAGAAAACGTTATAAAACGGGGAGGGGAATAAGAGCCCACAGTCTCTATGCATAATAGCGCTGAATACGAGTGATAAAATGTGGTTGGATAAGCACTGTTTATAAAGGTAGAGTTTGCTAGCGCTGAGGCGACAGGTTGCATAAGAAAATTTGCACAAATGATTATGATGAACAAACATTTAACTATTTAAGATTAGATGACGTGTAAGATTAATATTGAATTGATGTAAGTGAATACACGATGTTTACCTTTTGCTATTATTGTTGTTTATAGTGTTCCCTGACGAAGGGCAATGAGGTGCCCGAAATGCATTGGATTTTAAATAAATATTGCTTTGGACGAACCACTGCGTTGATCATGTTTGAAAATGAGGTCCGGAGGGCACGGTTCAAGCATTAGAAATCTGGAAAATGGCAGAATACAGCCTGAATGTGAAGCGAAATGACAGAGTAACACAGTAAATGTGATAACATGTGGAATAATATGGTTAAAACTATGGAATATTTGAAAATGGAAAAACGTGGATGGAATTTTGCCAAAAGGCGCAATGATGGCGCTGCGACTGGTTTTGGGGTGACATGTGTTACCCCACCCTTCTTCATTGATTCAAAGGTGTCACCGGGGGAGGCACAAAAACCAGTATTGCACGCCGTAAATGATGAACTTTGGACAAACAGAAGATAAATAAATATTGACTCTAAAAAATAAGTAAAAGGTGTGCATCCCACCCTCATTCATATTATAATACATGGCTGTCATATTGTCCGTCCGGACTAGTACAGCTTTGTTTTGTATTTGTACTTGAAAGGTTTTGAGTGCTAGGAAGATTGCTAGCAACTCCAAATGGTTGATGTGGAACTGTTCTTGTTGATTGTTCCATTGACCTTGTGTGGTATAATGCAGGAGATGGGCTCCCCATCCTGTGAGGGATGCATCTGTCGTGAGCACTATCTGTGGAACTGGATCTAGGAACGGCCGTCCCTTTGTCAAATTTTTGGTGTTCCACCACTGCAGAGAGCGATATATACGGCTGTCTACCAACACCAGGTCTGTGAGCTGACCTTGAGCCTGGTTCCACTGTTGTGCTAGACATTCTTGTAGTGGGCGCATTTGCAGTCTTGTGTGGGGAACTATGAAGATGCAAGACGCCATCATGTCTATCAGTTTCATGAACACTCTGGCTTGGAGAGAGTGCTGGCATTGAAAAAGGGAGACTAAGTTCTGAATACTTAAAATCCTGGCTTGACTGGGATATGCTAGAGCTACCGATGTGTTTATAGTAGATCCTAGATATTGATGAACGTGCGAAGGCTCTAGATGCGACTTGGTGTAGTTTATCGTAAACCCTAAGTTGTGCAGTGTTTGAATTGTTTGTTTTGTGTGTTGTGCACACTGGTTGTACGATCTTGCTTTTATGAGCCAGTCGTCTAAGTAGGGGAAGACATGTATTTGTTGTCTTCTGAGATGTGCTGCCACTACTGCTAAGCACTTTGTAAACACTCGTGGTGCTGTTGTAACCCCGAATGGAAGGACTTTGAACGGATAGTGTTGTCCTTGTATGACAAACCTTAAATACTTCCTGTGCGCAGGATGTATTGGAATGTAAAAGTAAGCGTCCTTTAGGTTTAGTGTGGACAGAAAATCTCCCTGTTGTAGTAATGGGAGTACCTGTTGTAAAGTGATCATGTGAAAATGATCTGATTGTATGTAGTGGTTGAGGGGCCTGAGGTCGAGAATTGGTCTTAAGGTCCCGTCCTTCTTTGGAATTAGAAAACACAGGGAGTAGATTCCTGTTCCTTGTTCTTCTAATGGAACTACTTGAATAGCATCTTTTTCTAGATGTGCTAGAACTTTCTGTTGAAGCAGAGTTATGTGTTCTGCAGACATTGGACGCTGCCTGGGTGGTATGTTCGGGGGGTTGCCGTGAGTTCTAGGCAGTAGCCATGTTGGATAATTTGTCTTACCCACCTGTCTGTTGTGATGGAGTTCCAGACAGGTAGGAACTGTGAAAGTCTGCCCCCCACAGGAGTGGAATGCTGTAGGGGAGGCAGAGGGAAGTCACTGTTTCTTCCCTTGTTATTATTGCCTCTGTATTCTCCTCTAAAATATCCTCTATTAGAGGAGGTTTGCGTGTGTGTTTTAAAAGATGATGTTGTGTCTGCGCCGGTTTGCTTGGAGCCTCCTCTATAAGAGGAGCGGCGAAAAGAACCTCTAGTTTGGGTGGATTGTAATGCCCCCATAGACTTAGCGGTGTCTGTGTCCTTCTTCATCTTTTCTAATGTATTATCTACCTCCGGCCCGAACAATTCTTTCTGATTAAAGGGCTGGTTTAGGATGGTAGTTTTTAAAAACAGAAATGCGTAACCATGCGTGACGCCTGAGAATAACACTAGTGTTCACTGCTCTGGATGCTGTGTCAGCTACATCTAGTGCACATTTAATTGAGGCATTTGAAATTAATTTGCCTTCTTGTAAAAGTTCTGCTACCAGATCCTTGTGCTGATCTGGTAGGTGTTACATTAACTTTTCTAGTGGATCGTAATGAGCCCTGTTGTAGCGTGATAGTAAAGCCTGTGTGTTTGCTATGCGCCATATATTTGTTGCTTGAGCAGTAATTCGTTTCCCTGACGCATCAATAATTTTGGACTCTTTGTCAGGCGGGGGGGGGGGGTGTCTCCAGAAGTCTGAGAATTAGCCCTCTTGCGTGCATTTGACACCACTAAGGAGTCTAATGGCAGATGACCCTTAATGTATACTGGATCAGCTGGTGCTGGCCTATACTTTTTCTCTATTCTAGGATTTAACACCCTACACCTTACTGGATCTTTAAAAAATCTCTGGAGCATGTTTAATGACTCCTTTGATCATTGGTAATATTTGGGTAGACCTTTGTGACTGTTCGAAAGTGTCTAACAAGAAGTCCTCCTCAATGGCATCAGAGTGCATAGGAACCCCATGGTAAAGTGCAGCTCTGTTCAATAAATGATTAAAACCAATACTGTCCTCTGTAGGTGAAGGTTTTGTTGGGTAATACGGAGGATCAGGGATGTCTGGTGCGTTATTTGGTGCAAAATTATATGCATCATCATCCTTAGGGTATTCTGTGTTACCATCCTCATCTAAAGGGTATGTATGTGTCTCTGGAACATAATCCCCCCCCACCCAAATCATACTCCTCATCAGTGTGGTGTGATGATGCAGGAGAGTGAATAGGAGAAGTTATAGGTTCCACATGTGGAGTAATAGGAGAGGAAGAAGGTGAAGGAGAGGAAGGGTGCATTGGAGAAGTTGCACAGTCCTTTTTGGCAGGAACCACAGGTGTAAGTGGTGTGTCTGCTGGTCTTTTCTTATGAGGGATTGCCTCCACATGTCCAGTTTTTGGATTAATATAGACCTTTTTCTGTCTAGGATCTGGTCTAAACAGTTCTTCCTCTTCTATAATCTTCTTCGTCGTCGATTTTTTCGGAGCCGATAGAGGTTGTTTAGTGCTTTTTGCCTTATGAGGAGTAATTGAGTCTTTTGGTAATGTTTTCGGTGCTGAAGGTTGTTTAGCCTTTTCTGGGGTCTTCGGTACCGATACTAGAGGTTTCGGCGTGGATACAGGTTTTGCTGTTCCTGTGGCGCCGGAAACTGGCTCCCTCTCTTTGTTTTTTGAACCGGAAGGTTTCGGAGTCGAAGCTTTCGGGTTTGGTACAGGTTTTGGCTTCGGCACCGATGGTACGGGTGCCGGAGTGTCTTTGGGCGTCGAAGGGTGTTTTATCTTCGGTGCCGACGAGTCCTTCGGTGTCGAAGGATTTTTTGGTGCCAATGGAGGAGGTGTGACTGGCACATGGTGTTTCTTCGGTGCCGAGGCACCGGAAGGCGTACGGTCTTTCCTCGGAGCCGGGCCCGAAGGCGGGGCGTTCGCGAGTAAACGTCGGTCTAGACTGGGCCCCATGGGTGGAGTGCTGACCGTTGCTTTCTGTTTGGGTACTGTCTGTCGTGCAGGGGCAGATGTACTCACGGGCTGTCGAGATGGGATCGAATCGTCTGAATCCTCTGCTCCCGATATTATCTGGAGATCAGGCGAGTCCTCCTCTGCGCCGAGTGGAGCCTCGTCCTCGGAGATATCTTGGATTGGATATTCGTCCTCGGAGACGTCTTCTTCGACGATCTCCTCTTCAAAGATGGCCTCCGGTGCTGATCTCCTCATTTCGTGTCGACGGGCCCTCCGATCCCGAATGGTCTTTTTCGATCGGAAGGAGGCACAGGCTGTGCAGGTCGACTCGTCGTGTTCTGGCGAGAGACAAAGGTTACAAACCTCGTGATGGTCGCTATGAGGGAATTTTGCTCGACATACCGGGCATCTCTTGAATGGAGTTCTTTCCATGAGGCGTAGGCCGCACGACGCCGATGGGCCCAACGGCCCGCGTCGACGCACCGGAATGTAGCTGGTGATGTCGAAAGTCTATTCAATGTCGATAGAAGTTTGTTTGAAGTTTCTCGCTTCGAAAAAAGCAGAAAAAGTATTTTTCTAGCCGGAGCGGAAAACTTTCATCCGAACCCAGTGGCGGAAATAAACAATCTGAGGATGGAGTCGATAACCATGTGCAGTATTGTCCAAGGGAGGAGTCACCTATCTCGTGACTACAAAAGACTTCTACCAAGAAGACAACAACCTGCAATCATCCAAGCCCAACACCAGGTGGCGATCTATTGCAAAATGTAGGATCTGCAGCTCATATGCCTCGAACATAGAACTTTGAACTCTATTCTTGGATGTCCAGCGTCATGGTGAGAGTGGAGGCAGCTGCAGGTTTTATTTCTCCTGGTTTTATAGCATCGTTATAGGCTCTACTTGAACTGTTATACAAATTAAAATAACCAGAATACTGCCAAGAATGCTACACTCTGCTAGATAATCAGGACTTGAGCAACATTCAAACTTGAACCTAGCTGGCGAACATGGCTTCATTAATTCAATTCAATTCCTGATTTACACTTTTTTGAAAGGCGCGGAGCAGTATTCAGGTTAAAGGAGTGAGGGAACTGTCAAAGAGTAAAGTAATGGAAATTGTTACTACAGTTTAACTATATCGCTCTGAAACCCAACACTATATAAAGGAAATCCAATACCGGACTATTAACTTTAGGGAAGGTACTCAGGAACACATTACCTTGGTAAGTAACTAAATCACAATTATCTGCAGTTGAGTTTGGCACAGGTGTGCAAAATGGGAATAAGCAGCCGACCAGCCAGGAGCTAAGACCGTTTTTGGAGAAAGTAGACAGTCGAGGGAGGCAAAAAAATCAAGCATACACAAAGAGGACAGAACTTCAAATACATCAACTAACTAGCAGGAGTGAGAATTACCCACCATTAAAACACAATCTGGATATGAACCTGGAAAGAAGTCACTGGGTGAGCAGAAGGGACTCCCTTCTGCTCTACCTTCTGTAGAGTTGTTTCATACTTTTTTAGGCTCATCAGTAGAACTTTCAAGGACATAACCTGTGGACAATCTGCATTATCTGCACTAAGGCAAATCACAGTTGCCTAGCCTGCCCGCTGCAGGGTACTTGGGTGTGCCTTTTTTAGGTTTTGCCTGCGACAGCGCATGCACTGCATGTGCTCTCACTTCAAAGAGATATTGTAGACTGCAAGGGTCTTGCAGCCCACCCATTGCTTAGCGTTCAAGGGTCTATTGTCGCTCTCTTTGCTGCCTTTTAATTGGCTACAGCCTCTTTCAGCTGGAGCATGGACCAAGTACTGATTGGTTTACCTTGGTTGCTTTCCTTCCGCTGATCGCACTGTGATTGAGGTACTACTTACAGTTTTTCTTCTTCTCTTTCGTCCTTGTTGAACCTATCGCAGCCACGGTTTACTATGCCACACACACTATAAAGAAGCCATTTTCTCCTTAGGATGTTTATTGTCACACCAAATGTTATGTGCTTTGATAGCGACAACAGCGATACTAACCGCTTCCAGGTGTATTTTCACTAAAGCCATGGATGCAATTGCTTTCTTTATGTGATGGATTATTTTGAGAAATGTCAGTTTTTTTTCTTTTTCATACAAGGGGAGATTAACAGATTTAAGCGTAATGACGGGGGTATTGTGTAGAAACCTGAAAAGAATTGGCAAAGGCAAAAAGGTCTTACCTTTGAGACAACTGCTGTGTCATTGCCTTTTGTTCATGCTACACTGCCGATTTTGGCAATAATTTGTAGCCATGCTACATAGTGGCATAGCTGAAAGGAATAATAATAATAAAAGGACTATGATGCATCCATTAAAAAAGTGCATTATCTCTGACTGCGTCACAGCACCTTTTAAAACTAGTTTTAGTCATACTGCAAAGCACCTGTGCTGCTATAAAGCATGGCTAAAAACATTGTCAAATCCAATAGCACTCATAAGCAAGACCTACTGGCTCTGCCAATACTGGTTTCAGAATGGTTTAGATTCTTGAATGCTCCATCTCTAGTCTTCATGCTCCCAACTACTATTTCTTTCAAAAATTGTTAGAGACTTGTTTCTTTCAACAAGCTTTTCCAACTTGACCTCTTTATGGATTTGCCTTCCTCGTGATACAGGTATTTTGTGGACTCTAATTCTCCTCTATATTTTGGGACTATTTTAATTTACAATACATATATTTGTTTATTTTCATTTTTGAGCAGCTCCCCATCCCCCTCTTTGGGTTAGATTGAATGTTGTAAGAATTATGAATAAAAAATGTATATCAAGTAAAACTGTAACGCCATTGCTATGCCATAATAATAGTAGACGGTGCTAAAGAAAGTTACAAGTTACTTACCTTCAGTAACAGTCTTTTTGAAGGTTACTCTAACCACAAATTCTTCACCTTTAAAACAACCCTAGGTGAGACTGAATCAAGAGATTTTCAAGCAGTTGCTCCAGTGAATCGCTAAATGGTACCCTGTGACTATGTGGCGACCTTCCACCTCCTGAAGCAAAGAAGAAGAGCTGTACATAGGCACCCCCCTTGCACGCTGGTCAGCTTCATATTCTGGTGCAGATTTGGCGCTCTGCTCTTAACTTGCCAGTGTCTGACAACTCAGAGTATTTTGCAGACTGCACTGGGGAAGAAAAGTCTCCCTAAAAAACGACTGGGTTTATTCCATACCGTGATTGCGGGAAGGAGAGGTCAGTCATGGACCCACACAAAGTGTCTCTCTGGTGTCATGGTTCCAGTCACAACCCATAGCTGTGCATGACATGCACTCCGATGCACATGAAGGCTATCAGATAGCAGGTGCCAAACGTATCCAGCGCTAAACATAAGAGGATTAGCTTGAACTTAAGGACTTGCTCCTGTCCAAGTTGAGCGGCCAATCTCACTCCAGGTCAAGAGGCTGCTTCCTTGCTAAATCTCTGTCCCACTTGAAGTCATACGGTAAGATGAAATTCGAAGTGACCACAAGCTCAAGAAGACCAAGTGGGATTAGACACGTCATACCCCCACCCACCCCTTTGCCACATGAAGTTAGACAAGAAGCCGTGCAGTAAGCACTTTGAAGTGCTCATTGCTGCCACCTCTTCACACTCAAAGCCTGTTCATCGATTTGCAGCTGTAGGAAAGTTCCCCTTTTTGCATGGTTGCCCCCAAAGGTAAACAGAGCTAAAAGTATATAGCATCTTACTCCCTATTTGTAGTAGGGTGGTTGAGCAGCAAGACTGCATCAGAGGGTAGTGTAAAGCATTTGCTGTACACACTCAATCAGCAAATGATATCACACACTCAAAGACTAAACTTCAGACCAACTGGTTTTGCATGAAAATATTTAGTTATTTTATTTTCTAGAGCCAAGCAAGCCTGGCACAAGTAAGCAATAAATATTTTACAGTATAAATGCAGTTTGTAAACAGTTTGAATTGCAATTGTATGTGCACTTTGATTTGATTACAGTAGATACTAGTAATGCAATGCTTTTGATATACTGTACATATACTTTGTATTGGATTTTTTGTAGAATGTAAAGTAGATTACTTTACAGATTTATTTTCTTACAAAGTGCAGTATACCTGGATCCTGAACTGAGACATTTGCTGTAAACAGGTAGGTGAAGGCGTTTTTGTTGTTTAGTTACAGCTTTAAAGGGTTTCTTAGATTTTCCAACTCCACACTTAAAAACATTTCACAGAAAAATAGTCAATGTTATCCTATGGAGGAAAATAGGGCTATCAGTTTAACGATAAGTATTCGGTTGTGGGAGTTGGTATTCTGGGGGTAGACTCAGCGGTCCCCCAGGGTCAAGGATGCACTCTTGTTACACCCTCAGCAGTACTAGGGCGGCAGGGTGCACATTGCTGAGGCCCAATGTTATCTAAAGGGGGATAGGGGACCTCCAGTTGGTGGCTGCTGACGAGCAGGCCACTGGGTTGTGGGAGCATGGTTCCTGGACTTTAGCTCAGGGGAAATGGGGGTTCAAGCCAGCACAAAAAGTGCACCCAAAGCTGCACTGGTGCGGCTGGGTGCAGAGTGCTATATTGGCGTTGGGTGCCCTGTAGCTTTAAATGTGGAGTCTTTGGTTTGTAAAAGCACTGCAAGCTCGGGACGAAAGTCTTCTGGGTGAGACCACCACTTCTAGAGGTAAGCTGGGATCTTGGAGGTTTGGTTAGGCACCGTCGGTTGGGCCACCCAAGGCTGTTGGGCGTCGGGGCAGGGGTGCCTTTTAGGGTTGGATCTTCTTACCAGCTTGCGGTTGGGGGGACCTTCCCGTTTGAGGTTGCAGGCGTCTGCAGGAGGCTTGAGGCAGGTATGGGGTCGCCGGATCTCGGGTTAGGATCACCGGGGAGTCCTCCTCTTGGTGTTGGGCCACTGGAACTTGGGCCGTGGGCGTCTGGTGTAGAGTGGTGCAAACTTGCGGATCCTTGCAGAGCTGGAGTCTGTTGTTTGAACAAATCCGGTGTTCACGGGAGACAGAGTCTTTGGGATTGAAGGCAAGCAGGTCTGCCGGGTTTCTTAAGGTTGCTGGCTGCAGCACACGCATGATTTTGCTGGAGCAGGTTTGAGGTGGGGACAGGCGGGTTGGACTGGGGCCAAGCCAGTGGGCGTCATCCTCTTGTTAGCTTCGGCACAGCTGTTTTGTCCTCCTTTTCTTCTTGTAGGTTCTTGTCTGAGGAAGCAAGGTTCAGAGTGCCCCTAAATACTTGATTTAGGGGCGTTACAGGTAGGTAGAAGGTTGGGACCAATGGGTCCCTTCCCTGGGGGGTGGGGGGGGTGCACCCCCTATTATGCCACCTTCCAGTGGGAGGGTGGCATAAGCCTTTCCCTGGTTGGCTGAGTCCCCCATCTGCAAGATGGCAGGGACACTAAGAGTTGTGCTTCCCCACCTGAGGGGTGGAGTTGGCAGAGGTGCACACATCTCTCTTCCTTACTTGTTTTTCCCACCAGTTCTCCCGCCCAAAGTGAGGGTCAGAACCAGTGGGAACCAGTTGCTGAAAGCAGCAAGTGGTCTGTGGAAGCTCACAAAGGTGGCAAGCCATTGAAGCTTCCCCTCTGTGAACCCTGCCCATCCTGGGGGAGGAGGCTTGGCACATCGTCCCAGGATGTGCATTGTTTAAGGCCCCCGAGAGCAGCAGGCTCTGGTCCCAGGGGTCCAGAAAGAGGTCTGGTGGTGGCAGCTGGAGAGCAGCTACTCAGCCAGGACACTAGACTTAGGTCGTTTTTCAAGGGGTATCTCCTAGATGCCCTCTGAGTGAATTTTTCATTAAATCCCACACTAGCATCAGTGTGAGTTTAATGTGCTGAGAAGTTTGATACCAAACTTCACAGTTTTCAGTACAGCCATTATGGTGTTGTTGAGTTAGTAATGACAAACTCCCAACACCAAATACTCTTAATGGAAGTACTGCACTTACAATGTCTAAGAATTGGTTTAGACACTGTAGGAGTACAGGGCTCTTGCACCTGTACCCTCAGCCCTGGTATAGTGCACCCAACTAGAGGGGTGCCTGACCTATGCCAGGGCGGTGGACAACAAGGAGCCTGCCCTGGCCAAAGTGCCCTTGGTACCTATGGTACCATTTACAAGGGACTGACATGTGGTCAAAGAGTGCCTATTGGGTTTTGTCTTAATGCAGTTTTTAGGGAAAGAACATAGGCCCTGGGTACCTGTTTGGCAGGAACCCAGGGCACACTTAGTCAAAGTACACGAGCAGTTTGGCAAAAAGTGGGGGCAACCATGTAAAAAGAGGGCACTTTTTACATGTGTGGAAAAACAGAGGAAGCACCCAGTAGCTTAATTTCTTTAAAGCACTCGAGGACAGTCGACCTTCTCGACAAAGAGGCAAGACCAGTCAAAAAGCATATCCTTTAGTGATGCCTGGATAACGCCCAAAAGCCTGTGGAGCTCTACCAGGCAATGCACTGGAGCACCATGTTTCTACCAATCACTTTGCCTAAGTAGTCAGTTGTGTCCAGGTATGACTGGATGACCTAGTTGTCTGCATTCTGGCCATCTGAATGGTCTACACCAAATTTGCATATAATTCTTCTGGGACAGCGTGTAGGATTTCAGCAACTGAATCCCATAAGGTATAGGAATACCTGCCTAGCATACCAATGGCAATGACAGAACAAAGTTTGAGGCCAACAAAAGAAAACATCCTTTTTCCAAATGTCTGACTCTTTTTGGGGAATCATTTCAGGAAAGAGTTGGGGTTAACTCTGATGGAGGCCTGTACTACCAGACCATGTCAGAAAAGCACGAGCACCCGGAGCAGGTCTGTGGTGATGTGTCACTTGTCTATTAACTGGTGGGCAAGGGCAGGGATTATTCTAAGTGCCCCTGAGGGTGGTGGTCAGGGTCTTGTTGAACTCTACTAACGATTTAGTTGAGGATAGTCCAGGCTGTAGCACCTCATGATGACGTTGGTTTTTACCTCAATGGACGTTAACTGGATATCCAAAACTGTCTGTGTTATTACCATGGTGTATGAGGCAAATTCCTCTGTGAAAAGGCTGTGTGTGACTAGCACCACAAATGAGGGAAAGCGACCAGCCAACTGGACTCCTTTAAGTCCACACAATCATCATATTGAGGGAGAAACACCCGCCCCCCCAATATCATGATCTTCTTCAAAAGGTGGTTGGCTCTGGTCAAAACTCGATCCGAAAAGCTGGTAGAGCACAGGAGAACCGCTCCTTGACAAGGGTAAGCTTTTGAGTCAGACTGTACTGGGACAGACATTTTAGAACTGGGCTGAAATATAGCTTTAGCCAAGGTAGAGACAGAATTAGTTTGAAATCAGACAGGACAATTGGACTAATAGCCTCTCAAGTCAATGTGGCAGGAAATGGCAAGGTTGTGTTGCTGGACTTCAGAGTCTTCTCCGAAATCAGACTTGAACTCAAAGAAGGTTCAAGAGACAGACGGCGTAGAAGGTGGAAACCCTTGCAGTAACTGAATGGAGACCTCTTTGGATACAAGTATCAAGAAGACACTCAACAGGGAGCAAGTAATGTGCCAACATTATCATTGAACACCTCAATATGTGGTGGCATTGCCAGTAACCCGGATCTTCGGGGTGCATGAGGACCAGCTTCTGAAACTGCTTCCCACTAAGGGGCCTGAAGCAAGACTGGGGGCACCTTGAAGTCCTCACAACTTCTCAGAGTGCCAATCTTGGATGATCAAATCTTGGACTTCTTGTGCTTTTTCTCTGACTTAGACTTACCAGAAGACTTGGATCGTGATGATGACCTGGGAACAGGCCTTATGCGATTTTCTGTGGTGTTTGGCGACATACAGCTTGACTTTCGGGCCACAGATTGCCTTCAGGTTCATCAGGGTGTCATGCCCACTTGCCCTGGAGTAGTGGCTGGAGCTCAAACACCAGAGACACATGTTGTGGGAATCTGCTACAGACATTTGTTTGTGAGAGCCCCTACAAGGCTTAAAACCCGAACTTTTTGGAGGGGAAATGCTTCCTTGCACACTAGTAAGAAATTTGGAAATCGGTCAGCCTGTTCACTGACAAAGTAGGAGCTAGTTCCAGATCCACATTCTAGGGAAGGAAATAAAAACTGACATCAGGGACTATATGCGGCTCCAGTAGTCACTTTCGGGGCTGAGCAACGTAGATGTGGAGCCCCAAAGCACCACTAACCAGTGCACAGGAACTATGCTGAAAAATCATCCGGGTCCAGTCTGGCACCTGGGGATATTCTAAAGGTGAAGAATCTGCAGTGAGAAATATCCATCAGAAAGCGCATTTATAGTAATGGAACACAGAATTTGTTTTATCAGCACCCCAGTGAAAATATGGACTGTGAATACTGTCTCATAAATATTCATTTCCCCATACCTGGGGTCCATTGCCTACACTGTGTGGGACATCCATAGCTGGCCTGTCTTTGATATGCATTCACTGTAACGAACAAGTTACTTACTTTCGGTAACGATATATCTGTAAGAAACATTAGTTAGTGATAGATTCCTTACCTTACAATTACCCCCAGGAGTCAGACTGGATCCGGAAAGTTTTCATCAGCAGTACCCCTGCACGCCGATAGGCATCGTCGTGCAGCTCCACGTTTGTCGTTGGCATCGTAGTCGCCGAAATGACATCGCTGGAGCTACTTAGATGCGCCCTCGCGTGCGGATGTCAGTTCTGTACACGACTTTCCGCGCCAGGAACACAGAGCTATGCAAGATACTGACCACTGGTGTATTGAAACAAGGGATGACCTTAACCCTAGAAATCAGTTCGCAGAACTGGGAGGATGGGTGGGGCGGTAAGGAATCTATCACTAACTAATGTTTCTTACAGTACATTGTTACCGAAGGTAAGTAACTTGTTCATCTGAAAGAAACGGATTAGTGATAGATTCCTTACCTTAGAATAGATACCCCAGCAATACCAACCCCGGTGGTGGGTCTGTGCGCTCACACAAGGCAAGCATATTGGGAATAGCATTTACTGCAAAGGTTTTTAAGCGTTTTTTCCTTGATTGTACCATAAAGAAAATTAAATTAGTACTCACCCTCTGTTCCCTGGTCTCGCTACAAGTCGCCCTTCTCCCCGGTCCACCACGGGTTTTCCCGATTGAGTGGAGGGAGCACTCGGCGCAAAACTTACTTCCCTCACTTCCAGGCTAGAGACCGGAGGGGGCGGAGCCTCACATGGTTACTTAACCCACATGCCATTCTCTTCGCGCAGCGGATGCGCGCAGCAGGCAGGTCGGCGGAGCGCCAAAGGCAAGCCCGTCTGCACCCGAATGGGCGCCAGGGGCCACAACCCCTGCCAGTTTTCAGCTGCATCTCAGGTCCTATTGACCTCACTCCCTACTAGACCTTAAAGGAACGACATTTGATAGTTGCCGACATTCATGGGATGTTGCAGCTGAGCACACCACATGCCCAGACTGTGGGTTTCATTTCCAACCCACCATCAAAACACGTGGCCCCTCTGCCAAGCTGTCCGCCTAACCATGTTCCTGCTGAATTGCAGATCACTCCCTAAGCACCACACCGAAATTGCCCTGTTACTAGAAAAACTCAAACCTGATGCGCTCTTCCTGACAGAAACGTGGCTCAACACAGTCAGAGCCTGACCTCATTCATGGCCTCCCCACGGATACCTCATACAACGAGAAGATCGCAAAAAGGGCAGAGGAGGAGGCCTAGCGATAATTTTTAAGGACCACTAGAACTGCTGAATCCTCCCAGACCAGGTACCACACCGAGAGAGTCTCTTTTTTTGCCATTGATTTCTCCTCCAAGAGTACCTTCTCTGGGCTACTTATCTACCGCCCACCCGAGGCCTTTGGCCAATTCCTCAATACCCTTCCCCCAACCAAAGCGAATCTGGCCTGCTGGCCATCCAATTTCACAGTATTAGATCTCAATATCCACCTAGATGATACCTCTGACCACACCACCAAAGAATTGATTATGAGCCTTTCTGCACTTCAACTTAAACAGAAACTGATTGAACCCACTCACACTAAAGGCCATCTACTTGACCCTGTTTTTAGCAACTGCACCAGACTTACAACAGGAGTGCCATCCCAGGTCCCCATGTCCGATCACTTACTGATCCCTCTGTCCTGGGTCACCTACAATTCTCCCCTCCCCATTACCACGGTTTCACGTAGGGAACGTAACTGGTCCAAACTTCCCTTGGATGTCTGCCCTTGAAGCCACAAGACTGACTAGCAACCCTAACCCTACCTCAGCCAATGAGGAATTTAATCACTGGATCCAGAGTTCCCTAGATGCTGTGCTCCCCTTAAAGTGCTCTCAAACAAGACATAGTCCCATAACCTCCCCCTGGTATTACCCTAAATTACAGGAACTTAAATGACATTATAAAAGGCTAGAGAGGAAATAAAGACTTGACTACTCCACTACCAGCAAATCCGTTTATAGGGAGGCAATAAAAAAACTATAAAGACGAAAAAGCCTCACAAGCTTTTTTTTATGAAGGTAAAATTAAGGCAGCCGCTAACTCCCCCAAGGAAATCTATTGGATTGCCAAAACTCTCCTCAAACTGCCCCAGAAACAACCTAACCCGATCGATGCCCAATCCCACGGCAACAATCTGGCAGAATTCTTCCACCAGAAAATACAAAAAATATACTCCACATTTTCCCCTACCCAGCCAGAGCCCTCGGTTGCCATCACTAGCTCAAGATCTGGATCTCCAGCCACCCTGGATACCCTCCCCCTCTTGACCGTACCATTTTAGATCCTATTGTGCACCGGGTGAAATCTGGCTCCCCCCTAGACCCTGCACCTCCACGAGCCCTGTTGCCGGTCATAGGAAACACCCTTCTTACCACCCTCGACCTGCTTAAAAGCCTCCATCTCCTCTGGCATTGTTCCACCTGCCTGGAAAGTGCCATGGTCAAGGCTCTCTTAAAGAAGCCCAACCTTGACCAAAACAACCTTAGCAACTACCAGCCGATCTCCCTTCTTCAGTGGCGAAGTAAGATATTGGTAAAACATGTCAATTTAATGCTGATAGAGTTCCTAGAAATTAACCACCTACTTGATCTTTCACAAACTGGTTTCCGCCCCCAACATGAAACCGAAACCGCCCTCCTCGCAGTAACCGAGGAGGCCAGGAAAATCCTTGATCAAGGAGGCTCTGCGGCAATCATCCTCCTCGTCCTACATGCTGCATTTGACACTGTAAACTATGACACACTGAGATTGTCCGCCCTTTCGGCATAAAAATCATCACCTATACGACACTCAGCTTGTGGTGGCCCTAAATCAGTCAGGCAAGACACCAAGCAACCTAAGAAGTTGCCTAGAGGAGGTTGCCAACTGGATGGCACTCTCCTGTTTAAAACTCAATGGGGACAAAACCGAGGTCATGCTCTTAGGAAACACTCACTCCTTCAACTCGGAACTACTTTGACCAAATTGCCTTGGCCTCGCCTCAGTACCCAAAAACCAGATCAAAAGCCTTGGCATCTGGCTGGACGACTCCCTTAGTTTTAACCATCAAGCGACAAAACTCTCGGCCTCTTGCTATGGATTACCCAGGTTGCTATGCAAAATCCTCCCCCTTCTCCCGTTTCAGGCGAGACAAATCATGGTTCAGGGCCTTATTCTGTCACGCCTGGACTACGGGAACGCCCTATATCTAGGGGCCCCCCCAATCCACCACTCGCAAACTTCAGATTATTCAAAACTGTGCAGTCCGCACACTCCTCCAGACCCCCCCGTCGACACTCAGCCAACCCAGGACTAAGGAGCCTGCATTGGCTACCGGTCAGGGAGAGAATTCAATTCAAGGCCCTGTGCATTGCCCACAAGGCATTCTGGAAGAAAGGTCCGGCTGTCTGCCAATCGCTGATTACCCCCTACCAACCCAACAGACAGCTCCGATCAGCATCTTGCTCCCTCATCTTAGTCCCCAAAATAAAGGTCGCTCCTTTACCTACAACTCAGCCAAACTATGAAACGCCCTCCCCATCCATATGCGGGCAGAGCCCAATCTCCAACCCTTCCGCAAACTGCTAAAAATCCTGCTATTCAACAACGTCCTCTAAACATCTGTACTCTCCTTTTGTCTGCGTCCGTCTGCAGCGCTAGAATGCTTCAGGGTAGCCATCGCACTATACAATTGTTTTTTTCATTTCTGCGAACTAAGATCACACCAGAAATTCACGGAGAACAGAACTGCCAAAGAGGCTGTCTCTCCGGACTGGACTGTCAAGGCAATAATGCTTGATAAAAGTGTGCAGCGAGGCCCACGTGGCTGCCTGACAGATGTCTTGCAGTGGTACACCACGTCCCAATGCAGTAGTAGCTGCTGTCGCCCCCGTAGAATGGGCGAGCAACCCCACCGGAGGTTCCATTTTGTCCAGAGAATAACAGGCTTTGATACACAAGACGACCCAGCGGGAGATAGTCCTCTTGTGTACAGCCCGACCTTTTTTGGCGCCTACGTAGCCAACAAAGAGCTGGTCATCCACCCGGAACTGTTGTGTGCGATTCAGGTAAAATGAGAGCGCAAGTTTTCGGTCCAGACGGTGGAGCCTCTTTTCCTCTCTGGAAGGGTGCGGAGGCGGAAAGAAAGTGGGCAAGGTGATAGTTTGCCCGATGTGCAAGGCAGTAACAACCTTTAGCAAGAACTTTGTCCGGATGAACAGACAGAAAAGGAGACTTACAGGAAAGAGCCTGGAGCAAGGAGCTCACTCACGCGCCAAGCGGTGGTGATGGCAGCTAGGAAAGCAGTCTTCAAAGTCAATAAACGAAGATGACAGTTGTGAAGCGGCTCAAAAGGAGCGCACATCAGATAAGAACCTGATTCAAGTCCCATTGCGGCATTACAAACGGAATAGGAGGAAAAAGGTGAGCAATGCCATTAAGAAATCTATTAACAGGGGACCTGAAAAGAGAGGGCTGATCAGGAAGCCTGAGAAAGGCTGAAATCGCAGAAAGATAGCCATTTATAGTGCCCAGAGCAGAGCCCTGTCCTGGGCCAGAGAAAGAACGAAAAAAAGAACTTCTGAAAGAGGGGATCTACAGCCTTTGCTGTGCACCATGCCACAAATTTGTTCCACCTGCAGGCGTATATAGATTTAGAGGAGGGACGCCTAACTGCCAGAATGAGATCCAGAATTCAGAAGGCAAGTCAAATGGAATCAGCTTTCGCCGCTCAATCTCCACGCATGTAGGTGGAGGCTGGACAGGTTCGAGTGGAGGATCGTCCCCTGCTGCTGCGACAGAAGATCCTCCCGAAGAGACAGACTGGATCGGGGGATCCACAGTCATACTGAGTAGCTCGGGATACAAAACTCTTCGAGCCCAGTCCGGGACCACAAGAATGACTTGGGCCTGGTCGCGCCTGATCTTCTTCAGCACTGGGTAGAAGTGGTATAGGCGGAAAGGCGTACAACAGACTGCAACTCCAGTCGTGCTGAAAAGCGTCGCCGAGCGAGTGCCGCCTTGAAAATTCCAAGCAAATACATTATCCCAATAGGTATGAATGAACGAGACAGTTTATGTTGCATGCACAGGGCATTACAAAGGTCAGAAAAAGGAGACACTTATTCACAAGTTTTTAAATCCAAAAATGATCTTTAGTTTCTTGATAATCAAAAATTATGAAAGTAAATTCAAGCCACAAGAAATATATACAGCACGTAATTGGAAAAAATCAAAGGACAACCAATAAAACTTGGTGCTCAATATTTACAAGTGAAAGGGTGGCGACGCGAGTGAGTGAACAGCGATAAACGGCGCAGGTGAGCAAGGTGATATATACAGTGACTAGCTCAACAAGTGACAGGTATTCAAAACGACTTTATATAATACACATAGTAATTTTGATGTCACAACTGAATGCGCCTATAATTTGCGCTGTGGAGTCGACGACGTTTCGGTCCTTATTGAATGTGGACCATCATCAGGACTGGGTTGTCTCATTTGTAGTGCTGTAAGGAACAATGGACATTGGTTGAGGTCCTAGGGTACTAGGTAAAGGGGAAATCAATTTACAGGACTAATGGTGAAGGGACAGGAATGGGAAGTGTGGTAGGGGGCAAATAAAGATCCAGCACGTAAGACCATAGCTGTGCAGGGGTGTGGTGATGATTAAGGGCCGGCGTAGGAAATTGGATAAAACCCACAGTAGAATGATAACGTCCTAGGTAGTGAGCCCAGTGACCAACTGATTGATGAGTATGACACTAGATCGTCAAAAGGGCAAAAAGAATTAACCACCCATGCACGTGTGGTGTTATACACACAATTGACCAAGAGCCGGTTTTACCTGTAGGCAAGAGTTTTTAGGAATCCTCATCCGAGGATCAGGCTTTGAGAAATCTTTTCTTCTATATAGTACAGTGAGGAAAAAAGGATTTATATAAAAACGCGTCCCACTATGAGTTTTTATGAATCATACTGCGAGTAGTTTGAATGGTACCTTAATCTTTATCGTCTACACCGGACAAGGCAGGTAAATTTCAAACGCCGTTCTGTTCGGTAGACGAAGGAACGGTCAGGGTCTACGATATAAATATGTCCGACAAAGTGAAACAAGACGCAATATATTACCGGCTTACCGGAATAATCAAAAATGCCGATCACGTAGTGAATACGTCTAGGCAGCCAGCCAAAGGGTCAGGGAGCCCGCGGGTAGCGTCTGAGTCGTTGCTCGGAGCAAACACTCGCAGCAGGGGAAAGTTACCAGGAAGAGGCCCTGCGTGGCTGGGGGGCGGGGGCGGCAGTGGGTGGGCGGGCCTGGGCGGGACTGGAAGGCAGGGTAAAACTTAAAGGGACAGAGTATAGAAACAACTTAAGATATGAAAGGAGACCCGGATGGAAATGATTCAAGTATTGCGAAGTATACATCAGAGAATAAAGCAGAAAATTACATGAGTCAATCGTGGTCTCTCGCATCATGTGTATTCAAAGGATTGTTGAATGACATATATATACACAACTAAACATTCATGTTGCAGAACAATTAGTGTAAACAATCAATATAAACATAAACAAATCCATACAGCCCTAGTCAGGGTGTTGCAGCAATATGAAAGGGAGAAAGGTTCATATGGAGGACTTAATACAATATAGTGTAACCAGCTATACATGAATTAACACAACAGTTAGATAGACCGGAACAAGTATAATGTATATCAAGGCTGCTAGGTGGTCACAGTATTATTCCACTCATCAAGAGTATTGAGACCGGATGCCACAGAATCACAAATGGTCATCCATTTACATTCAGCTTTATTTAACAACCTCTTTATGTCTCCCCCACGAATAGGGAGCGATGGATTGTCAATCACTTGCCAGGCAATGTCTGTATCTAGGTGACCTGAATTGATGAAGTGTGGTACTAAAGGGGCAGTGAGTACTTTACAATTAATCCTGCTCTTGTGTTGGATGATCCTTTGTTTGATCATTTGAGTCTTTTGCCCTATATAAATAAGGCCACAAGGACATGTAATGGCATAAACCACATTCTGTGTTCTACAGTTGGTGTGTGTCTTCAATTTATATGTCCGATCTTTGTAGGAAAAGACCTTGGTGTTTTTGGTCAATTCGCAAACACTGCAGTTCTGGCATTTAAAGTGTCCCACCACTGGATCCATTCCCCATGCCGCGGTGATGGTGTGTTTTTCTTTTATGGGTTGTGGCCATGTGATGGCGTGTACCAGGTGATTAGCGATGTTTCGTCACGCTGGTAAGAGAACAAAGGTGGATCCGTGAAAGATTCATGTATTCGGAGTATTGGCCAGTTCTTCTTAATGATTTTGTTAACTTCATTACTATGCGGGCTGAAGGTAGACACAAAAGGGATCCGGTTCAAGGTCTTTTTAGGTTGTGGTGAAAGGAGTGTCTTCCTGTGGCAATACCATGCCCTTTTTCTGGCTCAAGTGACCAAACGTCGTGGGTAGCCTCTGTGGATAAGTTTTTTTAATAGGACCTCTGCCTCCCTAAAATAATCCTTTCGCCACTTGCAGTTACGTCTGATGCGTAAAAATTGTCCATATGGTAAGCCATCACGTAAGCCTCTCGGGTGGTAACTTGAGTATTCCAACAAGGTGTTTTTCTCCGTAGGTTTTCGGAACAGGGTGGTGCCCAATTTGCCATCTTCTGCATGAATTATCACATCCAGAAATGGAAGATCGTTGGCTTTCTTCTCATTTGTAAATTTCAAATGTTCCTGTGCCTGGTTGAGCCATTGGTTGAATGAGTTCAGCAAAAGGGTATCTCCATTCCAAATCAAAAGAATATCGTCGATGTATCGACGCCATAAAGAAATTTGTGAAAAAAATGGATTGGTAGGTGTAAGGATTACAGATTTCTCCAAATCATGTACAAACAAAATTGAAAAGTTTGGGGCAAAACAAGCACCCATGGCGACGCCCTTCACTTGTAAGTAGAAGATGTTATTATACAAAAAGTAGTTGTTCTGAAGGGCAATCCGTAGTAATGACATAACAAATTCCGTCGGAATCTTAGTAGGTCGAGGTCTTGATTGAAGGAGTACCCGTATCACATTGAGGCCCTCATCATGTGGAATGTTAGTATAGAGGGATTCGATATCCATGCTTACAAGTAGTTGAGTTGTACTGTCATAGGGTAAATCCTCTATTGTATTTATAAGATCAGTGGTATCGCGAATGAAGGTATCAGTGCAGGGAACGAATTCTTTGATAATCGCATCAATGTATTTTCCCAGCGGCTCCAGGATGGATCCACACCCAGATATTATGGGTCTTCCCGGGGGGTTATGTTGATCCTTGTGTATCTTGGTAAGATATATATCACAGGGGTTCTGGGGCTAGGGTTATTCAAGAATTCAAATTCCTTTGTCGTGATGATGTTAAGATCCTTCGCTTCCTGTGTAACTGTCAGTATTTTTAATCAGATATCTTCCAATGGATCCTTGGACAGACGTTTGTAATGGGTACGATTAGAAAGTTGTCTCTGTATTTCCTGATCGTATTTGTCATGGCTGATAACTACAATCCCCCCACCCTAAATGTATTTGCTTTGAACCTTTGAACCCCAATCCCGATTGGTTTATGGGTCACACTCCTGTTTTCACGTACACGATTGTGAGCAGCTGCTGAGCTGCGAGAGTCCATACCCTTGTGGTATAGATCCTTTGATCCAAGTAACTGGATTTACTCTGTGTGTGACCCTCTGGTACACATACAATGTCTAAGGAGACCCTCACATATTCTGAAGAATATATCCAATCATTGATGGTTGGTCCTTCACTTATTTCTGCCACTCCCATCCTTCCCGTTTCCAATCCCACTTCCAACACTTCAAGGGCCAATTTAGAGAAATTAGAACAACTAAAGAAAAAACAAATTCGGACAGATCTACATGCCCGCATGTGGACAGATTACCTCAGGTCAGGAGTGATTCCATTGGGTTTACAGATCCGTAATACTCCAGCCATCTTCACTACCGACCCCTTATTTCGTAGCAAGTTCAGTCATCTAGCGACCACCTGTTCTAGGCATTGGATGGTCCTCGGCATAGACACTGCAATTGAACATAGCCGCCGTGAACTTGAAGAAATAGCGGAATTGGAAAAATTGATCCTAGCTGATTCTTCACTAACAGATGCTAAGACCTTACTTGAGAAGATTGCCTCCACTATTGCCACATTCAATACATTTGAATACAATAAAAAGGTGAACAAAATTGAAAAGGATATTAAATATTACAAAGTGGAACAAACATATCCTTATCTAAAAGACGAGTACTACAATACTCCCTTCACTCCTGCTAGAACACGCAATTGGGGACGATTCAGAAATAATCAAAGAATCACCTTTTCTGACTCTTCCAATACCTCAGGGGAAGAAACTGATCCAGGCCAGGGCCCAAGTACATCAGGAAGTAATAACAGACCCCAGCCATTATTATCAAGCGGTTATTTAGCCAGAGGCCGGGGACGCGGCCAACCTCCACCTCAAAACCGCGGAACAAGAAATCGACAGTATCAACCGACCTTCGCAGGGGACAGACAAACACGCAATCGCTATTACCAATGGGGGCCCCCACAATAAACACCATTGATCCAGAAATTACCGGTGACCTTGCCATACCCATCTTCAATTTATCTGATTATTGTCTCAACCAAGACGAAACGTCCCTGCTCTCCAGAGGTCTTACATTTGTACCCACTGAACGTACAGATTTCCTGGAACTTCAAACTAATCTTCTTAAGTTTTTCAGAAGAATCAGGCTTAAGCAATTTTTTGTTAACCAACAGGACTCCTCCATGACCACCCTTTCACCTTTCCGACCTCCCTCCACCTTCAATCCCCCCTCCCACCTCATGCCCTCCGAGATTCTATCATTTGAACATCTGGTGATGAGAGATGTTATGAACCTAAAATCTAAACCTTATTTCACCCCATACAATCTCCCAATGACCGAAAAACAAGCCCTGATGTCTCTAAAAAACAATGCAGAACTTGTTATAAAACCAGCAGACAAGGGTGGGGGTATTGTAGTTATCAGCCATGACAAATACGATCAGGAAATACAGAGACAACTTTCTAATCGTACCCATTACAAACGTCTGTCCAAGGATCCATTGGAAGATATCCGATTAAAAATACTGACAGTTACACAGGAAGCGAAGGATCTTAACATCATCACGACAAAGGAATTTGAATTCTTGAATAACCCTAGCCCCAGAACCCCTGTAATATATATCTTACCAAAGATACACAAGGATCAACATAACCCCCCGGGAAGACCCATAATATCTGGGTGTGGATCCATCCTGGAGCCGCTGGGAAAATACATTGATGCGATTATCAAAGAATTTGTTCCCTGCACTGATACCTTCATTCGCGATACCACTGATCTTATAAATACAATAGAGGATTTACCCTATGACAGTACAACTCAACTATTTGTAAGCATGGATATCGAATCCCTCTATACTAACATTCCACATGATGAGGGCCTCAATGTGATACGGGTACTCCTTCAATCAAGACCTCGACCTACTAAGATTCCGACGGAATTTGTTATGTCATTACTACGGATTGCCCTTCAGAACAACTACTTTTTGTATAATAACATCTTCTACTTACAAGTGAAGGGCGTCGCCATGGGTGCTTGTTTTGCCCCAAACTTTTCAATTTTGTTTGTACATGATTTGGAGAAATCTGTAATCCTTACACCTACCAATCAATTTTTTTCACAAATTTCTTTATGGCGTCGATACATCGACGATATTCTTTTGATTTGGAATGGAGATACCCTTTTGCTGAACTCATTCAACCAATGGCTCAACCAGGCACAGGAACATTTGAAATTTACAAATGAGAAGAAAGCCAACGATCTTCCATTTCTGGATGTGATAATTCATGCAGAAGATGGCAAATTGGGCACCACCCTGTTCCGAAAACCTACAGAGAAAAACACCTTGTTGGAATACTCAAGTTACCACCCGAGAGGCTTACGTGATGGCTTACCATATGGACAATTTTTACGCATCAGACGTAACTGCAAGTGGCGAAAGGATTATTTTAGGGAGGCAGAGGTCCTATTGAAAAAACTTATCCACAGAGGCTACCCACGACGTTTGGTCACTCAAGCCAGAAAAAGGGCATGGTATTGCCACAGGGAGACACTCCTTTCACCACAACCTAAAAAGACCTTGAACCGGATCCCTTTTGTGTCTAGCTTCAGCCCGCATAGTAATGAAGTTAACAAAATCATTAAGAAGAACTGGCCAATACTCCGAATACATGAATCTTTCACGGATCCACCTTTGTTCTCTTACCAGCGGGGCCGAAACATCGCTAATCACCTGGTACACGCCATCACATGGCCACAACCCATAAAAGAAAAACACACCATCACCGCGGCATGGGGAATGGATCCAGTGGTGGGACACTTTAAATGCCAAAACTGCAGTGTTTGCGAATTGACCAAAAACACCAAGGTCTTTTCCTACAAAGATCGGACATATAAATTGAAGACACACACCAACTGTAGAACACGGAATGTGGTTTATGCCATTACATGTCCTTGTGGCCTTATTTATATAGGGCAAACGACCCAAATGATCAAACAAAGGATCATCCAACACAAGAGCAGGATTAATTGTAAAGTACTCACTGCCCCTTTAGTACCACACTTCATCAATTCAGGTCACCTAGATACAGACATTGCCTGGCAAGTGATTGACAATCCATCGCTCCCTATTCGTGGGGGAGGCATAAAGAGGTTGTTAAATAAAGCTGAATGTAAATGGATGACCATTTGTGATTCTGTGGCATCCGGTCTCAATACTCTTGATGAGTGGAATAATACTGTGACCACCTAGCAGCCTTGATATACATTATACTTGTTCCGGTCTATCTAACTGTTGTGTTAATTCATGTATAGCTGGTTACACTATATTGTATTAAGTCCTCCATATGAACCTTTCTCCCTTTCATATTGCTGCAACACCCTGACTAGGGCTGTATGGATTTGTTCATGTTTATATTGATTGTTTACACTAATTGTTCTGCAACATGAATGTTTAGTTGTATATATATATGTCATTCAACAATCCTTTGAATACACATGATACGAGAGACCACGATTGATTCATGTAATTTTCTGCTTTATTCTCTGATGTATACTTCGCAATACTTGAATCATTTCCATCCGGGTCTCCCTTCATATCTTTAGTTGTTTCTATACTCTGTCCCTTTAAGTTTTACCCTGCCTTCCAGTCCCGCCCAGGCCCGCCCGCCCACCCACTGCCGACCCCGCCCCCCAGCCACGCAGGGCCTCTTCCTGGTAACTTTCCCCTGCAGCGAGTGTTTGCTCCGAGCATCGACTCAGACGCTACCCGCGGGCTCCCTGACCCTTCGGCTGGCTGCCTAGACGTATTCACTACGTGATCGGTATTTTTGATTATTCCTATATCGCGTCTTGTTTCACTTTGTCGGACATATTTATATCGTAGACCCTGACCGTTCCTTTCGGTTTCAGGTTCCTCCGTCTACCGAACAGAACGGCGTTTGAAATTTACCTGCCTTGTCCGGTGTAGACGATAAAGATTAAGGTACCATTCAAACTACTCGCAGTATGATTCATAAAAACTCATAGTGGGACGCGTTTTTATATAAATCCTTTTTTCCTCACTGTACTATATAGAAGAAAAGATTTCTCAAAGCCTGATCCTCGGATGAGGATTCCTAAAAACTCTTGCCTACAGGTAAAACCGGCTCTTGGTCAATTGTGTGTATAACACCACACGTGCATGGGTGGTTAATTCTTTTTGCCCTTTTGACGATCTAGTGTCATACTCATCAATCAGTTGGTCACTGGGCTCACTACCTAGGACGTTATCATTCTACTGTGGGTTTTATCCAATTTCCTACGCCGGCCCTTAATCATCACCACACCCCTGCACAACTATGGTCTTACGTGCTGGATCTTTATTTGCCCCCTACCACACTTCCCATTCCTGTCCCTTCACCATTAGTCCTGTAAATTGATTTCCCCTTTACCTAGTACCCTAGGACCTCAACCAATGTCCATTGTTCCTTACAGCACTACAAATGAGACAACCCAGTCCTGATGATGGTCCACATTCAATAAGGACCGAAACGTCGTCGACTCCACAGCGCAAATTATAGGCGCATTCAGTTGTGACATCAAAATTACTATGTGTATTATATAAAGTCGTTTTGAATACCTGTCACTTGTTGAGCTAGTCACTGTATATATCACCTTGCTCACCTGCGCCGTTTATCGCTGTTCACTCACTCTCACTTGCGTCGCCACCCTTTCACTTGTAAATATTGAGCACCATGTTTTATTGGTTGTCCTTTGAATTTTTCCAATTACGTGCTGTATATATTTCTTGTGGCTTGAATTTACTTTCATAATTTTTGATTATCAAGAAACTAAAGATAATTTTTGGATTTAAAAACTTGTGAATAAGTGTCTCCTTTTTCTGACCTTTGTAATGCCCTGTGCATGCAACATAAACTGTCTCGTTCATTCATACCTATTGGGATAATGTATTTGCTTTGAACCTTTAAACCCCAATCCTGATTGGTTTATGGGTCACACTCCTGTTTTCACGTACTTGAAAATTCCAAAGCACAGAACTGATTACATTGCGCATTATCTTTGGTAGCGAATAGATCTAACCAAGGCTCTCCCCACTGTTGTAAGAGACCTTGCGCCACCATGTCCAAAGACGCAGAGCCTCCTGACATAGGGTCCACGACCCCACCCCGTCCTGCTTGTTGCAATATCACATGTCGGTGGTGTTTTCTGTGAACACCTGCACTACATTCCCCTTGACAGACGGAAGGAATGCCTTCAGTGCAAGTCTGATCGCCCGAGCTCCAGATGTTGATATGGAGCCTGGACTCCGTCGGAGACCAGAGGCCTCTGATCTCCGCCTCTCCCATGTGTCCGCCCCATCCCAGGAGGGACGCATCCGTCCCCACTGTGTGCTCCGGTAGGGGAAGGGAGAGGGATCTGCCGCTGACCTAATGCTGGTTCGTGGGCCACCATTGCAATTGTGGTGCAGTGCCCTCCGAGATCTGGATGTAGTTGGACAGGTTCCCCTGATGCGGCTCCCACTGGAACTTCAAGTCCGACTGCAGAGCCCACATTGGCCATCTGGCATGCTTGGTCAGCAGGATGCCGGAGTCCATGAGGCCCAGCAGCCTCAACGTCTTCCTGACCGAAACCCAGGACAAGGGCTGAAAGATCGGATTCATAGCCCGAATGTCCTGGACTCGCTGCTCAGGAGGATAGACCCGAAACTGCCCCATGTCCAGAACCGCTCCGACGAAGAGGAGCTTCTGAGAGGGGATCAGTTGTGACTTCGGCACGTTGATGGAGAACTCCAGCAAATGCAGGTCGTCGGCCATAGTCTGGAGGTGGGAGATGACTGTCTGGGGCAAGCCAGCCTGCAACAGCCAGTCGTCGAGATAGGGGAAGACTGAAACCCCCAATATGCGCACATGAGCTGCGACCACCGCCATCACCCGAGGGGCACTGGTGAGGCCAAAAGGGAGCACGGTGAACTGAAAGTGCTCACTGTCTACCGTGAACCGCAGGAAATGCCTGTGGGCCGGCAGGACGGGAATATAAAAGTAAGAGTCCTGCAAGTCTAATCCTACCATCCAGTCTTGCGGGTCTAGGGGAGACAAGACCTGACCAAGTGTGAGCATCTTGAATTTCTCCTTCCGGAGGAAGCGATTGACGTTCCGAAGGTCTAAGATAGGACGCAGGCCCTAGTCCGTCTTTGGAACCAGGAAGTAGTGGGAGTAACAACCACGACCTACTTCTGGCCTCAGAATGCGCTTGATGGTCCTTTTGGCCAAGAGTGCTGCAACTTCCTGCTGGAGAAGTGCCAAGTGATCCCCCGACATGCGGTGGTATTGAGGTGGCATGGCTAGAGGGGTAGTCTCTAAGGGGAGGGAGTAGCCCCTTCGGACTAACTGTAAAACCCACCTGTCCAAAGTGATTGTGCGCCAGTGGGGGAGGTGATGGCGAATCCTGCCACCCACTGGCGTTTGTTGGGCCTGAAACACCCGACTAGGAAGGTTTGGAGGCAGGGGAGGTGGTGGACTGACCCGCCCGTGGGCCCCGTAACCCACCTCTGCGGGTCACACGTCCGCGGATGCGCTTAGACTGTTGCTGCGCAGGCCTGTGACTCAAACAAACATGTATGGGCGACCCTTCCTTGGCAACGAAAGGAGCAAAAAGCAGAAGCGGAAGGAGTGTGCGTGGCAGAAAGGCCTAGGGACTTAGCCATAGCTAGCGAGTCCTTAAAACGCTCCAACGCAGTATCTGCCTTGCTGCCAAAAAGGTGGCTGCCATCAAAGGGGATCAGAGTGTTCTGGACATCCCTGGAAAATTCAGTTGACCTCAGTCTGGCGTGGCGGCGTAGCGCCGGTGTCGTGGAAATCGCTCTGCACAGCGAGTCGGCGGCATCAAGGCCACAACGAATTGTAAACTTGGCTACTTCTCTCCCCTCAGCAATAGCTTGTGAGAGCACCGTCCAGGCCTCTGGACATTGAGGCAGCACCTGCGCAACCCTATCCCACACAGAGTGGGAATAACGGCCCAAGAGGCCTGCAGTGTTCACAGACTGCAGCCCTGAACTGGCAGAAGTGAAAGGAAAATGCTACTTACCAGTATGCATCTGTTCTTGGCATGTAGAGCTGCAGAGTTGCACACTGTGCATAGATCGCCACCTAGTGTTGGGCCCGGATGTTTGCAGTTTGTTGTTGTCCTGAAAAGTTCTTTGGAAGTCACAAGATAGGTGACTCCTCCTTTGGACCACATTGAGCATGGGCATCGGCTCCATCCCCAGATTGTTTTTCGTCATTAGGGAAATGATGGAGCTTTGCAAGAAAAAGGAAGGATGCCCATGTAATTTGTATCTAATTAAGATAATACTGGAACAGACAAGGGTAGCCGGGGAGGCGGGTGGGCGTGTGCAACTCTGCAGCTCTAAATGCCAAGAACAGATGCATACTTGTAAGTAGCATTTCCGTTCGAGGCATATGAGCTGCAGATTACACACTGTGCATAGATTGTATAGCAGTACCCACTCTTAGCGGCGACCACCCCTATCTATTGCAGTAGTTTGGAATAATGTTTTAAGAACAGCCTGGCCCACATTAGCTTGTTGCTTGGTGCTTGGTTTGCACATCTACACAATAGTGTTTTGTGAATGTGTGCGGTGTAGACCATGTAGCTATCTGCAGATGTCATCTAGGGGAATGTTCCCTAAAAATGCCATTGAAGCCCCCATTTTTCTTATAGAGTGGGCTTTAGGAGGAACAGATAACGTATGTTTAGCTTTGTGGTAACAAATCTGTATGCATTTGACAATCCATTTAGCTATCCCAGATTTTGAAATGGGATTACCTTTGTGTGGTGGTGAGGAAGACACAAAAAGTTGTTTTGTCTTACGAAAGGGTTGTTTCCTCTCTATGTAGTATAGCAATGCCCTTTTGACATTAATGTTTAAAGAGCTCTTTCTGGTACTGTCTGTGGTTGCGAGAAGAAAACGGGCAGTTCCACAGATTGATTGAGATGGAAGGGAGAAAGGACTTTGGGCAAGAATTTTGAATTAGTACGCAGAACTACCTTATTGTGATGCATTTGCAAGAAGGGTTCTTGAATGGTTAGTGCTTGTAGTTCACTAAATCTCCGCAGAGAAGTAATAGCTACTAGGAACGCAACCTTCCACGTAAAAAATTGTAGTTCACATTTAAGTAAGGGTTCGAAGGGAGGTTCCATTAACCGTGTGAGAACAACGTTTAAATTCCACATAGGTGACGGTGGTACTCTGGGAGGAATTATTCTTTTGAGGCCTTCCATAAAGGCTTTAATGGCCAGCACTCTGAATAGAGATAGATGTTGTCTGTTTTGCAGATATGCGGCTATTGCAGCAAGATGTAGTCTAATAGACGTATAGGCTAAGTTACATCTTTGGAGATGCAGTAAGTATCCTATGATGTGTTGAATAGACACATCTAGAGGATTAATATTGTTATTGTGACAATATATTACAAATAGTTTTCACTTGGCTGCATAACATGCCCTAGTGGTTGGACGTCTAGCTTCTTTTATGACATTCATGCAGTCTGGTGGAAGGTTCAGATATCCAAATTCTAGGATTTCAGGAGTCCGATCGCAAGGTTGAGCTGAGCTGGGTCCGGGTGTCTGATCTCTCCACGGTTCTGTGTTAAGAGGTGTGGAGAGAGGTGCCATTTTTGGTGCGGTACTACAGACAGCTGTAGCAGTGTGGTGTACCACGGCTGTCTGGGCCACGTTGGAGCAGCTAGGATGAGGATGAGAGAATGCTGTAGTTTTCGTGCTACTAGTGGCAAGAGTGGTAGAGGTGGAAAAGGGTACGCAAATCTGTTTGACCAGTTCATCCATATCGCATTGCCTTTGGACAGTGGGTGTGGACATCTGGCGGCGAAGATTGGGTATTTGGCGTTTTCGTGGGTGGCAAATAGATCTATCTGAGGTTGTCCCCACATCTGAAAGAATGGCTGAAGAACTTGCATATGAAGTTCCCACTCGTGGGTCTGTTGTGTTTGACGACTTAACAGATCTGCTATGGTATTTTGTACTCCTGGAACATGCTGGGCTAGAAGGAATATGTTTTGAGGTATAGCCCACCGCCATATGTCCTGTGCTTGTTGAGAGCGCTGCAGGGAGTGTGTGCCTCCCTGCTTCTGTATGTAATACATGGCTGTCACGTAGTCTGTGCGGACTAACACAGCTTTTGTTTGATACTTGATTTTGGAAAGCTTTTAGTGCTAGGAATATTGCTAGTAACTCCAGATGGTTGATGTGGAGTAACTTTTGTTGCGGTGTCCACCTGCCTTGCGTGGTGTGTTGCAGTAGGTGGGCTCCCCAGCCGGAGAGCGATGCGTCCGCAGTCAAGATTATCTGAGGAACTGGCTCTAGGAACGGTTGTCCCTTGGAAAGGTTTTTGGTGTTCCACCACTGCAGAGAGCGATGAATCTGACCGTCTACCAACACTAGGTCTGTCAATTGACCTTGAGCCTGGTTCCATTGACGTGATAAGCATACTTGTAGCGGACGCATTTGAAGTCTTGCATGGGGCACTATGAAAATGCAAGAGGCTATCATCCCTCTGAGTTGCATGAACACTAGTGCTGGAAGGGAGTGTTGTAGCTGAAACTTTGTTAGAAGAGTTTGCATGCTGGCTATCCTTGCTGGAGTGGGATAAGCTAGCGCTTTTGAGGTGTTTATTGTGGCACCGAGGTACTGTTGTACTTTGGATGGTTGTAGATGGGACTTGGCATGGTTTATTGTAAACCCCAGTCGTGAAGCAGTTGTATCGTGGCATGAGTTTGTTCCACGCATTGGTTGTATGAGCTGGCTTTTATGAGCCTGTCGTCAAGGTACGGGAAGACATGGATGTGCTGCCTTCGTAAATGCGTTGCCACTACTGCTAAGCACTTGGTGAATACTCTTGGTGCTGTTGTGACTCCGAATGGGAGTACTTTGAATTGATAGTGTTGCCCGTCTATTAAAAATCTGAGATCCTTCCTGTGAGCCTTGTGAATGGGAATGTGGAAGTATGCGTCATTGAGATCTAAAGTAGGAAGGAAGTAGTTTTGTGACAGTAGCGGAAGGACTTGTTGGAGTGTGACCATGTGAAAATGGCCTGACTGTATGTATATGTTTAGCGTTCTGAGGTCTAGAATAGGCCTTAGAGAGCCGTCCTTTTTTGGAATTAGAAAATATAGAGAGTAAACCCCCTTGTTTTGTTGGTGCAGAGGAACTGGTTCTATTGCACTTTTTTGTAGCAGAACTAACTTGCTTGCTTTAACAGTGATAGATGTTCTTGTGACATTGGACGCTGTTTGGGTGGTATGTTTGGAGGGGTAGATGTTAGTTCTAGATAGTAACCTGACTGAATAATTTGTCGCACCCACCTGTCTGATGTGATGTTGGTCCAGGCAGGAAGGAATTGTTGCAGTCTTCTGCCCCCAGGAGTGGAATGTTGGGGGGAAGGGGAGGAAAGTCATTGGGTAGGGGTAGAGGCAGAACGGGAGTTGTTGGTTTTGCCTCTGCCTTTGTTACCCCTGTAACCCCCTCTCTGGTAGCCCTTAGTGAATGTGGATTGGCTAGGGGTTTTGTAAGAAGTGGAGGGACTTTCCGAGGAGCAGTCTCTAGTGTTGCCTCTGTATGAAGAGCGACGAAAAGAACGTCTGTGAGCTTGCTGCTGCAAGGCTCCCATAGATTTTGCTGTATCAGTGTCTTTCTTCATCTTTTCTAAAGGCACATCGACATTTGGCCCAAATAAATGTGTCTCATCAAATGGCTCATTTAGGATGGAGTTTTGTACCTCAGGTTTAAAACCTGAGATACGTAGCCAAGCATGTCTACATAGAAGGGTGCTGGTATTGATTGCCCTTGAGGCGGTGTCTGCAGCATCTAGGGCACAACAAATTGAAGTATTAGTAATATTTTTACCTTCTTGTAGAAGTTCATTGGCCCTATTTTTGTATTTGTCTGGTAGATGCTGCATTATGGACTCTAGTTCATCATAATGTGCCCTGTCATATCTGGCCAGCAACGCTTGGGTGTTGGCAATGCACCAGATATTAGCTGCTTGTGACGCTGATCTTTTACCGGAGGCTTAAAGTAGCTTGGATTCTTTGTCTGGTGGTGAGGCCTCACCTGATGTCTGAGAATTAGCACGTTTACGTGCATTAGACACTATTAAAGAGTCTAATGGTGCTGGACCTTTAATATAGACTGGATCTGTAGGGGCAGCTTTATATTTTTTCTCAATGCAAGGATTGAGGACCCTAGCCCTGACAGGGTCTTTAAAAACCTTTGTTGTGTGTTTGATGACACCCTTAAGTATTGGTAAAATGGCAGTAGACCTTTGTGTGTTATCAAAAGTGTCTAGTAGGAAATCTTCCTCCACCGCATCGGTGTGTAAGTCCACCCCATGATATTAGGCAGCTCTTTGGACTAGTAGGTTAAAACCTATATTGTCCTCTGGTGGGGAAAGCCTAGAAGGGTATATATCGTCTTGTGGGACTTAAGGCACATCAGGGATGTTGTAATCATCCCATGGATTAGGTGACTGAGGGGGACTATTGGTCCCTGCTGGGTCATGTGCACCCCCACCTATGTCATCAGAGTCTGTGTCTACATCATCGTCTGGATTAGGGGATGGTATAGGTGAATGGTGAGGTGGAGGAGGAGGAATAGTATGGGGAGGTGGTGGAGAAGGGACCCTTAATGGAGAGGTTGCAATGTCTCTCTTCTTTGGAGGAGGTGCTGGCTCATCAAGTGGTCTCTTCTTGGAACTGAGAGTCAATTGACCAGTCTCAGGATCCTTTACAAGAGTTTTTTGGTTAGGATCAGGTGTGAAAAGTTCCTCTGAATAGGGCAGATCCTTCGGCGTCGAGCTTTTCGGCTCCGTAGGTTTTTTCGGCCCAGAGTCGGTAGCTGGTTTTGGTTTCGAAGTGTGCCCTTTTGAAATGTCCTTTACTGGAACCGGTTTCTTCGGTTCCGGGTGTTTTTTCGCTTCCGAAGCGTGTTCTTGAGCTTTAGACTTTTTTTAGTCTGCTCTGAAAGCGGTTTCGGCATCGATGAGCCGCTACCAGTCTTTGGCGCTGTGTGCTTAGGTGTCAGAGCAACTGTCGGCGTGGTTGAGGAAGATTGCTTTTTCTTCGGTGTCGGTATAGGATCGGCACGGGGATAGGCTGGCTCGAGCCTGAGCCGCCTGAAGGCTTAATGGGCTTCTTTGCCAGGCCCGAAGGCGGGGCGTGGGAAGCAGTCTCTCGGTGTGCACCCGGGCCCAAAGGTGAGGTGAGGGTGTGCCTGAAGCCTTTTTAGAGGGTGTAGAGGAAGGGTTGGGGTAGACTATCTTACTTACGACCCGTTGAGCTGAAGTGGCTTCCTCGACGTCTGAGTCATTGGCGTCTGAGAAGCTGGTACTCTCTTCGGCGTGCTGGTGTTCTGACACGTCAACGCCCTCTTCGGAGATGTCGTCGGGGATCGAAGCGGACGAGTGAGCCATTGTTCTTCGAGCTCGTCGGTCCCGGATCGTCTTCTTGGAGAGGAACGAGGCACAAGTGGAACATTCTTTGGCCTCGTGCTCCGGTGAAAGGCAAAGGTTGCGCACTTCATGTAGGTCGGTGTCGGGAAACTTCAACCCACATCGAGGACATTTTTTGAATGGCGTCCTTTCCATGAACCAGAAAGTAAGGCCTAGGTAGGCCCGAAAGCCTTCGTCGACAACCGGAATCGAAGACTTCGAAGTGGTGAAGAATCGCATCGATGTGGAGCGCGATGGAAACAATACCATCGAACTGGGTGAGGATTGCGCGCCAGGGGAAATCGGTTCCAAACCGGAGCGCAGGAAACACATCCGAGCCCAAATGCGGCAAAAAACAAGCTGGGGATGGAGCCGATGCCCTTGCGCACTGTGGTCCAAAGGAGGAGTCACCTATCTCGTGACTTTCAAAAAACTTTTCAGGACAACAACACACTGTCAAACATCCGGGCCCAACACTAGGTGGCGATCTATGCACAGTGTTCAATCTGCAGCTCATAAGCCTCAAATATGTTCTTCCCAAACTGCTCCAGCTTCTTGAGAGGAAGAGGAGCGAGGACCCCCAGTCGGACCCGCGGGGCCCGAAGGCATGCAGGCTGGGGCCAATGGGACTAAAAAGTGGACCATGGCTGACAAAGTCCTGTAGCTGGGCCGGAGTCGCCAACGCACCCGGGAAGGGCGGGTAGGCCATCGGCAACAGCGCAGTCTCCACCGGAGCCACAGGGTGGCACCACCCGCACCCTCAGCCATATCACGCAACAGGCTAGGGGAAGGTGAAGAGCGACGCCGCTTTTTCAACTTCTTGTGCTTCGCCTTACCTGACTCAGAGTGCGAAGACTTTGATGAACGATGGTGGTGGCGGCTCCGTGACCGGTCCCTCGACCTCCAACAGGACCGGGACCTTCAACAGCGCAGAGCCGACTCCCGGGCCTCAGGCAACTTTCGGTACCGTTCTCGCAAAGTATTCGGAACCATGGCCCGGTATTCAGGGCACGACTCGGAGTCGTGGTCGCGCCCCAGGCAGTAGAGACACTCACGGTGCGTGTCCATCACCGACATCGTGCGGGGACAAGACGCGCAAGACTTAAAACCGGGCATCCCTATACACCAGGAGTCAAAGACTCAAAAAACAGAGACAAAAGTCCCAAAAATAACTCCAGTCAAAAACTGACTGCGGGTACCGCTCTCTCCGCATCTGCCCTTGCTGGCGCGGAAAAAGAAAGAGCAGACGTCAGCGCGTCTAAGTAGCTTCGGCGACTTCATCTCGGCAACGACGCCAGCGACATACGCGGAGCCGCACGACGACGCCTATAAACGCGCAGGGGTACTGCTGACGAAAACTTTTCGGATCCAGTCTGACGTCTGGGGTAATTCTAAGGGAAGGAATCTATCACTAACGTGTTTCTTTCAGATGGAATGACTGGAAAGTGCCAATTTGAGACAATGTTCTGCAGGTTGTCCTTTGTTCATGTAGCACATCAGCCCCCATGTTGGTCTTCACATGACGACTCCTCTCAACAGGTTTTAACCGTGGGGATGGGTCTCAGAATATCGGGCCTCTAACTCCTGCAAGTGCTGTTCTCAGTTGGGACTGCTGAAGCAGGCCTTGAGGCCAAATAACTGTCTCGGCAAACTGTATTTGCAGTGTGACCCACACCACCAGAAAACATTTACAGCAAAAACTGTTTTAGAGATTCAGTCCTCTGATGTTGATCTCATAGAGGATGTTATGATGTGTACTAACTTAATTGTTCATATTCCCAAATTCAAAAACTGAGAGCTGGGTCTTTCACCAATCTCTAAACTGTGTAGTAAATAATTCCAGTTAATGGAAACCTGCTCTTTCCCAGATAGGCCAGTCGCCTGAACTAATGAGACATTTTGGCACACTGATATTCAAGATAAACTATTCTTGGGTGAGACCTTTGTCACCGGGTTAGATTTTTTTTTTTTTTTTTTAATGGAAACTGAACATCTGGGGTTTTAACTCAAACAGGCGATGTAGAAAGCATTCAAACAGGTGGCCCGACAAGCTAAATGATTCTGCATTATTTGGCTTGTACCAGTCCTGTTGGCGGAAGCCTTGGTGTAAATACTGTAATAGTAGTCCTTACTGATTGTTACTATTCTAACTGTTGCTCAACTAAGTTGCTCAAATGTTACCACATGCCAAACATCAAGGATCACCCGAAAGTGGACATAAGCTACATAATTTTACATTTTAGAACATGTATTAACACCAAACAATTTCTTTAAAAAATAAAAAATGAGAAGAAAATATCTTCATCCTACTCTAGACTGATAATATATGCATTTTGACAAACTCTCATTAACATCATGAAAAGTCTCTAAGTAGGTGGCATCTGATTAACACATTCATATTATGCATTCAGCAAAAATAAATATTGCTCTTACTTAGATTTACGCTCATCGTGGACATCTTTAGGATTTCTTTCTTCGCGTATATCCTCCCTCTTCTCTCTGCGATCTTCTTTAGTCTTTTCTCTCTCATCCCATTCTCTTTGGCGTTCTCTTTCCTTTTCCCTCTCTCTAACCTTTTCTCGCTCCTTCTCTCTCTCTCGCTCTTTCTCTCTTTCCCGCTCACGCTCTCTTTCACGCTCCTTTTCCCGCTCCCTCTCTTTTTCCCGCTCTTTCTCACGCTCTCGCTCCTTTTCTCTTTCACGTTCTTTCTCCCGCTCCTTCTCCCGCTCCTTCTCCCGCTCCTTCTCCCGCTCCTTCTCCCGCTCCTTTTCCCGTTCCTTCTCTCTTTCACGCTCCTCCCTTTCTCGTTCCCTTTCCCGCTCTCTCTCTCTTTCACGGTCTCTTTCGCGGTCTCTTTCTTTATCTCTTTCTCGGTCGCGTTCACGGGCCCTCTCCCGCTCAGATTCACGCTCCTTTTCCCTTTCTCGCTCACGCTCTTTCTCTCGTTCTCGTTCTCTTGTTCTCTCATCTCGCCTGTCATCAGGTCTGTCTACTCTCCGCTCCTCACGCCGTTCATCACGCTCAAGGTCATCATTTCTTCCTTGATGCCGAACTGGCGAAGTTGTTCTTTGATCTGTTGAAAGTAGTCAGAGTATAATTATTACTACAGCTCAATTCCAGTGCAAACTAAGATGAAGCTGTATATTTACCCTATTTTAAATGCAACTGAAAATGGGTTCTTATACCATTCATTATCACTACTTTAATTCTAGGGCAGATACAAAGGAAGCACTTGGTATAGAATCAACAAAATGATTAAGTAGGTCTCACTGGAGAGTTGCATCTTAAATAAGTGTTCTATTCTGGGCACGCCTTAGACTTTCTAGGAGCCACAAGCAATAACAAATACAAGTACATCATTTCTCCTAAAAATTTCTGAATCCTTCAGAAAAATACAAGGAATTAAATGGTACCCCCCCCCCCCCTTTTTAATGGTGGTTATCACTGTAGTGTTGCATACAGTACTGCCTCCTAATGGCTATTAGCCAGCCATGAACAAAATGGAAAATTCCTTCATGTGTAGTCTAGTTCTAAAAAAACATGCATGGGTATGTGCAAAGTCACAATCGGATTATTGATCCTTTATTTGTTATGTCCATTACAATTAGTGTGAAACATCTAGAAAACACAGATGAACTGAACAAGTGACAGCATTACATTTAAGCCTAATATACAGAGAGCAGGCATTTAATTATTGGATGCACTAGTATGAGGGGGGAGATAATCACAAACCTATGGACAAAGATCAAACCAACCTTCTACATTATAAACGCTTCTATCCACTAGCAGAAGCTTGAAAAGTATATTTAATGAGATTCCAATAGGTGTGCACCAGAGAAGTGTAAACAAAAGAAAAAGCGAACTGAAAATGTAATGCATATAATGCACCACTGAAACAAAGGAAACATTCCATTGTCGTAAATACAGATATTCTAACACCCACAGAAAACTCCAATTGAAATACCAGGAGACATTTATGACCAACAAGTGCATATACGCACTAAAACACCCACGTTGGCTAATACATGTTATTACACAAAGGAAATATACCGCCGCTGTGCATTTCATAGAGGCACATAGCAAGCAAACTATTATTTTAGAAAGTATTAAAATGAAGAAATCATGAATTTCGTTAGTGCAAAATAGGCTGGATACATTTTGGTACCTTCAATCTGAGAGGCCTCAATGAAAGAATGGATAAACAAGTCATTGCTAGTGATCAATTAAATAAAACACAGGTTTTGGGACACATGCTTCTCATTCATGTCAGGCATATCGACCCTAAAATGCAACATAAACCGGGATGAAGCTCCAAAGAAATATAAATAAAACAGAAAAATCACCAGATAGTGGAAATAACATAATGGTCTAAGGAATCATGGAATAAAGACAGTACTGGTAACACAGAATACATTAAAGATAATGCAACAGGACACTACTCAAATGACGAACTGGACAGCAGAACCAGAATAAGTGAACAAATCACACACTGGAAAAACATCAGGAGAGAATATAATGAGCTTAAAGACAAGTAGAAAAAAAGCATACTGCTGTGTAAAAACACGCCGGTCTTATGCGTTCAATAACAACAACAAAAACAGCAGTGGATGTCCATCCTGCAAAGGTATTGAAAATGGCCTACTGTTCTTTTAAAGTTTCAGTATGGGCACTACATTTGGAACAAACATCCTGGCCATCTTGGAATGGTTAAATAATAATACACTATTGACAACAGCATTCCATAATAGTCTCCTGGTTTAGAGGAAGTGAACACGTGGGATGCGATGCACTGCATATGAAATCAGTGTCATGCAATTGACCGTTAGCACTGCCCAGATAACTATTATTTTCCTAAATAACATTTAAATAAAAAGTGGAGAAGCAAAGTTTTGAAAAGGTAACTATTAAAGGAGAAAACTGAAAACGAAAGATTTGATTTTGATTTGATTCCGGATTTATAGAGCGCGTAGCTACCCTCGGGCGTCCCAGCGCTATAGTGAGCGGGCTAATAGTGCTCCTGAGGAAGGATTTTTGGGGGAACAACCAGGTTTTCAGTAGTCTGCGGAATGAGAGCAGGTTGTTTTCTTTGCAGATGCTAATGGGGAGGCTGTTCCAGAGCTTAGGGGCGTTGTAAGCAAATCGGCGACCGCCCGTGCGTGCTCTTCTTATCCTGGGGACGCTGGCCAGAAATAGGGAATCCGACCTGAGCCGTCTGGTGGATTTGTAGGGATTGATGAGTGGTCTTAATATGGGTGGGCCTTTGCCCTGTAAGATTTTATGAGAGATGCATAGGGCTTTAAAGGTGATGCACTCCTGAATGGGGAGCCAATGAAGTGCCTTGAGGGCGGGTTTAGCCGAGCACCTTGAATTTGTCCCAGTGACCAGCCTTGCTGCGGCATTCTGGGCATGCTGAAGTTTTTTTTAATCACAGCTACTGGAGCGCCCAGGTACAGGGCGTTACCGTAGTCTAGTCTCGATATGATGAGGCCCTGGATCAGAATTTTCCTAGACTGGGGGGGAATGAGTGGGAGGATCTTCAGGGCTGCTCGCATGAGCCCAAAGCAGGTGCCGGCTGTCTTTCTTGCTTGGGCCCTGAAGCTGAGGTCCTGGTCGAGCCAAAAGCCTAAGCTCTTGATTTCTTGTTTTGGTGTGGGAGGGGTGCCCATGCTGGATGGCCAGGCAAGGGTGTTGGGAAGTTTATTTGGGTCACCCAGGAGCATGATTTCAGATTTCTCTCCGTTAAGTTTGAGTCTGGAGTCACCCATCCACTTTGAAATGTTATGCAGACATGAGACTAAGTTCTCCATGGATTGATCTGCCTGGTTGATGGAGACGACTAGTTGTGTGTCGTCGGCGTACATGACCATCTTTATGCCGAATGGTGAGGCAGTGTCGTCCAAAGGGGCCATGTAAACATTAAAATGGGTGGGGCTCAGGGAAGATTCTGGGGGAACCCCACAGTTCAGAGGGAGAGCTTTGGAGCGACCGTAGCTGTCGGCTACTTGGAAGGCCCTATGTTCCAAGAATGATTTTAACCAGGCCAAGGCAGTCCCAGTGATGCCGATTTTTTTGGAGGCGGTGGAGGAGGATGGTGTGGTCCACCGTGTCGAAGGCGGCACTCAGGTCCAGGAGGATCACTGCCACTGATCCCCCTGCGTCCAGGATGGACCTTGTCTCCTCTGTTAGGGCCAGGAGGGCGGTGTCAGTCCCCTGTCCTGGTCTGAACCCTGTCTGGGAGTGGCGGAGGAGGTTGTTGGTCTCTAGAAATATTGAGAGCTGTTCGTTTACAATTCTTTCTGCCACTTTGCTAATGCCTGGGAGGAGGGAGATGGGTCTAAAGTTTGAGGGGTCCAGTGGGTCTAGGTTGTTTTTTTAGGTTTTGCCTAGCGAAAGCTGCGCTCTGCGCAGCTTTTCGCGCAGGCGAAATCCTGTTGAGAACTGTAGGGTGCTTTGGGTCGGCCCTCGTCATTGATTGGCTGGCTCCGTAAACGGAGCCTTGCCATTGGACGAGGGGCCTGTCCGTCAATGCCGGACCAGACACGGGGGCGTTCCTGACATTCTTTGCCTTTTGCCGACGTCACGCGACGCCGGGAACGCCCCCGAGTCTGGTCCGGCATTGCCGGCACCTCCCTTGCTCTACTGTCATCACCACAACACTGCGCCCATTTTATCCCAAGCTAAACACTCGGAGAGGCGCAGTGACCGGGTCTTTGAAGGCCGCTCTCCCAATGAAAACAAGTTTTCTCTCCGAGTCAGCACGAGCAGGAAGACGAGCAGCGCGCCTCCCAGCTGGCCTCTCGCATCAGCATCCAGAGCTGCCCTGCGCGGTGTGTAGCTTCAGTGGAGCTTCAGAGTGCAGAGTGGAGCTTCAGAGTGGAGCTTCAGAGTGCAGAGTGGAGCTTCAGAGTGGAGCTTCAGAGTGGAGCTTCAGAGTGGAGCTTCAGAGTGGAGCTTCAGAGTGCAGAGTGGAGCTTCAGAGTGCAGAGTGGAGCTTCAGAGTGCAGAGTGGAGCTTCAGAGTGCAGATTCAGAGTGGAGCTTCAGAGTGCAGAGTGGAGCTTCAGAGTGCAGAGTGGAGCTTCAGAGTGCAGAGTGGAGCTTCAGAGTGCAGAGTGGAGCTTCAGAGTGCAGAGTGGAGCTTCAGAGTGCAGAGTGGAGCTTCAGAGTGCAGATTCAGAGTGGAGCTTCAGAGTGCAGAGTGGAGCTTCAGAGTGCAGATTCAGAGTGGAGCTTCAGAGTGCAGAGTGGAGCTTCAGAGTGGAGCTTCAGAGTGGAGCTTCAGAGTGGAGCTTCAGAGTGGAGCTTCAGAGTGGAGCTTCAGAGTGGAGCTTCAGAGTGGAGCTTCAGAGTGGAGCTTCAGAGTGGAGCTTCAGAGTGGAGCTTCAGAGTGCAGAGTGGAGCTTCAGAGTGGAGCTTCAGAGTGCAGAGTGGAGCTTCAGAGTGCAGAGTGGAGCTTCAGAGTGCAGAGTGGAGCTTCAGAGTGCAGAGTGGAGCTTCAGAGTGGAGCTTCAGAGTGCAGAGTGGAGCTTCAGAGTGCAGAGTGGAGCTTCAGAGTGGAGCTTCAGAGTGGAGCTTCAGAGTGGAGCTTCAGAGTGGAGCTTCAGAGTGGAGCTTCAGAGTGGAGCTTCAGAGTGGAGCTTCAGAGTGGAGCTTCAGAGTGGAGCTTCAGAGTGGAGCTTCAGAGTGGAGCTTCAGAGTGGAGCATCAGAGTGGAGCATCAGAGTGGAGCATCAGAGTGGAGCTTCAGAGTGGAGCTTCAGAGTGCAGAGTGGAGCTTCAGAGTGCAGAGTGGAGCTTCAGAGTGCAGATTCAGAGTGGAGCTTCAGAGTGCAGAGTGGAGCTTCAGAGTGCAGAGTGGAGCTTCAGAGTGCAGATTCAGAGTGGAGCTTCAGAGTGCAGAGTGGAGCTTCAGAGTGCAGAGTGGAGCTTCAGAGTGCAGATTCAGAGTGCAGAGTGGAGCTTCAGAGTGGAGCTTCAGAGTGGAGCTTCAGAGTGGAGCTTCAGAGTGGAGCTTCAGAGTGGAGCTTCAGAGTGGAGCTTCAGAGTGGAGCTTCAGAGTGCAGATTCAGAGTGCAGATTCAGAGTGGAGCTTCAGAGTGCAGAGTGGAGCTTCAGAGTGCAGAGTGGAGCTTCAGAGTGCAGATTCAGAGTGGAGCTTCAGAGTGGAGCTTCAGAGTGGAGCTTCAGAGTGGAGCTTCAGAGTGCAGATTCAGAGTGGAGCTTCAGAGTGCAGATTCAGAGTGGAGCTTCAGAGTGGAGCTTCAGAGTGCAGATTCAGAGTGGAGCTTCAGAGTGGAGCTTCAGAGTGGAGCTTCAGAGTGGAGCTTCAGAGTGGAGCTTCAGAGTGGAGCTTCAGAGTGGAGCTTCAGAGTGGAGCTTCAGAGTGCAGAGTGGAGCTTCAGAGTGGAGCTTCAGAGTGCAGAGTGGAGCTTCAGAGTGGAGCTTCAGAGTGCAGAGTGGAGCTTCAGAGTGCAGAGTGGAGCTTCAGAGTGCAGATTCAGAGTGCAGAGTGGAGCTTCAGAGTGGAGCTTCAGAGTGGAGCTTCAGAGTGGAGCTTCAGAGTGGAGCTTCAGAGTGGAGCTTCAGAGTGGAGCTTCAGAGTGGAGCTTCAGAGTGGAGCTTCAGAGTGGAGCTTCAGAGTGGAGCTTCAGAGTGGAGCTTCAGAGTGGAGCTTCAGAGTGGAGCTTCAGAGTGCAGATTCAGAGTGGAGCTTCAGAGTGCAGAGTGGAGCTTCAGAGTGCAGAGTGGAGCTTCAGAGTGCAGCTTCAGAGTGCAGCTTCAGAGTGGAGCTTCAGAGTGGAGCTTCAGAGTGGAGCTTCAGAGTGGAGCTTCAGAGTGGAGCTTCAGAGTGGAGCTTCAGAGTGGAGCTTCAGAGTGGAGCTTCAGAGTGGAGCTTCAGAGTGGAGCTTCAGAGTGGAGCTTCAGAGTGCAGAGTGGAGCTTCAGAGTGGAGCTTCAGAGTGGAGCTTCAGAGTGGAGCTTCAGAGTGGAGCTTCAGAGTGGAGCTTCAGAGTGGAGCTTCAGAGTGGAGCTTCAGAGTGGAGCTTCAGAGTGGAGCTTCAGAGTGCAGAGTGGAGCTTCAGAGTGCAGAGTGGAGCTTCAGAGTGCAGAGTGGAGCTTCAGAGTGCAGATTCAGAGTGGAGCTTCAGAGTGCAGATTCAGAGTGGAGCTTCAGAGTGCAGAGTGGAGCTTCAGAGTGGAGCTTCAGAGTGGAGCTTCAGAGTGGAGCTTCAGAGTGGAGCTTCAGAGTGGAGCTTCAGAGTGGAGCTTCAGAGTGGAGCTTCAGAGTGGAGCTTCAGAGTGGAGCTTCAGAGTGGAGCTTCAGAGTGGAGCTTCAGAGTGCAGAGTGGAGCTTCAGAGTGCAGAGTGGAGCTTCAGAGTGCAGAGTGGAGCTTCAGAGTGCAGAGTGGAGCTTCAGAGTGGAGCTTCAGAGTGGAGCTTCAGAGTGGAGCTTCAGAGTGGAGCTTCAGAGTGGAGCTTCAGAGTGGAGCTTCAGAGTGGAGCTTCAGAGTGGAGCTTCAGAGTGGAGCTTCAGAGTGGAGCTTCAGAGTGGAGCTTCAGAGTGGAGCTTCAGAGTGGAGCTTCAGAGTGGAGCTTCAGAGTGCAGAGTGGAGCTTCAGAGTGCAGAGTGGATCTTCAGAGTGCAGAGTGGAGCTTCAGAGTGGAGCTTCAGAGTGCAGAGTGGAGCTTCAGAGTGCAGAGTGGATCTTCAGAGTGCAGAGTGGAGCTTCAGAGTGGAGCTTCAGAGTGCAGAGTGGAGCTTCAGAGTGCAGATTCAGAGTGGAGCTTCAGAGTGCAGAGTGGAGCTTCAGAGTGGAGCTTCAGAGTGGAGCTTCAGAGTGGAGCTTCAGAGTGGAGCTTCAGAGTGGAGCTTCAGAGTGGAGCTTCAGAGTGCAGAGTGGAGCTTCAGAGTGCAGATTCAGAGTGGAGCTTCAGAGTGCAGAGTGGAGCTTCAGAGTGGAGCTTCAGAGTGCAGAGTGGAGCTTCAGAGTGCAGAGTGGAGCTTCAGAGTGGAGCTTCAGAGTGCAGAGTGGAGCTTCAGAGTGGAGCTTCAGAGTGCAGAGTGGAGCTTCAGAGTGGAGCTTCAGAGTGGAGCTTCAGAGTGGAGCTTCAGAGTGCAGAGTGGAGCTTCAGAGTGCAGATTCAGAGTGGAGCTTCAGAGTGCAGAGTGGAGCTTCAGAGTGCAGAGTGGAGCTTCAGAGTGCAGATTCAGAGTGGAGCTTCAGAGTGCAGAGTGGAGCTTCAGAGTGGAGCTTCAGAGTGGAGCTTCAGAGTGGAGCTTCAGAGTGGAGCTTCAGAGTGGAGCTTCAGAGTGGAGCTTCAGAGTGCAGAGTGGAGCTTCAGAGTGCAGATTCAGAGTGGAGCTTCAGAGTGCAGAGTGGAGCTTCAGAGTGGAGCTTCAGAGTGCAGAGTGGAGCTTCAGAGTGGAGCTTCAGAGTGGAGCTTCAGAGTGGAGCTTCAGAGTGGAGCTTCAGAGTGGAGCTTCAGAGTGGAGCTTCAGAGTGGAGCTTCAGAGTGGAGCTTCAGAGTGGAGCTTCAGAGTGGAGCTTCAGAGTGGAGCTTCAGAGTGGAGCTTCAGAGTGGAGCTTCAGAGTGGAGCTTCAGAGTGCAGAGTGGAGCTTCAGAGTGGAGCTTCAGAGTGCAGAGTGGAGCTTCAGAGTGGAGCTTCAGAGTGCAGAGTGGAGCTTCAGAGTGGAGCTTCAGAGTGGAGCTTCAGAGTGCAGAGTGGAGCTTCAGAGTGGAGCTTCAGAGTGGAGCTTCAGAGTGCAGAGTGGAGCTTCAGAGTGCAGATTCAGAGTGGAGCTTCAGAGTGCAGAGTGGAGCTTCAGAGTGGAGCTTCAGAGTGCAGAGTGGAGCTTCAGAGTGCAGAGTGGAGCTTCAGAGTGCAGAGTGGAGCTTCAGAGTGGAGCTTCAGAGTGCAGAGTGGAGCTTCAGAGTGGAGCTTCAGAGTGCAGAGTGGAGCTTCAGAGTGGAGCTTCAGAGTGGAGCTTCAGAGTGGAGCTTCAGAGTGCAGAGTGGAGCTTCAGAGTGCAGATTCAGAGTGGAGCTTCAGAGTGCAGAGTGGAGCTTCAGAGTGCAGAGTGGAGCTTCAGAGTGCAGATTCAGAGTGGAGCTTCAGAGTGCAGAGTGGAGCTTCAGAGTGGAGCTTCAGAGTGCAGAGTGGAGCTTCAGAGTGGAGCTTCAGAGTGCAGAGTGGAGCTTCAGAGTGGAGCTTCAGAGTGGAGCTTCAGAGTGGAGCTTCAGAGTGGAGCTTCAGAGTGGAGCTTCAGAGTGCAGATTCAGAGTGGAGCTTCAGAGTGGAGCTTCAGAGTGCAGAGTGGAGCTTCAGAGTGCAGAGTGGAGCTTCAGAGTGCAGAGTGGAGCTTCAGAGTGCAGAGTGGAGCTTCAGAGTGCAGAGTGGAGCTTCAGAGTGGAGCTTCAGAGTGGAGCTTCAGAGTGGAGCTTCAGAGTGGAGCTTCAGAGTGGAGCTTCAGAGTGGAGCTTCAGAGTGGAGCTTCAGAGTGGAGCTTCAGAGTGGAGCTTCAGAGTGGAGCTTCAGAGTGGAGCTTCAGAGTGGAGCTTCAGAGTGGAGCTTCAGAGTGGAGCTTCAGAGTGGAGCTTCAGAGTGGAGCTTCAGAGTGGAGCTTCAGAGTGGAGCTTCAGAGTGGAGCTTCAGAGTGCAGAGTGGAGCTGCAGATTCAGAGTGGAGCTGCAGAGTGCAGATTCAGAGTGCAGAGTGGAGCTTCAGAGTGCAGATTCAGAGTGGAGCATCAGAGTGCAGATTCAGAGTGGAGCTTCAGAGTGCAGAGTGGAGCTTCAGAGTGCAGATTCAGAGTGGAGCTTCAGAGTGCAGAGTGGAGCTTCAGAGTGCAGATTCAGAGTGGAGCTTCAGAGTGCAGAGTGGAGCTTCAGAGTGCAGATTCAGAGTGGAGCTTCAGAGTGCAGAGTGGAGCTTCAGAGTGGAGCTTCAGAGTGGAGCTTCAGAGTGCAGAGTGGAGCTTCAGAGTGCAGAGTGGAGCTTCAGAGTGCAGAGTGGAGCTTCAGAGTGCAGAGTGGAGCTTCAGAGTGCAGAGTGGAGCTTCAGAGTGCAGAGTGGAGCTTCAGAGTGGAGCTTCAGAGTGGAGCTTCAGAGTGGAGCTTCAGAGTGGAGCTTCAGAGTGGAGCTTCAGAGTGGAGCTTCAGAGTGGAGCTTCAGAGTGGAGCTTCAGAGTGGAGCTTCAGAGTGGAGCTTCAGAGTGGAGCTTCAGAGTGGAGCTTCAGAGTGGAGCTTCAGAGTGGAGCTTCAGAGTGGAGCTTCAGAGTGGAGCTTCAGAGTGGAGCTTCAGAGTGGAGCTTCAGAGTGGAGCTTCAGAGTGGAGCTTCAGAGTGGAGCTTCAGAGTGCAGAGTGGAGCTTCAGAGTGCAGAGTGGAGCTTCAGAGTGCAGAGTGGAGCTTCAGAGTGCAGAGTGGAGCTTCAGAGTGCAGAGTGGAGCTTCAGAGTGCAGAGTGGAGCTTCAGAGTGGAGCTTCAGAGTGGAGCTTCAGAGTGGAGCTTCAGAGTGGAGCTTCAGAGTGGAGCTTCAGAGTGGAGCTTCAGAGTGGAGCTTCAGAGTGGAGCTTCAGAGTGGAGCTTCAGAGTGGAGCTTCAGAGTGGAGCTTCAGAGTGGAGCTTCAGAGTGGAGCTTCAGAGTGGAGCTTCAGAGTGCAGCTTCAGAGTGCAGCTTCAGAGTGCAGCTTCAGAGTGCAGCTTCAGAGTGCAGAGTGGAGCTTCAGAGTGCAGAGTGGAGCTTCAGAGTGCAGAGTGGAGCTTCAGAGTGCAGAGTGGAGCTTCAGAGTGCAGAGTGGAGCTTCAGAGTGCAGAGTGGAGCTTCAGAGTGCAGAGTGGAGCTTCAGAGTGGAGCTTCAGAGTGTCAAGAGCAATGCCAATAGCTCTAACTTTAACAAAGGCAAAACCATTGCATTGTAAATGCTTGTTTTAATAAGTGCCCATACTGTCGCACTTTTCCAGTTGACAGGGACTGTCCCGCAGGAGAGGGAGGCGTTTATCAACCTGGTGACAAGAGGGGATATTGTAGGGCTACCAGTTTTAGTTTGCCCATGGGAGCTGGATCATCCGGGGAGCCACTCTTCACATGGTTGAGAGTGGCCACCAACCTCTCGATGGAGATGGGGGGGGGGAAGGCCTTCAGGACGGGGGCGTCTTGATCGGTGGTTTCTGATGGCAGGTCAGTTGGGGGGTGGGGTTTAGGGAAGGTCTTTATGATCTTGAGGATTTTGGATGGAAAGAACTCCGCGAGTTGGGTACATCTGGCGCCGGTGGGATCCGCGGCTGGCTGCGGTTCGGGAACTTTCATAAGCGATTTTACTATGCGGTAGGTCTCCTTCGAGGAATTGGAGGCAGCTAGGATTTTCCCTTCGTAGTAGGTAGCTTGCGTATTTTTAAAGAGGGTTTTGTATTGCTTCATGGACGATTTATAGATATCTTTGTTGTTTGAGGTCCAATCTTTCCTCCAGAGTCGTTCGAGTCTTTTGCATTTTTTCTGTAGTTCGCGCAATTCCAGAGTAAACCAGGGAGACTTAAATGATGCCCTCTTGCTGGGGAGATGTTTGAGGGGGAGAACAGCGTCCAGGGATGATTCTATCCAATCTCGGATTTGGGTGTCTGCTAGTGAGGGGTCCGGGTTCAGGGTGGGGGTGGAGGCTATCAGCTGGCTAGTCCAGGCGTCCGTGTCAAGTTTATGCCACGGGCGAGCGGGTGCTTGGGGAGGAAGGCTATGGGTTATTTCGGTGAATATTGGAAGTTTGAGGAGGATGAGGTGGTGATCTGTCCAGGGGATAGGTAGGGGTGTGGATGAGGTGAGTTCCGGGATGTTTGAAAAGATAGGGTCCAGGAGATGGCCTTTGTTATGGGTGGAGTGAGAGTTTTTCAAGGTGAGGCTGAGTGCTGCTAGGTCATCTTTGAGGTCTCCAGCTATTTTGTTCCCTAGGTCATCAAAGTGAATGTTAAGGTCTCCTAGCACTGTAAAGTTGGAAGATAGACAGGCTAGGGAGGTGGCAGTCTCCACCAGGGAGTTAGGGAACTGTCCGAGTGGGCCCGGGGGTCGGTATATTAAAAGACCTGAGAGTTTTCTCCGGGGAGAGATGTAGGGAGAAATGAGTATTTTCACAGTCGAGGATTGGGCTGTCCTTAAGTTGGCAAGTGAGGTGGGCTTTGGTGATAATTGCTATGCCGCCTCCTGACCCTTGAGGTCTATCTAGATGTTTAATTATGTAGCCCGGTGGTAGGGCTTGGACTATATCAGGGTCGGATGATGAGTTGATCCATGTTTCCGTGAGGAACATCACTTCTATGTCGTTGTTCAGTATTAGGAGGTTTATCTCGGTGCTGTGTTTGGGGCGGGATCTGCAGTTAAGCAGAGCCATTTTGATTGTCCTAGCTTTAGGAGGTGAGTGGGGGGTGAGTCTATATGGACAGTGGTTGCATTTGTTATAATGCTCATCGGGAGAGATCGAGTGGAGACAGGGGTCATGGGCACGCATAGCGAGTTTCCGGAGGGAGCTTGAAGAGTAGCTGATGGGTGACAAGGCGAGAGGAACAGGGGGACTGGGCCCTGGGCCCGTCCTGGCGCGGACGGGCTTACCTTTGGCGCGCCCGCAGCGCGCGCCCACAGTGCGCGTCCGCTGCGTGTCCGGCTGAAGCACATCCTTTAGTGGCGGAGAGGGGGGCGTGGCCTCGGGGTAGTGGGCGTGGCCTCGCTTCAGGCTATGGCAGCAAGAAGAAGATTTTACCCGCGGCAGCGTTTAAATCGGCTGCGCGTGGTGACCACGAGTGAGCTTCCAAGGAGGGGGAGTGCCCAGGGGAGAGGGCTTCAACAGGTAATGACACAAATATAAAGGATCAAATTGTTTTAAAAACGCTAACCTTTCTCCCGGCTTCCGCCTCAGGAGCTGGCCAACCAGCCCCAACACTGAAGCGCACTCCTAGCGCACTCCTAGCGCACTCCTATTCAGGTTAATGTGTGCATGATCAGAAAATACAGTAATTTACATGGGATACGATCCAACGAGTGAGGTGGACTGAACAATAACCCCATGTAGTACGCTGTCATTGATACAAGAGGTGCGTAAATGACACTCCGATACATAAACGGCAGTAAAGAGTTGGCCCAAAGGCCCTCTTTTCATCTATCTACCATTTAATATTTTTTTCTTTTTTTAATTACAAGAGATTGTCAGACAGCTAAGAAGAGATTCTAGCAATAAAATATGACGGTGCAAATTATCTCCCTTACACTTTGTTAGAGGCGGTATTGTACACAAAAATCCTTCCCAACAAAGTAATGTCACTCTGTGACATTTCATGTAACACAATACCCATCTGTAGCATACAAAGAAATAGCAATCAACCATTAAATGACAATTGACTCTAGGATATGTTTTTCACAATCAATAAGTCAGGCCTGCTGCATTTATCATGACTTTTCATTATATAAAAGATCAGACGTGTGGAACGGAAATATTTTCCCTAGTGAATCAGTCAGGTCTCTAGATGTTATTTGTCACCATAGCAAACTCAAGCCTCCTCCTGTACAGAGCTTAAACCTTCTCACAAACCAACCATCAGAGAGACGGTCATAAAATTACATGGTGTACACACAACCACAGTTGCCAAAGCAAAATACCAATTTCTCAGAGGGCCCAACAAGGAAATCTGAGCGTGCAAATATTCTATACCCATGATTTGTCAGAGGGAGTAAGTGCCACCGAAACCTCTGCCTACAAAGGTAATCTATGATACTCCATGTAACAAAAAACCCATCTGTAGGTTTTAATACAGAGTGGTAACAATCTAACCTTGATATTCCATGTAACAAAATACCCATCTGTAGGATATGCTTTTCACAATCAAAGTAAGGTCTACTGCCTCTATCATAACTTTTCATTGTAGACAACCAGGCATATAACCTTTATCACTGGCTTGCCAACATAGCCAACTCAGGACTCCTGTGTTGGTCATAAGCCTGCCCACAAGGCAACCATCCGGTATATCATAGTAAAATTAATATCATGTACAAAATGCAGTGGTCAAAACAATATAAAATCCCTACTAATAGAGCCTAAGTAGTATTACCATAGTGCAAATCGCCGATCCTCACCAACAACAAAAACCTTGCCCATTACTGTAATTGGTGAGAATCCTTGCAACAAAACACCAGCCTACAGACAGTAATAACAATCCAGCCATTAACGCCTACTGCTTTTAAGAAGTGCTTTTCACAGCAAGTAAGGCCGACTTGGTTTGTCATAACTTTTTATTATACACAGAACACACCCAAGGAATCTGACATAACCTTTCCCAGTGAACCAATAAGGCCTTTTGCCTTTATCAGTGGCTTGAAACTATATATAACACAGGCTTACTCGAAAGCAAAAATTAGAAATCATCAGCATACATTAAAAAAAATACAAATAAGTACAAAATTACCGATAGCAAAGCAATATTCAATGTCTCTAAATATGGCCCACCAAAAATTAGCACAGTGAAATTCTGCTACCTGGGTTTGTTAGAGTGGTACACCAACATCACAATTACATATAACCAAAAACCTTTTCACAGCCTAACAGTGTGACAACAATTCACTGTTGCAGGCCTACTGGCCTTACCATATGTTTTTCAGAGTTAATAGGTCAGACCTACTGCCTTAGTAATAACTTTTCATAATAAACAGCCAGACCAACGTTATCTGGCATATTTCCCTGCACCCCAATCAAGCTTATAGCCGGTATTATTAGCGTGTCACCAAAACCAACTTAGGACTACTACAATGAAAGTACGCTTTCCCGCAAGGCAACAATCAGGCATACAATCAAAATTGCAAATGTATATAAAATAACTGATGTCAAACCAAAACTCATTCTGTCCTAACAGGTCTTAACAAGGAATCGCACAGAGGAAAACCTTCTATGGCCATGGTTTGTCGGGTGGGTGGGGGGAATTTGGGGGTAACCAACACCCAAACCCTTGCCTACTAAAGTAATCTGTGAGATTCCATGCAACACAGTGGGGTTTAATTCAGACTACTAACAGTCCACCCGTAATTATTTATTGACTTTAACATATGCTTTTCACAATCAATAAGCCAGGCCTAATGCCCTTGTCATAACGTTTTATAATAAACAATCAGCCATTTAGCCCTTAACATTAGCTTGTCACCATACCCAACTCAAGTGTTCTGTACTTGGAGTAAGTTTTTCACAAGGCAACCATTTGGCATACATTCACAATAAAACAAAATGTATAGAAAATGACAGTTGGCAAAGAGAAACACTATCTTGAGAGATCCTAACATACATTACTGTAGTGCATAGCTTATATCCCCACGGTTTGTTTGGATTATTCACCAACACTAAAACCCTGGCCTAGCATGGTAATCTGTGAAATTCTATGCAACAAAATACCTGCTTAAGGCTTTAGCGCAGTGTAATAATAATGCACCCTTAAAAGGCTAATGTCTTTAACAAAGGCGTTTCACAAAAAGTAGGGAAAGACTATTGGTTTAACATATTAAACCTATAAAATCTGGCAGTATGTTTACCAGTTAACCAATAAAGCCTTTATCTTTTACAATCAACTTTACACCTTACCCACAAATGGCCTTTTCAAGTGCACATAAACTAGCGACCATCAAGCACACTTATAACATTACAATTATGAATGTAGGAAGCTGGCTCTCCATATAGTGCTCAGAAACGAGGTACACTGGGCAGAGAGACCAATCAATCCTTATTGGAATACATAAGGAAAAATTATACCAATAATTGCGCTCTTTTAGGGTAGAGTGGGCGAGCAGTTTAGGTTTCTCAGAGGGTAGTGTTGAGCATTTGTTGTACTTACAGAGGCAATAAAAGAGACACACAAAGAAAAAAAATCAGAGACCAATTTATAAAAATAACTTCTATTGTTATATACATTTTGATACCAAGAACTCCGTATACAAGTAAGTATTCTTTAACACTATCAATGCTACAGCAATTCTTGCTGGGTGCTGGACTACTTTATTTCCCATTGTTCATGACGAGCTGAGCTCGTCATGAGCAGGGAAGGGGCTAAAATATTGACTTTCACAGGTAAGTAAAATGTTCACTTAAATGGGTCTTTACACGTAATGCTTTTCTATAGGAGAAAAAGACTTATGTTATACATGTACTTGCAGTAGGCTTCCAGGGGTCCTCTTCAGGACTTCAGGCGTTAGAGTGGTATGGTCCACAGTACCACCAGCAGCCAGAGTTTACCGGTCTTGGGGTGTCAGAGGTGCTGGTCATGTTGGTGGCCCTACGCGCTACACCAATGTATTGAGGGGGGCAACCTACAAACAGGCTGCAGAAGGGGACTTGGAGACAAATCCAGGAGCTCCCAAATGGGGGCTCGGTTCACAAGTGTCCCGGGAGCAAGGCAGAACAGTCAGTTTTCAAGAATCCGGGTCGGGGACCTCTGGCACGGAGGGGTTAGGTCAGGCAGGTCCATTTGGTTGCAGATCTCACTGGTTGAAGGTGCAATAAACAGGACAGCTGGGCCACTCTGGAAGGTGGTATCTGAGTTACTGACGTCCCTTGACGGCTGCTTGGTCTTGCGGTCAGAGTCCGAAATGGACTCAAACAGGCTTTGATTGTTGCACGGGGTCCGGTACCCCGGGTATTGGTGCTGCGCAGCTCCAGTTGGTCAATGTGTTGTCTCACTTGATGTAGAGATGAATCTGACCTTTAGGAGCATGGTGACCTCTTCCTTGATGGCTGCTGCGTTGGTACGACCAAGGAGCAGCAGCCCGGAAAACCGGACTTTGATGTATTTGGTGCCTGCGGAAGGCAGGGGAGAAGCTCCTCTACTCCAATGGCGATTGCTGGCAAATTGGGAAGGGCTGGCAGTCTCCCAGGGTTCTTGGCAGACCTTCAGCTGCAGGACGAGTTGGTTTTTTCACAATTGTCCACTAAAAGTCCACTTCAAGTCTCCAGTCTCGTTTTCGCGTTTCTTCTTTGTCCTCTACTCTTGGGTTCGTCGATTCTGAGTTCCTGGTATCAGGGGTGCCACATAAACACTCAATTTAGGGGCGTTAAGGGGAGTGGCAGGTGTTAGCCAATGAGCTACTCACCCTTTGTGACTACAAACCATATATGATCACTTCCTGTGGGAAGTGGGCATAACACTGACACAGTGAAAACAAATCCTTCAAAAACCAAGATGGTGGAATTCGAGTGTTTGTGTTCACGCCAGGTAGCCCACCTTAGGGATGGAACTGACTCGATAGTTAATATGCCTCCTGGCTAGCTAATGTTTCCATCTTACCTGCTGCCAAATGGGCCATGGGCAAGGGTGGGCATTTCCCTTGGCTGTTGGAAGCCTGGGTTGCATATCAAAGGCGGCAGAGGCCTTTGAAGCCCGCTGCCTTGATATGCTGATTATTACCATCCTGCTTGGAGGAAGTGCAAACACCCCCAGCAAGAGCAGGCGTGGTTTCTGGCCTCAGAGAGCGTGGGCTCTCACCTGCGGGGTCAGAAACCTGTCTGAGGTGGCAGGCTGGTCTACACCAGTCAGGCCCGAACACTATAGGTTGGTAGGTATTAAGTGGTTCCGCTAAGGTACACTCTGGGTGCATGTATTAATGCACAAGTTACTACTTGTGTAACAATATATCTGTAAGAGAAATTAGTTAGTGATAGATTCCTTACCTTAGAATATCCCCAGGTGTCAGAATGGATCCGGAAAGTTTTGCTAGCAGTACCTCTGCACGTCAGTATGTGGCGTCGTGCGGCTCCACGTCAATCGCTGGCGTCGTATGCGCCGAGATGATGTCATGGAGACTACTTAGGCGCCACCCATGCGTGCTGACGTCTGTTCAGTACACGACTCTCCGTGCCAGGAACGCAGAGCCATGCAAGAAACTGACCACTGGTGCCATGAAACTAAGGCCCTGAAATGGATGTCCTTAAACCTAGTAATCAGTTTGCAGAACGGGGAGGATGGGTGGGGCGGTAAGGAATCTATCACTAACTAATGTCTCTTACAGATCTATTGTTACACAAGTAGTAACTTGTGCATCTGAAAGAGACACGTTAGTGATAGATTCCTTACCTTAGAATAGATACCCCAGCAATACCAGCACCGGTGGTGGGTCAGCGAATAAGATTACACCAGAAAGTCACGGAAAACATAACGGCCAAAAAAGCAGTCTCTCCAGACTTGATTGTCAAGGCAGTAATGCTTGGTAAACGTGTGCAGCGAGGCCCACGTAGCTGCCTGACAAATGTCCTGCAAGGAAACGCCGCGTTCCAAGGCAGTAGTTGCTGCAGTTGCCCTGGTGGAATGGGCAAGCAGCCCCACAGGAGGCTCCTTCTTGGCCAACGAGTGACAGGCCTTGATTCAGAGAACGACCCACCGAGAGATGGTCTGTTTGTGCACGGCCTGATCTTTTTTGGCCCCCAGGTAGCCAATAAAGAGCTGGTCATCTACCCGGAACTGTTGTGTGCGGCTCAGGTAGAAGGGGAGCGCACGTTTTGGGTCCAGACGGTAGAGCCTCTCTTCCTCTTTGGAAGGATGCGGAGGCGAAAAGAAGGTGGGCTTAGTGACGGTCTGCCCGATGTGATAGGTTGTGACAACCTTTGGCAGAAAAGATGGACAAGTCCTTCGAACAACTTTGTCCGGATGGACTGAAAGAAAAGGAGGTTTAGAAGAAAGAGCCTGGAGCTCACTCACTCTTCTGGCAGAGGTGATGGCAACCAGGAAAGCAGTCTTTAAAGTGAGAAGACGAAGAGGACAGTTGTGAAGTGGCTCAAAGCTTGAACTTCTTCAGTACTCTGGGTAGAAGTGGTATAGGCGGAAAGGAGTATAGTAGACAGCAACTCCACTTGCGACAAAAAGCGTTGCCTAGCGAGTGCCGCCTTGGAAATTCCAACACGAAGAACTGATGACATTGCGCATTCTCTTCGGTGGCGAATAGATCTAACCAAGGCTCTGCCCACTGCTGAAAGAGACCTTGCGCCACGTCCGAGTTCAGACGCAATTTGTGATCCATCATTCACGGGCGGCTGAGTTTGTCCACCCTGGCATGCAGCGAACCTGCCAGGTGTTGAACCTACAGGGAAATGCCCTGATGTTCCAGCAATGTCCAGAGGGGCAAAGCATCCTGACATAGGGTCCACGACCCCACCCTGCCCTGTTTGTTGCAGTACCACACGGCGTTGGTGGGGTTTGTGAACACCTGACCCAATCGTGATTCGTGAGCCACCACTACAATTGTCGTGCAGTGCCATCTGAGATCTGGATATGATCGGAAAGGTTGCCCTGATGTTGTGCTCACTGGAACTTCAGGTCCCACTGCAGAACCAGCATATGCCATTTAGCATGATCCACTAGCAGGATGCAGGAGGCCCAGGAGCTGGAGGGTCATCCTGACCGAAACCCAGGATAGAGGCTGAAAGATCAGAATCATAGCCTGAATATCCCGGACTCGCTGCTCAGGAGGATAAACCAGAGTCTAGTACCACCCCGATGAAGAGGTGCTACTGAGAGGGAATCAGGTGCGACAATGGCACGTTAATGGAGAACCCCAGCAAATGCAGGAGGTCGGCCGTAGTCTGGAGGTGGCAGACGACTGCCTGGGGCGAGTCCGCCTTCAACAAACAGTCGTCGACTGGAACCCCTGATCTGCGCAGATCAGGGGTTTGGCACCGGTAAGGCTAAAGGGGAGCACGGTAAACTGAAAATGCTCGTGGCCCATCGTGAACCGCAGGTAACGCAGGTGGGCCGTCATTACGGGGATGTGGAACTTTGCGTCCTGCAAGTCCAACGCTACCATCCAGTCTCCAGAGTCAAGAGCAGAAAAGACCTGAGCTAGCGTCAACATCTTGAACTTCTCCTTCCAGAGGAGGCCTTTGACGTCCCTGAGGTCCAAATTAGGACGCATGCCCCTTGTCCTTCTTGGGGACCAGAGAGTAGTGGGAATAGCAACCACAACCTACTTTTGACCCAGGAACGGGCTCGATGGCCCCCTTGGCCAACAGAGCCGTGACTTCCTGCTGAAGAAGCGCAAGATGGTCCCCTGACATGCGGTGGTAATGAGGTGGCATGGCTGGAGGGGTAGTCTCGAAGGGGAGGAAGTTGCCCCTTCGGACTATCCGAGGTGATGTTGTGCCAGTGGGGGAGATGATGGCGTATTCTGCCACCCACTGGCGTTTGATGGGCCTGAAAGGTCGGACTAGAAAGGCTTTGAAGTGGATGCTGCGGGGGTGGAGGTGGACTGACCTGCCCGCGGGCCCTCAGAACCTCCTTGTGGTTCCCACATCTGCGGCCGCGCTGAGGTTGTTGCTGCGCAGGCCTGTGGCTCTGGAATGAACGAGTTGGGGCACCCCTTCCGTGGCCACGAAAGGAGCGAAAAGCAGAAGGCGGAGGAGGCAGAGTGGCCGACAGGCCCAAGGACTTGGCCGTAGCCTGTGAGTCCTTAAAGCAGTCCAACGTACTATCTGCTTTATTGCCAAAAAAGCAAATGCTATCGAAGGGCATGTCCATCAAGTGGTTCACTGCCAGGCGTGACGCCGAAGCGCCACCGTCGTGGAAATCGCCCTGCCTAGCGAGGCGGCGGTATCAAGCCCACAATGAATGGTGAACTTGGCTGCGTCCCTCCCAGCTGCAATAGCTTCGGAGAGTACTTTCTGGGCCTCCTCCAGACAGTTGGGCAGCACCTGCGCAACTGTGTCCCACACAGAGTGGGAGTAACGGCCCAAGAGGCATGCGGTGTTCACCGACCGCAGCCCTAAGCAGGCAGATGAAAACAGCTTCTTGCCAAGCTACTCCAGCTTCTTGGATTGCCTATTCGGGGGTGCAGAAGGGAATCTCAGGGGTGGGGTGTTGGGAGAGAAAGAGGGGGTCGCCCAGAGCCGGGCGATGGCATCGGGCCACGTTCCCGTCCACAGGAGCCCCTGTGTTGGGCCTGGACCAAGTGCCCAAAATTAAGTCAGACAGTGCATCATTAAAAAGGCAGCAAGGGCTACAAAAAGGTTGCCGCCAGCTGAAGCACTTCAGTCAGGTTAGTCCTGACGGCCACTGTAGAGAGTTTGAGGTGGAGACACTCGGCCGCCCTACACAACACCACTGCGTAACTTGCTCCCTCCTCCATATCCACTGAAGGAGGAGACCACATGCCAAGGTCAGGCGAGATGTCTAGACCACTGGCATCCCCCAAATCCTCTGCCCAGTCCGGGTCATAACCACACTGTTGTGTGAGAGGTTCTTCAGACCCCTCCCAGCCTTCCCCTTCCTCCTAAGTCTAAAACAGGCTGAAAATAAGGAGGATGGACAGAGGGGTTACAAGGCCCCAATGGAGTTGGAATCTGCGCTGAGCGACGCCGTTCCCGCGCCACGTCCGGGCTGAAACCGGGGACGACATTAGAGGTAGTACCAAACGACGTCGGAGGTGGTGCCGGAGGTGGGGTCGACACCGGTGGAGGTTTTATCAGGTTAACCGGTGCACCCGGGGTCCGAGCCCGGATCCATGGGGGTCCTGCGGCACCGACGGGGGTGCCGGGGCTGAAGCCATCGGATTCGGAAGGGCAGCACCCCCAGTCAAGCCAGCAGGGCCCCAAGGCGCACCGGCGGGGCCAGACGGTCCAAAGAGTCAGGCCATGACAGCAAGAAACTCTTGCACCTGTGCAGGCGTCACCAACGGACCCGGAAAGGGTGGGTAGGCCGGCGGCAACGTCGCAGGCTCCGCCGGAGCCGCTGGGGTGGCGTCACCCACACCCTCAGCCGGGACGGGCGAGGGAAGAGACGGCGCTTCTTCGACGACTTCTTGGAATGCTTCGACTTACCTGACCCAGAGTGCGAAGACTTAGATCCAGAGGAACGATGGTGACGGCTCCGCGGCGGGTCCCTCGACCTCCCACGGGACCGGGACCTTGAGCGACGTGGAGCCGACTGCCGGACTTCCAGCAACTTTCGGGACCATCCCGCAAAGTCTTCGGCACCACGGCCCGGCAGTCGTGACACGACTTGGAGTCGTGGTCGCGCCCCAGGCAATAGAGACACACGCCGTGCGGGTCCGTCACCGACATCATGCGGTGACAGTCCCCACAGTTCTTGAAGCCGGGCGTCCCTACGACATAAGGAGTCGATCGACTCAGAAGAAATGAAAAAGTGACTGGGGATACTTGAGCTTCCCGGATCTGCGCTTGCTGGCGCGGAAAAAGAACCGACGTCAAGGCGCGTGGGTGCGTCTAAGTAGCTCCAGCGACGTCATCCCAGTGGCAACAACACACGCGGAGCTGCACAGCGACGCCTACCCATGCGCAGGGGTACTGCTGACGAAAACTTTTCGGATCCAGTCTGACGTCTGGGGGTAATTCTAAGGTGAGGAATCTATCACTACGTGTTTCTTTCAGATAAATAGGTTAGGCCTATAGCCATGATCATTGGTTTGCCATGAAAACCAACTCAGTCCTGCTGTCTCAAGTGAAAAAGGGCAATATAAGCAGTCTTTTCCGTGGAAGCTTACACATTTGTCTGACTCAAATCCTGTACTCATGATAACCAACAATACATGGTTAGAGCCAGAAACCCTATATCTGTTGTACTCTGAAAGCCCTTTTGTTGGTCACAAAAGTTCACAACCATTGTACTGTCAGCCAGACCTAAACATCCATGTAGATTGGTATAACCCTGGGCTTTCCATACTGCTCTCAAACACAAAACTACTCTCAAATCTAAGGTTTAAGATAGGAAGTGGAGGGTGCTGGGACTCCAGTACGTTCTTCATGACTGCACTTCTCCCATCTATGCTGCTACCAGAGAAAAACAAATAACGTAAATTATATAGTAATCTAAGACACTTTAATAGCATTACAATGTCATGTGTGTGCCCCTGAAAGCTCATGTCATAATTGCTGCTAGTAGGCAGCTTGATTAATAAACAAAATAAATCGATAATGTAACACTGTTTTTTGCATGAAGACCCAATCGCGGTCCGTGAGCCACCACTGCAACTGTCTCGCAGTGCCCTCCGAGATCAGGATGTGGTCCGACAGGTTGCCCTGATGCTGGGTCCACTGAAACTTCAGGTCCAATTGCAGAGCCCGCATCCGCCACCTGGCATGATGCACCAGAAGGATGCAGGAGGCCATCTGCCCCAGAAGCCGCAGCATCAACCTGACCGAGAGTCGGGATAAAGGCCGAAAGATCAGAATCAGAGCCTGAATATCCCGAACCCGCTGTTCGGGAGGATAAACCCGAAACTGCGCCGAGTCCAGAACCGCTCAGAGGAAGAGGAGCTTCCGAGAGGGGCACAGGTGTGACTTCAGCACATTTATGGAGAACCCCAGCAGGTGCAGGAGATCGGCCATAGTCTGGAGGTGGCTGACGACTGTCTGGGGCGAGCCTGCCTTCAACAACCAGTCGTCGAGATAGGGGAAGACTGAGACCCCTGACCTGCGTGGATGAGCTGCGACCACAGCCATCACTTCCGTGAACAGACGCAGGTAACGCCGGTGGGCCTGGCAGGACGGGGATATTGAAATATGCGTCCTGCAAGTCCAACGTTACCATCCAGTCTCCAGGGTCCAGGGCAGCTAGGACCTGAGCTAAAGTCAGCATCTTGAACTTCTCCTTCCGGAGGAAGCCGTTGACGCTCCAGAGGTCCAAGATAGGGCCTAGACCTCCTTTGCCCTTCTTGGGTACCAGAAAGTAGTGGGAGTAGCAACCACGTCCTACTTCTGGCCCAGGAACGCGCTCGATGGCCCCCTTGGCCAAGAGAGCTATAACTTCCTCCTATAGAAGTTGCAAGTGATCCCCCCGACATGCGGTGGCACTGCGGTGGCATGGCTGGAGGGGTCGCCTCGAAGGGGAGGGAGTAGCCTCTTCGGACGATTTGCAGAACCCACCTGTCCGACGTGATGGTACGCCAGTGGAGGAGGTGATGGCGGCCCCCCACTGGCGTTGTAGGGGCCTGAAAACTCGGACTAGGAAGGCTTTGAGGCAGATGCTGCGGGAGTGGGTGTGGACTGACCCGGCCGTTGTCCCCTGGCACCGCCACGGCTGTTACCACGTCCGAGACCACGCTGAGGTTGGTTCTGCGGCCTGTGGCTGGCTGGACGTGTGGGGGCGCCCCTTCCGTGGCCACGAAAAGGGGCGAAAAGCAGATGTTTGCTGGCGCTGGCCCGAGATGCCCAAGGACTTGGCAGTAGCCCTGGAGTCCTTAAAACGCTCTAGCGCACTATCTGCTTTGTAGCCAATAAGGCGACGGCCATTCAAGGGCATGTCCATGAGTGTGGACTGGACATCCCCCGAAATGTTGGCAGACCTCAGCCAGGCGTGGCGACGAATGGCCACTGTTGTGGAAATCACCCTGCCCAGCGGGTCCGTGGTATCAAGTCCACACCTGATTGAATACCGTGCTGCATCCCGCCCTTCCACCAGGGCTTGGACGAGCCGTGTCCTAGCCTCCTCCGGACACTGTGGCAGCACCTCCGCAACCGTATCCCACAGCGAGTGGGTGTAACAGCCCCAAACTCAGAGAGCAGAACAGTTTCTTCCCAAACTGAGCATACCTTTTTCCCGATCGGAGGAGTGGTCGGGAATGCGGTCTGGGACGTTGAGGCCTGGATAACCAGACTCTCGGGGGTGGGGTGGGTGGACAGAAAGCAGGGGTCGCCCGGGGCCGGGCGGTGGCGTCGGGCCACGTTTCGATCCACAGGAAGGCCTGTGGAGGGCTTGGACCAGGTGCCCATCAGCACGTCAGTGAGGGCTTCGTTAACCGGCAGTAGAGGCTCCGAGGAGCTTGCCTGCGGTTTGAGAACCTCAGTGAGGAGGGTAGTCCTCACGGCCGCTACAGGGAGCTCAAGAGCCAAGGCCTTGGCTGCCCTGTTCAACACCATGCTGAAAGCAGCACCCTCCTCCGAAGCCACGGAGGGAGGAGAGATGAATCCAGTGTCAGGCGAAGTGTCTAGACCACCCCCAGCTCATCTGCCCAGTCGTTACTCAACTGGCACTGTGTGCCAGAGGGTCTTCAGACCCCTCCCAGGCCTCCCCTTCATCCGTGTCCTGATAATTAGGCAAAGGCGTCAGACCCGGAATGGGGCTGAAACCGGGGACGGCGTCGTCCGAAGACGGTGCCGGGAGCGACACCATTGGGGTCGGCGCCAGCGGAGGAGTCGTAAGGTCGACTGACGACGGCCCAGATCCAGGCCTGGATCCTGAGGGGGCCTGCGGCGTCAGGATCGGAGTCGACGACGGCGCCGTAGCACCCGACATTGCCGGGGCCAGAGCCACCGGCCCGCTAGGGCCCGGTGGCAGGGCTGCAGGGCGCGAAGGCGCACCGGCAAGCCCCGACGGAGGGAAGTGAGTCCTCACGGCCACGAGGAAGTCACGTATCTCCTCCGGCGTCACATGCAGCCCAGGGACCGGAGGGTGTGCGGCTGGAGGCGGCGCCTGCGGCTCCGGCAGAGCTGCGCAGGCGGTGTCACCCGAACCCCCGTCGCGCGAGCGGCCGGGGGGGGGAATCAGAAGAGCGATGAAGTCTCTTCGACTTTTTCTTGGAATGCCTAGACTAACCGGAGGACTTGGAGCCCGACGAGTGGTGATGATGACTCGACGAGCGAGGACTGCGGCTCCGCAACCGGTCCCTCGACTTCCTCCTCAACCGGGACCTCTAGCAGAGCGGAGCCGACTGCCGGAGCTCGAGCAGCTTGCGGGACCGCTCCCGCCTAGCCTTCGAGATCAAGGCCCGGCAGTCGGGGCACGACTTGTCGTCGTGGTTGGCCCCGAGGCAGTAAAGGCACCGATGGTGGGGGTCGGTCACCGACATCAACTGGTGACAGACCAGGCGAGGTTTAAACCCAGGAATCCCTATCGGCACCAGGATTTGATGTCGACTTGAAAAGATGACCAAAAGTGATCAAAAAGGTAGTCAAAAAATGACCAGAGTACTGCTCCTCCCGGATCTGCACTTGCTGGCGCGGAAAAAAGAAGAACTGACGTCAGCGCGCAAGGGCGGCGTCTAAGTACTCCGACGACGTCATCCCGGCGATCACGACGCCAACGACGGACGCGGAGCCGCAGACGACGCCTACCGACGCAAGGGTACTGCTACGCAAAACTTTCCGGATCCAGTCGGACGCCTGGGGATATTCTAAGGTAAGGAATCTAACACTAACCTGTTTCTTTCAGATTGTTCAGTTTAAGTTTTTTTTTTAAAGCAAACAACAAATCGTGCTTTCATGCATCTGTATGTATTTGCATATAACCAGGGAGCATTCTGGCATCATTACAAACAGTACCAAATAGTTAAAGTTTGCTAACGTGTAAATATTTTTATACTGGACCTACTGTTAGTAATGCAAGCTCAGTGCACAGCACAATACAATTTTATTTCATTGTGCATCCTAATAGTAAAGGTTTGCATTATTGAACGACTATAGATGAAGCATCTGAGCAATCTTGTGTGAACTTCTCTACGGGACACAAACCAAAGGTTTAGGGAGGAAGGTGAAAAACGCGCTGTCCAGCACCTACAGAGTCAATGAGGAAACTAGAGGAGATTATTTAGCAACTGTTCTGTGTGTTTCTAGAGCAGGAACTGATGACATGGATTTGTCAAAAAAGCTATAGGATTGTTCACCAAAATCACCTTATTATGCAGCGAAGGACTGCAAGGTCAGATTGTGAGGTACAGCAAGGTCTTTAAAATGTCATAGTCCGATCTTATAGATCAATTTCACTTGGTATGGGGTATATCAGTAGGCAAATAACTGTACTTGAAATGGAGTGACAGAGAATGACCTGTGGTGGCACTTCTCCATCCCAATTTGGACAGTAGTTTTGAAGACCATGAGCTTGACCTCTTGTGTTTCTTTCTTGAATCACTAGTCATCAGCATCATCGATGCCCAGAGACAAAGGCAAGCAGGAGTCTGCTACAATGACTTCCTTTTTCTGGTGCTAAGAGGCAATTAGCATCAGAGTCCTTGGTAAGATTGCAAGTGTACATGAGTACACAAGCACAAGTTTTAGACCTCAAAGTGCTTTCTTTCTTTTAGATTCTTCAGCATTAAACCCGAGCTAAACCAAACCCCCACCCTTCCTCTTTCTAAGAGGCTCATAAGAATTCAGAGCAGTCGAGCTATCTAGAACTAAAAAAATAAAGCAGTAAAATGGGAGCTTTAATATAAAGTGAGATAAAAAAGGCAGAGAAGGAAGAATGACTAGAAGGGGAGTATAAATGCTGTAGTTAGGCTTCCAAAACTTTAGGCTTCTAAGCAGTCAAAGTATTAGAGCAAATGCCAACGCATCATCTGATGTAGTGATATCTCAATGGTGTTATCTGTAAAGCAGGAATGGGTTGTTTGCCAGATTATCTTCAGAACTCATAAGATCAAACAATTTTTGAGTCTAGACTTTTACTTTAGGCAAGGTAGATCAAGAGCACTAGAAAAATATTTTACAATCAAACATTAGACAGCCCTGACAAAAATGTTACTAATTATACCTCGTTCTCTGTTGTCTCGCCGATCCCTCTCGCCATGTCTTCGATCAAATGATGCATCCCTGGTTTGCTCTCGACTGTCATAGCGGTCTCTTTCAGAATATCCACTACGTGATTCCCAGTTATCATGATAGTCTGCTTGACTTCTTCCTCTGTTGCCTAATGCAAGTGAAATATTAAATACATCATCTCAGCTTAGCAAAAAAATAAAAAATGCAGCTAGTAACATTTCATCATCTCAACATTTACCAACATGTAAGGATTAGCAAAGAAATTAAAACCTGTTGACATTTTTTTAATGATTAAAAAGTCAACACACTTTGGATTGGATGTGTATTTGTAGAGCGCGCCTTTAAGGTAATTTACAAGTAGAACTCCATTTCTAAATGCTATTTAAACTTGTAACTATAAAGAGCATCTTAACATTAGGTAATTTATGATCCTTGCCATGCCACCAGCACTGGCTTCAGGTAGAGGTAAGTCGCCCCTCTAGCAGGCCTTACATCCCTAAGGCAGGGTGCACTATACCACAGGTGAGGGCATATCTGCATGAGCAGGTATGCCCCCTACGATATTAGGGTCCATTCCTTAATGTTGTAAGTGCCAGAGAAGCCACGGAGTGCATGGGCTGTGAACCACAAAACTCTAGTTCCACAGCACCATGATGGCTTCACTGAACACAAGAGTGTTTGGCACAAAACTACTCCTCTCAATAAATCCACACTGATGCCAGTGTGAGATTTATTGTACCATGTACTCAGAGGGCAACTCAAAGGAGCCCCCTGAAAACCTACCAAGCCTGGTGTGGTTTCTGACCGGCTGTAGGTAGCTAGCCAACACCAGACAGGTTTCTAGACCCCTGAGTGGAGAGCTCCAGCTCTCTGGGACCAAACACAATGCACATACTGGGTAGGTGTCACACCCCCTCCCCCAGGATGGGCCAGTGCTTGAAGTGAGAAGCTTCAAAGGGTTGCCATCCTTGTAAGGCGACCACCCGCCTCTGCTACTAGCAGCAGATGGCAGCCCCCGGTTTACATCCCCCAAGTTTGGCGGTAAAACCAACAGGAAAACATAGAATAGAAGGTGTGCCTTCCTCTGCCAACTCTATCCCTAAGGTGGATGAGGCGAGGTGAAGCACATCTTTCATTCCCGCCATCTTGAAGATGGGGGACACTTTTAATCAGTGCTAGGTCTGCCCCGTTCCACAGGAGGGTGGCATAATAGTGGGTGTAGTCACCCCAGGTAAGGTGCCCATTGGCCCTACCTGCTACTCCCCTAAAACACCCCCAAAACTAGTATTTAGTGGATTCCCAAGACCTGGAACTCAGATCTGCGACGACCTAAGAAGAAAGAAGACACCCCTGCGAGAAGACTGACGACAACAGCCTTGGCGCCAGCTCTGCGGACCAGTCACCAGCTTCGATGATCCTGCAACCTGTCTAGCAACCTCTGAAACCCCTCGGGAGGACTGCTACTTTCAACAAAGACTCCAATCTCCAGTGAACAGTGGACCTGTCCAGAATAAAATGACCTCAAGGGCTACAGATCCAGCTGGAACCATGATGCCTGCCCACTCTGCACCAGACACCCACGGCCCGAGTCGGCGTGGTAGCCTGCCCAGTGAAGTCTCCCCAGCGATCCTGACCTCAAGTCCAGCATTGGGTAACAGCTCCTGTCCTCCACAACACCTGAATCCAGAGGCTCCTCCTGACCGCGACCGGCTCCGGTGAGAAGACTCTGCCACCGAAAGGCACCCCTGCATCCAAAGCCCCTGGGCCTTGGTGAGCTGAATCAACTGTGCCCCTACAACCCCCTACACCCCTACCTACCTCGGCTGTCGTTGGTCTCCTCCTTGTAACCTACGGTGCGATGCCTGCAACCAGTTTGCCAAAAGAAGAAACCCCACTGAAAAGCATTGGGCGCCTGCCGCTGATTTTGTACCCTGCACCCGGCTGCCCCTGTGCCGCTGGTGGAGTATGTTTGGTGCTGTTTGGTGACCCCCTGTGCTTGTGCTAACCCCAAAGCTTGCCCCCTGCAATCGAACCACTACCTGCAAGTAGTGTGACTGCAGGCACCCCCCGCCCCGTCTACATTGAAAAGCATTAGGCCGATCTCTGACTTTTACCTCTGCACCTGGCCACCCCTGTGCCCGTTGTGGTGCAGTTTTGGTACTCACCTGATCCTTGCTCCTTGGTGACCTTTGGGCCTAAGACTGGATTTATAAGTGTGGTACATACCTGTTAAATCGCATTATTGTTTTACCCATAGGATAAAAGTGAATTGCTTAAAAAATGTGTCGAATTTTGAAAGTGAAAAGTAATTTCACTCATAAAAGTACTTCCCTTATTGCGAAGACCTTGATCTTAAAATAAAATACAAAGTATATTTTTATAAAATTGGTGTGAATTCCTTTTTTGAGATGTGTCAGTTATTGGTCATTTGGTGCAATACATGTCTTACACTCCCCTGTGTTAGGCCTAAGGCTGCTCAACCACACTACCACCTATATAAAGGAAATGTATACAAATCCAAGACTTTATGAGAGAGTTTAGCATTATGTGCTCATTTGCTTGGTGAAGCAAAGCGCTACATTGCTGGGTAACAAAATCAATTTATTTTTGGTTCTTTTTCATAATAAATATGCCTTAAGACTTCAAGTGGACTCAAGAGACAGTTTTCTTTCAGACTAATATGTTTCTAAAACACTAGGATATCTGGCTTTCTAAAAATTCAATTTTCCTTAACAAAGTCAACAATTACCAATGACAATATATTTTCTTTCAGAAGCACGAAATAATACCTTTCTCTTGTATATCTGAAACTCTGCCTCTGCTTCTGCCAGAACGCTCATTCCTTTGGTCATTTCTTGAGTCAGTCCTGGAGTCATTTCTTGAGTCCGTCCTGGAGTCATTTCTTGAGTCCGTCCTAGAGTCAGTCCTGGAGTCATTTCTTGCATCAGTCCTGGAGTCATTTCTTGCATCAGTCCTGGAGTCATTTCTTGAGTCAGTCCTTGAGTCATTTCTTGCATCAGTCCTGGAGTCATTTCTTGCATCCGTCCTTACGTCAACCCTTGCATCAGTCCTGGTTTCACTACGAGAAGGCTCCTCTCTGCCATGGCCCCTTCCATAGCTTCGGCCCTCATCATATGGTTCTTCCTTTCTGTGGGACTCTCTACTCTCCCGGTCTCTGTACTCACTAGTATCTCGTGTGGAACGAGAATCTCGATCACGGCTATTTCGGACATCTCTGTAATCACGTGCATCTCTGGAGTCTCGAGTCTCTTTGGAATCCTTCATATCCCTGCGATCACGACCTTCTCGATTATCTCGGAGATCTCGACTTTCCCTTGACTCTCTGTCATCTCTTTGATCCTTAGAAGTACTTTGGGACAAGTCATCATCTCGAACATCTCTCTCTTTTTTCTTTTCTCCTCGGGTGTCTGATAAAATATAATCAATAAATTATTCACATTTTTATTGTAAAATTTGTAATCTTAAAAATAATAGATTCTTTCAAGAAATTAAATAAGCCAGAAAAATAGTCTAAACATTGAACCGCTGGAGAAGGGGTCTTCAAACTGTGGGGTGGGCCTCAAGTGATTCGAGGGGGAGCAGACTTTGGCCAAAAGAAGCTGATAACAGTCTTTTGTTTTCAGCAAAATAAAATTAGCAGCAGTGAGCGCTCTGTAATGGGCCATCACTAACACCTTTTGTCATTTATACTCTGGCTGGGAGAAGGTGTCAAAAGGAAAGGGACTCTAAATATTGTTCAAAACACCAACCCCAATTTCTAATTACACTGTGGATACTTGTATACATTAGAAAGGCCTGCATGACCAGAATGGTATGTTTGGCAATCATGTAAAAGGGTAACAGAACTTAAATACAATGTTTAAATAAGTCTATACATATTAAGCATTGACAGTTTAATAGAATTGTAAGAAGTTCAGTGCTCTAAAGAATCCTGGATGAAAGGAATAGGTTACTTACCCTCTAGCAATCAGTTTGTGGTTTGTAGTGGTATGTAGTGCTGTGAATTCACATGCCCTACATACTCCTGTCATCTAGTGCTGGGTGTTGATGTTTGCAACTTTTTTTTCTTCGAATCACGAGGTATAGTGCCTCCTCCTATTACTGGTAATGCGTATAGGCATCAGCTCCATTGTTGGACTGTTTTCCACACAGCGGATAAGGATGAAGATGGAGCATTGGAAAGAAATAGTAATAAAGAGAAAGGAACATCTGCAACAACCAAAGGCTTCCGGGGAAGTGGTTGGGCACATGAAAATCTAAACAAATGCTGGGTAAGTAACATTCTGTTTGTGACATGTGTGGCTGTAGATGCACATCCTCTGCAAAGACTGTAAAGCAGTACCCCTCCCTAAGCAGTGGCTAGCCGGATGATGCTGCAAAGGACTGAAAAAAAAGTTGGCCGACCAGCTTGGCTTATGTTTGCCTGTTGGTGTGTCAAGACATCTATACAGTAGTGTTTGATTAACTTGTGCGGGGTGGACCACAAAGCTGGCCATACCTGTGTCAGCTATGAAAATATTGCCAAGGAAAGCCACAGGGACACCATGCTAGCGAGGGCAACTGTTTTAGCATTAATAAAGTTTGTATAAACTTGACAAACCATCAGGCTGTGCCTGCTTTAGACAGGACGTACCCTTTAGGAGGACTAGGCCGCTATTTTCAAAGCAAACATCCTGTATTATGATGAGTGTATTGCCCATTCGCGTTACAAGGCCAAAGAAATCTTTTCTATTGTCTAAGGTTGTATCTCTCCCAAAGCTGAAAGTCGCGCCAAAACGGCCTCACAGGAATGGTGCGAGGAACTGCCTGGTTATTTTACTGACAAGGTCAGATCTATTCAGGTTAACCTCGGTACCGCTAATTACCAGAAGTCGGCGGCCATCCTCTCTCGCACAAGGGACCCTGTTCCACTTGCACAAGGGACCCTGTTCCGCAACAAACTAGTGACCGTCGAAGCCATTTCCTTACAAGATTCTCTTGCGGCACTAAAAACACTCAATCTGGCTCTCCGAAGGATCCTCGCCCGACTAAGCTGCTTGCAGATGCAGCTGAGATCATCAACCAGGCAGTTAATACGCTACTTAATCTATCCTTATCCTCGGCCAGGGTTCCCTTTGCCTGGAAGCATGATCCCTTCCTTTGCTCAAAAAACCGGCACTGGATCCGTCACTGGCCTCCAAATACCGACCCATCTTGTTTCTCCCTGCTGTACCCAAAATCCTCAAAAAGCAGGTTAACATTCAATTATCTGGTTTTGTTGAGAGATTTGAACCTCCCCACCCAGCTCAATCAGGCTTCTGAACTATGCATAGCACGGAAACAGTGCTGGCCGAAATATCAGAAGCTATCCGGGAGACCATTGATGCGGGTGGCATGGCAGCCCTGGTCCTGTTGGACCTATCAGCGGCATTCAATATGGTCCCCCACACCCTGTTACGGACTCTTCTTCTGCCCCTTGGAGTGGACAGTCCAGCCTGGAATTGGTTTAAATCATACCTGGAGGACAGATCCGCCTTTTGCAACTTCCCACCAGAAACTGAACACCGGGGTCCCCCAGGGCTCGGTACTGAGCCCTCTTCTGTTTAACATCTGCATGCCTCCCCTTATTCAGTTAGCGGAAGATCTTGGGGACAAAGTAATCTCATATGCAGATGACATACAGCTGCTTTTCTCCTGGTATAAAGACAGTGAGGCTAACAGTACTCATGCTAAGGTCTGCCTAAATGCAATGTTTCACTGGCTGGCAGAGGCACAACTAAAATGCAACGAGGACAAGACAGATTCTTCTCTTCGTGAACTGTTGCTCTCAGTTCTGGCATTCCTTCTTGCCAGATGAGTTCCCCCTGCCTTCTCCCCATGGCGCTTCGAAAAAAACCTGGGGATATGGTTTGATGAGAAACTCGGTTTTGGTTCTCAGATCCCAAAGGCTATCGGGCTTTCATTTCAGTATCCTGAAATCTCTCAAAAAATGTCTTCCACACCTCCCCATTAATGCTTGGCAAACTGTCATCCAAGCATTGATTACTTCCCGCATACACTATGCCAACGCTCTATATGTCTGTCTGCCCGCCCTACCTGCTTAATAAATTACAGGTGACCTAGAATTTAGCAGACAGATTATTACTTAAACTCCTTAAGAGGGCGAATGTTAGGCCGCATCTCCGTGATCTGCACTGGATGCCAGTGGTGGAGAGGGTGAAGTTTAAAGCCCTGGTAGTAGTACATTCTGCCTTATATGGCTGTGGTCCGACCTCACTTTAATCTAGATTTAATTTCTACCCTCCGGCCAGGCAGCTTCATTCTGCCAACAAGCTACTGGCTAATGTTCCCAGAGTCCTCAAACAGAGGGCCCACAGCAGCTCCCTGTCACGTCTGAGAGCTGTGGCCTGGAATCAACTTCCAGTGGAGATTCGCACTGTCCGTGCTCCGAGCATATTTAAGAAAAAGTTGAAGCCATTTCTTCTTAGATAAGTTCTCCTGTGCTGTTCAGTCTACTTGCTAGTCACTCCTTGGAGTAGCTGTGCGCGATATAAGTGCCAAAAAGAATAATAATAATGTGGTTTGGTGGAGTCTTGCAGAAGGGCTTGGTCTTATCAAAGTAATACATGAGGGTATGTTTAACTTTCAGGGTATGGAGAGCCACCAAGTTTGGCTGAGGAAATAAAACCGGGAGCTCAATGGTTTGATTCAGATGGAAAAGGGACACCACCTTGGGGAGGACCATTTGTCCTGAGGACAATCCTGTCCTTATGAATATGAGAGAAGTTCTAGGGTAAGAGCTTGCAGTTTACTTCGTCGCATTAAAGACTCAATTGCCACTAGGAAGGCAACCTCCCAAGACAGAAACCGAAGTGGGCACAAATGTAGGGATCAAAGAGAGGTCCATGAGCCGGGTAAGTACAATATTGATGTTCCAGACAAGGACGGGAGGGACGCATGATGGATTATTCCATGAAAGCCTTGATGATGGGGACTTAAAATAGTGAAGTGTGGTCTCTGTTTTGTAAATAAGCTGCAAATGTGGGTGGATGAAGGCGTGTGGAAGTAAAGGCTAAACCTGATTTCTGAAGATATAACAGGTAGCAAACTATGTCCTGGACCACTTGTTTAAGTGGGTCTATGTGCTTTGGAAGGCAATAGTAGACAAACTGTTTCCACTTGGCAGAGTAACAGGCCCCCGTGGTAGGTCTACGTAGCTCCTTAAGGATAGACCTACTTACTTGAAGCAGATTAAGAAACCCAAACTCGAGCATCTCAGAACTCAGATCTCTAGATCAAGTTGCTTGGGGTTTGGGTGAATGATTGCGCCAGAATTCTGTGTAAGTAGATCTGGGTTGTTGGGGAGTTTCTCATGGGGAACCACTGACCGTTCTAGCAGGGTTGTGAACAAAGGCCACCAGTGGAAGTATGGGAATAGGGCTTGTGGGTGGAGCTCCCACTCATGCACTTGTTGCCACATCCTGCTGAGCGGGTCTGCAACCTTGTTGTCCACCCCCGCAGGTACTCCGCTACAAGGTGTTTCTGTGGTGAAGTGCCATGCGTCGTATAATCTGTGCCAGTGTTGAGAACTGAGGGGACTGTGTGTCTACCTTCTTTAAAGATTAACATGGCTGTCATGTTGTCTGTTTTATGAGGACCACTTTGTGTTGAATGTGGTGAGAGAAGGCTTTGAGTGCTAGCTGGCTAGCCAGTAATAATAGGTTGTTGATGTGAAAGCCTTGTTGCTGTGTATCCGCACAGCTTGTACAGTTTGTTGTAAATGTGCCCCCACCACCTGACGCTGAGAGGGAAGCATCCGTAGTGATGCTCACTTTCAGAACTAGATCTAAAAGGGGCCACAGCAATGGGTTCTAAACCGTATCAGCACTAGATCCTCCCATTCACCCTCTGCCTCTGACCATTGCGTCACTAGGCACTCTTGTAGAAGACGCATTTGTAATCTTGCATGGAGAAGTATGGCTATGCAAGATGCTGCAATGACTAGGAGGCACATTACTAATTTGACAGTTAGGTGACTAGGTGGTTGAAAAAGAGGAAGCAACCATTGGAAATCTTGAAACTAAGCTTGAGTGGAGTAAGGCTTCCTGGTGAATGTATTGAGGACTTCACCCACAAAGGGCTAGACACAGAAGGGTTGAAGGTGAGACTTGACTGATTTGTTCGTGAAGCCAAGAGTTCAGAGAAAGTTTATTGTGAAAACACTGCTGCTCGGTTGCACTCTTGATCAGTCAACCATCCAGGTAAGAGAACACATGGATCCCCCCACCTTCTGAGATACTTGGCACTACAGCAAGACACTTTGGAATACCTTGGGGGCCCTAGTGACCCTGAAGTGAAGTACTTTGAACTGGTAAATTTGACCACTTGCCACAAACCTTAGGTAGCGGAGGTGAGCAGGATAAATGGGTATGTGGAAGCATACATCCTTCAGATCGAGAGCAGTCATGACATCGCATTGTTACAGCAGCGAGGTGACAACTTGTAGTGTGCGCATATGGAAATATTCTAACAGGATGTACTTGTTGATGAGTCTGAGGCCGAGCATAGGTCTTCGGTTCCCGTCTTTTTTGGGTAAGTGTAGGGAGTACACTCCCTTGCTGAGCTGGTGCATCAGTATAGGTTCTAGTGCTCCCTTGAGAACGAGCATCTGTACCTCTTCTTGGAGTAGGTGCTGATGTTCTGCGGAGAGGGTGTGTTTGTGGGGTTAGATGTTTGGTGGGGATGTAGTGAGCCCCAGACAGTACACCCATTGGTCGGAGAGGATCCCTTCCCACTGTGGAAGAAAGCCATATGATCTTCCCCTGACAGGTGCAATAGATCATGCCCCTAGTGTTACCCCTATAACCCCTCTGCTGCTGGTGGTGGTAAGTGGCAAGGGAGTCTGGGGAGGTGGTTTTACGGGCCATGCGCCCCCTTACCCTAAGGCATCCAGTGAAAGGTGCCTGGAGAGAGGGTGTCTGGAGAGCACCCACTGCCTTGGCCATGTCAGTATCTTTTTTCTTAGCCTCTCCAGCATCATTCCAACTGTGGCCTGAAGAAATGTTTACTACTGAACGGCAGGTTTAGCAGAAGCTGTTCCTAAGGATAACCATCTGAGCTGCCCAGTAGTATAATTGAAACTCAAGGCCGTCTCCATATACCGGGGCTCAGCACTTCACACACGCCAATCTGCGCAATTTATCCGCCCAGTAGAGCTTCCGACAGGTCTAGTGACTTAAATAATCTACTCTATCTAATTGCAATGCTCTTGACCCCGTAACTGGTATCAAATTATGTGATCCTGGGAAAATATTTTAAATTCAATGAGCCACCATTTTCTTCATTATCAAATATGAGAGCGCCTTCAAATATACTAGTTCAGCATGTTTGCTGTACAAAAACGTATCTTGTCTGACTAAACTTTTGCTCCATAAATAATAAAGATCTAGCCACATATAGGATACAAATGACCCCTGGCTTGCCTCTTAGTAATTAAGAGCAAAGTTGTCAGGGCCGGGGCAGGAACATTTCTCAAATCATGTTTAAAACTATCACTTTTAATAAATACTTAACTAAAGCATGAAGTGGTAGCAAACTTCATTTGCAATCAGGAGATTTTCAGTTGGAATGGCCACAAAATGTTAAAGCGGACTGATTTTGACAATCTATTTTATTTTCAAACAAAATGCATTATAAGTGTATCAGTGAATAATTTGAAAAAGTGTCATTATAAGGTCTCACCTACACAGTTGTGTAAAGACCCATTGTGTAAAATACCAATACTTACAGCTTCTTTCCCATTCCGTTAATTGCATAACCTATATAGCTCTACTGTTTACATTAAGAGAACTACTTTTTCTCTTTTTTTTTTAAAGCACTCCAAGGGAATGAATGTATTTATTTGATCTGAGCGCGTGCTGCTTGCCTCTTCAAATAAATGGTCCCTGTCCGTTCATCCGGACACCTCAGTTGCATTTTTCATTTTGTTATTTTGACTGCTCCAAAAGGTGTGTTTTCCATCGTAAAACAGTAAATTAAAAGCATTTACTTTTTAATAGACTGCTGCAGCATCCCCCATTTGATCGCATTAATGTGGACTCATGCATGTGTCCAAATCATCAAACTGTGCCAGCTACGTTCAGTTTCTTTTTTACAATAATGTGAAGCATCGCCTGTAATTCATGTTTTTTGGCTGTTGCTTATCACCAACAAGCATTGTCAAAGCCAATGATCACCTAACAAAGAATGAAAAGAGGAACAAGACTGCTGAGAAACATATTCCACTCATAAAATCTTGTGCGAGGTGGCTCACAGTAACGGATTCTAAATGGTGTTTGAAATAAGGAGACCAACAATAATGGGAACATTAATGGGCAAAGCAAAATGTTAATGTTAACTAATTTCGGGGTGTAAAAATAAACTTCCCCTCAACTGCCAATGCAGTTTCTCCTGAGACATGTCAGAAGGGTTGACTTAAAGAACAAGCATTTGCAATGCAGTAGCTCTCGCATTTGCGAGACTTTGAGCTACTGGCATTGTAAATGACAAACCTTTTATCGAAGTGTTGGTTTTAAAAAGAGATAAATAAAAGGCATTGTCATTTAGAATGCCAATAGCTTAACAAAAGACTATGGAAATCACTGGACGCGTCCTCATTTCATTTTGATCCCCCGTGAAACATCATTTAATACTGTAACCTTAAACGGCGCCCTAGTATGTCATGCTTTGATCCACTGTAGTGAATATCCTAGTGTATGACTCACTTACTATTATGTCTCGTTTACATGTTACGGACCCCTAGGCCTGATCTAACTGATAACAGCTTATAACTGCGTGTAACTGTACATTTATTTATTTATTATTTGTCTCCATGTAGTTCTGCCATTAGGCATCAACAGCTACTTGTACATTGGATTTATTTCAGTATTGTATTGTTGTCAAACAGCACACTTGATTTAATCTCTGTATCCGATGCCTTATTGTATTGTATTTTATTTATTTCTTTTACTTCAATAAAAACGATTTGAATTAAAAAAAAAAAAAGAATGCCAATAGCTTAAAATGTCGCAAATGCGAGACCAATTGTATTGCAAATGCTTGTTACACTCGGGGTGAAAACAAAAAAACCTCAACTCTGCAATAATACAACCCGTCACTGCCTTTTATATAACTTCAAAGAGACTCATTTTTCATTTTTATATAGCGCAAACTTAGAGTGCTTAACATGAGCAGCTGTTACATTACACAAGGCAGGGTTATATTCATTTTATGAATCACAGGATGTTGAGCCGTGAGGCTAGAGCCGTTTTTCTCAGCTTGAAGGTTGGCTCCTCTAATCTTACCACAACCTCGCCCACAAGAGCCAGTCGCATTTTCAATATTATATACAGCAAGTCACAGTTGCTGCTTATTTATCTTATGCAACTTACGAACATTGACAAAGCCAATAGTCCTGGCTTGTTGTGGGTATGATGTTACTTGTGTGATATATCTGGATCAATGGACAGATGGAGCAAAATATCATTGGGGTGGCATACTATGCTAAGCACAGATTCCTGGACCCCCACTATGCGCAGATTGTTTCATCGCGAGCGCCCATCACTGTCCTCCGCCCGCAGCTCCAGAACCTTGACCTTTGCCTACACCGCGTGCAGGGTGCTCTGCAGTGTGGCGACCGCCTCTGGTAATTCCACCATCTTTTTGGGTCTCGCTGGCAATGCATCCGCAAGGATGCATTTGTCCAGCTGGAGACCAATAGCGATCTGTTACGGGGGAAGGAGGACAAGAGGGTGCACGAGCTTTTTCAGGCTGGATTCGTGTGCGCGAACGCGCACGTTCCGTCCTGCGCCGCCCTCCCATACTCCCAGCCTAACGCGCATGCATACACACACACACACACACAGACACACACAGACACACACACACACACACGCACACACGCACACACACACACACTCTTACACTTACACAGACACGCAGGCACCCAGACAGGCAATCCCCTCCTCCTCCCCCACAGTCACACACGCATACACACAGACTCCAAGACGCACGCACGCTCACACACATACACAGCCCGCCGCCGCGCGCGCGCGCACACACACATGCCCCCCCGCCCTCGCAGGCCAGCCACAAAGCGAAGCCCCACTCACCGGCAGCAGGACTCTTCCTCGGCACCAGGGCGCAGGGTAGGCTCCTGCCTGCTCCGGTGCTGCAAACAGTCGCGGCTCTTCCGTGGGAGGCGGGGTAGGCTCCCGCCCTCCTACTTCCTGTTTCCGGTTGTCCCGCCCGGCCTGCCTGACTTCCTGGTCGCAGGCCGGCGGCGTTGCGCGGTTGCGCTTCTGGGATGCCATGTAAGTTATGGTGAACCTGTGTTGTGCAGGCTCACATTTCGACCGGCTCTCTTAGAAATGAGGACAGCGTTCAATTCATGAAAACTCTCCTGCTGTGCTGCTACAGTATTTTGTGGTACTCGAGCGCTATGAAACAACTTTCATGCCAGCGCTACATAAACGAAAAATAAAACATCTGAAGGAGGTACCCATAAAGTCTCATGGTATGTGCTAGAATGTAAGTACAGTTGACTGTTAGATCTGCTGCTGTCAAAGGGCCCTTGCGGCGAGTTCCGTCTGGGGTGCCTGGCTCCAGGCTGCACAGGTGATTCCTGCATCCTGTGCTAATCCACGATGAAGCCGCACAGGGCACCTGTCTAGCCCCCTTGGAATGTGTCTAGGCAGCCATCCAGCAGAAATGTGTAAAGTCATACGCTGCAGCGAGTATTTTAAATGGGCGTCGAAGGCCCGTGTAGAGACAGACCCCTGCTGTTTGCTTTACTCTCTGTAGGCAGCACCTGGACAACGAGCCCTGTGAAGCTTCAGTCAGTGAGCGATTATTAACCCTGCAGGTATTCATGAGGACGCGGACTCAAAAGGTAACGCCCAGTCGATGCTTGAACTAGAAATCTAAAACTTTGCACAGTCATGAAAGGGGCCGTGGAATGCTTAATCGAGAGAATGCAAATAAGATCAGCTCATATAAGGCAGATGGGTAGCATAGCTGCCAAGTTTCTCGGGTCCATGCCTGACTAAATTGAGCAGTCTTGTTTTTTTTCTTAGAATTCTGAGACTTGTAGTCTTATTAGTGTGACCAGATTTGGAGAAGCATAACTGAGACATGGCAGACATTAAAGTAGCCTTCAGTTTTACTTGTATATCTGGCCTGCCCCTTTTTTGCGCAGCCATGTAAATGTATGTGTATATTTATATGCGTGCGCGCGCGTGTGTGTGTATGTATGTATGTGTGTGTACATATATATCATCTTGGTAAATATTGTATACACGCATACACATTTATTAGCCTATGTTTACAAATAGCAACAGCTGGACCGCCACCTTGCGCCCCCTCCTTCCCACTAAGCCTCTCTTCGGTAAACACACAGTAAACTCCTCCTGTGATGCCTAGCAGAAATGTAGATTATTTCAGACCTTGGTATTGAAATTTTTTTTTGCTTTTTGGTGTTCTTTATTCCTTTTTTTTTCTCTCTTTTTCTTGATCTTCTACTTTACTCTCCTTTGTTTTTCTTATTCCTATTGTAAATTTTGTTCATGATAATGTCTTTCTATTTTTGGATTGATATATGACAGTTGTTTGTTCTGGATTTTTTGGAAAACCTACTTAAAGAATTGTGAAACGAAAAAAAGACTTCTAGGCGTCGGAAAGAGATCCTAGTTTTAAATTCTGCTTTGCAGGGTGACCTGACCCCTTTACTAAAAACTGGGACATGTATTAAAAATTAACAAAAGTGTCGGGAAACCAGGATAGACCTTTGAAAACCGGTAATGTCCGAGGAGATCTGGGACGCCTGGTCACCCTTAGTCTTGTGTCCAGGATAAAACCTGGACTACAAGTCCAAGCATTCTAAGAAAAGAGGACTACAAGTCCCAGCATTTTAAAACGAAATACTGGGACTAGCCTATCCTACCATGCATGGACTTGGGACACCTGGCAGCTAGGTGGTAGGCCACTAGGTAGGTGACTGGCAAGACCGAGTCCTGCAGGCCAAGACTGCATGGACCAGAGCAAGGAAGGCAGCTCTGACACTCAGAGCAGCATAGCTAACACAGTGCTGTGCTGCAGAATAACAGCGTAAAGTACTCGAACAACAATGTCTTATAAATGTCACAAAAAATGTTAATATTTCACTTCTGTTCTTGGATTTTCGTGAAAATACAACACATATTGCATTACAAATGCTATAGGTGTCACATTTGTGAAAGTTAAAACTATTGGCATTGTAAATGACAAAGCTATTACTTTAGCTATTTTCACAACCAACACATAAATTAAAAAAATGTAATTTACAATACCAATGGCTAAAACTTTCCTAATGCGAGACCTATTGCATTGCAAATGCTTGTTCTCAGTGATGGTAACTCCCTCTTTAAGCTTGCGATGGTCATCTTTCAGCAAGGAGAGCTCGGCGCCGATGGGGTCTATTTTTGCCTCCAGTACCTCCCTTGAGGTGGTGATGGCCTGCATGATATCGGCCAATGTGGGATTTCCAGGGGCAGACTGCGTTCGGTTCTCCGATGGATCCTCTTCCTCATCTGTGTGATGATCCGTTTCTTCAATATGTAAAACTTCAAAACCCTTCTTCCACGAGGTTCTTCCCATCTTGTCCAGCACTAGCTTGGGTGAAGTCAGTACCATCGCCACCCGTCATGGGGCCTCCCCCTGCCCGTAGCAGCTAGCCGCACAGGAGGAAGGAAGTACCACTCTCCGTCTACACCCCCGCCGCCGAGGGCGCACAGAGTTCCAAGTTCCTAGAACCACTGCAGGGCCCACCCCCAGCGTCACGATCCTCCGGGGGGGCAAACAGTGGTCAGCTACCTCTCAGTCATGCAGTAGGCCTCCAGTGCTGGAGCTTTACGGCACCCAGGCCAGATCAGCACGTCAGAGTATGTCTGAAGGGCCAGGCGGCAAGTAGTAGTACCAGGTGGGATGCACACCCCACTCAAGGAGGGACAGGCCCCTCGCGCAGCTGCCAGTTTTCTCGAGACTGCAGCGGTCACATCGCAGTTAGCCGCCAGTGGGGTGCTAAGCCTGCTGCTAAACACAACCCCGCCGCATCAGGTGCCTGGGTTCCACTGTCGGCAGGGCGCAGAGTCCCCAGGAGGCAGTATGCTCTCTGCTAAAGTAGCACGCTGTGGTGCTCACCTCCAGCGGTTGCGGGGTCCCGTGGGCGCCTCCAGAGCATCGCGGACAAGCACCAGCCCCGCCTCCTCAGGTGCTCCACCGGAGGCGAAGCCCTTTCGATTGCGGGCTCACCCGCCGTCGCAGCCTTCAGTAATTGTGTCCCCAGGCCGCTGCACCAAATTCAGGGCCAGAGGAGCGTCCACAAACAGGGCGCAGGAGCTCCGTCACTGAGCGCACACCACCTCCGCTTACCTCAGGGCATGCCCACCGGGGGCCCGCCGCCGCCATCTTGCAATCGCCCATCAACCGCAATTGGGGGGCGCCGGTTCACCTCCGCCTCACGGCTCGAAGCAGAAGACACAGGTTTGGGGTCCATGAGTGTCAACGGCCAGCTGAGGACACGCCGATTGGCTTCCACGGGGCTCCGCCGCCGCGATCATAGGCGTCCGCCTCGGAAAGGGGTAGCCGCCATCTTAGGAGCCTCAGAGCCAGCCGTTAGCGGGAGAAACTTAGGCAGTTTTTGCCCCTATAGTGGCGCTTCTCCTCTTCACGCCGCACCTGCAAGGGCATCAGCACTTCCGGACACAGTTATGCAGGTAGGGGGTCACCTCAATGATGCAGGATCTTTACGAGTGGGGGGAAGCCACGGGTGGAGCTCCGAGGTCTGCTTCCCCTCACATCGTCACCAAGCAACCCCCCATAATTCCACATCATGCCACAAAATTCAACAGCACACCACATAATTAAACTCCACAACACAAAATACCATTCCACATATTTGCACTCCATGACGCAGTCCCACTCCACTTAATTCCAGTACACTCAATGCCACATAATTACTATCCACTTAATTCCACTCAACACCATCCCACATAAATCCACTCACTACAAAAATCTACTCCACACCCCACAATTACAGACCGAAAAATTCCACAACTAACAATACCAATTCAACCCACATAATTCTACTCCACACCACATACATCCACTTCACTCCAAAACAGAACACATAGGTAAAAGACATTGTCATTTACAATTCCAAAAGCTCTAACGCTCACAAAGGCAAGACCTATTTCATTGCAAATGCTGGTTATGAATTGGTGTCTCTCACTTACTTACTGCATGTGTGCAAAAAGTGCTTAAAACTATCCTCTGATAAGCCTAAACTGCTCGCCCACACTACAACAAAAGCCAGCATTTGGTATAATTAAGATTACCCCTGTTAACCAGTATAAGTCGCCAGGACTCATTTTAGTGCACTATATAGGGAGCCAGCTTCCTACATTAAGCATTTAAAGAGAGCTGGATTAAAAAAGACAACATGTGCAAGAAGAACAGAAATTGTTACAAATATACAACAGCGAATTCATATGACAAGCCACCTTATGAAAGAAACCGACATGTACTGCAATGTAATATGAATGTGTTCATACCATCCTTCCTTTCATGGCGACGCTCACGGGAAACAGTGGTCCTCTCTCGATCAGCTCTTGCTTTTTCCCTCACAGGTGAACGATTTTTTGATGGGCTTTGCTGCTTTTTATGAGGAGATGCAGAAGTGCGAACAGAATATGGAGATGCTGAGCGCCTGGCCAGGGGGGAGGCAGCTCTCTGGTATGATGGTGAAGGAGTTCTTTTACGTCGAGGAGATACAGAATGGTGTTGCTCAGAAGACCCAGACTGTGAAGAGGGAGACTGGTGACGGGAGGATACAGGTGAATGATGTGGTCCTGAAGGCGATACGGACCTACTGAAAAGGGCCATAAAAATGGGGGAAGATTAAAAATATTTCCATAAACTTTAGTAATACAAAGAAAACCTTTACTTTCTGAATTGTCTGGTAACCATGCTTTTGTAAAAGTACTTAAGTTACTTTAAGTATTAATGCCATAATTTTTAAAATTAGCAAATGTTATGAACATTATTATTCACTGAAGTGAATAGACGTTAGAAATATATTAACAGATTAGAAGAAATGGGCATCAATTTAATTTGGAGGAAGAAAGATCATCAAAAAATAGACTAACTGGACAGTCTGGTTTCTTGCAGACTACAACCAACTATTCACACTTTCCTTTAGAAACAACACAACTGTAGACATTTTCTCTGGAGAGTATAGGGACAATGACAGAATTCTACTGATTTTTTTCTGTTGACTATTAGAGAACATATTAATATCACACCTGCGTGACTGAGAGAAAGAATGTTTTTGCACTGTTGACTTGGCTGGAGCTGGAGATACTGGTCTTCTCCTTGCTGAAGGGGGAGAGTATTCCCTGGAATGAGAAGAATTGCTCCCAGAATGATCTGCAGGACTGGGGGATCGCTTCTGCCGGCGGGAGCCTTCAGAATGGTCTCTGTTCAGAAAACCAACCATAGAGAGGCATGATGTTGCAGGGACAGATCAATAAAATAACTTTACAGTGATATACCTATGATGAACAACAGTTTAAGAACTTTTGTTATAAAGTAGAGATGACCAACTGTTAGAAAGGATAATAAACAGCAAGACTGTAAGCTCTTAAGAAGACCAAATATGCTGAACTGCATTGAGTATTTTGTTATACTACCAAAGAGGTTTTTATTGCAATTTTTATTACAGTGTTCAAAAATGTAGTATGAAAAGTTTACTCATAGACTGTACCATTGTGTCAACCAATCTCTGAAGGTACCAATCTCTGGACAGACACCCCCTCAAAGAGCCTTTCGAGTGTTACCAATTGCTTGGGTCTAAATCCACTGGAAAAGCTGTGCTGCCTCTTCACGTTTTCGGGATTACTGTGAGCTTTTCATCCAGTTGTCCAGAAAATAGAGTGAGCACAATGGAGGTGCTACATGTTATTTTGTTTCTATCAATATCCACACTCTACTCTGCTGTCAGCAGGAACACCGAAGTTTAACCTCTGTTGAGTCGCTACTTTCTTCTCAACCCAGGCTAAGTGATACTTGCCAGTGGCTGCCTGACTGTCTACTGGGAGGTGTGTGGGTATTTGTTACGAGTATATGTTGGTCAGCGAAGTCACCAACAAGTTGGTGTGGACAACAACAAAAAAGTTATAGGACTGACCTTTAGGACGATCTGCACAAATCAGACACAGCATCTCAGCAAATGTTTAGCAAACTTTTGCATAGGTTAATCCCTTTTGGGCACATTAACAAATCCTTGCAAAGGCAGGTCTTCGGAGCATTTACTACCTCTTACCTTAGAGAAAATCAACTGGAGAAATGGGTTCTACTAAGCAATTGAATTCAATTTGAATAAAAGTCCACTTTCTTTTCATTAGAGCTAAAATACTGACTGGACAATACATTAAGTGTAAACTGTACCAAGCATGCTACACCACACCAGACTTCAAGAGTAAAAATACACTGTTTAATCTTTCTGTGTCTGAAAGTCAAATCCTACAGAGGATGTACAATTCAGCATCTGGGTCCTATTGGTTCCAGGGTCAGGCAAAACTTGTGACCAAGATTGCACAGTTGCCACTGAGCCCCGCCGGTTGACAAAAAACTGGCCCAACAACGGGCATGTCCTTCTGAGGAAATGGTGATCAGGTTCCTGCTTAGTGTTACAATAAGAGCGCAAGCACAATTCGATACAAGTTAATGAACAAACAATTTTGTAGTGCAATAAACAAACAGATTTCTTCAAATGTAATAAATATCACCACAAATAAATAACCCACCTTAGCTTTTCTTTTTTATCCTTGTGTTTTTCAACATCACGCATTTTTTCTTTTCCCTCCTTAATTTTCTCTTCAGCACGATCTTTTGATTTATGTTTTTCTTTGTGTCGCTTTACCACAAGTATTTCTTCCAGAGTTGGGGGAGGTGGGCTTGGAGTACGAGGCCCTTTCTTTTTACTATGGGATCCTTTTGAACTTCTAAAATGGTAAAGAAGGAGGTTTACATGAAGACAGAATAGAGAGCTCATGCATTACAAACTGTATCTCTTTTAACACTAAAGAGCAGCAACATAAGAAAAGTACACATAGCCGGTGAAGAGATGTTATCTGCCTGCAACAATGGGATGATATACATTCACGTGTTGTATGCATACACAAACCATCTACAACCTGGGTTCCCCATTCTTTAGGTGGCTTAATGGTCAAATAGGATGTTGACCGGGGAATCTAAAAAAATATATATATTGTTTTTATTGACAAGCCTTGCAATCTCATGCTCGGTGTCATCTTAAGATTTTTCTGTAGCATTTTTATGTGCCATTGTTGGTTGTGTATGTTTATCTTTCACCCTTTGATCCTCTGGTGAGGCTAGTTAGGATCTATCTCATCGATACCATCTCAGGCTGTCAAACTTATTACAGGAAAGTAATATAGCAAGTAGTGTTGCAGTGTGTAGTTGGGTTAGAGATTGAAGTAATATTGAATACCTTTCAAAGCATTGCTAATTTTCTTGTTATGTAGATGTCACCACAATAATGCAATGATAAAGTGCTGCAGAACTCCATGTTGCAATTATGCACATCACAAGCAGGTACATTTCCCATTTGGGTAAATGTCACTCCGGAGAGACTGCTGTTCCCAGACAGGTACGCTATCCCCGAACTACGGACTTTTACGGCTGAAATTCCTCCATAGTCTCTACCGCAAACCTATCAGGCTATACAAAATGGACCACTCCAAGGATACTCTATTCCTGTGTTGTGGCACCTAGGACGCTGGATTTTTGCACATGGCGTGGCAAAGCAACAATATAGCTAAATTCAATAACTAGATCGGAGGCGAGAATTATGCTGTGCTTTCGTCACCTTTATTTTACAGCAGCCATATTAAACATATAAACAGGACTTCATTTCCCATGAACCACTGGGTAAAAGTCGAGCAAAAATGTGTTTTTTAATTGGTCAATAGCTATAGTAGTCCCTCCTTAGTATTACCCTGTCTTATATTGTAACCTCCCATGTGGACACACCCCAGTACATGTGAAACTGTCGCGACCCAGGCACACGCCCCGCGGCCGACCCGAGAACGAAACCTCCAAGACGCCAGATGCCAGGCGGCAAGCAGCTTTAGGGAACACTCCCTCTAAACTTTAGGAGTTGTGGCCGGGCTCCAGGCACCAAAGATACAAGAGGTGGGGATATGTGACAGACATGGCGCGGTGACAGGCACCACACAGTTTGAATCCCCAGGTTTTTTTTGGACAGGATAGATTGCCTACACACCAATAAAAAAATAACAGGGGGTAGCTCTCTTCAACAGACCTGTGCTGGCGCGTAAAAAAAAGAACTGATGCCAGCACTGAGGTGGTGCCTATATACACAACGTGGTCATAACACTGACTGACTATATGGACGTCACGATGAGGGAGACCACACCAAGGACGTCACTCAGAGTCGACCGACGCCACCTATCGGCGAACAGGAGTGACGAAGCAAGGATTCAAGAAAACAAAACTTGCTCGGAGAAATCACTCATTAACTTTTACTAACCGTTAAAAGCTGTAGAATGAGACAATTAAGAATATACACCAGACACCGATACGTGGGAGAAAGCTTAACACATGCTTAATTAACGTAGAATAAATGCAACGCGACTAAAACTCGCTTTAACTTGGAAAAATGCTCTGCACATGTGCAAATTTGAATTACGTAGAAGTAACGTGACTAACTCGCTTTGAGAGGGAAAACTCTCATGCAGAAGATGGACTAATATGCGGTCTTGATGCACCACAAGCCCGGCATCAGCTTGCTTAAACTTAAAGGAATGCTGCTATTATTAAAGTTTCTGCTCAAGAGAGTAATAATAACATGAGATAGAGTAGAGGTGGGTGGTAAACAGTGAAAACTATATATTTGAGAAATTAACATCTGTTTATGATTCCTTTATTGATAGTGAACATTTGGGCCGGCTATAGTACATGACCAAAAGAAAATGGCGCTGGATTGCATGGGAGCCGCGCATGCTCAGTAAATTCATGATGTGACTTGAGGGCTGAAAGAGCTGAATGACTGCCAAAGAACAAGAATAAAAAGGATAGGCACGGCGCACTGCGTTTGATCGAGTAATGGTCAAGTACGGATGTGGTGTTGTTTTAAGGAGGTTAAAGGTGCTCCTACAGGTGACGCAACTGTCCTAATGCGTCCTAGTTAATGAGAAGTTGAGTGCACTACATAGGCGTAGGCGCATCCCTGATGTTGGGCACACTTATAAGGGTCTCAGTGCTGTACAACACGATGAGTTCCTCAAAGTTCAATACACAGTTTCAAATGTTCATATTGTTGAGTTTATTGGAATATTTTCATTTAGACGTTTTGTACTTTCTTCTTATGAATCATCATACAATGAATTTAGTCAACGTAATACAGTTGGAAATGCTCCAATGCATTTCGGACTCAAAGAGTCCTTTCTCAAGGAGCGCTGCAACAAAGAACACAATATAACCCAAATCAATGGTTATGCCAAGCATGTACATAAATCATTCAAAAATATGACATTAGTGTGTGAGTGAATCAACCACATGCATCCACAGTAATACAAAAAAACGGATAACCATCATTAGTGTCGCGGGTAGAATCAAGGTGGTGATGGGAAAGGTTTGATGGAGGTGATCATGGAAAAAAGGTGAGGGTAGGAAGTGGGACTGGACATCAACGTGCCGTCAGTGCGAATGGAGGCGGAGAGTGATGGAGTCTAAGGGCGAGGTCGACAAAACATGAATAAAAAGACTGCTCGAATGTATCGAGACTTACGTGTTAGCCTTTTAATCTTTACGTGGCTTTGTGGGAAGAATTATGAACAATCCGTTAGGAAGGCAGAGGTCGGGGAGGGAAATGTGAAGGAGAAAGGGTCGGGACCTGACTTACTTGGACTACGCATGGAGCGTTTCAGCGAGAACTGGATTCAGGTTGCAGGGACTTCGCGGAGTGATAGCGAAGTTCCAGGAAAGGGTTGCGGGGTGGTGAAAACTGCTGTAGGACTACGGGAATGGGAGCGGGGTGGTGCGGCCATCTTGGAATGGTGAAAGAACAGTAAAGACTGGAATGAAAAATAGTACAAGGTGGAAACAATCAACAAAACTAAGATACTGTGTATCAAAGAAATGCCCAAAAGGGCATTATAAATAACAATTTAGTTCAGTCCGGTCATTAAGACCAAATGGCTTCTGTGATTGAAGTCTGTACATCCATGCTGTCTCCCTTAGAAGGAGGGTCTTGTTGTTGTCTCTTCCTTCCATTTTTGGGACAATTTCGAGAACCATGTACTTCAATTGAGCCACGTTGTGATTTGCTTTGTTGAAGTGAGTGGCCACGCTGGATTTGATGTTTTTTGTACGTATGTTTGACTTGTGTTCATTCAAGCGGATCTTTATTTTCCTGCTGGTCTTGCCAACATAAATTTTTCCGCAAGAACATTTAAGGAGGTAGATTAGATTTGAAGAATCGCATGTGGCATCTACATTTAATTTGATGTTGAAACCTCTCATGGGATGATTGATATTATTGCCTCTGATGATGTTATTACAGTTGTTGCAGTGGTGACATGGGCGAGTGCCAGTATGTTTAACCAGAACGGTGGTCGTTTTTGATAAAATTTCTTTGATGTTCCTAGGGCGGGTATGGGCAAAAATAGGTGGTTCCTTAAAAAGGTCCCCAAAATCTGGTTCAGAAGAAAGAATGCGCCAATGTTTTAAGATGATCTTCTTGTAGGATTTACTAGATGTAGAGTATCTTGAAACAAGAACTATCCTTTGATTGTCAGTTTTTTTGGTGCTCTTGAGAGCTTCTGAGCGGGAGATTGAAGAAGTTCTATCAATGGCCTCCTTGAGTATTTCCTCAGGGTAACCTCTATTTCGGAATCTTAATGCCATGGATTTGATTTGATTCGTTCTGGTGTTGGGATCAGATACTATGCGGGTAACTCTTAATATCTGGCTGTATGGTAGGTGCCTTTTCAGGGAGTTTTGGTGGAAACTACTGAATAGTAAGGCATCGTTTCGGTCCGTGGGTTTACGGAATAGATCTGTCTGAATGCCATGAGAGGTGATTTTTATGAGGACATCCAGGAATGTTATCTCCTGGCAATTGATGTTCCACGTGAATTCAATTCGATCATCTTTTGAGTTCAAATCTGTCAATGCGAGTTCAAGATTTTCCTGGGAGTCCTTCCAGATGAAAAACAAGTCATCTATGTAACGTACATAGAGTTTCAAATTGTCCGTCCAGTTTTTGTTCATGTAGATGTTGTTCAATTCAAAATTGCCCATGTAGATGTTGGCGTAAGTAGGAGCCGCACAATTGCCCCTAGCCATTCCGGAAATTTGTAGGTACCATTTCTGTTCAAAGGAGAAATAACTATGATATAAGGTAAATATCATGAGTTCCAGGATAAAGGTTTTTAAAGGGTCTGTCATGTCAGATCGAAGTAAGGCTTGTTCAACAGCATTAATTCCTCCTTCATGAGGAATGGAGGTGTATAAGCTTTTTACGTCGGCAGTACATAGAATCAATTTTTCTTCCTCGTTGATTTGTATGGATGAGAGTTTATTTAGAAACTCTGTGGTGTCTTTTATGTAGCTTTCTAAACTCAAGACCATGGGTTGCAGATATCGATCAATCAGTTTGCCCGTTGGCTCGTGTATCGATCCTCTGGTGGAGACGATTGGGCGGAATGGAGGGTCCATGAGGTTCTTGTGTATTTTAGGCAACATGGTGATAGATGGACTCTTGGGGTGTTCTACAGTCAAGTATCTTTTTGTTCTGTCATCGATGATGCCGTCCTCTGCTGCTTTGTCAATGATTTTAGACAATTCAAATTTATATTCACTGGTGGGGTTCCCATCTAGTGGCAGGTAAGTGTTAGAGTCCATAACATGTTCCATTATTCGTTGGTTATACAATTGTGAATTGAGGATGACGAGAGCGCCACCCTTGTCTGCTTTGAGACATTTGATGGAAGGGTTATTAGCAATGTTTCTTAAAACATCCATTTCCTTGTTCGTGATGTTTTTATGAGATTTTTTTCTGCAATTGATTTTAGAAATGTCCTGTCTAACGAGAGTCTCGAAAGTGTCAATACTTTTATGGCTGGTGGGAGGTATGAAAGTGCTAGAAGGTCGTAAGCCCAAAAGTTGGTCAGGTTTAGTATCTTTGGGGGGTTCTAAGACTTTTTCAAAAAAGTGTTTCAACCGTAACTTTCTGGTGAATTTAAAAGTGCTTACTTCTAACTCAAGAAGGTTGGTATCACTTGTGGGGATGAATGACATGCCCTTTTGGAGAATCCTTGTTTCGTGGCTCGTGAGGTTGGTGTCCGAGATGTTGATTACTAGCGATGCTTCCTGGTTTTCCCTTTGATCTTCGATGGTTGTTGGGTACTTTCGCTCCCATTCCCGTAGTCCTACAGCAGTTTTCACCACCCCACAACCCTTTCCTGGAACTCCGCGATCACTCCGCGAAGTCCCTGCAACCTGAATCCAGTTCTCGCTGAAACGCTCCATGCGTAGTCCAAGTAAGTCAGGTCCCGACCCTTTCTCCTTCACATTTCCCTCCCCGACCTCTGCCTTCCTAACGGATTGTTCATAATTCTTCCCACAGAGCCACGTAAAGATTAAAAGGCTAACACGTACGTCTCGATACAGTCGGGCAGTCTTTTTATTCATGTTTTGTCGACCTCGCCCTTAGCCTCCATCACTCTCCGCCTCCATTCGCACTGACGGCACGTTGATGTCCAGTCCCACTTCCTACCCTCACCTTTTTTCCATGATCACCTCCATCAAACCTTTCCCATCACCACCTTGATTCTACCCGCGACACTAATGATGGTTATCCTTTTTTTTGTATTACTGTGGATGAATGTGGTTGATTCACTCACACACTAATGTCATATTTTTGAATGATTTATGTACATGCTTGGCATAACCATTGATTTGGGTTATATTGTGTTCTTTGTTGTAGCGCTCCTTTTGAAAGGACTCTTTGAGTCCGAAATGCATTGGAGCATTTCCAACTGTATTACGTTGACTAAATTCATTGTATGATGATTCATAAGAAGAAAGTACAAAAGGTCTGAATGAAAATATTCCAATAAACTCAACAATATAAACATTTGAAACTGTTTATTGAACTTTGAGGAACTCATCGTGTTGTACAGCACTGAGACCCTTATAAGTGTGCCCAACATCAGGGATGCGCCTCTGCCAAAGAACAAGGACAGAAGTCGTGAGAAAAGGAAGGTGTGTATCCCTCGCCCATGGAACCAGTATTAAATGTTAAAAAATATTACAACAATACATGTATGAGAATAAAAATTAAATTAGTGGATGAGCTAAAAGGGAAGGGTTTGCAGAACAAATGAACTTTAATAAAAAATAAATATGTTGGCGTAGTATAATGAAAACTCCCTGGTCCCGTCCAATCATATTCCGTATTTGAATTTAATTCTTTCGTATCTTTCGAAAAGGAAGTAAAAGCGATTCTCATGGCAAAATGTACTTGACCACTCTACCCGGTCCTGAGCCTTTTTCATCCGAGACTCGCTGCTTATGTTCTAGGAACAACTATGATCCCAGGCTTCGGTACTTTACGACTTTTTTGTGTGTTTTATTTTATTTATCCCATGCTTGTTCTCTATATTGTGCCTTGCTATTCTTTATGTATAATCAACTATGTTCATTGTAAAGCGCTCTGATATCCGCAAGGCTCTTGTTCGTGCTCTATAAAACCTTCTAAATAAATAAATAAAATCAACAATTGCAACTCCGGTGGGTGGGACATGTAGAAATAAAGACTATAACTAGTGTAACTTAAGTTAGAGAGACAGACATCAATGCTGAGCGAGAGAGAGAGAGAGGGAGGGAGGGAGGGAGGGAGGGAGAGAGAGAGAGAGAGAGAGAGAGAGAGCGAGGGAGGGAGAGAGAGAGAGAGCGAGGGAGAGAGAGAGAGAGAGAGAGAGAGAGAGAGAGAGGGAGGGAGAGAGGGAGGGAGAGAGAGAGAGAGAGAGAGAGAGAGAGAGAGAGAGAGAGAGAGAGAGAGAGAGGGGAAGAGAAAGAGAGAGGGAGAGAGGCAGAGCTGCTGGAAGAAAAGGAGAGAGAGCAGACTGGGAAGATTCCATCCAAATGACAGCCTGATTAGATTATAAGATTCCGGAAGAACATCGAGAAGGGAGAAGGTGTAAGCAGCATCCCGGTGCGTCGGGTTTATAGAGAAGTCTAGTTAGCGCCTGTCCTGTCCATATTCTTTGTCTCCCGATTCTAATTCAGGGGACCCCCACCAGTCCTTTGGCCACAGAGGTGATTTTCAGTATCTCATTAGGTAATTATCAATTCTGTCTCAAATTTGCCTAATTCTTCGCAAATATATAGCATAAGTATATCCTTTTGTCTCTTCATCTATCCACTCTTTTTGTATTTGATTGTTGAATGAATTCTGTGTTCATGAATGTCTTTGTTAAATGAATTTTTCTCTCCCATGCTAAGAATGATGGTGTTAGCACTGTGAAACTGTAATAATGAGGGTTCAATTTATGACTGAAATCTTAGATAAAGCTTATGAATTTTACACAGAGTCTGTGGTTATTTCACTGGGATCTGTGAATTAGTTAAGTAGTTCTTAATATCACCATCAACTAACTCAACTAATGGTCCATCAACCAAAGGAAAGAGTATTGATTTGTGAAGATTAGTTAGGCACTGAATCGTTGATTTAAATAAACCCTTTTTGTGGATTCAGGGAATTAGCTAATCAGAAATTAAGTGAAATATAAAATTGACCCCCCCAGCGGATTGGCCAGGGAGTTTGAATGAACTTTCGGATAAGTGAATATGGGCCCATTGAGCTATTTGGTTTTGTGTTTTTTTCCGCTGAATCAGGTTTACTGCACAAGAAAAATCTTCCGGATCCAGTCTGTCACCTAAGAAGTTCACAGGTAAGGAATCTGCAGCTAGATGTCTATCAGATGTATAATTTGTCAGAGAAATAATCAGGGATAAAGGACTGCAATTCTCAAAAGTCCCTTTGGAAAATCAGAGGGGACATTTAGGAGACTTCAGGCAATCTCCACTGAGATGCTAGTGCTCGAAGGGGAAGCTTCAAAGTATAGTCGCCTTTGAAATGCAACACCCAGCCTCTGATTCTAGTAGCAGATAGCAGACCCCGGTTACACCCCCACTTTGTGCGGGGAAACCAGATGCGAAAACTCAGAAAGACTACTAGGTGTGCCCACCTTTGCCAACTCCACCCCTCGAGTGGAAGAGGTGAAGATAAGCACACGTTCCAGTCCTCTCCATCTTGAAGATGAGGGGACTCTTCAAAACAGGGCTAGGTATACACCCCCTCCTTTAGAATGGTGGCCTAATAGTGGGTGTAGTCACTCCAGGTAAGGTGCCCATTGGCCCTACCTACTACTCCCTAAAATACCTCTTAAATTTAGAATTTAGGTGGCTACCCCAGAGCTAGAAACAAGATCTGCAACTACTTATGAACAAAGAAGATGACCATGCCGAGAAGACTGAGGACGACGACAGCCTTGAAACCCAGCCTTACAGGCCTGTCTCCAGCTTTGACGAACCTGTGACCCGTCTTGCAGCCATCAACCTCTGAAACATCAGAGAGGACTGCTACCTTCAACTAAGACCCCAATCTCCCATGGACAGCTAACCTGTCTAGAAGAAACCAAAAACAAAGACTCCAGATGCAGACAGATCCATGGCTCGTGCCCATTCTGCACCGGACACGCACGGCCAGAGTCTCAGTGGTCCAACTGCCCATTAAAGTCTCCCCAGCGATCAAATCTCCAAATCCAGTGTTGGTCAACCTCCCCTAACGCCCACAACGGCACCTGCAAATTGAATCTGAAGGGTCCCCCACTGCAACCCAAGTAAGAAGATTTCTGACATCTAAAGAAACCCCTGAAGTGAGCTCGACCAGCGGTGCCCCAGTGACCCTTAACACCTCAACTTAGCTGTGCTGTCGCTAATGCCTGGACCCTCTGCAGCCTCTTTCCAAGAAGAAGAAACTCCATAGGATTGAACTAGGCGCCTGACACGGTTTGCACCCTGCACCCGCCACCCCTGTGCCGCTGGTGGTGTATGTTTGTCCCCCCTGTGTGCTTGTCATAACACCCAAAGCTTGGTCCATGCAACTCTTCCTCTTACTTGCAAGCATCGTGGCTCCACGGACCCCCAGTCTCCATTGAAATGGATTGGGCCTAAATTCGATTTTGACCTCTGCACCGACGCCACTGTGCCGCTAGTGGTGCCCATTGCTGACTTTTGGCTCTGAAGACTGGGATTATAAGTGCAGTACTTAGCTGTTTAACAGCGATATTGTTTTCCCCGTAGGATAACATTGGACTGTTGAAAAGTGTTGACATTTCAAAGTGAAAAGTATTTTTAATTAAAAACGTACTTACCTTATTAGGGAGACCTTGGTCTTAAAATAAAATACAAACATATTATATTTTTCTAAAGTCGGTCTGGATCTCCTTCTTGAGTCGTGTGTCCATTAGGGATCACTGTTGTGCAATAAATGTCTTACACTCCTGTGTTAGGCCTAAGGCTGCTAGCCCACACCACCACTAATAGAGTACTTTGGGTATTACATTGAGCCCTGTACACGTTTGTGGAACCCCTGGACTCTGTGCACAGTATTACCACCTAGTGGTAGTATCATATACAGAGCCAGCTTCCTACATGTGGCAAAATCGGTTTCTCATCAGGTGAATCTGGCAACAACACCATCAAAGGAACTCAATGACATGCCTAGTAACTGGGTGATAGGATTCTGGTGAAGGAACAGGTCAGTAAAAGCAGCATACAAGAACAGTTGAAAGGCCCTCACAGGGTGACTCCATCAAACAGCAGATCCAGCATTTTTGTTGGACTTCTGGACAGAAAGATGTAGATCAAAGCCATCCCCATCTACTTAATGCTGCTGTTCCTACTAGCTGGAGAACACCTGCATTTGAAACAACATTGCAGCATCAATGACAGCCACTGAAGTTGTTGCAACTTCTTTGACAATAGCTTTATCAATCTCCCTCTTCTCCTCTAGTATCAGGTCAATTAGTGGCAAGATGTCATGCCACATCTTCCGATCATAACACCCTAAAATGGTCATGGCATTTGCAGCTTTGACTGATGTTGCTGCCATGGAACCAACTCTACGGTGCAACTCATCTATGCTTTTGCTATCCATAATAGGGGTTGCAGAAGGCAGCATGATCAGCTTCTTTGATCTGCACTAGGCTGCAGACAAAACAGTTTCTGGGTTGGGATGGGATGTAAGGGAGGCCAGGGAAAAGTCTGGGGCCATGTACTGCTTCTCTAAATGGTGTATGACTGTTGATCCTGTGGCTGGTGTTTGATTACATTTTAGGCCTTATGACTAGACAAAAAATAGTATAGGTATGGGCCTTATACAACACGTGGCATAAGTCATCATGAGGTGAATCTTGTTGGATTTATCACATTCCTTTGTGATAATTCCACTCCTCATTACCTCAGGCACCTGATAATTTGTCGACTTCCGCAAATTCAGAATATACTGAAACAGGTGAACCCTAGTCTCCCATATCCTGAGGAGTTGGTGGAACCAGTGTTGGTGCGACTGTTTTTTTACAGGCGTGTCTACTCGAGGTGAAAGGGATGGAGGTGGCATAGGCGATGGTAGTAGGGCTGATAGCAGAGGTGGAGCAGACAGACCGTACAGCAGAGTGCTGAGAGAGCAGACTTTGAAAGGTGTCCATTATCTGTTATAAGGTTGACAAAAATGAAACAAGCAAAACCTCAGTCTGTATAGCCACAACGAGGTTATAGGGCGGAGGTCGGTGATCAGCTATGAAAGTCTGTGGTCGATAGTCATACTCCTGGTAAGCCTCCTGATTATCAAAGGTATCTTCCTCAAACTCCAGTATGTAATGGACATTTTAACTGCATAGTAATATAAGCAGCCTCAGAGAAATCCTGGTCCTTCAGATCCTCTTCCAATTCAAAACCCAGTATTTGGGTGGAAGACTTGCTGTCACTTGAATTGGTAAATAAGTAACTGGTGTACAAAAAACTAGAAGGATGCATCTTTTTCCTTTCCATTACGTAAGAGGGCCAAACCCAGCTCTCTATCCTTTAGGGTCTTTGAAGGAAATGTTCTATAAATATTAAAGCATTGGGGGCTATGTAAAATCAGGAAATACATTGCTCATATGGATGATCAATGAATATATTCTTGTGGTCACAAGCAGAGAAGGACTAAAAGATAATTGTTTTCTCGGTCATTCATGAGGACAGTTGGTGAAAGAGAAAAGTTCTCTTTGGTCCAGAAAAAGGAAAGTGCCGGAAAATTACTTCTAAAACAGCGTACAGCACACTGAAAACTGAAGATAGGGTAGGCTAAGAGCCAGGGCACATCAGAACAGAGATCTTCTCAGGGTCTCCCTCACACACAACATGCACTAGAAATCTGAGCCATGGTGGCATATAGGGTGGAGCCAGAGAGCTTGGCTCCTCCGCCTCATTGGCAAATTCAGGTTGCTTCAAATCAAGTGGATGTGCTACTAAACAAACACTGCTGTTGAGGCTGAAGGCAATTTTAACACTGTTTACTGCTATTTAAAGTTACTGACAACGGGGAATGATTCAAGCATGTGAACATATGAAGGATCAAATGCTGATTAGCAGAATAATGTTTTTGTAGCTTTTCTGGTTACAACGACATCTGGAGGTACATTTGACAGCAAAGCCGTTTGGGTAGTCATAGCTCTTCATTCGCAGGGGAAAAGACACTAGGTCATCGTGATCAGATTCAAAATCAGTTGCTCTGACACAGGGTAGTAGAGACCAATTGGATTTACCCGCACACCTCTTGTGAGAAAGTGGCTCTATATATACAGGACAATAATGAAGTACAGTGTGTATAGACTCCACAAACCCCAAAGGTATAACAGAGGTTAAAGTCAAGACTGACCTCACTTTCAAAAGTGGTAGCTAGGTCGAGCAGTAAGGCAGTACCAGAGGGCAGTGCAAATCATTTGTTGTACACACTCAGTCAGCAAAGGATTTCACACACTCAAAGACTGAACTCCAGGACAATGTTTTTTATATCCAAAGATAAAGTTGTTTTATTTTTAGAACCAACAGGCATAAAAATATACTTTGCTAGATATGAGAACTCTTATGTAATTGCTTTGCAAGGAAGAAATAAAGTTGGTGAACACAATAGGTACAGGAGTTGCTGAAGACAACTCAAGTCTAGACACACTTTAGCATTGAGCTCAATGGATTGTTACCATAAAAGTACAGTTGATTACAGTACAGATTACTTTAGTAGTTCCAGGACTAGATCCTAGATTCAGTCCTGGGGTCTAATATGAAAGCAGATTAGCAAAAACGTTTTAGTTACTGTGGTGAATTTTCATGAATATAAAGCTGTTTTAAAAGTTCTCACAGAGAAACTTTTCAAGGACAATCTGGCAATGTTATTCAATGGGAGTAAATTCAGGTTGCAGGTAAAGTATGAACGCGTTACTTTTGTAATCCAGTTCTGGGCTTCTAGGGCCAGCACTGGGGTCTGAACTTAAAACAGGTAGGTAATTGCGTTTCAGTATTTCGTATGATTTTTAAAGAATATTTCAAGTTTTCAAAAGTAGGCACTTAGAAAAGAAATTTCATAGAAAAGCATACAATGGGTTCCTATGGAGAAAATACAGATTACTAGTAAACCCGGTAAGGATTACTTTTGCGGTTCAGTCCTGGGCTGCAAGGTACAGTACTGGCTTCTCATCCACTTGCAGGTGAGTACTTCGGAATTCAGACTTCGGCTGATTTTATAAGAATATTTGCAGTTTTCAAAACTTCACACAGAAAATGTTCGAGTCAAAATGGGTCAATGTTATCCAATGGCAGGTAAGTGAGTTACCGGTTTCCAGGTGAGTACTTGGCTGGTAATGTTAAGGTTCCGGGTATAGACTCAGAGGTCCCCCAGGGTCAGGTAAGTACAGTCGGTTCTGCCCCAGCAGCGCAGGGCCGGCCGGGTGCAGAGGTAGGTAGGCCCAATGATATCCAATGAGGGAATGGGGGCCTCTGGTTGGTGGCTGCTGGCTAGTAGGCCACGCGGCTGTGGGAGCTGGGCTCCTGGTCACTTGCTCATGGCAAGGGGGGTGGGGGGAGTAGGATAGGACAAAGGTTGCACAGCCAGTGGCACTCGGGCGGCTGGGTGCAGGGTGCTCTTGAGCAGTCGGGCGCTCAATGTTATCCAATGGGCAAGGTCAAAAAGGAACAAAGGCTGCAGGCTCGGGGCGGAGACTCTCCAGGGACGACCAGCACTTCGAGAGGTAAGTTGGGATCTTGGAGCACAGGTAGGTACCCCAAAGGGAGGCACAGGGGGCTGTAGCGCGCCAGGGTGTCTTTGGGTGTTGGAAAAGCTTACCCTCGGCTGGTCGCAGTTGGTGTGGCCCCTGGTTCTGAGTCTGCAGGCGTCGGCTGGTTCGTCGAGGAGGTTCTTTGGGCACTGGACTTTGGGTCCCAGTCGCCGGGGGGACGTCCTCGTGGTCTTGGTTCAGTAGGGCCCGGCCCGAGCTCGGCGGGTGCAGAGTGGGCTGGTCCGCAGCTTCATGGTTGGCACCAGTTGGGTTATTGCAGCAGAGCCTCTGCTGATGGGAGTCCCAGTCTTTAAGAGGGTCAAGGCAGGCAGGTCCTCCGGGTATCCCAAGGTTGCTGTCCGCAGGAGTCGCCGGGATTAGGCAGGAGCAGGTTCCAGGATCGACAGGCCGGTAGGGTTGGGGCCAAGTCAGTTGTTGTGGTCCTGTTGTTAGCAGCTGCATGGCGGGTCTTCTTCTTGATCTTCTTTATTCTTTTCGTATCGGGATCTGAGGAAGGAAGGTTCAGGGAGCCCCTAAATACTGAATTTAGGGGCGTTACAGGTAGGGCAAGGACAGGGACCAATGGGTCCCTGTCCTGGGGTGAGTACACCCCTTAGTCTGCTCCTCTCCTGTTGGAGGGGGGCAGGAGCCTAGCTGGGATTGGGCAGGGCTCCCCATCTACAAGATCGCCAGAGCCCGGGGTCGTGCTTCACCTCGGCTCCCCCACCGGAGGGGTGGGGTTGGCACAGGCTGGCACCCCCCCCCCATCCTGAAGTAGTTTTTCCCACCAGAGTGGGGGTTAGAACAGGTGGGGCCAGTTGCTGGGTACAGCAAATGGTCTGGAGAAGCTCACAGAGGCGGCATGCCTTTGAAGTTTCCCCTGCCCATCCTGGGGGAGGAGACCTAGCACCTCGACCAGGATGTGCATTGTTGCAGGCCCAGGAGAGCAGGGGGCTCTCCACCCAGGGGTCCAGCAACATGTCTGCTGTGTGGCCGCCTCTGCAGCCACCCAGCCCAGACGTGGATTGTAGGTTAGGATTTCAGAGGGCATCTCTAAGATGCCCTCTGGTGCATTTTACATTAAATCCCACACTGGCATCAGTGCGGGTTTAATGTGCTGAGGAGTTTGGTACCAAACTTGTCAGTCTTCAGTGTAGCCATTATGGTGCTGTGGAGTTCGTAATGACAACCTCCCAGCACCACATACTCTTAATGGCATCACTGCACTTACAGTGCCCAGGAATGGCTCTGGGTACTGTAGGGGCACATGGCTCATGCACATGTGCCCACACCTCTGGCATAGGGCACCCAGCTAGATGGGTGACTGAAGTATGCCAGGGCAGTGTGTTCTGTGGGCTTGGCACACAGGGATGTGTGCCATGTCGCCTCCAGGTTTAGTTCTGTACTTAGGCACTCAGCCTGCAAAGACAGCGTGTGGGTGCCAGGGTAGAGGGCCTCTGAGGGTGGCACAATAAGTGCTGCAGCCCTCAGGGGTCTTCTCTGGTCACCATGCCCGGGGTACCATTTACTAGGGGCTGACAGGTGGCCAGAAATTTCAGCACAGTTTTAGGGAAGGAACACAGGCCCTGGGTACCTGATTGGCAGGAACACAGGGCACACTCAGTCAAAGCACATCAGCAGTTCAGAAAAAAGGGGGCATACCAAGGCAAGAAAGATGGCACTTTCTGACACCTCTGATAAGAGATTTCCTTCAAGGATGTGGCCAGACTTTGGTGGAAAAAGTTGGCAAGATGTCAGATCTTGGGTTCTCAAAAGGTAAGCATTTTGATTTATCCTGATTGTTGAACTCAAGGACTTTCGGACTGAACGGCTCAAGAATAAGTGTTGTGGTACCTGAAAGGACCTTGACAGCAAGCACTTAAAGAATGTTGAGGGTGCCCTTGAAAACCATATCAGTGAAGATGGTGTCCTTGGCGTTGGAGTGTTTCCATGCTGAATACACTACTGATAACTCTGAAAGATACTTCACTGCTCCTCAGGGGCACACAGCAAGGTGCTTGGGTAGTCTTAGAAAAAAAAGAAGGCAGTGATTTGACACCCCTTAGTTTATTCTTTGCAGGAGGCTGAGACACATCACTCTCCTTCGCCACTTCTCAGCAGACAGAGAGAGCTGTGTAGTCACAGGGGACTCATTGAGGATGCTATTTCGAAACTTCCAAAAAGAAACCGAAGAAAAGATTATTTCAAATAAAAATGTGAAATTGAATCACTGTGGAGAAACAAAAACAACGAATAAAGAGGGCAGATTCACATTTAGATTTTCAGTAGTGCAGACTGACCTCTGGTGATCGGAGAGTGGTGAAGACACTAAAGATGCCTTCTTCTCTTTTTTGCTGGAGGATGCTTTAGGGCTCAGTTTCCTTTTAGGAGACTTGCTAGATTTTCTTGGTGAAGGTGATGGTGTTCTCTTCGACCTTAAAACCTCAGGGGATATCTAAATAAAAGAGTTCAAGAAAACACTTTTAGATTTTAAGAAAAGGTTGCCTTCTTGTCCAAGTGATTCTCCATACTGAACCTACAAGCTTATGTTGCTATCCATTTAGACCAGTAAACAGCTTAGTAAAGCTACTGGCAGTGGCCCAAGTCTTAAAGGCACAATGGGGTTAAAACATATTATTAAAATCACATAAAGGATGGTCTAGAATTGCTTTTTCAAAAAAGAAGTTCAAAAAAAGTTACAAAGAGTCTACATAATACTTTAAAAATGCATACATGTTGGTGAACTTTAACCACTTAAATGTTAAGCAGAATTCTACCAGATAGTTTATCTGTTAATTGTACCCCAAACACCAGATGAAGCAACTGTTGCCAATCATTAAAGCAGCAGTTGCCCTTTGAAAGCAGCATTGATTAGTTAGCATAAGCAGTTTTCCAGCATGAGTAGCTACTTTATCATCACAATTGTGATGGATATTTCCAACTTTTGAGGAGGAGCCCATAACACAATCGCTTTCAGAACGTTAAATCAGACTAAAGAAGAGCCTTCTACCTGTAAACTATATTGAGGTGGCTGCATTGCAACTACCAATTGAGGTCAGTCTGGACCCTGCAGAAGTTAACTGGAATAAGTGTGGGTTTATTAATACAAGGTGCTTGATATCAAACACCATAGATTTCAGTGAAGCCATCACGTGTAGCTGGGGAACTCATTATTAAAAGTGTCGAGCACATGTACTTAAAATGGCTTCCGTGTTCACATGTGATAAATGTTCCCTCTATTTTTTTCAACTGTGTGCCGCATATCAAGATCTCTGTGCACTGCAAACAAGGCTGTGTGCACCAAGCAAGTGATCATGGATTTGAGTGCTTCACTCAGCAATATAAATCTGTGAGTGTGAAACAGGTGCATTATACACACACACACACACACACATATATAGTTCTATTGAATAAGGTCATGAACCAGCCAATGTAGATACACACCCTCGTGACTTGAATTGTTAACTCCGGGAGCATCTACACCTCAGATTTACAAAAAGAACAGGACAAAGAAGGTGCTACTATGTATTAACTGAACAGCAGGGTTGATGCAAGAAGACAGAAGAATGAGGCAATTAGTATTGAACTCCAACCAGGATCTGGGCTTGATCAAATGAAATGTGCACAAAATAAATCCCAGTGTAATTCGCCAACACTGTAACTTATGAAGCAAGGCCTATAGGCTGTCTGCTTTCGGTTCTGAGCAGAAATCTGCAGGCAGTGAAGATGCTTTCTTATTTACAATTTAAGTAGGCCCAAAACAAAGGCCTTATATAAAGGGCCAACAGCCCTACTTTCATTTAAGAATGATCCTGACTGGGAGCCACCTGGAGCCTAATACCTAGATTCCAACACAATAGAGGGTAAACAAAGGCACACAAGTATCACTTCACAGGTCAAGTACTTAAAAGAAACATTTGAGGCAGCTTTATTGACTTTGTGTACACATACTTTTTAAGCTACATTCATGTACTCGAAAAAGGTAGGCATATGTTAGGAGTGCATAACAAAATGTCTGGAATTAAAATGTAGCAGTGATGGGGCTGTTTGTATTCATATAAATGTATTACTACGTGAAGGAATCCTTTTCAGCAGCACTATATAACAAATTGAGAAAGATAACATAAGGCTATAAGCCCATGCCTTGCAATTTGCAAAAGGCTTCTTAATGCTGGTCCGTAGCGCACTGTGCTACAATTGGACTGGAATTTATGCACTGCATGTAATACCGGATATGTGTCAAAAGTTGCAACTTACCTATCTACAAAAAAAGAAAATGTGATTTGCTTGTTACATGATGTGCTTTACAGAAGAAGCATTAACCCTCTATGCAGCATTATGAGTCAAAACTGGAACTAGACTAAATACAGATTTCTCCAGCAACTGCATTAACCCCAGAGTTATCAGACCCTCACTAGTATCCCCTAAAATTTCGCGGGCACACAAATATCTCAGCAGAGGGCTTCTTAACCCCATAAGATGTTTTCTAATGCAGTCTTTTCAATCATTTAAACCAGAAACGATTAATTGTCACATTTGTCCTCGTTGCCATTTCTTTGCTGCAGAATAAAAATAGTTAATGTACAAGTTGACAGCCAAACTTTGGTTTGCATGACTCTGTTCCTCGTGACTGCACCCCCTCTCTATTGTGATGCCTTGACCATTCATTTACGAGTTTGCACATCAATGAGGTCTCTGTAGTGGGTTCTTGGTGAATTGGTAAAAAAGTGCATGTGATAATAATTCTAAGATCAGCACCCACTGGAAAAAAAGCCCAACAGAGACATTCATTCACCTAACTCCCCAAATTATAATAGCATCATATGTAAAGGTCTACACTCTTATTTGTACGAGCTGACCCTTGAAAATATTTGAAATATCATATTCTAAAATGTTTGTTGAATATTTTGCAAGGTTGCATTCAATACTCAAGAAGTCAATGTCTTTAATATGTGGAAGTGTTTCCCTTTAATACATCCAAACTATTGGGAAAGTATTTATTAAAAGTGAGTGTTTTTAAACATGAACTGAGAAACAGTCTAGCATATAAGCTACACTTCTGTTGATGAAATGCAGGCCAGTTCCACTACAAAAAGAACAAGTTACTTACCTTCGGTAACAATGTATCTGTAAAAGACATAGGTTAGTTATAGATTCCTTAACCTTAGAATTACACCCAGGCATCAGACTGGATCTGGAGAATTTTTCTTAGCAGTACCCCTGAACGTCGGTGGGTGGCGTCAGTCAACTCCAATTCAGTCATCGGCATTGTTGTCGCCAGGATGAAGTCATGGTGCCTACTTAAACACCGCCCCTGCGTGCTGTCAGTTCTGACACGACTTTTCAAACTAGAAGGGCAGAGCCATGCAAGACATTGACCACTGGTGTGCTAAAACTAGGGCCCTGCAAGGGAGTAACTGTCCCTAGAAGTCAGTACGCAGAACAGGGAGGATGGGCAGGGCGGTAAGGAATCTATAACTAACCTATGTCTTTTACAGATACATTGTTACCAAAGGTAAATAACTTGTACATCTGAAACAGACAGTTCTAGATTCCTTACCTTAGAATAGATACCCCAGCTATACCAACCCAGGAGGAGGGTCTGCAAACCAAGTTCACACCTGAAAGTCTAGGAGGACAGAACGGGCAAAATAGTTATCCCTCCGAACTTCGCTGTCCAGGCAGTAATGTCTGGTGAACATGTGCAAGGATTCCCACTTGGCTGCCTGACAGAAGTCAATGAGTGGAACTCCAAGTGCAAGGGCAGTGGTGGCTGCCTTAGCTCTAGTGGAATGAGCTTGGAGCCCCACTGGAGGTTCTTTTTTTGCCAAAGCTTAACAGACTTTAATTCAAAGGACAACCCAACTAGAGATAGTTTTTGAACAGCCCAACCTTTCTTGGCACCTACATAGCCAACGAAGAGTTGATCATCCACCAAGATACCTTTAATGCAGTCAAGGTAGAAGGACAGCGCACATTTTGGGTCTAGAGGGTGGAGTCTCTCCTCCTCCTTAGAAGGGTGTGGAGGTGGGAAAAAGGTGGACCAAGTAATGGTTTGTACAATGTGAAAAGGTGTAACCACTTTTGGAAGGGACGAGGGTCTCGCGTTCGAAGCACCACTGCGTCCGGATGCACAGAGAAGAAAGGGGGCTTAGAAGAAAGAGTTTGAAGCTCCTTCGCCCGGCGAGCAGAGGTGATGGCAACAAGGAAGGCAGTTTTCAAGGTGAGGAGCCTGAGAGGACAATTGTGAGGAGTCTTGAAGGGAGCGCACATAAGAGAAGTTAAGACAAGGTTCAAGTCCCACTAGGGCAACTAAAGGAGATGAATGAATGAGTGAATGAGGGGACTCTTATAAAGCGCCTGGTTACCCAAAGGCATCCCAACGCTAAGGAACACTAAGTCAAAATCATAACATCTCAGGGGAAAAGAAAGGTTTTTAGCTGTTTCCAAAAATTATGTTGATTAGATTGGGAGCGAATATGAAGGGGAAGGCGATTCCACAATTTGGCAGCACTATATGAAAACATACGGCCTCCACTTCTTGTGCGTTTACCTTTTGGGACTATTAAGAGGTGCTTACCCTCTGATCTTAGGACTCTTTTGGGATGGTAGGGAAGGATCATACCCTGAACCAACATAGATCCTTTTCCTGCCAGTGACTTATGTGTGATACACAAAGCCTTAAATTGAATCCTTTCATGGACGGGAAGCCAGTGAAGTGGAGCTAAAACTGGTTTAGCTGAAGAGCGTTTGGGAACATTTAAATGAAGCCAGGCTGCACAGTTTTGAACAGTCTAATATTTTAGTGGTGGACACAGGAGCTCCAAGTAGCATAGTCCAACCTAGATAGGATCAATGCTTGTACTAGCAGTCTTCTGGCCAGGAAAGGCAGAATGGGGAGAATTTTCCTAATCATCCGCAGAAGACCGTAGCAGGTACCTGCCACTTTCCGTGCCTGTTCCTTGAAATCTAGATTGACGTCCAGTACAACTCCTAGACTTTTTTGGGGTCGGGGGGGGGGGTCCTAAATTATTGGGCCATCAAGAGTCTATATTCAATGGGCCCGCTTTGCCAAGAAGCATAATTTCTGTTTTGGCTCCATTGAGCTTCAGGAAGTTAGGTATCCATCCACCTTGCCACTTTTTCCAGACAGGACGTGAGGGCCCCTTCTGCGTTGTCATTTTTATTCAGTGAAACGACTAGCTGAGTATCATCTACATAGGTGACGATCTGCACCCCAAATGGTGTGACGATATGTGCCAGAGAGCTCAGATAGACGTTAAACAGGGAGGGGCTTAATGCCGATCCTTGAGGAACTACGGAGGTAAGAGGCACTGGTCCGGAGATGCAGTCTTCCTCAAACATCGAAAAAACTGTCTTATAAGAAAGACTGCAGCCATTTCAGGGCTCCTCTCTTAATCCCCACATCCCGAAGTCTACTAATCAGGAGCGAGTGATTGACTGTATCGAAGGCTGCGCTGAGATCTAATAGAATAATTACAGCTCAGCCTCCGTCGTCAAGTATCTTCCCGGTTTCCTCCACTACCGAAAGGAGGGCAGTTTCAGTGCCCTGCTGAGGTCTAAAGCCCGTTTGAGAGTAGTGGAGCACATCATTATTTTCCCAAAAACTCGACAAAGCAGAATTTACTTGTTTCTCGGCGATTTTACTTATGCCAGGGAGCAGGGATATAGGTCGATAGTTCACCCAGTCTTCCGGATCCAGGTTGGGCTTTTTCAGCAAGGCCTTGACCATTATCCTCTTGGGGGGGCAGCACGGTTACCGCGAGGAAGGAGGCATTAATCAGGTCAACTAAAACTGTAGAGATAGTCTTACTGATCTTAAGAAGAACAGTAGGCGGGGCTGTGTCAGCCGGTGAACCAGATGTTAGGTGGGTACGAATTTCCGCTACGGTATCCTTATTCAGTAGGGGAAACTCCTTTAATTAACTTGTTCCTTTGTCTGATCAAGTGTATGTACCAGCTGCATATCTCCTTCCATAGGGAAGTATTTATAGATGGTTTGTATCTTCACCGAGAAAAATTCAGCTAACTGATTGCACCGAGATTGGAGATTGTCTATATTCTGTGGGGGAGCAGGAGGAGTCAGAAGGGGTTTAGCAATTGAAAAATCTCACGCAGGGAATTCACTGCTGAAGCTTTTTTCTCCTGATAGAAGCAGCTTTGTGCCTATTTTATCTCTAGTTTGTAGAGTTTGATAGCTTCTCTATATTTAGCTTTATTACATAATGAAACATCTTTTCTCCACTTCCTTACACTCTTGCCTAAGCTTCCGGAGTCCTGAGGAATAACAAGGGTTTTTCTTGGTTCCAGTTTTTATCTGCATCTCTTTTTTGGGAGGATATTGTTTAACGAAGACTCTAACCAGCTGTTAAAGGAGTCATTCACAATTGTGGGATTGGGATGGGGTGTGGGTCTTGTAATATCCAGTTCAGCCTCCCACACATTCCATGGAAGGGTAGACCAGGTCCGAATGAATGCATTTGTTTTCTTAGTCAGGAGGCTTACTTCCTGCCTAACCTACGTTAATTTGTAGCAGCAATGGAAAGGACCAGGGTAAGGTTGAAAAGCAATCAAAGATTGAATATTAGAGAAGATGGGATCTAATACATGACTTTTATAGTGTGTTGGCCCTGGAACTTTTTGACTAAACTGAAAGGTTGCTAACCCCTCAACAAGATCCACTATTTGGGGGAGTTGAACTTTGTCAAAGTGAAAGTTAAAATCTCCCAATACTGTGAAATTAGGTAGGGAGCCGGCCAGATTAGCTACGCTTTCTATCACGACCTGACAGAATGGGCCAATAGGACCTGGGGGGGGGGGGGGGGGGGCGGTAATGTAAAATACCCGAAAGGGTATTAACAGGAGATACCCACATCGAGAACGACATGCTTTCACAGTTTGGGATGGGATTATTCGAGATACGACATTTGAATTCCTCCTTATAGATAATGGCAATGCCCCCTCCCCGACCAATATCTCAGTCTTCCCTCTGTATCACGCAACGAGGTCGGAGAGTTTGCGTAACAGCATAATCCTTTCTAACCATGTTACCGTAAGAAAAAGAATGTCAGGTTTATCAACTTCAAGTATAATGTGGATCTCCACAGCGTGTTTGGGAAGGGAGCGACAGTTAAGTAGGAGCATTTTAAGTTTCCTCCCCCGACGGCTCAGACCCACCTACAGGAGCGCTAACTCCAAAATCACAGCTAGAACAGTGCAAAGGGTAATGCTCACAACAAATCGAGTGTTTACACTTACTCTTTAATTCTGCCTTAAAATATAAGTTGGTCACGGGAATAGGCAAGCCTTGAAATATTGAAACCAGCAGGGATCCCGGACCCTGGTCCCGGCCGGGCACAGACGGGCTTGCCTTAGGCGCACCAGCGGCACAATTGCGTCATCGTCTCCTAATGAGGCCGACTGAGCGTATCACGTGGGGAGGCTCTAGCGCGATCGTGGCAGCAACGAGAATGTTAACCTACGCAGAGGTCACCAGCCCTGGGAGCATTGAACACAGCTCCGATTTCTAGAGACGTGTGTGCAGCAATAGTAGACCATTTCAAGTTTTAAAAAACAGAATTCATAAAATAATCAATCAATTCCCCCCTTAGCAGTTCCCACTAACGTTATTCAACAGAAATGCGTCCAGATGGAGGAAAGAGATGTGTAATGCCCTTAAAGAAGCTATATACAATAGGGGACATGAACAAAGATGGCTGATCTGGTAGCTGAAGGAAGGCACAGAAGGCAGCAAGATAGCCAATAGGAGTGTCCAGGGCAGATCCCTGCTGGGCCAAAGAATGTATGTACAAAAGAACCCCTGAAAGAGGGGCAGAATGGGGATCCACAGCCTTTGCTATGCACCATGCCACAAACGTATTCAATCAGCAGGCGTATAGCGTTTTAGCTGGGCTGCCTAGATGACATTACAGACTTCAAGGCGGAAGGTCAAAAGCTGTCAACTGTCGCTGCTCATTCTCCATGCAAGGAGGTGGAGACTGGACAGTTTCGGGTGAAGAACACTCTCATGCTGCTGCGAATATCCTCTCAAAGAGGCAGTCTGAGTGGAGGATCAATGGCCATGTTCAGGAGCTCTGGGTACCAGACTCTTCGTGCCCAGCCCGGAGCCACAAGAATAACTTGGGCCCGGTCGTGCTTGATCTTCTTCAGCACTCTGGGCAGAAGTGGTACAGGCAGAAAAGGGTACAGGAGGTCGCAGTTCCACTCGAGACAAAAAGTTTTGCGGAGCAAGTGCCGACTTGGAAATTCCAATGCGTAGAATTGCTGACATTGCATATTCTCTTCGGTGGTGAACATATCTAACCAAGGCTCTCCCCACCGCTGAAAGAGACCTTGCACCACCTCCGAGTGAAGACGCCATTCGTGATCGACCAGGCACCGGCTGCTGAGTTCGTCCACTCTGGCGTTCAGAGAACCTGCCAGGTGCTGAACCATGTTCAGAGACGAAGAGCCTCTTGACATAGGGTCCACTACCCTAACCCGCCCTGTTTGTTGCAGTACCACATGGCGATGGTGTTGATTGTGAACACCTGCACCACTTTCCCCTGGAGAGGGGGAAGGAATGCCTTCAGTGCCAGGCGGATCACACTGCACTCCAGCAGATTGATATGAAGCCTGGACGCTGTCGAAGATCAGACGCATCTGATCTCCGCCTCTCCCAGATGGCCGCTCCATCCCAGAAGTGAAGCGTGTCTCACTACTGTAAGATCGGGTTAGGGAAGGGAGAGGGATCTGTCTCTGACCCAATCTTGGTTTGTTAACCACCACTGCAGTTGCTGTGCGGTTCCCTCCGAGATCTAGACATAGCCAGAAAGATTCGCCGGATGCTACGCACTCTGGAACTTCAGGTCCCATTGAGGAGCCCGCATATGCTATCTGGCATGCTCCACCAGCAGGATGCATGAGGACTAGCAGCCTCAGGGTCATTCTCACTGAAATCCGGGATAGAGGCTGAAACATCAGTATCACAGCCCGAATATCCCAGACTCGCTGCTCGGAGGATATGCCTGAAACTGCACTGTGTCCAGAACCACCCCGATGAAAGGGAGCGTGTTGAGAGGGAGTCAGGTTGACTTCGGCACGTTGTACGGAACCCCAGTGAATGCAGGACGTCTGCCGTAGTCTGGAGATGGGAGACGACAGCCTGGGGTGGGCCCGCCTTCAAAAGCCAGTCATCGATATAGGGGAAGACTGGAACCCCTGATCTGTGCAGACGAGCTGTGCCCACCGCCATCACTTTCGTGAACACCCGAGGAGTACTGTTAAGGCCAAAAGGGAGCATGGTAAACTGAAAATGTTAGTGGCCTACCGTGAACCGCAGGTAGCGTCTGTGGGCTGGCAGGACAGGGATGTGAAAATAGGCATCCTGCAAGCCCAGCACCACCATCCACTGTCCAAGGGTTAGGGAAGAGAGGACCTGAGCCAAGGTTAGCATTTTGAACTTCTCCTTATGGAGGAAGCGGTTGAGAGCCGTAGAGGTAGAATAGGACTCGGGTCTTTGCACCAGAAAGTAGCAGGAATAGCAACCACGACCTACTTGTGGCGTAGTAACCCTCTAGATAGCTCCGTTGCCAACAGAGCTGAGACTTCCTGGCGGAGAAGTGCCAAATGATCCTCCATCATGTGATAGAAAGAGGGTGGCATAGAGGAAGCGGTAGTCTTGAAGGGGAGGGAGTCGCCCCTTCGGACTATTTGCAAGAGCTGGTCATCCAAACGGAACTGTTGTGTGCGATTCAGGTAAAATGAAAGTGCACATTTTGGGTGCAGAAGGTGGAGCCACTCTTCCTCTCTGGAAGGGTGCGGAGACGGAAAGAACGTGGGCAAGGTGATAGTTTGCACGATGTGGGAGGCAGTGACAACCTTTGACAAGAAGGAAGGACGAGTGTGAAGCACAACCTTGTCCAGATGGACCGACAGAAAAGTAGGCTTACAGGAAAGAGCCTGGAGCTCACTCACGCGCCTAGCGGAGGTGATGGCAACCAGGAAAGCAGTCTTCAAAGTCAATAAACAAAGTGGACCGTTGTGAAGCGGCTCAAAGGGAGCGCACATCAAATGGGTAAGAACCAGATTCAAGTCCCACTGCGTCATTACAAACGGAATAGGAGGGAAAAGGTGAGTAATGCCTTTGAGAAATCGATTTACAGCCGGGGACTTGAAAAGAGAGGGCTGATCATGGAGCCTGAAAAAGGCCAAAATTGCAGAAAGATAGCCCTTAATAGTGCCCAGAGCAGAGCCCTGCTGGGCCAGAGAAAGAAGGAACAAAAGGATTTCTGAAAGAGGGGCAGAAAGGGGATCCACAGCCTTTGCTGTGCACCATGCCACAATTTTTTTCCACCTGCAGGTGTATACCGATTTAATGGAGGGACGCCTGGCTGCCAGAATGATATCAAAGACTTCACGAGGCAAGTGTAAAGGAATCAACTGTGGCCGCTCAATCTCCACACATGTAGGTGGAGGCTGAACAGGTTTGGGTGGAGGACTGTCCCCTGCAGCTGCAACAGAAAATCCTGCCAAAGAGGCAGTTGGATCGGGGGATCCATGCTCATACTGAGTAGTTCGGGTTACCAAACTCTTCGAGCCTAGTCCAGGGTCACAAGAATGACATGGGCCAGGTCGCGCCTGATCTTCTTCAGCACTCCACTATAGGCGGGAAGGCGTACAATATACCGCAGCTCCACTCGAGATAAAAAGCGTCGCCGAGCGAGGGCCGCCTTGGAAATTCCAACGAGCAGAAGTGATGACATTGCGCGTTCTCTTCGGTGGCAAACAGATCTAACCAAGGCTCTCCCAAAGGTTGAAAATGACCTTGCGCCACCTCCGAGTGAAGACGCCATTCGTGTTCCATCATGCTCCTGAAGCTGAGTTCGTCAGCCCTGGCGTTCAAAGAACCTGCCAAGTGTTGAACCGTCAAGGAAATGTCTTGACGTTCCAGCCATGTCCAGCGTGCAGTGGTTCCTGACATAGGGTTAAACTCAGATCAGTTGACTGGGGGTGAGTGCTTGCATTGTTCAACACTCCGTCCATCATCCCCTTTGGTTTTGCCTTGTTCGCCCGAAGTTGGAAGGGTATGCCCAGATGTGGGTCCCTTGCTCACTTTGCCACTGGATTGTAGCTAGCCTGGCTGATGACGGCTGATTAGCCGGAAACCGGTCCCAGGAAGCTTGTTTCGGGTCCAGGGAAGACATGGCTTGGCAGTTCGGGCTGGACTGTTCCCATGAAGCACAGGGTCGGACTGATTTGCATGGCCATGTCTGAACTGGGGTGGTGAAGTGAGCTAAAAAATGTGGATGGATTAAACCCAGATCAGTTGGGGGTGAGTGCTTGCATTGTTCAACACTCCATCCATCATCCCCTTTGGTTTTGCCTTGGAAATTCCAACTCGCAGAATTGATGACATTGCGCGTTCTCTTTGGTGGCGACTAGATCTAGCCAAGGCTCTCCCCACTGTTGTAGGAGACCTTGCGCCACCTCCAAGTGAAGACGCCATTCGTGATCCATCATGCACCTGCCAAGTGTTGAACCATCAAGGAAATGCCTTGACGTTCCAGCCATGTCCAGAGACGCAGAGCTTCCTGACATAGGGTCCACAACCCCACCCTGCTTGTTGCAATACCACATGGCAGTGGTGTTGTCTGTAAAAACCTGCACTACTCTCCCTTTGACAGAGGGAAGGAATGCTTTCAGTGCAAGTACGATCGCCCAGAGCTCCAGAAGGTTGATATGGAGCCTGGACTCCGCTGGAGACCAGAGGCCTCTGATCTCCGCCTCTCCCATGTGGCCGCCCTATCCCAGGAGGGACGCATCTGTGACCACTGTGTGCTCCGGTTGGGAGAGGGAGAGGGATCTGCCGCTGACCCAACGCTGGTTCGTGAGCCACCACTGCATTTGTTGCACAGTGCCCTCCGAGATCTGGACGTACTCTGACAGGTCCCCTTGATGCTGCGCCCACTGGAACTTCAGGTCCCACTGCAGAGCCCGCATATGCCATCTGGCATGACTACTTGGCCAGTTTTAATGTCATACATTAGAGAACTATCCACTGCAAGCACATATTTCTTGCCTTACAGTATGCTGAAAATCCAGAGCTTGGAAAAATGTTTCCTTGGTAGTTAATACTGCGTCTCTTCCCCATCAATCTCAATTAGAGAGCAGGGAAAGTTGTACAGTTCAAATCTCAGTTTGGGTTAGCTAAATTATATAATTCATGTCTTGCAATAGAGCCGCCCCTTGGTCTACTTTTCTGAACCCCCATAAATTGGAGCGTGATCGCAGCCTCTCACCCAGGGCCATTAGGTTACATACAGACATCCTGGATGGAAATCTGTGTATATTATGATGCCATTTCAGAAGCTTTTCACAAGCCTCAATTGGTTCCTACTTTTACCAGAGCAAGCAGCAATTGCAGATGCTGTGAGCTCTCTAAACTACTGCGTGACTGTGGAAGAATAGCTTCTCTTCCGTCTGACCTCGCAAATGCACTGCCTCTGCTCCTCGTATTTTGCCCATGTCGGTTTAAATATGTTGTTGAGGAATGGGCTTCTGGTGTTGTGCAAGCTTTCCAAGTGTCTACGTGCACGTTGGAGGAAAGCCTGGTGTGCGATCACACGCACATGTTAGAGGAAACTATGCATGGCATACCTAAAAAGACTTAGACATCAGAGGGGCATATTTCCTCATGCAGATGTGGGACACCCCCGCGCCGCACGGCCACCAGCTGCTGCGTGTGCCCCTTGCCCTGCCTCTACTGCCTCGCTGCCGCTGACCACGCCCCCTCCTCCGAGCGGCGTGGTCCGTGCTCGGCTGCCGGCCGCTTTTGCCTCTGTCAGTATCTGGTCTTGTTTTGCCATTAATTTGTGCTTGTATCATCGTATTTTGTAACTTGTGCCCGTGTTATCGTTTTTTCCTTCCTGTTTGTCCGCCTACCTCGCCGCCCTCCGCTCTCCCTCCCCGCTTCCCGCCACCGCCGATTACCCCGCCCCTTTCTCTTCTGTACCCTCCCCGCTCCCGCCTCCCAGCTGCTCCGCCCACCCGCGCACTTGGCCTTATATGGAGACCGTGCGACGCAGGTGAGTGTGACCCACTTGTGGGACACCCCCGCGCCGCACGGCCACCAGCTGCTGCGTGTGCCCCTTGCCCTGCCTCTACTGCCTCGCCGCCTGCCTCGCTGCCGCTGACCACGCCCCCTCCTCCGAGCGGCGTGGTCCGTGCTCGGCTGCCGGCCGCTTTTGCCTCTGTCAGTATCTGGTCTTGTTTTGCCATTAATTTGTGCTTGTATCATCGTATTTTGTAACTTGTGCCCGTGTTATCGTTTTTTCCTTCCTGTTTGTCCGCCTACCTCGCCGCCCTCCGCTCTCCCTCCCCGCTTCCCGCCACCGCCGATTACCCCGCCCCTTTCTCTTCTGTACCCTCCCCGCTGCCGCCTCCCAGCTGCTCCGCCCACCCGCGCACTTCGCCTTATATGGAGACCGTGCGAACGCGCAGCGGTCACGCGCAGCGGGTGCGCCGATTGTGCGCCGAAGGCGCGCCAAAGGTAAGCCCCTCTGCGCCTGTTCGCGCCTGGACCGCGCCCAGTGCCAGGACCCCTGGCCCCCGCGGCCCCCGCGGACCCCGACCGACCCGCCTGACGTACTCTGCCGCCACCCTCACCGCACTCAACACCGGCCGACTCCCAGAATGCCACCAAGCCACACCACGTCGCTCCCACGGACCCTTCAGCTGCCACGCCTGCAAGTACACCTGCATCCGGACCTGCCTCGCTCCAACACCCGCCAAGTCGACCTCCAGCAGCACCCACCTCAAGTGCATCCTGCTCAACACCCGCTCCGTCCACAGGCACGCCATCGAACTCTGGAACCTCCTAGACACCACAGCCCCTGACGTTGCCTTCCTCACTGAGACCTGGATGAACGCCTCTTCAGCTCCCGACATCGCCATCGCTATCCCAGAGGGCTACAAGATCGTCCGGAGGGACCGCAACGCCAACCAGATGGGAGGAGGCATCGCCATCATTCACAGGAACACCATCCGTCTCTCGACCAGCACCGACAACTCCCTGACCACTGCGGAACACCTGCATTTCCAGATCCACACCGACCCGAACACCACCCTCAGAGGCACCCTGATCTACCGACCCCCGGGACCACGCACACAATTCAGCGAGGACATCACCGACTTCATCAGCCCGCACGCCCTACCCTCCGCTGACTACATCCTCCTGGGGGACCTCAACTTCCACCTGGAGAACAACAACGACCGCAACACCAGCGCCCTGCTCGACAACCTCGCCAATCTTGGACTCAAGCAGCTGGTGTCCACCCCCACCCACCTCGCCGGACACACACTCGACGCAGTCTTCTCTTCCAGCACAGACATCGACTTCAGCCACGCCACAGAGCTTCAATGGACGGACCACAGCTGCGTCCACTTCACCTTCAAGAGAACGAAGACCCACCACCACCAGCAACAGGCCGCCCGCAGAAGCTGGAACAAGATCACAGCAGACCAGCTCGCCACCTCCCTGAGCCAGCACCCTCCTGCCAGCTCAGCGAACCCCAGCCAGGCCGCCGACAACCTCACGAAGTGGATCAGCATCTGCGCGGACGAGCTCGCCCCGCTGAGGACCCCGCCCAACAGACCCAGCAGCAAGAAGGCCCCGTGGTTCACCGACGAACTCAAGAGCTCCAAGAAGAACTGCCGAGCCCTCGAGAAAGTCTGGAGAAGGGAACCCACACCGGACAACAGGACCACCTTCAAGCTGGCCACCCGGAAGCACCACCAGCTGATCCACGCCGCCAAGAAAACTGCATTCAAGGACCGGCTGGACAACAACGCACACAACTGCAAAGAACTCTTCAACATCGTGAAAGAGCTATCCAACCCCAGCGCAGGAAACAACGACATCACCCCATCGCAAGTCCTCTGCAACTCCCTCGCGTCATACTTCCACAACAAGATCGCGGACATACACAACAGCTTCAACAACCAACCAACGTACACCAAGACCGAACAACCACCCCCCACCACCACCCTCCACGCCTGGACCCCGATCAGCACCGAAAACACCATCCGCACGATGACCTCCATCCACTCCGGATCACCGACCGACCCCTGCCCTCACCACGTCTTCAACAAGGCCGACGCTGTCATCGCACCCCACCTGCGAGACATCATCAACACATCCTTCGACACCGCCACCTTCCCTGAGAGCTGGAAGCACGCCGAACTCAGCGTTCTACTCAAGAAACCCACAGCGGACCCCACCGAACTCAAGAACTACCGCCCAATCTCGCTCCTACCGTTTCCAGCCAAAGTCATCAAGAAGACCGTCAACAAGCAGATGGCCGCCTTCCTCGAGACGAATGGATCCCTCGACCCCTCACAGTCCGGCTTCCGAGCCAATCACAGCACCGAGACCGCCCTCATAGCCGCCACCGATGACATCCGAGCCCTGATGGACAACGGAGAAACAGTGGCCCTCATCCTCCTAGACCTCTCCGCGGCATTCGACACGGTCTGCCACCGCACCCTAGTACAGCGCCTCAGCAACGTCGGAATCCAGGACAAGGCACTGGAATGGATCATCTCCTTCCTCGACGGAAGAACACAGAGAGTCCGCCTACCACCGTACAAATCAGAGGCCACCGAAGTCATCTGCGGCGTCCCCCAAGGATCCTCACTGAGCCCCACGCTGTTCAACGTCTACATGAGCCCCCTCGCGACCATCGCACGACAACACAACCTCAGCATAATCTCCTACGCCGACGACACCCAGCTGATCCTCTCCCTGACCAACGACCCCACCGCCGCCAGAGCCAACCTGCACGAAGGGATGAAAGAGGTAGCCGAGTGGATGACGACCAGCCGCCTGAAACTGAACTCGGACAAGACGGAGGTCCTCATCCTGGGCTCTTCACCCTCCGCCTGGGACGACTCCTGGTGGCCCCCCACCCTGGGCACCGCACCCAAACCGACAGACCATGCACGCAACCTGGGCTTCATCCTGGACTCCTCCCTCTCCATGACCAGGCAAGTCAACGCCGTCTCCTCGTCGTGCTTCAACATCCTACGCATGCTACGGAAGATCTTCTGGTGGATCCCCACCGAGACCAGGAAGACCGTCACCCAGGCCCTCGTCACCAGCCGACTGGACTACGGCAACGCCCTCTACGCCGGTACCACCGCCAAGCTCCAGAAGAGACTCCAGCGGATCCAGAACGCCTCAGCCAGACTCATCCTCGACATCCCGCGAACCAGCCACATCTCCGGACACCTGAGAGACCTTCACTGGCTCCCCGTCAACAAAAGAATCACCTTCCGCCTCCTCACCCACGCACACAAAGCCCTACACGACCAAGGCCCAAGCTACCTCAACAGCCGAATCAACTTCTATGCTCCCAAACGCCACCTCCGATCAGCCAACCTCGCCCTCGCCGCCGTCCCCCGCATCCGAAGAGCGACTACAGGAGGAAGGTCCTTCTCCTACCTGGCCGCCAAGACCTGGAACTCCCTCCCGGCCGACCTGCGCCTGACCCAAGACCATCTCTCCTTCAGGAAGAAGCTGAAGACCTGGCTGTTCGAGCAGTAGCGGCACCCCCCCTCCCCCAGCGCCTTGAGACCCTACGGGTATGTAGTGCGCTCTATAAATGTCATTGATTGATTGATTGTCATTGATTGATTGATATACCCACACATGTAGTATTTATTTATTTTATTTGCGGTTTTTGTAGAGCGCAACACTCATCTCGAGTGATATCACGGCGCTTATACCAAACAGAAACTACTGATGACTAATACGGAGGAGAGTTTAGACATTGGGGAAAAGGTGGGTTTTCAGCTTTTTTCGAAACAGAAGATAATTTGTGGTATGTCTTAAGTCGCCGGGAAGCTCATTCCATCTCTTTGCTGCCAAATAAGAAAAGGAACGGCCACCTGTTCTGACTTTATAAATGCGCTTAGTCCTAACCAGTGCCGATTGAAGTGATCGTAGGTTCCTGGTGGAGAATTCGATCTTTCCTTGAAGGATAGTGAGGCCAGTCTTATGCAGAGCCCTATGGGCATGGCTAAGCAATTTAAAGGCAGCCCTCTGACGCATCGGAAGCCAATGAAGTTTCTTCAAATATTCCGAAGTGGAGTCTAGCTTGCCTTTGCTGCAAATAAGTTTGGCCGCCGAGTTCTGTAATACCTGTAGGCGAGAGAACAGATGTTCATTCATCTCTACAAACAGCGCATTACCATAGTCTAAACGACTAACCAATAGGGCCTGTGTGACGGAACGTCTGCAGTCCATGGGTATCCAGGGAAATAACCTAGCAAGAAGTTTTAGGATGGCGAAACCCTTGCCACAGAGTGATCGCACATGATCCTTCATGGACAAGGCGTCATCCATGATGATCCCCAAGTTCCTAGCATGTATAGTGCACCCTGCCTTAGGGCTGCAAGAGTGGCTTACCTATACTACCTATACTATACTATACTACCTATACTAAACCTGGCGCCACGAACGAACCACAGAAAACAGAACAGCCCTAAAGACCGCCACCCGCAAACACCACCAGCTGATCCGCACCACCAAAAGAACATCATTCAAAGAGCGACTAGACAACACCCACAACAGCAAAGAACTCTTCAACATCGTCAAAGGTCTCTCCAACCCCAGCGCCAGCAACAACGACATCACACCATCACAAGAACTCTGCAACTCTCTCGCCACATTCTTCTACCGAAAGATCGCAGATATACACGACAGCTTCGGACCCCAGACTCCGCCTCCGGTCACCAAACCAGCGACCCCCACCACCACCCTCAACGCCTGGACCCCCACTAGCACTGAAGACACCACCAACGTCATGAACTCCATCCACTCCGGCTCCCCCTCAGACCCTTGCCCCCATCATATCTTCAACAAAGCCGACACCATCATCGCATCCCATCTCCGGAACGTCACAAACATCTAATTCGCGTCAGCATCCTTCCCCGAAAGCTGGAAGCACACCGAAATCAACGCCCTTCTGAAGAAACCCACAGCGGACCCCAAAGACCTCAAGAACTTCCGCCCCATCTCACTTTTTCCCTTCCCAGCCAAAGTCATCGAGAAGACCGTCAATAAACTGCTGACTGCTTTCCTTGAGGCAAACAACTCGCTCGACCCATCCCAGTCCGGATTCCGACCCAACCACAGCACCGAGACTGCCCTCATCGCAGCCACCGATGACATCAGTACCCTGATGGACAACAGAGAAACAACCGCCCTCATCCTCCTAGACCTCTGGGCAGCCTTCGATACCATATGCTATCGCACCCTAATAACCCGCCTCTTCAACACTGGGATCCAAGGAAAGGCCCTGGACTGGATCACCTCTTTCCTCTCCAACAGAACCCAGAGAGTCCGCGTCCCTCCCTTCCGCTCTGAGGCCTCCGAGATCATCTGCGGCGTACCCCCAGGCTCCTCGCTCAGCCCAACCCTCTTCAATATCTACATGAGCCCCCTCGCCGCCATCGCACACTTCAACATCATCTCCTACGCCGACGACACACAGCTGACACTCTCTCTCACCAAAGACCCAGCCACCGCCGAAAGCAACCTACAGGAAGGAATGAAAGACGTCGCAGAATGGATGAAGCTCAGCCGCCTGAAGTTGAACTCCGACAAAACGGAGGTCCTCATCCTCGTACAATCCCCATCCGCCTGGGACGACTCCTGGTGGCCTTCAGCTCTGGGCTCTGCGCCAACACCCTCGGACCACGCACGCAACCTAGGATTCATCCTGGACTCCTCCCTCACGATGACCAAGCAAGTCAATGCCGTCTCGTCATTATGTTTCACCACCCTGCGCATGCTCCGAAACATCTTCCGGTGGATCCCCACCGAAACCAGAAAGACCGTCACCCAGGCCCTCGTCACCAGCCGCCTGCACCACGGAAACGCCCTATACGCAGGAGCCACCACCAAACTTCATAAACGACTACAACGCAACAGAACGCCTCCGCACGACTCATCCTCGCCATAGCCACATATCCGCCCACCTGAAAAACCTGCACTGGCTCCCCATCAACAAGAGGATCATGTTCAGGCTCCTCACAAACGCACACAAAGCGCTCCACGACATGGGTCCCGAATACCTCAACAACCGCCTCTCGTTCTACACTCCCACCCGCCAGCTCCGCTCAACCAACCTCGCCCTCGCCACCGTCCCACAGATTCAAAGAACCATCGCCGGAGGAAGATCGTTATCCTACCTGGCAGCCAAAACATGGAACTCCCTCCCCGCACACCTACGTATGATCCAGGACCATCTCACCTTCAGGAAACACCTCAAGACCTGGCTCTTCGAGCGGTAGCAGCAACCCCCCCCCCTTCTCAGTGCCTTGAGACCCTCACGGGTGAGTAGCGGGCTATATAAATGTGTTGATTGATTGATTGATACTACATGCACAGGGCTCGAAAAATCCAAAAAATGTCAGGACTAGTACCTTAAAAAATGTCCTCGACCTAACTGCAACCTACTTGTCCGCTGTCTGTGAAACGGAGCAAATGTGACAAGATAACAAGATTTAAAGGCATCTTTATTGCTCATTAACTTTGTGAGCAATAAAAATGCCTTTAAATCTTGTTATCTTGTCACATTTGCTCCGTTTCACAGTCAGAGGACAAAAGTTGGTTTGTTTCTTGAAGGACCTAAAAACAGCTCGACCTTGTTAAATTTAGCTCGACTATGCGAGCGGTCGAGTGGAATTTTCGAGCCCTGATGCAGTCTCTGGAGGCATGGCACATGTGTGCCATATCGCGTTTTCACTTTCCTTTGCATCATGGCACGCAGCCTGCAACAGCAGTTTGCATGTAAGTGTGGAAGGGTCTCTTATGGTGGCAAAATACATGCTGCAGCCCTCAGAGACCCTCTTTATATTCCTTGCACTAGGTACCACGGGCATCATTTACTAGTGCCTTACAGAAAGTGCCAAATGTACTGCCAACAGAGGTAATAATTGTTCAGTGTATGGAAAGAAACATGGTACTGGTGATCTGGATGGCAGTAACCCAGGGCACTCCTGTCCAAATTGCATCAGATATCAGACAAAAAGGGGCACTTTCCTACAGAGAACCATCTTGTTCACTTGAATTAAAGCCTTGGGATTCAAGAAAAGATGGATTTAGTATGTGGACGTCCACATAAAACTCACAACATACACCTCTTCAGTTTTTATTTTTTCTAGCTCACACATTGTATTACAAGTACCAATAACTTGAGTGCAGGAAAGTGCCCCATTTTGTCAGGGTCACCCCCCCCCCCTTTTTGGCCACTGGTACTGATATTTTTCGACTGATGTGCACTGGGTTCCTGCTAACCAGGCCCCAGTGTGAGTGCTCTTTCCCTAAAACAAGTTAAATTGGTCTCATAGTAACAATTGGCACACACTTTGGCACCCTTGTAAGTCCCTAATAAGTGGTACGCCTGGTATTTTGGGCATGGGTACCAAAGAGGGTCACGAAGGGCTGGGGCATTTATTATGCCACCCTAAGAAGTCCCAAACAAACTGCATGCAGCCTGACATTGCAGACTTCATGTAATGGTGCAAACCCTGAGTGAAAATACGATCTGCCACACTCACTGTATACCATGCCAAAGTCACTGCACGCAATATATGTAAATCTCCCCTAAAGCAGGCCATGTTAACCCTAAAACAGGGTGCAATATATTACATGTGAGAGCATATCTTCATGAGCAGATAATCTCTTGTGCTGCCTAATTCACTTTCTAGATAGTACAAGTGAAAATGGAAGCCATCTTAAGTATATGTATGGGCACTGGTCATTACGGGTTTCCCAGCTGGATAATGGCTTTACTGAAACCTATGGTGTTTGGTATCAAATATAGCAAATACAACAAGATTATGGACGGAGTGATGAAACTTTTCAACCACTCACCCTCAGTCCAGAGATCTGGGTTTAATCCATTGTTCTTTTGCTCACTATGCCAACCCAGTTTGGACCCAGCCATAAGCAAAATCAGTCTTGACCCTGTTCCTCATTGGAACAGCCTAGCCCAAACTAGCCAGGCCATGTTCTCCCTAGACTGGAAAACAAGCATCTTGGGACCGTTTTTGGGGTGTTACCCCTCATCAGCCAGGCTAGCTTCATTTCAGTGGCATAGCGAACTAGGGACTTACGTCTGGGCATATCCTTGGCCACTCCGGGAGAACAGAGCAAACACAACAAGATGTGGCAACCACTCACCCCCCTCCCCCCCCCAGTCAAGTGCTCAGAGTTTAGTCCATCGTCCTTTTGCTCACTATGCCACCCCAGTTTGGACCCACACATATGGTATCAAACACCTTGTCTAACTAAATCTGTACTGTTGCAAATACAAGATTTATTATGGCATGCACCCAGAAGGCACCTTAGAGGTGCTCCCTGATAATCTACTAGTCCTCTAGTGTGCTGGCTGACTGGTATCGACCACCCTGATACAACAGACTAGTTTCCGACACTGTGGAGGTGCAAGCTCACACACGGAGGTCAGAAACAATACCCACTCTGGAGGAAGGTGTTCACACCTCCTTCAGCAGGACGGGTAGTGAAAACACAACATGCCACACATCCCTCTGTGCCATGCCTGCAGACACAGCAAGCAGTATAGGTAAGCCACCCCTACAACAGGCCTTACAGCCCTAAGGCAGGGTGCACTATACTACATGTGTGGGCATATCTGCATGAGGAAATATGCCCTTCTGATGTCGAAGGCAATTTTTAGGTGAATCTGCATACCAAGGCCAGGGGCTTCAAAGCACCCACTGCCTTTGATATGCGACCCTGGCTTTGCACAGGCCTGGGAGATGCCACCCCCTGCCCTGAGGCCTATTTGGAACCAGGACCGGTTGTAAATTAGCTATGCAAGTAGGTGTGTATCACCACCAGGCCAGTCACCTCCCCAAGGTTGGTTGACGGACGTGCTTCACTAAGAGAAGGGTTCCACCATTTTTTGTTGTTGGTGGAATTTGAAACTCTGGGACAGGGTCATGTCCACTCTCCACAAGAAGTGGCCATACAGGGGGTTTAGTGATCTCAAGGGTAAGTAGCCTATTGGCTACTACCCTGGACTCACGTTTTTGCATATACATTCAGTATTTAGGTGGCCCCTGACAGCAAATTCACCTGACTGAAGGAAAAAGAAGAGCCGAAGAACACAAGAACTGTGGACTAGCTGTGGATGTGTCAACAAACCGTGCCTGCTCCTGTTTTGACAATTGCAAAAGACCGGACATATCCTGTAGTTGCGCAGCCTCTAAAAGCCTTGGTGGGTTGCTAACAGTTCACCAGCCAGCCAGCATCTTCCTTGAAGTGGAGGAGCCACTTCCCTGCAGCTGCGGACCGTACATTCGGTTCATTAAGCAGCTGACCCAAGAGGAGATCACTGTGCTTCAGAAGGAAAAATCCATCTGACCACCACGTCTGGAGACGACCAGAGCCCCCAGGAGCCAACTCTGCACCAATACCTGGGGGTACCAGACCCCTTGCAGCAGCCAAGGCTTGTTCAGTGTCCAGCTCGTACACCAACACCGCCAAGACTGATCAAAAGTTGTGGGACGTCAGCACCAGAGAGGCCATCATCGAGAGTGGCCCTGCTGTCCTGTTTTGTCCCCATTTCCAAGTCGACTTTTAAAGTGCAAGCGTCCCGTCGGACACAAAAATCTCTGAACCAGAGCCCCACAGCCAGAGTCTGAGTGTACAAATAGTGCACCAATGCTCCAGAGACCCTCAAGAACAGAGCCCCACTTTGGGTTCCGACAGACTTGTCCCCACTTTCAGCATTTTTCTGTTATAGGCTTTCTCCGTAGTGTTTGAGGCTACCCTTGAGACCAGCACCTCTGCACCCAGAAACACCAGGGCAGGCAAACTAAAACTGCTGGTGATTATAAGTACCATGGCCCCTACTTTACTTCAGTTCAGAACAACACTGCAACTCCCTCACAAGTACCCCTATGCATTGTATGTTTCTCCCATAGGAAAACAGTACTGTGTTTGAGGCTCATGCCACAAATCTAACAATCTGTACTTTTTGAAAATCGCTAACAAAAAAAGTACTTACCTAATCTGGTAGATCTCGTAGATCTTGGTGTCTAAATGAATATGAAAATCTAATGTGATTTTTAGGTCTCGCCTGTCGATGCGCATGCGCATCGAGCTTGCGAGACTATTGCGGCTTAACCACTCTTTAACTAACTTGCAAGGAATCGTGGCGATTCCTTGCAGTGCCCGTGACTTTTAAGCTCAATGCGCATGTGCATTGAGCTTAAAAGCGCGTGCACATCAGTTCCCTCAGCCGCACTCCAGGCCCCTGCTGTTTTCACACCCTCTCCCCGCTCCGCCCCCTCCCCTGCCCGCCGTGTCGCAGATCACAGAAGCTTGTTTATCTACTTTCAAGCGCACGGCCGCTAGGCCGTGCCTCCCCTACTCTCCTACCCCCTCCTCCTCCTACTCTCCTCCCCTGCCTGCCGTGCCGCACCTCTCCCCTCTCCCCGCTCCGCCCCCTCCCCTGCCCGCTCAACAAAGCAAACACTAAAAGGTACGGCCTTTTCTTTTTTACTCGAACGTTTTTTAGCCATTGTCTAACATTAAATCACCTATTTATTCTGTAATGGTTTGTGAATACGCGTGTAAGTGAATAACAGATGGCTTGTTTCCTTTTGTAACGTATCGTTTGTTACCTCTGTTTTTTTTCCCGTGGCCGCCTCAGTTTCATTTTTTCCGTGCTATCTCACAAGCGCGGCCGCTCACTTTTATTTTCTTCCCGCAGGATTGGTCTGTGCATAGAAAAGTAGGGCTGGGGCTGCTTTGAGCCAAGTGGCACAGGAGGTGGGGTGGGCAATCCCAGTTAAAGTCAGCATGCAATCCTAGTACCAGCACAGCTAATGTCAAGGCACTCAAGAAGATAAGGGCCCGCTTCCCAGCGTCATGCAGTGTCCATGGGTACAGCAGCACAAGCAGCCCCAACAGCACCTACGTCAGGCCCCTCGGGCAGTTTGTACTAGAGGGTAGAAGCACAGCGCGTCCGAATGCTCCACACTTGGCTCCCACCACCCTTATCGCACCACCCCGCAGCTTCATGGGGGCTGGCAGGGGTGTCACGGCACCACAGGGCATCACAGTCCATGGCCCACTAGATCACCACTCTGCAGTTTGCAGCCGGGAATCGGCTCCACGTCCTCACCCCCCAGCACCGGATGTCAGCAGCTTAGCGCCAGCAGCCTTGCCTCTCGGGCCGTAGCCTAACTCCCAGCCATTGTAGATGGGGCCCCCAGACCTGCCACAATGTTGTTCGCAGTGGTGCCTTCTCCTTCAGGCACAGCAGGGCAGTCAGGAAGCACGGGAAGGGACTCTGCGGGCACACAGCAGGGCTCATCATAGAATAATCACCGGATAAACGGGGCAAATAGCATAGCTCACTTAGAGCACTCCCGCCATGATGGCTGCTCAAGCCACGACCCCCAACCTCCCTCATATTAAATTGTATTCATGTGTAGTGTTATTTAACCTACAGGATTCAGGGATTATGCACTATGGTTTTCCTTACATGAGGTTATTGTATTCATGTGTACTGTTCTTTGATACACAGGATTGTGTTATTATGTGCTACTGTTTTCCTATGTGGTGTTTTTCCTTGCAAGGTTTTTACCCAAAATCTGATTTAACGCCTCAGAGGCTGGATGAGCTGAGGGCTCAGACAGTTTTCAGGACTCTGTTGGTTTCGTGGATGTTGTTAATCTCCTGAGTTTTATTTTTGACATTTTGCTACGATGGAGGTGCTCCAATTCACAATTTCTTTCCATGAATTCATCCTGTACCACAAGAGAGAACAAGCACTGGCGTTGCCAATAGGTCTCGCAGTAGGAAAGTTGGAGCTATTGGTTTTGTAAATGACAAAGCCCTTTAATTTTTTAAAAAGAAAACAAAAATAAAAGGCATTGTTATTTGCAATAGCTCCAACTTTCCTACTGCGAGACCTATTGGCAACGCCAGTGCTTGTTCTAAATTGGTGTAGGACTTCCTAATTGAGTGTGTGTCAAATGTATTGACTGTGCTTGTTACAGGTGGCTAACGCTACCCTTTGATAAGCCTAAACTGCTCCACCACCCTACCACAAATACAGCATTTGGGATTTTTAACCACATTGGTGCTAAGGCAATTCCCGCTGGGTGCTGAAAAGCTTTGAAACCCACTTTACATGACAAGGTCAGCTCGTCATAAGCACAGCTCCAGTGTGCCTCATGACGAGCTGACCTTGTCATTAGCATGGAAGGGGTTAAAGAATGCCCCTGTACACTAATAAGGGATACCTGGACTCTGCACAGCTGGAACACTAAAGAGAGCCTTCTACGGTGAGATAAAGCTATTCTTCACACAGGAGGGTGCCATGTTAAGCTCGACTAGGGCAAAGTGATAAACTACTGTTACAGGTATGTAACTTTACATTTTTCCAGCATTCCTCAGTACGAGGCATTGTATTATGAGAGTTCAAATGGCACTCTCCAGGCGTCCCATCCCCCAGCTGATCTACTACTTGTAGATTTCGAAAAGAAATTTGACTCAGTGGACTGGTCTTTTCTCGGGGCTGTTCTTGAGCACACTGGACTGGGGAAGTACATGAGGCGCCTTACCGACACCCTCTAGCCCCAGACCTTCGCAAAAATCTGAGTCGATAGCTCACTCTCACACCGGTTCCTATTCTGGGACTGGCTGTCTTCTACCACAATTACTTTAAAACTACCTTTGAGCCATTAACAGCTACCGGTTTTAAGGCCCTAGCCTTCTTGGTTAAGCCGCCGGACTCATTGCTGTTAAGGGACTTCTATCACCTGCCGGGACCGAAGGCTGGCTTCGCAGACAAGCTTAGCATGATTCTTAGATCTTCTATCTCAAATACTAATTTTCTGGTGTTAGGCGATTAGCCCGTAAGCTGATCGAAGTAATGAACTCGTTTGGACTACCCCTAATCTCCAGAGGTACAAAGCATAGAGCGGATCACATACTTGATGGTATTTTCTCCAACTATCCAGTTATCACCTTCCTTCCGTCCCTTTCTCTCATCTGGTCTGATCACAGGGTACTTAAATGACAGATAACAATGAAAAAACCATCATGAATAGAGACATGCTTCAACGAAATCCGAGCACAGTATGGCACAAAGTACAGTCAGACAAACTGCGAGATGACATTATCTCTGTTCCCTGCCATCCAGATGATAATCCAGAGCAAAGCCCCTAGTCCCATGCAAGATCAATAAAGCTAGAATGGGAGGGCGTGCTTTTTCATATCTGGCCCCCTTCCATTGGAACAGGTTACCGGAAGCAATGCGTGGCTGTACATCTTTGGGTCACTTCAAAAGAGTTTAAAGACCTGGCTGTTTTAAGAGTCTAGGCCGTTCGAGGGTCCTGCTTCTTCTGTACTGCCGGGCGCCGAGAGATCCCCCCCGGGGATGATTCGCTGCGCCATTAAATGTTAAATAAATAAATAAATAAATAAATAAAAAGCGTCAATTTCTCGTCCTGGCTAAATTCTGCATTGGCCGGGAGAGGCGATCAAACAAATAAATGTAGCCAAGAAAGTATCACAGCCTTGGTACAATGAAAATCTTTCACAATCCAGGCAGGACTGCCGGAGACAAAAACATAAATGGAGAAAAAACTATGAGGTTAAGGAGAAAATTACCTATAAAAACAAACTAGCCAACCATAAAAAACGCATCTTGGTGGCAAAAACGAACAAGTTACTTACCTTCGGTAACGATATATCTGTAAGAAACAGTAGTTAGTATTAGATTCCTTACCTTAGAATATCCCCAGGCGTCAGTCTGGATCCGGAAACTTTTGCGTAGCAGTACCCCTGCGCGTCGGTAGGCGTCGTCTGCAGGCGTCCCCTGCGGCTCCGCGTCGTCGGCGTCGTGCGCCGTGATGACGTCGCTGGAGTATATAGACGCCGCCTCCGCGCGCTGACGTCAGTTCTTTGCACACAGCTTTTCCGCGCCAGAACACGCAGAGCCATGTGAGAACTAACACTGGTGCCATTTGAAACTAGGGCCCTGAAAGGGATGACCTTAACCCTAGGTATCAGTTCGCAGAACGGGGAGGACGGGTGGGGCGGTAAGGAATCTAATACTAACTACTGTTTCTTACAGATATATCGTTACCGAAGGTAAGTAACTTGTTCAGCTGAAAGAAACAGGTTAGTATTAGATTCCTTACCTTAGAATAGATACCCCAGCAATACCAACCCCAGTGGTGGGTCTGCGAACCAATACAAACCTACACCAGAAAGTCCTGGAGGACCGAACGGCCAAAGAAGCCATCCCTCCGGACTTGACTGTCCAGGCAGTAGTGCCTCGCAAAGGTGTGCAGCGAGGCCCACGTAGCCGCCTGGCAAATGTCCTGCAAAGGGACTCCCCGGCCCAGGGCAGTAGTAGCCGCCGTGGCCCGAGTGGAATGGGCCCTCAGCCCAACAGGAGGCTCCTTCCGAGCCAAAGAGTAGCATGCTTTGATGCACAGGACGACCCACCGAGAGATGGTTCGTTTCTGTACCGCCCTTCCCTTCTTCTCACCCACGTAGCCAACAAACAGTTGGTCATCCACCCGGAACTGGCGTGTGCGATCCATATAAAATGAAAGCGCACGTTTTGGGTCCAGACGATGGAGCCGCTCTTCATCCTTCGAAGGATGCGGAGGCGGGAAGAAGGAGGGTAAGGTGATGGACTGCCCGATGTGAAAAGCAGAAACTACTTGTCCTAAGAACCACCTTGTCAGGATGGACGGACATGAAAGGAGGTTTGACAGAAAGAGCCTGGAGCTCACTCACTCTCCTGGCAGAGGTGATGGCAACCAGGAAGGCCGTCTTTAAAGTGAGAAGACGGAGAGGACAGGAATGAAGCGGCTTAAAGGGAGCACACATCAAGAATGTCAGAACCAGGTTCAAGTCCCACTGAGGCATCACGAACGGAACAGGAGGATACATGTGCGTGATGCCTTTCAAGAATCTCAGTACAATAGGGGACTTGAATAAAGATGGCTGATCAGGTAGCCTTAAGAAGGCGGAAAGGGCAGAAAGGTAGCCCTTGATAGCCCTTGATAGTGCCCAGAGCAGAGCCCTGCTGGGCAAGAGAAAGAAGGAAGAGGAGAACCTCGGAAAGAGGGGCAGAAAGGGGATCCACAGCCTTTGCTGTGCACCATGCCACAAATCTGTTCCACCGGCAGGCATATACCGACTTTGTGGAGGGACGCCTGGCTGCCAGAATCACATCACAGACTTCAGGAGGCAAGTCGAATGGCTTCAACTGTCGCCGCTCAATCTCCACGCATGGAGGTGGAGGCTGGACAGGTTCGGGTGGAGGGCCGTCCCCTGCTGCTGCGACAGAAGGTCCTCCTGAAGGGGCAGGCGGATCGAGGGACCGACTGACATGCTGAGTAGCTCGGGATACCAGTATCTTCGAGCCCAGTCCGGAGCCACAAGGATAACTTGGGCCCGGTCGCGCCTGATCTTCTTCAGCACTCTGGGCAGAAGTGGTATAGGCGGAAAGGCGTACAACAGACCGCAGCTCCACTCGCGCCGAAAGGCGTCGCCGAGCGAGTGCCGTCTTGGAAACTCCAACGCGCAGAACTGATGACATTGCGCGTTCTCTTCTGTGGCGAATAGATCTAACCAAGGCTCTCCCCATTGCTGAAAGAGGCCGTTCGCCACGTCCGAGTTCAGACGCCATTCGTGATCCACCGAGCACCGACGGCTGAGTTCGTCCGCCCTGGCGTTCAGAGAACCTGCCAGGTGTTGAACCGTCAGAGTCACGCCCTGACGTTCCAGCCATTGCCAGAGGCGCAGAGCCTCCTGGCAAAGGGTCCACGACCCCACACCGCCCTGTTTGCTGCAGTACCACATGGCGGTGGTGTTGTCCGTGAACACCTGCACTACACTCCCGTTGACAAAGGGGAGGAATGCCTTCAGTGCTAGGCGAATCGCCCGCAGCTCCAACATGTTGATATGGAGCCGGGACTCCGCCGGAGACCAGATGCCTCTGATCTCCGCCTCTCCCAAGTGGCCTCCCCAGCCCTGGAGGGACGCGTCCGTCACAACTACGTGCTCCGGTTGGGGAAGGGAGAGGGATCTGCCTCTGACCCAATCGCGGTCCGTAAGCCACCACTGCAACTGTCTCGCAGTGCCCTCCGAGATCAGGACATGGTCGGACAGGTTGCCCTGATGCTGGGCCCACTGAAACTTCAGGTCCCACTGCAGAGCCCGCATCCGCCATCTGGCGTGATGCACCAGAAGGATGCAGGAGGCCATCAGCCCCAGAAGCCGCAGCGTCAACCTGACCGAAACCCGGGACAACGGCTGAAAGATGGGAATCAGAGCCTGAATATCCCGGACCCGCCGTTCCGGAGGATAAACCCGAAACTGCGCCGAGTCGAGAACCGCTCCGATGAAAAGGAGCTTTTGAGAGGGACACAGGTGTGACTTCGGCACATTGATGGAAAACCCCAGCTCGTGCAGGAGGTCTGCCGTCATCTGAAGGTGGTGGACGACTGTTTGGGGCGAGCCCGCCTTCAACAACCAGTCGTCGAGGTAGGGGAAGACTGAAACCCCTAACCGGCGCAGATGAGCTGCGACCACCGCCATCACTTTCGTGAACACCCGTGGGGCGCTGGTAAGGCCGAATGGGAGCACGATAAACTGAAAGTGCTCGTGGCCTACCGTGAACCGCAGGTAACGCCGGTGGGCCGGCAGGACGGGGATGTGAAAATACGCATCCTGCAAGTCCAACGCTACCATCCAGTCTTGTGGGTCTAGAGCAGCCAAGACCTGAGCCAAAGTCAACATCTTGAACTTCTCCTTCCGGAGGAAGCCGTTGACGTTCCGTAGGTCCAAGATAGGACGTAGGCCCCCTTTGTCCTTCTTGGGCACCAGAAAGTAGTGGGAGTAGCAACCACACCCTACTTCTGGCCCAGGAACGCGCTCGATGGCCCCCTTGGCCAAGAGGGCCGTAACTTCCTCCTGCAGAAGTGTCAAGTGGTCCCCCGACACACGGTGGTTCTGCGGTGGCATGGCTGGAGGAGTGGACTCGAAGGGGAGGGAGTAGCCCCTTTAGACGAGCTGCAGCACCCACCTGTCCGATGTAATCGTGCGCCAGCGGGAGTGGTGATGGCGAACCCTGCCACCCACTGGCGTCACATGGGCCCGAAAGCTCGGACTAGGAAGATTTGGAGGCTGCTGCGGGGGGAGGTGTGGACTGACCTCGCCGCTGCCCTCTACCGCCACCACGGCGGAATCCACGGCCGCCACCGCGCTGGGGAGCATTCTGCGGCACGTGGCTGGCAGCACGCGTGGGACCGCCCCTTCCTTGGCCACGAAAGGGGCGAAACGAACCCGGTTGCTGGCGCTGGGTCGAAAGACCCAAGGACTTGGCCGTGACCCTGGAGTCCTTGAAGCGCTCAAGCGCGTTGTCCGCCTTGTCACCGAACAGGCGACTGCCATCGAAAGGCATGTCCATGAGGGCATTCTGGACGTCCGGCGAGAAGTTGGCGGATCTCAGCCAAGCATGGCGACGAATCGCCACCGTCGTGGAAATAGCCCGTCCCAGCGAGTCGGTCGTGTCAAGACCACACCTTATCGAATACCTCGCCGCGTCCCGGCCTTCAACCAAGGCCTGGTTGAGCTTATCCCGCACCTCCTGCGGGCATTGCGGCAGACACTCCGCGACCGTGTCCCACAGAGAGTAGGTGTAGCGGCCCAAGAGGCATGCGGTATTGCAAGACCGCAGTCCAGCACTCAAAGACGAAAAGACCTTCTTGCCAAATTGGTCATATCGCTTCGATTCCCGATCGGGCGGAGCCGTCGGGAATGCGGACTGGGAAGTGGAGGCCTGGATCACCAGACTCTCCGGGGAGGGATGGGTGGAAAGGAAGGCAGGGTCGTCCGAACACGGACGGTGACGCCTGGCAACGTTTCGGTCAACCGGTGCACCGGAAGCGGGCCTGGACCAGGTGCCCAAAAGGACATCCGTCAGGGCCTCATTAAACGGCAGCAGAGGCTCCTGTGGGCATGACTGCGGTTTAAATACTTCGGTGAGGATGTTAGGTTTCACCTTAGCGACGGGGAGCTCAAGGCTCAAGGCCTTGGCAGCCCTCATCAGGACCACCGAATAGGCAGCCCCCGCCTCCGACGCCACAGGGGAAGGCGAGACAAACCCAGGGTTGGGCGACTCGTCCAGACCACTGGCATCACCTAAGTCACCTACCCAGTCCACGTCATACTGGCAGGCTCGTGACAAAGGGTCCTCAGACCCCTCCCAACCCTCTCCATAATCGTCCTCATCGCCATAGTTCGAGTCGACGATATAAACCGGCTCCTCAGAGCCAATGGGCCCCAACGGCGCCGGACTCTGCGTCGGACGATGCCGGTCCGACTCCGTGTCAGGAGTCAGAGAGGGAACGGGGGTGGCCCCGCGCGGCGCCGGGGACCCGACGCCGGCCGGAACCGACGGCGGAGTCACGGCGCCGCGCGGAGGCGGCACCGCGGGTTGCCCCAATGGAATCGGCACCGGAGAGGCCGGTGGACCAGCCGGCGACGACCCTGAAGGGCCCAGCGGCGCCGGGGCCGGAGCCGCCGGCGGCGCCGGGGCCGGAGCACTCGGCGGCGTCGGGGCAGGTGCACCCGAACTGCTCGGGCTCCCAGACGGGACCGACGGGCCCGCAGGCGCCGTAGGCCCCGCCGGAGGAGACATCGCCCTCATAGCCATGAGGAACTCCTCAATCTCCTCGCGCGACGCGCCTTCCCCAGGGACCGACGGGTATGGGGCAGTCGGCGACCCCCGCGGGGGTGGGGCCACCCGAACCCCCGGCCGCATCACGCGGGCGTCGGGGGGAGTCGGGGGTACGATGACGACGCCCCGACTTCTTGTGTCGCTTACCTGATGAACCGGAGGAATGGTGGCGACTCCCGGAGCGCTCATGGCGGCTCCGCGATCATTCCCTCGACCGCCCCCTCGACCTCCGACCGGACCGGGACCGCTCTCGACGCGGGGCCGACACTCGGAGCTCGAGCAGCTTGCGGGACCGCTCCCGTCTAGCTTTACTTGTCAAGGCCCGGCAGTCGACGCAGGACTCCACGTCGTGGTCCGCGCCCAGACACCGGAGGCAGAGTCGATGGTGGTCGGTGACCGACATCAGGCGGTCGCACCCGTCGCAACTCTTAAACCTGGGCATCCTACCGGCACCTTGAAGAAAGAGTTATAGTTAACAAAAACTTGGTCAAAAGACTGGAGTACTGCTCTTCGGATCTGCGCTAACTGGCGCGGAAAAAAGAAGAACTGACGTCAGCGCGCGGAGGCGGCGTCTATATACTCCAGCGACGTCATCACGGCGCACGACGCCGACGACGCGGAGCCACAGGGGACGCCTGCAGACGACGCCTAACGACGCGCAGGGGTACTGCTACGCAAAAGTTTCCGGATCCAGACTGACGCCTGGGGATATTCTAAGGTAAGGAATCTAATACTAACCTGTTTCTTTCAGATCTCCTATTACTCTGATCACATAAAAGCAGCTTGTGACACAAATAAAAACCTCTTTTCAGTCATAAAAAAACTGGTAGTACCTGCCAACGCGAACTCAACAGTAATCAATCAAAACTACTGCGATGTTCTGGCAAACTTCTTTCAAGAAAAGGTTACTAAAATCTTTAACAATTTCACTGCTGGGAGGGCAGAGAGACAACAGGATGAGCACCCCGCAACTGTCTCATTAGGTAACATCAGTTTCCCCACTTTTAGGATCCCATCGAAAGAATAACTCACAAACTTAAACCCACTTATCAAATCTGGTGCCCCGCAAAACCCCTGCCTCCCTATAATTATGCATATGATTCCTGCACAAGTGGCAACATTTGGAGGCAAACCCTCAATAATATGTTTACAGGAGGAACCTTTCCTACACAATAGTATCAAGCCTCTGTACTGCCCCTTTTCAAAAAAGAAAACCACAATGCCCTGGACCCAAACAATTACCACCCCATATCCAGACTCCCTTTCGCTGCTAAGCTGGCTGAAAGAGTTATGAATTAACAACTGAGTTCCTAAAGGGAAACTCACTACTGGTGGACTCACAACATGGGTTCAGGAAAAACTGGAGCACTGAGTCCGCCTTGCTGAAGGCCTCATAAGATATACGGTGTTGGAACCTAAATATGTCAGGTCACCTAGGGTAGCCTGGCCTAGGGTAAGACAAAATCACTACAGGCACATGTGTAAAGGTTGCAGACCACGCAGCAGTAATTCAATGCAATAACACGCAAAAATGACACTACACCAAAATTTGTGTAAAAATACGAGCTTGTTTATAAAAATATTCTCTGCTCTCTTGTCTTCAGATATCACAGTTCAGTACATTACATTTAACCATGAAATTATGAAGATTTTCAAAGTTGCCAAATTATGTCATTAATCAGCATTAACAGCACATTACATTAGTCTCCAAACTTTGCTAGACTTGACTCCTCTGAAGGGTTTTATACCTTTTCCCCCTCTCCACCTTTGACTCCAAAAGAATGGGCTAGCCTCACTCACTTTAGTTTCTCTAAGCAAGGGGGGGTTGGAATATAGTTATTTAATCACAAAACGGGGAACATCCTACATTCAAAGTTAAGTTTCAGAAGATCCTTTCAAGAAACTAGATGGGCATTACCCAGTACTAGCCCAATCCTAATATAGCCAACCGGAAGTCTTTGCTCCTTTAAGAGAGACGCTAAAGCCTCCAAGTTCCCCCTCACGACCTCTCCTTACTTTGTTTTATGTTGGGCCCACCGGCCGGTGTCTCCGTTTGCTGGGGGGGAAAAAGACAAAAGGACCCAGACTCCTCCGGCCGAAGTTGCGGCCCCTCGTCCCTCCTCCTCGTTAGCGCGGAGTCAGGGAAAGAGGACACACCAGTCGCACCTCTCCGCTTGAAGTGCGCTCTCCTTTGGAAACCGGGCCGCCCCGCTCCCTCTCTTCTCAGAGAAGCAGGGGCCCGCCTTGATGTAGCTCCCAGCGCTTAAGCGGGAAGCCCGGAGCTCGGCGACTGCTCCCCGAAGATCTCCTCACCGGCTGCTGACAGGATTTCCCCCGCGAGGACGCATGCGCGGGGAGTAAGCAGACCAGCCAACAGAGTCTGCTCCGCCTGCCTGACGCGGGTAGTGGCTCCGCAGCGGCCTGCTCGGTCCTAGGCCCCTCCTGTGATGGATCACCAGTTCAACTTGGAATATGCGCAGTGGCGCCGGGCACTATACAACTAGTCCCCTTTTTCTCTTTCTTAAAGCAGCGCTGTCACGGAAGCGCGATCAGCGCCCCAGGGGTCCCGCTCACGGCGGAATCAGGGAAGACGGCTCAGCCCCAATAACCCTGTCACCCCACTCTTTCTCCTCACGAGTGGGGAGGTTTGCTCACACGCTGCAGGACCAAACACCGGTAAGGGGGTCTCGGCGTCATGCAGGGCAGGAACCTGCTTCACACCATGGAGAGAGGGGGTTAGAGGTGGAATCCCTCACATTTGGGCCCCCAGATCTCCAGTTACAGCAGTAATCCACTAACCCTCCATACTGGACAGGAACAGGTGCACAGGAGAACTCCTTGTTTGGTTCCCACAGCAGGGATCTCCGCAGCTCGACAGTCCACTGGGATTAACCCCTTCACCTAACTTGGGCACCTCCCTGACCAGGGTCAGCAGGACGAAACTAACTCTGCTAGGACAGCAGGAATGGGGGGCGGGGAACCCAGACAGAGGGCAACCCTTGTAGAGCAGTCCACCCTTAAGGACCCTATCCCTTCCAGACCTCAGCCTTCACTCTAGCTTTTCCTCACTGGCAAGACAAAATGGTTGCCCAGCATTCCGCCTTTTATAGGCTGACCCTCAGAGGTCCAGAAGGGACCAGAAGGTTCTGGAATGCCCTATTCTATCCTATGGGACAGGTTCTAGGTATGTCAGTTCTGACAGTTGGTAGCCACCATTTTGTGACTCCAAAGAAATTCCTGTCAGGAAAGGCCTCTAGGCCTGAGGTGAAAAACTATAAGGGCGAAAGAGCACCTATCCCCCAGACCAACACCTTGAAAAATCTAGTGGACACAAAAAAAATTAATAAGGGTATGAGGGGCAAAAAGGGGACAAAATAAATAATAAATTGGAGGGACTACGCAAAAGGCCAGACAGGTCTAACATACGGGAAATGCTTGATAGGGGAGGGACACCAGGTTTGATACTGCTGGACCTCTCCGCAGCGTTTCATACGGTTTGCCACGAGATCTTGGCTGATCGTTTGTGAGGCCTGGGGATAGAGGACACAGCATTAGATCTTCTCAAATGTTTCCTAGCAAATAGGCAACAAAGTGTGACGTTAGGCAAGTTTACATCCAAGCCTTTCTCCCTGCCCTGTGGAGTTCCGCAGGGCTCGGCATTAAGCCCAACATTGTTCAATCTTTGCGTTACAACTCTGGGGACAATAATTAAAAACTCAGGCCTTAGTGTCATATGCTGATGACACCCAAATTGTGTTATCACTAGCAAAGCCTGAAAACTCTGGTACGGCCTTCAGAATTTTTATGAGCAAAGTGAGTAACTGGATGGACCACAACTGCCTCAAGTTAAATGCAGCTAAAACGGAGGTCATTATTTTTGGCAATAACACTCTATACTGGACGCTGGAATGGTGGCCGCCTGAGCTGGGCCCAGCTCCTGAACCTTCAAATAAAGTTAAAAATCTAGGTCTCCTGCTAGAGAGAGAGTTGAAGCTAAAGGATCAAGTGAATAAAATTACATATGTGTCATTCTATTCCTTAAAACTCATAAAAAAGATTGAAACATTCCTGCCCCATGAATTTCTGAAAACAGTACTCATCGCTTAGGTACTTACTAGGATAGATTACTGCAACATTCTTTATCTTAACCTTGCATCAGGTCCTATGAAAAGGCTCCAGACATTATCAAATGATGCGGCTCGTTTTCTCTTTAAGATTCCTAAATATGAATCGGCAAAAGGCGCCATTAGGAACCTCCATTGGCTTCCAGTCAGACAACGTTCTAGGTTCAAGGCTCTCTGCCTGGCCTACAAGTCTTTGCACGGACTGGGATCAGCCCATTGTAAGGAGAAGCTCAAATGGTACGTCCCAGGCACAACTCTCCGTTCTGTAGCCGCCATGATCTGACTGTGCCCTCCTTCAAGAGGACTACCTGGGATGGGAAAAGCTCCTTCAGGACCACAGCGGTGCTCTGGAATAGTCTTCCACTGACACTTAAAGCCGCTCCCTCCTTACTTATGTTCAGAAAAGCCCTGAAGACCTGGCTTTTCTTACAGGACTGGTAAACATCTGACCACCTGGTAGATTTTTGTATAACAGCTTTGTAGTTACACCCGTCACCTACTAGCGCCAAGATGCCCTCGGGCAGGAGTTTGCGCTTTATAAATCACATTCATTCATGTTCACTCCCTAAGGATTTCCCCTGTCTCCTTTATTATTTGTCCTTGTGATAGAGGCACCATGATGGCTTCACTTAAACCAGGAGTGTTTGGTACCAAATCGCTCCCTGTAATACATCCACACTGATGCCAGCGTGGGATGAATTAAACTATGTACTCAGAGGTGTCACCTGAAAACCTACCAACCAGGGGACCTGGTGTGGGCACTGAGTGGCTTTAGGAAGCTTTAAAGGCCTGCAGCCTTTGTAATGCGACCCCCACCATCTGCTGCTAGCAGCAGATGGCAGCCCCTGGCTCGCACTCCCCAGTTTGGACGGGAAAACCTAAATAAACTAGCTGTCCACCTTTGCCAACTCCACTCCCAATGCAGAATTTGCACCCTGCACCCAGCTGCCCCTGAGCAGCTGATGATGAATGTTTGGTGCTGTTGTGTGCCCCTCCCACCTTGTGCTTGACCTAACCCCCAAAGCTTGGCCCCTTACAACTGATTTACCTACCTACAAGCAGTGTGGATTCGAGCACCCCCAGTGTCCATTGAAACACATTGGTCTGAACTCAGATTGTGACCGCTGCACCTGGCTGCCCCTGTGCCACTGGTGGTGCAGCTTTGGGACTCACCTGACCCTTGTTCCTTGGTGACCTTAGGTCCCCCAGACTGGAACTGTAAGCCTGATACTTACCCGTATAACCGCGTTATTGCTTTCCTTTATAGGATAACACACTGAACTGCTCTGAAACAGGTTTAAGTGTAAATTTCTGAAAGAGAACAGTATTTCTACTTAAATACGTACTAACCTTATTGCCAAGATCTTGGTCTTAAAATAAAGTACAACGCTTAGTTTTCTAAAATTGGTGTGGATTTGTCTTTTTTAGTCATGTGACCATTATTGGACAATGCTGCTCACACACACTACCACTAATAGAGCATGCTGCAAGCCTGTGCACACGTCCACATCAGTTGCAGAATAAGTACTGTGTCCTAAAATTCTCTCAGAGGAAACATTCAATGTACAGAAATATAATAAAAATAACGATGAATAATCAGGACTGTTGTGTTCTTCTTTTGATCCTGAACGGTTGCCCAGCCAATACGCGTTTCGTCTGGGGAAGTACCCCTAGACTTCATCAGGGCTTGAGGCAATGAGAAAGGGCCCTTGAATCTCTGTCGGTTGTACTTTCGTCCCGGCAGGCTAATGAAAACAAGAAAGTATCCAAAGCAAAGGGGGGTACAGAATAAAGACCATAAGGTGGAGCCAAAATGTAGTCTTGTACTTCCATCGCCTCTGCCACATGAGGGGTGCAGTTGGCAGAGGTGGACACACCACCTTCCCTCACTTGTTTTTCCCACCGGTTCTCCCACCCAAAGTGGAGGGTAGAACCAGTGGGGACCAGTTGCTGAAAGGCGGCATGCCTTTGAAGCTTCTCCTTTGTCCCAGGATGTCCATTGTTTCAGGCCCCCTAGAGCAGTAGTTCTTGACCCAGGGGTCCAGAAACATGTCTGTTGGTGGCAGCTTAAGCAGACACTCGGTCAGGTCACTAGAAGTTGGTCGAATTTCAGGGGGCATCTCTAAGGTGCCCTCTGTTGTGCATTTTACATTAAATCCCACACTGGCATCAGTGTGGGTTTAATGTGCTGTGAAGTTTGATACCAAACTTCCCAGTCTTCAGTGTAGCCATTATGGTGTTGTGGAGTTTGTAATGACAAACTCCCAGCACCATATACTCTTAATGGCAGCACTGCACTTAGTGTCCAGGAATGGACTTGGGCACTGTAGGGATACAGGGCGCATGCACCTGTACCCTCACCACTGGCATAGAGCACCCAGCTAGAGAGGTTACTGATTTATGCCAGGGCAGTGGTTTGTGGGCATGGCACACAGGGATGTGTGCCATGTCGACTCTTCACTTTGTTCTGCACCAAGACACGCAGCCTGCAAAGGCAGCGTGTATGTGTCGGGGTACAGGACCTCTGAGGGTGGCACAATAAGTGCTACAGCCCTTAGAGGCCTTCTCTGGTCACAGTGCCTGGGTACCTGTGGTACCATTTACCAGGGGCTGAAATGTGGCCAGAGATGCCAATTGGGTTTTAGGTTTCAATGCAGTTTTAGGGAAGGAACATGGGCCCTGGGTACCTGATTTCAGGAGCCCATGGGCATACTCAAAGAAGATCAGCAATTCAGCAAAAAGTGGGGGCATGCCATGCAAGAAAGAGGGCACTTTCTCACACATAGGCAACGAGATTTGTGGCCCCTGGGCTGATCTAACACTTGCGGGTATTCACACATTAGTCACTAAGCGAGACATCCCTTGAAGATCGAACGCCCCAAACATCTCTTCGCTAGTGGAATGGAGGGGAAGAGTGGACTGTTGCACCCAATTGAAAAACAAAAGTCCATCTATACTGCACGTGGCTGTGCGCAAAAGCACAAGATAGTGAAGATGAGAGCCCCCCCTCCCCAATAACTTTCTCTTACTATCGGTTAGAGGCGAGATTATTTCTCTCTCATGAGCAGTTGCAATTAGGAAACCTGTGAAAGTATATATGGAGAATGTGGGAAGCAGGGTGAAATTTACACTCTGCATTTTGAATGATGCTTAGCAGCATACATAGGTACTGTTTTGTGTTAACAATGGGGAAAAGGTAGTTAAAGTTTCTAGTAAAAAGTAGTAATCTTACGTTTACAGTTGTGTCCATAAGAAAGAGGAAGTGTCTACCAGTCTTCCCTCTTTTCTTCTTAAATCTCCTGGGTCAGCATCCCTGTCTGCGAGTGTGACAGAGGGTCACAATGTAAGTTTAGTGACCCCTGACAGAAACCTTCAGAGTATTATGAAATTGTGGATTGGTGCTGAGGTTGATACATCTTTGGGACATTCAGAATATTTTCAGGAGGCAGATTGACTCTTGTGGTCTACAACTATTGCTTCCTATTGTCAAAGACCAAAACTGCAGGATCTAGAAACTTTAAGTGTTTGCTTTCTAAGAGTGAGGACAATATTAATTGCATGTTCAAAAGCTCATCCACTAGAGCAATTTCTGATTCAATGGTGCAATTCAGAAAACATCTCACTACCTAATTCTTCACAATAATCTTTCCGTCCCAGACTGTAGGTCTTCCCTGCCGCCACCTCACACTACTATGTTGCTTTACTTCTAATCACCTCCATGTTGAACCACTTAGGGCATAATAAAGAATTTGGTGAAGGATTACCCCATTAATCAGCTAAACACACGGTTCCCCCCACCCCCACCCCTCATTTACTGGTCAGATGAGTTCCGATGCCAGAGATTAAACTGGCTTCTCATGGTACTTTAGCACAACAGAGAAGCTAAGTTACGCTTATCTTGTGCCCTTTAGAGCATGGCTACCACAGTTGATTTTTCCATGCCTGCATACGACATGACCATGGCAGGCAAACCTTGCCAAGAAAACAGCCTGCATGTCAGGAACACTAATATATTTTTAGGTTTAAACACTCACACTCCTGTTTTAGCAGTTTGCTTGAAAAAGTAAACAAAAAATGCCAAGAGAGCGGTACAAATGGCAACAGTTTGGTATTGAGTTATACCCTACACTGCATCTACCCGACTAGTGGAAGCACTGTACCCATAATATTATCTGGCAGGCAGGTATGACTGAAATATTTCAGTCAATCCTTTGCCGGGTAGCAGAGGCAAAGGCCTCTGCTGATCCAGCAGGCCAACTGTCAGGGTCTAAAAAAAACTTTCTGTACTCCGCAAACATTGTTACCAGCATATGTCTGTATTCTCTAATGTTGCTGTGTATCCTGAAGCAACAAGCAGTTCTTCACTTATCTTATTGACTAGGTTTGCACTTTTCAAATCTTGCCCAATAAAAATAAATAAATAATAAACCAAGATTCACCACAATGAACACACATATTGTACTAAAAATTGGGAATCAGCAGCATACACTGCATTCATGGAATCAAAAGCTAAGGCAGTGACGTACGCACTTTCAAATTGAACTCCAAACTAGGTAGCCCGACAACTGGACCCATTAGAAAGCTTATAAAAGCTAAATTACTCCCTTCAATTACATATGGCTAACTAGCATTCCCCGCGGCATCAATCAACATCATGGAGCGTGCCAATTGCCGGGCATTTAAACAGATTTTCCTTATACCCGCTCATGCTCGAAACACCTTGGTACGGCTTGAATTTTGGCTAAACAAACAGCGCTATGAACAGTGGGCGTTGATTGTTCGGTATTATCGAGGGGTCTGTGCTGCCCCCTCAAAACACAATGAAGGCAACTGTGAAGGAAATTTAACTGCCTGCACTGAATTGCACCTTGACTTGTCCAACTGGCAGGATTTTATTTACCAACCTGGAATTTTAAAAACCATTTTAAAGAAACAAGTTAGGCTACTATCCAAGGAAGATGACATGATGGAACTAGAGTCCTCTAGTAGTAACAGCAGTCTACTAGCCAGTTCCTTTCACGATAAACTGAGCCAGCCATACCTTGACTCCGACTTATACAAGCCTATTTTAAAGCAAATTCTGTCCGTGAGATTGATGGTATTACCAATAAAAGACATCAATAGGAGTTGGAAATCACTAGAGTCGGTTACTACTTGTAGATTGTGCCATCAGTACCAGGAATCTATGACCCACATGATCTCCTTATGCCATCGCTTGAATTATGCATGTCGCACTTTGCTGAAACCCCTCTTTTTAAACTATGGGATACGCACCTGCACAGACGCTATGAAACTTCTCTTCAAGATGGAGATTCCAATGGAATTAGCAAGATTAGCGAAATTCACACATAAGGTGAAAGGACTACTACACAGTGACTTAGTCAAAGACTAGAAACAAACAGTAGTTTTAACCTACGTTTCATTGCTGTAATTATGAGAATGGCTCAGAAATTATTATGTTTTAGATATGTTTAACAGTTTTGTTAAATGAAATGACCATGCTTATTTATGATCGAACCCAACCAGTTTCTTTTTGTAACAATTTTAATTAACTGAAACAATAAACAAAAACAAATACTAAAAATGCATTAAACGAAATAGGGTTGGGATGTAAATCACAGAACGTAATACTAAAAGATCAATATAAATCAACAGTGAAGAGTGCCAAAGCACAATGGTAACTACAGCACATTCTAAGAAAAAGGCTGCAAGTAGTAGGTAGACAAAAAACACTCTAGACCCCACTCACGGTGATTTATATGACAAAAATCTGGATCATAAGGTACACATACCTAGTCTTCAATTAAGTACTGACAGACAAAAGCATTGCTGGAACCTGTTGGCAGAGTCTGAATGCTCTTTGCGGTAGTAAGGGAGCCTTCAAGACCAGAACCCATGTTCTAAACCATAAAAGTGTTTTCTCCACTTGTAATGGATTTTTGCATTGGACACCCCGTCTCAAATGCACTCTCCTCAACTGCAGATCGGCCTCTAGACACTCCTCCACCATCGCTGATCTCATCTTAACACTGGACCTGGACCTAATCATCATGACTGAAACCTGGCTAACCGAATCTTCTACACCTATAATGGACATTCTGGTTCCTCCAAACTACCACATCATTAGACTTGACAGGCCCGGCAAAATAGGTGGTGGAATCGCATGCATTTACAGGAACAATCTCTCTGTGCTGAAAGTCACCTCCCCCTCCCTACCCTCCCCAACTTCCTGTGAATACATCTGCCTCGATATTATCAGTGAAGGCAAACCGATATGCTCTCTTCACGGCATTTACCACCCACCAGGGGACAACCCCACCTTCTCCCAACAAATCATGGATATGATCTCAACCAATTCCGGACGACAGCTCACCCAAATATACCTCGGTGACTTCAACCTCCACTGGAACGATCACAATGACGCAGTGGTAAATAGTCTTAAAAATGTCCTCAATGCCCTCGACCTCACCCAAATATGCAACAGCCCGACCCACGAGAAAGGCTCTATCCTCGACCTGATCATCTCCAAAGAAGACTCTATTGAACTCGAATCTATCCAACCCTGTGACTGGTCAGATCATCATATTGTCACATTCTTCATCAATGAAAAAGTCAAATTTAACCCAGCTCAATCCGCCAAGCCCAAAATCTGGAAAAGAGACCTGAAAAAACTCAACCCAAACTCTTTACCCCCTAACAGCTGCAATCTCCTACTTCCCCCCTACCGGCACTACGGACGTTCAATCCTTGACTGACCACTATCTCAGTGCAATGACCTCAATAATTAATGAGGCTGCACCTATGCAACTAAAAAAGAGTCTCCACTAAAATCTCCAATCCATGGTACGACGGGAGTCTCAATGAGGACAGACGAGCCATGCGAATGGCAGAGCGCACCTGGAGATCAGCTCCCTCTGCACTGCACCTAAGAACATTGAAGAGAGAGAAACGCATACTTCAGGAAAATTAAACGCTTAAAAACAGTTTACTTCAGCCTCCAGCTCGACCAAGCAAAAAACCGTCCGAGAAAACTGTTTGAACTAATCAGAACACAATGCAAGGAACAACCCCAGCCACTCAGCAATATGCGCGAGGCTCCTTCATGTGAAGACTTCTCTGCTTTCTTTATCCAAAAAACTGACAACATAAAGAGCGATCTCATCATTGACGCAAGCCTCTACTCTAAACCTCACTGCATAGCACCCACTGAACGAAAAAACAATGCTACATGGTCATCCTTTGTCACCTACTCTGAAGAAGAAATTGGCAAACTGCTCAGCACCTTGAAACCATCCAATCACCTCACGGACCCCCTTCCTGCTAACGCTGTAAAAGACTTTACCCCTTTGCTCCTCCCACTCTGGACTAAAATTGTCAACAGCTCACTTCAACAAGGAATCATCCCTGACTCCCTCAAAGTTGGACAAGTCACACCTTTACTAAAGAAACCTACAGCTGACCCCTCTGATTTAAACAACTACCGTCCTATTACCAATATCCCCACTCTCGCCAAACTGTTGGAAAAATGCGCGCAACTACAACTAACTAAACACATTGATCAGTTTGATCTCCTCAACCCTCATCAATCAGGCTTCCGAGCAGGACACAGTACAGAAACTGCTATGACCCATATAATTGACGACGCCCTTCAAATCCTAGATCAAAACGATACTTGCCTCCTCATCCTTCTTGATCTCTCTTCAGCATTCGACACTGTTAAACTTGAGAATTTACTCGAACTATTAAACACAAGAATGGGTCTATCTGGGACTGTTCTCAAGTGGTTCACTTCCTTTCTACACAACAGGTCGCAGAAATTCAAGAGCAACAATCTGATGTCCTCGCCAATACCTGTTTCGTTAGGCGTCCCCCAAGGCTCCTCCCTATCCCCAACTTTGTTCAACCTAGTTATGGAACCTCTCACCTCCTTGCTGCAAGCATCCAATGTACACTTTCACATGTACGCCGATGATACCCAACTATATCTCAAATTACAATCCCCCAAAGACATTTTGCTCCTGAACTCAACAATCAGAAGCACCCAATCCTGGCTTGCCGATAATCATCTCAAACTCAATGCTCTGAAAACTGAGTTCCTTCTTATCTCACCTCCCGCTAAGATCTCTACCACTCAAAATTGGCTTAAACACCAAACTGCTCTCAATGTCCAATCCACCATCGTGGACTCAGCAAAATCTTTAGGCATAACACTTGACACCAATCTCAACATGCAGCAACATATCAGCAAGGCAACCAAGGGAGCGAACCACCAAATCAATACCCTGAGGAAACTTAAACCCTTCCTCCCAGCCAAAGACTTCCAAACTGCAGTACAAGCACTAGTCATCCCTCGAATAGAATATGGCAGCATCGCCCTCTGCGGACTCCCCCTAACTACTACCGCACCCCTAAGAGCTTCTCTAAATGCTGCAGCGAGACTCATCACTGGGTCAAAAAAACACTCACATATCTCCCCTGACTTGAAATTCCTGAACTGGCTGCCTTTTGAAGCCAGAATACATCTGAAAATCGCCTGCATGACGCACAAGGCTATCCACCTGAGCTCACCCGGCTATCTCACTCAGAAGTTGACAATTTCTGGCGGCTCTAGAAACACCAGAGGCACAAACAACCTTCTGCTGAAGCCTCGAAGATTCCGGAAGGAAAAAAACTTATAAACGCTCCTTCTCAGGAATGGCACCCAGGATATGGAACTCACTCCCTCCTGAAACGAGGCTTATCCCCTCCACTACACTGTTTAAGAAAGAAGTAAAAGCTATCCTCATGGCTAAACACACTTGAAGTATTATTTGGAAATCTTTTAAGACTCTGCACTGATCTGTACTACTTGTTCGACCCCTTTGCCTATATTGTTTTACTTGTATTATCGACTTACGTGATTTTCTATGCTCCCACGTATTTGTACTATTAGCATTACTGACGTACCTGTTTGACTATGTTCCCTCATGTTCCCCCTTTCTATGTAAAGCGCTCTGATATCTGCAAAGATCTTGTTCGCGCTATATAAAACTTTCAAAATAAAAAAAAATAAAAAAAATCTACAAGCAGGGAGTTGGAATACCCTAAGGGTATGTGAAAACATGCAAATGTATACTTTTGGATATATATACACACGTTGTTCTTTGACCTTGATGAGCCTTATAAAAGAGAGGAAGGTTACTCATTTCTAGGGTTGGAGTGAAACGCCAACAAAACTGGTTGGAGATTTGGAGGAAGCTGTGCCTCAAGGTCGCAAAAATATTTTTCCCCTGGAGGGAAAACAAAAATTGAATTCAAATTTACAATACAAAATGCTCATATGATTAAATACTCACATATACTTTTGCATGTGTAAATGACATGCACAAATGTCAAAAATAAGCCTTCAAACCGAGGCTGTTGCAGGGTTCCAGCCATATCCGGGAAAACCTTAGTCAATCCTAAAAAAGTATGTGCAATCACAGTCAGAAACGTGTGGGTGCCAGGGGCGTAACACAGGCCCCCGCAGCCCCAGCGTTGCGGGGGGCCCCGCACTCCAGGGGCTCCCTCACTAACTTCATCATGATGATGAATTGATTCGTGCGCATGGTACTGTTATAAATTACATGGTGAGCAAGCAAGGCATGCATGGGCCTCAGAAGCTAATCGCTCAAGGTGCAGTGCGCAGAGGCTTGCTCTGGTCTGCATGAATTAAACAGCTGCAGCTGAACACGTGTGGGCCCAGACAAGGCCCCTGAGGCTCTTCATAAATGGTGCCCGGCCGGGGCCCCTTGTAGCTTTGCTGCACAGCATTTACAATGTGTAGCAGAGCATTAAAAAAATGTAAAAGAAAAGAAAATCTATGACTTGACCCACCATCATTTTGTTGGCGCACAGAGGCAAAAAGCACGAGCTGGCCTACAAAATGATGCCAGCGCTTTAATAGTTTCATTTTGTTTGCCGATACGGGATAAACAAAAAGAAAAAGTAAACAGGCCTGAGGCTGTTATAAATGGTGCGCGCTGCGGCCCCGCCGGGGCCCCTGAGGCTCTTCATAAATGGTGCCGGGCCGGGGCCCTCCTGAGGCTGTTAATAAATGGTGCGCACCGCGCCCCGCACCGGCCTCTGAGGCTCTTTAGATTAAAATGGTTGGTCAGGGTTAGTGCATGTGGCGCACAGTTGCTTTTGCGACGCGTCTGCATGTTCTTCTGAGTGGGGGCAGGGCTGGTGACCAATGCCTGGCTGGCCTGATTTGAATTTGTCCTGACGTACACATTGAGCGCGTGCAATTAAAAGTGTGCGTGAGACTGAATGAGGTGTGGCATCCCAAGAAGACCCAGCCACGCTTCTATGCAGGACTGTCCAAAGTCCGCCACTGGCCATAATTTATTACTAGCCCCCCGGCCCCTGCCTGGCTAGCCTTGCCCTGGGCCCTGCCATCTGCCCGTCCCGCTCGCTCCTAAGACTGAAGCTGCAGGCCAGGCCCAGCCCTCAGGTCAGGTCAGGTGAGTCTGCGTCCGAGGCCGAGCCTAGTAGCAGGAGAGTGGGTGGTGGCGAGGACCGTCGGAGACGGAGTCTCAGTGGGTGGCGGGGTGGTAATCAGATAATGTGGATTGAAATTCAGGGAGGGCATCATGGTGGGGTTCGGTCGGTGAGTGCATTGTGAGAGTGCAGTGAGAGTCCCTGCACAGGTTGTATAGGATTCATGTACTTGCAATGAGCTGATAAAAAGTGGGATAAACAATGCATTCATCTGCTGTGGTGTTAGTGACTACAACAAGAGGTAGGGCGTTAACGCGGGGGAGCACTGCCAGTTCAACCACAGCAGGACGAATTATGGGCACTCAGCTTGCGCTGGAATGCTCCCGTTTCCCATCCCAAATCCAGCTTACATAATTTGTTTTCTTTCTCATAGCTAAATCTTTCTTGGGTCACAAGTGGAATGAAGAAAATACTTTCACATTGCCTCAAATTTTTTAATCTCTTTTTGGGCTGCACTCTGCGTACACCCAGGCTTGGATGGCAGAGGCAGCGCACAAGGCCCTGTGTGTGCGCGCGCGCACACTCTGCTCAGGACCGCAGAACCAGTGCCGGCGTGTGCTCATGTACACAGCCTTGGAAGGCAGTTCCAGAGTCTGATTTATAAATAATCTACGTGTGCATACTCCAGGGTAGGCCAGCGGTAAACCAGCTCTCAGGGGCCAAAGACGGGTAGCCAGCTTGTGATGTCAGAGACACCCGGCCGGCAATAAAAGTAAAACATAGTGTGTCTTATGCTGCTCACCTCCCTGTCAATTGGTTTTTTTAGCCTGCTCCTCAATCACCTCATCATTCGACTGCTACGTGCTACCAGAAGGCTCCGGTACCGGACAGATGAAAGACAAAATCGATAATCAAATGTCTTCATAAATTTTTTTTAAAAACATGCACACAGCATAACCTCCCTTTCAAAGGCGGGCCAGAGAGCATGAATAACGTCATGTCAGCCTTCTTAGGCATGTCAGAGTAAGCAAGAGCAAAATAGTTAAAAGTGTCAGAGAAACAGCAGATCAGAAAAAGAGGACTGTAAATAAGAGAAGATAATGTAAATGAAGTTAAGGTGAGCAAGAGCAGAAGCAAGAGGCTATTGAGAAGGGCAAGTAAAAGTGGATTGCAAATAAAATGAGAACTTGGATAGACTGAAAAACTTTGTGAGGGGAGTGTCAGAGGAGGGTTTCAGCAAGTTTGCGTGAGTTGAATCCTAGATGTGTGAAACACAAAAGAAGTTCTAGACCACAGTCAGGTAAGACTAGAAGATGAAAAAAAGTGAGGTTGTAATGCAGAGGGGAGGACAGTGAGATGACTGTCAGTGGAGAGGTGTGTGCGAGTATGTATGCGTGTGGTAGAGGAAGGCGAGACGTGGGGTACGACAACTCACTGTGCCATTGGAACTAAGCTACACTTGACTAAAGAGCCTAAATCAGAGCGAAACCAGTCTTGGGCTGCTAGTGCTCCTGTTCATACAGGGCCTGGCAGTTCGGGCTGGACTGTCCCACTGCAGCAGTGGCCAAGAATGATTTGCACATGCCTGGGTCTATTCTGAGGTAGAATGATGGGCAAAAGAATAATGGGTTGGAATGCTACAAGAGTAATTTCTAATGGTCCGACTTAATATAAGCATTCTTCCCATCACCTTCTGTGTGTTTGATATTAACAATACAAGCAGTAAATGAGGTACCACTGGCTCTAGAGTGGGATGGTGCAGAAAGATGTGCCTTCCACCAGGATGGCAAAAATACTAATACTGGCCCAAGATGGTGGAGCAGGACATAGAAACAGGTTCTAGGAGGAAGTACCAGACAATGTAGGAGGGATAGAGTGTGTAAGAAGGGAAAAGGGAGAAAAGTGTGACAGTGTGTGTAAGACGTTGGTGGGATAAAAGAGGGCAAGGAAGGGAGGTGCGAATGGAGAGTAAGAGGGATGTGCTTGTATGTTAAGAGTATTTCCCATTTTCTCATTAGAACTTAGAGAAAAACCATATAGAGGCATTTCATTTAAATGTTGGAGGTTTCAAATCAAAATATACTAGATTTCTCGGTGGTAGGGCAAAGTGGCAGGTGGTGGGCTGGGCCGCCGGGGGGGGGGGCTCCATGTGCTTTGCAGGGGGGCTCCCGCAAGTTTCGTTACGCCACTGGTGGGTGCAGATTTCCAATTATTTTTGTGAATGAGGTCCGATGTTAGGTTAATGTGGATAGAGTGGAGAGGGTGAGATTCCTGCCATAAACTACACAGGAAGTGGTTCTTACCTCCTGACAAGCCCTGTAGAAACAGGATCCTGTTCTCAAATCATGGAAGGTTTCACTCTACATTCTATCATATATTACTTTGACTGAGATGCTAGAGTGTTCCATGAATGTATACTCACATTTTTTTAAACATTTTTTGTAGCTATTCAAGGAGTAAGATGACTTGGCCAAAGGCTGGCCTTTTTCCTTTACAATGTACTCCAGCAGAGTTGTGAGCCTTGGTTTCCAACATAAACGGATTTCAGTACATCTTTGACAATAGAACCAACAGTTCACCCACTGCAACAAAATTCTTATTAGCCTGCTAAGAATCAAGCTTTTTTTTTTACCATGAACATGTAATTAAAAAAAAGCATTGCCTGGCACATTATCAAGGTATGCTGGACATGAGTGCTCAAGTTTCGTTCCAACAATAAATTATATAATGAAATGTGCAGGCTCACTCTGAGGTATGCAAGACAAAACATACTTGATTACAAATGTGGCAGCCAGAATAGAAGTACCTGCATCATTTAAATAAATAAATCAATCAGGGATTTGTGAAGCGTGTTAGTTACCCGTGAGGGTCTCTAGGCGCGCGCAGGGGGGGGGGGGGGGGGGGGGGTAGGTGGGAGCGGTGCAGCTCCGATTCAGCAGAAGAGCCAGGTATTGAGGCTCCTCCTGAAGGTGTGCAGAGTGGAGGAACGTCTGATGTTGAGCAGGAGCTCGTTCCTGGTCTTTGCTGCAATGTAGGAGTAGGCTCCTTCACCCGCTTTGCCTCTGTGGATGCGCAATGTTTCGGCGAGGTCTGCGGAGCGGAGGTTTCTCTTGGTTATGTGGAAGGAGACTCTTTCGCTGAGGTAGTGGGGTCCGGTGTTGTGGATGGAATTGTAGGCATGAGTGAGTAGCTTGAAGGTTACCCTCTTCTCGACAGGGAGCCAGTGGCGGTCACGTACGTGCTGGGTGATGTGGTCATATCATGGGATGCAGAGGACGAGTCACAGTGTTGTTCTGGATGGTCTGGAGTTTTTGGAGCAGGGATTTGTTGATTTCGGCATAGTCCAGTCTGCTTGTTATGAGTACATCGGTGACGCTCTTTCTGGATTTAGAGGGGATTCCATTTGAAGGTCTTGCGAAGGATGCAGAGGTTGTTGAAGCACGTGGAGAAGACGGTGTTGATCTGTCGGGTCATGGTGAAGGAGGAGTAGAGTATGATGCGGAGGTTCCGGGTGTAGCCAGAGGCAGTAGGGGGAGGGCAGTGGGCCACCAGGTGTTGTCCCACGCTGAGGGGGTGGGTCGGAGGACGAGGACTTCTGTCTTCTCAGAGTTGAGCTTCAGACAGCTGCTACTCATCCAGGATGCAACGTCTTTCATTCCTTCCTAGAAGCGGAGTCTGGTGGTGTTGGGTTCTTTCGTGAGGGAGAGGATGAGCTGGGTGTCGTCAGCGTAGGATACTATGCTCAGTCCATGCTGTCCGACAATGGCAGCGAGGGGTTCATGTAGATGTTGAAGAGCGTGGGGTTGAGCAATGATCTTTGGGGTACTCCGCAGTTTTCTGTGGGTTTGGGGAGGAATGGTGGGAGTCTTATTTTTTGGGTTTGGGCGGTGAGAAAAGAGCGGATCCAGCTGAGGGCGGTTCCCTGTTGACCGGCATTGTGGAGTCTGGTGGTGAGAGTGCGGTGGGAGACAGTGTCGAAGGCTGCAGAGGTCTAGTAGGATGAGGGCTGCCGTGCGGCCCTGGTCGAGGAGAGTGCGGATGTCATCTGTGGTGGCGAGGAGGACAGTCTCGGTGCTGTGGTTGCTGCAGCTTCCTGATTGGGAAGAGTCAAGGGTGGAGTTGGCTTCCATGAAGATCATGAGCTGGATGTTGACTATCTTCTCACTGACTTTAGCAGCGAAGGGGAGGAGAGAGATCCAAAATATTGCTGGAAAAAGGTGTGAAAGATTTGAGAGACAGCCAGCAAAAAGTAACCAAGAACCTGCCCAAACCAAAATCAAATATATGCTCATATGTAGGGACGACTAAGTCAGTGCTTGTGATCTCTTGACAAAAGGGTAGTAGACGGGAAGGTCAAGCACCCAACATGTTGGGAAAAGGGCTACATTTGGCTAGGAGTAGCAACATCTGGACATGTCTGTACTTTAATTACTATGACTGATGAGCTGATCCATTCACCAACTGAAAAAAGTGTGACTAATTGTAATCAAACACAGACCTAATTTGACAGAAAGATGCTTTTTAATTATGGGGAAAATAAGATTAACACACTGTTACGAAAATAATATTTAACTAATAGGAAAAGAGAACCCAAACTAGGTCCAAAATGTAGTCAAGTGGATGGTTCCTTGACAAGGATGGGAACCATAGTGAACAATCCCAATACTAACAGGAAAGAAAGGAGATCTACTTTTTTGAAGTCAAGCCTCCAAGAGCAGCGAATCGATGATACTTGGAAGGTAATCTCTCTCCATTAACCTCACGTGGGCAGCAGATGCATAGATTGTGTACAGTTAACAATCAGCATTAAAGCAAGGTCAATGTATTCTTCAAATGCAGAGCTAACACAGACAACTAATCTGATTCACTAACCTCTTTATTGATAATAATCTCCTCCCTCTTCTCCATATTCTCCTGTTCAAGCTTCATTAGTTCTCTTTGGATCTTCTGACGCTTCAGCTCCAATGACAGTTCATGGTCATAATCGTAGTTGATATCCCCATTGTCAGAGTCTTAAATTCAAAGTATAAAATATCACCAATTAATTTTTTTTAAAAGAGCATTAAATTAACTAAAAGGGGTGTAGCTGAATTTCACCGTTTTTTATGAAGACTGGTTATAATACCGGTCATGATGTGATTTAGGTTTCTGAAACCTCAACTACCACAAACAAACTAAACCCTACTATGCAGGCATTAAAAGGAAAAGGTGCTTAACCATAACCAATATTATTTTTAAAGTTGCAAAGAAAATCCATAAAATACAAAATGTAAAACAGGCGGCCTCTAAACTGAACAAGTTACTTAGTGTATTACATTTAGCAAACTTAAGATTGACTCCTGCCTTAACACACAATACCCATTTCATCTGAGGTTTGAGCAGAGAGTAGTTTCCAAAAATAGATGAAGGCAAACACAATCACACCGAAGAGATTACCACCCACACATGCTCAACTTGATAGTGTCTTAATCAGTGTGTATAAACATCCTCAACCAAGCAGCTATTGGTACTGGAGAGGACTGTTATGAATAAACGTTGCAAAAGACCCAAGACAACTAAAGATACAATGGGGAGCTATTTATTCCAATCTTAAAAACCCAGCCCAAAATCCTTTCTCCACATAGATCGGAAATCCTTAATACAGGAGAGGGAGCAAGGGCAAAGGAGACCGACCTCACTAGATGCAGATACGGTGCTCTCCTTTTACACTGAATGCATAACGTTGAAGCCCACAGCAAAGAAAGCACTACAACATTTAAAACTGATAGCACTACTACTACAATGGTTTGTTATGTAATTATGAAGAAAATATATTCACATCAACATACCATAATTAAACTAATGTTTCACATTTTTTAGATTAGGTTAACTTTTTTTTTTTTAAACCGACACCCTTATCGATAGGTTAAAAATATGGATACATAATTCTTTGTGTATTTAACAAGATCTACATTTATTTACAAGGTCATAAAGTACTTGGAATTCCCCTGTCATGGGATGAGACAAAGTCAGCATGAACCTCCAATTCCCATGTCATTCATATCAAAGTTTGTCGTTTGGATCCCTCGTTTTACAGTCATTTAGAATTCTCAAACGTTGGTTCAGATTCACTTCAACTGAGTTCACTAGCATTTTCCCTAGTTTGCTGGTATGAAAGAGAATGAGCCCTAGGCCTGTACACAGACCTAGCAAATGCAGGGCCGGGACTTTGCAGAATTGACATGGGGGCACCTGTTGCGCTCCCACTCAATTCCTCTCTTCCTGTCCACACAGACAGCAGCAAACATTCAGGACTCGAGACCCCAAAAGACAACACAGGTTCATTAAGTGCCACATGTGAATAGTATACTGGGTCACTCAAGAACATAGATCAACATATTTCAAAGACTAACTGAACTTAACCAAACCAGACAACGACTGTTAAAAACAAAAAGTGTACACCAATGGTCCCACCCTCCAAATACCTCAACAACAAACTCAGCACCTTCTTCCACCACAAGATCAGGCAGATCTACGACCGTTTCAACATACAAGACCCTCCCACCATGCCCGACACTACCGCACCCAACAGATCCTGCTCAACTGGACCCCGCTCACCACAGACGACACACTCAAGACCATGAAGCGCATCCGCTAAGGAGCCCCCCTCGGGCCCTTGCCCGCACCACATCTTCCATAAAGCAGACCCCTCAAATTACCCAGAGCTTCACCGAACCATCAACTGCTCCATCGAGACCGCCACCTTACCCGACGACTGGAAATATGCTGAGATCAACCCCCTGCTCAAGAAGCCTTCCGCCGACCCCACAGACCTCAAGAACTTCAGACCGATCTCCCAGCTCCCCTTCCCAGCCAAGGTCATCGATCATGCCATCAACGCCCAACTCTCAGAGCGCATCGAAGTGAACCACGTCCTGGACATCTCCCAGTCTGGTTTCCAAAGCATCGACACCACACTCCTAGCCACCACCCACGACATCCGCTCCCTTCTCGACCAGGGCGAAACCTCAGCCCTCAGCCTGCTGGACCTCTCGGCCACCTTCGATACCACCTCTCACCGCACCCTAATCACAAGACTCCGCGACGCTGGTATTCTTCTCAGAACCCACAGAGATCAGCTGGGGAGTGCCCCCGGTCTCCTCCCTGAGCCCCAGCCTCTTCAATGTCTGCACAGACCCCCTCGCTGCCATCGTCAGGAACAACAGACTCAACATCCTCTGCTACTGCGACAACACCCAGCTGATCCTCTCCCTTACCAACGAACCCACGGACCACACGCTCCGCTTGATTCGAAAGACATTCAGATGGATCCCCACCCATCCAGAAAGATGGTCACCCATGCACTCATCACTAGCAGATTCTACTACGGCAATGCACTCTACGCCAGTGTCACCCAGAAACTCCTCAGAAAACTACAGACTGTTCAAAATGCCACAGCCAGACTGGTCCTCATCATCCCCTGCCGCAGCCACATCCCCTAACACCTTTAATAGGTCCACTGGCTCCCAATCAACAAAAGAATCACCTTCAAGCTCTTCACACACGCCTACAAAGCCCTCCACGACGCAAGACCAGTATATCTGAATGACCGCCTTGGATTCCACATGCCCGCCAGACACCTTCGCTCCACCCAATTGGCCCTGGCTGCAGTCCAATCGATCCACAAGACCAGAGCATGAGGAACAGCCTTCTCCTACCTCAGCGCCAATACCTGGAACACCCTGCCTCTCCACCTCAGGCAATCACTGTTGCTGCCTCAATTCCAGAAGGATCTCAAGACCTGGCTCTTCAGCTGAACCCCAACGCCCAGATGGTTCAGCAGCTTACCCCCTCAGTGCCTTAAGACCCTCAAGGGTAAGTCGCCGCACTCTATAAATCCGATTGATTGGTACAGCCTCGCACATAGAAACTTTCAAAATAGTATTGTTACTTTCTGTCCTTCTTGAGGATTGTTGAGTTTAGCGACACTGTACCAAAGGCTTGTGCTCTACATGTGTAGATGACTTCATCAACCAGTTATGATTTACTCAAACTTTCAAGGCATTTAATATTAACAGCAGTACAGCAAATATCCTCATGCAACCTACAGCTTACAAACTCCACCAGATTCTGGTCTGCAAAGAAACCCTTAAAAACATAGCACAGAGAGAAAACCATTGGCAGGCCATGCCCATAGAAGAATATTCACCAAACAAATAAGTGCAAAATACTTTACACTCACCATCTCGCGGAGTTTCCCAGTCAGCATTTTCTTCTTCACTTTCTGGCGTTCTCTCTTTAGTAATTTTGATGTCATCTTTTTCACGGTGTCTGCCCCTCGAAGACTCTTTCTTTAGATAATAATTTTTTTAAAGTACATATTAAAGCTCTTGTTCACTATCCTGAGGCCAAATTAATAGGTCAGTGAGTTTCCGTAACAACCTAATCCCACCATCCCTGTAGCACCAAACATCAATCACTTATAAGCGGACACAAGTAACAATGCTTAACTGAAAATAAAAACATAAAATACTCCACAATGTTCTGAACAGTGTTTTTCTTAATCTTTGTACTACTATTCAGGGTTATTCTAGGACCATCCTGGAGTCCCCAAGGGATCCATATTGCAACCAATTATCTACAAGCTCTACATGAAGCTCCTGGAGACTTTACTTAGTGATAACAGCATAAGAATTCACTAATAAGTCAACAGAACAAGTTACATACCTTCAGTAATACTCATTCTGGTTTTAACTCTACCTAACCACAGCTTTCTCACCTTATCAACAAACCCAGGACCATACAGGATCAGGAGAATTTTTGCAGCAATCATCTTGTATGCTGATAGGTCACGTATTAAAGCTCCACAGTAACTCGCTTCATCCCATAACTGAAAGAGCTGCTTGCAAGCTCCACCATTCTGCACGGACGTCAGATTCTTAATCTTCTCCTTTCATGCCACCAGACAGAAAGGGCTATGAAAAAACTGCAGGTGACTCTACCCAGATCTAACATGGAACCTCATTATGATGTTCAAGGGTGCACCCCATAGAACAAGAAAGTGGAAGTACCGAGAGAAATCTGTTGGTAAGAAAATATACCAGAAGAGCATTATCAAAGTAAAGTAACTTGCTCTGCTGATGGATGCTTCTAACCACAGATACTTCACCTTAAGGATTAATCCTACAGCAGTACCTCCAAAGCTGGAGGGTTTGTAGAGTGGACTCTGACCAGAAGGTTTTGCAGGACAGAGAAGGCAAAATGGCACTCCGATCAGATTTGGTTGTTATAGTACTAACTCCTCTAGCAAATGCAGTCATAGTAGCCTCTACTCAGGTGAAATAAGCCTGCAGGCCTTCAAAAGGTCCTTTCTTGGTCAGAGCATAGCAGATTTTAGTGCGGAGGACTATTCAGCTTAACAAAATGCAGTCATGCACCGACTACCCATTCCATGCTCTTCAAATAGCTAGTCATCCACACAATGGTCCCTTGTACAGTCAATGTTAAAGGTCAACGTCCTTCTAGGGTCAAGCCGATGGATCCTAACCTCATCGAAGGATAAGGGATAGTGAAAAGGACTGGTAGAGTGATTGATTGGCAAACGTGAATAAGTGTCACAACTCTCGGCAAGAAGGTTGTCCGCGTCCTTAGCAATAACTTGTGCTTGCACAGTATACTAAGATTTTCAAAAAAGGAACAGCAATTAGGCCAAATTGTACATGTCAGAGCCCAATTTTTAAGTCTCATTTTAAATTTCTCATATCTGTGAACACAATCCAAAAGTAAATACAATGGCAGTGAGGGCTCAAAAGCAGTGTGCCCTTGTTTTGAGCCCTCACTGCCATTGTATTTATTTTTAGATTGTGTTCACGGATGGGTGCTGCACGGTGTAGAAGGAATTTAAAAAGGATTGCTGTGTATATTTGACAATCATGGAGGATGACAGCTAGAAACTTGCAGCTGATCTATTTTAACAAAGCACAACAAAACCGACTGAAGGGAATAGGAATCTACCTTGTAATAGTCTAAGAAATAAGTTTCTATGATTAGAGAAAAAAATGTAAAACGGAGCTATCCAAGCAGGGTTATGGGATAATACTTACAAATTACTTGTATAATAAGCATATTCCGAGAGTGTTGAGGAACCTGATCTTTCCCACATTTGACAACCTTGATGATGATCTTTTGAAGGAATGAGAGGATAGCCTGTACTTTTCTTCCTTTTGCGTGATGCATATTTTAATCAAAAATGTGTGAAAGAAAGGTTGAGAAACTAAAAATAGTTCAGTTAGAAAAAGAGATAAAGGAAATCTAGTTACCCGATTTGACTGAGAAAAATTACATTATTCTCAAGGAAGTGATTAGTAGACATCAACTTCAGATTAAAGACAAAAAACTAAGTAAGATCAGAAGGGATGAGAGGGACTACAACCTAGGGAGGGTTCTCACTTTTGCAAGTATGATCAAGTAAACAAACCCAAAACTGCTCCAAACTATGAGCAAATGGCTGAGTTAAGTTCAGTGAACTATACTAGTTCCGATCTCATCAAATGACGATCCAGGACCAAGCAATGCGACGGGTCTAAACCAACTACTAGCTCTTCTTTTTCTGAGGAAACCCAACCGATGAAGTTAGGAAGGAAAAAAGGATTGGGAGGACTAGGCGGGGGAAGCGCAAAGATAGAAAATACCAGAATGGGTAACCGAAGTAAGAACAGGAACAAAATATAAAACAGGGAAAGTGGGAGGTAGAACCAGATTATGACAACCACACAGACTTACAGGTCATACATTTATCAGATAGGGTGCTCAGTCAGGTTGAATTGAAAGTTCTGAAATGGGGGCTCTCTTTCTGTCCAGAAACATTAGGTGACTTCACTGATCTCCAAATCGATTTTTTTAAGTTTGCGAGATGATTGAAATTGAAACTTTTTTTCCCACTATTGACAAATGTGATGCACCTCAAAACAAGTGTAATAAAAGATCGGAGCTCACGATTGCTCACATGCAAGATGTTCAGTTGCTTCAGTCATTGTCAGACAATGATAATGTGGGGTGGAGAAATTGTTTGATATGTTGGATGTTCAATTGACTATGATTGTACAAGTAGTCGTGCCGGTCCCTCCAAGTTTGTGCCTCAGGATAATTAATTTGCAGCTATAGACCTTTTTGTAAACAAAACTACAGAAGAGCTACATAGATTAGAGAATCAGTCGTTGTTGACAAACTTGCAAGAGAGAAAACATTTTTGGGGATGAAAGAAAGGCACTCCGATTTGGAGAGTGATCAAACTATAGTGATATGGGAAGCGGACAAGGGGGGCAACATTGTAGTAATGCAAAGAACAGACTATAGTCATGAGATCAAAAGGCAATTGAGTGACAATAGTTGTTACAGGAAGCCTATGACTAACCCCATGAGGGAAGAGGGGAAACTGATTACTGAGACACTATTCACTTAGAAGGAATTGGGATTGTTGGATAAGGAATTTATATCTTAGCACAACACATGCCCTATATTCCCGTTCATTTATACATTTCCTAACATTCACAAATCATTAGAGAACCCCCCTCCAAGGCAGGCGGATTATTTCCAGCAAAGGAAGTTTAACTGAACATCTTTCTGAATTTGTTGATTTATTCCTAAAACCATTCGTGGTGAATTTACCTTCAAACATAGGAGACACAACGGATGTGTTGAATAAACTGCAAGATGTGACCTGGGATCAGAACATGAGTTTTGTCACATTAGATGTGGTAGGATTATGTGTATTGAAAATGATCAAGGACAGCGAGCTTTGAAGCACTTTAGTAGCAGGAGTGCTAGTTTTACAAGATAATCTTGGAAAAATAAGCTGGCATCGTGGAGACTGGACTGTCATATGTTGGAATCTCTGCCTTAGGGTGGGATCCAACCATCTGGTACTCATCATGTCTTCCAAAAAAGAGAACATGAATTTAAAGAGTGGAGAATAACCTATTGGCATCACTGATATCATCTTTGCTCACAAAGGAGGTGCAGTGAAGTTGTAAGGTATCACAATCTGTAAAAAAACATGCATTCTGGAACATGCATCTTATATGCCTATTGTTGGCATTGACGACACGGTTTTCTTCACGTTCTGATTGAAGATCTTTCAAGCATTACTCAAAATGAAGTCAGTGAAGATTTTGGTGGTGCCGAATAAGCAGACAGCACTGTAGCAACTGCTGTTGGCATGGAGTAAATGAGACCTGGGTGAATAGGTACAGCTGTAACAGCCCAGTCTGGTGGTCACCAAAATCTAGATAAAAGCTGTGGAATACAGCATGGATGAACTGAGGAGACTACAGCAGAGTTTTTTACTTTTTTTATCTGACCATCATTATCCTTCTCAAAGGCTTGTATTAGAACGGAGGTGTCCCAGAGGGATGAGAACTTAACAAATGATGTGAACTATCTCCGGTGCTGTTGAGAAAGAATGTGTCCCTAAAATGTCAACAGGGTCTTTTGTGCGTCCTACTTTTTCCTTTTGCAAGGAAGAAGAGGGTTTTATTTTGTGTCTCCTTTTACGGAACTCTGGAGAATAGCTCGGAGTGAGATTTTAACAGCACACTTGACTGCTTCTTCAGTGCTGCAAATCAGCCAGAATTCATTTATTTGTTTGTAGAGCACGAGGTTACCTAGAGGAGTTCTGGTACTGAAGGAGATTAGTGAATTATGGGAATAGGGTACTGTGACCGCTAGAAGAGGAAGATGTTAAATTGACGATGGGAAAAGCCGTGATTAGTAATGAACCAGATATTAAGGAGAGTGCACTCTAGTGTTTGGTCTCAATGTGAAAGAAGGCTCACCGCACTAGTCTGCCTGCGAAAGTAATTACTAGACTAGGGAAATCGTCCTGGTCTGTAAGACTGAATGCACTACTCTATTTAATGTGGGCAAGCTCAGTGTAAGGCGCAAAGGCAGATATAAAGACTTAAGTGGAATCCGATTGGCTACAGAGAACTAATGAAGGTTGTTAATATGGTGAGAAATAGACCCCCGCATGTAGGCCAAAAACTAAGGAGTTCAGCTAAGTTCTGTAAAAACTGCAGATTTTTCCGCAGAAATGGTAGTAGCAGAAGGAACTGCAATAATTTAAATGAGAAAGAATATTACCCAGAATTAATAGCTGGAAATAGTTCAGAGGAAGACAGTGAACCACTTTAAGAAGAATGTATAATATGATACAACATATACTGGTGATTTTACTAATGCACTCTTTAAAAGAGAGTGAAGAGTACAAAACAAAGTCTAGGTTATAAATTGCAAGTTGAGTTGCAGAGGGCCTTGGAATGTGAGTGGAGCCATGCTCAAGCAGCCAATAGTAACAATTTCAGATATCAGGGCAATTACTGAAGGTGACGATTCAAGTTTTATCACTATTAACTTTCAGTTTTACCAGGCTTCTACAGTATACATCCATTGACAAAACTTACTATGAGTTTCTACCACGCTGTCAGTGAAAGTGTTGCCTGCCTAGGCCACAAAAGAGAAATCTAACAATCTTTTCAGGGTTGCCATATGAAGCATCTACAGGCTGAAAACGAGCAGAATTGAAGCCGCTGAATGGCCTGAGAGCTGTACATGAGGAATGATTTGAGCAAGACACGCACTATGCCTTGACTGGCAAGTTGACAAGGGTACTGGGGAGACCATATCAAAAGCGCATTTGAAGTAAAGGAAAATTAGAACTGCCTTCTATTCCCTATCTAGGTGAGACGATATCGTCAGTGATGACAAGGAGAACAGACTAGTGCCTTGTAAGGGCAGAATCCAGATTGTGCTTGATCGAAAATCTTACTCGCCACAAAATGAGATCGCTATTGGTTGACCACAGAACAACATTTTCTAAAAGGAAGTAAGGAAATAGTCAGACGTGCTATGTAAAGCGGACTCAGCATTCAGTTTTTTCAAAAGAGGGATGACCATGTGGTTTTTCTATTTATCCAGGGAGATTCCAGAAAGGGGGGGTTGCTAAGGTCTCTGAGCACTGGACAAAGGGTGCCCAGGACCTCGGAAAACATTATGAACCGGGTAGGGGTCCAGGGCAAAGCCAGAGTGGACATCTTTGGGTAGTCCAAGGGTAGAGGAGACAGTGGTGAGAAACAAGATCTTGCTGACTCCCGATATACTACCTCGAGAGGTGGCAAAAAAACAGCAACTGGCGTTATTGGCTCAAGAGGTCCTGCATCCCTTCAGTCGACATGCTTTCAGGTGAATGAATGGCTCCATAATCAACGTCCAAAGGAACCCAGGGCTGCGTATGACTGGTTACTGCAGCAAAAAAATCTGAATTCAGTCGGATGCCTAGGAAGGGGATTGAGACACTCCGTTTTTAAGTCCCAAAAAAATGAGAATACAAAGGTTAAAAGTAAAACTCAAAGTTAGTATACCCCTTTTTGAAGACTAGCACTGTCATGTTGTAGAGCACCAATGTGAAACATAAGACCAAGTGCGAATACCAGGGTTCCTGCGAGTTGAATGAGTTGCATTTCTTCCACTTGACTGATTCTTCAAATTGTAGCACTTAACATAATATTGCAAATGACTAGCTTATTAGACTAAACATATTAATTACAATGCGACTAAGAGCATAATTGGTTATTGAACGTAAGGAAGAAAACAAGCCCCATTTGATAAAATAGCATTCAAAGTAGATGTCTTGCTTTCTCTGCCACTGGATCCAGAGCCCTTTTGTGCCTGCCAGAATTCATGCCGTACTTTGAATTTATTTTTGTCAGTATTAAAATAGTCTCTCACTGAAGATAACAATCGAATTACAACACAGGACAGGGAAAGGCAAGGCCTACGCTTTGTACACCTGGTCTGAGGGAAAATGATGCAATGCTTCTGGTGCAAGGCTCGAACTGCACCAATCACTGGAATATACAAACAAACAGTAAGCGTTCCATCACAATAGTAGTCTCTGCACTTATATGTAAATGGTTGAATGTGCTACGATGTGAACTGATTTGGCGAATTTCACACCATAGTTGCCATGCCATCATCTGTAACCAGAGGCGTTTCAGGAAATGCGGAGGTGTTGATGCATTCTTTTAAATTGCTCAAGAAATTCAAAACACAAATCACAAATTAAAGATACACATTTTGTCAGCCTCGTTCGTATTCGCTAAACTATACATTCTGCAGCGATTCCAGAGTAAAAACGTTTCTGCATAATCGGTTAACTGGTTTTTTTCTGGATGGTTTTTGGAAGCTTGTATCCTTTAAGATTTGGACCAGAGGTTGCCAGGGGTGCTGCTGCCCTACTTCCAATAGCATCTGTATTTTACACACAGTTTCCTTCCTCTGATCCCATACATTTGCATTCCACCCTGCTACACACCCGTGGCAAATAGTATAAACATGTTAACATAAGGTCAGCAGACATGATTCAACAAAATGTCACAGCACGGCGCTCTTACCCTGACTGGAGACGTCGGCTCTTCGGTACTTCGCTTTGGTGGCTCCGCTTCTATTTCCTGGCGTTTGTTCTTCATTCTTTCCCGCAGGTCTCCAGTAGGTCTTTCTGGTGATCTGTACAAAACAAAGGACTTTATGAAGCTCATGTTATGTAAATAAATGTGCCGCGCTCGTTGCTGCTCTATCCCAGCAATGTCTGGCAGAAAACAGTGCGCGCAGGTGTATGCTAAACCCAGAGGTGCAGGAAGGTAAGGGAGCCGAGGATGCCGCGCTCGCCCCACCCCCTGCATCCTCCACACACACCTTTGTTGATTTTACATGCAGATGTACACGGCTTGGTCCCACAGAGGTTTCGAAGATGACAGAGCTCCCAGAGCAGCAAAGCACAACAGCTGATGTATAAGGCGAGCAGGCTTTATCTCACTCTGAACAAACAACCAACCAACCAAAGAAACAGACGGTACTACCGAGCCCGTTACAGACATGTCTAAAGGCGAACCACGGAGGGATACTCAACAGCACATCTTTTAGTGCTGATCAGCCGTAGGGCAAAGTCACATAAACCATTGCTTTATGAAATCGTGAAACCAGGATGCCACCATCCAGTTACCCCTAGAGTTGAAGTACAACCAAAAACAATGTACTCCCTGGGTGGCAGGCTATGCCCAGCGGACTGAATATACACACTTTTTTTCTCGGTCCATTGAGCCCATCGCTCCCAAGAATAGGTTAGGCGCACTGTACGCAGCGCAGGTGCTATCAGCGGACGCCTGGGTTGTAGATTGCGGCCTTTACATATGCCAACAACCTGAATCTGCGCAGGTTTCTATTACGTTTGCGACAGAAAGATGCCTGCTACCCACCCAGTACAGCCCAACACTGAGGAAACATGGCACGACACACATGGTAATTAAAAGTACCCAAAACAAATAACAAGTGCACTAAAATAGACGTACATGTTGTGGTTCTGGAGAGGAGGGAGGGAGGGGGGGGGGGGGGGAATCGGGGAGGGGGGACTTGAGGTGGAGGACTCTGCATTAGACTCTTCCCTATGTGAGCATTATTATGGGAGGGCGGGTTTTTTTTGTGGTGATATAAGATCAGGACCTGCAGCGGCGGATGAAATTAACTAGGGCAGGAGGGATTTATAACCATGTCAGGCCAAGCTTGGGAAAGGCTGAAAGAGCTCAGAAACCGCAAAAACGCACCAGTACATAAGAAAACAAGCATTGGCATAGCCAATAGGTCTCGCCATTGGAGCGTTATAAGTGTTTAGACAGAGCTGTTGGCTTGCTTAACGTTTTTAATATGTGTTGTAGAGCATTGTGAATGTTGTGTAGCATGTTGAAAATCTATAAGTTATAATAAAAAAAGTGTTATAACTATTTCTGTCACCTTATATCTAACCGAAAAAACATTATATTCAACTTAAGCATTGTACTAAAAACCAAAATTAATACAAAAATGAGTTCTAGTTTGTTTATGCAATGCTGTCAATTTTTCCTTGCTTGTTGCAATTAATTTTTGTTATAGTTTTTGTTAGGTGTGGGATATAAACAACGGGAGGGTGGATGTTGTGAAATAGTATTTTAATTAGATAGGCGTAGTGGAGATTTATTTGAGGAGAATTAATAGATCTCACATGGAGTGATGCGGAGGTGGTTGTGAGAAGTGGCAAAGGTGATGCTCAGGTGATCCGCAATGATATTGAGGTGATGCTGAAGTGGTGGTGAGCTGGTTCCGAGGAGATGCTTATGTGATGCTGAATGATACATAGGTGGTACGGAGTAGTGCTGAGTGATGCTGTGGCGAGGAGTTATGCCAATGTGTACTTGAACTGGTGCTTATGTGGTGCCAAGTGATGTTGTTTTTGTTCTTTGTTGAGGTTTTGCTGTATTGATGCTGAAGTGGTGCTACGTTGGTTCTGAATTGCTGCTGGTGTGGGGCTGTGCAGGTGCGGAGTTGGTGTTGCACTGGTGGTGGTGCACTGATGTGGAGGTGGTGCTGTGCTGGTTCTGAGTTGGTGCTGTGCTAATTCCGTGGTGGGGTGAGTTGGTGCTGCATTGCTCCTATGCTGGTGCTGTACTGGTGCTGAATTGATACTGAGGTGGTGCTTGTTGGTGCCGAGTGATGCTGGGGTGGTGCCGAGTGATGCTGGGGTGGTGCCGAGTGATGCTGGGGTGGTGCCGAGTGATGCTGGGGTGGTGCCGAGTGATGCTGGGGTGGTGCCGAGTGATGCTGGGGTGGTGCCGAGTGATGCTGGGGTGGTGCCGAGTGATGCTGGGGTGGTGCCGAGTGATGCTGGGGTGGTGCCGAGTGATGCTGGGGTGGTGCCGAGTGATGCTGGGGTGGTGCCGAGTGATGCTGGGGTGGTGCCGAGTGATGCTGGGGTGGTGCCGAGTGATGCTGGGGTGGTGCCGAGTGATGCTGGGGTGGTGCCGAGTGATGCTGGGGTGGTGCCGAGTGATGCTGGGATGGCGTTGCGTGATGCTGAGGTGGGTAGGGTAAAGGTAGTGTAAAGTTTATTATGCATAGTTAGTTAAAACCAGTGCAAAATATGTTACAAAAGGATCATAAAATATCATGCTTAAAAACCATTAAAAATAAGCGTACGGTTAAAAGGTACAATGTTGGCTGTCCATGCGCCTTTTTGCAAAGACAGAAAGATGGGATCCCTTACTTCCTTCTGTCCGTCTGCTTGTTAGCCTGTATCTGTGTTGATGGGCCCCGCTTTTGGCGGTCTTGGAAGTCTTTGCTCGACCATTGTGAGGAATTTGACGTATCTGCAGTTCAATTTAGTTATTTGCGGGATTCAGGCAGGCGAGCACCGCCTGCCTTCTGGTGCAAATCCCTTTCTGCTTAAACTGGTCCTTAAGGAGCAGTTGGCGGGCTTGTTGTAGTTCTTCCCAGAGACAGGTCATATGGAGAATGTCACCCTTCTTTGAATTGCAGAGCGGACAGGCCTCGTTGCCCTCTGTCCTGAGCCATGGTGGGAGATGATCTGTACTCGGAAGAATCCCAATCTGTATTTCAGAAACCTCATTTTTGTAGCTTTTGGGTAACCCTCACTAAAGTATGATTGTGGTGTCAGAGATTTGTACGAGTTGAGTGTCATCCATGCGTGAGATCTTTTGGAGAAATCAGCCTTGTCCTCTAGTAAGGAAAGTGATTTGATATTTTTCCAGACTAGTTTTAGGGCTCGGGCCTCTGCCTCCACGAAGTGGGGGGCGGAGCTTCCCGAGGTCTTATACGTTAAAAAAAAAAAGAATTCAGAAAGGGCTCCGGCTGGCACATTCCTTAGTTTTTTATGGCATGTGCGTAGTGATTCGTCTTCGCTGTGCTGTGTATTTAGTAGTGTTGACGTGATAGGCTGTATGTAATGTACGCATGCCCGATTTGGCATATTCTGTGCACGAACGAGCACGGCAGAGTGATTAATCTTAATTAGGAGCTGTCAGAGTGCCCGTGTAATGCAATTCAGATGGTGCGAGCGCGTTCGCCATTGCATTGCATACAAAAAAGTCATCTGATCTCTTCTGTGAGTGTCCGCATGCGCTGTACGGGGCATCTTTTTCCAGGCGCGAGGGGTCTTTGTAAAATCGTAGACTGCGCCTCGTTCCCCGCAAATCTAGACGGCCAGCGCTCTAACCAAATATGCGAGAAAAATAACCCGGATGACAGGGAAATGTGTTGACATCACTGGTCGTGTAAACGTAACAGTGCGTTTTTATTCAAAATGTAAACGAAGATCTTGCCCTGTGAATTAATTTGTTCCCATCTTAGACTTCAAGAGACAGCATCCAACAGAGAATCAAAACAAGCATTGTCAAGCGCAACAGGTCTAGCCTTGCAAGCCTGCCCTTATTTATTTTTTTGGTAGCAAATGCAATAGACATTACAGTTTTAAAAGTGAAAATAGTAAAATTGCAAGTTGGGAAGCTACAGGACCCTCACAGAAGAAATAAAATAGAAATGAAAGACATATTGGCCCGTCAAGCCCTGGTGCATGTGGTCATTCTCAGTGTACAACTGTCAATGGATGAAAAGTGGGTGGTAGTGCAGAGGGGTAGTGCAGAGTGGTAGTGCAGAGTGGTAGTGCAGAGTGGTAGTGCAGAGTGGTAGTGCAGAGTGGTAGTGCAGAGTGGTAGTGCAGAGTGCAGAGTGGTAGTGCAGAGTGCAGAGTGGTAGTGCAGAGTGCAGAGTGGTAGTGCAGAGTGCAGAGTGGTAGTGCAGAGTGCAGAGTGGTAGTGCAGAGTGGTAGTGCAGAGTGGTAGTGCAGAGTGGTAGTGCAGAGTGGTAGTGCATAGTGCAGAGTGGTAGTGCAGAGTGGTAGTGCAAAGTGCAGAGTGGTAGTGCAGAGTGGTAGTGCAAAGTGCAGAGTGGTAGTGCAGAGTGGTAGTGCAAAGTGCAGAGTGGTAGTGCAGAGTGGTAGTACAGAGTGCAGAGTGGTAGTGCAGAGTGGTAGTGCAGAGTGGTAGTGCAGAGTGGTAGTGCAGAGTGGTAGTGGAGAGTGCATAGTGGTAGTGCAGAGTGCATAGTGGTAGTGCAGAGTGCAGAGTGGTAGTGCAGAGTGCAGAGTGGTAGTGCAGAGTGCAGAGTGGTAGTGCAGAGTGGTAGTGCAGAGTGCAGAGTGGTAGTGCAGAGTGCAGAGTGGTAGTGCAGAGTGCAGAGTGGTAGTGCAGAGTGGTAGTGCAGAGTGGTAGTGCAGAGTGGTAGTGCAGAGTGGTAGTGCAGAGTGGTAGTGCAGAGTGGTAGTGCAGAGTGGTAGTGCAGAGTGGTAGTGCAGAGTGGTAGTGCAGAGTGGTAGTGCAGAGTGGTAGTGCAGAGTGGTAGTGCAGTGGTGTAGTGCAGTGGTGTAGTGCAGTGGTGTAGTGCAGTGGTGTAGTGCAGTGGTGTAGTGCAGTGGTGTAGTGCAGAGTGGTAGTGCAGAGTGGTAGTGCAGAGTGGTAGTGCAGAGTGGTAGTGCATAGTGCAGAGTGGTAGTGCATAGTGCAGAGTGGTAGTGCAGAGTGGTAGTGCAAAGTGCAGAGTGGTAGTGCAGAGTGGTAGTGCAAAGTGCAGAGTGGTAGTGCAGAGTGGTAGTGCAAAGTGCAGAGTGGTAGTGCAGAGTGGTAGTGCAAAGTGCAGAGTGGTAGTGCAGAGTGGTAGTGCAAAGTGCAGAGTGGTAGTGCAGAGTGGTAGTGCAAAGTGCAGAGTGGTAGTGCAGAGTGGTAGTGCAAAGTGCAGAGTGGTAGTGCAGAGTGGTAGTGCAGAGTGGTAGTGCAAAGTGCAGAGTGGTAGTGCAGAGTGGTAGTGCAGAGTGGTAGTGCAAAGTGCAGAGTGGTAGTGCAGAGTGGTAGTGCAAAGTGCAGAGTGGTAGTGCAAAGTGCAGAGTGGTAGTGCAGAGTGGTAGTGCAAAGTGCAGAGTGGTAGTGCAGAGTGGTAGTGCAGAGTGGTAGTGCAAAGTGCAGAGTGGTAGTGCAGAGTGGTAGTGCAGAGTGGTAGTGCAAAGTGCAGAGTGGTAGTGCAGAGTGGTAGTGCAAAGTGCAGAGTGGTAGTGCAAAGTGCAGAGTGGTAGTGCAGAGTGGTAGTGCAGAGTGGTAGTGCAGAGTGGTAGTGCAGAGTGGTAGTGCAGAGTGGTAGTGCAGAGTGGTAGTGCAGAGTGGTAGTGCAAAGTGCAGAGTGGTAGTGCAGAGTGGTAGTGCAAAGTGCAGAGTGGTAGTGCAGAGTGGTAGTGCAAAGTGCAGAGTGGTAGTGCAGAGTGGTAGTGCAAAGTGCAGAGTGGTAGTGCAGAGTGGTAGTACAGAGTGCAGAGTGGTAGTGCAGAGTGGTAGTGCAGAGTGGTAGTGCAGAGTGGTAGTGCAGAGTGGTAGTGCAGAGTGGTAGTGGAGAGTGCATAGTGGTAGTGCAGAGTGCATAGTGGTAGTGCAGAGTGCAGAGTGGTAGTGCAGAGTGCATAGTGGTAGTGCAGAGTGGTAGTGCAGAGTGGTAGTGCAGAGTGCAGAGTGGTAGTGCAGAGTGCAGAGTGGTAGTGCAGAGTGGTAGTGCAGAGTGGTAGTGCAGAGTGGTAGTGCAGAGTGGTAGTGCAGAGTGGTAGTGCAGAGTGGTAGTGCAGAGTGGTAGTGCAGAGTGGTAGTGCAGAGTGGTAGTGCAGTGGTGTAGTGCAGTGGTGTAGTGCAGTGGTGTAGTGCAGTGGTGTAGTGCAGAGTGGTAGTGCAGAGTGGTAGTGCAGAGTGGTAGTGCAGAGTGGTAGTGCAGAGTGGTAGTGCAGAGTGGTAGTGCATAGTGCAGAGTGGTAGTGCATAGTGCAGAGTGGTAGTGCAGAGTGGTAGTGCAAAGTGCAGAGTGGTAGTGCAGAGTGGTAGTGCAAAGTGCAGAGTGGTAGTGCAGAGTGGTAGTGCAAAGTGCAGAGTGGTAGTGCAGAGTGGTAGTGCAAAGTGCAGAGTGGTAGTGCAGAGTGGTAGTGCAAAGTGCAGAGTGGTAGTGCAGAGTGGTAGTGCAAAGTGCAGAGTGGTAGTGCAGAGTGGTAGTGCAGAGTGGTAGTGCAGAGTGGTAGTGCAAAGTGCAGAGTGGTAGTGCAGAGTGGTAGTGCAGAGTGGTAGTGCAAAGTGCAGAGTGGTAGTGCAGAGTGGTAGTGCAAAGTGCAGAGTGGTAGTGCAAAGTGCAGAGTGGTAGTGCAGAGTGGTAGTGCAAAGTGCAGAGTGGTAGTGCAGAGTGGTAGTGCAGAGTGGTAGTGCAAAGTGCAGAGTGGTAGTGCAGAGTGGTAGTGCAGAGTGGTAGTGCAAAGTGCAGAGTGGTAGTGCAGAGTGGTAGTGCAAAGTGCAGAGTGGTAGTGCAAAGTGCAGAGTGGTAGTGCAGAGTGGTAGTGCAAAGTGCAGAGTGGTAGTGCAAAGTGCAGAGTGGTAGTGCAGAGTGGTAGTGCAGAGTGGTAGTGCAGAGTGGTAGTGCAGAGTGGTAGTGCAGAGTGGTAGTGCAGAGTGGTAGTGCAGAGTGCAGAGTGGTAGTGCAGAGTGCAGAGTGGTAGTGCAGAGTGCAGAGTGGTAGTGCAGAGTGCAGAGTGGTAGTGCAGAGTGCAGAGTGGTAGTGCAGAGTGGTAGTGCAGAGTGGTAGTGCAGAGTGGTAGTGCAGAGTGGTAGTGCAGAGTGGTAGTGCAGAGTGGTAGTGCAGAGTGGTAGTGCAGAGTGGTAGTGCAGAGTGGTAGTGCAGAGTGGTAGTGCAGAGTGGTAGTGCAGAGTGGTAGTGCAGAGTGGTAGTGCAGAGTGCATAGTGGTAGTGCAGAGTGCAGAGTGGTAGTGCAGAGTGCAGAGTGGTAGTGCAGAGTGGTAGTGCAGAGTGCAGAGTGGTAGTGCAGAGTGGTAGTACAGAGTGCAGAGTGGTAGTGCAGAGTGGTAGTGCAGAGTGCAGAGTGGTAGTGCAGAGTGCAGAGTGGTAGTGCAGAGTGGTAGTGCAGAGTGCAGAGTGGTAGTGCAGAGTGCAGAGTGGTAGTGCAGAGTGGTAGTGCAGAGTGGTAGTGCAGAGTGGTAGTGCAGAGTGGTAGTGCAGAGTGGTAGTGCAGAGTGGTAGTGCAGAGTGGTAGTGCAGAGTGGTAGTGCAGAGTGGTAGTGCAGAGTGGTAGTGCAGAGTGGTAGTGCAGAGTGCAAAGTGGTAGTGCAGAGTGCAAAGTGGTAGTGCAGAGTGCAAAGTGGTAGTGCAGAGTGCAAAGTGGTAGTGCAGAGTGCAGAGTGGTAGTGCAGAGTGGTAGTGCAGAGTGCCTAAAACACATTGCCATTTACAATGCCATTATCTCTAACTTAAAACAAACCCGAGCCCTAATGCATTCCTAATGCTTGTTTTAAAGTGTTGTGCCCGAGTTGCATGTCCCAAAGCGCAGCGAGTTTGGTCGCTCCCAGCGCCGTCTGCAGGTAAGTTCTTGCCTGAGATGCGTCCCTGCCCGCCTTGCTGGGGTGGCGTTGCGTGATGCTGGGGTGGCATTGCGTGATGCTGGGGTGGCGTTGCGTGATGCTGGGGTGGCGTTGCGTGATGCTGGGGTGGCGTTGCGTGATGCTGGGGTGGCGTTGCGTGATGCTGGGGTGGCGTTGCGTGATGCTGGGGTGGCGTTGCGTGATGCTGGGGTGGCGTTGCGTGATGCTGGGGTGGCGTTGCGTGATGCTGGGGTGGCGTTGCGTGATGCTGGGGTGGCGTTGCGTGATGCTGGGGTGGCGTTGCGTGATGCTGGGGTGGCGTTGCGTGATGCTGGGGTGGCGTTGCGTGAAGCTGGGGTGGCGCTGAGTGAGGCTGGGGTGGCGCTGAGTGAGGCTGGGGTGGCGCTGAGTGAGGCTGGGGTGGCGCTGAGTGAGGCTGGGGTGGCGCTGAGTGAGGCTGAGGTGGCGCTGAGTGAGGCTGAGGTGGCGCTGAGTGAGGCTGAGGTAGTGCGGAGTGAGGCTGAGGTAGTGCGGAGTGAGGCTGAGGTAGTGCGGAGTGAGGCTGAGGTAGTGCAGAGTGAAGCTGAGGAGGTGCTGAGTGAGGCTGAGGTGGTGCTGAGTGATGTTTTGGTGATATTTAGGTGATGCTGCACAGGTTATGCATTTGTGCTGAGTTGCGGCTGAGGTGGCGTGTTGATGCTGTGCTGGTGCTGAGTTGGTACTGCACTGATGCAGAGGTAGTGCTGTCTAGACGGGGTGGTGTTGATTGATGCTTAGGTAATGCTGTGCTGGTGGTTAGGTGGTGCGGGGTGATGCTGTGGTAGCACTGAGTAATGCTGTACTGGTGCTGTTCCGATGCTAAGGTGGTGGTGCTGCACTGATGCTGAGGTAGTGCGGTGGTACTGCAGCGGTGCAGAAGTGGTGTTTAGGTAGTGTTTTGGTGCTGAGGTGGTCTGTGCTGGTGCTGAGGTCTGAGGTGGTGCTGCACTTGGATTGAGTGATGCTGAGGTTGGGGTTGTGGGATTGCAGTAGCGTGCAGTGGTTTAGCATAGATGACTGGCTTTAAGGCAACTCTTCCTATAAAAAACGGTGTGCCTATGCAAAGATGTGCTTTTCTTCTATGATCTACTTTTATAAGCTTAACTGAAAAGTGAATTTAATAAAAAAAAGTCCTTCACATAATTGGAATGCAGCATGTAAAGTTTTTTTTTTTTTTTTTTTTTTTTTAATAGTCTGAAATATTTTTTTTTCCTTTGGAGCACTCCCCACATACTTAAAAATGCATTTGCTCCCTTTTATTATTATTTGGCATCACAGGTAGGCTGCCCTCTTCCTTTGCACTATGAAAAGGGAAAGTGTGAAACCCAGCAAATGGCAGATACAGTTTATTTGTTAGAGAAGGGAGATGTGATTACATATGTCTAAAACTGTATTTTATATATGCAGATTACATTTGGTTTATGCATAAAGTATAAGCATTTTGATCTTATATGTTATTCAGTAGTGTTCTAGCGCATCACAGCCTCACGCAATTCCACATAACAGTCCATTTTGTGTTCAGGCTTGTCTTGTAAAGGATCCGGTGACCCCTCCCAATCTTCCTCCATTCTTAGCCCTTCAAACTAAGGCCGAGGAACTGACCTATGACCCAGGGGTGCTGTGGACACAGGAATTGATGTCAGTAGGTGCTGATCAAGCTATGGGTTGTTGGGGATAAGAATGGAGCTAGTGGGCGCCAGCGGGAGTCTCGGTTTCTGGGCCAGGGAAGGTCGCAGTGGCACAACTTGCATTGGTCCGGATCCCTAACTGGATTCAGGAGGGGGGGTATTGGGTCGGAGCTGCCAGCACAGAACCCGGTGAAGCCCCCTCTGAGCCTAGGGGGTCTGAAGGTGCACCAGCAGGGTCAGGCCGCCCAAATATTAGGCACATTTATTTTGAAAGTTTTATATAGCGCGAACAAGATCTTTGCAGATATCAGAGCGCTTTACAAGGGCATGGGGATAAAAAATACAAAGTAATAAAGGAGACATGCATCATAGAATTCCTTGAGTTGGGTGGGAGTCGCTCCGGCTCCTGGGAAGGCATAAAGCGAGGAGCCAACCCAGGCGCACATTCAACCGAACGAGGCCTTGAACGGAGAGACTACTCTGCTGCAATGTGAGACTACTCTGTTGCGTCAGCCGACCTACGGGGATAAGTCGAAGCACACTTCAACTTCTTGTGCTTTTTGGCATTCTTACCTGTCTGACTCAAAGACTTCGAGGAGGAGGACAAACAAAAGACGGGGTGGGAGGAGAGGTGCCCAGACCTTCCTCGCGAATGGGACCAAGAACAAGACCTCCAGGGCAAACTAAGAACTGCTGAGCCTCAAGTAATTTTAGGGACTGCTCCCTCAAAGCTTTCAGAGCCATAGCTCAGCAGTCTGAGCACAACTTCAAATTGTGGTCGTGCTCCAGGCACCAAAAGCACACCAGGTGTGGGCCAGTTTCCAACATGGTGCAGTGACAGGCACCACACGGCTTGAATCCGGAAGTCTTCTTGGACATTCTACACACCAAAAAATCATCAACAAAAGTAAAAAAAGGCCTGCCAAAAAGTGGCAAGAGGGCAGCTCTCTTCACAGATGTGCGCTAACCTTCCGGGGAGAAAAGAACAGACATAAGCACGCCATGGTGGCGCCTATAGAGGTGATGCAGACGTCAAAATGGCCGAGATGATGACATCACGCCTACCCAACTGACGCCACCTACCGGTTCACAAGGGTATTGCTCGAAGAAAAATCTTCCGAATGCAGTCTGATACCTGAGAAATTCAAAGGTGAGGAATCTGCAGCTAGATGTCTCTATCAGATATGAATAATCAAAGGCAGAAATGATGATAATAATAATGGGCTCTGTGTCGTGTGTGTGTGTGTGTGTGTGTGTGTGTGTGTGGGTGGGTGGGAGGGGATGGGGGATGTGGGGGCTAGGGCGCTCGACCTCGGACATGGAGGAACTGGGTTCGAGTCTCGGTAACAATGCCAAACTTCCTGTCATTCTGGGCAAATCACTTAATCTCCCCGTGCCTAACAAAAAAAAATGAATGTGTGTCCTAATGTAACGTAACTGGTGCTATGTAAAGCGCTCTGATACCCGATTCGGTTCGGGTCTAGTTCGCGCTATATAAAACTGCCACAAAAAAAAAAATGTGTGCGCGCATATATCTACGGCCTGATCGCTGGCTGGTCAGTTCTGTAGCATTATAAAAGGGCATCCTTACAGCTCCTAGTACTGTATTTTAAAAACAAAGGGCAGAGGTAGGGCCGACGAGAGGCTAGAGAATTGTTGCAAAGTAACCAGAAAGTGCTTCAAAGCTTCTTGGCCACTAAGAGCACAGTCGCACGTCCCAGTTCTACGGTCATAGTCCTTGGACCAGGATTTAGTGTAGGAGTGGACCTGCAACATGCCTATCCTAAAACTGACAAAAAGAGCCCTTTTCTCAGATGGAAAGATAGGAGTCCTGTAAGGTCTCCAGCCAGGTTTGGCCTTTAAATCCAGATACTTGGTTAGCAGAGCACTGCTTGTATCTACGTTCTTTTGCCACAGAATTTCCTTCTCACAAGTGGTAAGGTGTCTTTGGTTATGTTTTATGGGTAGAGCCACAGGTTTGAATATTCAATTGACTTTAAGATGTGCTCTATATGTCTGAACCACAGCAGATTATTACAGTTCTGGCATCTCAGGATGTACCTCAGGCCCTTTTGGTACTCTGCAAGAGCTGGTGTATACCACAGACAGGTCTAGTAGCTTATAGGGCAAAACGTTATATATTCTGCCACAGACATTATTCCCAGTTCAACTCTGAGTGCTACCATCTGTGTCCATGGGCGTAAAACGCTTCAGGAAGGCGATTTCCACTTTTTTAAAGGCCTGTGTGTTTGAATGTCCCCTATTGCTTTGTTTTGATGCACAGACAGGGTTGGTCTTATCAGATGATTAGTGCATTTGCTTGCACATCTACGTACTGCCTAGGATTGTTGGAAGATAATCATTTTAGACTTGATTACTTGGCTGCCCCAAAGCAACGTATCACTCCGTAGGCCTAGATTATCAAAGGTTCTAACCTGTTCTATTTAGTTACCACAGATCCTGAAGGTTGATTTTAACTTGGCCTTTGACTTCGTTCTCATAAACTTTGTTTTCTGGACATTTATTGTAAATTTTCTTGACTTGCAGAAAAGTTCAGAGCTCTTCAATAAGCGATGCATACACAGTTCAGCATGTGCTAGAATTACTGAATGATCTGCGAACATAAGGATCGGAAATTGATCGCTCCCCACCTTAGATACATCCTGGGCAAGGACGATGAGCGGCTTCCCTATATCGTTAATATAGACGTTAAATAGTGCGGGTGCCAGCACGCAGCTCAGCCGGACCCTTGTGTGTATTCCAAATATAGTTGTGCACTCGCCTTTGAGGCCATATTTTACAGCTGCTGTGTTTCCAGTATGGAGACTATTAGCAGGTTCAGTAGGTACTTGGGGACTTCATGGTCCTCCAAGATCCGCCATAGTGTAGTCCGATCAACACTGTCAAGAGCCGTCTTTAGATCAATGAAAACCAGGAAGAGTGGTGATTTCCTTAGTGTGACGTACTCCAAACAGACCATATGCAGGCCTGAGACTTGATCAATCATACTATGGCCCTGGCAGAAGCCGGCTTGCAAGTGGGACCTTATGACATTGTCATCCATCCACGTCTCCAGGCATGCCAACATCAGCTTGCCCAAGATTTTACCTACTCCGTCCAATAACGAAATTGGGCGGCAGTTAGAAGGGTCATCCCTAGCCCATTTTCTAGGAATGGGGACTATTATGGATGTCTTCCATGGCTCGGGGACCACACCTTCCAGTACGATAGCATTAAAGGCAACAGTCAGACGGCCCAGCCACACGTCCAGGTTCCATTAAAACACATCTGTGGTCATCTGATAAGGGCCTGGGGCTTTTCCCAGTTTTTGGTGATGGATGGCCTGCATTTTTTTTTCAATTTGCTAAATGCAGCATCATTATAAAAATGGTTACAATGGAGAACTGCACTTTAAGCTTGGTTCTGTACAAAGACCTGCAGTTTCATCTTTTCACTTCACAGGTCATCCCCTAAAGGCAATGGATATAGTAGGGGAGAGGGGCGGGGGCAAATGGGCATGATAGTCCAAGTAAGCGATATAGCAAACATTCTGTATCCTTGTCACCACCTGAGAGCAGGGCACTTTTCAAAACAGGTCTGCTACAACAGTTTTTCTTGAACTAGGCACATCATATTCCATTCATTATATAATGTAAGCGATAATTTTAGTAATTAACGTCCCATTCTAAATAAAATTATTTAAACCTTTGACAAACTGTCCATGCCTGCATTACATCAAAAACATCCATTGACTCAGTAGGTCATAAGTACTAGATATTTCAATCTTTGTTATTTTTCATACCTTAATGGGGTTTCTGAACTTAAAACGCTTTTTTTGTCCTCATTCGAGGTTTTAGTTTAAGTAGAAATGGCCCGCCCAAGCGTGTCAGCCAGGCTTAAGAGACTGGGTGTGGGCGGGGTCACCACAATGAAGCTCAACGCCATATCACCACGATCTGTCTTTTCTGAGATATTGGAAGCAGGTTGTGCATCTTCTCAGAGATTGAAAAAAGTAAAGAAAGTGGAACCCCCAACAACACCTAAGCCATGGGAAGTAACACAGTGTAAACACTAAGGCGTTTAGAGAATCTGCACAAAGCAAGCAAGCAAGTTTGTGCACTAACCAATCGGCGATGGAGGAGGGGGTGGGGGAAATGGAGCTTGGAGCACTAGGAAAGAAGCTAAAAACAAGTTCACATCATAGCAAAAAAGAACCAAATCAAACACTATTCCACACAATGGCAATAAGAGTTCAAAAATGTACACAGCACATCGATTATTTACCACGACCTAGAAAATATAAATGTTCACTCTTGGAGCAGCAACGTTTGTGAAGAGACCAAGATTTACAGCCCTGTTTACAAATACAGAGCTTGAAGCGAGTGAAAAAAGAGCGCTTATGTAAAAGCTCAAAAATAAAAGTGGTTCCTGAAACATTTGCTAAAGTGGGAGCTGTGTATGTATAGTAGTAATTGGTCCATGCTGTCAGGGCGGGCTAAACATAGGAAGAGGCATGACGCATGCAAGCCTTAAACAAATGGGTACAAAGAAAATGAGAGCGACAATGGAGCCAACAAATGGGAAGCCTATGGGTGGGCTGAAGCCCAAAAAGTATATACATTTGTTCTCTTTGAGACAGCACATACACTGTCTAAAGCAGAGACCTAAAAAGAAGTTGGGGGACCAACCAAGTAAGGCAGTATGCAAGTGACATCACAGAGCGTGACATCACAGAGCGTGACATCGCACATGGTATCACAGGAAGTGGAATCACTGCCCATGATCTCACAGGAAGTGACATCACAAGAAGTGACATTAGGTCTTAAGACATATGTTTAGCAGGTCTATCATTAGTACATTTGAAAGCATTGCCATATTTAACAAATAAGATTTTGCATTGGGTTGTGCAAAAAAAAGGGACACAATCCTGATGCAAAATCTGGGCCTGAACTTATGCATTTATTTCTTAAAACCCTGCAAAAAAGAAATTTGCAGTAAGGAGAAACATGGTAGTAAATCTGTTCTGCTTAATTGGTTGCAAAGCCTGCATTTTAAAATATCTTACGGGGACAAGGCACCTGCTGCATAGATCTTTGTATTCCTAGTTAATCTCAGGGAATAATAATGGTAAAATAACTATGGACATTAATGCACTTGCTGGAGAGATCTGTATTTTGTCTAGTCGCATTTTTGAACTAAATTAACACAGAGGGTTAATATGCCTCCTGCAAATCATAATGTAAAAGGCAGACGACAGATTTTTATTTTATGGAGATGGGTAAGCGTGTTCCTGTTTTTAACACATAGATCCCTTTTGTTGCTTGCATGGGCATGCGACTGCTATGCCTTGTAAATCTCACTGTCTTACATCTCGTCCCAGTGTGCCCCTGTCATACCTAGCCAGTAGGCCCTGTGTGTTGGCAGTGCACCAGTGATAAGAAGCTTGAGCATCAACCCTTTTACCAGATGAGTCAATAAGCATAGATTCTTTATCTGGGGGAGGTGCATCTCCAGATGTCTGTGAGTTCACTCTTTTACAAGCGTTGGAAAATACCAGTGAATCTAGAGGGAGCTGTAAACTGGATCAGAGGGTGATGGTTTATATATTTTTTTAATATCAACCCTAGGTGTTAAAATTCGGTCACGAACAGGGTCCTTAAAAATGTCATCTGCAGGTCTCATCATGCCTTTTAACAAAGGGAGACTCTGGCTAACTCTGTGTGAAGACCCTAGTGTCTGAAATAAAAAAAAATCATCATTTAAGTCCTCTTTATGAAGTAACCCAGATGCCCATATGCTGCTGCTTTGGAAATTAGCTCTAAATAAGGAACATTACCATCTGGAGGTGAAGGTTTTGCCGGGTATAGGTCTGGATCATTATCCAAAGGTGGATCAACTTTATAATCATCCCACGGATCTGTAGGTAAAGGAATATTGTCATCCTTATCATCCTCATCTCCTAAATCAGGCTGTGTGTGAGGAGATCCCTGTGGTGTTATGTGTAGTGGATTTGAGCCTGGCAGTATTGATAAAGGTGAAGATGGTGGAGGGGATGGGAATGTAGGATGGATAGGACTTGTAGCAATGTCTTTCTTTTTCTTAAGGGGGATCTTGTCTCCAGTGTCCTCTGAACTGACTTTCATTTTGGAAGGAGTTTTGGCTAATATATGTCGAGTATCTGGATTGATGTAAAGTTTTTTCTGCTTTGGATCCAATTTGTCTTTCATAATGTCTAAAATTGGTTACAGGGGATCTGAAATATCTTCTTTGGATGTAGGCGCCGAAAGTTTCTGTGCCGAAAAGGACTTGTCCTTTTCCTTGGAAGTGGAAGGTTTCGGATCTGAAGCGGACTTTTGTTTCGAAACTGAGGATTTCAGCTCCAAACAAGATTGGTCTTTCAGTACGAAATGTTTCGGGTCCGAAGGCGATCCGTCTCGACTCAAACCTGAGCAGAAAGGCTTGACTTCTTTTTTCGGTGCCGGGACCGGGGGTCTGGCGTTAGAAACATCGTCTCGGTGCCAGCCAAGGCCCGAAGGCAGAGGTGGTGAAGAAGCCTTATGGTTAGTGGAAGAAAGCTTATGGGGTTTTAGTTCTCACGATCACCTGTCCCGCTGAAATGACTTCGGACTCAATACGATCTCTAGGTCAGAATCAGATTATGCGACTGAGGAGGCCTCCTCTTCTTCCGCAGCTGTAGCTTCATGGTCGGATTCTTCTCCGAAGAGATCTGGATTATGTGGAGTGCTTTGGCGTTGCATTTAGTCGTCGTCGGGCCCGACGATCTCAAATAGTCTTTTTTTTTTTATAGGAATGACCGGCAGGCCTCGCAATCTTCTTCCTCGTGGTCCTGTGAGAGGCACAAGTGGCAGACTTGGTGTAGATCAGTGTGAGGGAATTCGGCGCTGCATCGAGGACAGAATTTAAACGGGGTCCATTCCATTGGCAGAAGAATGGACCAACGCAACAAGGCCCCTGGCCGTCCACGCCGTTTTTTATTGAAGATGAGACTTTCACTTTTCTAATGGATTCGCTAAGAGAGGGAAACGCGTACAATAACAATACCGTCGTGGGTACAGTGGATTGCGCACCGAGGGGAACTCGAATGGCAGTTTCGAGCTGGAGAGCATCAATACACGTCACAACACGATGGCGGAAAAAAACAATCTAACAATTGAGTCGATGCCCATATGCACCATCACCGAAAGGAGGAGTCACCTTACCTAGTGACTAGGAAAGAATTCTACGAAGAAAAACAACTTGCAAACATCTGGACCCAATACTAGATGACAGGAGTATGCAAAGCATGTGTATCTATAGCACATATGCCTTGAACAGCATGATTTTTTGGATTTGGTGTAATTAAGAAATGAAGGTTAAAATTGTATGTGTATATATAGTGGCCAGGTATCACGGAGGAACTACTGTTGTGGACTGTGGTATCGTAAGCTCAAAATAAGCAATCTAACTGGCAGGACGAAACATGAAGAGAAAGTTGTAGCCGCTATTTTATTGACTCATGGACTTGGTCAAATGTCATGGAAAAGGAATAAAAATAAGGGGAAAAGGTAGGGGTACTCTGACCACCTGAATCCTTGAAGGTGGTCCCAGAATGACACCCCAGTGGTCAAATTAAAGAACAAGTTACTTGCCTTTGGTCTTTCCTTGTAAGAAAGTGCCCTCTTTTTGCATGGTTGCCCCCACTTTTTCCTAAACTGCTGATTCAGTTTGAGTGTACCCTAGGTTCCTGACAAACAGGTACCCAAGGACTATGTTCTTTCCCTAAACTGCATTAAAAACAAAACCAAGTTGGCACTTTTTGGCCACAGGTCAGTCCCTTGTGAATGGTACCGCAGGTACCAAGGGCACTTTGACCAGGGAAGGCCTCTAAGGGCTGCAGCACTTATTGTGCCACACTCAGAGGCCTTGTACCTTTACACACACAATGCCTTTGCAAGCAGCATGTTTTGGTGCAGAACAAAATGAAGAGTCGACATGGCACACATACCACTGCCCTGGCATAGTTCAGCCACCCCTCTAGCTGGGTGCACTATACTAGTGGTGAGGGTACAGGTGCATGAGCCCCTACAGTGTCTATGCCAATTCTTAGACATTGTGAGTGCAGAAATGCCATTAAGAGTATATGGTGCTGGGAGTTTGTCATTACGAACTCCACAGCATCATAATGGCTACACTGAAAACTGAGACGTGTGGTATCAAACCTCTCAGCACATTAAACCCACACTGATGCCAGTGTGGGATTTAATGTAAAATGCAATCAGAGGGTATCTTAGAGATGCCCCCTGAAAAACGATTTAACACTATTGTCCAGGCTTCTCGCCAGTTGCCACAACCTGACATGTTTCTGGACCCATGAGTCGAGAGCCTGCTGCTCTTGGGGGTCTGAAACAATGCACATCCTGGTACGAGGTGCCCAGCCTCCTCCCCCAGGATGGGCAGGGTCCACGAAGGGGAAGCTTCAAAGGCTTGCTGCCTTTGTGAGATACCCCAGGCCTTTGCTGCTTCCAGCAACTGGCTCCCACGGTTTCTGACCCCCACTATGGGAGGGAGAATCAGCAGGAAAACTAAGTAAGGAAGGGAACCTTCAGGTGGGGGAGATGAGGTGAAGCACAACTCAGTACCCACCATCTTGCATATGGGGGGACCCAGCCAACCAGAGTGAGGCATATGCCCCCCTCCCACTGGAGGGAGGCATAATAGGGGGTGTACCCACCTCAAGGAAGGGACCCATTGGTCCCAACCTTTACCTACCTGTAATACCCCATAATTTAATATTTAGGGGCAACCCTGAACCTTGCCTCCTCAGACAAGAAGAGGAGGACCAAAGAACCCGCACTGAACTAAGAAGAGGAGGATGCCCACTGACTCGGCCCCAACCCTACCGGCCTGTCCACATCTCGAACCTGCTTCAGCGAAATCCCTGTGTGTCTGCAGCCAGCAACCTCAAGAACCCCGAGGACCTGCCCTGCCTTCCAAGTCAAAGACTTTGCTTCCAGTGAGCACCGGATTTGCTCACCAACAGACTCTGGCCCTAGCCAAAACTGAGTCTGCACCGCTCTGCACCAGACACCTATGGCCCGAGTTCGAGTGGCCCAACACCACGAGGAGCTCTCCCCGGCGATCCTGCCTTGACCCTCCAAACGACACCTGCAGTCTCTTTCTGGAGGACCCCCACAACTGCAACCGCAGCTGGTAAGAAAACCTGACGCCTAAAGACTACCCTGCACCCAAAGTCCCACGGACTTGGATAGCCCAACTGACGGTGTCCCAGCATCCATACTTACCTCTCCAACTTGTGGTCACCTCCAGAAGATCTTCGTCTCCGAGCCTGCAGCCTTTGTTGCAACCGGAGAATCCCCATTGAAAACAATAGGGCACCCAATGCCAAAACAGCGCTCTGCACCAAAACACCCCTGCTGTTGTACTCCCCCTTTGTCCTGAGCCTAACACCAGGAGCTTTGTTCCCACAACCTTGTGACCTGCTCGTGAGCAGCCACCAACAGGTTGCCCTCTATCCCCAATTAGATAACACTGGGCCTCAGCACTCTGCACCTGGCAGCCCTACTGCAGCTGAGGAAGCTTTGAGAGTGTATCCTGGACACTGAGGGAACCCTGGTCTAACCCCAGAATACCAACTCCCACAACCAAGTACTTAACTGGTAACAGATAACCACATTTTCTCCATAGGAATACATTGACTGTTTCTCCTTGAAAATTGTTCCAAGTGTGGAGCTGGTTTTGTAAAAGCTGCTTTACTTACCTTTTCTCTAGGAAATTTACCAGTGTGATATTTAGGCATATCACATGGAGTAGAAAAAGTAATCCATAAAGTAATCTGTAAAGTAATCAAAAGTAATCTAACAGTAATTTTCACTGTTTTGAAAAGATTTACAAACCTGTAAAAAAAGAAATTTTCATTCAGCTTGCTTGTATTGTTCAACCTGCCTTGAAAAGTGCCATTAACACGTACCTGCACCAGGCTTGCTTGGTTCTAGAAAAAAATATAACTAAATAATATTTTTTATACAAACAAATTGTCTGAGTTCAGACTTTGAGTGTGTGACATCATTTGCTGTCCGAGTATGTACAAAAAAATACTTAACACTACCCTCTGATAAAGCCTTACTGCTCGCCCACACTACCACAAATAGAGTAAGGTGCTATCTACTTTTACCTCTGCCTACATCTGGGCTTCCACTGGACTCTGTGCACACTATACCTCATTTTGGTATAGTATATGCAGAGCCAGCTTCCTACACGCCTTAGCTGATAAGAATCTATATCTAGCCGCAGATTCCTTACCTTAGTATTTCCCAGACAGACTGGATCCACAAGATTTTTATTGTGAGCAGTACCCCTGAACGCCGGTAGGTGGCGTCGTTTGGCTACGCGATGGTCACTGGCATCATCCGAGACAGAAGTGATGTCTGTGGCACCTAAATAAGCACCACACAGATGTACTCACGTCCGTTTATTTTCACGACTTTCCACGTCAGAAGAGCGGAGCCATAAAGAACACTGACCACTGGTGTGGAAAACTAGGGCCCTGAAAGGGTAAAGCCCGGTCCCTAGAAACCCGTTCACAGAGTGGGGGGGTATGTAGGTGGGAAGAAAACTGCAGCTATATATAGTCTCTACAAGATTAGTAACTCATTCATCTGATAGAGACTTCCAGCTGCAGATTCCTTACCTTAGAATAGATTCCCAAGCAATACCATCCCCGGCGGTGTGTCTGAGGACCAATTTCAAACAAGGAAGTCCTGCAGGACCTCACGGGCAAAATGCCCATCCTTAATGACCTGAGTGTCCAGGCAATAATGTTTGATGAATGTGTGCAGGGAAGCCCACGTTGCTGCCGTGCAGATATCCAGGACCAGAACTCCGCGGTCTAATGCAGCGGGAACAACATTAGCTCTGGTAGAATGAGCTTGCAAGCCTTCAGGAGGTTGTTTCTTGTCCAATGCGTAGCAGAATTGAATGCAGAGCACGACCCATCTGAAGATGGTCCGCTTCTGCACAGCCCAACCTTTCTTCACACCAACATATCCCACGAAGAGTCATCCACCCTGAACTCTCATGTGCGGTCAAGGTAGAAGGACAATGCTCTTTTTGAGTCCAGATGAAGGAGTAGCACCTCAACTTTAGAGGGGTGAGGAGGAGCCTAAAAAGTAGGCAGTATGATGAATTGGCCTACACAAAAGGGAGTGACCACTTTCGGGAGAAAGGACGCTCTTGTGAGAAGCACTAGTTTGTCAGGATAGACTAAGAAGTAAGGCAGCTAGGATGACAAGGCCTACAGCTCACTTACTCTTTGGGCAGATGTAATAGCTACAAAGAAAGCTGTTTTAAGGGGACAATTACGGAGAGTCCTGAAATGTTAGGACCACATTAATGTCCCATTGAGGCATTATAAATGAGAAGGACAAAAAAGATGAACAAGACCTTTCAGAAACCTATGTACAATAGTGGATTTGAAAAGGGAGGGTTGGTTAGGTAACCGCAGAGAGATAGCTCTTTTGGGTGCCCAGAGCAGAGCCCTACTGGGCTGAGCACACCATGCCACACATTTTCCAACACCAGGAGTATACCAGCTTGGTGGAGTGACGCCTGGCTACTAAGATGACATTGCAGAATTAGGGAGGATGGTCAAAGGTTGTCTACTGCTGCCGCTCAATCTCCAAGCAAGAAAACTGAGACGGGAGAGGTTCGGTGGAGGTCCCTCCCATTTGACTGAATCGGCAGCCTGATTGGAGGATTGATGGCCATTCTCCAGGGACCTGTTGTTCTTGATCATCTTAAGAACTCTGGGCAGGAGTGGTATGGGCAGAAAGGCATATATGACAACTGTGCTCACTAGAGGTGAAAAGCATCTCGGAGCGAGAGTTGCCTTGGAAACTCCAATGCGCAAAACTGCTGACAGTGCGCGTTCTCGGTGGAGGCGAACAAATCTAACAAAGGCTCTCCCCACTGTTGAAAGACACCTTGCGCCTCCTCCGGGTAGAGATGCCATTCGTGATCCACTGGGCATCAACAGTTTAGTTAGTCTGCCCTGGCGTTCAGAGGACCTGCCAGGTGTGGCAAAACCAGGAATAAGGCCAAATCTTCCAGCCATGTTCAGAGATGCAGTCTCTCTAGACAAAGGGTCCACAACCCCACCAGTCCTGTTTGCTGCAGTAGCACATGGTGTTGGTATGGTCTGCGAAGACCTGCACTAGCCTTTCCTTGATGGAGGGTAGAAAAGCTTACAATGCAAGTCAAATCGCATGGAGCTCTAGCAAGTTGATATGGAGTCTGGATTCCACCAGAGACCAGAGTCCTCTGATATCCGCCTCTTCCAGAAGGCTGCCCCATCCCAGGAGTGACGCATAGGTCACTACTGTGAGATCTGGCTGGGAAAGAGAGAGGGGTCTGTCTCTAACCCAATTGCGATTCATGAGCCACTACTGCAAATTTTTCGTACTTCCCTCCAAGATCTGGAGCATGACAGAGATATTCCCCTGATGATGTGCCCATTGGAACTTCAGATCCTACTGTAGCACACGCATATGCCATCAGGTATGATTTACCAACAGGATGATTGAGGCTGTGAGTGCCAACAGCCTCAAGGTCAGTCTTGCCGAAATCCAGTATAAAGGCTGAAATATCAGTATCATAGCCTGAATATTCTGGAATCGATATGCAGGACTATAAGCCCGAAACTGCACTGTCTCTAGAATAGCCCCGATGAAGGGGAGCATCTGAGATGGAGTCAGGTGTGACTTTGGCATGTTGATAGTGAACGCCAGCAAGTGGAGGAGGTCTGCCTTAGTCTGCAGGTGGGAGACGACAGCCTGGGGCGAGCCTGCCTTTAACAGACAGTCCACAGACAGTCGTCAAAATAGAGGAAGATTGGCACCCATGATCTCCGCAGAGGAGCTGCAACCACCTTGGTGACCACTGAAGGGGTGCTGGTAAGGCCAAAAAGGTAGCACAATAAACTAAAAATGTTCGTGGCCTTCCGTGAACCGCAGGCAACGCCGGTGGCCAGGCTGGATGAGAATGTGGTAATATGGGTCCTGCAGGTCTAACACTATTATCCAGTCTCCTGTGTGCAGAACAGACAGAATTGGAGCGGACATGAGCATTTTCAACTTCTCCTTCTTGAGTAAGTATTTGAGGGGTGGTATGTCTATGATAGGACAAAGGCCTCCGTCCTTTTTTTGGCAACAGGAAGAAGCGAAGAATAACCACCACAACCCACTTCTGGAGTCTGCACCCTTGGCCAAGAGAGTCATGACTTACTGGTGGAGAAGTATCAGATGATCCACCATCAGCCATTCTTGAGATGGTGACATGGAGGAAGGGGCTGTCATGAAAGGGAGGGAATAGCCCCTTCACACAATTTGCAAAACCCACTTGTCCGATGGTATGGACTGCCAGTGGGACAGGAGTTGATGAATACTGCTGCCAGCTGGGTGCCCGTGTTAAGAAGGCATATTAGAAAGGCTTGGAGGCTGCAGCTGCCAGGGCTGGAGGGAGGGGGGAAATGACCATACCACTAGCTGTGTGACTCACAAGGTCTGTGGGCACTGCAGCCATGCAGAGGCTGGGTCTGGGTCTCTGGAGTTGTGTGAGGAAATTTGGGTCTGTTGGAGCAGGGCGATAGCGGAGGGCAAATGTCCTTTTCACCAGAACCCCTGTGTTAGGTTTGAGCCGAATCCCCAAGAGGAAGTCAGTGAGGGCTTTGTTGAATGGGAGTAGCGGTTCTGAGAGGAGACTCCCGGCTGCAGCACATCCATCAGGATGTTAGTCTTGACTGCCACGGAGGGCAACTGAAGGTTCAAGACCCCAGTCACCCTCCACACCACCATTGATTAAGAGGCTCCTCATTCCATATCATGAAAGGGGGAAAAGAATAGCTGTATATGGAGAAGTAAACAGTCCACTGGCTTCACCCAGTTCCTCACACAAGTCCATGCTAGTGTTCTATTCGTATATCTGGTATTCTTCAGGGTCCAGCGACCCCTCCGATGTAGGAGGCAAGTCTCCAATCGGCGCAGGATACTGCGTCGGCCAACACCCTTCCTGCTCCGTATCGAAGTTGAGGATCAGAATGAGGATGGAGGCGCTGGGAGCACCACCATCGGGATCGGCGTAGGTGGGTGGTTGAGTTGGTATGAAGGGCTCCGGTAAGGAACCAGAAACAGATCATGGGGCCCGAATGGAGCTGGAACGGTGTCGCCGGCGCAGAACCAGTTGGGGCCCCTGCCAACCCCTCGGGCCCCCCAATGTGAGGTGTATGGCTCATAAAACTTCGTCAGTTGGGCGCGAGTCGCTCCGGCTGCCATTAAATTGGGGAGGCGCGGAGTCGGTCAAGGCTCTACCACAGAGCCAGGGCTTGAATGTCGATGCTCCCTCATTTCGCCAACCGACTGACGAAATGAAGTCGAAGACCTCTGTGACTACTACTACTTCTTGTGACAGTACTTACTTGAGGGTCTTGGACTTCGAGACTGCACCCGGGAACCCGCACGTCACGGCATCGCATGTTGAGCCACAATGACCTTGAGGGATCACTCCTGCAAGGCTTTGGATTTATGGCGCGACAGTCAGAGCACTGCTTTGGGCTGTGGTCGAGGCACCGCAGGCACACAAGATGTGGGTCCATCACTAACATCAGTTGATGACAAGCACCACAGGGCTTGAAGCCAGCCTTCTTAGAGGACATTCCTACCACACCAGGAGGAAAAACATGAAAATCGACAAAACATCAGAAAATCCAATCAAAAAGTGGCTGAGGGGTAGCTCTTCCCCTAGTCAGCGCTGGCTGGCAGAGAAAGAAAAGTACTGACATCATTGCACCTGGACAGCACCTATATAAGTGCCGCGGATGTCACTTCCGGCCCAGACAACGCACGTGGAGCCGGACGTCGCCACCTACCAGCCACCAGGGGTACACCTCATGAAAAATCTTCCGGGTCCAGTCCGACGCTAAGGAAACCTGAAGGTAAGGAATGAGCGGCTAGAAGTCGCTATCAAATAATATTATTTTCCCTGCGCTGCGGTACCGCCACAGGGTTCATCGAAGCCCCTGTGTAATTTTGTGTTAGTACCGTGGTAGCGTTGCAAGACCATGGGGGTAGGCTAGCAATGAACTCCTTGCTGCACCTGGGTGGTTGGGCGGGGCCAGACTCTGCAGCCAACCCCACATTGCACACGGCCAAAGAATGTGAGCAGCGGGGGGTTTGGAGGGCAGGCCTCTGCCGTACACTGCGTACGACTAAAGGACATGCACAGCATCGGTTACCACTGTCCGCTCTGGGTCGGGAAGGGAGAGGGTCCTGCAACTGCCCCAATCGCGGACCAGTAACCACTACTGTAAGTCTTTCACAGTCTGCTCTGAAATCTAAATGTGATTCAGAGTGGTCCTCTTGATGTTGTGCCCATTTTAACTTTAGAACCCACTGCAGAGCCCGAATATGTCACCTGGCATGCTCGGCCAGCAGCCTCAGTCGACCTCAATGAAATCCAGTACTGAGGCGGACATTCGGGATCATAGCCTGAATGCCCTGGCCTCTCTTTTTGAACTGTAGAAAACTTGAATTTTGTTGCAGTTGTCCTCCCACTTTGTGCCCAATTATTTTACTACCAAATGCTGGTTTTCAACTGAGCAAGTGCATGGCAGTCTTCTAACCAGACCTCAGTGCCAGTGTGCTTTCCCCTAAAACAAGTTCAATTGTTATCCAATTGGCAATAACTTTAGTACCTCTATAATTCCCTAGTACATGGTGCTCCTGCAATCTAGGGTCTGGGTACCAAAGAGGGTCCTTAAGGGCTGTAGCCACCCTAGGGGGCCCACACACAAATTACATGCAGACTGCCATTGTAGGCTGCGTGAAATGGTGCAAGCCATTCTGAAAACATGGCTTGGCCCACACAACCTGTGCCATGCCAAACTACACAGCAAGTACTATACGTAAGTCACCCATACAGCATGCCTTAGAGCCCTACGGCAGGGTGCAGTATAGCATAGTGAGGACATATATGCATGAGCAGATATGTCCCTGTGATTTCTAGTTCTATTAAGATTTTGCAAGTACTCAGAGAAGCCACCTCAAGACCTGTACTGTGCACTGGTCATCATAAGTTAACCAGCTACATGATGGCTTCACTGAAAATGCTGGTGTTTGGAATCAAACATCTTGTCTTATTATATCTGTACGGATGCCAGTACTAGATTTATTATGACATGCACCCAGAGGGCACCTGAGAGATGCCACCTGAAACTTTACCAGTGCCTTAGTGTGCTGGTTGACCGGACTCTTCCAGCCTGCCACCACATACATGTTTCCGACCCCCTGCCAAGGAAAGCCCACTCTCTAAGGTCAGAAACAATGTCTGCTCCAGAGGAAGGTGTTCACACCACCCCCAGCCGGATGGCTAGTGAGATTAGCATATCAAGGCCAGAGGCTTCAAAGCCACTAGAGCCGTTGATATGAGACTACGGCTTCCTCCAGACCTGGAAAATGCCACCCCTTGCCCAGAGGTTCATTTTAGCTGCAACAAGTGGGAAATTAGCTATGCAAGGAGGCATGTCTTACCACCTGGCTAGTCACATCTCTAAGGTGGGCTACCTGATGTGCTTCACTAAAGAAGGGTTCCACCATCTTGTTTTTTTGTGGCCTTGAGAAGTAGCCATGTACCGGGTGTAGTGACCCAAACGGCTACGACCCTTCACTCGCCTTTATGCTCCTAAATTCAGTATTTAAGTGGCTCCCTGACACCAGAAACTTAAAGAACAGCCAAAGAATGCAAGAAAAGAAGAATAGCTCAGGCCTTGGTGCCAACCCCTGCCCGCTTGCTCCTGTCTCAACAATTGCAAAGACCCAACTCGTCCCACAGCTGTGGATCCTCCAAAAGCCTTGGGGGCGGCCAGCACTTCATAAACCAACCAGCATCTCCCTTGAAGTGAAGAAGCCACTTCCCTGCAGCCACCGACCGCAACATTCGATTCACCAATCTGCTGACCAACGGGTCCACTGACGCAGCAGCCGCCCTGGAGCAGGAAATCGTGCCCCAGGAGGTCATAGACATCTCCTTACCAAATCTGAAGACAACAGAACCCTCAGGAGCCGCCCTGCAACAATACACGGGGTACCAGGCCTCTTGCAGCAGCAAAGACTTGTTCAGTGTCCAGCCCGGATGCCAAGATCAACCTTCCGACAAGGGACGTCCGCACCAGAGAAGCCATCATAGAGAGTGGCCCCGCTGTCCTGTTACATCCTCATGTCCAAGATGACCTAACAAGTGAGGGCCTCCAAAGCAAGCGGCCTGCCGGACAAAACACCTCTGCAAACTAGCCCCACGGCCCAAGTCTACAGACGTGCTAGCTTAACCCAAAGACCCTGAAAAACCAAACCGAACCGAACTGTGGGTTCCTATCGACTTGTCCCAACTTGCAGCATTTTTCTGTTACTTTTTCTCCATAGACTTCAGGGAAGCATCTCAGGAGTTGCCAGTGTAACTTCAGAACATTGAAAGTAAACCTAAAAGATGACAAGAGGTTCGCTGTAGTCTGTGGGTGGCCAACTTCTGCATGGGGCGAACCTGCCTTCAACAGCCAGTCGTCAAGGTAGGGGGTAGACTGGCACCCCAAGCTCTGAAGATGTGCTGCCACCACAACCATGACTTTCATGAACACCCGAGGGGCGCTGGTGAGACCAAAGGAAGCACAGCAAACTGGAAATACTCCCCTCCAACAACAAACAGCAGGTAGCACCGAAGGGCCGGCAGGACGGATATGTGAAAACAGGCGTCCTGCAAGTCCAACGCACCTATCCAGTCTCCAGAGTTGAGGACAGACAAGACCTGGGCCAGGGTGAGCATCTTGCATTTTGTCTTCTGGGGGAAGTCAGTGAAAGGGAGAATATTGATAATAGACTGAACGCCTCTGTCCTTCTGAGGCACCAGAAAGTAGCAGGAATAACAACCATGCCATATTTTTGACACCGGCATCTATTTGACAGCCCTCTGTTCAAAAGGGCTTACAATTCCTGCCGTAAAGTGGAGAGAAGGTCCTCAGTCAGTCGTTGGTTGGATGATGGAAGATGCAAGGTGGATGAAAGGAAGCATAGCCTTTGCAAACAATTTCTCCTAATCATCTGTCCAATGTGATCGCTTGCCAACCCAGAATGAATCAGTGGAATCTGCATTGCACCCGGTGGCTGCGTCCCTTTAAGGGTACACTAAAGTAGTTTGGCAATTGGGGCTGCAGGGTGCAGTGGGCTGATCGGCATGCAGACCTTGGTTGCAGGGGCAGTGGGAACCTCTGCCTCTCTCGCGAAACTGCTGGATCCTTTAAAGGTGATGGACAGTCTTAAGGCAAGGGATTCCTCTGCCAAAGCCCCGAAAAGAGCGTTGCAACTGGTGCAGTTGGTGGAAGAGACAGAAAGGTCCAGAGAGCAAGCGGTGACCCTACTCTCTTTGAAACGTTTCAAAGATAGAGTCAGCCTTGTCCTCAAAAGGCAAGTCCTATCAAAGGGCATGTCCATCAATAACCACTGGACATCACCAGAGAGCCCAACAGAACGCAGTCATGCATTGCTGCAGATGGCAATGCTGATGCCAATCGAACAACCAACGGAATCGGTGGTGTCCAAGCCACAATGAAACATCCATTTGACCGCATCACAACAATCTTAATGTGACAGCACAGGGCTATGATCTTCCGGCACAACAGGGAGAACTCGTTCCGCCAAATCCCAAAGGGCGTAACTATATATTCAATACGAAAAACCATATAATCAAATCTTCTCTGGGATGGCACCTAGAATTTGGAATGCCTTACCCCCAGAAAACAGACTAATCCCTTCCACTGCCTCATTTGAAAAGGAAGTAAAAGCCATCCTCATGGCTAAATTCACATGAGTATGGTCCATAGAAATCCTCAACCTGAATGGGATAAAGACCCTTTTAATCAACCTTTGCATTATATCCTCCGTTGGTCTCACACTACGAGACAGACTGTATATCGTTTCTTACTTTGTTGCTTTTTACAATAAGCTCCTGTACATATGTTTTGATTAGCTCTTCTTTTTTTTGATGTATAAGTAACTTTTATTGACTGTATAGCGCTCCGATATGCGCCAGGATCTTGTTCGCGCTCCATAAAACTTTCAAAATAAAATAAAGGGTGCCGAGGCAAGAAAACAGGGTCAGCTGGAGGACAATGGCACCTGGCTGTCGATTAACTGGCAGGCAACAGCAGGACACAGGCGTCAGTCGGAGTATCTTGAAGGGCAGGAAGAGCTCAGATAAAGTCTGGGACAGTTGAAGGACCTCAGTCAGAACATAAGTTTTTACCTCCAGGGTGGAGAGTTGAAGATCAAGGATTTCGGCCACCCTGCGCATGATCATGGCGTAGGAAGCAGATTCATCCATGGCTGGCCCACGAGGAGTGAAAACAGTCATCTCGGGGAGGTGCTTCGCCCAAGCATTCGTACCAGTTATCCTGATGGAGCTGAGCAAACTCATCACCCGGGTCAAAATCTTTACTAGTCGGTGCCAAAAAGGAAATGCTAAACATTTTGCCTGCCTTGTCGAGAGCTGAAATGGGTATCTCAGTTGCATTCAGGTGCAATGTCAGTCCAAGTTGGACCAGCGTCAAACCGGAGTAGACAATCTGCGCAACCTCCTAGGGCGGCGAGGTCAACATGGGCGCCAACGTGATTGGGCCCGGCATAGTTTTGGACATCAGGACAGGAGACGGAGGCAAGAGGAGCTCAGTGAGACCAGCTGGCGCAGCGAGGGAACCGCCAGCAATATTCCAGGTGGAAAGCTTCTTGGCTCCTTGGGGCCCAAAGGCATGCCAGAAGGAATCGCTAAGAACTGACGAGCCGGAATGTAGCTGTACGAAACTCTTCGATCTGACACAGTGTGGAGGAAGGCTCAAGAAATTTGGTTTGTGCCAGAATCAGCTGCGGAATCGTCTCAAAAGTCGGCCGACTACGAGAGCCTGATTGTGACTGCTGACGCAGCCCACGCACTTGCTCAGATGAGTAACAGTGGAGTGAAGGAGTGGAACTACACTTTTTGTGCTTACTGGAAGACTTGGAACATGATGAAAACCGGCCTCTGGGGCAGATCCTTCGATTACGGGAGCAAACCTTTGACGCAGAATTGAGGTTTAGTGTTCCCAACACCAAGTTTTTGTGTGCTTCGTGAAGTAAAGTTTTGCTTTGCGTTCCCTGCTGCTTTTCAGGTTCATTGACACGCGCACTCTGCAGGTCTTGGAGTCATGGCTCGACCCCAGACCCATTAGAGACATCGGTTTGCAACAGTCACTTCACGTTTTGACACCTTTTGTTTTAGGGGGTGGCATTCCTGGCACACTGTATTTGAATGTTGGAAAATCTAGGTAAGGTGTCTCAGAGACGAAAGGAAGCTTAAGATCCACGTCCTGTGGAGCAAAAAGAAATTAAGTGACGTCAGCATGCAGGTGTGTCGCATACATAGGCCCCACAAATCATTTCCAGAGCGGAACAACGTCAGTATGAGGCCACTAGGCACCACCTTCCAGCGGGCAGAGGTACTGCAAAAAAAGTTTTGGGATCCAGTCAGGCAAACATACAAAAGATGAGGAATCTGTGGCTAGAAGTCTACCTCAGAAGGCTACCTACTTGTAATCCTACTTACTCATCATAGTTAATTAGCTATTCTGTTTGCATCCTGGGGACTTCATAAGCCTGCAACAGTGCATAGGTTGCAGAATCACAATGAAAACTTATTTCCAGGTATAGTGGAGTAGCATAAAGTGGTACCGAATGGCGTGGTGTAGAGTGATGTGATGTACATTGGTGTGGCGTACAGTGGTGTGGCGAACAGTAGTACAGTTGTGGGTGTAAGTAACTTAAACATGGAACCGAAAATCAATGCAAAGGTATGAGGCATGAAGGGCATAAATGGCTGAAAGGCAAAGAAAATAGCCATGCGGCAGCAAGCATCTTGAGAGTGTAAATGTGTCAATAGTGTGCCATTTATACATTATAATGGCTTTATCTAATCCGCTTAAAATCAAATTTTATTTTAGTTGTAGGAGTAAGCCGTAAGATGCAGGCGTAGATAAACAATGACTAAAAATGAGTTTGAAAACAGAATGGAGAAAGCAGCACAAGAACTGGAATCAGGGAAGTGTCCTGTAAGGCGTACAATGATAAGCAATTTGAAAATATAAAAAGATGCATATAAAAACTGCTGCAGTGAACCAAACAGTGCATACACAATAGCACGAGTAGTGGATGGTCACCGACTAAGATAAATCAATCGGTTCTTGGTCCATGCTCCACACAAAATAAAATTGACGCCTGGCACGCACTAACCAATTAGGAGGCAACAAAGAAGAAAGACAATGATGCCAATATATGATAAGCAATAAGAGGGCTAAAAAGCTCCAGTGGGCAAGTCAAACACAGAAAAGGAGGAAAGCAACAACAGGGGCAAGGCAACTGGCACTGACACCAAGCCAACCAATCTCGAGTAATGACTAAATTAGTGGAGTATCGCTTTCTCTGGACAGACAGCTGGAGCGGTCTATAGCAAGACTGTGAAAAGACAATCTTGAGGGATGCAATTTCTCTTAACATTCCACATAGTCTTTGGTCAGTATTAAAAACTGTAGATACCATTATTAATTTTGCAATCTATCAAACGTATAAAGAGAAGACTTTAAATTTACCTTCGGTAACTGCCAGAAAATCCTTTGCCCCTTGGTGAAGGTCCATGTATGTATCTACAGGTCTTTCCAAAACTGCAGATACCAGTGTTCTGCCAGTTACGACAGTGTGTCTGCAAAACAAGCAAGACTATTGTAGGTACATTTTTCAAACAAGAACCCAAATACATTGAAGCAGAAATTGAAAGAGAACTCGATTCATCAGCACAGAATAATTTCACACGCCTAAGGGAGACAAGGAAGGTGGATTAATCAACGTGAGAAGATACCCTCACTAGGGGACTGTTGCAGCTTTTTCGTGTTCAACAACGGATTATTCTGAGTCACATAACAGAATACTCAGCTGCACTCAGTTTCCCCCACCTTGCTAAATCCCCCGCTTCTCCCGTCCCCAGCCTCATCTCCGTCCTTTAGCGCCAGGAAACCCATGGTGTCAGTGCGCTTTACAAATCCCACCTAACATAACATAACATAACAGGATGAATGATGCATGGAAAAGCATACGTTTTAACTTCTGGCTCTAGCAAGAAATACCTGTAAAAAGGGTGGGCTTATTTATCTCAGTGTAGCAGACATTAAGATTTCTGCAAAGTTACCTATTCTGGTGGCTGCATTGCCTAGTTCACTCATGCATGATATGCTTTTTTTTTTTTTTTTTTAAGACAAACGCATTTAGGATACACTCAATCTTAAAACAGTTTGATTTGAAATTGCTTATTTATTTTTAAGAATATAAACTGGAAAGGGCCTTGATCATTTGAAGGTCTTTTGCCTGTCTAGGTAAGATTGCACTAAACAGATTCACAACAATCATAAGCTAAGCGCTGCCATTCATGGCTACTTAGTCGAATTCATACCTTGTGTCAAAGTGACATCAGACAGTGCCTTAGGCAGAAAATAAGGTTGAGTCATCATCTCTACTGTTTCACTACAAAGATAATGCAAGGCTTGTCAACTAAGGAGGCCTTCAATTCACAAACTCACCCACCGGAGGTAGACACAGTAGGTTATTATTTTTTTACAGTGAGCAACAATATCCTTGTTCACTGTGAGGGCTCCCAGTTCCAAGGATTAAAAACACAAGGGTGTGGCTCTGTGGTCGAGGGGGCACCTAAAGTGAGAATGGCACTACTGTCACCTCTACCTATCATAGTTGGACTGGTAGCGGTGTTGGCATGAACAACAACAAATGTACTAGATTTTTTTACCCACCTCCTTCAGGGGCAGATGCATAGAAGATTAATGTTAACTTCAATACGTGAAGGTTATGAGTAAAAGAGAAATGTGACGGGGGCTTCGCAGTGTGGGTGAAGAGAAGCACAGGATTGGGCGGGGAGGGAGATTTGTGTTTTAGTGGTGGAGGGCAGCTGAGAAGGGATGACGGTATCTTATCCCTCGCTTTGAGTTTGTAGTCTGTTTCCCTACCAAAGTATGTAGCTCCTCATCTTCGTTCTGCTGCATCTACCTCACAGAATTTGCCCTGGCTGACTGAGTCCGATACACACACGTACCAAGCCAGTTGGAGCTAGCTGAAGAAGGGCTCCTGTTGATTAGCTCTCCGTGCATGCAGGATTTGATTGGTACTCTGGAGCCAATTGATCAGCTCTGTGCAAAGAGAACTGCTCTCCCTGGTATGAACACTATTCAAATCATTCTTATTGACCAAGAAGCAACAGCACATCAATGAAGTTGAGAAAATAATGTATTTCAGATATTGGTTCTGTCTGACTGAGGCATTAGTACCAGGGGTGGGGTGGTTGATTGGCAGCGGCTTTGCCTTGGGGCTGGAATGTCCACTGCATGTTTTTTGAATCATACACCCTTGTCTGAAGTTACCCAATTGCAAGTTTTCACTTTAATATTAATCTTTTGTGCTACACGCTTATGACCATCATGTGCGGAAGCGGAGGCTTGACATGAGCAAAATGTACTGTGTCCAAGAGCAGGACCCTCTGGTCCAGAGAGGTGAGCAAAGCGTGCCTTCATTACACAGGACTACTGTAATGTACTGGCCTCCAAACATGTTGCTGAAGAGCAATGCCAGATACACAGGGCAAGCAGGGGCTACTGTGCCTCAACCAAGGGGGCTAAGTTAGTTTGCCACTGATGTCCCAGGTCCTGACCAATAATGGCTTTTCAAACTGGGTCAGGTACAACCCTTTTCTCACTAGAGTCTTAGGGGAGAAAGGGCGAGCAGTCACAGGCTTCTCAGGGAAGTAGTTTGGAGGTGTACAAGCTCATAACTACTCAATTAATCAACAGACCTAATCAAGTTAATGTGCAGTCCAGTGTTTTCTTTGGAAGAAAGAAAACACTTTAAACTGCTCCACTCAATACTGTAGGGAATTGAGCTTTTGTTGCAGATACCCCACAAACACACACTTGTTGCACCTATTTGAGCTAGTAAATGCCTATTTTCAACTGAGACCTGCTAACCAGACCTCAGTGCTCCTTCTCTAACACAAGGTAAAGTCTAATTGTGCTACAACTGGCTAAGGACTTCAGCACCCCTGTAAGTCCCTAGTAAATGGTACTCCAGGTACCTAGGGCAGGGGTACTAAACAGGACCCCTAAGGGATACAGTATATCTTATGTCACCTTAAGAAACCCACAAGCAAATTCCACAGAGACTGCCAGTGCAGTCTGCATGACATAAAGCAAACTAGGAGTAAAAATACGAAAAGACACACTCCTTTGTCTCATGCCAAAGTCACTCCATCTATTATATTCAAGCCAACCCTACAGCAGGCCTTTGAGCCCTAGGGCACGGTGCATTATATTTTATGTGCGGACATATCTGCATGGGCAGATATGCCCCTGTGTTCTATTACTAGATATTGCAAGTGATCAGGGAAGCCATTTTAAAAGCATGTGCTAGACACAGGTAAAAAAAAAAAAAAAAAAAAAAAAAAGAGTTCCCCAGTTACATTATGGCTTCACTGAAAATGGGGATTTTTATTTTTAATTTTGTTATTTATTTATTGAGTTTTATATAGTGCTGGCTAGACCCGGAGTTATCAGATGATGAGGAAGAAACATTGTTTCAGAACACGGTTACAAAGTTACAACAGTTACTGGAGCTTAGTTGCAGGAATTACACGAGTACAAAAGCATAGCATAAACATGAGGAAAAATAGGCAAGGGGAGAGAAGAATAGGGGAGAGAGGGAAGAAATAGGAGAGGTAGAGGAGAATGATGGGGGATGAGGAGGGGTAGGGTATAGGAGGCACAATGGAGAGACTAGTAAATCAGTGTCCAACGTCCGGCTGGGTAGGTAACGGCCGAGGGGTGGACCAGAGCCAAACTCCTCTACAGCTGCGTGGGACAGCTCCACCGGTCATCGGCCAAAGGTTGCTCGGGCACCGCAGTACATACAGAAGGGTTATAGTTTCCGCCTAGGGGGGCATAGTCCAAAAAGTTCCATTGAGCACGCCAGTCACTGTGTACGGTGCTGTGCTCCCAGCGGAAATGGGGTAAAAACCCAGGCCTCCGCTGTGTGAGACTCCCTTGTCGCTGTGGATTCTCTCAGATTCCAGGGCATAAATGCTAGATCCCTCCCCAACAAGGGGAGAAGGAGTGCTTTGGAAAGGGACCCACTCATGGTTGCCATTATTAGAAAGTTGGTGCATCAGATGTCCTCAGAGGCGGCCATTTCGACCTAATATTGCTTCAATAGACCGGATAAGCTGGTTCGGCCAGGCTGAGTACTTGTATACTTGAATAGGCTTGTATACACCAGGGAGGTGCAGTATTTCACAAGCCTCGTTGCTTAGAGGGTGCTAGCTGACAGTATGTGCCTAGATGTCAAGCATTAAATCAGGACATCTGCCAGTCAACTGCTCGGCGAGGTGCGAGCCGCCATCTTGAAGTCAGGCGTGGAGTTAATGGTCATTGAACTCCCACTCGAGTGTCCAATGGGCCGAGTCCCCTGTGGTCCCGCTACACCACACTCCCTCCAGGCTGGCCCGTTGTTGCTCCTACCTTCCTTGCCGCATTGAAAGTCCCCACACATGTGCCTTGCGGCACAGCTCGCGGTCCCTGCTGCGGTCCTCCGAGGTCTTGCGCAACCCGTAGAGGCTCACCCAGTCACAGGAATTGTCTCCGAGGGTCGTACAGGGGAGCAGTCGTGCCAGTGCGTCACCAGATACTCCCACAGGGGTAAGCCAGCATTCAGCAGTCATTTTGCGCTACAGATCTGGCGGCCACAAGGTCTCTGTGTGCTCGACAGCTGTACACAGAGACCAGTAAATAGTACAGCAGTACAGCAAAATTACCTCTGGGTCTGTCAAGCACACTAGGTACCGCGTTTGACTCTAGCTAGCCTAGCTAGCCTGACTAGCTTCCTCCCGAACAATCACATGTTAACACAAGGGACATTCGCTGTCTCATCTGCCCAATTTGTCTAACCTCAAAATGTAATAGGGCAGGCAGCCTTGGCCAGGCCCGATGCCACCACTCTTGATACAACTAAGAGGCCTGCATCCACACCTCACCACTTGTGATGGCTTTAGAACAGGAACACTTATGGTTGTTTGGTCCTCTTGTATTTAATCCTCTGGACAAAGCTGTGAGGCATTCTGTTTTGCTTTGTGATTCTAGGTACCACTTTGGACTGCATGGTTGGTAAAGATGTTGAATGAACTGTATTCTATATGGGAGATGTTGGGTGAGAAGCATGAAGTTCAAATACATGATTCAAACATCCATGGTGAACATGGATGCAGATAAATATGAGGTGCCACAGAGAGATTGAAAACTGACCTACTGTTTTATTAAATACACTAATGAGCAGTTAGGTGATTTGGCACAGCTACATTTGTAGACACCCTGAAATTTTAGCTGTTTGTAAATTTTATGATTTAGCAATCTCATAATTAAAAGATAGCTGTTGGAGCAAGTTTAGACCTTCTTTACAATCCAGAACCTGTCTATAGAAATTTCATTACCAGGCGCAAACAATTTTTCTCTTTGGCATCTTAATTGCCTTCTGATTTTGCACAGTAAAGCAACATTTGCTCTGCATTGGTCATTTGGCAACCTTATATTATTTGGCTGAGTTTGCATCACAAAGGTGACACAAACCCAGTGCACAGTGTTGTGGTTGGATTTACTTTTCAACGCAAATCACGATTTGTGTAGGAAAGTTGTCCAGAGTACCGCAAAGTAGCACTATGCACCAAATTGTGCTACTTTGCATCAAGGGGGGGGCATACCACCCATAGGTTGTGAGGCAAATCCCTTTCAAATAACATTTATAGACAGGGAATGGAGACAGAAATGTTTGCCTCCAAACAGGCATAACAGAGGAGTAACTTTCTAAAGTCTCCCTATTTTTCAAACTTTGCAAGTATGATGCACTTTACAGCACACGTACAATAAGAAGTCTTAAAGGATGTTTTTGCACTGGAAGGATCCCATTCCAGTACAGAATCTATGCATGACAGAATGCTCACATCCTTGTAGTAAGGTCAGGCACTGGAATTATAAGATTTTCTGGTTCTGGCCTTTTCGTCATGAGTATGGAGTTGCCACACGTGCCATATAACCCATCATCTACTGTATAATTTGAGATTTTAATCCCCAAAAATTTTTTCTAGCTTGAATGAATAAAAGTTACTTAAACTGGGTCTACCCATATTGCTGCGAAGTGGAAGAGCCTTCGCAAAGGTTGGCTGGTCACCTGCCTGTTGCTGATTGTTGCAAGTGGGTGTTAAATTGGTAGTAATGATGTGAAACCTTTGCCCAGTTAGTGTTAGAAAGTGTGAAATGTCAAAATAATAAAGTAATACTATGACAAAATGTGCAGCATTAAGCTGCATAACTTGCCTTTTCTTGCAGCATAATTAAACTGTGCCGCATAATTTGGTCCTCTCCTGGCACTTAATTCCAGTGGATCAGACTATGGCGCAAGACAAAGGTGGGCGAGCCAACATATTAACAGGGGCAACTGAGCCAAGGGTCTGCGCTGGCTCTTAAGAACCTATTCACAGGCCAAGCCTTGAAAATATGTGGCATGTTAATCATGCAGCACAGATTATGTTAGACTATAGTAAGGGGTTTTCAGAAGCACCTCATCTTGGTAGATCAGATTATGTGCAAAGTATTTATTAAACATGAACTGAGAATCGTTCTAGTACAGCCTTTCCCCCTTCCTCCCACCCCACCTCATCTGCCCAAAAGACAATGCTATTAGTGAACTAAAAGACAAGTCAGGTAGGGGTCATGTGTACACATATGTGGCCTAAATTAAAATTATAGATTGAGCAACTTTATTAGCTATTAAACCAAACACAAGAGTTGTTTTGTACAGTCCAAAGCCTGAATTCAAGTATTTGTGATGAACAAAAAGGAGGCTTGCTTTAAAAGTATTTGCCTAATCTTGAAGGTGAAAGTTTCATTTTTTTACAATGTTTGGAGCAACCTCGACTGGAAAGTATTGCAGCTTTTTACTTGAGCACCAAGACTAGAACCTGTTTCCCCAGCTCGAATGTCAGCAGCACGAGCCGTAATGCCACATCCACACCCTCACATTGGAGTGTGAAACACATTCACATGTGTTTTGTTTCACACTGCCTGCTATGGGCCTCTTTAAACACTAGATTCTTAAAAGAAGCAGCCCCTTTGTCATTTCATTGATTTATTGGGGGCGTCCTGGTGCACAGCTTGCCTTGAAAATGAAGTTTTCACGCGGCCCTTTTGTTATGTATTTTGTTCCTCGAGGTGAAAGTGTGCTCCCGCAGAGTGTCTGGACACTGTAAGAAGAAAAGCTATGCACGTGCGCAGCCTAGAGGGAACATAGGTAGTAACCCCAGGGGCAGGTAGCTCATCAGCTACTACCACTCACTCACCGTAACAGCCCAAAATTAAGTATCTCGGGAACTCTGATAACAAAAGGAGTGAAAGACGACCCGAGAACCAACGAGTATGACTGACTTAACGCCAACCCTGCCGGCCTGTCTGCTGCACCCGACCCTTGTGGGGCAACTGATTTGTCCTGCCGCTGTGCAGACCTCAAGAAACCCAGAGGCTTTCCAGTCATTTGCAAATTTCCAAAGAATCTCCCATTGGAGTATAGGAGCTACTCCACTGCAGGCGCAGGGACCAAAGATGCAAGACCTAGTACACCAACCTGCCGCCCACGGGTCTACCGATGGAGCACCCGCCAAGGAATAGGTAGCAGTACTCCCACAGGTCAGATGCGCCCTCCCTCCAAGTGTGTGGACGCCAGGACCGACCGGAGCCGTAAAGGGCCAATCCCTGGAGTAGTGGGCCTCTTGCAACTTACTAGGCTTGATGTGCCCAGACCGGACACCAGCGCCGTTTAAGACTGACCTACATGTCGAGGGGCTTCAGGGACAGTGAGACTCACTTCACGAGTGGCCCAGCTATCATGTTTGACTCTTCTGCAGAAACAAAGACAAAGAAGTGAGTCTGCGACCAATGCCACCCAACGCCTGGCGAACAAAGCGGTACAAAAGGGGGTGGTGATGGACGGAGCATCTGAACCAATCAAACACTCACACCCAGTCAACAGATCTGGGTTTAACCCATCACCGTTCTTTAGCCCACTCTGCCACCAAAGCACCTACTCACCTGTGCTCAAGAACAAGAGCCCAAGGGAGGTGACGGTGCCTACAGGGTCCCCCGACCCTCGAGAATTAAGACAACACTTGGGTTTGCCCAGACTGGACTTCCAGTTGCTGCCTGCAGCCTCTTTCAGCAGGCCCCCTACAACTTCGGGAAACTCCTGCACCGGAATCGGGACCCCTAAAGACACCACTGCACCAAGCCCAACAACCCCAGGAGAAGTGGACCAACTAAGGTGGTGCTGCCCATCACCAATGGACATACAGGGTATTTTATACCCATACTGTGTTTTACAAGCATGTGTGCAGCTTGACATGCCTATATTGATCGCCATATGTTACCACCACCAGACATAACAGAAGAAGGTTTCAGAGACCATCAGACCTGGTGTAAGTACCAGGGAAAACAAACAGGGGAACCTGGAATCAGCAGAAAGGGTGTGGAAAAGGGAAACATGAGGAACCACCGCTGAATAAAAAATGCACAGTCAGCATCCTGTGCTCAAGCTCACAAATGACCTAAGAGAGACATTGTAGTTGGTGGGATCTTTGCAAATGCACAGCTTACCCAAAGGTCACTGAGCATTGCAGCTTCAGACCTTGCATGGCACTGCTGAGAAGGTGGTCGGAGGTGGAGGGCAGTATAGAGGGAGGACACCAGCAGGAGAATCTGGTCTGCTGTGCTCACCTGGCCTCTCTCTGCCTCTAGTGTCACTGATGCCTTAGGAGAGTGCTGTTGGAAAGGCCCTTGCCATCAGACCCTTTTGGTTCCAGGGACAGATACTGTTTGTTAGTTGTCCAAAAACACGCAATAGTTAAAGTTGCATTTTAAAATAATGTAGTCTGTACTGACCATGCATCAATTCATATGGCAAAATGTAAATGAATGAAAATTAGGTAGGAAGGAAATCTATGCATTCAATTTTTAAATGTGCCTACGATTCTGAGTTTAGGAATATTAGTTGCTTGTACAACCCTTAATTTTCAGTTATCAAAACGATCATGCAATTTAGAAGATATTTGCAGAATGTGTCCTTTCTGCACACTTCTTTACATCTGCACACTTCTTTACATTTGGAAGCCGAAAATAGGGGGGAATTCAATTGATAAAAAATATTCTACTATTTTGTGTTCCCCCATTTCTCCCACGTTAAATCAATCATGTCTTCACATGACAGCTTTGGTCTGTTCCAATAACACGCTTTAGGTACATCCACCCATGGAAGGTAGCACTTCAATCAGAAGAGGACCTGAAGTCCTTTCAGGCAGTACATCATCCTCATTGATCAATGCATATACCCCAGAGCATCAATCAAAGTAAAAGTACACAGCGCTAATGGTGTTGACTGCTTGCACCTTCACACTGTGAGGTCTGCACATTAATAGTCGAAAAGTGTAATAAATAAATAAATAATAAACACAAGGTGAGAGGGGAACTCTTTCACAGCAACCTTGAGAATTCTTCTGGTGCTTAAACCAGAACCAGAAGGATATTCACACCCAAAATGGAGGATGAGATGTTCAAACTTAGACAGAAGTCAACTTATTCCAGGTTAATTGCAGCACGCAAACTGTCCTAAGAGCACATGTGTATTGGAAGTAAAAGAAGTCAGCTCCTACCCTTCTGCAACATACCAATGTACTTCCAAGGTGCTCAATAATAAGGCCGTTGATTCTAAATAAAAATCAATTACATTGTCAACTGATATCCTGAAAATGTTGGCAGAGTCACTGTCCTCTTATACCCTTTATTGAAACATTAGAATGAACCTCACCCAACAAGTAGGTGAAGAGATCAACTGCTTTTTTAAGTTATAAAAATGAAGAAATCGTTTCCCATTGCTCACCCAAAACCATATAGTTTTGGTGGCGTTTATGGCAGTGAATTCGTGGTTTGTATATGGAGAGAAATATTTCCCCCGTTTTTCCAGCCTTGCGAATCCAGGGCCAAGTTTCAAAGCTGGAACATCCATTCACTATTTACCAATGAAGGAGAATATCTACTTAAAGATTCTCTCTCAGGCTTTCTAAATAACATACAGGAGACATTATCTACTTATGAAAGGTAGTATCATGATGCCATGCAAACGCAGCCACTGGCTGCTACTCCTGCACTGACAAGCATTTAAGAGGGCTTGGAGTTTTGTTGTGCAGATAAACTTGCAACATGATTCACTTGGGGTTACACGGTACTTTCTACCTCATATTACTTCGAAGCAAACTTGAATGGTTTGTGTTCTAATTAATATCATGCACTATCGCCTACATACCATTAACTAATGAAATTTAAGTTAAAAGTTAGCTAAGTAATAATTTGGTCAATTGCTCCCACTATGAATTAGGACTACACATAACGTTTTTTTAAAGGGGAAAAACAAACTTTCTTCCATAGATTTCTACTGTTTGTACTTCATGGTTGGATTCAATAAAGGCACTCAATCTGTGTTCCAAAGCTTTAATAAAAACTAATGGATTTTAAAGCTCTAGCATCCCAGTAGTGGATTTTCTGTGGACCCTAGATAATTCAGAAGCAACTTATAACTGATGCTCCTTCAGACAGGTATGTGTGTAAGAAATTAATTTCAGAGATATTTACTCCAACACCTTTTGATAGAAAGAGGAGAGGGAGGAAAGAGGTATAGTGAGGTGAGGGGTGTACAATGTGCTAATCTGTACACAGTACCTGGAAGACGAGGTAAGCTCTACATCTATTTATAAAAGTTGTCCATTGCATCTATACTTTATCTTTATCAATATAACCATGTCCTCTCAAACTGCTTGTCCTGTAAACACATCCATTGGGATCTGAGGAGAAATAGGAGCATTAAGATGTTCTTAACTCACCTCTGTACTCATCCCAGTACTGGGTCCAAGCCTTTCAAACACACTGGGCCTGCGAGAAGTGCTATCCGAAATGGTCTTGGTATTCTCCACTGTGACTTTCCGTCTTATTTTAGACATTTTTGTTTTCTTTCGCCCTGAAAATAAAATCAATTGATTATGTAGTTAGCTTTGAAAAGGCGCAGCTCACAGATTTGCTGGGTTAGGGGGGAAAAAAGGGGGGCAGGCAAATTAGAAAAAAGCTAAAGTCTATGCACAGTGGCAAGGGTTTTGATAGGATTCATTGCAAAGCACTGGTTGAAGCTGATGGAAGGACGGAATCGCAAAACTGGCATTTTAACTATTTCTATCTCAAATTGCTCATATGCACCATGCCCTGGTTAACCACCCAAAACCCAGTGAAAACGTATGGGTTTGTACTTCCGCACTCAAAATAGGAGGGTGGAAAAAACATACATGTTGACCTTTACCACAGAGATGCACCTGAAGGGAAATGTGATATTTTGGAGAAATTGCGATAAAAGAATCAACAGTGATCCTTTTCTGAGCCAGCTCCCAGTCAGCTCGTCTGGGTGAAGGGGATCTGCTTGCATATGCAAATAAACTATTTTGATATGGAGCAACACCAGTGCCATTAAGTCTCTACAATGGCTTCCTGTCAAACAAATGATCAAATTCAAAGTCATGTGTCTAATACACGAGAGCCTGCTTGGCTTACTAACCCTCTTACACCAGTTATATCTTTGAAGCCCAACCAAATGCCTACTAGGGCATGCCTCCCTAAATGATTCACTGCTACTTCCATCAATGCGGAAACTGTTTAAAGGCAGACTTCACCAACAAGGTACCTATCGCTGGAACTCTCTTCAACTGGACCTCCATCAAGAAACTAACTTAAGTTGCTTCCACAATTTTCTGAAGACCTAACTCATCTGCCAAGTGTTTGTGAATTAAATACGGACCTATACTGCACTCTAGCCCCCCCCCCACTTCTGCTCCATCAGCACTCTATGGTCTCATGTGGTTTCATGAATAAACACATGAACGAAAAATAAAATAAATAAATGAAACAAAATCTGAGATATGCGACACAAACCAGAACATCAGTTTAATTTCCTTCTGAAACGACCCACATACATGGCATCCAGTTTAGCACGTATGAGGACCTCTATACAATTAAGAGCATGTACACTCCAGATATCCTCACACTCAAGAGTTTCATGGAATCAACAAACAAATCAGAGGAGTGTTTTCTGTTAAAGATCTAGAATATAGAAATCATAACATCTCCTGAAAGAATACCAATTATCAAATCCATAAACTACTGCGTGCACTTTCCAAACAATTAAGATCTCTTACCATCAGGACTTTTGACCTTCTTGACTTAACTACCTCTTCAACCATTCCCTTATTGTTGGCACATACCCCAATGCGTGAAGTAAGCTGTGGTATGAGCATCAAAACTCATTATAAGAAAACTACTTCTGTTGATCCTTCCACTCTGCCAAATTATAAACCAAAGAATTGCAACGTTTTATTCGTATTAAAATAAAACTGTTTGTCTGCATTCATATCACACTGTACTTCTTCTCAAATACCCTTCTCACCTCTTTTCAATCAAGTTTGTTTCCTTCACTGCACGAAAACCACACTTCACCAAAGCACAACATAAATCACCTCTTCTCCTTACATTCTTTTAGACCCGTTCACTGCATTTGACAATGTACATCACCGTACTAGAATATCCATAACTGAATCACATGCCTAGCCTGCAAGTATCTCAGGTGGTTCCTTCTTGGTTGCCTGGAATTTTGAAACCTTGATAAACACCAGTTTTGGATTGCAGTCACCTCTCTAATTTGAAGATACTCAAATATGTAATGCTTTTTTTCTACACTCTCGTCCTTCAAGCACAATATGCAAACTGTCTCAGAGCCAGACGCGGATAGATGGATATACGCAAACTCATGTTAAAATATTAAAATTGAAATTATGTACTTTCAATCATTGGCAGCACCAATCTCTACGAGTCTGCCAAGTTTTCCTGGCATACTGAATTTGACCTCAACTAACATTAGAGTTCTGTTGAGCCCATCTATGAGGATAGATTTTTTTTTAACGCAGCACAGTAGGCTAGACTAATGCAATACTCTAATTGTAGGTGGACCGCAGTATTCATTCGCCACACTAGACAAAGCCCATACCTTGCACAAAAACTCTGTACAATCCCTTGATGTATACTTCAACCTATACATATCGCCACTAAGGTGACTGGTTCTCTGCCAAGAACAAAATAATTTATACGGTAGTGATGCTTGTATTTAAAGCAGTGAGTGGAAGAATGGGACAAATCTTGCTACACTGTAACCTGCAGCCTCAAGTTTAATAGTCTTAATCTGCCCTGGGCACCTAAGCAGTCTTGTGCTGCTTCCAAGTTCTTCTCGTTTAACTTTCTATCCACTCTTCACTAGAACTCTACCACTAGACATTTCGAAGTTTCCAAATAGAAACTTCTGTGTCATCATTTCCAAACTGGAAGAGAAAAATGAGCACTACCATCACACCACTCTAAATATATGTATCATCGCAGGCACCAGCATTACTAATTAATGACTACAGAATCGTCACAAAGCTTAAGAAAACAAGGGAGGCGCGAGCCCGTGGTGCCATCTGCTAAAGCCCGAAAATGGTACCCACTCCATGATTTAACCCGGAGCAACTCAGACAGCGCGGGAGGTCCCGCCCGAGCACTCGAGAGTCACTGGGGTCCAGCAGGTGAAGGCCAGTGAGAACAGGGACGTTCAGTGTCAAAGCACGGTGGGATTGAAAAGTTGAGCGCAGATATGCGTGCACTGGCGCCTGGGCATGATAGAGGAAACCGCGCAATAGGAAGCCCTCTTGCAACCACTGCTGCATGCCTCCCCCATACAGGTGCAGAAGATCAGTGTACCTAGGGTTGGGAGGTGACACAGTCAGCCTCTTCTGCCGACAACTGCCTGCGGAGAGTGAGGGGATACGCCCTGTCTGGCAGACTGGCCTGGATGGCCTTTTACAGTGCAGTTTGAGCCTGGGAGCCTTGATGGCCGACCGTTCATCAGGCTGTCACGACAGATCCCTGGGAAAGGCCACCACCTCGCCTGGTACAAATTGGAGGCGTGAGGCCTGAGACCCATACCCCGCGCTCTAGGGTTGATGCGGTCCATGCTGTGGAACACAGAACTCCACTACCACAGTTGCAGGGCAGTCCATGCCCACCAAGGTAAGAGAGGGTCAACGCAACATCTATAGTGCCTCCACACAGAACCTTCACCCGTAAAACAGAACCAAATCAGGCGGCACGACCTCTCAGCGCCAGACAACCAGCATTGACTTACATACTTCATTGCTGGCAAGCCTCACTCCAAGTCATGCCTGCGAACCGCTCATAAAAAAATAAAGGACACCAACATCAAAGAAATGTTGAACAAACCACCGCTTAAAAAAAAGAAATCAGAGGACCCCCAGGCAACCCACCCTCTCTCTCTTCTCTGGACGCAACACCTGAAATTAAGCACTGTCGTCTGAGGAACCAGTGACCCGCAACAGCTTTTTGGGGCCCTGAGATAAACTGCGGACCTCTGACATGATGTTACAGCAGACTTCAAAGGGTAAATAAAGTAATGAGCACCAACGGGAATTGCGAGACAGAAAGGGCAACCTATACTACTGCCTGGATTGCAGGCCGATTTGGGGGACTGGAAGAGTATGTAATGTGACTCTTCAGGCAAGTGGCAAGAGAACTGGTGGACAAGGACGTTCAACTCTAGCACAAAGACAGAGCAGGCAGACCAGCAAAGTCCTTGGGCACGCCTCAAGAGATCACCACATGACTCCACTCCTATAAAGCAGAAAAAAATCATCATAGCAGCAGTCCGGCACATGTCTATCATCAATTGTGAAAGCGTGAAAATCGGTATCTTCCCATAGCTCTATCAACTCACCCTTCAGCGATGCAAAACACTACGAAGAGCCCCAGCCTTCTTTCGAGAAGGAGAGATTAGATACCAACGGGCGAACCCTTTCAGACTTACTTTTGTCTGGAATAAGGGAACGCATGGAATTTGCACCCTCGAGGAGGCGCACTCTGTCCTAGGTCTTTATCTCGTCTCAGAGTACGAGACTTGCAACCCTAAGGCCCAGTCCTTCTCTCGCTCCATAGGTAAGTCGCGCGCTGCGAAGTCATCGGCGGCAAAGTCTTTTGCATCTGAAAGTCATGAGAAGCGAGAAGCACTTCTGCGGCAGCTGCAACAACAGAGAAGTGTGTCAGAGCCTGAAAATTACTGACCCTTTGACCAGTGACTCAGTTTCTACCTACTGACACTCACATTCAAAGGTGGAGTGGACCGCTGATCTCCAGTAAGTCCTGGTGATACTGCTGCAGCAGGAAACTTGTGAAAGTCACAAGCGGCGGGGCTCCCCCGATCTTCCACGATTTGTTGCAGAGATGCCAGATTGCCTGTGACACAAACCCTCGTCATTTGGAAATGTTGGTTCCCAGGAGCAGGAACTGTTGTTTTTCGTTTCCCCATACCTCCCCCTGGTTTACTCGCTCTTAGCTGCTCCTATTGCAGTCGATGCAGTCTTCTGGCTGCAGTGGGGAGACCCATATTACACACATTTGAACCCGATTATTCCTACTTCTAGTCTGGGCATGATGGTTTACTTCCTACCGAGATTAAAGTCCTTAGTGTTAATGTTCAAGGCCTCAATGCCCCAGTGAAGCGACTGTCCTGTCTCGCTATACTTAAAGAAGTCAAATGGAATATATAGGTCTTATCCAGGAGACCCATGTCCTCCAGAAGGATCGGTTATGCCGGCGCTCCCGCTGATTTGAACGCCAGTTGTTCTCATCTGGGTCTCAGAAACGTGCCGGGTAGGCAGTCCTTCCAGCCACACACTTCCCTGATTGCATTATACAAATCATGCTGCGATAACTGCACTCCAAATTCCTATGCACATTTACAATAGCCACAGTGTATGCCCCCAGTGACCATCTAGAGCCCTTCCTCTTGGATGGCATGGGTAGGGTAAGGACATCCCCAGACAATTGCATCCCAATAGGCGGAGTCTTCAGTTTGGTAGCAGATACCCTCATGGATAGAGCAGCTCAAAGAATAGGTCAAACTGGGGCCTTTATTATGGTGGGCCTTCAGTGGTTGAGGGATATGGGACTTGAAGATGTGTGGCTACACACATCTCCAACAGGGCATATAAATTTTACTCCACGGCTCAAATGTACGGCCACATAGACCTTTTCCTAACGTTGCCACTGATGACTTTGGCCGTCAATGGAGAGGAATTGGGAATAGCTGCCCAGTCGGACTCCTCTCCCATTATCGAAAACATACGCACTCCATGTAACCCATCAAAGTCTTACAACTGGCGTCTAAATTCCAATCTTTGACAATATGACTGAGTCACCACCGAAACTACCACTGAGATGCACAAATTCCTCGACTTTAACGATACCCCAGAAATTCCCTTTGCCTTGCTATGAGATACCTTAAAAGGGGTAATAAGGGGCATGCTCATCGCTGTATCTGTGCAACACAACAAAGACAGGAAAGCGGAGAGACTTATGTTAGTAGGTCGCGTGAGGGATTTCGAGGAGGGGTATAAACGCTCTGGTGCATATCAACTGAGGCGCCAACTCACTCCAACTCGCAAGGAGCTTAACACTTTGGATGTAGATATAGCTAAATATGCTTTAATTCGCATTAAACAAAAGTTTTACTCCGGCCGTAACAAGGAGGGACGTTTTCTAGCCCATAGGTTGCATGCCCAAGTTTAGGCAAAGGATATCTGAGACACAGCAGGGAGATACGGTCTGTCAGGACTTGCAGATTGTGCAAGAATTTGAGCGCCTTTATGCTACATTGTACATAGTGGAGACGCTTGATTTGGAAGAAGCAAACCGGTACATTGCTCCACTCCCTGTGGAGCGTATCTCTGACAAAGAATCCACACATATGGATAGAGATATTCTACCGGCAGAGGTTCTGGCGGCCATAGCCAGGCTGCAGCCGGGTAAGACACTGGGTCTGGATGGCTAGCCTACAGACTTCTATAAGACATTGGCACCAATACTGGCACCCCTCTTGGCCCGCCTATACAGCTCTTTCAGCATCTCACGGACCCTCACAGAGACCATGATAGACGTCATGATCACTTTGATTCCAAAATACAGTAGACTGTGTCTCTTACCGTTCAATATTTTTTCTGAATGTAGATGCCAAAATATTTGCTAGCTTATTAGCCACAGCCTGGCCCCATACATGCGGGGTTAGGTCGACCTTTTATATCCCTGAGTGGGACTGCAGCAATAACACCAAGAGCCTCTGTCACCTCATACACAAGTCTCATCGATCACGTATACCAGCAATACTGCTATTGGTGGATGCTGAAAAAGCATTTAACCTATTACACTGGCCATACCTGTCGAAGGTATTGGCCAAGGCCAAACTTGGCTAACGGTTTCAGAAATGGGTGTGCAGTAGTTATGCCGCTCTGAGGGAAGAGGTCAGAGTGTTGTCATAACCTCTTAGTATCGCATGCAGCACCAGACAGAGTAGCCCGGTCTCCCCTTCTTTTCGCCCTGTATATGGAGCCGCTGGCGAATAGGATATGGAGTAGTCCACAAATTATGTGCATCGCCAAGGTTGGTAGAGAACATATGTTGGCCATGTATGCAGATGACATCATGATATCGCTCACTCACCCTTTTAGATCTCTTCAGCATTTGGTCTCAGAACTAGAGGGCTTTGGCAAGGTTTCAGGCTTTAAAGTTCATCTTCAGAAAACGCAAATAGTAGGTCTCACAGTACCGGAGGTGGACTGCCTACACTATGGCTGCCTCTTTCCCTTTACCAGGGTTACACAAAGGGTCCCTTACCTGGGTCTGCAAATCCACTCCACCATAGAGAAAAAGGTGGGGCTTAACTATGGATCGCTACTCTCCAAAGGCAGGGTGGAACTGCAGTCTTGGAAGGGAGGTTCCCTCTCCTGGATGAGAACATTGGCAGCAGTAAAAATTTCTCTTTTGCCCAAAATACTATATGTGATGAAGACACGGTCACTCCAGCCCCCCAGCCCCCACCACACATCCTAGGGAAGTTGCATCAGTTAACTGAACATTACTTCAGGGATGGCAAAAAGGTCAGCATGGCCAAGAAACATGCCATGGAGGACTGTGGCCTGGGAATTCCCCATTTGACATACTATCAGGCAGCACAACATAGATATATGGTTGCATGGTCCCGGCACACATCTGAGAAACACTGGTGCTTTGTAGATCAAGCGACAGTTGGGATCTCTAAACCACACAGACCAATGGGGGTGCACATCTCTGCGGTGGTCCAGACAACTGTGGGCACTTGGGATAAGGTGCAGGTATCTTAGAAACTGTCCCCCGCATCTCACCCCAAACACCGATACATGGGAACCCTGACTTTCTCCCCACCTTTCAAGGAACATCTTTCTTGCAATGGCAGATTGTCACTTCTAAACGGGCAGATGACCTCTTTGTCCACGAAGGCCTCTTCAACTTTGCCAAAACTTAACATATCGACTAGTGCACACTGGCAATATTTAGCCATCAGACACTGGGTCACACAACCTCACTTCAAACCAGATGCAAGCTGCCCACTCACATCCTTCGAACAGTGGCTTCTCACCCGACCCACATATAAGAAACTTCTGTCGGACACTTACGTATTCCTTGATACTCCATCACCCACAGTCCCATCCTTGGTTCAAAGGTGATGGGAGATGAAGCCTGGATGCTACTTTACCCCCTAAGGAATGGGCAGATAACCTGCTTTGCATGCGCACTTCCACTTGCCGTGTCAATGGCGAAGAAAAACCCATTAAAATATGCATTATTAGTATATGCACCTGTAATAATAGTTAAATGGAACTGGGATCGGGCAACAATTGTTGGCAGCAGTGTGGTCACCTTGGGACACTAACACACATCCTTTAGACAATGTCCCAAACTGCAACACTCTAGTCAGGGGTCCTTGTGGATATTTATGAAATGAACAACACTGACATTTTGCGCTTCTCTGGCTACACCTTGTAGGGACTCCCTAATGCACTTGCCTATCCCGAGGGCACTGAGGGGCAAGGCTATCACTCTGGTGCTTTGTGCAGCAAAATAAACCATCTTAGCTAGATGGGGAACAGACACGGTCCCAACAAAGCTGGACTGGCTTCACAAACTTTGGGGCCTTCCAGGTATGGAGGAGCTGACGGCTGTGGTTGACCAGAGACTGTCCCAATTTCATAAGACATGGGGACCCTGCATATGCTTTGTCTCCAAGGAACCTACCTAAGAGTGCTCTGCCTCATGCAGGGAGAGAAGGTTTTAACTGGAGGGGCTCTAGCGAATTCCAAATTGTCACATCACTGTTGTTGACAGGACTGCATGGTCACATTTATAGATGAAAACTGACGCCTGCACGTCCCCTATATTCGCCAATGATTTCACTGTGCAAGTCCTCTTTCCCCCCCACCTCCCTTAGTTGTGTCTTTTCCCTTGGTCGCCATACCCTACTAGCCAGTGGATGTAGGTCATGGTTGCTTTGAATTGTTGATACTTATTCTTGAAAAACCCAAATAAAAAGAATGTAAGCCTAGATAATAGTAGTGCACATCTGTGCGCTCAACAGTAATCGACCTTTTCAAATAACTTTGACAGCCTATGATATTCATGCAACTTGCATAGTCAAACTTATTCTCAGTAGCGCTTTAAAGAATAATGATGACCATACTAACATCTTCCTGACAAACATCTTATTTGTCCTTCATAAATAAACAGACTTGCCGAGTTAAATAGTACTGTGCTTTCTTTGTTTGTCTCTTGTTTGATACTAAAAAACAAACAGCACAACAATCTGAACACAAGCGCTTGATTGCAAACAAAACGTCAAGACAGCTGTCCAAGCCAAAGCGGCCTTGTGCAGAATATGGAAACTCAAATCGGTCCTTCATGTGGCAGCCCATCTAATCTCGTACACAAAAAAAGATTTGAATGCATCACACCTGTTCTTAAATTAACAGGTTGGTTTTCGAAGGAATATTGCTCTACCCATAAAACTGCATGCACAACATACAAGTCAATACACCTGAACACTTTTGAATATCCATCGCATAAAGTTTAGTTCTCAGGCATATGCAAAGCGTGAAGAAGCCAACTTCTGCTCAAGTTGGACAACCCCATATTAAGTAAGACCAACACCCACAAGAGTGCTTGTCCGGAAATGTGGTAAAGAACAGTGATGCTCTTACAATGTGCATCAGTCAGGCCACTTAGATCATGACTTCCAAGGGGGACCTCAAGAATTACTTTTGTAAAATAAACTATACCTATCACCAGACTATAGACAATGTTTTTCAGTATTAAAATGGTTCTCTTTCTTGTACTGTTCAACTGTTAACCCCGCTGAGAGAAAAAACAAGCATTTACAATGCAACGGTTTCGCCGTTTCAAAAGTTAGAGCTATTGGCATTGTAAATGACAATTTTTTTGTTTATGTCTTGGTTTTGAAAACGGATAAATAAATGGCATTGTCATTTACATTGCCAATAGCTTAATCTCTCGCAAATGTGAGACCTATTTTACCCTACTGGACGAGCTCAGCAGACAGCAATTACTACCACACACCCAGAGCCACAGACACCCAGAGCCACACACACACAGCCAGCCACACCCACCCAGAGCCACACACACCCACACCCAGGAGAGCAAGCACAGCGAGGGGGCAGGGAAGCAAGCACAGCCAGGGGGCAGGCAAGCAAGCACAGCCAGGGGGCAGGCAAGCAAGCACAGCCAGGGGGCAGGGAAGCAAGCACAGCCAGGGAAGCAAGCACAGCCAGGGGGCAGGCAAGCAAGCACAGCCAGGGGGCAGGCAAGCAAGCACAGCCAGGGGGCAGGCAAGCAAGCACAGCCAGGGGGCAGGCAAGCAAGCACAGCCAGGGGGCAGGCAAGCAAGCACAGCCAGGGGGCAGGCAAGCAAGCACAGCCAGGGGGCAGGCAAGCAAGCACAGCCAGGGGGCAGGCAAGCAAGCACAGCCAGGGGGCAGGCAAGCAAGCACAGCCAGGGGGCAGGCAAGCAAGCACAGCCAGGGGGCAGGCAAGCAAGCACAGCCAGGGGGCAGGCAAGCAAGCACAGCCAGGGGGCAGGGAAGCAAGCACAGCCAGGGAAGCAAGCACAGCCAGGGGGCAGGGAAGCAAGCACAGCCAGGGGGCAGGGAAGCAAGCACAGCCAGGGGGCAGGCAAGCAAGCACAGCCAGGGGGCAGGCAAGCAAGCACAGCCAGGGGGCAGGCAAGCAAGCACAGCCAGGGGGCAGGCAAGCAAGCACAGCCAGGGGGCAGGCAAGCAAGCACAGCCAGGGGGCAGGCAAGCAAGCACAGCGGGGGGGCAGGCAAGCAAGCACAGCGGGGGGCAGGCAAGCAAGCACAGCGGGGGGGCAGGCAAGCAAGCACAGCAAGGGGGCAAGCAAGTACAGCGAGGGGGCAGGGAAGCAAGCACAGGCAGGGAAGCAAGCACAGCCAGGGAAGCAAGCACAGCCAGGGGGCAGGGAAGCAAGCACAGCCAGGGGGCAGGGAAGCAAGCACAGCCAGGGGGCAGGGAAGCAAGCACAGCCAGGGGGCAGGGAAGCAAGCACAGCCAGGGGGCAGGGAAGCAAGCACAGCCAGGGGGCAGGGAAGCAAGCACAGCCAGGGGGCAGGGAAGCAAGCACAGCCAGGGGGCAGGGAAGCAAGCACAGCCAGGGGGCAGGGAAGCAAGCACAGCAAGGGGGCAGGGAAGCAAGCACAGCAAGGGGGCAGGAAAGCAAGCACAGCCAGGGGGCAGGGAAGCAAGCACAGCCAGGGGGCAGGGAAGCAAGCACAGCCAGGGGGAAGGGAGGCAAGCACAGCCAGGGGGAAGGGAGGCAAGCACAGCCAGGGGGAAGGGAGGCAAGCACAGCCAAGGGGAAGGGAGGCAAGCACAGCCAGGGGGAAGGGAAGCAAGCACAGCCAGGGGGAAGGGAAGCAAGCACAGCCAGGGGGAAGGGAAGCAAGCACAGCCAGGGGGCAGGGAAGCAAGCACAGCCAGGGGGCAGGGAAGCAAGCACAGCCAGGGGGCAGGGAAGCAAGCGCAGCCAGGGAAGAAATACTCTTATCCTCTGCTCACCCGCATAACCTGCCTTCAACTTGGTGATCAGTGGGGCATTTGAAGATTACCATGGTGTGGCCTGTCTAAAATCAGTGCAAAGTCAGCAGATTTACACTCGATCTTACTAGTTTTTGTATGCTTGCAGAGCTCCAGGAGACACTCCACTGAAAGGGCATCCATTCTAGAACCAGTGAACTGCTGTATGAACTGAATGACCCCTCGCCAAAATTCAAGATATTGCGTTGCCAAAACATGTGCATTAGATCTGCCCCATTAGAGGAATATTACAGGTACATGTCTAGATCCCCTTGATACATTCTACTCGGTCTTTTGGGTGTCGGGTAGGTCCGATGCAGAAGCTTGCACTGTGTGTTAGGAATAAGGAGTATCTGCTTTAATGACGTAAAATTATGCTGTCTGGAGCCATGGCAAAGGACCCCGGTTGTAGTCGACCTAGTGCCTTTCCATTGTTATCTATCTAGTGCTTTCCTCAATTTCACGCAGTCTCGTATGTACCACAGCAGCAAGCCCAGTGCTTAAGCAATCCTCTCAATGTATATTGCAATTCTGTGGACTAGCAACTACAACGCAGCATGCAAATTGATGCGTCTGTGATACCTCCCGCAGGTCTGTTTGCAAGTAGTTTAAGCTAGGGTTGAGGGGGTCTGCAGTTCATCACCCTCTCCCTTGCATTGTGGAGTCGGAATTTAATGTTCAAAATTGGGCGCTCCAGGCCTCCCTCATCTGGAGTAAGCTGAAACTTCTTGAGCAGCACCTTATATCTTTTTTTCCTATACTAGCTGTCAACAGCTTCTAGGCCTCGATGAAAAAGGTACTTGATATGTCTATTGGCATGACTGCGAAATAGTAAATGAAACTCGGGGGCGGCACCATTTTACCAATAGCCAACCAACAACACACAACTGTGACACTTGCACCAAGTGAGCACCGAGCGAAAAACACGTGATTTTATCTCGGGCAGCACTTCTACTCTCGCACTCAGGCTCAGCCACAAGGAGGCGATATAGGGTCAGGGTTTACTACACAATGGAGTAGAGGCATTCATGCAAGCAAGGCACCTTATGATTTACATATAATTGTCTGGAGTTTAGGAGTCCGCCTGAATTTTCGCCTAAACCTCAAGGAAGACTTTCAAAGGACCTCGGCTGCTGGACAGAGTAGACAAACTGGTGCAGCAAAAACGCCTGGCGACCCATTTGAACAGAGAATGCCAGGGAACTCGCCGAAATCCTATAATTCTTGCTACCTTCCAACAGACACTTCTACGACACGGCCAAACCTACAAAGGAAACCGAAAAAAAACATTAGGAGCGAAAAGGAGAAAATAGCTTACCGAGACAACGGAGCTCCCAAGTCATTGGTCAATAAACAGCTTTAGGCAAAACGAGGCTCAGTTTAGAGAAAGTAGTAGTATATCCGAGACAGCCCGTTCCTCTGGAGAGAGAGAGTGTGCTGTGTGTCTAGGTGAAGGGGGAGCAGAGCGCTGCAGAGTTCACCCAGCTGGCGGCTTGTAGGGAATTCCTGCCCTTAGCCTCGATGACATCATTCAGTGCAAGCGGTCCTCTCCTCTCTGCCAAAGTAATTAACTGCAGCGGGACTCCCACATTCTGCGGGACGTGCATTTTGCTGCTCCAAGCTCTAGCGGGTTCCCGCTGGCGTCAGTCCGGACCGGAGAGAGAGCCAGGGAGATGGAAAACTCTTTGCTTTCACGCACACGGACAGCGGGAGGGGGGGCAGTACGGACAGCGGGAGGGGGTGCGGGAACGGGCACACGGACAGCGGGAGGGGGGGCAGACGGACAGCGGGAGGGGGGGCGGGAACGTATAGCGGGACATCGCGCAACCCACCCCTGAAAACGCCCTTTTGGAAGTGTGGCGAAAACAAAGCTTTAAAAAAATAAATAAATAAACCACCGCCGCATGACGATTGCAAAGGGGCGGGATGAGTAAAAATCGCGGGAACGCCCACGAATCTGCTCGGGGAATGAGTGACGCATCTCTGTTCCAGGCAAAACGAGGCTCAGTTTAGAGAAAGTAGTAGTATATCCGAGACAGCCCGTTCCTCTGGAGAGAGAGTGTGCTGTGTGTCTAGGTGAAGGGGGAGCAGAGCGCTGCAGAGTTCACCCAGCTGGCGGCTTGTAGGGAATTCCTGCCCTTAGCCTCGATGACATCATTCAGTGCAAGCGGTCCTCTCCTCTCTGCCAAAGTAATTAACTGCAGCGGGACTCCCACATTCTGCGGGACGTGCATTTTGCTGCTCCAAGCTCTAGCGGGTTCCCGCTGGCGTCAGTCCGGACCGGAGAGAGAGCCAGGGAGATGGAAAACTCTTTGCTTTCACGCACACGGACAGCGGGAGGGGGGGCAGTACGGACAGCGGGAGGGGGGGCGGGAACGGGCACACGGACAGCGGGAGGGGGGGCAGACGGACAGCGGGAGGGGGGGCGGGAACGTATAGCGGGACATCGCGCAACCCACCCCTGAAAACGCCCTTTTGGAAGTGTGGCGAAAACAAAGCTTTAAAAAAATAAATAAATAAACCACCGCCCACCGCCGCATGACGATTGCAAAGGGGCGGGATGAGTAAAAATCGCGGGAACGCCCACGAATCTGCTCGGGGAATGAGTGACGCATCTCTGTTCCAGGCAAAACGAGGCTCAGTTTAGAGAAAGTAGTAGTATATCCGAGACAGCCCGTTCCTCTGGAGAGAGAGTGTGCTGTGTGTCTAGGTGAAGGGGGAGCAGAGCGCTGCAGAGTTCACCCAGCTGGCGGCTTGTAGGGAATTCCTGCCCTTAGCCTCGATGACATCATTCAGTGCAAGCGGTCCTCTCCTCTCTGCCAAAGTAATTAACTGCAGCGGGACTCCCACATTCTGCGGGACGTGCATTTTGCTGCTCCAAGCTCTAGCGGGTTCCCGCTGGCGTCAGTCCGGACCGGAGAGAGAGCCAGGGAGATGGAAAACTCTTTGCTTTCACGCACACGGACAGCGGGAGGGGGGGCAGTACGGACAGCGGGAGGGGGGGCAGTACGGACAGCGGGAGGGGGGGCGGGAACGGGCACACGGACAGTGGGAGGGGGGCAAACGGACAGCGGGAGGGGGGGCGGGAACGTATAGTGGGACATCGCGCAACCCACCCCTGAAAACGCCATTTTGGAAGTGTGGCGAAAACAAAGCTTTAAAAAAAAAAAAAAACACCGCCCACCGCCGAATGACGATTGCAAAGGGGCGGGATGAGTAAAAATTGCGGGAATGCCCACGAATCTGCTCGGGGAATGAGTGACGCATCTCTGTTCCAATGGCTAGCCTCCATTTATGGAGCTAGCCAATGGGACAGAGAGGCGGAACGAAGCCCCATACTTGTAAACAAAAGTTTTTCGCTTGCGCGGCCTTGCGGCGAGGCGAAACCTAAAAACGAATCAACTCTTGCTGAAACAGATTAATCTCATATAGCAGTGAGTTGGGGCCGAAGACAAGGATTTAAAGTGCAGAATTACATTAAAAGTTTGCAAATTCACCCATCTGAGCAGCATGGAGTCTTTTCCCAAAGGAACGGGCTGGCCACAGCAGTTTACCCTCTTTCACACCATCTACAGGCCAAGTGCCTGGGGCCCCCAGTCACACAATCAGACCTTCTCCTCCCTCCCACTGAAGCAGGGCTTAAGTTAAGGCCTTCTGACCATCAGGGTTAGGCTTTCCACTGGCCATAAGTCACCTGACTATTAAAGATAGGGCCCCATTGACGGCATGCATTGGGGCTCGTGTTAGTCCCAGGCTTACGAATTACATTGGTCCCAGGGCTTACAGATTGCATGATTCCCAAGGCCAATGGCTCTCAGTGGTCCAGGTTACTGAACACTAGTACTACTATTTAAACAGAAAGTTAGGACATCCAAGTAAAAGATGGCAGGTTAAGGGAGCGATTTGCTTGGGGTTGTTGGAGCCTAGAAAGGGCCATGGGCCAGAAATTCCTTCTTGCTACCTTCAAACCACTCATCAGTGCGAGAAATATTTATTACTACATCTAGGCAATAATCCTCATTATTAACCACGTTCACCGACGTCCACAGGTTGAAAATATGTATTATTAAGCTGCAGGTAACTTATCACACCCTCCCAATATCTAACTCAGGGCTCAAAAGTTTCTTACATTGTTACTAAACCTGCAGGTCTAGTAATTTAAAGAATCTACTCTACCTAACTGTAATGCACTTGACCTCTGTCTCTGAAAGCGAGCAAATGTGACAAGTTAGGATTTTAAGGCATTTTTAATGATCATTCACTTTGTGAGAAATAAAGAGGCCTTCATTTTATTTATTTATTTATTTTTGCCATTTGTTAAGCGCGGCGAATACCCGTAGGCGTCTCGGCGCTAGATAATTCCCTAATTCTTACCCAGAAGCCTCAGAGGAGGCTAGTTGAATTATTGATCGAAGAGCCACGTCTTCAATCCCCAACGAAATTGCAACAGGGAAGAACAGGACCTGATATGCTGCGGCAAGGTATTCCATAACTTGGATGCGGCAACTGAGAAGCGACGGTCCCCCCACGAGACTGATTTAGATCGTGGGGTCACTAGTTGGTTGAGATTGGCCGATCGAAGCTTAGTGGCCGGTGTATAAGGTCTAAGCTGATCCTTAAAATACTGTGGACCTAGATCATTAAGTGTTTTATATACTATGCACAGGGACTTAAATTTAATTCGGTTACGGATTGTCAGCCAGTGATATTCCCTGATGGTCTCTGATATGGACGAGAACTTGGGTGTTCTCGAGAGCAGACGTGCTGCTGCGTTCTGAATTGTCTGAAGCTTAGTGGTTACCCTTACCTGTGCATTTAAAAACAGTCCATTACAGTAATCGAGGGACGATAACACTAAGGAGGTAACCAGGGTTTTGGCGGCAGAGTCTGGCAAAAACGGAATGATTTTCCTGATCAACCTTAATTTATGGTGGGCTGTTGCCGCTACCTTGTTTGCATGTGCTAAAAAGTTACGGTCACCATCGAAGATTACTCCCAGGTTCCTAACCTTAAGGGCTGGCCTGGGGGGGTCACCAAGAACTGAAGGCCACCAGGTTGCTGACCAATCGGGAAAAAGAGGTCCAAAGATAAGCACCTCCGTTTTTTCGGAGTTAAGTTTAAGGCAGTTCGCTGCCATCCACTCTCCAATTGCTAGCATTCCGCGTTGGAAGCGCTCTGCCACCTCAGGTCCATTGTCTTTGATGGCTAAGACTAGTTGTGTAACAAGAAGGGTAACGCAGCAGCTATTGCACTCAATAAACAAATTAATCTGATTGTGACAGGTTATTCTAAGTATACTAACTTAACATTGGCGTGCAGCAGTCTAAGGGATTCTGCTAGAGCCCTAGTGTAATTAATATCAATGGAATTCCTGGATTCAGTCCAGGCCACTGCTGCACTGCTATAATCACTCAAAACGAGTGTAAATCCAAAGTTTCAAAACGTGTATAAACTATTGCATATAAATTTGTTACTTGTACACATTGTAATCATGCATAAGTACACAATTTAACTCATTTTCATTTTATTCGATCGGTGGTTTCATGTAAAATTCGCAGTAAAGCGCAATATGTGACGTTGTTGCAAATTCACAAGCATCTACATGTTGACAACAATACAATTATGCGCATCCCAATGCATTTCGGGCAGATAACAATGCCCTTCTTCAGAGGAATCTGTGAAATAATATGACATAATGTAAGTGTCTATTGGCGGCAGAATATACAAGGAAACATACTGGAGATTGTCAGGATTTAACTAGCTCAGCTATCTGTGCCCAAGTGGCTGAAACAGTGTTTGCAAACATGAGCAACATAACGAAATGTAGCGTGACCCATTCAGTGCCTGGGTGGTCATTGCTTTAAACAGAAGAACTTCCTCTTCATCACTACCGTAAGTGTGGTGTACTGTGTCCCGTTTTAATCTACTTAGTCGAGATGTGACTATACAATTTCATGCTAAGAGTGACTTAAGTTTGGTGCCATGCAGGTCTTAAATTAGTTAAAAGCGGTATCAAACAGTTATCGTGGCCCGAAGTGAACATGCATCAGGTGAAACTTAGGCACTTATGCAAAGCCTTACTTTGGTGCGCTAATTCGGTTTCCGGATATCAGGAGATACCCTTCTGCGGTTCCAGCTCTAAAAAAATAATGACCCAACATGTTTAAACTGGTAGCCATAAGGTGTGCTCCCATGCTATTGAACAAACAAACAAACGCGGTTACCGTATAGGCGAATATGCACGATCCTCTGTGGAAAAACGAACAGCACGGGTCAATTAGATATCGTATGTTACTAAGACGGTGCTCGACGTGTGCCGTATACCTTTGTTGGACTCACCGTGAATGTTAACAGCGGGTGCTCTTCAGTGTAAACGACGGTGCCGGTGTGGTGGAGAACGCTAGCAGGAAGTGACTATTTGTGAGATAGGTCGTAAACATAAATGACGGACCGCGGTAGCGCCATATTAGAAGGGTGAATGAAACTACTGTCTCTTCCAAACGTGTAAACTATTAGAGATGTGACTATCCGATTGTACCCAATGTGTCGGTACCTGCCCACTTCATTGCGAACAAACTTTATCATAATATCTGCCACTCAACGTGTTCACATTCTATTTGACTAAATCAGATACTTGACTCTCTGTCAAACAAGAGTAAACACTAATGACGGACTGTCATGAAGGTTATGTCGCCTTGGTAGATAAAACCTTTTGGCTTTAGAGACACTGTGATACTGTTAGAAAAAACGGTCAGCTACATGATTATTGCAAAAGCTTAAATGATAAAGTAAGTTAAATTAAAGAAGTCACAGCAGTAAACGCGGAATAATTGATGTAGCACTGAACAGTGGTAATATATAAGCACTAGTCTACAGAATATGTCAATTCCTATCAGTGACATTAAAAAACCTCTTACAGGTACAATGTGGAAGAATCTGCCACTGTTGGTGTGCACAATCTAAATGAATACATGGAATAGAATGTACAAGTGATTACATAAAACATGACAGTTCAAACTTATCATTGAGCCCTGTCGGTGTCAAGGTTTGTAAAAACCATATCCAGTGTGTCTCACGTTGCGACAAGAGTTTAGCTCGATCCTGTTCAGGACTAGATTCAATGGTTTGTAAAACCCCGAATCTAAGTTGGGATATGTTGTGTTTGGCTGTAACCCAATGCATGGCCAGAGGGGAAGTAGTGTTTTGTGTGCGTATACGGCTTTTGTGCTCTGTGATTCTTGTGCGCACACTACGTTCTGTTTTGCCAACGTAATATAAGTCACATGGACATTTAATGTAATAAACAACGAAATCACTATTACAATTTGTAGTGTGTGAAAACGTGATAGTTTTGCCCGATCTTGGGTGGTTCATTGACTTGCCAGTTACTGCATTATTGCAATTAGAACAATTATAACATTTATTAAACCCTCTATGTGTGACCTTGGGTTGTGATTGTTTTTTGTTCAAAATCTCCTTCAGGTTACTTGCTCTTTTATATGCAAATAATGGGGGAGTGTTGAATATTCCAACAAAATCAGGTTCCGATTGCATCAAACTCCATCGATTGAGAATAATCGATTTTACTTGTCGTGATTGAGTTGAGTATGTGGATACGAAAACTTCTCTAGATGAGGTCTTGGTCATTTGTTTCTTCTCAAGAAGTGACTCACGGGTCACTAGTGCAATTCTGTCAGTGGCTTGATCTAAAACAGGGTCAGGGTAACCTCTCTGCCTGTATTTACTTTTGGCGATTTCAACCGTCTGCATGCCCTCACTGGCTTCTGAGTGGATCCTCTTGATTCGGAGAAACTGGGAATACGGGAGATGTTTTTTCAAAGGCCAGGGATGAAAGCTATGGTACTGTAAAGCGTTATTCCTGTCAGTGGGTTTGATGTAAATAGAGGTGGTTACTTTGGAATCTGATAGTTTAACCAATACATCTAGAAATGCTATTTGCTCATTGGAAATGTGGTGGGTAAACTGAATCCTTGGGTTAATGCTATTAAGTTGCAGAATGTTTAGTTCCAACTCATTTTGGGTGCCCTGCCACATGATGAAAATATCATCGATGTAGCGCTTATAAATAAGCAATTTGGTGTTCCACTGTGGGCGGGAGAGAATGTTCTCCTGCTCGTATTTCATCATGAAGATGTTCGCGTAGCTGGGAGCTCCGGAAAACCCCATGGAGGTCCCATTGGACTGGAGGAAATAGCATTCCTTCCACCTGAAATAGCTATGAAACAAACAAAACTGTAAAATTTCCATCAAGAAAATTCGGTTTGCTTTCATAGTGTCCGTCCTTAAGAGTGCCCATTCTACAGCCTCCATTCCCTCCAAATGAGGGATGGAGGTGTAGAGGGCAACTACATCAATTGTACACAAAAGGATGTTTCTGTGATTAGTGATGTTAATGTCTTTCAGGATATTCAGGAAATGAGTCGTGTCCTGTATGTACGTGTCTCCTGCTTGAACAATAGGTTGTAAAAATGTGTCCAAGTAACGTCCCAGTGAATCGTGAATCGAGCCACACCCTGAGACAATGGGTCTCAGGGGCGGGTCCTGTAGAGATTTGTGAATTTTAGGCACCATGTACAGCCTGGGTCGACGTGGAAATGTGGTGTGTAAATACTCTTTAGTCTTGGGACTTATCCACTTCATTTCTAGTGCGTGCTCTAAGATGGTGTTCAAGGTGATCTGAAATTCATGGGTAGGGTCTTTAGGTAATGGTAAGTATGTGTTGGTGTCAGCTATCATGGTCTCGACTTTGATTTCATATCTCTCTTTGTCCATAATCACCAGTGCTCCTCCTTTGTCTGCCTTGGTGAAATGTAAAGTTTGGTTGTTCTGTAATGAACGTAGAGCTGACTTTTCACCTAAACTCATATTAGGTGAAGATCCACTTGTTTTTGGTAGTTTGGTGATATCTTGTTTAACGAGAGATTCAAACATGTCGATGGTCTTATGTGAAATGGGAGAGATAAACGAGCTTTTTGGTTTGAATTCTTGGTATTCTGTCTCTTTCTCACTAAAATTGGTAGTGTCGATGGTGGAAAAGAAGTATCTTAATCTTAATTTTCTAGTGAATTTAAACACATCAATCTGTGCATCCAAACTCTTTGCTTGATTTGTGGGTACGAATGAACAACCTTTATCTAATACCTGTGTTTGAAGTGGTGTAAGTGATTTGGATGAAATGTTAACTACTAGCGATTCTTTTTCCTGGTGGGCTTTCCTGAACCTGCCACCTCTCCTTGTTTGGTGTTTGACCCTTGCGGTGGTTCGTTGGAGGCTGGGCTTTTTGCCAAAAAAGCCGGTTGGGCTGTGGTTGAGGTTGTAGGAGGATCCCTAGTTGCGTCAGGTCCTACTTTGGGCGGTGGGCGTGTCATGCGAGTGTCACTATCGGATGCTACACTTTCCTCTGATGAAGTCTTTTCTGGTTGATTCCAAGTTCTTTTTTGCGCGTAAACCTCAGCCCACGAATATACCTCGTCAAGCTTATAATCGATAGTGTCCCTGCGGAACTTACGTACTTTACGCTCATGGATGTCTTTTGCGTACCCGTCTAATCTTTTGTTGATCTCTTCTAGTGTGGTTTTTAAATCATCGCTTTCCATGCGCTGTGAGAGTGCGTTTTGTAAATCTTTGATTTCAGTCTCTAGTCCTACAAGTACTTGGGATAACTCCTCCACTATTAAGAGGATAAGATCAAGTGAACACTTGTTCAAAATGGCGTGCCATTTGTCCATGAATTTCTTATTCATCTTGAACAACATAGGCTTGATGGCCAGGCGTAATCCTCTAGGGATGCGGCTGGCTCGGTGATATTGAATTAATGTGGTGGCGTGCAGGCGTTGGTTGATTTCGCGTCTCATGAGGTATTCCAATTGTTTTAATTGTTGTTGAATTGGACCTGCTGTGACGTCAAATTTCCTGACCTCTTTGATGAGACCATATATATCTGTCGCATCTTCTGTTGTATATAACAAATTTATATGCAATAGTTTATACACGTTTTGAAACTTTGGATTTACACTCGTTTTGAGTGATTATAGCAGTGCAGCAGTGGCCTGGACTGAATCCAGGAATTCCATTGATATTAATTACACTAGGGCTCTAGCAGAATCCCTTAGACTGCTGCACGCCAATGTTAAGTTAGTATACTTAGAATAACCTGTCACAATCAGATTAATTTGTTTATTGAGTGCAATAGCTGCTGCGTTACCCTTCTTGTTTCACGTACACTGCTCAGCAGACAGCAACTGCACCACTCCACACAGAGTCTCAACATGGCTACCTTTGAGGATATTTTACACTTAACAGAGAATAAAGCACACACTAAAGTATATACAACAGAAGATGCGACAGATATATATGGTCTCATCAAAGAGGTCAGGAAATTTGACGTCACAGCAGGTCCAATTCAACAACAATTAAAACAATTGGAATACCTCATGAGACGCGAAATCAACCAACGCCTGCACGCCACCACATTAATTCAATATCACCGAGCCAGCCGCATCCCTAGAGGATTACGCCTGGCCATCAAGCCTATGTTGTTCAAGATGAATAAGAAATTCATGGACAAATGGCACGCCATTTTGAACAAGTGTTCACTTGATCTTATCCTCTTAATAGTGGAGGAGTTATCCCAAGTACTTGTAGGACTAGAGACTGAAATCAAAGATTTACAAAACGCACTCTCACAGCGCATGGAAAGCGATGATTTAAAAACCACACTAGAAGAGATCAACAAAAGATTAGACGGGTACGCAAAAGACATCCATGAGCGTAAAGTACGTAAGTTCCGCAGGGACACTATCGATTATAAGCTTGACGAGGTATATTCGTGGGCTGAGGTTTACGCGCAAAAAAGAACTTGGAATCAACCAGAAAAGACTTCATCAGAGGAAAGTGTAGCATCCGATAGTGACACTCGCATGACACGCCCACCGCCCAAAGTAGGACCTGACGCAACTAGGGATCCTCCTACAACCTCAACCACAGCCCAACCGGCTTTTTTGGCAAAAAGCCCAGCCTCCAACGAACCACCGCAAGGGTCAAACACCAAACAAGGAGAGGTGGCAGGTTCAGGAAAGCCCACCAGGAAAAAGAATCGCTAGTAGTTAACATTTCATCCAAATCACTTACACCACTTCAAACACAGGTATTAGATAAAGGTTGTTCATTCGTACCCACAAATCAAGCAAAGAGTTTGGATGCACAGATTGATGTGTTTAAATTCACTAGAAAATTAAGATTAAGATACTTCTTTTCCACCATCGACACTACCAATTTTAGTGAGAAAGAGACAGAATACCAAGAATTCAAACCAAAAAGCTCGTTTATCTCTCCCATTTCACATAAGACCATCGACATGTTTGAATCTCTCGTTAAACAAGATATCACCAAACTACCAAAAACAAGTGGATCTTCACCTAATATGAGTTTAGGTGAAAAGTCAGCTCTACGTTCATTACAGAACAACCAAACTTTACATTTCACCAAGGCAGACAAAGGAGGAGCACTGGTGATTATGGACAAAGAGAGATATGAAATCAAAGTCGAGACCATGATAGCTGACACCAACACATACTTACCATTACCTAAAGACCCTACCCATGAATTTCAGATCACCTTGAACACCATCTTAGAGCACGCACTAGAAATGAAGTGGATAAGTCCCAAGACTAAAGAGTATTTACACACCACATTTCCACGTCGACCCAGGCTGTACATGGTGCCTAAAATTCACAAATCTCTACAGGACCCGCCCCTGAGACCCATTGTCTCAGGGTGTGGCTCGATTCACGATTCACTGGGACGTTACTTGGACACATTTTTACAACCTATTGTTCAAGCAGGAGACACGTACATACAGGACACGACTCATTTCCTGAATATCCTGAAAGACATTAACATCACTAATCACAGAAACATCCTTTTGTGTACAATTGATGTAGTTGCCCTCTACACCTCCATCCCTCATTTGGAGGGAATGGAGGCTGTAGAATGGGCACTCTTAAGGACGGACACTATGAAAGCAAACCGAATTTTCTTGATGGAAATTTTACAGTTTTGTTTGTTTCATAGCTATTTCAGGTGGAAGGAATGCTATTTCCTCCAGTCCAATGGGACCTCCATGGGGTTTTCCGGAGCTCCCAGCTACGCGAACATCTTCATGATGAAATACGAGCAGGAGAACATTCTCTCCCGCCCACAGTGGAACACCAAATTGCTTATTTATAAGCGCTACATCGATGATATTTTCATCATGTGGCAGGGCACCCAAAATGAGTTGGAACTAAACATTCTGCAACTTAATAGCATTAACCCAAGGATTCAGTTTACCCACCACATTTCCAATGAGCAAATAGCATTTCTAGATGTATTGGTTAAACTATCAGATTCCAAAGTAACCACCTCTATTTACATCAAACCCACTGACAGGAATAACGCTTTACAGTACCATAGCTTTCATCCCTGGCCTTTGAAAAAACATCTCCCGTATTCCCAGTTTCTCCGAATCAAGAGGATCCACTCAGAAGCCAGTGAGGGCATGCAGACGGTTGAAATCGCCAAAAGTAAATACAGGCAGAGAGGTTACCCTGACCCTGTTTTAGATCAAGCCACTGACAGAATTGCACTAGTGACCCGTGAGTCACTTCTTGAGAAGAAACAAATGACCAAGACCTCATCTAGAGAAGTTTTCGTATCCACATACTCAACTCAATCACGACAAGTAAAATCGATTATTCTCAATCGATGGAGTTTGATGCAATCGGAACCTGATTTTGTTGGAATATTCAACACTCCCCCATTATTTGCATATAAAAGAGCAAGTAACCTGAAGGAGATTTTGAACAAAAAACAATCACAACCCAAGGTCACACATAGAGGGTTTAATAAATGTTATAATTGTTCTAATTGCAATAATGCAGTAACTGGCAAGTCAATGAACCACCCAAGATCGGGCAAAACTATCACGTTTTCACACACTACAAATTGTAATAGTGATTTCGTTGTTTATTACATTAAATGTCCATGTGACTTATATTACGTTGGCAAAACAGAACGTAGTGTGCGCACAAGAATCACAGAGCACAAAAGCCGTATACGCACACAAAACACTACTTCCCCTCTGGCCATGCATTGGGTTACAGCCAAACACAACATATCCCAACTTAGATTCGGGGTTTTACAAACCATTGAATCTAGTCCTGAACAGGATCGAGCTAAACTCTTGTCGCAACGTGAGACACACTGGATATGGTTTTTACAAACCTTGACACCGACAGGGCTCAATGATAAGTTTGAACTGTCATGTTTTATGTAATCACTTGTACATTCTATTCCATGTATTCATTTAGATTGTGCACACCAACAGTGGCAGATTCTTCCACATTGTACCTGTAAGAGGTTTTTTAATGTCACTGATAGGAATTGACATATTCTGTAGACTAGTGCTTATATATTACCACTGTTCAGTGCTACATCAATTATTCCGCGTTTACTGCTGTGACTTCTTTAATTTAACTTACTTTATCATTTAAGCTTTTGCAATAATCATGTAGCTGACCGTTTTTTCTAACAGTATCACAGTGTCTCTAAAGCCAAAAGGTTTTATCTACCAAGGCGACATAACCTTCATGACAGTCCGTCATTAGTGTTTACTCTTGTTTGACAGAGAGTCAAGTATCTGATTTAGTCAAATAGAATGTGAACACGTTGAGTGGCAGATATTATGATAAAGTTTGTTCGCAATGAAGTGGGCAGGTACCGACACATTGGGTACAATCGGATAGTCACATCTCTAATAGTTTACACGTTTGGAAGAGACAGTAGTTTCATTCACCCTTCTAATATGGCGCTACCGCGGTCCGTCATTTATGTTTACGACCTATCTCACAAATAGTCACTTCCTGCTAGCGTTCTCCACCACACCGGCACCGTCGTTTACACTGAAGAGCACCCGCTGTTAACATTCACGGTGAGTCCAACAAAGGTATACGGCACACGTCGAGCACCGTCTTAGTAACATACGATATCTAATTGACCCGTGCTGTTCGTTTTTCCACAGAGGATCGTGCATATTCGCCTATACGGTAACCGCGTTTGTTTGTTTGTTCAATAGCATGGGAGCACACCTTATGGCTACCAGTTTAAACATGTTGGGTCATTATTTTTTTAGAGCTGGAACCGCAGAAGGGTATCTCCTGATATCCGGAAACCGAATTAGCGCACCAAAGTAAGGCTTTGCATAAGTGCCTAAGTTTCACCTGATGCATGTTCACTTCGGGCCACGATAACTGTTTGATACCGCTTTTAACTAATTTAAGACCTGCATGGCACCAAACTTAAGTCACTCTTAGCATGAAATTGTATAGTCACATCTCGACTAAGTAGATTAAAACGGGACACAGTACACCACACTTACGGTAGTGATGAAGAGGAAGTTCTTCTGTTTAAAGCAATGACCACCCAGGCACTGAATGGGTCACGCTACATTTCGTTATGTTGCTCATGTTTGCAAACACTGTTTCAGCCACTTGGGCACAGATAGCTGAGCTAGTTAAATCCTGACAATCTCCAGTATGTTTCCTTGTATATTCTGCCGCCAATAGACACTTACATTATGTCATATTATTTCACAGATTCCTCTGAAGAAGGGCATTGTTATCTGCCCGAAATGCATTGGGATGCGGATAATTGTATTGTTGTCAACATGTAGATGCTTGTGAATTTGCAACAACGTCACATATTGCGCTTTACTGCGAATTTTACATGAAACCACCGATCGAATAAAATGAAAATGAGTTAAATTGTGTACTTATGCATGATTACAATGTGTACAAGTAACAAATTTATATGCAATAGTTTATACACGTTTTGAAACTTTGGATTTACACTCGTTTTGAGTGATTATAGCAGTGCAGCAGTGGCCTGGACTGAATCCAGGAATTCCATTGATATTAAGACTAGTTGTGTGTCATCAGCGTATGAGGTTATGCTCATCCCGTATGCTTTGATGACATTAGTAAGGTCCGACACATATATGTTAAATAGTGTCGGACTCAGGGATGAGCCTTGAGGAACCCCACACGGAAGTGACATCTTGACAGATTGATATGGGCCCAAGGTGACTGCCTGAGATCTAGCAGCCAGGAAGGATGCAATTAGATCTCTTGCAGTAAGGAGAATGGCTTTATTTTCGACACGGTCGACCAGGATCTTATGGTCGACCGTGTCGAAAGCCGCCGATAAATCCAACAGTGCTAACACTGCTGTTGCTCCATGATCTCGGATTGTCCTGATATCATCGGCGGCCTTAATTAAAGCGGTTTCCGTGCCATATCTTCGAAAACCGAATTGTGATTCATCCAGGAGAAGATGTTTCTCTAAATGATCGACCAGCTGATGATTCATGGCCTTTTCTATCACCTTGGCTAAGAATGGGAGGCTTGCGATGGGCCTGTAATTCTTTAATTCCGACTTATCAAGAGTTGCTTTCTTCAGCAAGGGCTTCACCAGCGTGTTCTTTAAGGAATCTGGGTAAGTTCCGGAGGCCAGTATCGAGTTGCAAACTGCGGTGATAACAGGGATGAGTGTGTCCATCACCGGTGGGAGCACTGAGAAAGGACAAGGGTCTGACGATGATCCAGTTTTAATAGAGGAGACAATAACCTTTGTTTGATCCACAGTAAGTGGCTTGAAACTTGTCAAGGCTTTATCCAGAGGGAGTTCAGAGGGAGCTGATATTATAGGCCGCGGGGTAAAAGCCTGGTAGATGTCATTAACTTTAGAAAAGAAGAATTCAGCCAGTTCGTCACAGAGTAATTGGGAAGGGGGTGGGGTAAGATCGGGGGCATTACCTGACAATGACCTAGTAATGTCATATAACTGCCTGCTAGAGTTTTTGGCTTTTTCTATTTGATCTGAGAAGAACGTTTTTTTTTGCTTCTATGATCATGGCTTTGTAAACAGTCAATGACTCTTTATAATTGGCCTTATCCTCCGTATCATAATTTTTTCGCCACTGCCTTTCCCTATTTCTGTTTAGTTCTTTTTGCCTCCTTAATTCCTCTGTGTACCATGGGGCGGATGGAGTGTTTCTGTTCCTTGATAGAGTTTTAATAGGTACTAGCATATTCGTGGCATGACCCAGCCAATCATGATATTGTTGAGTAGAAATATTTGAATCAGTAGACAACAAAGGACAGGTGCTGTCCAAAAGCGTTTTTAATTCAGTCTGGTTTATATTTTTCCAGACTTTAACTGATCGTGGGGTCAGGTTATCGATCTTATTCTTCAGATCTTCATTAATAGTGAGTCTACTAAATACCACATGGTGGTCAGTCCAGGGCATAGGTAGGATGTTTGATATATGTAGACCCTCCACATTCGAGAAGATGCCATCTAAAGTGTGTCCGGCTTGATGGGTAGGGGCAATGACCATTTGTCTAAGCCCCAGTGTGGCCATGTCAGTGACAAGTGCCCGAGTGTCCCTATCATCTTCTTGCTCTAAATGGAAGTTCATGTCACCCATAATAGTAAAAGACTCTTCCATTACTAATGATTCCATTATGGTGTTTAGATTGGCTAGGAACGCTGTCCTTGTGCCCGGTGGTCGGTATAACAATAGTCCGTTAAAATTGAAAAGGGGAGTGAGCTTAATACCAAACTGCAAGGCTTCACATGCAGTGGTTGGAATAGGGGATATTCTAACGGGAAACCGTTCGAGCTATAATTGCCAATACACCTCCTTTTTTTTGTGCTCTATCCTGTCGGTAAGCCTTAAAGCCCTGCGGTACGGCAATTACTAAGTCCGGGTCTGACGCATCATCCATCCATGTCTCCAGGACATATAGGTTATTATCGGTAATAAGATCCGCTATTTCCTGTCTGTGTTTGCAGGCTGAACGTCCATTAATTAGAGCCATGAGGATATCTATTCCTCTATAAGGGGTTTGTGGCTTAGATTGGATTTTGTGATTGTTAATACGAATCATGGTGTTACAATCAGAACATATAATATTAACATTTTGTATTAACCTTGATGGATCATGCCGGCTACAACGAGAAATGGGAGATGATTGCAGCTCTATCAAGGATGAGCGTGAGTACACCAACCTTTGATCCGATAGAGCCCGGCCAGGGGTCGAGGCCCTAGGCCCGGACTCAGCGCGGACGGGCGCAGACGGGCTTGCCTTTGGCGCGCCTTCGGCGCGCCAGCGGCGCGCCCGCCCGCTGCGCGGACGGGACGACAGATTATATTTAAGCATGTCTTTGGGGGATTTGGAGGAGGGCGTGAGGCGTCCAACAACTGGAGCGCGACCCTTTCCTCCCAGCAAGATGGCATCCGAGGTGGTGGGAGTAGTTCCGGTGACAGCCCCGAAATCGGCTGCACCGTGGATGAAAAAAGTGTAATGCTAAGCTTCGGTGCGACGCTAATCTCGCCCAAAGTGCGTGGGAGTACAAGATAAAATGCACAGTTAAAATATTTACACTTTTAAAAAATATTCAGGTACTTCGTAATCAATTACATAAATATGAGCGCTGAGAGAGGATAGATAGGGAGCCCCCGGCTTTCGCCTCAGGGGAAGATTTAGTGAAAAATCACCACAATACAATTTCACAGCCCTTAAGTAAGCTGGGAGGGCGGGAGGCGTCCAACAACTGGAGCGCGACCCTTTCCTCCCAGCAAGATGGCGTCCGGGGTGGGTGTAGTTCCGGTGACAGCCCCGAAATCGGCTGCACCGTGGATGAAAAAAGTGTAATGCTAAATTTCGGTGCGACGCTAATCTCACCCAAAGTACGTGGGAGTACAAGATAAAATGCACAGTTAAAATATTTACACTTTTTAAAAATATTCAGGTACTTCGTAATCAATTACATAAATATGAGCGCTGAGAGAGGATAGATAGGGAGCCCCGGGCTTTAACTCTTGCTATCTTGTCACATTTGCTCTGCTTTCAAAGACAGAGGTCAAAAGTCAGCCTGTCTTTCTGCTCGCCAGAAAGGGCCAGCAGGACCTGAAAATAGCTTGTCGTAATTAAACCTGACTCAAATGCGAGTGGATTTTCCGAGCCCTGATTTACTGGGCACAATTAACATTACACATACATCAACTACTCAGATGCAACCCACCTTCAATTCCACAAGAAAATAAAAAGTCATCCCGAGAACTGCATTTCACTAATAGGGCGTCACCAGAACCAAGATCTGGCCTTTACCAATTCAACAGGACAACCCATCTAGCTTAAACAACAAATCCAACCACTTGCACGTAAATCACACAACTGATCTAAAGTCAACACATTCACACACTGAAGGATCTCAACCCAAAAAGCTGGGACACAATGTCACATGCCATGACAACTCATCCCCAACTACATGACAGATGCCTCTGCTCTCCCTCCTATATTAGCCCCTCCCTACCTCAAAGCACAATTACCACAAGAGGGCAGAGATGCAACAGCTAAAATGCATACCCAACACGAGGTCCAGGAACAAAAAAATGCTTCAACATATTTGATGAGCTCTCAGAAGCCATACCAAACCTAACTGTCAATACAGAAACTAGGCTTTGTGAAGACTCCGCACTCACAAGCCACAAAGCCATTCCACTAAATATTGCATCATCAATAAAACAAGCATTGGCATAGCCAATAGGTCTCGCTTGTGGGACCTTATAAGTATTTTGTTTTGCAGCACAATATCCTTGTAACTAAATACTTATAAGGTCCCACAAGCGAGACCTATTGGCGGCGGCCGGGAGGCTGGCTGAGGGCGCCATTATTGACTGTTTGCCCGGGTGCCTCGCTGAAACCTAAAGTGTGGTTCCCGGGGTTGGAAGGGGGCTGCGGGCGCCAGTGTTGACAGTGCGCTACTGCTGTTAATTTACAAGGAAGAAAATGCAGAGGTCTGCATATATTTGCATTGCGCTTCGCGGCCGAATAAACAAATTAAACAAACGCGGCATGAGCTGAAACAGATGGCAGACTGCACGCAGGTAAAACAAGTGCAAGCGGGCGGACGAAAAATGTTGCCAATGAGCTAAAAGTGTGCTCTTGTGCATGCACGTGTTTCTCTGTGACGTGCATGTCTTGTAGAGGGGGAGGAGGGAGGAGAAATGCTTGTAAAAAAAAAAGAAATGCGTGCGCCGGGAAAGGAAGGCAGAGAAGGGGAGGGGGGAGGAGAAATGCGAGACGGCGGGCAGGGGAGCGGCGAAAATGACTAATTAGGGGAGGAGAAGCCGCAGAGCGCACGCTGGGCGAAGCCCTTTGATGTGCTGTGCGGCAAATGGAGGGAGGCTGATGCGCGTTCATGTTTGAAAACGTGGTTCACATGAACTGCATGAAAACGCCATGAAAAAGCTGGTGGTTTCATGATGTTTTCGCCGCTTGAATTCTCGCTCCGCTCGATGCGCATGCGCGCATCGATAGGTCGCGAGACCTAAACAGTTTTGTCAAAACTGCAGGCGGCATAGCAGTCATCCACAGAAAAGTCATGCTATTCCTTTCTTGTAACAAATAGTAAAATAAATAAATAATAAATAGACCAACAATATTAACTTCAAAGATGTCTTACTAGATAAAGTGAACAACACTCTTCTCTACCACCTCAACCTGTATGTTCTAGGAGACTTCAACATCTGGTTTGACATGAAGTACCCAACTACAACCACAGCCCTTACATCCAACCTGGAGACCTTCAAGCTCCTACAAGTTTTATCTGGACCTACTCACTTGGCCAGACACACTCAACATTATATTTGACCACCTGCAAAAAAACAATGTGGCTGACAGCTACCTGGTAAACTAGAAAGACCACATCATCATTATCATCAGCATTTTTATACTGGAACTGCTGTCAGTACTGCAGGCTGAGATTACAACATTTACCTAGAGTGCTCACCCCAATAATAAAGGATTGGCGATAGTGAACTACAAATTCAAGTTTGAACAGCATTAACACATGGACATAAATATTACGTTAACTGCAGACCTAGCCCTTCCCTGATCCATAATGTGGTACTGTAAACTGGCAGCCAAAGGATTTGTGCAGTAGGGGGTTGGGCCTACTTGTCCCAAGGACAAAATACACATGAAACTTGTTGCCCGTGACCCTAAATGATATGTCCTGGCCGTTGGCTATAGGAATTCCACATACTTACAAGAAGTTGATGAGCAGAACTAAGGAGCTTCATTTAGCGTCCGCTTAACAAATTACTAGTTGAGTCCTTCCTGACCCAAAAAATGGAGGGGAGACCAAAAAAAGGCCATGCAATTCTCATAACCAGGGATGTTAGGCAATTTTGCAAGTAAACCCACAATTGGATTGGGAAAGTGAGCATTCGGCCGGTTCCCGGGACTTGATGTAGGCAGTTCCTTTCCCCAATGTTCGGGTCTGCTCTAAACTCAAGAGGCTGAAGCAGCCCCTTCCCACCCCAGCACAGATTATCGCAGCCCACTGTTCTACATAGAATGACAATGGACCAGCCCCAGCAGACAGCATGTGGTGCTCCCGCCCAGACCTTTGGGTATGACAGTGATTCCTCGCCTCTGGAGAATGAAGCTTCTGAATGGAAGAATTTTCACTCCCCTTGGATGGGAAGTGCCAGAGCAATAAACGGGATTCTGCTTTTGTCCCCATAGTGGATTGCCACAATCCCATTCATGGTGGCCAGGCAAGGCACCCTCGATGCTCCACCAACCGCCCATGTCAAAACCAAGAACTTAACCGGAAAGCAACCCACCGCTTACCTGTCTTACAGAATTGGAACTTACTTAAGAGGCTTTGTCAGCAGATGTGGCAGCGAGTTTCCTGGGCCCTAGTGCCACCGCTGTGCAGCTTTTAAATTACCTTAGTCAAAAGGAGGGTCCCACAGAAAGTGTTACTATTTTTCAAAGAGATTAAATGTTTAATCATGTACTCCTTCCTTGAAAAACAAAATAAAGCCCTGTAAATAAAACCAGTGAAACTGAAAGTGTTTACTCCTCTTGTTTAATCTTTAAAACAGCAGTCAATAACTTGCTGTCTGCTGGGGTGTATTGATATAACCAGGGCTACTGGAATTATGAGGCTCTGGAGGGCCAAACTATCCAACAGGGTTGAGCAAATTAGATGGGAATAAAAATAAGAATTATGCGGCGTAATGCGCCAAATGTTATGATATTACTTCATTACTTTGTCATTTTTGCATTTATTAACGTCTGGGCATTGATTGAACCTCATCAGTACCAGTTTAACACTCAAATATAGAAATAAGCACCAGAAAGGTGAGCAGTTAAGGGTAGCATAACGCCTTCTACTGCGCTACAACGCATGTCGCTGAGTTTTAGGTAACCATTTAACTGTTTAGGAAACAACTTTTTTGGTTCACATCTGCGGATTATGCATCAGATGATAATTACGTGGCAAATACGGCTAATCTACTACATGTGAAAAAACACAGCTGTGTCGCATGATTCCAGTGGCCATGGATATAAAGTACAGGCTTCATTTTGGACATTATCAACCGAACTATTCCTCTTTCAGAGAAAAATGTGTCATGATATTAAAAACATCTGTTAGGTAGAGTGCTACAAAATGGCAGAAAATTCAGTGTCATGCCCTATATAACACAAATTTTATGCACCTTTTGTTTCTATTATTGCCTCTTTCAGTAAAGTTCTGCCTTTTCACTCTGTTACTAACTTATGATTTTACTCCCACAATTTCATCTATATAAATATCTAACATCCTCTCCATTATTAAAAAGGTAGAGAATCACCGATATCATCTCATCTTTACAGCTTGATATACAAATACAACCCATACAAATTTAAAACAGTCACCCACTATTTACATTTTCAGCATCTTTTATTATCAAATACTATTTAGCACACAGTATATCTATGAATTTAAAAAGTAATGTACTATTTCAGGCACCTCTTCCCATTCACAAATACCTATTGAATAAGTCCTGATAAGGGGAGACAAAACTACCAAGCAATATGAATTTTATCCTGTAGTTCCCGCTCTGTTCCAGACACTTTTTCAACAAATATCAACTTTGTACACAACATTTTGGCTCATCACTTGTTGCCTTTGTCAGGATATATATGGACTATGGCCCAACAGACAGAAGGGGACACTTAGATATGAAGAGGAGCATGAGATGAAGAGATTCATGGACCTCAAAATGAATGTCAGGAGAAGAGTGAGTTTCAGTGGAATAATGGAATTTTAAGTCATGATCAACGTTACTGGCCACATAAGTAATACAAAGCTTTCTTTATCATAACGCTCTCCTAAAATGATCCCCCCTTATACTAAAAAAGTTGATGCTTCCCAAAAAGTTGCAATTCACAAATGAGGGCCACTGATTTTTTTAGGTGCCTGGGTGTATTTTTGGTCCCAATCAGACTCTGATTAAACTTATGTCAGTATAGTGGTCTTAACCGCTTCGCCGTGGCGGAAATTCCGCCGGGGTGCGGCTGAATCCGATGCGTGCGCAGATCGGACGGCCCCTGGCTGTCCGACGCACTCTCACTGACGCATCAAAAAGGTTATGTTACATATAATGTTGTTTACTTTTTCCTGTAACTTATACTGTTGTTCACTGTGATTGTTAATAGGAAGTTTTATTACGAGTTGAATTCCAGAGCTCTGATTTCTTTGGATCAGTTGCTCAGTGTTTTCATGCGGAGTAGACCTACAGGGCTCCAAACAAAAAGCAAACATCTGCTAAACAATAGGTCTCACATTAGTTAAATGGAGAGCTCTTGGCTTTGCAAATGGGAAAGAAATTTGGCGTCTGTCTGGATTTGTTTTGTTATTTATTAACTTTTGTATCAATGGTGGCATGCCACGCTTCAGATGTCTAAAGCTAAAGCGCGGCGTGCCGTCATTGCTACAAAAGTCAATAAATATAAGATGTCTATAAATAGAAAGAAACGTTTGCTGTTGACGTATTTTTATTCCATTTATTTACTGTTGTAGGAATCACGGCACGCTGTACTTTAGTTTAATATGTGTAAAAGTAAAGCGCAGTGTGTCGTGATCGCTATAAAAGTAAACACAATGGGAAAGAAATGCGACGTCCGCCCACCTTTGCTTTTCTAATTATTGACTTTTGTAGCAATGGCAGCATGCCACACTTAAGCTTTCAACATCCACAGCTAAAGTGCAGCGTGCCGTCATTGCTACAAAAGTCAATAAATTAAAAAAAAAAAAAAAAAAGTGGACGGACACCACATTTCTTTTGCATTTATTTACTTTTATAGAAATTGAGGAACGTTGCGCATTACTTTTCAACATTATGCCAAAGCATGGCATGCAGCGACGGCTATAAAAGTAAATAAATGCAAAAGAATTGCAGCGTCTGCCTGCCTTTGTTTATTTATTGGCTTTTGTAGCAATTCCAGCACGCCGCGGTTGAAAGCTAAAGCGTGGCATGCCATCATTGCCACAAAAGACAATAAATAGGAAGGGAAAAAAAAAAGTTGTGCGGCAAAAACAAGGAAGGACGGCAGCAATAATGGCAGGGAGGGGATGCGTTTGCGAGCGAGGTGGGAACAGATGGCCAACCAAAAGAAACAATCTGGGATGTCCCTGTGGGAGGGAACCAAGCACCCATTGATCAACCACAGTAAAGGAATTTCCCAAAAGGCAGGCCAGCTGACCAACTAACAAGAAGCGCCAGGCGGAGCTTAAAACCCATATTATGAATACAACATGTCTCGAAGAGACAGTGCAAGCGCTGCCTAGGCAAGACCTCAAAACTAAAGGCTTAATGTACCTGCCATCGACGACTTTCTTCACACTACATCCAATTAACCTGTTGGACTAGTAGTGCTTTTCAAGGTTAGCATGTTAGACATCAGTGTTTCCTTTCCGACAGGCGGATCAGGAAATTTTGAAAAGCACTTAAAAAATCATAAGAAGTCTCTCAGCCTGAGAGTCTCCGGCACTTGAAGGTTTGGAGGAGCACGCCTCCAAGTGTATGGGCAGCACTCATGACTAAAAAACAAGCAGGCCACGAGTCGGGGGTACACAGGTACACAGCGTCCACCCACTATCTTCACAGGGTGCCCCCCCCCCCCGCAAAGAAGTTGGGCGCCACAGAAATATGTTGAACTTGTCCCAGTGTAAGACACCGGGAAGTGTTCAGCAGCGCCTGTATGCGGTCTGCTTTCCATTACAAAAGCAACATGCAGGCAGTGAGGGAGCTTTTTTTCATCTCCTGCTGGGCCAAGGTTAAGGGGCCATCCGGCCTCCTTTTGTTTGTATATGCTGACTGGGGCCACTTGGAACCTCACACTTAAATGTAAATGCCACAGAGGGAAACAAAGGCACACAGATTGCCTTCTCTTCACAGATACTTGAGAGGCATGGTTTTACTTTGTTCTGTCCCTGTATATTAATGCAGACACTGTAAGACTGTCAGATGGGTTGGTCTGTCTCAGGATGTACACAAATAGTTTAAATAGCACGATTTTATTTTCTCTTATACAGCTATGTCCTTATGTCATGACGTCATTTGCATACTGTCTTACATGGTCAGTCCCCCCACTTCTTTTTATAGGACTTGTGCCCTGCAAACAAGGCTGTAGTAGGTTAAAGAGAAACACGAAAGGTAATACCAGCAGAAAACGTAAGTGTCGAATTCTGAATGGCGCAAATTAGAAGGGGTGATCTCCTAAACTTGGACAGTACTCTAGACAGAGCCACTGCCATCTGGTCTGCTGTCATTGCACCTTTGTTGTCAGTGTTTCACAGAGTGAGGACTGTTTACCTGAGCGAGAATGGACTGTCTATCTGAGGGACCATACCCAATAAATATGCTAGGAAGAAATGGGCTTCTGTCCCCCAGACAGGCACATCAATACCCATAACCGAGGGCAGACACTCAGAGTTATACAGGAGGCGCGTGCTCACCCTTCAGTTTGCGCGAAGGCTGCCAGCGGCGGCCGCCGCCTCTGCGCGAGGAATCCCGGGCCGTGACAGATGCCTGAGAGCCGCCTGGTACTGGGAGCCCGGAGCCTCCTCCCAGTGCCCGCGGACCAACGAGGAATCCTGATAGGACCCTACTCCTACTCCTCCTCCTCCTCCTCTTGCCGCGATAACCGCGGCTCCCGCTGCTGCTACTGCACCAAGGAGGACTCCCGGGGGGCCCTCCTCTCGCACCGCTTCTGTTGCAGCTTCCTCTACGCTCTGTACTGCGCATGCGCTCGGTCTGCCATGGCTTCTGCGACAGTGACCTCAAACTCGCGCGCCGCAGCCGAAGGGGTGGGGACACGCCATCTCTCCGCGGTCCAACAGGGGGCGCGAGCGCCATACCTAAACTGAAGGCGCTTCGGCGACGAGCAGGTCTGTGGTAGTCAAGGGACCTCCCTCTGTCCCGCCCACTTCTTACCATCTCCCTTTATGACGAGCTATATAGATCTAAAAACGTAATAATCGGACTTAATCGGAGGCGGTTACCATCGCCAGCATGAAAGGCAGCCTTCACCGACCTAAGCGTTTCCACCCCAGCCCATTGCCATTTAACACAGTATAGTGGCATCAGTCCGTACTCCGTAGCCGCTAAGGTTTCATATTGCTTATGTGTGACATTTTCAGAATTTAATTGTAATGCACTGTTTGCTACCTCGTGTATTTTGTTTGCTCACAATTGTCACTTTTACCTCATGTAACTTAACGTCTGCTTTTGTAATTTGTTCACTTGTAATTTTCTCCTCATGTATCATTACTGTTCATATTGTGAAGCGCTTTGACGCCTTCGGGTACAGTTAGGGTGACCAACTGGCATTGGTGCAAATTCAGGACGGTGAGTGTAAAAATTCAGGACAAAGGGTCAAAATTCAGGACACAAATTCAGGACAGGAGGTAAAAATTCAGGACAAAACTTCAGGACAATTAGATAAGTTTTACAGACACATCTGAGGTCGCGCAATAGTATATAAGTAAGCCCAGCCATATACAAACATATTCAACCATTTGTAAACCTATCCATCATGTATCCTTCCATCTATCATTTCACTCATCCATCCCTTCATCCATCCTTTCACTCATCCATCCACCCTTTCACCCTATCCATCTGTACATTCATCCATCCACTCTTCTTCCCATCCATCCGTTTACTCATCCATCCAACCATTTACCCTTTCACCCATCCAGCCAACCTTTCACTTACTCATCCATCCACCCAGTCACTCATCCTTCTACCCATCCACCCTTTCAGTCATCCATCCATCCTCCCTTTCTCTCTCCTTCGACCCTTTCACTTAGCAATCCTTCCTTCCATCCATCCACCCACTCATCCATCTACTCATCCACTCATGAATACATCCATTGACCCTATCGCTCATCCATCCTTTCTCTCATCCATTTATCCTTTCACTCCTTCACTCATCTATTCATCCTTTTGTCCATCTACCCTCCCTTTCACTCACTCATCCATCCTTACATCCACCCTTTCACTCATCCGTCAATCCATTCACCCTTGCACTTATCAATCCATCCATCATTTCACTCATCCATCCACCCACTCACTTATCATCCACCTTTTCACTCATCCATCCTTTCACTCATCCATCCACCCTTTTACCCATCCAGCTACCCTTCCACCCAAACATCCAGCTATTTACCTTTTCTCTCTGCCATCCTTCCACGCACTCATCAATCCATCCATCCTCTCTCATTATCCATGTATTCAATCTTTCATTCATCCATTCACCCTTTAACTAATTCAGCCAGCCAGCCATCCACCCATCCCTTCACTTACTCACGCACCTTTTCATAATAATTTTGAGCTGAGCCTTTTTGAGAAGAGGCGCATCGAGAACTTCACCCTTGCTGCAGGAGCCATTCCAGGACTGGGACAGAAGCCACCCAGGGCAGAGACAGGATCCACCACAGGGGGGGACAGGAGCCATCACAGGTGGGGGGGGACAGGAGCCACCACATGGAGGGGCAGGAGCCATCACTGGGGGGCAGGAGCCATCAATGGGGGCGGCAGGAGCCATCACAGGAGGGGGAACATGAGCCATCACAGTAGAGGGAACAGGATCCACCAGGGTGGACATAGGGGTGGGCATGCAGTATTCTAGTATCATCTTGGTCTCTTCCAGGGTGGGGTAGGGCTCCTCACCCCTCCTGGACTAGACAACTAGAAGACAGGCTCTTTCCAAAACGTTAGTTTTGCCATCCCCCACTGTGGTGTACAGTACTTACAGGAGATACTTCAAAAGAACTGATTTAACTTATTGACCGCCATACTTTGTTAATCAGTGTGGGTGCGATCGTGCCATTTCTTTATTTTATTACAGTTTGACTGCATGTTTGACTAACCAAGGTTTGTTTTCAATTTAGTGACAGTAATTAATCTCTGTGAAGAGAACCACGTGCTGCCTCGGTGTAATCATCGTGGCTGGTTCTAGGATGTTTGGGGCCCTGTTCAGAAAGGGAATGTGTGAGCCCCTCTAAAGTACTGAGACATGAAGCATTCAGGGCTGTTTGCATCTGAATAGATGCCCCTGAAGCTGCAGCCCCTCCCTCTCAATCACCTTCAAGCACCTCTTAACAGCTCATCAAGGGCTGAAGGTGTGAGGGTTGCCATCCTGCTGTGCCTCTCCAATGCTGCGGGGCATCTGAGCTTTGGAACAGCATCGGAGTCTGTTACACCCGACCTCAACAGCAACAGAGCAAAAGAGGAAGGTGGGTGGAAGCTCTGCCCGGTTAAAATTACGGACAAATGGCGTCCGTTAAAAAATCCTTCACGGACAACGGACAGACGGCCGAAATGACGGACTGTCCGTGAAATTTACGGACGGTTGGTCACCCTAGGTACAGTCCGCGCTATATAAAAACGCATAAATAAAATAAATAAATAAAAATAGTAGCATGGCACAGCCCACAACCTAGGCTGGACACCTGTTGCTGAGCAGAGCTGCAGATAAACAAAACATTAAACAAATTCACTGCCTTAGCCAGCCTGCACCTCCCTGGCAGGCAAACAATCAAATTAATGCCATGAGCAGATCATGTTAAATTGACTGTCTGCCTGGCTTTCTGTCACGTGGGATCAAAGGGCTACTACAGGATCTCAGAGGGGCTCCAGGGGACATGTCTATCCAATTAGGCCCCTCTTATACTGCAGTCTAGACTGAATCATCAGTTTTTGGCGTGCATTTAGGAGCTTCATTTTGCGGCTACGCATACACATTTATTTGATACGGTGTGAGCAGGGTGTTTTTTTTACATTAATTTTGCAGGTGTGTGTGGCGTTGTGCTTTTGTCTTCAAATCTCTGAAGTTCGTTTGAGGTACTAAGCAGGATATTTCCACCTCATAATATAGTGAGAATCTTATACCTCCCGTTTTATGCTAGCGCCATCTTGTGGCGTTTGAAAAAACAGCACTCAGAATTAAGCTTTTATGCCCTTGTCCCAGCAAAGAAAGACTCTGGATGGAATTATTGCCCTTCAGGACAGGGTTCTTTTGGGTGACACTCTCAGGCTTTATGGTAAGGCAAAAACATTTCCAGAAACGTGTTATAATAATGCCCCTTTTATACGTGAATAAATACTCGGCAGCCTTGCTGGTTGTATAAACTACGTTTATTCCCACCAGAGCGCCGGGGATATGCGACCGCTCGCTAACAGGGCTCGGCCGCCTTCACAAAATGGCCGCCCTTCCGGTTCCGGCCTGGGCGACGGGTGAAAGACTAGACCGTCACCACATATCTCCCCCCTTTAAACGCCAACAACAATGTGTAAGGTATACATTAGAACAGTCTTACTTGATGCTCATTGTGAAGTCCTCAAACCTCCTAGGCACTCTCACCACTCTGCCCGCTCTCGTTCTCACTTCTTCCTTCACTGTCTCCCTCTTGATGATGCTGGGGGCAATGTCCTGCCTGTTCCTCACATTTTCGTTTCCTTGATCGATCTCATTCTGACTCTGGTTCATCTCCATGCTACTTTCCTCCCAGGCGGTCCCTTCTTCTATTGTGGTTCCTTCTCCTTCCTGGGTGTCCACGTGCTCATTCTCCTTTCTCCGCACTTCCTCTCTTCTTATCCGTCCTTGTTCTTCTTTGTCTGCAGTAGGATGAGATTCTTCTTCTGAGACTGTCCCCCATTGGAGAATCTTGTTACATTTCCCCATCCGATCTTGAGACCACACTTTGCCGTCACTTAACAAAGCTGATCTAGTATATAGTTCAATGACCTTGAGGGATGGGGTGAATTTGCTTTCTCCTTTCTTCTTCATTATCGCTTCCTTCACTCTCACCCAGTCACCTCTCTCCAAAGTCACACCTCGCACATTTCTCCTTTTATTGTAGTGTTCAGTATATACTTCCTGCGCCTTCTCCAAATTTCTTCTGACCACTGCGGGAGACCATTTACTTTGTACTACCATGTGCTTCCAGGCCAGATTGTCCTTGGTAAACGGTTCCCTTCCTCTCAACACTTTGAAGGGACTGTATCCCGTGCTCCCTGGGGTGATGCAGTATGCCCATAACGTTTTTGGCAGTTCTTTCTCCCAATCTAGACCAGCGCTTATCGCTGCCTGAATGGTCCCCATGATCACTCTGTTGAAACGCTCTAGCAACCTATTACCTGCTGGGTGGTAGATGGGCGTGTGTTTCACCTCTATGCCATTTCAGGCCATGAACGCCTCCCATTTGGCTGACACAAACTGTGGCCCATTGTCGCAGGTTATTACTTTGGGGATTCCTTCCTTCACAAACACCGCTTTGAGAAAGGAAAGCACCGCCTCCGTGTCCACGCTTTCTCTTACTTCCACTTCTGGCCACTTAGAATACCTGTCCACCAACACTATGGTGTATTTCTGCACTCCTTCTATGTTGAGAATGGGTCCTATAATGTCAATGGATACCATCTCCCACGGACTGCTGGGCATGGGAAATCTTCCCAACGGGGGCCTTATCATGGTTTGGGATTTGTCTGCTCGAGAACATGATTCACACATCCTCACATACTTCTCCACCTGGTTGTCAATTGCTGGCCACCAGTATGCTTGTTTCGCCAATGCCTTGGTCTTGGTTATTCCTTGATGCCCTTCATGTAAGATCGCCAATATGTGTTCCACTAGTTTCTGGGGAGGAATCACTCTGTCCCCTCTCAGCAGGAAGATGAGATTTTCTCCAATAGATAGTTCTTCCCTAACTTCCCAATACTTCCTCATCTGACTGTCCAGTTGTCTTTTATCCGGCCATCCATGCATCACGTACCCTTTGATTGCCTCCAGGGTCTCGTCTTGGTTATACGCTTCGTTCCATTCTTGTTCACTGATTACTTGTTCTAGGTCTTGCATGGTCGCTACCATGTACCCTTCCCATCCGGGGGGTTCTTGTTCGTCCGCTCCTTCCTTGGCTGCCGCTCTGCTTAAAAAATCCGCTACTTTGTTCCGGGGACCTGGTATGTATTCCACCTCATATACATAATCCAGAAGTCTTAGCGTCATCTTCGCTATCCTTGGAGTCGCGTTGGCATGTCCACTTGAGGTGAGTACCTTTATCAGGGGTTTATGGTCTGTTCGTACTAGGAACTTGGCCCCCCATAGGAATTGCCTGAAGCGTTCCATTGACCATACCACTGCTAGCATCTCTTTTTCGATGACACTGAACTTTTCTTCATTGGGTGCCAATGACCTGGAAGCGAAACACACCGTTGAGACTTTACCATTGACTGCCCTCTGCATAAGCACTGCTCCCAGGCCTCTATCACTGGCGTCTGTAGTTAGTATGGATGCTGCTGCTTGGTCGAAACCCTTAAGTGGTACAGCCTCACTCATTTCCTTTTTCAACGCCTCAAACTCCTCTTGCTCTTCCTTGTCCCATTTGAATCCATTCCTCTCTTTCAGCAGCTGTCTAAGATGGTGGGTTTTTGTTGCAAAGTGCGAGATGAATTTGCTATAGAATTCGGCCACACTGGGGTAGGCGCATCCCTTAAAGCTGCTATGTTGGCTCTTTTGGGCTCGATACCTTTCTCACTGATTTCATGTCCAAGGTATGTCACAGATGGCACTCCGAACTTGCACTTCCCCCACTCTGCCGTGAGTCCATTGATTTGGAGTATTTTCAGGACTGCATGTAACTTGTCGTTGTGTTCCGGTTTGGACTTCCCCATTACCAGAATGTCGTCCTGGAAATATTGGACGCCTTCCACCTTTTGGAACAGCTTGTGAATCAACTTTTGGAAGACTGCCGCCGCTGATGCTAACCCGAACGGCATCCTCATGAATTTGTAACACCCAAACGGTGTAATGAAGGAAGTGAGGTGGCTACATGTAGGGTGTAATGCTATGTGATGGTACGCCGAGGATAGATCCACCGTGGAAAACCACTTTATGCCTTTGGTTTTCGTGATCATCTCATTTATGCGTGGTAAAGGGAACTTGTCAATCAGTATGTTTTTATTTAGTTCCCTGAGGTCCACACACAGCCTCACCTTCTCGTTGGGTTTCTGCGCTACCACTACGGGCGAAAGCCATTCCGCGCTTTCGATGGCCTTTATTATGCCACTCTTCTCCAATCTGTCCAATTCTTCTTGTACCGCTTCGCGGCACCTAAACGGGATGTTCCTGGCCTTGTGGCTCACCGGTTTGGCCCCTTCCTTCAAGTGAATCATGTGCGAGAATTTCGTTAACTTTCCTATCTTCCCGCTGAACACTTCCGGGTACTCCCTCTTCCAGACATCCCCTTCGTATTCTTGTTCCGAATCCGTCAGCATTACTTTTTCTACTCCTCCTCGGTTGAGCTTGATGCCTAGGACGTCCTGGTCTTTCCATCCAAGTACCGAAGGCCCTTTTTCCGACACGTATAGCTTGCATTCGGCTTTGCTTCCTCGGAACTCAAACAATAGGGGACAATACCCTACCATGGGTATCCTTTGTCCTGTGTAGGTGACAAGACTCACATCCATTGGACATAGTTCCTTCTGTACGGTTTCTTGAAATTGTTCTTCCCATACCTTCTTTTGTACGATTGGGATGGGGGAACCTGAGTCCGCTACTATGTCGACCAATATTCCACCTATGTTCATTTTCAACACCGGTTTGTTGGAACCCTTGCAGTCCACATCCAACACTTGGTCCCCTATGTAGAGAACTTCTTCATCATACTCGTTCCCTCCTCGCGCCTCATCTTCTTCTGCGCTTCTATGGTCAACGTACTTAACTGCAGGTCCTCTGGGTTTTCGTCTGCAGACTTTCTCATAATGTCCAAAGATTCCGCAGTACGTACACTTCGCTTTGAATGCAGGACATGCCTTGTCGTTGCCTATGTGTGAAGTGCTTCCACACCGGTAGCAGTTCGTTTTCTTCTCCGATGTGGCCTTCTTTATAGCTCCTGCTCCTTGCTGGTTCCTTTTCGAGAAGTAATTTTTGGGTGGTCCCATTTGTCTGGCCTTGTCTCCTTTGTTGTTCACCATCACTCTGCATACTGTTTGTTTGTTGCTCGTCTCTTTCCTGGCCGCTTCTGCACATCTCTTGGACAATTCTGCCTTCTTCACTAAGGCCCACACCTCCTTAAGGGGGGCATCCCCGTTGACCCACAGCTTTTCCTGCACTGTTGTGTTTGATGTGTGCATGATTATTTGATCTCTCACCAGTTCGTCATGTAACGCTCCAAACTAACACGTTAAGGCCAATTTCTGTAGAGCCGCTACATATTCATCTATGGTCTCGCCGCTCTCTTGCTTCCTCTGAAAGAAGTTGCATCGGTCTATGGCCACACATACCACCGGTCTGTAGTGTGCGTCTATGTCTTCAATCGCGATTTGGAATACATCCGTGTCTACCGCTTGTCTCGTTGCCTTTACCATGTTGTCGTACACTCTTATTCCCTCCGGTCCGAGGTTATGTAGTAAAATCTTCAACTTCCGTGGGCTGGAGTATTCCGCTTCACTCTCTTCCTCTAGCCCTGCCAAATAATTCAGAAAGTACCTCTTCCAATCTTCCCACGGCATCGTGGGTTCACCTCTCTTTGGTAGGAACGGTACCATGCTGGTGAGTGATGTGGAGGTCGCCGCCATTCTCTCGTTGTCCCTTGCATTAGCTTGGGCTTGTCTGTTGTCGTTAGGCGGACTGCCTGGTGCTTGCTGTTCTTCCCTTCTTCTCCCTTGGGTAGGGCTGCTTTCGCCACTGCCTGAGGCTCCTCGGGATTCCAGGGTTGCTTCCCGCCTTATTTCTGGTCGCTGTATAAGCTCCGCCTTTGCTTGCCAGACTAGGCGCTCTGAGGTGGTCTACGTCGGGGTTGGCTCGTGTAACTAACCTCACCTTCAGCTCTGTGGCTTCTGGATCACCGCTGCCCGTGTCTCTGTGCCCCTTATGTTGAGGAGCCGGTTTGGGATTCACTGTGCCCCTTATCCTAGGACTATGTGCTCTGTAAGGCCTTAAAGAGGGCTTACTTCAATGTTTGTCTTGTGGTAAGGCTGGCTGCGACCGCTCCGTACTTTTTTCGTGGCCCTGTGCAATGCGCACGCTCCAAGAAAGTAGCTCGAGTAATTAGGGGTAAAGTTATCCTGTTCGATTTTTTTTTTCTTATCGTTTCAGGTTCTCAATGCTTTTCATATCCCGCCTCGTCGCCATTATAATAATGCCCCTTTTATACTTAAATAAATACTCGGCAGCCTTGCTGGTTGTATAAACTATGTTTATTCCCGGAGCCCGGGGATATGCGACCGCTCGCTAACAGGGCTCGCCCGCTTTCACAAATTGGCCGCCCTTCCGGTTCCGGCCTGGGCGACGGGTGAAAGACTAGACCGTCACCAGACGTGTTATTCTAACGCAAGATGCATGGCACTTGGGAGGGCTGCATCACAACAAAAAGCAGAACACAGGCTGTTCGTGGGAAAAAAACGACTGCAAGTTTATTTACATTCTGTTATGCAGTACACAGGTAGGGATAACTTACGGGTGATCATACGAGTGCAGCGCTGTTTAGGACTAACCACAGACACCCATCCTGAAACAATCTCCAGCTACTGGGCATCACATTGCTGTCTTATTATCCATCCAATGCTGTACATTTTGCATTGAGGCTGCAGCTCAATCATTAGGTCTCGCTGAGCGAACGGGCATGTGTTCTCAGGGAGACTTAAGTAAGGGCTCTCAAAAATGCACCCAAAGGTGGATTGCCTACAATGCATGTGTGCGCACACCATTTGCCTCTCTCCTCACTCATGCTGGTTTGCTTGCAGCCGGCATCAGACTTCAGAGGAATTGTTGATACACTCAGTCACTTACCCATAAAATCATTCACACACCCATTTACTCACCTACACATCCACTTACATAGTCAATCACATCCATGCAGGCACTGTCACACCCACTCACACACTGATACATCTAATTATTTAACTAGTACTCAGGCAGCAACGTACACATGCACTTACACACCCATATACCCAGTTATACACCCAGCCATGCACCTATAAAGCCAGTCACATACCTATTCAGAAAACCAGTTATTCACACACCCTGTCAGACAGTAACAGAGGCTCTTACACATGCATTCACACACCCACAGAGCACTTATGTATCCACTATTAAAAGAACCATTTGCAAAAACTGTTGCACACCTAAACACCCATTAACACAGTCAGTTACCAATCCATTGAGCAAGTTATATACCTATTTAGACACCCTTACCATCACTAACACACCCAGTCAGTTGCACACCCAAACACCCATTAACAGTCAGTTACCAATCAATAGAGCCAGTTCTATACCCATTTAGACAGTCATAGACACACCCAGTCGCACACCCAGAGAGCTAATCACACATCCAGTGGCACACCACCAGAGCCACATATAGCCAGATATTGATTGATACACTCAATCAATCAATCAATCAAGAAATGTATATAGCGCGCTACTCACCCGGAGGGTCTCAAGGCGCTTGGGGGAGGGGGGGTCTTCTACTGCTCGAACAGCCAGGTCTTGAGTTTCTTCCTGAAGGAGAGGTGGTCTTGGGTCTGACGGAGGTGGATGGGTAGGGAGTTCCATGTCTTGCCTGCCAGGTAGGAGAAGGATCTTCCTTCCATGGTGGCTCTTCGGATGCGTGGAACGGCGGCGAGGGCGTGGCTGGTCGAACAAAGCTGGCGGGTGGGAGTGTTGAAGGTCAGACGGTTGTTGAGGTACTTGGGGCCCAGGTCGTGAAGGGCCTTGTGTGCGTGGGTGAGGAGTCGGAACGTGATTTTCTTGTTGACGGGGAGCCAGTGCAGGTCTCTCAGGTGTCCGGAGATGTGGCTGTGACGGGGGATGTCCAGGATGGGTCATGCGGAGGTGTTCTGGATGCGTTGGAGTCTCTTCTGTAGTTTGGCTGTGGTTCCGGTGTAGAGGGTGTTTTCGTAGTCCAGTCGGCTGGTGACGAGTGCCTGGGTGACCATTTTCCTGGTTTCGGTGGGGATCCATCGGAAGATCTTTCGGAGCATGCGTAGGATGTTGAAGCACGAGGACGAGACGGCGTTGACTTGTCTGGTCATTGAGAGGGAGGAGTCCAGGATGAAGCCCAGGTTGCGTGCGTGGTCCGATGGTTTGGGTGCGCTGCCCAGGGCAGGGGGCCACCAGGAGTCGTCCCAGGTGGAGGAAGATGGTCCCAGGATGAGGACTTCCGTCTTGTCTGAGTTGAGTTTCAGGCGGCTGTTCTTCATCCACTCGGCTACTTCTTTCATCCCTTCGTGTAGGTTGGTTCTGGCAGTGGCTGGGTCGTTGGTGAGGGAGAGGATCAGCTGAGTGTCGTCGGCGTAGGAGATGATGTTGAGGTTGTGTTGGCGTGCGATGGCCGCGAGGGGGCTCATGTAGATGTTGAAGAGGATGGGGCTGAGTGATGATCCTTGTGGTACGCCGCAGATGACTTCGGTGGCCTCGGATCTGAACGGGGGAGGCGGACTCTCTGGGTTCTTCCGGCGAGGAACGAGATGATCCACTCCAGAGCCTTCTCTTGGATTCCGCTGTTGCTGAGGCGTTATACTAGGGTGCGGTGGCAGACAGTGTCGAACGCTGCGGAGAGGTCCAGGAGGATGAGGGCCGCCGTTTCCCCGTTGTCGAGCAGGGTTCGGATGTCGTCAGTGGCTGCGATGAGGGCGGTCTCGGTGCTGTGGTTGGCGAGGGATCCGTTCGTCTCGAGGAAGGCGGCAAGCTGTCGGTTGACGATCTTCCCGATGACTTTAGCAGGAAACGGGAGGAGCGAGATGGGGCGGTAGTTCTTGAGGTCGGTGGGGTATGCTGAAGGTTTCTTCAGGAGGGCGCTGAGTTCGACCTGCTTCCAGCTCTCCGGGAAGGTGGCGGTGTTGAAGGAGCAGTTGATGACGTCTCGGAGTTGGGGTGCGATGACGGCGCACCTTGTTGAAGACGTGGTGGGGGCAGGGGTCGGTTGGTGATCCGGAGTGGATAGTGTTCATTGTGTGGATGGTGTCTTCGGTGCTGACCGGGGTCCAGGCGCGGAGGGTGGTGGTGGTGGGCGTCGGTTCCGTGGTCGGCTGCGTGGGTTGTGTGCCGAAGCTGTTGTGTATGTCGGCGATCTTGCTGTGGAAGAACGAGGCAAGTGAGTCGCAGAGTTCTTGCGAGGGGGTGATGTCGTTGGTTCCAGCGCTGGGGTTCGAGAGCTCTTTGACGATGTTGAAGAGTTCTTTGCTGTTGTGTGCGTTGTTGTCTAGTCGCTCCTTGGCGTCGTGGATCAGCTGGTGGTGTTTGCGGGTGGCGTGCTTGAGGGCAGTCATGTTGTCCGTAGTCGGGTCTTTGCGCCAGGCTTTTTCGAGGGTGCGGCAGTTCTTCTTGGAGTTCATGAGATCGTTGTTGAACCAGGAGGCCTTCTTGCTGCCCGGTCTGCTGGGGTGGTTTTTCAGGGGCGCGAGGTCGTCAGCGCAGTTGGTGATCCACTGTGTGAGGTCGTTGGCTGCCTGGTTGCGGTCCGTTGAGCTGGCGGGAGGGTTCAGGTTCAGGGATGTGGAGAGTTGGTCGGAGGTGATCTTGTTCCAGCTCCTGCGGGGAACCAGTTGCGGGTGGTGGTGGGTCGTGGTCCTTCTGAAGCTGAAGTTGACGCAGCTGTGGTCTGTCCAGTGGAGTGGCTGAAGGAGACGTCCTTGCTGGAGGAGAAGACGGGGTCGAGCGTGTGTCCGGCGTAGTGGGTGGGGGTGGGGTTGTTCACCAGTTGCTTGAGTCCGAGGTTGTCCAGCAGGGTGGTGGTGTTGCTGTTCTTGTTGTTCTCCAGGTGGAAGTTGAGGTCCCCTAGGAGGATGTAGTCAGCGGAAGAGAGGGCGTGCGGGCTGATGAAGTCTGCGATGTCTTCGCTGAATTGTGTGCGGGGTCCTGGGGGTCTGTAGATGAGGGTGCCTCTGAGTGTGGTCTTGGGGTCGGTGTGTATCTGGAAGTGGAGATGTTCGGCGGCTGTGAGGGTGTCGTCGGAGTTGGTCATGATGCGGATGGTGTTCTTGTGGACGATGGCGATGCCTCCTCCTGTCTGGTTGGCGCGGTCCCTCCGGGTGATCTTGTATCCATCCGGGATGGCGATGTCGGGCGCTGAGGAGGCGTTCATCCATGTTTCCGTGAGGAATGCGACGTCTGGAGATGTGGTGTCGAGCAGGTTCCAGAGTTCCACGGCGTGTCTGTGGACGGAGCGGGTGTTGAGCAGGATGCACTTCAGGTGGTTGCTGCTGGTGCTCGGCTTGGCGGGTGCGGTGCAGGTCCGGATGCAGGAGAAGTTGAAGGATTGGCAGCAGAAGGGTCCGTGGGTGCGTCGTGGGGTGGCTCGGTAGCATCCGGGGATCCGGCCGGTGTTTAGTGCGTTGAGTGTGGCGGCGGCGAAAGTCCGGCGGGTGGGCTGGCATCTGCGGGTCCAGGGGGTCTGGCGCTGGGCGCGGTCCAGGCGCGGACGGGCGCAGACGGGCTTGCCTTTGGCGCGCCTTCGGCGCACAATCGGCGCGCCCACTGCGCGTGCGAGGGGACGTCATGAGAAGGGAGCCGGGAGGAAGGGTTCGCTGGGTGGCGGGAGCGGGGGTCCTATCGGCTGGCGGGGGGGGGCCGCAGGGAGGCAGCGGCGGGAAAGTCCGGTGCGGGCGAGCGGGCGGCTCAGCGGGGGCTTGGTCGCCTGGAGCGAAGTTAGTAGCAGCAGCGAAGGAGCAGGGAGCAGGAGGAGCGTGGGGGCGACCAGGCCTCGGCGAGGCACAGTGGTTGCTCCTGATGTGGGTGCAGTGGTCCCCTTAAGAAGGGAGCCGGGAGGGAGGGTCCGCTGGGTGGTGGGAGTGGGGGTCCTATCGGCTGGCGGGGGCGGGGCCGCAGGGAGGCAGCGGCGGGAAAGTCGGGTGCGGGCGGGCGGGCGGCTCAGCGGCGGCTGGGTCGCCTGCAGCGAAGTTAGGAGCAGCAGCGAAGGAGCAGGTAGCAGGAGGAGCGTTGGGGCGACCAGGCCTCGGCGAGGCACAGTGGTTGCTCCTGATGTGGGTGCAGTGGTCCCCTTAAGAAGGGAGCCAGGAGGAAGGTTCCGCTGGGTGGCGGGAGCGGGGGTCCTATCGGCTGGCGGGGGGCGGGGCCGCAGGGAGGCAGCGGCGGGAAAGTCGGGTGCGGGCAGCGGCGGCTGGGTGGTCGCCTGCAGCGAAGTTAGGAGCAGCAGCGAAGGAGCAGGTAGCAGGAGGAGCGTGGGGGCGACCAGGCCTCGGCGAGGCACAGTGGTTGCTCTCAGTCACTCACCCATAAAATCATTCATTCAACCATTTACTCACCTACACATACATTTACATAGTCAATCACACATCCATACAGGCACTGCAACAACCATTCACACAGGATACAGCTAATCATGTACCTAGTACTCAGACAGTAAAATACACATACTTATACACCTATACACCCAGCCACCCACCCATAAAGACAGTCACCTACCTATTTAGAAAACCAAAGTTACTCACACACCCTGTCAGACACCAACCAAGGCTCTTACAAATACTTTCACACACCTCCAGAGCACTTATGTATCCACTAGTGATAGAACAATTTGCACAAACAGGTGCACATTCAAATACCCATTAACACCGTTAGTTACCAATCCATAGAACCACTTATGTACCCATTCAGACACTCATGCAGTAACTAACACACCCAGAGAGCTACGTACACACCCAGTGACACATCTACAGAGGCACATATAGCCAGACAGTAATTGATACACTCAGTCACGCACCCATAAAAGCTTTCACACACCCATTTTCTCACCTATGCATCCACTTGCATAGTTAATCACACACCCATACAGTCACTGTCACACACCCTCACACTCTGATACAGCTATTCATGTACTCATTACTTAGACAGTAACTTACACATGCACTTACACACCCTGTATACCCAAATATACAGCCAGGTATTCACACATCCTGTCAGACTGCGACAGAGGCTCTAACACGAACATTCACACAGCCACAGAGCACTTATGTATCCACTAGCAATAGAGCTATTTGCACAAACAGTTGCACACCCAAACATGTATTAACACAGTCAGTTACCAATCCATAGAGCCAGTTATATACCCATTTAGACACCCATACAGTCTCTAAGATACCAAGAGAGCTACTTAGACATTCAGTGACACATGCACAGAGGCACTGATACAGTCACTCGCATATGCACTCAACCACTCACACACCAGGTCACCATCCCATAGAGCTACTTATGTACCCATTCATGCATCCATATTGAGCCCCGTACACAGTGTCTTATACACTGACATAACCACTTACCTAGCAACTCGCTTACTTATAGTATGTAATTTAATAGTATGTATTGTAAAGTTAAATGTATTCTATATTGCTTTTCAGATATCTATTTGTTTTTAAAGAGAAGGATTTCTAATGACCAAAAACACAGAAAAGAGAAGAAAACAGAGGATGCAGTACTATTTGCTTGAAAGTGAGAGTACAAAAGCACATGATGTGCAGAACATACTGTAAAAAACAGACCTACTGGTAAGAGAACTAAGGAGTTTTTAAAAACAGAATATGGGAAAACGCAAAATTTAAAAAAGTTTCAAATTGAAAGCGAGGTTTACAATTGGCTCAGAAAATTGAAGGATTAAGTCAGATTAAAAGTATTTTTTTTTTAATCAAAAACACCTAATTTGACAAGGAGGCAGAAACTATTTAAAGAAATATGTATAAGAATGTGCAGAAGTACGGTAATATAGATTTTGGTACTAAAAATTAAGGAGTGCGAGAGAAGAGCAGCACTAAAACAAAACCAATATATTGAGAGTATGGTTGATAAACCATTTGCTCTGAAGCGCAAACTATTTATTTTGATACTTAATGGAATGACAACACTGGATAAAACAGTGTTAATTATGGTTAAACCTGTCGTCCTTAGAGTTGTCTTCCCCCAAGCTACTTGCCTACTTACCTCCCCTTTTTGCTGCATCTTTCTGCTGACCAGTGGTTAACCCCTTCGCTGCTGGCAGGATTCCCCCGCTGTGCTAGGAGGTGGGGGGGCACGCACATCGCCCCAGTGCTCATGACGAGCTCAGCTGGTCATGAGCCACGGCGCTCCGGTGCTCGTCATGACCGCGCCCGTTTAATGGAACGCTCAGCACAGCAGGGGAATCAGCCGAGCGTTCAAGGGTTCCATTAAACGGGCGCGGTCATGACGAGCTCAGCTCGTCATGAGCACCAGAGCTCCGTGGCTCATGACCAGCTGAGCTCGTCATGAGCACAGGAGGGGTTAAGTGCATGTGCTTCTCCCATAAACATGGTAACATTGGTGTAGACACAATTTACATATTTAGTTTACTTGTAAGTTCCTTGTAAAGTGGTATACCATATACCCAGGGCCTGTAATCTAAATGCTACTTGTAGGCCTGCAGCACTGGTTGTGCTAGCACACAAGTTGCCTTTCAAACCTGTTTCAGGCCTGCCATTGCAAGGCATGTGTGTGCAGTTTACAACCACTTGGAAATGGCATTTAAAACCACTTGTCAAGCCTTTTTATTACACATAACTCACCACTAAGTCACACCCTCGGAAGCCCCTAGGGCAGGGTGTGGTGTAATTAATTGGTAGAATATGTACTTTTAAGTTTTACATTTACTGGTAGTGACAAACAGCTAAATTTGTTTTTCACTACTATTGTAGTGTAGTTCCTATCTTCCCAATAGGCTCTGCGCATTGGAATAATACCTACAGCAGTAAAGGCCTAGGCCAGACGTTAACAAGGTCTACTACTGTCGATACTAGACTTAAGTTTTGGGTTTGCCAGCGTAGCTCAGAGTTCGCTAGAAACTTTCTCGAATGTTCAGGAAAGAATTAACTCCCCTGATTAGACAAGAAGGGATTTAGTTTCTGACAACCATAGAACATGACAACTTTGCTCTCCCCTAATCAAGAGTGTATCTCCAGAGTCGTGTGAGCACAAGGCAATTATTTTACTCAGTCAGTACGTGCATTCTTAGTCTCATCAGATTGTAGAGAAAAGGAAGAGACGGGCGTGTTCAATAAAAAGGTGTTATTTATTGATCAGTCTCTTTTCTCGTACAAGAGAAATGGATTGATATTATTGCAATACTTATAGTTAAGTAAAGTGCATACATTAAAAGCAATAGTATAAAATAATACTGTAAAAACATTGATATGGTTTCTGAGCCATATGATGTTTAAAATGATTAAAATATATTTACATATACATTTGACTAAACGTACTCAACTGGTGTTTCTAAATACGCCTACCCCGTGTACCTGACCTAAGTCTAATGCGTGGGCGGGAATAGAAAGTTACAGTTTAAGTTAAGTTTGTTTTTGCCAAGTGAATAACTAAAGAATTCTCTGTGAGGGGTTGTTCAGTTCTGTACCTGGAAGTTAGGATGAATGAGGAATGGTATCTCTTTCTCTGCTCTCGATATTCCAGGCTGCCTGCGAGGGCTGCCCGAAAGCGCCGGTGCTGGGTCTCTCGGTAGGAGATAGCAGCGCGTCTCTCAGCGCGTCAGGAAAGCGGGGCTGCTGCCAGCGGGGTCTGCTCTGCTTCTGGGCTTCGGCAAGTATGGCTGCTCCGTCTCGTCACCACGCGTGTGTTTGCATAGGGCAAGATCGGCAATATTTATACCTTAAAGGTGCCGAGATTGACGTAAGGATGGACATAGATACGTCAATAAAGATGTCATACGACTTGCTCGTTAGCACATTCTTTTACTGAAGTTCTCTGTGAAATCAAAACAATGGCCGCACGGATTTTCCAGGTTGTCATAGGTTTGATTTGTTATGAGAACGTCGTATGCCTTATCAGGGGCTGGAGGAATGTCGCTTGTCTAATTAGATCTCAAGCGTTATGACCTAATCAGATAACACGTTCCTGTGCCGTAGTGTGACTGCGTCAGATAACGGTATCTGCATCATGGGGGCTTTTCTTGCCTCATGGGCTGACTGTTACTTAACTTGATAGTTAGTTTAACCAGAATAGGGTC